>NC_064632.1:173947123-175270557 GCF_023864275.1 Schistocerca cancellata
ATTTTCCGTTGGTCTTTGTCCCATCGATGTGGCGGTCTTCCTGGTGGTCTGTCATTGTCTCTTGGACTGAGTTCCAGCACAGACTTTTGCATCAGTCATCATATCTTCTGGCAAAGAGACCGGCCGTCAGCCATTTCATAGAGGCTCTCTTCTGCAAGATCTGCCTGATGTCGGTAACTAATCTGATGCCTTCTGCCCCCATTTCAGTCCTTCCATGTAAACCCCAAGATAAATCTTTCCATTCCCCGCTGTGCAGTTGTAAGTATCCATCTTGTATATTTATCGAGTATGCAGGACTCACAGCCGTATGACAGAATGGAGAGGACACATCTATCAAAAACTATTTTTTTTTAATTTTACTGACGTGTTTCGCGTGAAGATAGTTGAATGTCTTAAAAATGCTTGCCAGCCCAGCTTGATGCGTTGAAAGACTTCCGACCTTATGTCTCTCTTCATATTTACAAGCTGCCCAAGATATATGTATTATCTGTGTCCACTAGTGTGTTTTTCAGTTGTACGTTCCCCATCATGCTCCATTTTATTTTCGAGACATTCCGTTAAGTTCCACTGTCTCACATTCCGAGGAAAGATCCGGTACGAAAGACTGTAGTTTAAAATCATTTGCCGAAAGCATAACGTCATCTGCAAATCTCAGGTTGCGGAGTCT
This sequence comes from Schistocerca cancellata, assembly GCF_023864275.1. Taxonomy (NCBI): domain Eukaryota; kingdom Metazoa; phylum Arthropoda; class Insecta; order Orthoptera; family Acrididae; genus Schistocerca; species Schistocerca cancellata. Next base: position 173,947,791 of record NC_064632.1, read on the forward strand.
CTGCCCGTTAATTCTAAATCGTTTTTCTTCTCAGTTGAATTCTGATGTTGCCATTTCCAGGACGGCAGAGAACAACTTGGGAGAGATGCGATCACATTGTTTCTCTCCTGTGAGAATTGGAAACTCTTACTGTTGTGGCATTATTTTTTGAAAGACCATCTACATTGTTATTTGAAATAAAATAAACGTAACAAAATTATAAACATACGTCCCTGACAACTTTCACGCCACGTGTTTAATCGTCAGCGCAGAATTTAGTGTTGTTTTCCCACAACATTAGTCTGGAGGAAAATTGGCATGTGGCACATAAACTGGAGGAAAATGAGATACCAGGCTGAGTAACACTTGAACAGTCTCAAGAAAATTCTATTCCTTCACGAAATACATGGCTTACAAACACTCGTCCGACCAATTCTGTGGTAGTATTCGTCAATCCGGAACCCTTAGCACGCAAGATCAATAAATGAGAAAGAAGTGAGCCAAAGAAGGGCAGCACGTTTCGTTGGGGAATCGTTTAAAAAGCGCGAGAGCTGCTGAACGTACTCCAATGGCAGACGGTACAAGAGAGGCGTTGTGCATCACGGGGAAGTTTGCCGTTGAAATTAGGAGAGCATAAGTTGTAATACACGCTTCGCGAAATAATCACAACGATGAAACCAGAGTTCAGACGGAGGTTTACTGAGAGTCGCTCTTCCATCACAATATACTCGAACAGAAGAAAAAGGGGGGGGGGGGAGGAAGGGAGGAGAATCATAGTGTTGGATCGAGTACCGTTCGCGACGCACTGTGGTTTGCGGGATATACATGAAGATCCAGACGTAAGTTGGTGGTGGTGGTGGTGGTGGTGGTGGTGGTGGTGTCGCAGTGTGGGGCAGCACCACGTTGTATGGGAATAGTGTCGGGCAATCCTAGAACCGAGATGTCCTCGATTCCAATGTAAAAACTCATTCTCGGAAAGCTGCTGTCGAGTATTCCAGGAGAGCAATACCTCGTGTTACAGAATGCTGTTAGATTCCAACCGGCAGCAGAATGAGAACATTATTTTTGTTTCTTCGTCGTTGTCTTGTGCCTTTGTCCCGGATTGGCGCAGACTCGGCACGGTTATTAACGATGATTAGTTGAAACGGAAGGGGGGGGGGGGGGCTCTGACGCCCTTCCTATCACCTTTGCGTTATCCTGCGGTACGGAGTCCAACTGTCTGCTTGTACTACATGAAATGTATTTGCAGTTGCGAATATGGACAACTAGCAACTATATAATGGAATGAGAATGAAAATGTGTCCGGACAGGGAATCCAACCCGGATTTCCCGGTTAACGCGAGCGGTCGTCTTACCATTAGGCTATCCAAGCGCGACTCATGGGCAGACCCAAACTTTAATACGTCGTCAGTCATATGTCTACAAACTGTACTCTTACATCTATTACGTAGATTCCCGCACATGAGTGACACTTTAATCGAAAGTCGCTTGCCTGGTGTCGGAGTTTAAATACGATAACGCAGTGCATGTCTTAGAAGTACGATTCAATGTTCCTTCGGATATGCATGCATGTCCCAAGGAACCTGTAACAGCCACGAGTATCCGGGCGGGTAGAATGAGAGCATTATTATTTATGCAAATAACAAATTTGTGTTTGAAAATACAAGTTAATTCTAACAGTAATGTAGAAACAGCAACCAGCCACTGTTAAGAATTCTATTTATTACGAATAAATAGCGGCATTTATGCTTACTTTATTGGAATCAATAACCTTCAGGTATAAGGGGCAGTCAAATGAAAACACCGGCCAAAGCATACAGTCCGTGCGACAGGTGGCCCCACCGTTGTTACATTTTGTAACTGTCACTGCTGTGGTAGAGGAATAGCATAGTGCCACATGAAAGGGGCAAACAATTGTCGGATTATGACCTTGGTTCTTGGTGGACAGGCCTAGTGTATTCATCCAGCTGTCATAGCATCGGACAACTGGCGCCTATGATTCGACTATACTTCAGACAGCCGTGTAGCAGATGTGACCTGCATTCCTCGTCCGCTTGCTACACTAACTACAGCGATCATATGGAAACAAAGTCCTCGTGCGTGGAACCACAATCGGACGAAGGCTACGCTTCAATGATTTGCTTGGGAAACACTGCAAAAACCTCCGAACAAACAAATGGTTCAAATGGCTCTGAGTACTAACTTCTGAGGTCATCAGTCCCCTAGAACTTAGAACTACTTAAACCTAACTAACCTAAGGACATCACACACATCCATGCCCGAGGCAGGATTCGAACCTGCGACCGTAGCGGTGGCGCGGTTCCAGAGTGTAGCGACTAGAACCGCTCGGCCACCCCGGCCGGCTCCTCCGTACAGCCCGGATCTTTCACCGAGTGGTGTTCTGTCTCTGGCGACCTGAAGAAAGACATCCGTGGACGTCGGATGAGAGAATGCAAGAGAGGTTGTGGATCCGTCAGCGGCTGATCGCGTTCTGCTCTCACAGTGGAATAAATGTCTTAACACGTGCGGTGATTAATTCTGAATGGAACCATTCTACGGTCCTACTGTGGCGGATGTTCGGTTTTCATTTGACTGCCCCTCATAGAATGTGAATCCGAGAAACTAACTTGGGAAACGAAAGAAGCTTTGCTTAATTTATATAAAACTGTAATCTTCACTAGTGTAGGAAACGACTTGAAGTCCTACATGGAGTCTCGGTAGACGTGTACCCGAGAAGCGAGAATTTTGTACGACTGCAGCGGGATACATGGGTGAAATGATGCCTCGAGGCAGCCAGAAACATGTTTAGGCTCTCGGAAGCGTGTTCGCTCCATTTTGCTTCTCTGGAGCAGAATTGTCGATTCCAGGAAGTTCTCTATTCCGCCTTTGAATATACGAGCGTACGGGGACGGACGTTTCGCTCGAATATGGAAAGTACCGTTGAACTGCAATGATTGAGAGACAAGGCAAAGGTACTTGTCAGTTTTGCAGTGTTAGTAGCTGCCTTCGTTACCGAGGCGGGTGGCCTTACAGAAGCAATGTAGCCGAGCTGCTGAAAGATCAGGGCTGGGTTCGCAGGAGCGCAATGTTGGCGGGAGGGCAGGTGTGCGGTAAACGGACGCGCAGCGACGGCGCACGGCACGGGGCGGGGCGGGTCGCGAACTGCACCGTGGCCGCCTGCCAGCCGCTTCGCCCACGGCGGGACGGAAACTGCGCGGGTCAGCTGGGCGGGAAGGTGACGCCGGCGTTGCGACACACGCGGCTAGGCGTTAGGCAGTGTAACGCTCTGTCCTCCCTTCTGTGTCTGGGTGTCCTCCAGCTACAGAGAAAATACACACTGCAATTTTTACGCGTGGGGTCGAGAAATGTGCACGAACTATTACCTACAACTAGGTGTCTCCACCAATCGCACGTCTCCGCACGCGAGGTCAGAAAGCTTGCAGCAGTGTCGAGGGATCGGTCCTGGTGCAGCGAACGGCGGCCGTGGCGCGGGTAGGCAGCCAGGTGTGAGGCGGCAGCGGCAGGTGGCTGGGCTGGGCTGGGCTGGGCTGGGCTGGGTGCACTCAGCGCGATGAGGCCACGACCCAGACAGCCAGCGCCGGCGGCGCGGCCGCAGGGGAAATACACAGGCGAGCGCTATACAGCAGGGCGGGCGTGTTTCTGATTAATGGCCAACGCGGCGAGGGAAGCCGTCTTGCTCGCACCTGGCGGCCGCTACTGCCATCATCACGGCTTCCCAGCCGCGGCAGATTTAATGACGCCGAGGCTAGCGGAGAGCACGGCAGCCAGGTAGCTGCGGCGCTGTCTCGCTGTCTGGACCAGACTCTGTCTCAACCGGCTCTAGCGCAGCGATGACGTGCTACAGAGGCGAAATTTAACCGACAGGAAGAACATGCTGTGGTATGCAAATGATTAGCTTTTCAGAGCATTCACACAAGGTTGGCGCCGGCGGCAATACCTACAACGTGCTAACATGAGGAAAGTTTCCAACCGATTTCTCATACACAAACAGCAGTTGACCGGCGTCGTCTGGTGAAACGCTGTTGTGATGCCTCGTGTAAGGAGGAGAAATGCGTACCGTCACGTTTCCGACTTTGATAAAGGGCGGATTGTAGCCTATCGCGATTGCTGTTTATCGTATCGCGACATTGCTGCTCACGTTGGTCGAGATCCAATGACTGTTGGCAGAATATGGAATCGATGGGTTCAGGAGGGTAACACGGAACGCCGTGCTGGATCCCAACGGCCTCGTATCAGTAGCAGTCGAGATGACAGCTATCTTATCCGCATGGTTGTAACGGATCGTGCAGCCACGTCCCGATCCCTGAATCAACAGATGGGGACGTTTGCAAGACAACAACAATCTGCACGAACAGTTCCACGACGTTTGCAGCAGCATGGCCTATCAGCTCGGAGACCATGGCTGCGGTTGCCCTTGACGCTGCATCACAGTCAGGAGCGCTTGCGATGGTGTACTCAACAACGAACCTGGGTGCACGAATCGCAAAACATTTTCTCGGATGAATCCAGGTTCTATTTACAGCATCATGATGGTCGCATCCGTGTTTGGCGACATCGCTGTGAACGCACATTGGATTCGTCGTCGCCATACTGGCGTGTCACCCGGCGTGATGGTATGGGATGCCATTGGTTACACGTCTCGGTCACCTCTTGTTCGCATTGACGGCACTTTGAACAGTGGACGTTACATTTCAGATGTGTTACGACCCGTGGCTCTACCCTTCATTCGATCCCTGCGAAACCCTACATTTCAGCAGGATAATGCACGACCGCATGTTGCAGGCCCTGTACGGGCCTTTCTGGATACAGAAATTGTTCGACTGCTGCCCTGGCCAGCACATTCTCCAGATCTCTCACCAACTGAAAACGTCTGGTCAATGGTGGCCGAGCAACTGGCTCGTCACAATACGCCAGTCACTACTCTTGATGAACTGTGGTATCGTGTTGAAGCTGCATGGGCAGCTGTACCTGTACACGCCATCCAAGCTCTGTTTGTCTCAAAGCCCAGGCATATCAAGGCCGTTATTACGGCCAGAGGTGGTTGTTCTGGGTACTGATTTCTCAGGATCTATGTACCCAAATTGCGTGAAAATGTAATCACGTGTCAGTTGTAGTATAATATATCTGTCCAATGAATACCCGTTTATCATCTGCTTTTCTTGTTGGTGTAACAATTTTAATGGCCAGTAGTGTACATAAATACTCTGTCCATCCCAAGTTTAACACCAAAGCATGACGCTACGTCTCTAAAAAAAAATTTAAAAAAATTAAAAAAAATAAAAAAAATTAAAAAAAAAGTCACTCGAACAGGTCATGAAGGCCTAACGGTACCGATCGGCTGCCGTGTCATCCTCAGCCCACAGGCGTCACTGGATGCAGAGATGGATGGGTATGTGGTCAGCACATTTCTCTCCCGGCTGTATATCAGTTTACGAGACCGGAGCCGCTACTTCTCATCAATTACCTCCTCAGCTCGCCTCACAAGGTCTCAGTGCACTCCGCTTGCCAACAGCGCTCGGCACACCGGATGGTCACCCATCTGAGTGCTAGCGCAGCCCGACACCCTTTAACTTCGGTGGGCTGAAGGAAACCGGTGTTACCACTGCGGAAAGGCCTTGGCCTACTTTCTTATCACCCATGTTGTTGTTAAGGAGTGACGTATGAGAAAACAGACAGGTATGTATAAGCTAATGTAACTTTTACTGTTCGAGAGGTGACTGAACCAAACTTTAACCGTATTGTTATTATATTATTCGCCATAACTTGGTTTATTTATTCATTTTTTTTTTGTGGAATAACTGGATCAGGACGTTGATGGACACTTTAAGAACATACTGTCACATGAAGAACATTTTCTCAAAGGTTACATTATTTACAACTTTCAAAATGCAGTAGGTTTATTCTTACTAACCAAATAAACAAATATGTGTCCTGGTTTTTCAACATCAGTCTTGGAACTCTTCCAACATTTTTTTTTTAAATTACGGGTATGATACATAGCAATTTTTATTTCACAAAAAATATTTGACAGTAATGCACCTTGAAAAATTTTGTACCACAGGAAATTGTCTTATAGTATGTACGAAGTCTGTAGCGAATTTCACGTTTTTATCTGTAATGATACAGGCGAAAAATGTTCCTTGTGTACTGAAAAATGAAAGTTGCTGGAAAACAGAAAAAAGATTTTATTGGCATTCAGGTTAGAAACAAGTACTTTAATGTTGACCATTACGATACATTTGGTCTTTTTGTTCTTCATCTAGCAGTTTTGTTCTAGTACGATCCTTCTGGCATGCCCTTTTAGTAATATTCTTCACTCATATTTCAAAACTAGCAATACGCACATCATCAGTCTTCTTGAGTAGGTTCATCACGTGAGAAATTTTAACAATAGTAGATGACCAAAATTTCTTTGCCTGTCTCTTCTAAATGAAGCTGTTAAAACTTTCTTTCGGGAATCGTGTTTCAAGATGCACGCATTTCTTTAGTAAACCGCAATTAATCACATCCTAAATTGGCTCACAGTCTTTTACACTGTACAGATGTCTTCTCTGCTAGCAGAAAATAATAAAAGAACGCATGCAAGGACAGAGTCGTACAAAAAGGGGGGCGTTATACTGCGCACTGATTGAAAAAGAATGGCTTTTACACCATCTGTAGCACGAATTAAACTCTGAAAACTGGAGACAATATTTCTAACACGCTACAGAACTATCTGGCGACAGCAAAAATTTCAATATTTTTGACCAATTTTACATACATCCCCCCCTTGACATTACTTCACTCTGCTTCCCGTGCACATTAAAGCACGCCCTTTCGCGTACAATTATACTAAAGAGTACATCAATTATACCGCACTTTGCATTTAACGCACAGCTGCTCCAGCCTTCCAGCTGGCCACTGAGATCCGCGCAAACCGAGGATCAGCCCCGCCACGGAAGCGCAGCGAGAACTTTTTTTTAATAAAAAAAAATATTTACGGGTTGCTACAGAATAGCGCGACCTGTGGCGCAAGGCCGGACACGACGGTAGTTACTTGTTTAGTGGTTACATGTTCCATAGAGCATTTGAACGATTCTCTAATAGAAATTACGTGGAACGAGTTACGTTACAGGATATGTATACGTGATTAATGTTAATATAAATGAACATATTTTTAGTCTTACTGATGAAGGTACACTTAAAAGATTTTGAAGAACTAACATTTTCAAATATTTAACATTGAAGCTGCTTTTTATATACTGGCAGACTAGTTTCGGCTGTTGCCTATTTTTGCAAACTACGTATTTCTATTTAGGATGTGTTTGTTGTGGACAGTTCTTTTTCTGTCATCCTTCTAATGTATCTCAGATGTTCGTTATCCAGCAGGATGTGTCGCGCTGGCTTATTTATACAAAACACGTGGCTTGCGAAAATGGGCAAAATCATAAACTATTGAGTCTCTAAATAAACAGGACCTTTGGTGTTGAGCATTCAAATACGTCTCCTCTTCAATATTTCAGAGATGCAAGACGCGGCGTTTTGAAAACTTTCGCTGTCAAAAACTAGTTTTTTACAGCCTACCACTTTTTAAATAAATAAAAAAAAATTGAAATGGAATAGGAGGAGTTGTCCAGAAGAAATGATTTTACGTTGGATTTAAAACTTGCTTTGCTACCTGTCAGACATTTCATGTTATTGGTCAAATGATCAAAACATTTTTGTTGCTGCATACTCAACTCCTTTTTGGGCCAACAACAGCTGTAATGATGGGTAATAAAGCTCATTTACTCCTCTAGTGTTATAGGCACGGACGTCACTTTTCTGCTCAAACTGTGATGGATTATTTATGACGAATTTGAGTAATGAATATCTGCACTGTAATGTTGGAGTTAACAATAGCAACCCCTTGAAGACGTATTCACGCGACAACCTGACCGTTCTATGGGGCTCACATTGCTCAAAGCTGTATATCAACATCTTCACACTGTTCTCACAGACAAAATTATACGTCAAAATGCTCTCGCTGATGGATGGACAGATGTACCCGGACACCAAGTTATTAATTTCATTGTCGCGACACAAGAACCAATTTTCTTTTCGTCCTGGTGAGTGCAGAGAAACAGCACAATTAAGGATCTAAAATACGTAACAGGATAACACTGAACGATGTGCGATTCTACGAGGGGCGTTCCATAAGTAATGCAACACATTCTTTTTCTCCGCCAACTTCTGTTGAAAAATTGCGGAGTTCGTTGTGGGACATCGAGGAATATTCCCAATTCAGTCCCTACAGTTCCATGAGGTTACGATAGGTGGTGGCGCTGTGTGTAGCCTACAAAGTGGTATGTTACTGAATTTCTTTTGGTCTAAAACCAGAGCGTCGTAAATATTCATAGGCCCTTGCAGGATGTCTACGGAGGCCTGACAATGAACGAAAGCACGGTGAGTCGTTAGGCAAGGAGTCTGTTATCTTCGTAAGAAGCTCGCGCAAATCTGTCTCTGTCTCTCTCTCTCGCGTGCCGTCCGGCCGCACACAGTTGTGACTCCTGCAATGTTGGAACTTGCGGACACTCTCACTCGAGGTGATCGATGGATTACAGTGAAACACCTCGCTGCACAACGGGACGATTCTGTTAGTACTGATGACAGATTCGTCCACCAGCTGGAACGCTCAAAGGTGTGTGCCCGCTGCGTCACTGGGTACGTAACAGAAGGCCATAAAGGAACGACGGCCTATTTGTGCAGAATTGCTCGCGCGTTACGAGACTCATCGTGCAGTTTTTTGTCGATCGTCATCACAAGAGGTGAAGCACGGGTTCATCATTCCGAATCGGAAACAAAACGACAATCCATGGAGTGGCCCCACGCCCTCCGAGGAAAAAGTTCGAAACCGCACCCTCAATTGCTAAAGTCATGGCGACGGTCTTCTGGGATTCTGAAGGGGTTATTCCGTTAGATGTCCTCCCTCATGCTGCAACGATCAACTCTAAAGTGTACTGTGCTACCTTCTAAAGATGCGGCTTCAGCGTGTTCATCGCCACAAAAATGCAAACGAACTTCCCCTTCTCCATGGCTACGCAATGCCTCACACAAGGCTGCGCACCCGAGAGAAATCCACAAAACGTCGTTGGACTGTTCTTCCTCATCTACCCCACAGCCCAAATCTCGCACCTTAGAACTTCCATTTGTTTCGCCCAATGAAGGATGCACTCCGCGGGTAGTAGTACGTAACGATGGGGAGCTTATTGACGTAGTAAAACATTGGCTCCGACGTCGACCAGTACAGTGGAACCACGCGGACATGCAATCCCTTCCAGTAGGCCCTACGGTCGTCGCATTGAACAGAGATTATATTGCAAAATAGGATTTTGTAGTGCGAACTGATACAGTGTATTCGAATCCTCAATAAAACCAACCTGCTTTCAGAAAAAAATGGATTATATTACTTATTGATCGCCCCTCGCAACTACGTGTAAAAAAAAAGAGAATTCGTCAGCTTCCAGCTTCTCGCTTACAGATTCAGCAACGATTCTTGCTCTACCAATGCCACCAATAAAATCGGTGAACCTAACATTTACTATGCCATTTATGTACTATACCAAAACTGCCGAATCGTAGTTGTAATAGACCGCAACTCTACTCAGGGGCAGTCAAACGACAATGACATCGACAGAAAAAAAGTAAGTAAACAGCTTATTATTTCAAAACAACTCGCCACAGCTTTTAATGCGTTTATTCTAATATGACGGACAACGGGCAATACCTTCATGGAAAAATGTTGGCGGTTCCCTACGGAAACATGATTTTTTACTTTTATTCCAATTGATCCGTAGTGAGGAGGTCCTACAGGATGTAGAAAATGTCAGAAAAACAATAATACATCACAAATACTTACAACTGAAACAAATAAGCTAATGTAACTTCCACAGGTCGCAAGCAGAATGACCGTCATTTTTTTAATGAACACTATATGAAAGAATCATTTTACAAACACTAATGCACTGAATTTTTTAAAAAAAGCTTTTTTTATGAGGTAATAAACATGTAATAGAACTACTACAATACTTATTTACAATTAACACATTACCGCACTTAAATGGTGCAGAAGTTAGATTGTACTTACAGACACACACACACACACACACACACACACACACTTATATATATCAGTTGGTTCTAATGAGAAATTCATCAATGGAGTAAAAAGAGCTGGCCACCAATAAATCCTTTAGGCTTCTCTTAAACTGAATTTCATTGGCTGTTAAGCTTTTATGGATGCTGGCAAGTTATTGAAAATGTGTGTTCCTGAATAATGCACACCTTTTTGTACAAGAGTAAGTGACTTTAAATCCTTGTGAAGATTATTCTTACTTCTAGTATTGATTCCATGAATTGAGATGTTGGTTTGAAAAAGTACCCAGGCTTCGTCCGAAGCAAACTGACGGCCGCGAATGTCTTTCTTCAGGGCTCCAAAAGTGTGGAAATCGCATGGGGAGAGATCGGGATTGTATGAAGAACGTGTACGGGCTACCAAGCGAAACTTCTGCAGCGTGGTCAAAACAACATCGGCATTACGTGGGCAGACACTACCCTGCAACAGAATGATGCTGTACGTGAACATGCCTGGGCCTTTGGATTTGATGGCGTGCTTCAATAAACGCACAGCGGTACGTGGACATTTTGTAAAAACTGAAGCGCACCATCGAGTCCAAGCACCCATGAATGTTGACGGTCGGCACCATTCTGTTTCAGGATAATGCCCCGCGGACAGACTGCCGAGGCTGTTTAGACTACGCTGCAAAAATTCCACTGGGAAGCCCTTACATGCCCCCCGTACGGTCACGATCTCTCCCTATGCAAATTCCATATTTTTGGAGCTCTGAAGAAAGACGACGTGGACGTCGATTTGCTCCGTAGGAAGAGGACGAGACAAGCGCAAACATTTTCCCATGAAGGCATCGACCGCCTTATCTAACAGTGGGATAAATGGACGAGTATTAACTTTTACGGCGATTACTTTTGAAATAATACACAGTTCACTTACTGTTTGCATCTGTCTAGTTTTTACTGGCTTGCCCCTTACATATACACCTTACCTGGCGATACCAGCCGTTGCATTATCTTTTTTTCTCGCTTGAGAGCTGAAAACAAATTTTGGCTCTGTGTGTAATGGAAGTAATTAGCTCTTGTTTATGAGCTATTACCGAAGCTAGCGCACGGCTATGCTCGTAATGAATGACGTTACCGGCAACATTTATCGACAAAGTGCACAACCTGCTGATTAGTGCGAACATGAGAGGACGCCGTTCTGTAAGCTGCATCCCTTCGTCACAGCATAAGCAGGGGTAGGCGTCGGAAAAATTCACGACCACTCACCGCTCTCTTTAACGTGTGCACATGACACGCACGACACCGCCTTTCCAAATTTCTCGAAATAAACGTAACTGTTTGCAGCGCGACACAAACTTCTCCGACGTTAAAAACTTCGCGTTATACAACTGTGATCACATCATAGGCGTCATCAAACAAGTAAAAGGCTGGTTGCTGGCCATAAGGAGTGCAGTCAACCCATCTTAACTCACCCGCAGGAACGCCGGCTGCAATCCTACTGCCGCTCGGGCGAAGACCGAGAAACCATCGGCAGGACACCTGCAACACACGACACAGCTGTCAGTACTATTTCCCCCTGACACAGTTAAAACAATCCCAGGATAATTTCTTTTACTCCCGGTAATGATCACAAAACTTCTGGTCCTTAAGACTACCGGTTTCGGTCAGCAATAACCATCTTCAGATCTGCAGCAAAAACATGGGAAATGAATTAAAACTTTGTGGGCAGAATACATTTTAAAACAATAAAATATACCGTAACGAAAAATTTTTACTTTGACGGGTGTAGAAAATATAACGAGGCATACCTGTTTGATAACATGGGTTGTTTGAATGAGGAGACCAGACAGCGAGGTCATCGGTCTCATCGGATTAGGGAAGGACGGGGAGGGAAGTCGGCCGTGCCCCTTCAAAGGAACCATCCCGGCATTTGCCTGGAGCGATTGAGGGAAATCACGGAAAACCTAAATCAGGATGACCGGACGCGTGTTTGAACCGTCGTCCTCCCGAATGCGAGTCCAGTGAGCTAGCCACTGCGCCACCTCGCTCGGTTTGATAACATGTCCTAACATAATAAATCCATAGTTGTATCGTCACAAAATATACACAAAAGCAGCTTAACATCGACGCACATATTTAAAATGTGGTGTAAACTAGGTCACCGTGCCCTAGGAGTCACACTGCCATTAGCTTTACTGTTCCTAATGAAGTGCTTTACAGTAGCCACAACATGCTTTGTGCGGTAAGCTCGTTAGCTGTCGCTGCTGTGAGTCTACACATGTCCGTAAATTATACCGTTGTACAGAACGCAATAAATGAAGATTACAATAGGTAAAGTCTCTAGTGGGCTTGCTAAATGTGTAAGTTATTGGTGGTAAAATGTAATAATTAAAAACACAAATTAAATTTAAAACTGTTAAAAGGAAATAGTTAAGTGATGATATGTGATTCTGAGACGCTACTGCGATCATTTTATATAAAAATAATAACATACACAAGAACAAGCGTAATGAGTTAATAAAATAAACTGATAATAATATTAAGTTCATACAGTAACAAGGGAAATAAGCGAAAAGGATGAAAACATAAGAGTAAAGTCCTGTACTCTTCATTTATTGCGTTTTGTCCAATTTTATAATTGAAGAACATGTGTACACTCATAATAACGACATCTAACGAGCTTACGGAGCAAAGGCATGTTGTGAAACTTCCTGGCAGATTAAAACTGTGTGCCGAACCGAGACTCTAACTCGGGACCTTCGGTTTTCGCGGGTAGTGCCTGCTTCCCCAGAATGTGGCAAAGCCATGTCCTCGCAATATCCTTTCTTCCAGGAGTTGGTAGAACACTTGCCCGCGAAAGGCAAACGTCCCGAGTTCAAGTCTCGGTCCAGCACACGAAATTATCTGCAAAAAAGTATTGTCCTGAAAATGGCTACTAAGTATAATTTCGAGCCGCGCGGGGTTAGCCGGCGGAGGTTCGAGTCCTCCCTCGGGCATGGGTGTGTGTGTTTGTCCTTAGGATAATTTAGGTTAAGTAGTGTGTCAGCTTAGGGACTGATGACCTTAGCAGTTAAGTCCCATAAGATTTCACACACTTATATATATATATATATATATATATATATATAATTCCGACCGGCCGCTTTGTCATCCTTTGCCATGTGAGGTCTGGACACTGCTGTCCTGCCCGTTGTCAGTGTGCCAGGCTTTGGAAACGCTACTTCTCACTCAAGAAAATTCCGCAAATTGCATAACGACGCTAAGCGTGAACACCTTTCCAGACCTTCCACCAAGGAAAAATCCCAGCCAGTACCGGGAATTCAACCTAGCCCAACCCCATAGCAGCCATCTATGGTCACAACTCAGCTACGGAGACTGACTGACATGTATCTGTACCATGAACGATGAAAACCGTCGCCAGTACACAGCCTATTCCCCATACACAGCAGCAATGTGACAGCCAGACTTACGCTCACAGATGGATAACGGTCAATAGTGTCATATGCCTTCACTCCATGAAACACTGCCGACGGGTTTGGCACTAAACCTTGGACACGCAGCAAAGTCCGATGGTCTGGAGTTACGCCGCATCCCCCCTCCCCTTGCCGGCCAAGTAATGACAAAGACAATGTATTTTTCCGCCGAGATTCGAACTGAATACTTCCAAGTCGAGCGCTACCAGATAATACAACGTCGGCCGCATCGGCCGCGGAGGCGGGACTGCCTCATCTGAAGTATATTCGTACCGACGTGTTGATCAGTCACGCTGTCGGCTTTTACTTTAATCTACATTTAAATGCATTAAGTGAGCCTATTCGGAGATTCATGAATGGAGTAAAATGGGTCGCCCAGCAAATACTATATCAGTTAATTGAAAACTTTTTGTGTTTTCTACCAACATGTTTAATTCTTTTGGGATTCTGTAGTTCCTTGATATGAACTTCAATTATATGAACTTCTCGGACTGATTGCAAGGAGAGACGCATAATGAGATTGAAAACCTGGAGCTGCAATTAATGTGGTAGCCCGTGCCCTTAAGTTCAAGTCAGAAAACAATATGAAGTTGCTAATTTGTGACCATATCCGTAATCCACAAATCCACACTCGCACTAGCTAACGCGAGCTACAGCTTCCTCGAGATCGTCGGTTAATTACATGTTTTATACAGCGTAGGTGGAAAACCATGTTTTGGTACCCAACTTTATGGGAATGATGTTCAGACTGTGCGCTGCAGTTTTTGCGTTGTTATCAGTGTTAGCATCAAGACTTATTGTTAGGCCCCAGTACTGGTACGGCGACGTAGGCTTGAAACACAAGCAACGGTGTGCATTACAGTTGCAGTAAACATGGGTCTGAACAAGATGGGCAGGTTTGTACTCGTAAAGCTCCGTGCGGTTAAAGGCGCTTCAGTCTGGAACCGCGTGACCGCTGCGGTCGCAGGTTCGAATCCTGCCTCGGGCATGGATGTGTGTGATGTCCTTAGGTTAGTTAGGTTTAATTAGTTCTAAGTTCTAGGCGACTGATGACCTCAGAAGTTAAGTCGCATAGTGCTCAGAGCCATTTGAGCCACTCGTAAAGCTGTTTTATCAAAACAACAGCAGTGGTGCTGGTGCTCTTCGCGAGTATCGACGCCTTAAAGCAATACGGACAGGTTCCCTTTCTGCCCCGGGGTTGAAGAACAAGATTCGGAAGAACGAATTAACACGCGATTTGGGAGAGGCCGACGACCAATTGCGCCAGACATTGTTGAATAAATTACTGTTGCTACTGGCTAAGAATGCTAGACGCGGCGTGCGATCTTCACGTAGTGCGCGAGCTGTGTCACGATAGATTCCATAGTCCAATGGTTCAAATGGCTCTGAGCACTACTATGGGACTTAACATCTAAGGTCATCAGTCCCCTAGAACTTAGAACTACTTAAACCTAACTAACCTAAGGACATCACACACATCCACGCCCGAGGCAGGATTCGAACCTGCGACCGTAGTAGTCTGAAGCGCCAAGAACCGCTCGGCCACAGCGGCCGGCGATTCCATAGTCCACCGTTCAAAAAGTGCCAATCGTGAAATGGTATCTCTAGTTTGGTTGCAGGGTGCCGTTGATGCAGTTAGTCGTCACATTGAGCAACGTTTGTAACATGGAACGTAAACATGGGACGCAATTAATATATATTATCCGCTTATTTGGAAATTAAAATATGTTTCTTTCAATGGTTTACTCGTTATTTCTCTTCCGCTTGTCCTTACAAATGTTTCCACAAAGTTTCATTGTTCTATTATCACTCGTTTTTCTTGGGGGTCCTCTGAACTAGCGGAAGTTTAATTGCAATTACCCTGTATAACCTATGTGAAAGATCCTCGTGTCTCCATGTTCTTTTCCAGGAATAAAGCTCCTTTTATGATTCTGAGACGAAGTTGATTGAATTTTCTCATGCTTAGAAACTACAAGCGATCTGTTTTACTCGGTAAAAACTTTCTAATGTCAAGATCGCAGGAATATTTCTTTATTTACAAAGAATCGGTTTCGATATACTATGCTGTCATCTTCAGGTCATCAAAAATTTATGTTATCTTGTGTTCATATGGGGTCCGCGAAGACCTAAAGATGACAGCAAACTCTGCCGAAACCGGTTACTTGCAAATAAAAAAAATATTTCTGTGACTTTTGCTTTAGAAAGTTTTTCTCTGAGATCAAGTGTTTGGAATAAACGAACTATGCTCTGCGCAAAACTGTACGAGGTGAGTTTCTCCTGTAGTCCATTCCCATTGTATACGTCACCCTGCTATTTCTCCTTCTCTTCCTTTTCAGACTACCCAGAATTGCATGATAATTTCTCATTTCTTTCACGGTTATAATACCATACATACAGTAGCTGCTCCAGCGAACTAAAATAATATATAAACAAACTATCCACGAGGTAGCGTTCTCGATTCCTGAGCACGAGGTCCCGGGTTCGATTTCCGGCGGAGACAGGGATTTTCACCAGCCTCGAGATGACTGGATGTTGTTGTGTCGTCTTCATCATCATCATGCATCCCCATGACGGTCGGAGGAAAGCAATGGCAAACCACCTCCGCTAGGACCTTGCCTAGTACAACGGTGCGGGTCTCCCGCATCGTCCCCTACCCTCTGTCAAGGAGTATGGAACTCCATCATCATCATTATGCACTGTACAGTGGTTTGTGGAGCACCTAAGGAGGTGCAGTGTGTGCTTCAACAGAAATAATTATGTTGCTCTGTGGCGATAATCTTGCCGAACTGTATAATTTTCCTTAAATTTTTGTCGCTTTTTGATACACTCCCGTTAGATAAAATCAGCAGTAATGGCTGAGAGAATTTTAACACAAATTTCTATATGGAAAATATACGTCGTACTCTTGCAGAGCTAGCAAAATGCGTCGCTAATAATTGTCAATATCAATTGAAACAAGCCTTGTCCCTACACGGCTGGGACAAAAGTTGCAGCGCCACATACTGGTCGACGGGTGGCCGCGAATCGCTGGGAGACAGCGAGGTGGTGGGTAGGGGGGCGTGTGGCAGATGTACGGACCCCTACCGAGTCTGCTGATCACATCACCAACGCCAGTACCACCACCCCAGGGGTCAGACGTAAAAGGGGTACAGCGAGGGGAAGGGTTGCAGCTGGCTACAGCTGCGAGCTCTACAAATCAATGTGAGAAATGTCCCCAATGGTGCCAGATATGCGAAAGCACAGGGGCTACACCTAGAGACCGCGCATTCTGAGATAAAAATGGTTTAGAAGGGGACCCTCCATACTGTAAGTCACGGATTTTGATGCGCTTCAAGTATGTTGTAGAGGCACTTACCTTGAGTAGCGGGATATCCGGTTTTTTAGCGACGGGCCTTGGTTTTTGAGAAAATCGATTTTGAAGTTCATTGCGCGATTTGTATATCCGTAACATTACATATATTTTCAACAAGTCAGCACAGCACAGGGGTAAAGGTTCACTGCTACCGCGCTAGAGATACCGTGTTCGAATCTTACTCGTGTACTTTTTTTTTCAAAATCGACCGAATTTTTCAATTTTATTTCAAAGAATATCAACAAACAGTGTAAGGTGCGCGAAATTATAAAGATATATTCAGTTATTAAGCAGGGTTCGAAGACAGTATCTCCAGCGCGGTAGCAGTGAACCTTTACCGCTGCGCTACACTGAGTTGATCGAAATATATGTAATGTTACGGATATACAAATCGCGCAATGAACTTCAAAATCGATTTTCTCAAAAACCAAGACCCGTCGCTAAAAAAACCGGATAGCCAGTTACTCAGGATAAGTGCCTCTACAACATGTTTGAAGCGCATCAAAATCCGTGATTTACAGTATGGAGGGTCCCCTTGTTAGATGTCGACAAATTCCACACGCCACATTCTTCATTCACGAAACAAATTCACGATGATGACGACGACAACGAATTTGTTTGTACGCACGACAGCCCTGTCTCTAGAGCCCACACTAAAAAATTTTGTGTGAAGTTTGCAAATAATAGTGCTATAACAGTACGAATTCAACAAAAATTTAATTTCTTTTTCTAATTACAAGGTTCACAGTCACACATCATTGCTTTCAATTAATGTGTTTATATTTTATTCTACAACTTCACTGTAATCACTGTGACCAGAGAAGACACCTGGTCCAGCTGCAAAGGTTGACTGTATAACAGATAGAGCGCTGGACAGTGGAGCCGCCGCACCAGCGAAACTAGTGGCACGGAATGAAAAAAGATTATTAATAATACATAATAATAACTGCATTTATGTGTGCCTCTGGATTTCTGTTCAAAAAGAAACACACTCTCTGATCAAACGTATTCAGTTACCGACTAGTGTCCACCCGTCGCCTTTGTGACGGATTGAACTCTACTAGGGACCCTTGAAATAAGATGTCAGAATGTCTGTGGAGGGATGGCAGCCTATTCCTTCTCAAGAGCCGAAACCACAGATAACAGTGGTATTGGAAACTGAAGTCTGGAGCGAAGTGGGCATTCTAGCTCATCGCAAAGGCATCCCGTTAAGTTCATGTGTGGACTCTGGGAAGGCCAGTCCATTTAAGCAATGTTGCTGTCCACATTGCCTCACAGACGCTGGTTTATGATAGGGTACACCGTCAGGCTGATAGAATCATCCTCCCTAAACCGTTCCTCTACTGTACACAGGACACAATGCTGTAGAATGTGTTCGTACTCTGAACCACTTAGCATTTTCTTAAGGGCAATAAGGAGACCACACCCTAACCACGAAGAACACCCCCATACCGTAACACCTCCTCCTCCGTACTTCACTGCTGACATTACACACGACGGAAGGTAACGTTCTCCAGACATCCGCCAAACCCAAAACCTTACATCGAATTAGCTCAAGGTATAGTGTGATTCATCATTCTAAATTACTCGTTTGCAGTCATTCATTGTCCAGTGACATCGCTCTATACACCTCCTCAATAATTGCTTACACCCAAACCTCCAGATGTCTGACACTCAGATCGGTACCAACGTTGTATGTCGATACCGTATCAACCAAAACACCGATTTAGTTCATTTAATAATTTTTTCACAATGTGGAGCCACAGTCATAATATACTCCTTTAAAGTCAGTAACGCCATTAGACTGTTTTTTACTTGCACTGTTGCATTTACATGATCATGATTTCGGATTTAAAGTGCCATTATCAAGTGTTTTAATGTTATACAGTGCCTAAGATGGCATACTGTCGTATTTAAAATACACTATTAGACACATTATCTAAGGGTCAGTATTTCGGGTAAAAGCCTACTGCTTTGTCTTATCACTGAGTATACCAGCGAAAGCAGACTGCCAAGAGGACATTCCGCAGACTGCCAGGAGGACATTCCCGTAAATCCCAAACAGCCCTTTTACATCTCATAGCCAGCCGGGGTGGCCGAGCGGTTCTAGACGCTAGAGACTGGAACCGCGCGACCGCTACGGTCGCAGGTTCGAATCCTGCCTCGGGCATGGATGTGTGTGATGTCCTTAGGTTAGTTAAGTTTGTAGTTCTAAGTTCTAAGGGACTGATGACCTCAGAAGTTAAGTCCCATAGTGCTCAGAGCCATTTGAACCAACATCTCATAAACATGTTATGCCATTAACACTTTCACGCATAATGCAGTCATTGGGATTTGAACCGAGGGGCCCTGACCTAATGTTCCAAAACGTTCCCTAAGGAAGCTATACGTAGTAAGTACTCACACTTATGCTTTTCTTGTGCTCCGTAGCACTGGCGTTACTTTTAATTAACGTTTACGCCCGCTCTGCTGGACTACAGCACATAGTACGAACTAAATAGGAGTTGTGGTTGATGCTCTACAGACATACAACGTTTGGTACCGATCTGAGTGTCTGGTATCTGGAGGTTTGGGTGTTAGCACTGATTACACAAATGTGTGACTTATGACGAACTGCTTGACCTTTGTACCCATTCTTTTTAACTCCCTATCCATAGTCACTGTGCTAGCTGCACACTGGTAGCAGTGTGGCAGGGCATATCCAATTACCGGGATTATTCCTTGGTGCTTACGGCTCATACTGCCTGTCACAATATGTATATAGGACACGTGAAGAGCAAGGCAGCGCGCCGCTCGTAATACATTTCTACACCGAGCTCAACTACAATCAAGGAGAGCAACTGGTGAAGGATGACAGCACCCAATGTCATTCTGCGAGCCTTGCAATACTCAGCCATAACATGTGACACCGAAACTCAGCCAGTCCACAGCATCCTAGCACACACACAAGTGCAAACGCAAGGGGAACACCACAGTGGGGCCTAGTCCGCTTACACCTCCGGATAATGAGGGCAAATGATCACTTCACCACCTCCAAAGACGTGACATCCATCTTAAATATCCCCATTACAGATTCCTCAGTCTCATTGTCTGATTCTGACGGAATGACAGTCTCGCGAGTTACAGGATAATTTTGTTGGCAAACCGTGATGTGATGCCTGCTGTCTGAGCGAAGAATTCGCCTCTGAAACTGTGGCCAGCCGGCTGCAGTGAAACTTAGCCTCTGTAAGCTGCCGCTGCTGTTTTGTCACTGATAAAAGATGCGAATCAGCCTTCTCCTGGTGAAGGGCTGTACCAAGTGACTACCACCTTCAGCCTGTTGGGTATGGCACTTGTGCATAGGCTCCCTGGATGTACATAATACTTCCTCCCTGGCTGTACACTGTGCTGCTGATTACGCCTCCGTGACACCTACCATTTGTCATAAGCTGTTGGCACCCATTTAAGCACATGTCCATCTTCGAGATCACTGGAGTGGGCCGCACTAGCTGCTGGTGAGCCACGGTAGGCCTGCGCAATTCTGACCTGAGGACTGACCACTACACCGCTCTACAACTAACAAGTGATTCTTTCTGCTGATTTCATGTGAATTTTTACAATAGCACTCCACATTGCTCAACAGTCCCCAGCTATCAGTACATGAGGTCTGCGTGGTCTTTGCTTAGCTGACATCGTTCCTTCTTGTTTCCATTTCACAGTCATATCACCAACAGTCAACTTCCAAAGCCTCGGAAGAGCTGAAATGAACCTCATGGATTTACTGTTCAATGTGGACTACTTATTATATAAGGGTGTACAGATACTTTTGATCATATATTGTGCTTTGTTTAAACAACTTACAGCATGAAATGGCCGACGCCCTCGACAAATGCAGATGCTTCGACAGGCCAACATCCCCAGAAATGAAACGAGAGATTACAGCACATGGTATCTTACACAATTTGTAGCCCAAGGCAACAGTTTTTTTTTTTTTGCCTTACGCAGATACTAATTGTAACACCATTGATCGCATTCTGTGGAAACACGATGTTAAGTATGTTTCTCAAACACCGTTTAAGATTAAGCTCCTTTTAGGGTCTGCGAAGGTTGTTCATTGTTTGCACTGAAGTGGGTGTTTGCCGTGTCTCATGCAGTTGTGGCATGTCCTACACTGGTCAGGCTATCAGCACTGTGGAAGACTAGGGTACTGAGCATAAGAATTATGCATGCTTACAACAGTCGAGTAAATCTGCTGCTGCAGAACATTTCCTCAGTACTGGTTCATCCAGTGGAATATACCAATGAAGCTTCTCGTATGCACTCCGTTCACTGGCATAATGTATTAAGGAAGCTGTTGAATGAAACCAAAAAGGTGACCTTATAAATAGTGATGAAGATTTTAGCTTAAATTCTACTTGAAATCCTGCTCTCTCCCTGGTTAAAACTACCCAAAGGGACAGAGTTAGGACAACATGCTCACCTGTTTTAGTTAATATTTCATTATATGAAACTCATGTTCAACGGATATGAATTCCAAATTTATTATTTATATTTTATAAGCAAATGTCGGTTTTTAATCATTTACAGAGATACATGCTATCTACTCGTTCCAACACTCTATAGCAAATGATACATAGATTCAAATTAAATTTACCAATCCTTAAACGAAATTTTGGAAGTCGGTAATGCAAACACAGTTGAAAATTTTTTCGGTATTTTAGGCTAATCAGACACTTTATCGTACTTGGTTGCCAAGAAAGGGTGGCTCGGGAGTGGGAGCAGTTCCTCCCCTTCATTCTCCGTACCCTTCTTGGCCTTGGCACCTGGCCGGATGCCATGATTCCCGAAATGGGTTTGGAGATAGGGAAGTACTCATGCTGTTGTCAACGAAATATAAATTGCATAACTGGACGAGAATGGTAAGACTCATCTACATCATACTCCGAAAGCCACCTAAAGGTGTGTGGTGGAGGGTACGTTTAGTACTATCAACGGAACCCTCCAACCCTGTTCCACTAGCAAATAGCGTGTGAGAAGAATGATTGTCAGTAAGCCACTATATTGGCTCTAATTTCTCGAATTTTCTCCTTATCGTCATTACACGAGACGTATGTAGGGGGGGGGGGGGGGAGTCATATGTTGTCTGACTCTTCACGAAAAGAACTCTCTCGAAGTTTCAATAGTAAATCTTCTGTGATGGACAATGCCTCTCTTGTAGCGTATGCAAACTGAGTTTGTTGAACATCTCCGCAACGCTCTCGACCCGACTAAACGATTCCGGGTATTCTATGGTAGTTAAAAGTCTTGACGAATGCTACGTCAGCGTTTTTGGTCAGAACTCTCCTTGCCACATTACTCACAGCAACGGAATGGACGAGTAAAGACTTCCTAACTTAACACAAGAATACAGAATAAAAAGACAAAGAGACGCAAGAAGACTTCGCAGAAAATGGGTTATGCCGGAACAAGTAAGTTTTGGTATACACTGAAATGAAAAAGAAGAAACAGCTAAGAGAGAAGGATGGCTACTAGAAGAAAGCATAGACAGCTTTAGGTAACTAAAATCTCGTTCACCGAACGGGCCTCAAAATGGTTAAAATGGCTCTGAGCACTATGGGACTTAACTGCTGAGGTCATCAGTCCCCTAGAACTTACAACTACTTAAACCTAACTAACCTAAGGACATCACACGCATTCATGCCCATGCCCAAGGCAGGTTTCGAACCTGCGACCGTAGCGGTCGCGCGGGTCCAAACCGTAGCGCCTAGAACCGCTCGGCCACTCCGGGCGGCAGCGGGCTTCACACTCAGGATGTGCTGCAGTGGTACAGCACTTCCTGTCCTGACTGCAGGTGCGTCGCCGCCTAGCCGATCCGGATCAGGAGATCTGCGAGCTGCCGTGAATTAAAAAGGCCCGCGTTTACCGCCGCCACGGCTGATCCGAAAAACCGTCAAATACCGCGATACACGCGCGTGATTTAAAAAAGTCTTGCATCCGCAGAAATTGGAAATGCCGAAAAAGTGTGTGTGTGTGTGTGTGTGTGTGTGTGTGTGTGTGTGTGTGTGTGTGAGGGGGAGGGGGGGGGGAGGATCTGCGCACGCTTTGCCAGTGAACATGGTGCTACGTGCCGACGTCACCCGATATACAAACGACCGAATACTATCAGCGGTATATGAAACGTAAGTTTCAACAGCTCCCTGCATTATATTCCATATTCAGCGAAAAGGCAGTAGTGTAGTGTTGGACACGAAAAATGATACCGAGATAGAAAAACGACAGTCGATTCGCGCCTTTCGTCACATAATACCTACGCACAAGTTGCTCGTGACTGTTTAATAGCTGGCACAAATTGGTCACACAGAAAAGAAGCTAAACAACCGCACGAAAATACTGCAACGGCCATTGTTTTAACAGCGGAAAAATGCACCTGTCGGAGCACAAAAAAGGCGGCATATGTTCCTCTTTTAAAATATCCTGACAGAAAAGTGGTGAACCAGCTGCCTCAAACCTCATTCCGTCTTCCTCACCAAAAATTTTGACATGCGAGCATACTTGAGCTCTTTTAACACAGAACATTCTGAATCTTTTAACCGAGTCTCTCTTTGTAGATAAGCCTTTACAACCCGTACTTCCCTCTCATTGACCGATGATCCCGCTGTTTGGTCCCTTCCCCAAATCTACCTACCTACCTACCTACCTACCTACCTACCTACCTACCTACCAACCAACCAACCAACCAATCCCTATCATTGGCAATGTCTGTCTATGTCTCTCTCCCGCTGCCTTCTTTTTCTCCCACTGTTTTACCGTACATCCCGCTATAACTATTTACTCTGTATTCCATCATCACTGTCTCTCTGCTAGTATCCTTCAGCATAAACAAGCGGGAATATGTTCGCTTGCCAAAATTTTTGCTGAGGACGGCGCAATTTCTTTCACTGTGACAGTGGAGTGTGCGGCTTATATGAAACACATTCTATTGGTCAGTAAAGTCTTGATAGCTTATTTTTATATTCCAACACATTTATACCCTCTCACGTATAACAATAAATAAGTACGCATAATATATGGTTGACATAAAAAGTTTATTTTATATTTTCTCTGGATACTTTACTTATCTATCGCAATTCATCGAAAACGTCCGGCTGATGATTTGTATTTTAGAACAATAAAAATGTTATTAGAAATATTTACTGAATTTGCAGTATTTCCAGTTTTACATAATTTTTTAGTCGTTTTAAGACCCTTTCAGCGTGTTAAAGTCCTTTTCAGCCCTTATTTTTGTCACTGCAGTACCACTCTGGAGATATTTCTATAGGCGTGAAGTGCCCATTATAAAAGAGACAGCGCGTCAAAGTTTTATTGGTGAAAAATCCTGACTAAAAACATAGTTTGGTGGTCTCATATTTGCGATGAGTCTAGAAGCCTTACCGTGTGTTGTCAGTTAAAACTAGATTTACGCCTCGGACTGGACTTGCGTGCATAAGTGCGGTAACTTTGAACGTTCGATCTCGGTAACGGCTAATGATATCTAAAAAAGCTTCAAAGTTACCCGAGAACTTCATCTTACGAGTAAGAACATCTGGTAAAAATTACGAATATCTGCCATGGACAGAAATTATAGATGTGGCCATCCCACAACTAATACTTTCGTTACACAAAAATCATAGTTTTTCGGAAGTGTCTTGATAACGGATACAGATTTTCTAGATGAATGTCTAAAGAATGCATAGTTAAAATTTGACCCATTTGCAATGGCTAGTTAGTTAGATTATTGCAGCGCATAGTGTAACAACGTGTGAAAACCGGTTTACCGGTTTTCTGCATAAGTACGCTAAATCTGAGCCACTGGACATCGGTAACGTATGATGACATCGAAAAAAGATTCGAAGTTCCCCGAATCTTAAGACGGTCTGCCATGAATAGAAATTATAGACGTAGCCATCCTCACAACTGGCATTTGTCGTACTTTGTTCTACCTACGAACAAATGGTGTTCTAATGAGCCGCATAAGGTCCACTCTCGACCACGCCCACTGGAAAAGAACCAACCAATTTGGCCGATTTGCCTGGGCTGGATGAAGTGTGTACTGTTTAAATTTTGACCGTGTACTGTAAGATCGCTACAGCATGCCCATACTTCGATGTCTACACCGAGGTGACAAAAGTCATGGGACACCTCCAAATATCGTGTCGGACTTCCTTTTGCCCAGCGTAGTGCAGCGACTCGACGTGGCATGGACAACAAGTCGCTGGAAGTCCCCTGCACAAATACTGAGCCACATTGCCTCTACAGCCGTCGGTAGTTCAAAATGGTTCAAATGGCTCTAAGCACTATGGGACTTAACATCTGAGGTCATGAGTCCCCTAGACTTTGAACTACTTAAACCTAACCGACCTAAGGACATCTCACACATCCATGGCTGAGGCAGGATTCGAACCTGCGACCGTAGCAGCAGCACGGTTCCGGACTGAAGCGCCTAGAACCGCTCGGCCGCAGGGGCGGGCGTCCGTAGTTGCGGTGTTTCCGGAGCAGGATTTTGTGCACGAAATGACCTCTCGACTAAGTCCTATAAATATTCGATCGAATTCATGTCGGGCGATCTGGGTGCCCAAATCATTAGCTCGAATAGTTCATAATGTTCTTCAAACCAATTAAGAACAATTATGCCCCGGTGACATGACGCATCGTTGTTTGGGAACATCAAGTCCACGAATAGCTGCAAATGTTCTCCAAGTAAGAGAATATAACCATTTCCCGTCAATAGTTGGTTCAGTTGCAGCACACGACCCTGTCCATTCCATGTAAACACAGCCCACACCATTATGGAGCCACCGCAGGCTTGCACAGTGCGTTGATGACAACTTGGATCCATGGCTTTGTGGGATCTGCGTCACATGCGAACCCTGCCATCAGCTCTTACCAACTGAAATTAGGACTCATCTGACAAGTCCATGTTTTTCCACTAGCCTAGGGTCCAATCGATACGGTCACGAGGCCGGGAGGGAGGTTGCAGGCGATTATTGTTAGTCAGTACTTACAATTTTTATACAAAAATATCTTTTCCTATAAATTTGTAACTATGTCATAGGCCATTTTAATTGTTTTAATTCTGATGAAGGCACTCTTAGAAGTGTTGAAACCTGGTCAATAAGACTGAAAATAATAGTGACCGAGAGCTCATTTGTTTCAGCTTTAAACGAGATCCAGTAAGTAGTCTGTAACGGAGGTGCGTTCCAAGTAGAGAGCTGTCATTGAGATTCCTTTGGCAGAAAACGCAGAACATCGCGAACATACACAGGCTCTTGCAGAATGTCTACAGAGACTGGGAAATGAACAAAAGCACGGTCAGTCCAATGGGTGAGGCGCCTGTCATTAACGCAACAAGGTCGCACAAACCTGTCTGATCTCCCGTGCGCCGGCTGGCCGCACACAGCTGTCACTCCTGCAACGTTGGGACGTGCGGACGCATTCGAGGTGATTGACAGATCACAAACAAACACCGCGTTGCTCAACCGGACAGCTCTGTTGGTAGTGGTGACACACTCCTCCACCAGTTGCGGTACTCAAAGGTGTGTGCCAGCTGGCAGAAGACCATAAAGAGCAACGAAGGACCGTCTGTGCGGAATTGCTCGCGCGTTACGAGGCTGGTCGTGACAATTTTCTGCCGAACATCGTCACAGGAGATGAGACATGGGCTCATCACTTCGAACCGGAAACAAAACGGCAATCGATGGTGTGGCGACACACCACCTATCCTCCGAAGAAAAAGTTCAAAGCCACCCGCTGAGGCGTTAAAGTCTTCTGGGACTCTCAAGGGGTTATTCTGTTTGATGTCTTCCCTCATTAAGCAACGATCAACTGTGAAGTGTAGTGTGCTACCCTCAGGAAACTGAAGAAATGACTTCAGTGCGTTCGTTGCCACAGAAATGCAAACGAACTTCTGCTCTGTTTGCCCCAATGAAGGATGCATTCCGCGGGAAGCAGTGCGTGGGTGATTGGGAGGTTACTGATGAAGCGAGACGTTGGCTGCGACGTCGACCAGTAGAGTGGTACCATGCGGGCATACAGGCCACATTGAACGGAGATTATGTTGAAAAATAGGGTTTTGTAGCAAAAGAGTGGGGAATAATATGGTGCATAGGAATCCTGAACAAAACTAGCTTGCTTTCAGAAAAAAAAGTGTTGCGTTACTTACTGAACGCCTTTCGTACTATAGCAGATGATTGTCACGAAACATACATCGGTCATGCTGCAACTGCCTCCTGCTGCGAACGAAGCCCCCCGAACAAGATTTTGCGATCCCCAGGGAGGAGGGGGGTGGGGAGTGGGGGTCGCGACCCCCAAGTTGAACACCACTGATGTAACAGAGCCTCAGTTCTCTTTTTCATTCCTTTGTGAATAATTCTCATCAACAACTTGGCTGCATGAACTATTAAGCTGACTATACGGTACTTCTCACACTTACTTGCCTTTGCTATATTCAGGATTGCGTGCATGATAATATTCATTAAGGCCCATAAGCGTCCTGGTCTTACAGAATCTACAAAGCAACTTTATTAGACATTTGGTTGCCACTTCCTCCAATTATTTTACAAATTGCCAAGAAATGTTAGCTATCAGTTCTCCCTGTTTGTTCGCAGGGCTTCATGTCCGCTTTGCGACTCTGACTCTATTACTCGGTCCCCGGTGCCGTGCTCTAACACAAAGAGTTTCAGAAACGTTTAGAGCACGCGTCGAGGTCTCTATAGCGATCCAGCCCAGCCGCTATACAAAGAGACAGTGTAAAATAAAAGTGCTGTTTCAATCACAGATTTAGGTTGCTTATACAACAGCGAGTTCACTGGTAGTACGCACGGGGCTGCACACCTCTTTATTGAAAAGACGATTCATTTAATTCGCTTGATCAAGCATTAAAAGTAATTTTGTCACGCCATCTGCAACAACAGATATCCTGCTGAAAACAGGACTATTAGATGACGGGGATGGGGAAATTTCTGGGTTCACCTATCAGTTAATTAATAAATTCCTCAAAACGACATCGAACTGCAGAATATTGGCTGTTTGTTTCGAAAGTCCACGCCCAGACGACGGCTGCGCGGAGTGGCAGCATCTTCTTCATCGACGGGCAGAAGCCTGACGCCACCCCAGTGACGCCATCCTGTGCGTGGGCGGGCGGAACGGCCCCTCGGCTGAGAGTCTGAGTGACCGTCGGCATTCCCGACGCCGCTCATACTGGCAAGGAGCACACACAGTGTGGAAGGACCCGAGGTTACAAAACTACTGAGAGTTGGTCTCGCTGTCGCCCTCAGTTCGTGGCAGCACTTGGTGGAGTCAGTTCTTAGCACTACACTGAAGGCTTTAATTCGTGACCAGCAGTCGCGCGGCAGTGTACGCCATTTTGCGCTGCATCTGTTCGTTTCCACCGCCGTGGAAGAAACGAAGCACCATCACACTAAGTTTTTATCAACTCGTTCGCAAAAGAACGCTCATAGCAATGCCAATGGTGTTTATGGTGTAAATATTCGGTTTGGGCCGCGAGAGATGAGCCTTCCGATTTTATTAATGTCAAATCTGTAGTCTCTGTCGCACTGCCCCTGTCCGCAACGTGTTTCTATTCATGGCTCTATATCATAACTTGTGACGTTCATCTTCGTTGAACTGCATCAAAACTCTATCTAGCGACTGGAATAGTTAACGTTCTCTTTGTTCATATTTGGTGTCTTTCCAAGTATTTCTGGCTTGGCCCACAGGAAACCAGCGGTTCGCCTGCATAGTCCGAAATTGTGGACTGGCTAGTTACTAATGTGTACATCTCATTTCGACGTGTTTACAAGGATTTATCTGCTTTTCTGTCAGCTGTCTGTTACTGGTTGTGGTCTCTCCCTGTTCTCATCATTAATCAATTAATTTCAATCAGCAATCGAAATCCCTGCAGTACATGAAGAAAAAAACCGACGCCATCACGGTGCACAGAGCAGCATACCATCAGGTGAGGTTGTTCTGATCTGATGGTAAGGTACAAGGTGGCAGGCAGAACTTATTTATTTATTTCATTTTGATCCCTGTCAAGCCAAAAGAAACGAGCAAGCTACAGGCGTTGTTACGAAGCAATAGTTAGGTACGGATGACCTCCCACATGCAGTAGCAAAATGATAGCGCAATCAGCGAAAGACACTTAGGGCTACGAAGAGAGCACATCCCTAGCCTAGGGGCGCGCCTTGCGGTCTAGTAGTGGAGATGGTGGTGGTGGTGGGTGCGAGGCCCCACCCCGCACCCTATCGACCGCCGGCGCTGCAGCTGCCGCAGAGGACGCGGGAGCTCGGCTGTTGCCGCAGGGGTGAGAGACGCGCTACTACTGCTAGCGGCACCGGTACTACAGTAGTAGTACACGATGTCGCTGCTGCTACTGCTCGTGGTGGTCTAACCAGCTGTACCAAACAGAGCAGCGCTTCAGCACCATCAAGACAGCTTCATAAAGGTTGCCCACTTACCATAAACGTTCCATAATGTACAGGTATCATAGCTAACACCTGGTTCAAGAATCATAAAAGAAGGTTGTATACACGGAGGAAGCCTGGAGATACTGACAGGTTTCAGATAGACTACATAATGGTAAGACAGAGATTTAGGAACCAGGTTTTAAATTGTAAGACATTTCCAGGAGCAGATGTGGACTCTGATCACAATCTATTGGTTATGAACTGTATATTAAAACTGAAGAAACTGCAAAAAGATGGGAATTTAAGGAGATGGGACCTGGATAAACTGAAAGAACCAGAGGTTGTACAGAGTTTCGGGGAGAGCATGAGGGAACAATTGTCAGGAATGGGGGAAAGAAATACAGTAGAAGAAGAATGGGTAGCTTTGAGAGATGAAGTAGTGAAGGCAGCAGAGGGCCTAGTAGGTAAAAAGACGAGGGCTAGTAGAAATCCTTGGGTAACAGAAGAAATACTGAATTTAATTGATGAAAGGAGAAAATATAAAAATGCAGTAAATGAAGCAGGCAAAAAGGAATACACGCGTCTCAAAAATCGTCTCAAAAATGAGATCGACAGGGAGTGCAAAATGGCTAGGCAGGGGTGGCTAGAGGAAAAATGTAAGCATGTAAAGGCTTGTATCACTAGGGGTAAGATAGATACTGCCTACAGGAAAATTAAAGAGACCTTTGGAGAAAAGAGAACCACTTGTATGAATATCAAGAGCTCAGATGGAAACCCAGTTCTAAGCAAAGAAGGGATAGCAGAAAGGTGGAGTGAGTATATAGAGGATCTATACAAGGGCAATGTACTTGAGGACAATATTATGGAAATGGAAGAGGATGTAGATGAAGAAGAAATGGGAGATACGATAATGCGTGAAGAGTTTGACAGAGCACTGAAAGACCTGAGTCGAAACAAGGCCCCGGGAGTAGACAACATTCCATTAGAACTACTGACGGCCTTGGGAGAGCCAGTCCTGGCAAAACTCTACCATCTGGTGAGCAAGATGTATGAGACATGCGAAATACCCTCAGACTTCAAGAAGAATATAATAATTCCAATCCTACAGAAAGCAGGTGCTGACAGATGGGAAAATTACCGAACAATCAGTTTAATAAGTCACGAATGCAAAATACTAACGCGTATTCTCTACAGACAAATGGAAAAACTGGTAGAAGCTTACCTTGGGGAAGATCAGTTTGGATTCCGTAGAAATATTGGAACACGTGAAGCAATACTGACCCTACGACTTATCTTAGAAGCTAGATTAAGGAAAGGCAAACCTACGTTTCTAGCATTTGTAGACTTAGAGAAAGCTTTTGACAATGTTGACTGGAATACTGTGTTTCAAATTCTGAAGGTGGCAGGGGTAAAATACAGGGAGCGAAAGGCTACTTACAATTTGTACAGAAATCAGATGGCAGTTATTAGAGTCGAGGGTCATGAAAGGGAAGCAGTGGTTGGGAAGGGAGTGAGACAGGGTTGTAGCCTATTCCCGATGTTATTCAATCTGTATATTGAGCATGCAGTGAAGGAAACGAAAGAAAAATTCGGAGTAGGTATTAAAATCCATGGAGAAGAAATAAAAACTTTGAGGTTCGCCGATGACATTGTAATTCTGTCAGAGACAGCAAAGGACTTGGAAGAGCAGCTGAACGGAATGGACAGTGTCATGAAAGGATGGTATAAGATGAACACCAACAAAAGCAAAACGAGAATAATGGAATGTAGTCGAATTAAGTCGGGTGATGCTGAGGGAATTAGATTAGGAAATGAGACACTTAAGGTAGTAAAAGAGTTTTGCTATTTGAGGAGCAAAATAACTGATGATGGTCGAAGTAGAGATGATATAAAATGTAGACTGGCAATGGCAAGGAAAGCGTTTCTGAAGAAGAAAAATTTGTTAACATCGAGTATAGATTTAAGCGTCGGGAAGTCGTTTCTGAAAGTATTTGTATGGATTGTAGCCATGTATGGAAGTGAAACATGGACGATAAATACACTCCTGGAAATGGAAAAAAGAACACATTGACACCGGTGTGTCAGACCCACCATACTTGCTCCGGACACTGCGAGAGGGCTGCACAAGCAATGATCACACGCACGGCACAGCGGACAAACCAGGAACCGCGGTGTTGGCCGTCGAATGGCGCTAGCTGCGCAGCATTTGTGCACCGCCGCCGTCAGTGTCAGCCAGTTTGCCGTGGCATACGGAGCTCCATCGCAGCCTTTAACACTGGTAGCATGCCGCGACAGCGTGGACGTGAACCGTATGTGCAGTTGACGGACTTTGAGCGAGGGCGTATAGTGGGCATGCGGGAGGCCGGGTGGACGTACCGCCGAATTGCTCAACACGTGGGGCGTAAGGTCTCCACAGTACATCGATGTTGTCGCCAGTGGTCGGCGGAAGGTGCACGTGCCCGTCGACCTGGGACCGGACCGCAGCGACTCACGGATGCACGCCAAGACCGTAGGATCCTACGCAGTGCCGTAGGGGACCGCACCGCCACTTCCCAGCAAATTAGGGACACTTGCTCCTGGGGTATCGGCGAGGACCATTCGCAACCGTCTCCATGAAGCTGGGCTACGGTCCCGCACACCGTTAGGCCGTCTTCCGCTCACGCCCCAACATCGTGCAGCCCGCCTCCAGTGGTGTCGCGACAGGCGTGAATGGAGGGACGAATGGAGACGTGTCGTCTTCAGCGATGAGAGTCGCTTCTGCCTTGGTGCCAATGATGGTCGTATGCGTGTTTGGCGCCGTGCAGGTGAGCGCCACAATCAGGACTGCATACGACCGAGGCACACAGGCCCAACACCCGGCATCATGGTGTGGGGAGCGATCTCCTACACTGGCCGTACACCACTGGTTATCGTCGAGGGGACACTGAATAGTGCACGGTACATCCAAACCGTCATCGAACCCATCGTTCTACCATTCCTAGACCGGCAAGGGAACTTGCTGTTCCAACAGGACAATGCACGTCCGCATGTATCCCGTGCCACCCAACGTGCAGTAGAAGGTGTAAGTCAACTACCCTGGCCAGCAACATCTCCGGATCTGTCCCCCATTGAGCATGTTTGGGACTGGATGAAGCGTCGTCTCACGCGGTCTGCACGTCCAGCACGAACGCTGGTCCAACTGAGGCGCCAGGTGGAAATGGCATGGCAAGCCGTTCCACAGGACTACATCCAGCATCTCTACGATCGTCTCCATGGGAGAATAGCAGCCTGCATTGCTGCGAAAGGTGGATATACACTGTACTAGTGCCGACATTGTGCATGCTCTGTTGCCTGTGTCTATGTGCCTGTGGTTCTGTCAGTGTGATCATGTGATGTATCTGACCCCAGGAATGTGTCAATAAAGTTTCCCCTTCCTGGGACAATGAATTCACGGTGTTCTTATTTCAATTTCCAGGAGTGTAGTTTAGACAAGAAGAGAATAGAAACTTTCGAAATGTTGTTCTACAGAAGAATGCTGAAGATTAGATGGGTAGATCACATAACTAATGAGGAGGTATTGAATAGAATTGGGGAGAAGAGGAGTTTGTGGCACAACTTGACAGGAAGAAGGGATCGGTTGGTAGGACATGTTCTGAGGCATCAGGGGATCACAAATTTAGCATTGGAGGGGAGTGTGGAGGGTAAAAATCGTAGAGGGAGACCAAGAGATGAATACACTAAACAGATTCAGAAGGATGTAGGTTGCAGTAGGTACTGGGAGATGAAGAAGCTTGCACAGGATAGAGTAGCATGGAGAGCTGCATCAAACCAGACTCAGGACTGAAGACCACAATAACAACAATGTACAGGGATGCAAAATGATGGAAATCCTCATAGAAACAGACCGATGGTAAAGAAAGAGACAAGAAACAAACAATGAGTACAAGAAATTAGAAGGAACAGGAAGAACCGAAGCTCGAGGGGCAAGTGCGCGGATTAAAAGGGCGTAAAGCAACGACTGCAGTATATCTTCGTTACTGTACGTCGCAGAAGCAATGAGGGACTAAAGCGATGTTCAGTAGTGGAATTAAAATTAAAGGTGAAAAGATATCGATGATATTGCTTTCCTCAGTGAAAGTGAGGAAGAAGTAGCAGACGTGTTCGATGGGAAGAACACTCCAATGAGCACACGCTATACAGTGACAGAAAACCGAAAAAAAAGAAAGTAATTAGGAGAAGCAGAAATGTCACTGTAAGGTTACTGATATACGGGGTGTTTCCGTAAGAGCGTGCAAAAATTTAACGGGACATAGAGGATGCTCCACTGAACAATTTGTGTTACGAAACCTGAGGTCGGAGAAGCCAGTTGAAGGGGATGATAGGAATAAAATCACATTTGTACCGCATCTTACAAAATGGGCTGAACCTGACGGTCATCAACCTCAACGCAAGCATGACATCGGCGAACAAAATTCTGACGCACCCTGACAAATATCCATAATGTGTTCCGAATCACATTACAAGCAGCTACAATTCTGGTAA
This sequence comes from Schistocerca cancellata, assembly GCF_023864275.1. Lineage (NCBI taxonomy): Eukaryota > Metazoa > Arthropoda > Insecta > Orthoptera > Acrididae > Schistocerca > Schistocerca cancellata. Next base: position 173,981,651 of record NC_064632.1, read on the forward strand.
CTAATTCCATCTCTGTATCCACTGGAGTCTCATACAGAAGCGACTTTACATATCCCCACACGAAATAATCAAGGGGATTCAGGTCAGTCGATCTCCAGGCCATGGAATAGGTCCTCCCTTTCCAATCTAGCGACCAGCATTGAGATGGTTGCGGACATCCACACTGAAGTGAGGTGGTGCACCGCCCACGTCCTCTCGATGCTCTCACGTACAGCCAAGAGTACGTTCTACAACTCAGGCAGACCTCTTTCCATCAACCTCAAGTGCAGGTGGCCACTTGGACAGCCAGGTAGAAGATATGGCCCAATGAGATAGTCGCCTACAACGGTATTCACAACAAAACATACTTAATGGTTCAAATGGCTCTGAGCACTATGGTACTTAACATCTGAGGTCATCATTCCCCTAGAACTTAGAACTACTTAAATCAAACTAACTTAAGGACATCACACACATCCGTGCCCGAGACAGGATTCGAACCTGCGACCGTAGCGGTCGCGCGGTTCCAGACTGAAGTGCCTAGAACCGCTCGGCCACAGCGGCCGGCCGTACTTAATGGGGTGATTACTACAACACGAGGGTTTTCCTCATCCCACACATGGCTACTCCTGCAATTCCAAACACCATCACGATCAAATGAGGCCTCATCAGTAAACAGTACGATTTGGAGGAAATCTCCTCGATCAATCCATTGCTACAGCATTCACTGACACAATGCGACCTTGGTGCAAAGTCAAGTCACAACCATTACATGGAGTCGTTGTGGGTACTTTGGATGTAAATGTTGTTGGTGGAGTACTCGCCACACGGTAGTATATGCAGCGCCTGTTTCACGTGCAATACAACGAGTTCTTGTTGTGGGGTCCGCTGCAACACTTCCAGCGCCTCCTCATCCAAATCGGGTGTGCGGATGGTTCACATGTTGATAGGTCCATCGTTTCTTCTTCCCAATGAACCAGTCTCCTGCATTCGTCGATCGAGAAAAATAAACACTCGCCGTGACGGACGATGCCTGTTAGGAAATCGTTCCCTGTGCATCCTCTCAGCAGCGAGAGCATGCAAAGTACTTCCTCATACACAAGGAGCCTGTACGTGAGTTCTGCGAAAGTGTACCGGTACTGCTCCATCGTATTGTACTGTACGTCTCTGAATGACAGTGAGTAATGAATGGGCCTGTCGTTGAGTCATAGCGCGTTCTGTCCTTGGACAATGGAAATATGATACAACAGAGCCACCTTATGGACAAGTAAAGTAAACAAAACCTGCATCATGACTTCCTAGTAATCAGGATCGTCCTCCTTGTTTCCTTGATGGAAGCAAAGAACGTACATGTGTAAACAAACAGCACACTACGTGTAAACTTGTACGCATGTTAGTTGTAAACAAGCTGGAAAACAGTAATGCTAGACAAAGCGGTAGACAAGTTTACTTCCATATATCCTTAAGCTGGCTTCTACGACCGCAGGTTCCCTACTTCAAATAGTTCAGTGGAGCGTTCTCTATGTCCTGCCAAATTTCTGCACTCTCTTACAGAAACACCCTGTAGTTACTCTTTGAGTATCCATATCTCACACACAGCGGCCTAGCACAGCAGCACTGCCGCGAGGGGAACCCCAAGTGATCGAGAAGCTCGCTTTGGCGCCTGCAATGAGTGGTGAGGAGTCGTGGCCGGATATCAGACGAGGTTGGACGATGCATGGCTGCATGCCGTGAGAAGTTCGATAAATCCTTTAAATGCTGCAGGGGTCGTGGATGTGATTGAGAACTCATCGGTATTAGAAGCGAGTCGTTAGCAAAGGTCGGTAGAAGTAATGGTTACCTCAGAATGGCAAAAGCAAAGATCATGTATCGGTAGGCACACAATTCCATTGTTTAGTCTTCTGGTGTATGTTCCTTGGGAGTAAGATGCCCACTCTAAGCTGTGCGGCATCAACACTGGTCTGATCGCTGTGGACATATCAACACATCTGATATTACAAAGAAATTAGGCCTTGACGATACGAATAATGGAGTAAGCATCTTTCACCTCAAACTTGAAATGTCCTATATCGACAGTGTTAAATTTTATTGCTTGTCTCCCCTGTATTTCAGAAACAATAGTAGTAGCGTACAAGAAACATTTACAGAAGATTAAACATTATCTTATTAGTGTGCTGAACTAACATTGCACATCAGCCACAGATTTCGGAAATACAATTTTTAACTATGCAGTTAAAATACTGTACAGTTTTCTGTATTTTCTTCAGAATAATTTTAATTATATTGAACTACGCGTTTTTATTCTAGTTCAGTAAACTCAGTGTGACTACGTTGCAAATCCCTCGAAATTTCAATATTCCAAGAGTTTCATCAGATTTAGAGAAAAGTGCATCTGAAAATGTAAGTTGTCAAAACCAGATTTTGAAGTTCGAAATGACTAAAAATTTCTTAAAAGACGTTTTATTTTTACTCTCTTAGAAGCACTGTGCTCTAACGGTGTATCGTGTAGCTATCATTTTCCAGGGATCTCACTTTTTTCTCGCTTCTGAATACCTTAGTGGCCATGTCGGATGCATACTGTGCTCATTCGAACCTTGTCCATCAGTTGAAGTTCTCTGATGCAGTTTACCCAGGGATAGCACCCATATGCTGTACCACTGTCACCCTAGCAGTTTTGCCATCATTAAAAGCAGTAACAGAATCACAAATGCCCTATTTAGTGTCTTCCAACAAAAACTTTTTTGTTATGCAAGCTCCACGCGAGTGTGTTGGCTCATTTGGATTCCGAATCTGTCCAAGCAGATACTTCTTCAACAGGTCGGCATGTGCCAGGTCTCTGTAAATGGGCTTTATGAACTGCAAGACAACTGCTGGAATAGAATGTTCCGTTCGTTTCAAGTGTTTGAGTAATTGGCATTGCGATATTTGCACCATGAATCTGGTCCGGCAGGGCAAAGCTGAGGTGTTGGTTTGTCATCTATTGACAGTTTGTGGAAGAAGGTAGCCAGTACTGCTTGCTTCATTCGGAAACAAATTATCAGTGTTATTTCTAATGGCCGTGCCATAGTACTGCTGTAATTCACTAAGTCTGTAAGTCTGCTCCTAATGGTTATACCAACAGATAGTTTCTCGTTTCTTAAACTTATCTTATGAAAAGCTGTGATGCTTCTAGAATGAATTTTTCACTCTATAGCGGAGTGCGAGCTTATATAGAACTAGCTTCCTGGCAGATTAAAAGTGTATGATGGACCGTTAATCGAACCTGGGACCTTTGCATTTCGCGGACAAGCGCTCTACTGACAGAGAACCTCAAGCATGACACACAATCCGTCCTCTCACAGTCCTCTTACACCACTACCTCATCTCCTAACTTCCATAAATAATTCAGTTTTGGAAACATCCCTCAGGTTATAACTAAGCCATGTCTCCGCAATATCCTTTCTTCCAGGAGTGCTAGACGTTTCAAGTTTCGCAGGAGAAGTTCTGTGAAATCTGGAAGGTAGGAGTTGAGGTACTGGCGGAATTAAAACTGGGAGGACGTTTCGTGAGTCATGCTCGGGTAGCTCAACGGTAGAGCACTAACCCACACTTTCAAACAAGTGCAGACTATATTTAAAAAAATAGTTACAACACGAATTTAAAAGTGATTTATACTCTATTATTTTAATAAAACACCAAATTTTGTAATGGGATAAAAATCAAAAACTTTGAATACAATTTTTTTTCTTTCAAATCCCCCTTAACATCAAAATGTAGTGGACCAGCTCAAGGAACTGTAGTACCTTCGAAGTGAAACAATGCATTTTGGACAGGCGAAGTGCACTTTTTTATGCGATAGTTTGAGGTCCCGTGTGGAATATCTAGAGGACATCGTTAATTAATAGATTTTAAATGTAAAAAATACCTGCATCATTTTACTGACATTATAAAAGAAAAAGGGTAAATCATTACGACAAACACAAAACAATAGAACATTTATTATTTACGTAAAACCGCGAAATACTATCTCTAAAATTAAACGTAATCACTGACTTTCCGCGAAACATAATAATTTACACTGTAAACATACAGCATCACTGTAGTCGGAGCAGTCAAAACGCTGTAAAAATAATTTTAACGAAATCAGAAAAATAAAAGTACATGGAAATAATGTGATCATAACATAACAGAAAGCCAACTGAGACTTACGCTCAAAGATGCAACGTACTGGTTAATATGTAAGCACACTGTGTAATACGTAGAAATAAACACTAACACAGACGTTAAGGAATAATATTATACCTGAAGCTTTCTGGCAGATTAAAGCTGTGTGCCGCACCGAGACTCGAACTCGGGAGTTTGGCTCTTCGCGGGCAGAAGCTCTGTTTCGCAGGAGAACTTCCGTGAAGTTTGGAAGAGAGGAGATGAGGTACTGCCGGAAGCAAATCTGTGAGAACGGATCGTGAATCGTGCTTGGTTACCTCAGTCTCGGTAGAGCACTTGCCCGCGAAAGGCAAAGGTCCCGATTTCGAGTCACGATCCGGCACACATTTTTAATCTGCCAGGAATTTTCATATCAGCATATACTCCGCTGCAAAGCGAGAATTTCATTTTCGAATATTATACCTATCATATCATCTGCACAGGTACGCTTGATAATAGGAAAACGCCGAAATGAGCTCCTCATGTAACTTTGTAATCACTACGGGTAGAGAGTTGAACAGTGCAGGATAAACCTGAGCCAAAAATGAAACATGTCGTTCTTCGGACTCATGCATGCAGTGGGCCCATTAGGAAAGAAACTGTTGTGAAAATTTTAGAAAACTAGCACATGCGACAGCATGCAGAACGATGCTACTGCCACAAATATACACTCCTGGAAATGGAAAAAAGAACACATTGACACCGGTGTGTCAGACCCACCATACTTGCTCCGGACACTGCGAGAGGGCTGTACAAGCAATGATCACACGCACGGCACAGCGGACACACCAGGAACCGCGGTGTTGGCCGTCGAATGGCGCTAGCTGCGCAGCATTTGTGCACCGCCGCCGTCAGTGTCAGCCAGTTTGACGTGGCATACGGAGCTCCATCGCAGTCTTTAACACTGGTAGCATGCCGCGACAGCGTGGACGTGAACCGTATGTGCAGTTGACGGATTTTGAGCGAGGGCGTATAGTGGGCATGCGGGAGGCCGGGTGGACGTACCGCCGAATTGCTCAACACGTGGGGCGTGAGGTCTCCACAGTACATCGATGTTGTCGCCAGTGGTCGGCGGAAGGTGCACGTGCCCGTCGACCTGGGACCGGACCGCAGCGACGCACGGATGCACGCCAAGACCGTAGGATCCTACGCAGTGCCGTAGGGGACCGCACCGCCACTTCCCAGCAAATTAGGGACACTGTTGCTCCTGGGGTATCGGCGAGGACCATTCGCAACCGTCTCCATGAAGCTGGGCTACGGTCCCGCACACCGTTAGGCCGTCTTCCGCTCACGCCCCAACATCGTGCAGCCCGCCTCCAGTGGTGTCGCGACAGGCGTGAATGGAGGGACGAATGGAGACGTGTCGTCTTCAGCGATGAGAGTCGCTTCTGCCTTGGTGCCAATGATGGTCGTATGCGTGTTTGGCGCCGTGCAGGTGAGCGCCACAATCAGGACTGCATACGACCGAGGCACACAGGGCCAACACCCAGCATCATGGTGTGGGGAGCGATCTCCTACACTGGCCGTACACCACTGGTGATCGTCGAGGGGACACTGAATAGTGCACGGTACATCCAAACCGTCATCGAACCCATCGTTCTACCATTCCTAGACCGGCAAGGGAACTTGCTGTTCCAACAGGACAATGCACGTCCGCATGTATCCCGTGCCACCCAACGTGCTCTAGAAGGTGTAAGTCAACTACCCTGGCCAGCAAGATCTCCGGATCTGTCCCCCATTGAGCATGTTTGGGACTGGATGAAGCGTCGTCTCACGCGGTCTGCACGTCCAGCACGAAGGCTGGTCCAACTGAGGCGCCAGGTGGAAATGGCATGGCAAGCCGTTCCACAGGACTACATCCAGCATCTCTACGATCGTCTCCATGGGAGAATAGCAACCTGCATTGCTGCGAAAGGTGGATATACACTGTACTAGTGCCGACATTGTGCATGCTCTGTTGCCTGTGTCTATGTGCCTGTGGTTCTGTCAGTGTGATCATGTGATGTATATGACCCCAGGAATGTGTCAATAAAGTTTCCCCTTCCTGGGACAATGAATTCACGGTGTTCTTATTTCAATTTCCAGGAGTGTACATCTCGCACAAGATCAGAGCTAGTATGAAGCATACAGACAGCCTTTTTCACCTCGCTCCGTTTGTGATTGGGACAGGAAAGGAAATGACAAACAGTGATACGAGATACCCTCCGCCATGCACCATACGGTGGCTTGAGGAGTATGTACATGTGCAGAAAGGAAGGAAGGGTCTGATTGGGCATATAGGGGGTTTGAACATCATCAGATGTTGAGTGATGACTGTGGACATGAAAATGCTGCGTATTCGTATGAGACACCATCAGTGTTTGACATGGACCTCATTGTGGGTCTCGATTTGGCTGGTTGGCAGAATCGTATAATATGCAGATCTGTGGGACAGTCGTATGTGAAAGTGCCCCGATGTTGGACTGCGTGGTTCCCGTCGACCACGTCTGATCGCTATAAGGCAGCATCGCCGTGATGTTCAGTGAGCACACCGTAACCCTTCACATCTGCGCCCGCCGTCCAAAAACAAGTAATGGACTCCCCACACCATTCTGTGTCATCCCACACCGCTGATCGCACACTAGCAGTAACTGGACTAGGGAACTACCGTCCCGTCTTGGACTACCTTTAACACCACAACACAAGTTTCTGTGTTTGAAATGGTATCGTGACCAGAAAGTATAGGTTACTTATGAACGGTGTTTGCAATGTGTTCTGCGAGACCCCGGATGACTACCGTCGGCGGGTACAGCGGCGACCTAGGGAGATGTCCCGTTCTTCCAATGTTTTGGAGAAGCACACCAGTGTTACTCTTGAAGTCATGGAGTGGGGAGCCATCGTGTATCACCTCAGGTCACGACTTCTTGTGTCGAAGGACAATGGTAAGTCAGAGACATCGTCCGTCCTCATATGTTACTGTCGTAATGTGATACTACTTTTCAACAGGATAATGCTTGTCCACACGCGGCACGTGTGTCTGTTAGCTGTCCACTTGATGTTGAGGAACTACCGTGGCCAGCGTGATACCCAGATCCGTCCCCAACAGCGCAAGTGTCGGAACAGCTGGGACATCAAATTTCGTGCTAGTACCAGTAACCATGATATCAAGGCCATCTTGTTTCAAGGAGACGATAAAACTCCTTCTCAACTGACTCCACACATGCACTCACGCCACAAGAGGTAGAACATCATACTGGTAAGTGGGCTCATACTGTCGAGTTCTTTGTAAACTTGATCCGATTTCGTAATCACTGAAATAACATCACAAACTCTTTCAACCTGTAAAGTATCATTTCTTTTCTTGCTGCCATTCTGGGAGTTCCACCTTTTTTTTGTTAGGTGGTATACTTCCAAAAGCGTCGGCGCATTTCTGCACCCTCGTCTGAGACCCCGTTCGTTACGAATACTAACGAAAAGTAATTAATCCACGAAAAAAATTGAGTTCAAAATATTCAATCAATTCTTGAGTGTTGCTCGCCACCATGGACCCCATAGCAAGTTAAGATTCTGGCAACATGTCAATTCCCCATACAGACATATCATGAGTTGATCGCAATGAGGAAGTCAGAGACGTTAGAGGTCATAGGGAGACCTACCGACAATGGCACTTCCCACGTGTCGACAACGACTAGAGTATAGAAAGCGGACAACGAGAGTCCTCCGCCGGTAACTATAAAGTGAGTTGCACAGTATAGATGTACACTGAAACGCCAGAGAAACTGGTATAGGCGTCCAAATACTGAGATATTAACCAGGGAGAATAGGGAGCTAAAGCCGGCAACACCTACACAGGGTGCTACAAAAAGGTACGGCCAAACTTTCAGGAAACATTCCTCACACACAAAGAAAGAAAATATGTTATGTGGACATGTATCCGGAAACGCTTACTTTCCATGTTAGAGCTCATTTTATTACCTCTCTTCAAATCACATTAATCATGGAATGGAAACACACAGCAACAGAACGTACCAGCGTGACTTCAAACACTTTGTTACAAGAAATGTTCAAAATGTCCTCCGTTAGCGAGGATACATGCATCCATCCTCCGTCGCATGGAATCCCTGATGCGCTGATGCAGCCCTGGAGAATAGCGTATTGTATCACAGCCGTCCACAATACGAGCACGAAGAGTCTCCACATTTGGTACCGGGGTTGCGTAGACAAGAGCTTTCAAATGCCCCCATAAATGAAAGTCAAGAGGGTTGTGGTCAAGAGAGCGTGGGGGCCATGGAATTGGTCCGCCTCTACCAATCCATTGGTCACCGAATCTATTGTTGAGAAGCGTACGAACACTTCGACTGAAATGTGCAGGAGCTCCATCGTGCATGAACCACATGTTGTGTCGTACTTGTAAAGGCACATGTTCTAGCAGCACAGGTAGAGTATCCCGTATGAAATTATGATAACGTGCTCCATTGAGCGTAGGTGGGAGAACATGGGGCCCAATCAAGACATCACCAACAATGCCTGCCCAACCGTTCACAGAAAATCTGTGTTAATGACGTGATTGCACAATTGCGTGGGGATTCTCGTCAGCCCACACATGTTGATTGTGAAAATTTACAATTTGATCACGTTGGAATGAAGCCTCATCCGTAAAGAGAAAATTTGCACTGAAATGAGGATTGACACATTGTTGGATGAACCATTCGCAGAAGTGTACCCGTGGAGGCCAATCAGCTGCTGACAGTGCCTGCACACGCTGTACATGGTACGGAAACAACTGGTTCTCTCGTAGCACTCTCCATACAGTGACGTGGTCAACGTTACCTTGTACAGCAGCAACTTCTCTGACGCTGACATTAGGGTTATCGTCAATTGCACGAAGAATTGCCTCGTCCATTGCAGGTGTCCTCGTCGTTCTAGGTATTTCCCAGTCGCGAGTCATAGGCTGGAATGTTCCGTGCTCCCTAAGACGCCGATCAATTGCTTCGAACGTCTTCCTGTCGGGACACCTTCGTTCTGGAAATCTGTCTCGATACAAACGTACCGCGCCACGGCTATTGCCCCGTGCTAATCCATACATCAAATGGGCATCTGCCAACTCCGCATTTGAAAACACTGCACTGACTGCAAAACCACGTTCGTGATGAACACTAACCTGTTGATGCTACGTACTGATGTGCTTGATGCTAGTACTGTAGAGCAATGAGTCGCATGTCAACACAAGCACCGAAGTCAACATTACCTTCCTTCAATTGGGCCAACTGGCTGTGAATCGAGGAAGTACAGTACATAGTGACGAAACTAAAATGAGCTCTAACATGGAAATTAAGCGTTTCCAGACACATGTCCACATAACATCTTTTCTTTATTTGTGTGTGAGGAATGTTTCCTGAGAGTTTGGCCGTACCTTTTTGTAACACCCTGTATAAGAAGATAAAAACGGTCTGTCGCAGTTGTTAGATCGGGTACTGCTGCTACAATGGCAGGTTATCAAGGTGTTTGAACGTGGTGTTATAGTCGGCGCACGAGCGGTGGGGAAGGTAGCGATGATGTAGAGATTTTCCAGTACAACCATTTCACGAGTGTACCGTGAATATCAGGAATCCGGCAAAACATCAAATTTCCGACATCGCTGCGGCCGGGAAAAGATCCTGCAAGAACGGGACCAACGACGACTGAAGAGAATCGTTCACCGTGACAGAAGTGCAACCCTTCCGGACATTGCTGCAGATTTCAATGCTGGGCCGACAACAAGTGTCAGTTTGCAAACCATTCAACGAAGCATCATCGATATGGGCTTTCGGGCCGGCCGGTGTGGCCGACCGGTTCTAGGCGCTTCAATCTGGAACCGCGCGACCGCTACGGTCACAGGTTCGAATCCTACCTCGGGCATGGATGTGTGTGATGTCCTTAGGTTAGTTAGGTTTAAGTAGTTCTAAGTTCTAGGGGACTGATGACCTCAGATGTTAAGTCCCATAGTGCTCAGAGCCATTTGAACCTTTTTTTGGGCTTTCGGAGCTGAAGATCCACTCGTGTACTCTCCCTCGATGACTGCACGATACAAAGCTTTACGCCTCGGCTAGCCCTGTCAACACCGACACTGTGCTGTTGATGAGTGGAAACATGTTGCCGGTCAGACGAGTCTCGTTTCAAATTGCATCGAGCGGATGGACGTGTACGGGTATGGAGACAACCTCATGAATCCATGGATCCTGCATGTCAGCAGAGGACTGTTCAAGCTGGTGGAGGCTCGGTAATGGTGTGGGGCGTGTGCCGTTTGAGTGATATGAGACCATTGATACGTCTAGATACAACTCTGACGGGTGACACGTAAGCATCCTGTCCGATCACCTGCATCCATTCATGTCCATCGTGCATTCTGACGGACTTCAACAATTTCAGCAGGACAATGCGACACACCATAAGTCCAGAACTGCTACAGATTAGCTCCATGAACATTCTTCTGCGTTTAAAAACTTCCTCTGACCACCAAACTCCCCAGACATGAACATTACTCAGCACATCTGGGATGCCTGGCAACGTACTGTTGTTCAGTAGTGATCTCCACCCCCGACAGCCCTGCAGGATTTACGGTGTCAATTCCCTCCAGCACTACTTCAGACATAGTCGAGTCCATGCCACGCAGCACTGCGGCACTTTTGCGTGCGCCTCTGGACCAGCCGCGGTTGCCCTATTCCGACCATGCATACCAGGACATTTCTGCGTCCACTGGAGTCACCTCCATCCTGGGGACGGCCTACATTGACAAGCCGAAACGCTATGACGACCTGCTTAATAGCACTTTGGTCTACATTCGGAACGCATTACAGCAGCGATTCTTCCTGCATCGGATTCTACAATTCCTTCGTAACTTTCCAGAAGTATGCAATACCAGGTGTCTATGCATAGCGCACACAGTTCCTATAAATTACGGGTCGGTGGCGTGCGGGCGTGGAGATAGCGCCCGATAGCGTCCCAGATGTATTCCCTCGGGTTCAGATAAAGGGAATGTGGTGGTCAACACACCAACGTGAGTTCGCTACCATGATGCTAAAACCAATGTAACGCGGTTCTAACCTTGTGACACGGGCAGTTATCCTATTGGAACATGTCATCGCCGTCGGCGAAGGCATGAAGCATGAAGGGATGCAAGGTGGTCCACAGCTGTTATAGCACCTTCAATTACTGATTACTACCACGGGCGCTACGGAAACCAGATGAATGTCCTCATAGGGTAATGTGATTCTTCCGACCGGGTGACGCGTTCCATCGATCCAAAGTCCACTCTCTATCCTGCTGTGTCCACTGCAATCGTAATTACTGATTACGTTGATTCATCACTGGAACACTCAGGGGTCGCCTGTGCGGATATCTCTGTGTAACGATGTGCACTGAACGGTGTGTTCTGAAACAGTTGTGTCTGTACCAGCATTGTCATCTACGTCATCAGATCCGCCACAGAACGCCACCTATCCTGCTAAACAGAGCACACAACTCTCTAACCCCACGTTCTTGATGTGGCCTGGACGCCCAATCTTTCGTCGCCTACACATGCCCACGACAGCAGCACATTAGCAGCTAACCAGTTTGGTCGTTTCAGAGGTGCTCGTTCCCAGGCGACGAGCCACAAGAAGCTGCCATTTGTCACAGTCGGTTATATAAGTGGATTTCCCCGTTCGCGGACCGCATCGTCACTATAATGACTCCCCATTCGTCTCTGCTCCACTTATAGCCTTTCCTTACCCCGCCAGCAGGCGGTATTCACTTTCGCGGTGGGCTACGGTTCCGCTCATCGGTACAGGGATAGCTACCACACGATCTCGCTATGTGCCTTTGCTACGTGCATTCAGTTGGCGTGCTTCCAGGTCTCCAAGCTATGGCTATAATACACTGACAAAAAAAGATGATATCTATTCAAATTTAGCGCCAGTCGCAAAAGGGCTTTATAGCTGTCGTGAGCACTGGTTACATTTGGCATCGGACGTGGTGAGTTAATGTTAGTGCCTTTAAGTTTGAACAGCATCGTGTAACAGCGCTACGAGAAGCTGGGTTTCTGCGATACTGTTGAAAGAATTGGCAGAAATGTAGCCACTGTACCTGATGCTGGCAGCGCTGGTCGTAAGAAGATCGGGCACTGGACTACCACGTGGCATTACCGTGAAGGAAGACCATGCTGTGTGCCGTACAGCTCTTTCGCATCGTACTGCATCTGTAGCAGCAATCTGAGCAGCAGTTGACATCACAGTGACACAGCAGACTGTTTCAGATCGGTTACTTCAAGGAGAGCTCCGAGTCAGACGCCCTGTATCGTGCATTCCACCGACCAGTGGTTTCGAGCTGCAGCTCACAGGAGGATGGAGGGGAAGTCTGTCGAGTTTTCTGGTAAAAGATGGTTATGATCAGTGCCAGTGATGGCCGTGTGTTGGTTAGGAGGAGACCAGGTAAGCGCCTGCAACCAAACTGTTCAAATGGTTCAAATGGCTCTGAGCACTATGGAACTTAACTTCTAAGGTCATCAGTCCCCTAGAACTTAGAACTACTTTAACCTAACTAACCTAAGGACATCACACACATCCATGCCCGAGGCAAGATTCGAACCTGCGACCGTAGCGGTTCCAGACTGTAGCGCCTAGAACCGCTCGGTTACTTCGACCGGCAACCAAACTGTCTGTGGCCTAGACACACTGGAACTGCACCTAGATTTATAGTCTGGGGTGCAATTTCGTACGAAGCAGGAGCACTGTCGTGGTTATCCCACGCATCCTGACTGTAAATTAGTACACCAATCTCGTGATCCGACCTGCTGTGCTGCCATTCACGAACAGCACTCCAGGGGGTGTTTTCCAACAGGATAACGCCCGTCCACATACCGCTGTGGTAACCAAGCATGCTTTATAGAATCTCGAACGATACCTCCAGCGTCATCCACAATCAGCATTAACCACTGACAGATCAAGTGCAGCAGGCATCGAACTCCATCCCACAAACTGACATCCGGCGCCAGTACAACACAATGAATGCACGTCTGCAGGCTTGCATCCAACATTCTGGCGGTTACACCGGTTATTAATGTACCAGCGTTTCATACTTGCAATGTCTTATCTCACGCTTACATCAATCTGTGATCTTCCAACGTTAATCACTTAAATATGTTACCTTGACAGATGTATTCTCGAAACTTCATTACTCTAAATTAATTATTTCTTGGTATCGGGATTTTTTCCTTCAATGTAAACCCCTCCTCGCTCGAGGAGACACGTTCCTCTTCTACAAAAGGCACAACTGTAGTTGCTCTTTTACCACACATGCGGTATCTTACAGTTAGGCATTATTTTGTTTACACCTTTTTTAAAGTGTTCCTCTAAGAAATGCTGACTCGTCAGTATTAGAGGATATCAGAGCCACCAAAGAAAGAAAAAACTCGAGAATATGATTAATGTACAAGCGTTTCATACTTGCAATGCCTTATCTCGCACTTACATTAATCTGTGATCTTCCAAGGTTAATCACTTAAATATGTTATCTTAACAAAATTTGACATCATTCATTTCTGAATCAATTTGACATTAAAATTGATGCGAGAATGGCGGTACTATGTACCTATCAATACGTGCGCTACCATTTTAAAGTGCTACTGCCTGTCGCAGTGCGGGAAGAGCGCCTCGTTAGAGCATATGCCTGGGCCGCCGTTTAGGGCCCTTTCACACGGGAGGCCGTGCATCTGGATGCAGTGAGCCGCTTTTTGCCGCCGGCCTTGCCGCACAGAGACGAAGTCCCGCTCACTGCAGCCTGTCTTCCGCTCTCAGAGACAAAACTCCCGCCCACAGCAGCTGTCACGTGGTAGCTAAAAACAACTGCTGCCTGTTGTTTCTAGAACCATGCAGTTACAAAATGTTTGCTGTAGAGGCCTTACTTGTTGTTGCTACTGCAGTTGTTATGGAATTTGGAAATTTGTGGTAAGTTCCTTTGGGACCAAACTGCTGAGGTCTTCGTACAGAAACGAAAGCAGTGGTACCATCCAATAACAATAAATTTATAAATTATAGAGCGCAGCAATCAGTCGTCTTTTTTTTTAGGTTTTATTACGCAAATCCAGATTTCGGCTAGTGCCTAGCCATTATGAATGTAACATTTCTAAACTCGATGCATGTTAGTTCCCTGTTGACTGACGCCCGAACAACAGGGAACTAACATGCATCGAGATTAGAAAATGTTACATTCATAATGGCTAAGCACTAGCCGAAATCTGGATTTGCGTAATAAAACCTACAAAAAACGGACGACTGACTGCTGCACTCTATAGTTTATAAATTACATAACAGTCGCTGAGTGCACCCACTTTCCCAGTGGAACGTAACCTGATCCAATAACTAGTTCTCGATTAAGCTTAGGAGTTTTTCACTGCCTTCGTGAGACATTGCGAGCAGATCCTGAGAAATTTAGCCGGTCGGGGTGGCCGTGCGGTTCTAGGCGCTACAGTCTGGAAGCGCGTGACCGCTACGGTCGCAGGTTCGAATCCTGCCTCGGGCATGGATGTGTGTGATGACCTTAGGTTAGGTTAGGTTTAAGTAGTTCTAAGTCCTAGGGGACTGATGACAGGAGTTAAGTCCCATAGTGCTCAGAGCCATTTGAACCATTTGAGAAATTTATGTCATATGTCATTAAATTTATCCGGTGAACTGTTTGTAATACTGAAACCATTCTTTCGGCTGGTGGATACCAACACGAGGAAGCATATAACACTACACGACTTTGCCATCAAGCCGGCCGGTTCTAGGCGCTTCAGTCTTGAACCGCGCTGTTGCTACGGTCGCAGGTTCGAATCATGCCTCGGGCATGGATGTGTGTGCTGTCCTTAGGTTACTTAGGTTTAAGTAGTTCGAAGTCTAGGGGACTGATGCCCTCAGATGTTAAGTCCCATAGTGCTCAGAGTCATTTGAACCATTTGAATCTTTGCCCTCCTCTTTGGCAGGAAATGGTCATTTGTCTGATTTATTGTGGGACATTAATATTTTGTACTGACTATTTCTTACACACGCGTCATTCCAGCGTGCTTGCCAGTGTATTATTTGTCCTTAATACCGCGGCTGCAGCCGTGTTAGGCGCAGGTTAACGTTTGATACGAACCTTGAAGGTTAGAAATTTGGAAATTTGTGGTAAGGTCTTATGGGACCAAACTGCTCAAGTCATCGGTCCCTAAGCTTACACACTACTTACTCTAACGTAAACTAACTTACGCCAAGGACGACACACACACACACACTCATGCCCGAGGGAGGACTCGAACCTCTGACGGGGGGAGCCGCGCGTACCGTGACAAGACATCTTAGACTGCGCGGCCTTGAAGGTTACTGAAACCCTAGTCGAAGCTGGAGCTTGACCAGCACGTGCAACTTGGGTATTATTATTATTTCCTTATTGAAACAATAAACCGCCATTTGACTGTGTATTACTGCATTTTTCTTCTGTACAGTATAGATTTCGACTTTTACGTCATTATCCAGTAAAATGTTCTTAGACCACTAACACTTTACATCCGGTAAAGTCAGCCCGAAGGAGGTACTCTTGCGTTTACCTGCTTCGGGCTAACTTTACCGAATACGATACGTTAATGGTCTGAAAAATACAGTAATACAGGGTGTTTCAAAAATGACCGGTATATTTGAAACGGCAATAAAAACTAAACTAGCAGCGATAGAAATACACCGTTTGTTGCAATATGCTTGGGACAACAGTACATTTTCAGGCGGACAAACTTTCGAAATTACAGTAGTTACAATTTTCAACAACAGATGGCGCTGCAAGTGATGTGAAAGATATAGAAGACAACGCAGTCTGTGGGTGCGCCATTCTGTACATCGTCTTTCTGCTGTAAGCGTGTGCTGTTCACAACGTGCAAGTGTGCTGTAGACAACATGGTTTATTCCTTAGAACAGAGGATTTTTCTGGTGTTGGAATTCCACCGCCTAGAACACAGTGTTGTTGCAACAAGACGAAGTTTTCAGCGGAGGTTTAATTTAACCAAAGGACCGAAAAGCTATACAATAAAGGATCTGTTTGAAAAATTTCAACGGACTGGGAACGTGACGGATGAACGTGCTGGAAAGGTAGGGCGACCGCGTATGGCAACCACAGAGGGCAACGCGCAGCTAGTGCTGCAGGTGATCCAACAGCGGCCTCGGGTTTCCGTGTTGCAGCTGCGGTCCAAATGACGCCAACGTCCACGTATCGTCTCATGCGCCAGAGTTTACACCTCTATCCATACAAAATTCAAACGCGGCAACCCCTCAGCGCCGCTACCATTGCTGCACGAGAGACATTCGCTAACGATATAGTGCACAGGATTGATGACGGCGATATGCATGTGGGCAGCATTTGGTTTACTGACGAAGCTTATTTTTACCTGGACGGCTTCGTCAATAAACAGAACTGGCGCATATGGGGAACCGAAAAGCCCCATGTTGCAGTCCCATCGTCCCTGCATCCTCAAAAAGTACTGGTCTGGGCCGCCATTTCTTCCAAAGGAATCATTGGCCCATTTTTCAGATCCGAAACGATTACTGCATCACGCTATCTGGACATTCTTCGTGAATTTGTGGCGGTACAAACTGCCTTAGACGACACTGCGAACACCTCGTGGTTTAGGCAAGATGGTGCCCGGCCACATCGCACGGATGACGTCTTTAATTTCCTGAATGGATATTTCGATGATCGTGTGATTGCTTTGGGCTATCCGAAACATACAGGAGGCGGCGTGGATTGGCCTCGCTATTCGCCAGACATGAACCCCTGTGACTTCTTTCTGTGGGGGCACTTGAAAGACCAGGTGTACCGCCAGAATCCAGAAACAATTGAACAGCTGAAGCAGTACATCTCATCTGCATGTGAAGCCATTCCGCCAGACACGTTGTCAAAGGTTTCGGGTAATTTCATTCAGAGACTACGCCATATTATTGCTACGCATGGTGGATATGTGGAAAATATCGTACTATAGAGTTTCCCAGACCGCAGCGCCATCTGTTGTTGAAAATTGTAACTACTGTAATTTCGAAAGCTTGTCTGCCTGAAAATGTACTGTTGTCCCAAGCATATTGCAACAAACGGTGTATTTCTATCGCTGCTCGTTTAGTTTTTATTGCCGTTTCAAATATACCGGTCATTTTTGAAACACCCTGTATATAGTCAAATGGCGGTGTATTCTTTCAAAAAACATAGTATCAGTGTGGATCAGCACCATCGAAAACGTGTGTGGTTTGAGAAACTTGGACGGATAGTTTGTTTAATCATTTAAAGAAATTAATTTGAGAGTGCAGTAGCTGGAGCTTGACGAGTCCTGCGTTACGAAAAGTGTAAATTTGTTAGGCTAGTTTTTTGTTTTCATATTTGAACTTTTACGCATTATGCAAAAGTTTAATTTTGTTAAGAAGGTGTTTTGCAGAAAAAATGTATGTTCATAATTGGGAACAGGGTACACATCCTCTTGGAGTAGTGATTTCAGTTGTTTGGAGAAATAACAGGTTTTAAAGAGTGTACACATCTCTCAGCGCAACGCCATCTTTTTCCAAATCCCAGTTCCCGCTACAGAGAAAACTGATATTTTATAAACGAGGACTGCTTAAAAATTTTTTAAGTGCAAGAGATTCGTTTTCCTCCAGCCACCTGCAGCAAATGTAACATATCCGAAAAAGCCTAAAATTCAGATAATCGATCAGCTGGTCAAATGGAAAGAGCAAATTGAAAGCTCACCCGCAAAACCACATTCACAATATGTAAAATCTTGATGACTTTAACCAGCACAATTCACCACTATCCTCAAAATAATAACACATTAGGGCACAGCTTAAATTACACGATAAGCAGCAAGACGGATCAAGTCACACAATCAGGAATCACAATGAAAACAATGTTCTACCTGGAAGCGTAGCACTGTTCGGAAGAAATCACAGCGTTATGAGCATCATACGGCAGTTATAAGAGTCGAGGGGCATGAAAGGGAAGCAGTGGTTGGGAAGGGGGTCAGACAGGGTTGTAGCCTATCCCCGATGTTATTCAATCTGTATATTGACCAAGCAGTAAAGCAAGCAAAAGAAAAATTCGGAGTAGGAGAAGAAATAAAAACTTTGAGGTTCGCCGATATGACATTGTAATTCTGTCAGAGACAGCAAAGGACCTGGAAGAGCAGCTGAACGGAATGGACAGTGTCTTGAAAGAAGGGTATAAGATTAACATCAACAAAAGCAAAACGAGGATAATGGAATGTAGTCGAATTAAGTCGGGTGATGTTGAGGTAATTAGATTAGGAAACGAGACACTTAAAGTAGTAAAGGAGTTTTGCTATTTTGGGAGCGAAATAACTGATGATGGTCGAAGTAGAGAGGATATAAAATGTAGACTGGTAATGGCAAGGAAAGCGTTTCTGAAGAAGAGAAATTTGTTAACATCGATTATAGATTTAAGTGTCAGGAAGTCGTTTCTGAAAGTATTTATATGGAGTGTAGCCATGTATGGAGACGAAACATGGACGATAAATAGTTTCGACAAATAGAGAATAGTAGCTTTCGAAATGTGGTGCTACAGAAGAATGCTGAAGATTAGATGGGTAGATCACATAACTAATAAGGAGGAACTGAATAGAATTGGGGAGAAGAGGAGCTTGTGGCATAACTTGACTAGAAGGAGGGATCGGTTGGTAGGACATGTTCTGAGACATCGAGGGATCACCAATTTAGTATTGGAGGGCAGCGTAG
The DNA here is from genome assembly GCF_023864275.1 of Schistocerca cancellata. Classification (NCBI taxonomy): domain Eukaryota; kingdom Metazoa; phylum Arthropoda; class Insecta; order Orthoptera; family Acrididae; genus Schistocerca; species Schistocerca cancellata. The sequence goes on from NC_064632.1 coordinate 174,000,544, forward strand.
AGGGTAAAAATTGTAGAGGGAGACCAACAGATGAATACACTAAACAGATTCAGAAGGATGTAGGTTGCAGTAGGTACTGGGAAGCTTGCACAGGATAGAGTAGCATCGAGAGCTGCATCAAACCAGTCTCTGGACTGAAGACCACAACAACAATGAGCATCATGAATTCGAGAAGCAATACAACACGTAAAAAAGAGGAAAGTCACCGACTTATCATCATAGTAGAGAGCTATAAGCTTTATACAAAATGAAATTTTGTTAGAATCACGAATATACCTCCAGACAATGTTCATGACAAATGAGTAACGTATTTCATGTATCCGGAGAGCAATATTACTGCACGCCCGGTACATCATTCAAGATTCCATCCGCCGGAAAAAGTTGAAGAAGCAATGGTGAATACGGAAGTTATTCTGACCTCAGTTTTTGACTTTACAGGAAATGAACAGGAAGCGACGAAGCGTCAGATGGCAACAGCACTCCCGCGCGAGCGCTGTAGTTAAAGCCAACAGCGGCGCCTCATGCGATTACGAGCACATTTGCGCTCTTAATAGAGCGGTTTAATCCAGCGGCTACTGCGAGTGCGCGTAATTACGGCCGGAACCCCGCCAGTGGCTAGCTCCACATGCTTAACTAAGCGCCGGCGGCACCAGCCCCAACTACTGCACCTCGGAAACTGCCGCGCCAACTTGTCAACAAATGGGTCATCTCACGCGGATTGAAGTTCCTAGTAGCTGCGAAGCACTAACGAACACAATTACTATACATCGAGTAGTAAAACATAAAAATAACAAGTCAGTTCGATAAATAATTTAAAAAGTAAAGCAGCCTACAACACAATAACTGGTATAAAAGTTTCTACTGTTTCTGGCGTTGCTACTTCCTTATAGACACTGCATCAGCTGCGAACAGTCTTAAAAAGATCCTGACGCTTTCTACTAGATCATTTATATACACTGTAAACAGTAACGGTTCTATCACACTTCGTTAGAGTACTCCACAAATTTTCTTTACATCTGTCGATTTTGTTCCGTCAAGAGCGACTTGTTGATTTCTCTCTGCAAGGAAGTCCTGAATGCGGTCACAAATGCTGTCCCACACTCGGTAAGCTGGCAGTTTTTCACTAAATGGGCTTGTGGAAAGGTGTTAAACGCCTTTCTGACGTCAAGGAACGTGGCATCAACCTGAAAGCCGTCGTCTACTGCGTTACAGATCTTATGGAGCAACAGAGCGAGCTGAGTTTCGAAGGATCTCCGTTTGGGGAATCCATATTGATTTTTATAAAGGAGATTTTCTTTCTCCAAAAACGTCATATGTTTTGAGGATAAAACGTTTTCAATAATTCTACAACAGACTAATGTCAATGACATAGGCCTACAATTATGTGCATCTGTCCTACGATCCTTCTTGAAAATGGGAATGACCTGCGCTCTTTCCCAGTCGCTAGGTACCCTTCGTAGCTCCAGCTGTCTACGATAAACTGCTGTTACAATGGGAGCAAGTTCTTTCTTTGTAAAATCTTATAGGTATCTCATCTGGTCCTGTTAACTTTCCACTGCTAAGCCTGTGCGAGACTGATTTTTATGTCAGCTCTGCTTCGTTAGTTTTTTCTTTCTTTTTTCTTCTAAGGTAGCAGAATTCCTTAACTTCGTCTATTTCGTGGTCAACAATTTTTATGACAAGTTTATTCCTAATCACATTTCTCTTACTCCTCTTTACTTTCGTCTTACTTCGGTTTACTCTCAATCCATACTCTGTACTCATTACGCTGGTTCTTCTATTCAACAGGCCATGCAGTTGTTCTTCATTTTCACTAGGGATACCGCTGCGATCAGGGGCTCTTGCTACTGATAACCTTTCAACCTGAATTTTAATCCCATTCTTGAACCTTTCTTTTATTTCCGTCACTGCTGCTTTAGCGTATACATTGTGGTGACAAAAGTCAAGGAATACGACCTAAAATCGTGTCCGAAGTCGCTGGAAACCCCTGCAGAACGACTGAGCCACACTACATCTATAGCCGGCCAGGATTGCAAAAGTGTTGCCGACGCAGTTTTTTGTGCACGAACTGACCTCTCGATTACGTCCCATAAATGGTCGATGGGATTCATGTCGGGCGATCTGAGTTGCCAAATCATTCGGTGGAATTGTCCAGAATGTTGTTCAAACCAGTCGTGAATATTTGTGGCCCATATGATATGGCGCACTGTTACCCATAAAAATTCCATTGTTGTATGGAAACACGAAGTCCATGAATGGCTGCTGATGATCTGCAAGTAGCAGAACATAACCATTTACAATGCATTATCCACGTAAACACAGCCCATACTATTATGGAGTCACCACCAGATTGCACAGTGTCTTGTTGATAACTTGGGTCCATGGCTTCGTGAGGTCTGCACCACACTCGAACCCTGCCGCGCGGGATTAGCCGAGCGGTCTGGGCGCTGCAGTCATGGACTTTGCGGCTGATCCCGGCGGAAGTTCGAGTCCTCCCTCGGGCATGGGTGTGTGTGCTTGTCCTTAGGATAATTTAGGTTAAGTAGTGTGTAAGCTTAGCGACTGATGACCTTAGCAGTTAAGTTCCATAGGATTTCACACACATTTGAACACTTTTGAACTCGAACCCTACCATCAGCTCTTACCAACCAGGCCACGGTTTTCCAGTGGTCTGGGGTCCAACCGATATTGTTAAGAGCGCAAGAGAGACACTGCAGGCGTTATCGTGCAGTTAGCAAAGTCACTCGTGTCAGTCGTCTGCTACCATAGCCCCATTAACCGCAAATTTCGCCGCACTGTCCTAACAGATAGTTCGTTGTACGACCACATTGATTGCTGTAGTTATTTCACGCAGTATTGCTTGTCTGTTAGCACCGTCAACTCTACGAAAACGCCGCTGATCTCGGTGAGTGAAGGCTATCGGCGACAGCGTTGCCCGTGGTAAGAGGTAATGCCTAAAACTCGTTATTCTCGGCACATTCTTGACACTGTGGGTCCCGGAATTATGAATTTCCAAACGATCTCCGAAATGGAATGTCCCATGTGTCTAACGGCAACTACCATTCCGCGTTCAAAGTTCGTTAATTCCCGTTGTTTGAGTACAAATATTGGCTCCGCCAATACGTTGCACTTTCATAAGTTGAGTACACGATGCTAACAACCACCCCCCCCCCCCCCCTCTGTATATGTGTATACCGCTATCCCATGCTTCTGTCGCCCCAGTTGAATTTGAATAGCAGGGAGCGACAGCCCGCATCACTTGCATTATTGTTGTTGTTGTTGTTGTTGTTGTGGGCTTCAGTCCAGAGACTGGTTTGATGCAGCTTTCCATGCTACTCTATCCTGTGCAAGCTTCATCTCACAGTACTTACTGCAACCTACATCCTTCTGAATCTGCTTGGTATATTCATTTCTTGGTCTCCTTCTACGATTTTTACCCTCCTCGCTGCCCTCCGATACCAAATTGGTGATCCCTTGATGACTCAGAATATGCCCTACCACCCGATCCCTTCTTCTTGTCAAGTTGTACCACAAATTTCTCTTCTCTCCAATTCTATTCAATATCTCTTCATTAGTTATGTGATCTACCCATCTAATCTTCAGCATTCTTCTGTAGCACCACATTTCGAAAGCTTCTACTCTCTTCTTGTCTAAACTATTTATCGTCCATGTTTCACTTCCATACATGGCTACAGTCCATACAAATACTTTCAGAAACGACTTCCTGACTCTTAAATCTATACTCGATGTCGTCACTTGCATTACGCATTCTTAAATACGAGCACCTGGTTCTGTTATTCTACGAATGTGGGCTTGCCTGTGTCGGACGTATCAGCACACGACACGTCGGACGGGGAGGCCCGGCGAGTGCCAGACCGGAGCAGACGTGACGCGTGGTATCTGGCGCCGCTTCCGGCCGCCGCTGCCTTAAAGGAGAGCAGAGCAGAGGAGAGACTCCGGCCGCCCGCCAGAGGACATCGATCTGCCGAGGCATCGACCGCTGCCAGCTGCGGCCCTGCGGCACGGGCGGCAAGCGAGCGCGACTTCACCAGGGCAGGGGCAGCCCGGGGTGGTCCGTGGCGTACCGTGGCGAGGCGCGGTGCTGCGGCTGCACCGCGCGGCGGAGTTCCACATGGGTCAAGACGACGACCACTTTTCTTTTCCTTAGATGCCGTTATCGTCTCCTCTGTTCTGTCCACCTGTAAGTACCGTTTCCGTGTCGACGACCCCCAACTTGACCCATGTGGCAAACCTGAACACACCAAAACTACACTACTGGCCAATAAAACTGCTACAACACGAAGATGACGTGCTACACACGCGAAATTTAACGGACGGGAAGAAGATGCTGTGATATGCAAATGATTAGCTTTTCAGAGCATTCACACAAGGTTGGCGCCGGTGACGACAACTACGACGTGCTGACAAGAGGAAAGTTTCCAACCGATTTGTCATACACAAACAGCAGTTGACCGGCGTTGCCCGGTGAAACGTTGCTGTGATGCCTCGTGTAAGGAGGAGAAATACGTACCATCATGTTTCCGACTACGTTAAAGGTCGGATTGTAGCCTATCTCGATTGCGGTTTATCGTATCGCGATATTGCTGCTCGCGTTGGTCGAGATCCAATGACTGTTAGCAGAATATGGAATCGGTGGGTTCAGGAGGGTAATACGGAACGCCGTGCTGGATCCCAACGGCCTCGTATCACTGGCAGTCGAGATGACAGGCATCTTATCCGCATGGCGGTAACCGGTCGTGCAGCCACGTCTCGATCCCTGAGTCAACAGATGGGGACGTTTGCAAGACATCAACCATCTGCACGAACAGTTCGGCGACGTTTGCAGCAGCATGGACTATCAGCTCGGAGACCATGGCTCCGGTTACCCTTGACGCTCCATCACAGACAGGAGCGCCTGCGATGGTGTACTCAACGACGAACCTGGGTGCACGAATGGCAAAACGTCATTTTCTCGGATGAATCCAGGTTCTGTTTACAGCATCATGATGGTCGCATCCGTGTTTGGCGACATCGCGGTGAACGCACATTGGAAGCGTGTATTCGTCACCGCCATACTGGCATGTCACCCGGTGTTATGGTATGGGGTGCCATTCGTTACACGCCTCGGTCACCTCTTGTTCGCATTGACGGCACTTTGAACAGTGGACGTTACATTTCAGATGTGTTACGACCCGTGGCTCTACCCTTCATTCGATCCCTGCGAAACCCTACATTTCAGCAGGATAATGCACGACCGCATGTTGCAGGTCCTGTACGGGCCTTTCTGGATACAGAAAATGTTCGACTGCTGCCCTGGCCAGCATATTCTCCAGATCTCTCACCAACTGAAAACGTCTGGTCAATGGTGGACGAAGAACTGGCTCGTCACAATACGCCAGTCACTACTCTTGATGAACTGTGGTATCGTGTTGAAGCTGCATGGGCAGCTGTACCTATACACGGCATTCAAGCTCTGTTTGACTCAATTCCCACGCGTATCAAGGCCGTTATTACGGCCAGAGATGGTTGTTCTGGGTACTGATTTCAAAGGATCTATGTACCCAAATTGCTGAAAATGTAATCACACGTCAGTTCTAGTATAACATATTTGTCCAATGAATACCCATTTATTATCTGTATTTCTTCTTGGTGTAGCAATTTTAATGGCCAGTAGTGTACTATCGTCCAGCAGATGAAGATCGGCGCAAAACGTCAAGCCACAGGTACTTTTAGTATCACTTCAGAAATCAGTAAGGTCTGAATTGGGCGAACGATTGCCTCTTATTCTTCCCGACGGTACTCCAACACCGTAGCAGAAGATACTGTTATTTTGGGTGAGTGCCTCAACTGAGCAGAAAATACTGATGCGACATAGAGGAAGACTTCCGCTTACGTCTACATTCGCAAATAAAAATCAGAATATAAACTGACGGAAAAAAATCGCAACACAAAAAAAAAAAAAAAAAAAAAAAATTAATGCAGGATACTGCAATTTCGGAAATAGATTCGTTTAGCTAAAATACGAGGGTTGGAACTTAAACAGTGCCAATTATGTATTCAAAACCGATACAAAAGAGTTACATGTTTGCACCTGTTACTGTCCTTCAAAGTAGTCACAAGCGTTGTGCAGAAACCGTTGCCAGCGATGTGGAAGGTGTAGTATACTGTTAGCAAAGCCTGTTCTATTGAGGGTGCGAATGGAGTGGTCTACAGCCTGTCGAATCTCTGGAACAGTTCTGAAGCGAACGCCACGAAGTGGTTCCTTCATCTTCGGAATCAAATCAAAGTCACAAGGACTTAAGTCCAGGTAGGATGGTGGATGGTACAGTACTTCACAGTCCCATCGACCCAACCGAGAAGCCACACCTTGCGCTGTATGCGCCCGCGCTTTGTCGTGCAAAATGATGGTTGGGTTGCGCAGAAAGTGTCGCCGCTTCTTTCGCAAAGCCGGTCGCAGGTGATGCTCCAAAAACGAACAGTAATACTGTGCACTGACTGTCTGCCGTGGAGGAACGTAATGCGTTAGGATAACACCATCACAGTTGTACACGAGAGTCACCATAACTTTCACCATACTGGGGCTCTGACGCACTTTCGACTTTAGCGGCGACCCATAATGACGCCATTCGTTGAATTGGCGTTTCAATTTTGGGTCGTACGATGTGGCGCATGTCTCATCCAGTGTTACGGTACGCGATAAGAAAGCCTCTCCTTCGCACTCATAGCGCTCCAAGTGCGTCTGAGCAGCGTCGTAACGCATCCATTTCTGCATTTCTGTCAATTCATGAGGAACCCATCGTGATGCAATTTTTCGCATGCCCAGGCGTTCCTTCAGGTTACGAAGCACAGTCGTACGCGCTAATCCGGTTTCGTGGGAGAGCTCACGAATCGTATGGCGTCGATCAAAGTCCACTAATGCGGCAACAGCATGCACTTCTTCTTTAGAGACGCTGGGACGACCTCCCCGATGCATGTCTGCAACAGTTTGCCGACCTTCATTGAAGGCTTTTAGCCAAAGTCCCACTGTTCTGTACGGCAATGCCGGTTCTCCGTACGACTCTTGAAGACCTTGACGACACTGTCGTCCTGTACGACCTCTGGCACATCCAAACTTTATCCAGCTCTGTTGTTCCTGTTTCGAAAACATAATGACACCGTTACGTTAGACCGCTCGCTCACAAGTGACTGTGTTTCCCTCGATTGTGCACACGCCGGTGACGTGGGACGGGGGAGTCCATTTGCTCGGGCTAAGGTGGGTATGTCAACAACGTGTGCTATCAGCAAAAATAGGAGTGTTGCCACTATTTACGTTCCGACCTACATATTTAAGTTTTTTTGAACACTGTTCCAGGCAACAGCGACCTAGTGGTTTCGTAATTATTTAGTAAACACAGTCGTGGTCGGGTATAAGTTCTCACTTTTTATTTGTGGATGACCCGTTTCGATCTACTGCAGAGACCATCATCAGATCTACATTTCTGACGTAGAGCAGACGTGTTCTCAAAGTCAGCACGGGCGGGCATGCTCCACGTCAGGAATGTAGATCTGATAACGATCTCCGCAGTAGATCGAAACCGGGCATCCACAAATAAACAATAACAATGTATACACGACCACTACTGTGGACTACTGTGTTTACTAAATAAACATATTTAAGTGAGTAACACTGCAAGATCACAGGTTAATGTAAGCGCGAGATAAGCCATTGCAAATAAGAAATAATGGTACGTTAACAACCAGTGTAACCGCAAAAATGTTGAATGCAACAGTGTAAATCTGCATGCATCATGTTGTTCAGGTGCTGAATGTCAGGTTTGCGGGATGGAGTTCCATGCCTGTTGCATTTGGTCGGTCAATACATGGATGGTTAATGCTGGCTGTAGATGACGCTGGAGCTGTCGTCCGATGATGTCTCTACCTTCTCGATTGGAGACAGATCTGGTGATCGAACAAGCCAAGCCAAGCGGTATGTAGGCCATCGTTATCCTGTTGTAAAACACCCCCTGGAATGCTGTTCATGAATGACAGCATAACAGGTAGAAACGCCAGCCTGACGTACAAATTTACAGTCAGCGTGTGTCAGATAACCACGCGAATGCTCCTGCCACCGAGCGAGGTGGCGGCAGCGGTTAGCACACTGGACTCGCATTCGGGAGGACGACGGTTCAATCCCGCGTCTGCCCATCCTGATTTATGTTTTCCGTAATTTCCCTAAAGCCCTCCAGGGAAATGCGGGGATGGTTCCTTTGAAAGGGCACCGCCGACTTCCTTCCCCGTCCTTCCCTAGTCCGATGAGACCGATGACCTCGCTGCCTGGCCTCCTTCCCCGAAACAAGCCAACCCAATGCTCCTACTGTCATACGAAATCGCATCCCGGATTTCCAAGAGTACGTGCAGTGTGTCTAGTGTCTAGCACGCGGACCGGTTGCGGGCCGGCCCTCAACTGGCCTCCGATTCAACAGAAGGCCATCACTGGCACGGAGGCAGAACCAGCTTTCATCAGAAAATACACCCTGCTCTCCAGTAAGCTCTCGTTTGACATCACTGAGCCGCACGGAGTGGCCGCGCGGTTAGAGGCGCCGTGTCACGGTTCGCGCGGCCCCTCCCGCCAGAGGTTCAAATCCTCCCTCGGGCATGGGTGTGTGTTGTTCTTAGCGTAAGTCAGTTTAAGTTACTTTAAAGTTGTGTGTAAGTCAAGGGACCGGTAACGTCAGCAGTTTGGTCCCTTAGGAATTCACACACATTTAACATGACTGAAGTCGCAAATGGCGGTAGTTTTGGGGGTTAGTGAACACACGCTACAGGGCGTCTGACGCGGAGGTGTCCTTGACGTGTCCGACTTTTAACAGTTCTTTATGTCACTGTGGTACCAACTGGTGCTCAAATTGCTGCTGCAGATGCAGTACGATGCGACAGAGCCACACGCCGAACACGTTTGTCGTCCCTCTCGGTAGTGAAACGTGGCCATCCGGAGCCCCGTCTACTAGCGACCGTATCGCAGAAAGAAATCCAGCTTCTCGTAGCCCTATTACAAGACCTCGTTCAGACTCAGTGAAATGTTGTTGACGGTGTCTTTGTCACCATAAGACAATTCTTGACTGACGTCAACTCACCACATCCAGTCCCAAAGGTACTTAATGTTCACGACCGTTACAACGTGTGTAAAAACAAACTTACTAGCTCCACTCTTATGAGACTGGCACGAAATATGGACGGATATCATCATTCAGACGCACAAACACGCCTATCAACTTTCGTTTATGTCGCACAACTTCTTCTTGGCACTGCGTTTTTTCCGTCAGCGTGTTTCCATATGGTGTGAAAAGTAAACTTGTGCAGTCATTTGTCCTACCGAACCGCCACTACTGCAATCTAGTCCAACACAGCATAAGCAGTAAGAACATTAGAGAGCTACAAATAGCCAAGAATGCTCCTGTGCCTTACACCTGCAACATTCTATCTATAAGACCACGTGAATTCTTCCACGCCCAGACAAGTTCACCGACTAGCAAACACTGAGTCTACTTCATCGGCTCCTTTTTGCACATGTAGCCCACTACCTTGCAGCAGACATTAAGTGCCAGTCACCTAACTATAATGGAAACACAAGGTCTCACTTATTTAGCATCATAGTTGTGGCCATTCATAAAACACAAACATTTGCGAACTTCTTACTGCGTCTGCCTCTGGAATACGAAACTCGCGCTCTAGGCACAATTCAGTGCCCTGTTGTTTTCAACAAGAAGCTGAAGCAATTCCTTGTACCATTCTCATACCGTTTCCCTAGAGCTCACATAAGTGGCTACTTTTCCTTCTATCAACAAGTAAAGCTAATGCTCTCATTTCTCCAAGTTGCATTTCTGTCTCTTTTCGTTTCTCTGTGAGTCACACCACTTCCTTTTCTCTTTTCTTCATGTACTGCGTATTATCACGTTCTTCTTTGTCTTACACTTCCCCCATCTCCCCTTCCCCTTTCTCTCATGTTCATTGCTGCTAGCGCTCATACTTTAAACCTACCACTCTGTAATTTCCATCTATTGTTGTACTAACCACGAAAGAATACAAGTTGGTGTTTTTATCTGCACTATCGTAATTTGTAATTTAAAAAGTCTATATTACATATAACCTGTAAGATGCTTGCAGTCAGGATGTAATGTAAAATATATAGAGTGCCTCATTAGATCTAAGAGAAGGCGTGATGCCCTTTGTCTCGCCAGGTGAAGTAATAAATAGATAAAAAAATATTCTGTTCACAAATTGAGTGACGGTGACTGTCTATATGCTGATTCTTATAGTACATATACTTGCTTAAAGAATTAACTTGCCTTCAGGTTTTTTAAGTGTCCGCAAGACGACAGTAAGATGGAAATCACATACGATGATTCCCACAGATTTTGCACCAGGTTCATATTAAGACAATTCATTTCGAACTGTAGTATTTGGTGGTGACTGGTTTGCCGAAGGACGCCAGGAGCGCTGGGATACTTCCACGGGAGATCAGGGAACCTGACAGATCTGGAGAGTTCCCTCAGAACTCGTCTGTAAGTTGGACACACCTGTTTGTAGCAACACCCTTTCAAGGTTGCACTAGGAAATAGTGCCTGCACTGACAATCCACCGTTTTCTTGCTGAGACAGTTTTTAAACAGGACCCAGTAGGGTCACTCAGACTCATTTTCGTTCGTGTTCTGGAGCAGTGAACAAGCGTCCGCGAAGTCAGTGTCAATTACAAACGACCTCGTGGTAGGCTCTAAGGCTTCATGCACTTACACGAGTGGTGACAAGTTTTGACAATCGAGTGTGGCGTTCGCTTTTCCTGGGACATAAATAATCCACGTGACGCACACGATCGGCGGACAACCACCGGCTACCGGTTGCAAAATGACAGATACTACAGCCCACAGGCTAGATAATACGCCATCATGCTTCACTGTTGATACTCATTGCTAGTATTTCAGTCTCTCGCTCGTCTCAATCCTATTTTAGCTTACTTCGTATTGTTTTATAACTTTTAGTTTTAACTGATACATGTGACCCCTGACGTTCGATACTAGCGCACTCTTTCCTCGTTTCAGTTCTCAATATTCGTTTTCCTGTTTGTCTGTTAATCCTGAATGCTCCCCGTGCTGTATCTATCATTTTCCAACAGAGTGGTCACGCAGTCTTCCAGGAATACTGTCTCCCTGATTACATGGACATCCTGCCTACGACTTTCCTTTTACCTCTGTTGTACTATGCCAACCTCTTACGATCCTAGTGGTGTAGGTCTCTGAATTCGGCCTGTGACTGATGTCATGTCTGTTTAAAGGAAGTAATGGATTCTCTTAGAATTCTTCATGCTAACTGCATAATTGCGACTAAACTGCGTGTGACCAAATTTTTGTTATTACCCGAAAGTGTGGTTCAACGTCTAACATCTTTCAGGCTGTCAGGAAGACAAAATCCACGTTTTCGTCACACAGTTCAAAGATTCACTGAGTGGAGAGACTCTTGTGTTGAAGGTCGGTGAGCACTCGCTAGAATTAATCCTCAAGACATCGTCATTAACCAAAGATTACACTATATGTATACGAGATAAGAATTCACAAAAAATGTGTTTCAGAGGTAATGAAGCCCAGAGCATCACACATCTACTGCCTCAGTTCAGATACATTTTGGAAACCTGTTCCGCTACTGAAGCGATGATGCCTTGAAACAGGCCAGACAATCTGTACTCTTGGTAACCATGAATCATTCCAAGGCGTAGCCGACATTTTCGAAGCACAGGGAACGTTTTCCAACAGTGTTTTGATACGTGCAAACAGAATGAAAGTAAGCTGACTGTAGCCATCACTAGTACAGAAGGAGTGTGTGTTCTATCTCAAGAAGTCCATTGTTCTCTCTATGTAAACATACTAGTCACATCATCTTATCTGAACAAACCGCCCTTATTTAAATAAAATGGCCACGATGCTTTCAGCCTGTCTTCATTACCATCATTTGTGACCCAAAGAATGACGTCAGACACTACAGTGCATGTATGAAATTAAAAAGAGCGTTATCATATTGACTCACTTACTAAAAGTTAATGACACAAAGGCTGTCCAACGGCATTTTCTGCAAGCACTCCAAAATATGACCACTTTCCGTTTCTATTTACAGTTTCGGGGCAATTTTTCACAGTTCTGGGGCAATTTGTGACAATCTGTGGTATCTCTGGCGATGTCTTCCCAGTAATACAAATAACCACTTTCAAGATCGTCATCCAAAGACGCACATAGATTATTGTAAATATCTAACTTTTAATGTTTAACAAATACCATAGTGTATTACTTAAACAAATATTGATATTAAATGGGTTTATATCTAGCAATTACCACAGTGAATTATTTAAATGAATTAACTGGTTTGCTGTATAATGGTATTATTGTATTAAAGTTCGGATGACCTGCAGGCTTCTCCTCCAACTTGCTTTGCCAAAAGTGGACACAGATAACTAATGTTTAATACACAACATTCTGAGTCTTTCTCCAGAACGTCTGTGGTTCCTCGATGTATCCATCGCCAAGCAACTTTCGTTCTCAGATCTCGCGTACTTTTCCCCATTCCAATGATTCACTATCGCGCATCCGTTTGCTAACATTGTCTGCGTTGGCAAACAGCATCTCCATCGGCGCTGTTGCATTCTGCAGTGCTGTTTAATGCAGGGAATAACTTCTGCTAGCTGCAGTGTCCCAATTAAATGTAAAATTTAGAAAATAAAATACTGTCCAAAACACGAGGAACCTCACACGTGCCTCTCCAGATAGCCGGCGCAGGAACCCCGTCTCCCACTGTCATCGCACTGCGCTTCAGTGTGTGTTGTGTTCATGACAGCCACCACTTCGCTGCCTCGACCAATAGTCCTCAGCAGCAGCCATGCCCGAATTAACAAAATTAAAGCCCCCCGCCCTCCCTCACTCGCTCCGTGCATGCACGGCGCCAGAGGGCATATAGAAAAAAACAATTCACTTTATGACTGTAGCTACTAGTCTATGCACTAAGCACTGTGCAGAAAGATGAAGGCGTGCGCAGGGAACCTCTGCCACGGACAGCGTATGTAGGCGGTCTTCAACACGCTTCAAGAATTTTACAAATCGCCAGTTATTCGTTGGGGGTAGTATCAGAAATGAAGTGTCCATAACCATGACATATTTTTCCATAGCATGACCCACACAGTAACTACAAAATTCCATCATTTTCAGACAGCACACAAACCACGGGTGGTTGCATTCCACACTGTGTACGCCGTCGCATTCTCTTGTGCCATAAAGAGGACATTTACGTATTGTTTAAGCACAATTGGGTCTACAGCGCGTACAGATCTCTTTGCGGCTGTAATAGGATTTTAATATCTCATGAAAACCTCAGCATTTCTATTGCTGTCACACGGTCCTTCTCACGTAGGTGGAATGGTATTTTTACAGTGACATTTTGTTTCGCAGAGATGAACTAGGACAATGAACCCACTTACCCTAGTTAAACAAATGACCTTGACTCTAGGTGTGCTGGCGTACGCTTTCTCCAGCACACCGGTCGGCACTAGGAAACACTGTATAGCAGGCGCTGAACTATGACAAGAGAAGACCGAGATACGCCCCGAGGCTACGCGCCGATAACGCCCCCTGGGCAGCGTGCATATAGGGCGCCGCCGCCGACCCAGCTGTCTTAAACCCTCAATCTCAGGACCTTAGCCTGTCGCTTCGGGAGTCAGTTCACATTGCACCACACTACGCACTGTGCTCTAGTCTTCCACAGTGATAGTCGTCGCCTCGCACCTTAGCCAGCTGTGAGGGAACGTCAGTCATTCTATATACCAAGGTGAGTCAAATGAAAACCTTAAATATTTTTTAAATACTATTTATTGTGCACAACTGGTACAAAGCTGTATCACTTTCCAACATAATCTCCCCCACGCTCAATGCAAGTCCTCCAGCGCTTACAAACTGCATAAATTCCTTAGGAAAAAAATTCTTTTGGTAGTCCACGCAACCACTCACGCACCGCGTGGCGTACCTCATCATCAGAACGGTACTTCTTTCCTCCCATTGCGCCTTTGAGTGGTCCAAACATATGGAAATCACTTGGGGCAAGGTCTGGTGAGTATGGTGGATGAGGAAGCCACTCAAAATGCAGGTCTGTGATTGTTGCAACTGTTGTACTGGCAATGTGGGGCCTTGCATTGTCATGTTGCAAAACGACACCTGCTGACAGCAATCCATGTCCCTTTGATTTGATTGCAGGCCGCAGATGATTTGTTAGGAGATTGTGTATGATGCACTGGTGACAGTGGTCCAGGCATGTAATGTTCCAAAATGCCGCCTTTTTTGTCCCAAAACAGAGTCAGCATAACCTTCACTGCTGATGGTTCTGTTCGAAACTTCTTCACAAGCATCAACACGTCGTTCCCTCATTTCAGGGGTCAGCTGCCGTAGCACCCATCTTACAGACACTTTGTGAAACTGGAGCACATCATGCACAATGTGGTGTGCTGACGCATGACTAATCTGTAAACATGCTGCAAAGTCATTCAGTGTCACTCGGCGGTTTTCCTTCACTATGGCTTCAACTGCTGCAATGTTCTGTGGAGTCACAACTCGTTGTGCCTGACCTGGACGGGGAGCATCTTCCACTGAAGTCACACAATTTGCGAACTTCCTACTCCATTCGTAGACTTGCTGCTGTGACAAACATGCATCACCGTACTGAACCTTCATTCGTCGACGAATTTCAATAGGTTTCACACCTTCACTACGCAAAAACCGAATAACAGAACGCTGTTCTTTCCTGGTGCAAGTCTCAAGTGGGGCGGCCATCTTTATACCGATACTGCGACGGTTTGTGTGCATCTGCACTATGCTGCCACCTACAAGCCATTCTGACACGCTGTTTGTAGCACGCTTACCATCTTACAGGATAACGGTGCGAAATTTCGATTTGTTATTACAAATTTAAGGTTTTCATTTGACTCACCCTCGTAGTTGTGATATGGGGACGGAAAAGATTCAAGAATTAGTACGTACATGTTATTGGATTGCTGTTAACCGCAGAACTTCAGTTTCGACTAACTGAAGTTAAGTACTCAATTGGTTCCTGTAATAAAGTGTATTTTAACCACGTGTGCATTTTGCGTTGTAGTGAAAGGAAACAGGCCACACACCTACCATAGAACCCTCTCCTCGTCCAGTCAGGAACCACAAAACATTACAAGAGGGCACAGCCATAACATTAGGAAGTAGGAACTAACGTTCCAGTTACAGCAGTGGCTTTCTCCTCGTTTTAGTTCCACTATCATAGGAATCAGAGATACAGTGTGTCCCTCCTAAAAGTATTCACAAGTATTTTCTCAAGTGTTTCGGTATACAACTGCAATTTCGCTTTTGAAATTTACACTTGGAGTCGGCGCCAAAAAATACTGCTCACTACGTCTTTACTGCAACGCCTACTTTCGACAGAAAGCGCTGCTTTGTTTCCCGTTAATGCAGAAGTTTACGTGGTCACTCGAAAGAGCGGTCCCAAAATAATCTAGTTCGATATTCGTTCAATCGAAAAGTAATAACAGAGACATTAAAACACGAAAAATAACCGGTACTCCAGCATAACAAAGCGCAATACATTGCTAGTCTATCCATATAAGCTAAATACCAAATGAGATCGGACATGCAGTACTGACACCAATCATTCCAGTACGAGCACAACCCTGGTCATTCGCGTATTGTATAGGAACTTAATTTGCCGGCCGGAGTGGCCCAACGGTTCTAGGCGCTACGGTCGCAGGTTCGAATCCTGCCTCGGGCATGGATGTGTGTGATGTCCTTAGCTTAGTTATTTCTGTACGAGCTCTTATTTCTCTTATTCATTACGACGAACATTTGCCCTATGTCGGTTAGCGAAAATAATCACATTAAGAGGAGAAAGTTGGTGACTGAAATTTCGTGAAGAGATCTGGAGGAGGCGGAGATTTAGAGTGCAGCGTCCCGTCGACAACGAGGCCATTAGAGACGGAGCACAAGCTGGGATTACAAAAGGATGCAGAAGGAAATCGGCCGTGCCATTTCGAAGGAACCCTCCAGGCATTTGTCTTAAGCGATTTAGGGAAATCGTGGGAAACTTAAATCAGGATGGCCAGACGTGGGTTTGAACCGACGTCCTCCCGAGTGCTCGGTGTAGAAATATCTCGCCACAACGAAAACGTTTTTGTTTTAATGATTGCCATCCCATATCGCTTATTATATCCGTGACACTCTCTCCCCTATTTCGTAGTAATTCAAAACGATCTTTCCTTCTTTAAATTTTTCGCAGTCCTCCGTCAACTCTATCTGATAAGGATCTCATATAGCTCAGCAACATACTAGCAGAGGACGAACAAGTGTAGTTCTTTAGTAGAACTGTTGCATCTTATTAGCGTTCTGAGAGTCGTCAGGAACATTTTTGCTGGTGTATCTGGTGAGCAAGATGTATGAAACAGGCGAAGTACCCTCAGACTTTAAGAAGAATATAATAATTCCAATCTCAAAGAAAGCAGGTGTTGACAGATGTGAAAATTACCGAACTATCAGTTTAATAAGTCACAGCTGCCAAATACTAACGCGAATTCTTTACAAACGAATGGAAAAACTGGTAGAAGCCGACCTCGGGGAAGATCAGTTTGGATTCCGTAGAAATGTTGGAACACGTGAGGCAATACTGACCTTAAGACTTATCTTAGAAGAAAGATTAACGAAAGGCAAACCTACGTTTCTAGCATTTGTAGACTTAGAGAAAGCTTTTGATAATGTTGACTGGAATACTCTCTCTCAAATTCTAAAGATGGCAGGGGTAAAAGACAGGGAGCGAAAGGCTATTTACAATTTGTACAGAAACCAAATGGCAGATGGCAGTTATAAGAGTCGAGGGACATGAAAGGGAAGTAGTGGTTGGGAAGGGAGTGAGACAGGGTTGTAGCCTATCCCCGATGTTATTCAATCTGTATATTGAGCATGCAGTGAAGGAAACGAAAGAAAAATTCGGAGTAGGTATTAAAATCCTGGAGAAGAAATAAAAACTTTGAGGTTCGCCGATGACATTGTAATTCTGTCAGAGACAGCAAAGGACTTGGAAGAGCAGCTGAACGGAATGGACAGTGTCATGAAAGGATGGTATAAGATGAACACCAACAAAAGCAAAACAAGAATAATGGAATGTAGTCGAATTAAGTCGGGTGATGCTGAGGGAATTAGATTAGGAAATGAGACACTTAAGGTAGTAAAAGAGTTTTGCTATTTGAGGAGCAAAATAACTGATGATGGTCGAAGTAGAGAGGATATAAAATGTAGACTGGCAATGGCAAGGAAAGCGTTTCTGAAGAAGAGAAATTTGTTAACATCGAGTATAGATTTAAGTGTCATGAAGTCGTTTCTGAAAGTATTTATATGGAGTGTAGCCATGTATGGAAGTGAAACATGGACGATAAATAGTTTGGACAAGAAGAGAATAGAAGCTTTCGAAATGTGGGGCTACAGAAGAATGCTGAAGATTAGATGGGTAGATCATATAACTAATGAGGAGGTATTGAATAGGATTGGGGAGAAGAGAAGTTTGTGACACAACTTGACTAGAAAAAGGGAACGGTTGGTAGGACATGTTCTGAGGCATCAGGGGATCACAAATTTAGCATTGGAGGGGAGTGTGGAGGGTAAAAAGCGTAGAGGGAGACCAATAGATGAATACACTAAGCAGATTCAGAAGGATGAAGGTTGCAGTAAGTACTGGGAGATGATGAAGCTTGCACAGGATAGAGTAGCATGGACAGCTGCATCGAACCAGTCTCAGGACTGAAGACCCCAACAACAACATCGGCGGATATCAGATATCTGCAAAATTACTTTTTACAGAGCGTAGCTAGAGTCAGCCGAAACAAATGCTGCTCATCGCGCCTTTCACGCGACGCCCGTTTTTGACAGAAAGCATTGGTTTGTTTCCCGTTACAAACAAAATGATTTTTCAAGCGGAATTTTAAGTGCCCATTCGATTGAGCGGTCCGAAATTAGCCTAATGCGATACTTGTTTTATCAGTATGTATCTACAGGGACAGTAGAACACTAAGAAACACCAGTACTCTAGCAGCGACGCCACAGCGCTGGCTCTCGCCGAGTGCTACCGCCTTGCAAGCAGTGCTTTTCAGCAAGCAGTGCTGTTCAGCTAAATACCAAATGAGATCGGACATGTAGTACTAGTTGCTCTTTGTGTTTTGATGTCCCTGCTAATACATGCTGATAAAACAAATATCGCATTAGACTAATCTGAGACCTCTGAATCGACAGGGCACGTACAATTTCGCTTTAAAAATCACTTTGTGTGGAACAGACAAACCGACGCTTTCCGTTGGCACTGGGCGTCGCATGAAATACTTGATAAGCAGCACTTGTTTCGGCTGACTCTACCTACACATTACAAAAACCAAACTGCAAATACCTGACGAAACACCAGAGAACAGCGCTGACGACTTTTTGAAGAGACACTCTGTGTACACAGAGTGAACATTAATAAGACCGACGAACTGCATGGACGGATTCCTGATTGGAAATAGAGGAAAGAGGTCCTATGAACATGCGTCCGGAAATTCATCGTTGCTATGCTAGATGGCGCTGACGAATGACAGTTCATTTAACCACGTGCCGTGTTTTTCTTGTGTGTTGCAGGCTGTGTGATTGGCGCAGCGTACTGTAAGCAGCAGAATGGTCTGGCATTCATGTCGGGAACGAGCGGAGATGGTGTGTGCGTACGGCCAAGCTGATGGTACTGGTCGAAAGTACGCTCACAGACACCAACCACGTCACACAACATTTCAAGCCATGTTTGAGCGTTTGTGTGATCATGGGTCCTTTCAGACAGACACGAGGCGACACGACTGTGCGTACAACAGATATGAAGGACCAGATGCTTCAAGCTATTGAGACGAACCCTGGTACAAGCTCCAGTCAAGTGGCTCGCTAACACGGGTTAAGCCAAAATACGATTATGTGTGTCCTTCATGACAAACTCTACTATCCGTATCACCTGCGATGAATACAAGGATTATCATCAGCTGGTTTCCCTCTACGATAAGGATTTTGACGATGGTTTTTGCACCAGACCATCACAATTATGGGATTTTTGTAATCAGAAATCCATGATGTGAAGAGTGAACGCATGCATTGGATCCTATGGAAGCCATTTCGAACATCTGTTGCGATGAGGGTGCGATATATCTCCATAGTGTGTACCGGGACGCTTTGTTGTCGTCGCATGCAGACCTTCCATCTCCGGACACATATTCATAGGACCTTTTTTCCTCCATTTCCTGTCGAGAATCCGTTCCTGCAGTTTATATATACGAAAATGATGTGTTAGACAACATCGGAAGTTCCATGAGGCTGGTCTCGAGCGACTCTCTACAGGAACGTTGGAACGCCAAAAGATTGTATTATATCAAAATACAGGAAGATCTGCAGAGGGTAGACGAATGGCGCAGTGACTGGCAGTTGAACTTTGTGAGCGCCTGTATTGTTAATGTTCTGATACTTGACCGCGTTTCCTATACATGTACATGGTGCATTAAATAAAACGTGCGTGGCACATTTCTATATTCATGAGTGTGCAACTACAGCACAATACAGCTCATACCAGTCACCTACCTTCGGAATAGTTCTTGTTGTGGTCTTCAGTCCAGAGTCTGGTTTGATGCAGCTCTCCATGCTACTCTATCCTGTGCAAGCTTCTTATCTCCCAGTACCTGCTGCAACTTACATCCTTCTGAATCTCCTTTGTGTATTCACATTTGGTCTCCCTCTACGATTTTAACTCTCTACGCTGCCCTCCAATACTAAACTGAAGATCCCTTGATGCCTCACTACATGTACTACCAACCGGTCCCTTCTTCTAGCCAAGTTGTGCCACAAATTTCTCTTCTCCCCAATACTATTCAATACCTCCTCATTAGTTATGTGATCTACCCATCTAACCTTCAGCATTCTCTGCAGCACCACATTTCGAAAGCTTCTATTCTCTTCTTGTCTAAACTGTTTATCGTCCACGTTTCACCTCCATACATGGCTACACTCCATACAAATACTTTCAGAAACGACATCCTGACACATAAATCTATACTCGATGTTAAAAAATTTCTCTTCTTCAGAAACGCTTTCCTTGCCGTTGCCAGTCTACATTTTATATCCTCTCTACTTAGACAATCAGTTATTTTGCTCCCCAAATAGCAAAACTCATTTACTACTTTAGGTGTCTCATTTCCTAATCTAATTACCTCAACATCACCCGACTTAATTCGACTACACTCCATTATCCTCGTTTTGCTATCCTCCTTTCAAGACACTGTCCGTTCCGTTAAACTGCTCTTCCAAGTCCTTTGCTGTCTCTGACAGAATTACATTGTCATCGGCGAACCTCGAAGTTTTTATTTCTTCTCCATGGATTTTAATACCTACTCCAAATTTTTCTTTTGTTTCCTTTACTGCTTGCTCAGTATACAGATTGAATGAAGGCTGAAATCTTCCACTGTCCACAGTGCAACAGAACGCATCTGAAAGTCCTAACTAACTACGTAAGTAACAAAACGAGTCCCGAATGAGGTACCAAAAACTCGGAACTACATTGCTATATGTTCTGAAAATTCTTTGACGTGATTTACGCACTGTTCTTTACATCTGATAACTGTTAATCGCCGGCCGGGGTGGCAGAGCGGTTCTAGGCGTTTCAGTCTGGAAACGCGCGACTGCTACGGTCACAGGTTCGAATCCTGCCTCGGGAATGGATGTGTGTGATGTCCTTAGATTAGTTAGGCTGAAGTAGTTCTAAGTTCTAGGGGACTGATGACCTCAGATGTTGAGTCCCATAGTGCTCAGAACCATTTGAACTGTTAATCGTACATGTATGTTCACAACTAATTACTGATTACTCATTATTGTACGAGTAATTTCAAAAATTTCTGCTACTTGGTGCTCCAATAAAGTTCATGAGTACTGGTGTCGTATTGTGAGTAAACACTTTACACTCAGGAAACACAGTTCAGCTTAGTGATGTTACTGAAGTTTCTCGGTCATTATTTTAATAATAATTCATGTTCGCGTGCATCTAGCAGTACGAGCAACAACACACTCGATTTCTTATCAAATTCAGTACACGCCTATAAAAATATTTTCGTCAAATTCTTCAGAATATTCAAACAACAATGCAATAAAGCATTAGCAGAAACATTATCACTTTGCGTATAACGCGATTTACATGACGACACGGCACTGTGTACTCGCTCATGCGGTTCCCGGCACTCGCTGTGTGCCTCGTGTCCATGCTAATGACAATTAATGACAATGATTCAATTCCGTAGACAATGCTTAAATCGAATCACAAGCGCCCGTGTGGTATTTAATTGTTCCAAGATTCACTACGTGAATAGAAATAAGTGTAACGTACTCCATATGAATACGTGGAAGGATCCATTAGTTTTCTATAGCAGTAATGGTGATAAATTAATGGAAACAGTGGAAACTGTAAAATATCTGGGAGTAACTATCCGGAGTGACCTAATGTGGTATTATTAAATGAAGATAGTTTTTGGAAACGCAAATGCTACGCTGACTGTCGCTGGAAGAATCGTAAGGAGATTAATTCATGCGCAAAATGTTTCATCATATGAACAATAATAACACTCAGAAGACCGACTCTCGAATACAGCTAATCTGTCTGAGACTGCTGTTGCGTGGGTTGGTTGGTTCACAAGGTGGGGGGGAGGGGGGGGGTACCAAACTGCTAAGTCGTCGGTTCCTCGCTCCGATTAAAACAATTACACAAGGGTAGGAGTAAAATAATCGAGACATACAAAACGCAGCTGGAAGAAAGGAGAAAACCACAAGAATGACAGAAGGGCAACAAACACTAAAATGGACAAAATCTGACAAGGAACATGTAGAAGAGATCAAAACAAGAGATCAGATTACCATGGCTAGCTGACCATGAGAATAAAAAGGAGAAGCCAGCCACTCTGCAGCACATTCAAACCTCCACCCTAAAAGCACTAGGGTAGAGGCCACAGACGGAAAACAACATGCGCTAAAAGTTAGATCAAATGATAAAACCCCCCTCACGAATAAAACGTAAAACTAAAGCTGCTGTTGAGACATTGTCGCCCACACCGAAGGTAGAGTTCTGTGAAAGTTAAAAGTCCACCGCAGAGCGGCTAAAAGTGGGCAGCAGTCCAGCAAGAGGTAGACGACCGTCATTTGTGAGCCACAGCGACACCGAGGTGGGTCCTCGCAACGGAGGATGTTGCCATTTGTTAGCCACGTACAGCCATTGCGGATCCGGCAAAGGACAACTGATTCCCTGTGAGAGGACCGCATGGAAGACTTCCACACATTCGTAGTCTTCTTAATGACACGCAGTTTGTTGTGCGTACTGTTATGCCATTCCGTCTCCCAAAGCCGAAACACTCTGCGGCGTAGGACAGAACGCAGGTCAGTTTCCGAGATGCCCATCTCCAGAAGCGGTTTCCGTGTAGCCTGTTTGGCCAGCCTGTCGGCAAGTTCGTTGCCTGAAATTCCGACGTGTCCTGGGGTCCACACAAACACCACTGAACGACGGGGCAGAGATGGACTCCTGGATGGACGCTACCAAAGGATGGCGAGGGTAGCACTGGCCGATAGCTTGTAGGCTGCTCAAGGTGTTAGTATGCAGGAGAAATGACTCGCCAGGGCATGAGCGGACGTGCTCAAGAGCACGAGATATGGCCGCCAGCTCTGCAGTGAAAACACTGCAGCCATCTGGCAAGCAGTGCTGTTCAATATCTCGTCCATGAACATATGAAAAGCCTACGTGATCATCATCCATCGCGCCGTCAGTATAAACCACTTCATGACCGCGGTACATGTCGAGAATCGTGAGGAAGTGATAGCGGAGAGCCACACCACTAACGGAGTCCTTAGGGCCATGCGAAAGGTCCAGAAGAATCTGCGGCCTAGGTGTCCACCATGGAGATGTACGTGAATGAACCTCGTGGAGAGGTGTTACAGGTAAGGACTCCAGTTAAGACAGAACAGACCAGACGCGAACGGTAGTCGTAAGACCTGACCTGGGCCGCCGATGCGGGAGATGAACCGCCGTGACTGGGAAAAGGAGACGCTAATTCGGATGCCAAGGAGAATTACGAACATGTGCAACGTAACTGACGAGCAGTTGTTTACGCCTAACCTTCAATGGAGAGACTCCGGCCTCCACAAGGGCACTAGTCATCAGATTCGTCCTTAAAGCTCCCGTCGCTAGACGAACGCCACAGTGGTGCACACTGGGTCGAGTACACGCAACGCTGAGGGCGCCGTCGAACCGTAAAGCAGACTCCCAAAATCAAGGCAGGATTGAACAAGGGCTCTGTAGAGCTGCAGCAGCGTAGAGCCATCTGCACCCCAGTTGTGTTGCTGAGGCAACGGAGGGCACTGACGTATTGCCAGCACTTCCGCTTAAGCTGACGAAGGTGAGGAAGATAAGTCAATCGGGCGTCGAAAACCAGTCATAAGAATCGATATGTTTCCACCACAGTGAGTGGATAGTCATTAAGGTAAAGTTCTGGTTCCGGATGAACGGTACGGCGGCGACAAAAGTGCATAACACACGACTTTGCGGCCGAAAACTGGGAACTGTGGGCTAGAGCCCATGACTGCACCTTGTGGATGGCTCCCTGTATGCGCCGCTCAGCATCACCAGGACTGATGGAGCGGTACGAAATGCAGAAGTCGTCTGCATGCAAAGGTGGACGGACGGCCCTACAGTTGCTGCTAAACCATTAATGGCCACTAAAAATAGAGATGCACTCAATACAGAGCCCTGCGGGACCCCATTCTCCTGGATATGGGGGGAACTATGGGAGGCACCAACTTGGACACGGAAAAAACGAGGTGACAGAAAATTATGGATAAAAATCGAGAGTGGGCCCTGGAGACCCCACTCGTATAATGTGGCAAGGATATGATGTCGCCAGGTAGTGTCATACGTTTTCGTAAATCAAAAAAAGACGGCATTCAGGTGTTGGCGTCTGGAAAAGGCTGATCGGATGGCAGGCTCGAGGGACACAGAGAGTAGGCCATGTGACTCCAGGACCCAACCCAACTGCCGACACATCATACATTCCAGCAGCTTATAAAGAACGTTGGTGAGGCGGATAGGCCGATAGCTATCCACATCAAGCGGGTTTTTACCGGATTTGAGCACCGAATGATGGTGCTCGCCCGCCATTGTGAGGGAAAGACGCCATCGCACCAGATGCGGTTGAAGATGATGAGCAGATGTCACTTCTAGTCAGATGTTTAATCATCTGACTATGGATCTGATCTGGCCTAGGAGCTGTGTCTGGGCAATGTGCAAGAGTACTGAGGAGATCACATTCTGTAAATGGGGCGTTATAGGGTTCACTGTGGCGTGAAGTGAGCTAGAGGACTTCCCTTTCCATTCGCCGTTTGAGGGGGCGAAAGGCTGGGGGATAATTCTCTGACGCAGAAGCTCGAGCATAGTGTTCAGCAAATTGCTCGGCAATTGCGTTTGCGTCGGTACAGAACACACCATTTATGTGAACACCATGAACACCTGTTGAGGTCTGGTACCCGAAAACACATTTGATATTTGCCCAGACTTAGTAAGGTTGCGTATGGCACCCAATGGCCGAGACGTATCTCTCCCAAAACTCCTGCTTCCGTCGTTTAATAAGTTGGCGAACGCGGGCATGGAGCCGTTTAAAGACTATGAGGTGCTCCAGGGAAGGGTGCCGCTTATGCTACTGTAGAGCTCGCCGACGCTCCTTAATTGCTTCAGCGACTTCCGGCGACCACCAAGGGACTGCCTTTCGTCGGGGGCACCCTAAAGAGCGAGGGATCGCGTATTCTGCCGCAGAAACAATTGTGCTAGTCACCTGCTCAAGCATCACATCGATGGTAGCGTGTGGGGGAGATTCAACGGTGACAGCAGAGGTGAAAGTTCCCAGTATGCCCTGTTTAGACCATTTGGGCAGGGGTCCGTGTGCCTGACGCTGGGGCAGTGACACGAAGATGGGGAAGTGGGCTGCAAATTGATAAATCAAGGCCGAGTAACTACCTTGAGCCACGCTGAAATGTGTGGCGGTCCCAGTATTTAAAAGGCAGACGTCGAACTGAGACATTAATGTTTCGACATCTCTGCCTCGGCCAGTAAGCACGGTGCCACCCCACAAGGGGTTATGGGCATTAAAATCTCCCAAAAGTAGGAAAGGTTTAGGTAGTTGATCAATCAGTACAGCTAATACATTCAGGGATAATGCACCATCTGGAGGAAGATATAGAATGCAGACAGTTATTTCCTGTGTCGTCCTTATTCTGACAGCCACAGCTTCAAGAGGGGTTTGAAGGGGCACAGGTTCACTACAGACTGAGTTTACGTCATAAACGCAAAATCCACCTTACACTCGATTATAGTCGCTATGGTTCCTATAACATCACCAACAGCCGCATAGGGCAGGGATCCGCATTGCCGGGAACCAGGTTTCCTGGAGGGCAATGCAGAAAGCAGGTGTATAGCTTAACAGTTGCCGCAGCTCAGCAAGGCGTTGGAAAAAACCGCCGCAACTCCACTGGAGGATGACGTCATCGTGAGACTGGGAAGGCATGGAAAATTCAATGAGGCAGTTTACACCTCAGGGTCACCTGCTGCCACCGACTTACTGCCTGAGCAGTCTATATCCATTGTGTCTAAGGGTCCGGCGAGATCTAGGTCCTCAGCGGACGACAGACTCTCCACCTCATCCTCAGACACAGAACTTGTAGGTAGTGGTGGTGTGGGTGCCACCGCAGCGCCTTGATTCTTGGGGGTCTTTTTCTTTTTAGGTTTCTCTCGCTGCTCCTTATGTTTGTCTGGCTGGGAGCGCCTCACTGATTCAGTCGGGACAGAGGCGAACTGTGAAGCCCTAAGACCAGCTACCTGTGGTTGCTTCAGCCACTGGCAGGTGTCAGCTTGAACCTGCGAAGGGAGTGACCCAAGGGATCTCTTCCAGGCGAGAGAAGCCAAAGAAGACTTACATTTCTCTGGCTGAGAAGCGGGAACTGACATCCCCGATCCGATGTTTGGTGGGGCGGGGGGGGGGGGTGTTGTTGCTCCAGAAATAGGTTGTGGAGGAGCAACAGGGAGGGAAGTGCCCCCCACCATCAAGAGGTGGCAGCTGGAGTCTGACGACTCTGAGTGCAAACTCTAAACACGGTGAAACGGAAGATGGTAGAAACGTTGTTGTAGCGGCGGCGTACGTTGACATCATATGCACAGGATGTAGCCTCTCATACTTTCTTAGCCCCAGTATTGGTCAGTCAGTCCAGGGTCTTGTATTCCATTATTTTTCTTTCTTTCTGGAGAATCCTGCAGTCTGGGGAGCAAAGCAGGAAGACATATGGCCGAACTTCCAAAACAAAGCACTGCTTCGGGGAAGGGATATATGGCTTTACGTCAGAGCAGTAGACCATCACCTTGACCTTCTCGGGTAATGTGTCACCCTCAGAGGCCAAGATGAAGCCAGCGGTGGCAACCCGATTATCCCTCGGACCCCAGTGGACGCGCCGGACGAAATGGAATATTTAAGCTCTTATGGGGCGTGTTGGAAACAGAAACATCTCCCAACTTGTCACAGGCGAGTAGTGCCTGTGCATGGGCAGAGGATGCTGTTTTGATCAAGACTGACACTGACTGCATTTTAGACAAGCCCTCTACCTTTCCAAATGTGTCCTCTAAATGCTCCACAAAAAACTGAGTTTTCACTAACTAGTATGATTCCCCATCAACTCTCGTGAATAAGCTTTGCTGCCATCCTTAGCCTGTCATTGCTCCCATGGTGTGGACAGGGGGTGGGGCTGAAGGACGATTCGGGGTCGTACTTCTTAGCATTGAAGTTAGACCTTGAACGCCTAGAGACTGCTGGTGTTTAACTACCAGCAAGAGATGATGTACAGGGCTATTACAAATGATTGAAGCGATTTCATAAATTCACTGTAGCTCCATTCATTGACATATGGTCACGACACACTACAGATACATAGAAAAACTCATAAAGTTTTGTTCGGCTGAAGGTTTCTGCCGCCAGAGCGCTCGAGAGCGCAGTGAGACAAAATGGCGACAGGAGCCGAGAAAGCGTATGTCGTGCTTGAAATGCACTCACATCAGTCAGTCATAACAGTGCAACGACACTTCAGGACGAAGTTCAACAAAGATCCACCAACTGCTAACTCCATTCGGCGATGGTATGCGCAGTTTACAGCTTCTGGATGTCTCTGTAAGGGTAAATCAACGGGTCGGCCTGCAGTGAGCGAAGAAACGGTTGAACGCGTGCGGGCAAGTTTCACGCGTAGCCCGCGGAAGTCGACGAATAAAGCAAGCAGGGAGACAAACGTACCACAGCCGACGGTTTGGAAAATCTTACGGAAAAGGCTAAAGCAGAAGCCTTACCGTTTACAATTGCTACAAGCCCTGACACCCGATGACAAAGTCAAACGCTTTGAATTTTCGGCGCGGTTGCAACAGCTCATGGAAGAGGATGCGTTCAGTGCGAAACTTGTTTTCAGTGATGAAGCAACATTTTTTTCTTAATGGTGAAGTGAACAGACACAATGTGCGAATCTGGGCGGTATAGAATCCTCACGCATTCGTGCAGCAAATTCACAATTCACCAAAAGTTAACGTGTTTTGTGCAATCTCACGGTTTAAAGTTTACGGCCCCTTTTTCTTCTGCGAAAAAAACGTTACAGGACACGTGTATCTGGACATGCTGGAAAATTGGCTCATTCCACAACTGGAGACCGACAGCGCCGACTTCATTTTTCAACAGGATGGTGCTCCACCGCACTTCCATCATGATGTTCGGCATTTCTTAAACAGGAGATTGGAAAACCGATGGATCGGTTGTGGTGGAGATCATGATCAGCAATTCATGTCATGGCCTCCACGCTCTCCCGACTTAACCCCATGCGATTTCTTTCTGTGGAGTTATGTGAAAGATTCAGTGTTTACACCTCCTCTACCAAGAAACGTGCCAGAACTGCGAGCTCGCATCAACGATGCTTTCGAACTCATTGATGGGGACATGCTGCGCCGTGTGTGGGAGGAACTTGATTATCGGCTTGATGTCTTCCGAATCACTAAAGGGGCACATATCGAACATTTGTGAATGCCTAAAAAAACTTTTTGAGTTTTTGTATGTGTGTGCAAAGCATTTTGAAAATATCTCAAATAATAAAGTTATTGTAGAGCTGTGAAATCGCTTCAATCATTTGTAATAACCCTGTACTGCGTCTCATGGCACGTCATCCGCCCTGATGCCCGCACTCTGAGCAGGAGCCCTCCCCACGGACGCCACCAAGCCGCAGCCAAGGACACCTGGCAGGATGGCCATTGCCGGGAGTGCCGATGCCCCAGAGTGATGGATATCTACTCCTTGGCATACGTGGGGAGTCAACAGCGCAGGCATCAGCAGAGCGATCCCTGTGTGGTCACGGGGCTACAACCAACAGAGTACACGGCGGCCCCACAACAACGGACTAGCTACTGTGCTGGATATCAGGTGCAAATGAGCTAAGAAGTCGATTACCGTCGACTGCGCAGAAAGTGATACTGCACAGAGGATGGGGGACAGAGGTGGGTGACCACGCCCAACAGCTGGAGAATGAGCGAATGGCAGGTTTACGTCGCAAAGGATGATGGAAAATATGCACCATATAAGGTTCCCTTTCCCAATTGGCTCGCTCTTCGGGAAAATTTTGAAAAATGGAGGTCAAACCCTACAGGGGACCATCACATAAAGGCCGAAACGAGTGAGACTCCTTTTTGTCGCCTCTTATGATAGGCAGGAATACCTCGGACCTATTCCAACCCCCGGAACCACAGGGGGCGTCACGTGGGATTAATAGAAGAGAGACCACACATGTTGTATAAGGGATGGACCCTCTATCTACTGGGTGGTTATAATTAAAGAGCAGCTACTCACAGAGGTCCAGTGTGGGTTGTAATTATCGTATAACAGCGAAACTTGGTAGATATGCTGATGCTATGCGGAACCTATTTATGTTGGAAAAATATTTGTTCGTATTTTGGTCATCTGGTGCAAATCTGGTACTGTATAGCATCCCATCAACGTCTCCGG
This sequence comes from Schistocerca cancellata, assembly GCF_023864275.1. Taxonomy (NCBI): domain Eukaryota; kingdom Metazoa; phylum Arthropoda; class Insecta; order Orthoptera; family Acrididae; genus Schistocerca; species Schistocerca cancellata. The sequence goes on from NC_064632.1 coordinate 174,029,728, forward strand.
TGCTCATATTGAATAAATTGTGTAAGTGGTGATCAATAATAAAATCAACACCACGCCTTTATCACTTGTTTAGCCTTTTCGGCCCACAGTTCGTTCCAAATTCATTAAATACCGAAACACTTCTATTTGCTTTTCTTCCGTCCACAGCGGCAGATTTGCACCTCTTGGCCAAAACTGGAAATAATTTTTTTCTGGTATAAATCGATTCGGCGTTAACACCATTAGAAATCTACCACGTTTAGCTGCCATACGATAATTACAGCGCATACTGGACCTATGCCAGTACCTGCACTTTAACTATAAACTCCTGTTAGTTACAGCAATACTCCTATCGGTTTTGCAGCCTGTCCCATGGGGAACTGGCTGGAGGTACTTCCGTAGCCTTTCGCGCCCGTACAGCGAGTTCAGCCAGAAGAACTTTGCACCACCTTTCCTGGGGTCAGTCTGTTACAGGGGTCATGGCCCAGATTAGCCACATCTTTGAGGTGTTGGCCTCGAGACAGAGTCATGGCAGCTCGCCAGAGCTGCCTTCGCAGATTGCTGTAGCACTGCACGTCACTTGACAGGGTCCCTCAGCACTGTGGCATCGTGACTAAAGGAGAGAACACATCCTCCGCACATCGTAGTCCAGCGGCAAATTCCACACGGGATGTTCAGGATACATGTTGCTGCGAGGCATATGAGAGCACTCCTTTTGCACGCGTCTCACCACCGTGGCTGGTCTGGTCTTTCGGACATGACGTGCCGCTACAGAGCTGTCCTATTCTGTTATAGACAGCAGTTTACTGAAGTTAGTTTGCTCTACTGCTGATGGTACTGCCTGTTGGCAATGTCGGTGAAGTTATTCAGCAGTACCAAACTCGTCTGACAAACGTTCTCGATATGGGGTAACAGTAGGAGGCCGCACACAAGTTCCCTCCTGCGGACGCCGCGGCGATGGCCGATACGACCGGAACAGGAACCGGAGCCGCCGCTTCCGCCGGCGCCAGCACCAACACCGCCGCGGGCACGCACTTCCGCCGGGGCGCGCGCATGCGCCGAGCTGCTCTGCGCTGCCGCAAGCTCCGCCCACACTCCTGTCAAGTCGTAGCACGGCGGCGCGCGTGGGAACTGGCCCTGCGTGCACCGGCGGACAGTACGTCCAGGAGGGACGCGGAATACACGTGGAGTACCGTACCCCTAGAGAACAACTCTGTTACTTTTTTCGAAAATACCGGATTGAGACATCGATAGTGTGAGGTGTGCGGGTAAGTGTGGGCGTCTGAATTCACCAGGGAGTTACTTATCGTGTCAAAATTATGTTACAATTAATAAAATATTCAAGGCTATTATGCTGTGGTCGGCTGAATTTTCCATTACAATGCAACGTTTCATCCTCATCTGCGGAAGTCATTTAACTGTCAGTAGCAAGCCTAGGTGTGAATTGGACATTCACAGGAGCTATTATCCCCCTTGAAAATGTCCTTCGCAGATGGGGACGAAACGTTGGGTTTTAATGGAAAATCCATCCGACCACGGCATAACAGCCCGGAATATACTATTAATTGTGATATTTCCAGCCGTGAAAGTTTACATTTTACAAAATTTCATTACACGAATACAGTTATCGTATTATCTGTTAATAAGGATTCAAACTAGCCTTCGGGCATAGTTACACAAGTTCAGGCCAGTTAAGTGGCTCAGTGCTTGAATCATCTTACATTGAATAAGGCAAATCTCAAGACGGTTCTTTTGGACATTACAAGACCGACTTCCATCCCCGTACTTGTCCAGACCGAGCCGACAGCTCGTCGTTAGTCGGACGTCGAATTCTATGTTTCCTTCCATTTTTTCCCCCGGAAACATTCCGACGTGAAGTTCGCTATATCGGTTGCAGACGGTCTCATTAAAATCACGGCTTTCTTGGAGCAAGATGATTGTGTCGGGCTACAATTCATTACATCAGACACAAACAATTTATCGTCATACATACAAGTCTACTCTCTAACTTCTAAGTTTCTCTTGGTATGACTGACTCACCTCATGCTCTGCCTTTTATTGCTAATCCGATGACACCGTATTTTGTGTGCTAAGTTATAGTTAACTTCTCACTGACAAATTGCCTATTAGCTTCTCTATCCAGTTCTTCGGCCGACGCGTGTCTGATAATGTTTCTGACGTCCACCACCATCAATGGAAGGTGAATCTTTGACAGTGTCAGTCACTTGTGCTGAGGAAACGTCAGAAAACAAACGTCGGCCGAAGAATCGGAGACAGAAGCCAAAAAGCAGTTCGCCAACCAGTGGCCACAGAAGGCTTAAAAATTTTGTAACTTCTCGTTGTTGGGTCTCAAAAGTCATGTACATTTTTGTTGAAGATCATCATACTCGCCGGTGAATGTAGACATTACTTATATCACAATTGCAATTTCGACCTTAATTCCATTATCAACTGGTACTGTCAAAGCTAAGAAATACAGATTAGATCACACATTGTATACATGCAATTGCACGAACATGCCATGTATGCAGCAGTAAATTCCAAAACTGGCAAAAATAATACATCACTTATATTTTTCTTCAACATACATCAGATTTCAAAATCCTCACACATGTAAGTTACATGAAATATTGACAATAATACATCGTTCACACGAACAGCAATAAACCGTGGTTCTTACACAATGTTTATATATGTAGTGAGGCAGTTGCTGCGAAAATACATTCGCAAGTTTTATTTTTGTTGCTCTTCTCTGAGATAGTACATTCCAGCGAAAACTAATTATACATTTGTTGACAAAATACGCCTTTACATCCAGTCATAAGGTAAAAAAAAAGAAAGAAAGAAAAAGGAAAAAAGCTTCCGCAATACCTCTTGATAGTGACCTAGAAGCTGAAATTCCAATTGTGAAAAACATGGGTTGGAAGAAAAGTAGTGACAACACTGTGATAAAGGATATAGCACTTCACAGACAGACGTGCACCGTATTACATGCCTCATCTCCACCACCTTCCCCCCACAAAGATGGAAAGTGTCGTATGCCGTCAGTGCGTCACTCACTCATTTTATTTTTGGCGGGGGGTGGGGGGGGGGGTTGTTTTGGGGGAGGAGACCAGACAGCAAGGTCATAGGTATCATCGGGTTAGGGAAGGATGTCGGCCGTGCCCTTTGAAAGGAACCATCCCGGCATTTGTCTGGAGGGATTTCGGGAAATCACGGGAAACCTAAATCAGGATGGCCGGACGCGGGATTGAACCGTCGTCCTCCCGGATGCGAGTCCAGTGTGTCAGCGTGTCCATTTGTGTCGATTTCTGGCAAGGACCGCCCTGACGCCGCGGATGATGTCTTCTCTTGTGTTGCAGCGCGTGCCACGAAGAGGTTGCTTCATTTCGGCGAACAGGTCTTAATTAAACGGTGGACATTTATCAGCCACCCCTATGTAAGCACGAGCCCTGCACGAGGTCGTCGCGTGGAATCGTATACTATCATGAAGGATGATGGGACGCAGTGTCAGAAAGGACCGTCGCTTTCTTCTTAGTGCGGGACGAATACGATGTCGCAAGAAACTGTAGCAGTAGGCTGCAGTGACAAACTGTCCCTACAGTGTTTGAAAGCTTGAGCTGGTCTCCCGCACTTGCAGACAATACACACTGCAACCGATTCAGACACAGCCATCGCCCCTCATTGCACTACTATACCGAGCAAGGTGGCGCAGTGGTTAGCACACTGGACTCGCATTCGGGAGGACGACGGTTCTTTCTGTCTTTTGGCATTCGCAGGGGATAATCCTCATCGACTATCTGGAAAAGGGTAAAACTATTACAGGTGCATATTATTCATCGTGGACCGTTTTAAAACCAGCTGCAAGAAAAATGCCGGCGACTGGACCGCAAAAAAATGCATTTTCCATCACGACAATGCACCAACAAACACCTCACCAATTTTGGTTGCAGAATTAATGGAAACAGGATTCCAACTCGTTTCACATCCCCCCTGTTCTTTAGACTTGGCTCCCTCGGACTATTATTTGTCCTGAAATTTGAAGAAATGGCTGGCAGGACAAAGATTTTATTCAAACAAGGAAGTGATTGCAGCAACTAATAGCTATTTTGCAGACTTGGACAGTTCCTATTATTCGGAAGGGATCAACAAATTAGAATATCGTTGGACGAAGGGTATAAGTCTAAAAGGAGACTATGTCAAAAAATAAATAAGGTTTACCCCAAACACATAAGTAGTTTTTATTTTTGCACGGACTTTTCAAATGCCCCTCGTACATGTGACGTCTGTTGTAGAATTAAAGAATACGTTTCATGCTCATGTACTACGACAGTTATAGGCAAAGAATATCTCCTTGATATGAATCAACATAGATTCTAAAAACATCTTGCGAAACTCGGCTCGATCTGTTTGTCCATGACACCCACAGCGCTCAGGTTGATTCCGTGTTCCCCGAGTTCAAGGGGGCATCTGATACAGTTTCGCACTATCGTGTAGTGAACAATATACGAGCTTACCGAGTATCGGACCAGATTTGTGATTGCCGACAGGACTTATTTGCAGTACGAGGGTATGCTGAAAAGTAATGCCTCCGAAAATTCTTGAAGCTTTTTAAATAAAGCGAACGTTATTAACATTCTACGTCTTTATTCTTCATGTCTACATATTTATTTCACAATGTAGCTGGAGCTGAACACATTTCCCCCAACGAGAGACACCAAAGTGTTGATACCGTCACTGTACAATGGTTGACTTTGTTGACGGAGCCACGGCCTCACTTCTGTTTGCACTGCTTCAACACTATCAAAGTGAAATCCTCGAAGGCGTTCTTTAAGTTTTGAAAACAGGTAAAAAATTGGATGGGGCAAGTCAGGACTGTATGGAGGGTGATCGATTGGGTGAGTCCATGGCGCCAGACTGCTGCAGATATCGCAGCGCTTGTGTGTTGTCTGGCGTTGTCATGCCGAAGGAGAGGGTGCTCCACCTGTGGACGAAGCCCTCGAATTCGTAACTCGATTAAACCACGCTGTTTCTCACTCATCGACACGAAGTTACGTTACACACCACCTCGTTACATGCTACAATTCAGAGTCCTTTAACGGCACAGGGCTGCAAATATGTGGACACGAAGAATAAGGTGGTATAATGGTAATAAAGTTCGTTTTGGAAGGAGAATCAGCATTGGTCGTATTTTTTTGTTATATTATCCGCAAAATCGATTTTCGGTCACTTAGTGACCATTCTCAGTGCTGTAATATACAATTAAAATTGGTAGGCACTGGTATCAACAAGCTTATTCTTCGTGTCTACATATTTGCAGCCCTGTGCCGTTAAAGGACTCTGAATTGCAGCATGTAACGAGGTGGTGTGTAACGTAACTTTGTGTCGATGAGTGAGAAACAGCGAGTTTATGTGATCGCTTTAAGCTTGTTGATACCAGTGCCTACCAATTTTAATTGTATATTACAGCACTGAGGATGGTCACTAAGTGACCGAAAATCGATTTTGCGGATAATAAAACAAAAAAAATGCGACCAATGCTGATTCTCCTTCCAATTCTATCCACTATTTGCTCGTGGTGCACAGAACACTCCATGGAGTCGCCAATCAATAAAGTTCGTTTTATTCAAAAAGCTTTCAGAGTTTTCCATATTAAGAGACTTTAATTTTCAGTATGCCCTCGTAGAATTCAACACTTCGTCTTAACGGAGCGGAATCGACAGATGTAAAGGTAATCTCGTGAGTACCGAAAGAAATGTTGTAGTAGGACCATTACTTTTACAGTATATATAAATGATCTGTTGGATAACGCCGAAAGTTTCATGAGACTGTTTGCAACTGATGAGGTTGTGCGTAAGAAAGTAACGACGTCGGAAGACTGTAGTGAATTGCGCGAAGACCTGAAGACGATCGATGTTTGGTGCAGGTGCCGTCGTTTCATCCTCCTGAATCTGAATGAATATATCATACTGCGCATACAAGACACCTCCAGCTGAATGTCCACTTACAACAAGTATTAGGAAAAACAGATGCCACACAGATTCACGGGGAGGCTCTGTGATGTTTGAGTACTCAGGTTGGATAAATATAACAGATAAAGAAGATCCAACGAATAGCGGCGCGTTTCGTCACGGGATTATTTACCCGGCGCGAGAGCGTTACGAAGATACTCAACAAACTGCAGTGGCTGACGGACGCAGCAAGAGAAGTGTTTTCGAACACAGGGAGGTTTCCTACAGAAATTCCGCGAGAGTACCTTCCGGGAAGAGTCGGGCAACATATCACTCCCTCCTAGATAAGTTTCGCGGAATGACCACGACGAGAACACATTGGAAGAAAACAAAACACATGGCCAACAGTACAACTTGTCAATCTCTTTACAGTCACGTAACCATTTGGAATAGAAGTAGAAAATGTCTGACATAATTTTTGGTTACTGTATTTAAACGTGAAAGATTTGTTGTAGGTCGTCCCTGTTCGATCACGTAACTTTCGCCCTCAAAACTAAGTCCTCCAAGTGGATGGTTCAAATGGCTCTGAGCACTATGGGACTTAACATCTCAGGTCCTCAGTCCCCTAGAACTTAGAACTACTTAAACCTAACTAACCTAAGAACATCGCACACATCCATGCCCGAGGCAGGATTCGAACCTGCGACCGTAGCGGTCGCGCGGTTCCAGACTGAAGCGCCTAGAACCGCTCGGCCACCAACGGCCGGCTCCAAGTGGATGTTTTCATACACTTTCCAGCATACATTTATAATCTGATATTCGTGGACGTATATTTCGTCTATATAACTAATTGAAGGCAGATTGTTTATTGCCATATGTGTTTCGATTCTTTTATTTGTGAAGCATCTTCAGTGGCGATTTCCAGCGCTGTTAGCCCATTTGTATGGTTCTGGAGATGTGTTCATCAGTCTCCATGCTCCAGTTGCCGATTTCCGGCGTTCTTTCACGCACATTTGATTCAACACTTCGCTTACATCACTGGCAACATTTTGAACACAATATGTGCAATTCAAGCGATGCATTTGATTCAACACATCGCATACGATGTGTTCAGCAATGTTATCAACAGTGGAAACGGCGTTGGCAGAAGTGTATCGCGTCTCTCAGGGCGAGTACTTTGAAGGAGACCATATTGTAATACATGAATAATTGTAAAATAAAGTTATTATTCAACTTTCATACGTATTTTCCGGGCAAACCTCGTACATCACTTGCACTACGTAATGTAAAGTGTAAGTGATGTGTGAGATGTGTTGAATCAAATGTGGGTGAAAGAACGCCGGAAATCGGCCAACTGGAGCATGGAGACTAATAACACATGTCCAGGACCACACACATTGGCAAACAGCACTGGAAATCGCCGCCGAAGATGCTTCACAAATAAAAGAAGCGAAAGCGTATGGCAATAAACAAACTGAAGTCAATCAGTTGCATGGATGCAATATACCTCCACGAATTTTGAAGCAACTAAGGAACGACGGAAAACAGAAAAAATGACGATAATCTGATATGTTTGTATCTTTTGAGGAGGCAGCTACTTCATCTACATTGCTTCAGCAACCCAACATCACACGCAGAAATTAATTTAAACTCATTAAAAATACACTAAGAAAGACTAGAATATTTACTCTGTTTATATCTGAACACTTCCAGCATTGTGGCGCGCAAAAGACAACACGCGTCTCTTTAGAAGAGGTAAAGAATCGTAGGCGCTATACGATTACGAAATGCCTTTTCTAGAGGAAGCGAGAGAAGGTATGAACCTTGCGATGGGATGCGCGCTCACCGTCAATCGCAGTTGTGCTGGGTAGTTACAGGAGGGCTGCACGTAGCTCACCAGTCCTTGCAGCCTTCCAAACTGGAGCCTGTTACACTGACAGCCGTTAACTGTAGAAAAAAATATATACCAAAAACGTTTAAATGTAAAAATACGTCTTATCTGTAACTGTAATCGGCCATTACGGCAGTTATTAACAAGCCTCGCCTCTGCCTTAACGTATATTAATGTGGAAAACATTAAATTTCTAATCTGACTGATAGCGTAAAACCCAGCGATTCACAGAATTTAGCTAAGCGTCGGATTAAATATAATCGCTGGTTGTCTAAGGTACGAAACAAGTCAACTACGATGCGATGGATCCTGGTGTAGACTCTAATGGGAGAATTTTTCCTTTCTCGACTTACCCTCCCTCGAGTGAGGCGAACTTGCAAACTTCTACGCAATTAACAACATAAAATATTATTAAATATCAAAATAAGTTGTGGTGGATAGGGGACAGCGCGCAGTCGATTGATATTGAAATAAGTTCACAAGAAGCTCCCCTTCCACAGCAGCGCGTTTTCAGACTTGCTGTGCCGCCCCATCTGACAGCGGCTGGTACAAAAAAAATGGTTCAAATGGCTCTGAGCACTATGGGACTCAACTGCTGTGGTCATAAGTCCCCTAGAACTTAGAACTACTTAAGCCTAACTAACCTAAGGACAGCACACAACACCCAGCCATCACGAGGCAGAGAAAATCCCTGACCCCGCCGGGAATCGAACCCGGGAACCCGGGCGTGGGAAGCTAGAACGCTACCGCACGACCACGAGATGCGGGCAGCGGCTGGTACAGGTCTCTGTATGTTAGGGGGATCCCATGGCAACTGTAATACACGCAGCTTATAGTGCTCGGACGCCGAAGCGGATATATTGTACGATAGGACTCAGAAATGACACTCCGTCACATCAGGCGGGGATCACGACAGGGCATACAAGCGAGAACGGAAAAGACAAAGGTTTTGGGTCAACAGAAGCGTCCGATCTTACCCGTCGGCTTTGACCCGTGACGTAAGCGTGTTGTGGTGTGTGACGTCATTACGGCGCGGAGTTTGATTTGCGATTGTGGCGTGTTTGTAGATGTCTTGTTTTTGTTTGTCGTGCTCTCTGGTGGTGTGTTCATGGTTTTCGTTTGTTTCGTTTGTTTCGTGTGGTGGGGTCAGTTTTCTGTTGCTCTGGTGTTGGATTTGAAGCGGAATTTCTATTAGTGAGTTAATGGTTAATTTAATGCTCATTGCTGTACGTCGGGTGAGTTTGTTATTGAGTGTATTTGGTTGTGGTTCGGTTGATCTGTAGCGTAGCCCTGAATACGAGGTTAGGTTGGGAGTTTTTTTTTGGAATGCGGCCGCGGCAGCGGCCGCCTATGATTCGAAAATATTGATTTGACACTAATGAACATGTATACGTAATATGAAGCAATTTGATGAACATATTGATCTGTAGCGTAGCCCACTTGAGGTTAGGTTGGGAGTTTTTTTTTTGGAATGCGGCCGCGGCAGCGGCCGCCTATGATTCGAAAATATTGATTTGACACTAATGAAGCCTGTGGGGGGATGGGGGGGCACTGCAGACTCCCCCCACCGCATAACGACACATGATGATCAAATTTTGAAAAAAAATGAAAAATTTTTTCCGTACCTGCTAAACTGCGTAAGTGCCGATGTATGTAGGTGTAAGGGAAGCTTTCGTTTCTTAGTTTTCTATTGGGGGATGTGATCGGTAGGTTCTGTTGAGCTATATAGGTTAAGGGAAGTGTCCGATTATGGATAGGAATGTGTTTTTTGGTATTTGGTCAGTTTTGTGATGTTGATTTATTTCGTTGTTTTGCGTGGTTTTGAATGGCGGTCGGTGGCTACATTTCTGTATATTTAGTTTCTCCGCACCCAAAAACCCCTAATTTCCCACGCTTGTCCCGTTACAGTCATTAGGCTTTTTGTGAAACTTGTGTATTTCAGTGTTTACAATACGTATGCGATGTTTTTATATCCGCCATATTGGAATTGTTTATAGTCGTTTCCGCGGTATTTGTGACGTCATGGGTCAAAGCCGACGGGTAAGATCGGACGCTTCTGTATTTCCAAGGTTTTTGCACTATCCCCACCACGTCATCCCAGCTCTAACCAAGCGACCAATGAAACATCAGGACTGGAAGGCCAATGGAAAAGCTCTATGTTTCACCAGTGTACATGCAGATTGAGTGAAAACAGCTGATTTTTGTTATCCGTCTAAAGCACTGCTGCTTCTTTGAAAATTTGCTACTTATGTGTGAAAAATGTTTCTTATGAAAATTACATTTATCTGCGATAATTTTACTTGATTGTGAAAATTATTTGTGGTGTCTTTTTCGTTTTGCTGTTTTATACAGTGAAATCAGATAACCTTGCGCGTATGAAATCTGAAGCTTCTAGAATAGATTCTACAAGAAATGTTTGGTGTACTTTACAGTGCAGTGGTAAAAACAAGCCCTATATCGTGAATGCTATTAAATGAGCGCCAAACAAATTATCTGACGTGCAGTTATGTTACACAGAGTGCAAACGCATAGCACTACGTTGAAAATTGGTATTTTTCGTGGTAATGTTCGATACGGTATTCACAAAGGACACATCTATCGTACTTCGACGCATTTGTTGTATCAAATCTTTTTGTGTTTTGATTTCGATTTTTTGTTAAAAAATTACTCCGTTACCAAACGTAAGCTTTAATCACGTAAAGTGAACCTCCTGAAGTTGCTTAAATTGAACCCCTTACATTTTTATGTATAAGCTCTTCTTGTATCAGCCCACACTCTTGTTCTCTTGCTGATTCCAAGAGTGTAATTGGAATCGTTGATCAAATAAAGTGGAGTCAGTCTGAAGCGACTAAAGCTGTTGATGAAGTAAAAAAAAAAAAAGTGAGTTGGAAGAAGGCCAGTGAGCAGTTTAAAGTTCCAAAAACAATTCTCGTTAGGGTGTTCGAGAAGAAGCACAGTACACCTAAGGAACCTGCAGAAATTAAGAGCCAGACCTACACTTTGATTAAAGGTCATGAAGACCAGCTGGTTCAGTACTGTCTTGCTATGGAAGCTTCTTTCCTAATGCTTACTTGCAATGACTTTTAAAGAATGGCTGTAAAACTGGAAGAGAGAAATAACATTGGACCCTTCCAAAGACGAAATTGCTGGGAAAATGTGGCTGGTTCTTAAACGACACAAAACCAAACTGTCAGAAATAAATCTTACGGGAATATCCCATAGCAGTGCTCTTTGGTTTAGCGAAGAAACACAGAAATTCAACAACTTTCTGGGAGATGTTAAATCTACTTTGCAGCTAGATTATGTTTTCTTCGATGTAATAACTTCTTCCAAATTTGTTTAATGGTGTTCTGATTTTCGTACTTGGGATCCGATTTTGGCAGCTATTTTTGGAAGTATATAAGTGTAAATATTTTTAAAAAATTTCATAATAAATTTTTGTTTATTTCCTATTACTAAAATGCAATTTGTGCACAACGTTATAAATATTAAAGGCCTCTAAAACATAAATTTTTAAATTTTTTATAGGCTATTTGTTAAATGAAAACGAAATGGGGGTCCACTTTGAATTTTTTCGCATGCAGCAAACGGAGTACCAACGACCTTTGACACGCTACTACAATGCCTTTAACCACACGGTCACAACGAACGTTGAGCAGAAGTATCCGAGATATTGTTCATGTTGTGATCTCCTACTGGCTTTTCCGTCTATACCTCGCTAACTGATATTTCATTATAAGAAATCCTACCAACGGTGATATGCTTGTGATGAATCTTCAATGCGCCAAAAACAACTTTAGTAAGAAAAGGAACATAAAGCTGCATGCGGGTGAAACATAGCGCTTTCCGATTGGTCTTCCAGTTCTGTCTCTTTATCGATCACTTGGTTAGAGCTGGGTCGACGTGGTGGGGATAGTGCAACACTCTATTTCGTTTCCGTTCTCGCGAGCACAAATCGCTGTGAGGGTGCGGATGGAGGTCCGGGGGGGGGGGGGGGGGGGAGGGGGGACGCACCCCTACAGCACCCCAGTGAGGTGAGTGGTGTGGCGTGCGCTATCTCGCCGACGCACACGACTCGGGTCGCCAGAGCGCACCTCAGGTTGGCAGATTCTATCGCAAGCCTAAAGTTGCAACTCGAGCGACAGCAAGTTGCCTCGCCATCTACTTGAATAAAAGGCTATTTAAAAGTCGAGGGGAATGAACTGACGGTTATGTACAGAAGAACGAAAATAGCTGGCACTCGCGATAGGTAGAGACTACAAACACGACGGCTGGCTGAAAAGTAACCTCCAGTAGACTGTAAATAAAATGTCTGAATACGTAAAACAAATTTACTGGAACAATATTAAAATTACATTTTCGTATTAATTCTAAACACAATCACTACAAATATTTAAGCATTTATAAAGTGTGTATCATAATTAATGGCGTAATCGCATACAGCTGACAGTACACGATACTAAAAGCAATAAAGTATAGTAAATACGTGCATACCTTAGCGGCTATGAGCATTTGCTCATCTTGGTTACTCTGTAACAAATCTATCCTACTGATCAAGTGCTCATGGTTACTAAGGTGCATTTCAGAGCCCATGTTTACCAGACCTTTTTTGCTTCTAGTGTCGTTTACTTACAACTGTACGCGCTCAGGACATTAATTATAATACACCCTGTACAATATCTCCGAACGGTTTGACAAACTCACTCTGAATAGCATTCTATCGACAGATACGAGGCAGCCTGTGACAGTATAAAAAGTGTTTCGACGTAGGCTAAGTGCTGGGAGGCAGGTCACTTCCTCATGATCAGGTCACAGTTCGTAGTAATAGACAGAAAGCCATCGAGTAAAACGGAAGTAATATCCGGCGTTCCCCAAGGAACTGTTATAGGCCCTCTATTGTTACTGATCTACATTAACGACATAGGAGACAATCTGAGTAGCCGCCTTAGATTGTTTGCAAATGATGCTGTCATTTACCGTCTTGTAAAGTCATCAGATGATCAAAACGAGTTGCAAAATGATTTAGATAAGATATCTGTATGGTGCAAAAAGTAGCAATTGACCCTGAATAAAGAAAAGTGTGAAATTATTCACATGAGTAATAAAAGAAATCAGCTAAATTTCGATTACGCGATAAGTCACACATATCTGAAGGCTGTAAATTCAACTAAATACTTAGGGATTACAATGACAAATAACCTAAATTGGAAAGATCACATAGATAATATTGTGGGTAGAGAAATCAAAGACCGCGATTCATTGGCAGAACACTTAGAAGTGCAACAGGTCTACTAAAGAGACTGCTTACACCACGCTTGTCCGCCCTATTCTGGAGTATTGCTGTGCGTCGTGAGATCCGCATCACGTGGGACTGACGGATGACATCGAAAGCGTACAAAGAAGGTCAGCTCGTTTTGTATTAACGCGAAATAGGGGAGATAGTGTCACAGACATGATACGTGAATTGGAGTGGCAATCATTAAAACAAAGGCGTTTTTCGTTGTGACGGGATCTTCTCATGAAATTCAATCACCCTTTCTCCTCCGATTGTGAAAACATTCTGTTGTCACCCACCTACATAGGGAGAAATGATCATCACGATAAAATAAGAGAAATCAGGGCTCGCACAGAAAAATTTAAGTGCTCGTTTTTCCCGCGTGCCGTTCGAGAGTGGAACGGTAGAGAGACAGCTTGAAGGTGGTTCATTGAACCCTCTGCCAGGCACTTTATTGTGAATAGCAGAGTAATCACGTAGACGTAGATAGAGAGTTGTGACTCTCTTGGAGCCACGTCTGGGCTGTAAGGCGGATGTTCAAAGACGTCCCATTTCTACCTGGTGGAACAGTTTTTGTGTTGCCGCGCACAGCGCGGTTGAACATCATCACATGACGCCGCAGCCCAGTCACCGAGTCCCTTGCTGTGAACCATTCTACTTAGTTATCTTAATGTCTGACACACTGGGCTCAAAGTTCCGCAAAACCTTCCGACACAATCTACGCACAGCATCTGCGCATCATATTCGGCCTGCATAGGGCAAAAATTTCGCGGTGAATGTCAACACATTTAAGATTTTTTGTAACTAAATGTAGCACTGCGGAGCGGATTCCACATCGCAACGCCAAGAAAAAACAGTGTGGCGTCTCGTTACAGCATGCTTGACCCACTCCGAGTATCAGTACAGGCAATATTCTGTTGCTCCCACTAATTTCTCTGCTACATGAAAATAGAGTTACTTCTTGCATATCGCTTGTACAAATACTCAATATTTTTGTCTTAACAGTTAATAACTACCAAATTATTAAAAATCGGTTAAATAAGGCAGCAGCTTTGTTGCTGGTGGAAAAAGAAAACAACACCCGAAGAAGATGAAAGAATACTTAAACACAGGAAACAACGAGGACAGATTTCAGGTTGAACCGCGGACAAAGTTGATCAATGTACCTCCAGTAAAATGATGCGGTGAAAATTAATTTGCTGTGTAACAGACATTACCGCCTCTATATTCTGAATAATAAAAAAATAAGCGTTTACTCAACAGCATAAAACGCTGCCAGCTGCTTCGAATGAGAAGTGTCATGCAGTTGTTGCCGCGCTGCGCTAAATGGCATCACAAAACTCATCGTGTTCTTCACTAGACATTTTTTCTCGTGGAGTCGTTGCAGCACGCCTTCATTCCTTACTCCAGCAACACATCTGATCTTCAGTATCGTGTGATACCGCATTTCACAGACTTTATAGTCATTTCCTTTCTGTCCCCCCACCCCCATGAACCACGGACCTTGCCGTCGGCGGGATGGCTTGCGTATCTCAACGATACACACAGTATTATCCTAGGTGCATCACAACGGATGGGTCTCTGTTGAGAGGGCACGCAGATGTGTGGTTCCTGAAGAGGGGCAGCAGCCTTTTCAGTAGTTGCAGGGGCAACAGTCTGGATGATTGACTGACCTGGCCTTGTAATATCAACCGAAACAGCCTTGCTGCGCTGGTACTGCGTACGGCTGAAACCAAGGGGAAACTACAGTCGTAATTCGTCCCGAGGGCATGCAGCTCTACTGTATGTTTAAATGGTGATAGCGTCCTCTTTGAGTAAAACATTCTGGATGTAAAATAATCCCCCATTCGGATCACCGGGCGGGAATTACTCAGGAGGATGTCGCCATCAGGAGAAACAAAACTGACATTCTACAGATCAGAGCGTGAATTAATCGGTCACGGAAGTTAGAAAATTTAAAAATGGAAATGGATAGGCTGAAGTTAGATATAGTGGGAATTAGTGAAGTTCGGTGATAGGAGGAACAGGGCTTCTCGTCAGATGAATACAGGGTTATAAATACAAAGTCACATATTGGTAATGCAGGAGTAGGTTTAATAATGAATAAGAAGAAAGTAATGAGCTTAAGCTACTATGAACAGCGTAGTGAACGCATTGTCGTAGCTAAGATGGACAAGAAGCCCACGCTTACCACAATGGTACAAGCTTATATGCCAACCAGCTTCGCAGATGATGAAGACAAAAGAAAAAGATAAAAGAAATTATTCAGATAGTTAAAGGAGACAAAAATTCAATTGTGATGGTGACTGGAACTCAGTAGTAGGAAAAGGAAGAAAAAGAAAAGTAACAGGCGGATATGGGCTAGCGGAAAGGAATGAAAGAAGAAGCCGCCTGGTCGAGTTTCGCACAGAACTTCATTTAATGACCGTTAACACTTTGTTTCAGAATCATAAAAGAAGGTTGTACACATAGGAGACCTGGAGCCATTGAAGGTTTCAAATTGCTTATATAATGGTTAGACAGAGATTTAGGAACCAGATTTGAGGACATTTCCAGGGGCAGATGTGGACTCTGACCACAATTTACTGATTATGAACTGTAGATTAAAACTGAAGAATTTGTGAAAAGGTAGGAAATTACGGAGATGAGACCTGGATCAACTGAAAAAGAGTTTCAGAGGGAGCATTAGGCAACAGATGACTAGAAAAGGAGAAAGGAATACAGTAGAAGACGATTTGGTAGCTTTAAGAGATGAAATAGTGACGGCAGCAGAGGATCAATTAGGTAAAAAGACAAGGCCTAGTAGAAATCCTTGGATAATACAAGAGACATTGAATTTAACTGATGAAAGGAGAACATTTAAAATATGCGGAAAATGAAACAGGTGACAGGGAATATAAGCATTTAAAAAATGAGATTCACAGGAAGTGCAAAATGGCTAAGCATTAATGGCTAGAGAGCAAATGTAAAGATTTAGAAGGATACTTCACTAGGGGAAATACAGATACCGCCTACAGCAAAATTAAAGAGATCTTTGGGAAAAAGAGAAACACTTGCATGGATATCAAGAGCACAGATGGAAAACCTGTCTTAGCAAAGAAGGGAAAGCTGAAACGTGGGGAGATGAACTTTAAGGCAATAATATACAGAGGGAATTGGATGTAGATGAAGATGAGATGGGAGATATGATACTTTGAGAAGAATTTGACAGAGATCTGAAGGATCTAAGTCGAAACAAGGCCCCGGGGGTAGACGATATTTCGCCAGAATTGCTGATAGCCTTGGGAGATGCAGCCATGACAAAACTATTCCATCTGGTGAGCAAGATGTATGAGACAGGCGAAATACCCTCAGACACCAAGAAGAATGTAATAATTCTAATCCCAAAGAAAGCAGTTGCTGACAAATGAGAACATTACCGAACTATCATTTTAAGAAGTCACGGTTGCAAAATACTAACACGAATTCTTTACACAAGAATGGAAAAATGGCAGAAGAAGACATCGGGGAAGGCCAGTTTGGAGTCTGAAGAAATATAGGAACATGCGAGACAGTACTGACCCAATGACTTATGTTAGAAAATAGTTTAAGGAAAGGCAAACCGACATTTATATCATTTGTAGACTTAGAGAAAAGTTTCGACAATGCTGACTGGAATACTCTCACTGAAATTCTGAAGGTAGCAGTGGTAAAATATAGCGAGCGAAGCGCTATTTACAACATGTACAGAAACAAGACGGCTGTTATAAGAGTCGAGTGGCATGATAGGGAAGAAGTGGTTGAGAAGGGAGTGAGACAGGGTTGTAGCCAATCCTTGATATTATTCAATCTGTATACTAAACAAGCAGTAAAGGGAACCAAAGAAAAATTTGGAGTAGCAATTAAAGTTGAGGGCTAAGAAATAAAAGCTTTGAGGTTTGCCGATGACACTGTAATTCTGTCAGAGACAGAAAAGGACCTGAAAGAGCAGTCGAACGGAATGCACAGTGTCTTGAAAGGAGGAAGAAGATGAACATCAACAAAAGGAAAATAGATCAGGAAACGAGACACTTAAAGTAGTAGACGAGTTTTGCAATTTGGGCAGCAAAATAACTGATGATGGCCGAAATAGAGACGACACAAAATGTAGCCTGGCAACGGCAAGAAAAGCAATTCTGAAGAAGAGATATATGTTAATATCGGATATAGGTTTAAGTGTTAGTAAGTCTTTTCTAAATATATATGCCAGAGTGTAGCCATGTATGGAAGTGAAACATGGACAATAAACAGTGCATACAAGAAAAGAATAGGATCTTTCGAAATGTGGTGCTACACAAGAATGCTGAAGATTAGAAGGCGCGATCACGCAACTAACGAGGAAATACTGAATAGAATTGGGGAGACAAGAAATTTGTGGCACCAAGAGATCAGTAATTTAGTACTAGAGGGAAGCGGGGGAGGGGGGCCTCAAACATAGCTTTCCAAGGATCATCTTGGTCTCAAGTTCTACGTTTTCTAATGCTAGTAGCTGTTCCCTTTTACATAAAGCGCTATTGTTTGGTGGTAGTTTTTGTTACTATGTGTTTCTTGCATGTTCCTTAACAATTCTACTGCCGATAAATCAAAATTCACTCACGCCTTGAAGAGTCCGCTATCGAAGAGAGCCATGGCGGGACTGGCGCGAGTTTTATCTCTGACGTACGATAGATTTCCAACTGTTGAGGTTTGTCTTTGGGCTTAGGCCGGCTCGAGATATAAGGGAGTGCCGATCGCGTGTAGGGGTGAGGACATAACGCTTGGAAACGTTAGACGGAGGTGCGCGAGTTGGTTGGTTGGCTGGTGGACAGACGCAAAGACGGCGTGCCTGAGGCCGGGCGGCGGTTGCCACGTGGTTGTACTAGAGTCGGCGGGAGTAGGCCGGCGCTGTGTATTATCCGGCAACCTCGTGGATGTGCCCGCTTTTGGAGGAACACTCTGTTATGTTCTTGCGAAATGATGATTTGACACCTTCGCAAAATCGCCCCAGTATCAAGACACCTAGTTAAGCACGCTATTTACTAAGAGCGCTTAGTTAACTGTCTTTGTGATCGCTCTTGGTACAGTAAGATGTTGCAAGACGTGTGGCATTATGTTCGTTCGATTTCATTCGAGGCGTCTTCCTAGGCGTGATTCTGCTTCCGCACAATAGTGATGTATTTGCAGATATGTGTTATTAAGTTTTACTGAGTGTCAGTTTTCCTGCATCAGTTCATTTCTCACTCATACATCTACATCTACATCTACATCTACATCTATACTCCGCGAGCCACCTTACGGTGTGTGGCGGAGGGTACTTATTGTACCACTATCTGATCCCCCCTTCCCTGTTCCATTCACGAATTGTGCGTGGGAAGAACGACTGCTTGTAAGTCTCCGTATTTGCTCTAATTTCTCGGATCTTTTCGTTGTGATCATTACGCGAGATATATGTGGGCGGTAGTAATATGTTGCCCATCTCTTCCCGGAATGTGCTCTCTCGTAATTTCGATAATAAACCTCTCCGTATTGCGTAATGCCTTTCTTGAAGTGTCCGCCACTGGAGCTTGTTCAGCATCTCCGTAACGCTCTCGCGCTGACTAAATGTCCCCATGACGAATCGCGCTGCTTTTCGCTGGATCATGTCTATCTCTTCTATTAATCCAACCTGGTAAGGGTCCCATACTGATGAGCAATACTCAAGAATCGGACGAACAAGCGTTTTGTAAGCTACTTCTTTCGTCGATGAGTCACATTTTCTTAGAATTCTTCCTATGAATCTCAACCTGGCGCCTGCTTTTCCCACTATTTGTTTTATGTGATCATTCCACTTCAGATCGCTCCGGATAGTAACTCCTAAGTATTTTACGGTCGTTACCGCTTCCAATGATTTACCACCTATGGCATAATCGTACTGGAATGGATTTCTGCCCCTATGTATGCGCATTATATTACATTTATCTACGTTTAGGGAAAGCTGCCAGCTGTCGCACCATGCATTAATCCTCTGCAGGTCTTCCTGGAGTACGTACGAGTCTTCTGATGTTGCTACTTTCTTGTAGACAACCGTTTCACCTGCAAATAGCCTCACGGAGCTACCGATGTTGTCAACTAAGTCATTTATGTATATTGTAAACAATAAAGGTCCTATCACGCTTCCTTGCGGTACTCCCGAAATTACCTCTACATCTGCAGATTTTGAACCGTTAAGAATGACATGTTGTGTTCTTTCTTCTAGGAAATCCTGAATCCAATCACAAACCTGGTCCGATATTCCGTAAGCTCGTATTTTTTTCACTAAACGTAAGTGCGGAACCGTATCAAATGCCTTCCTGAAGTCCAGGAATACGGCATCAATCTGCTCGCCAGTGTCTACGGCACTGTGAATTTCTTGGGCAAATAGGGCGAGCTGAGTTTCACATGATCTCTGTTTGCGGAATCCATGTTGGTTATGATGAAGGAGATTTGTATTATCTAAGAACGTCATAATACGAGAACACAAAACATGTTCCATTATTCTACAACAGATTGACGTAAGCGAAATAGGCCTATAATTATTCGCATCTGATTTATGACCCTTCTTGAAAATGGGAACGACCTGCGCTTTCTTCCAGTCGCTAGGTACTTTACGTTCTTCCAGCGATCTACGATAAATTGCTGATAGAAAGGAGGCAAGTTCTTTAGCATAATCTCTGTAGAATCTTAAGGGTATCTCGTCTGGTCCGGATGCTTTTCCGCTACTAAGTGATAGCAGTTGTTTTTCAATTCCGATATCGTTTATTTCAATATTTTCCATTTTGGCGTCCGTGCGACGGCTGAAGTCAGGGACCGTGTTACGATTTTCCGCAGTGAAACAGTTTCGGAACACTGAATTCAGTATTTCTGCCTTTCTTCGGTCGTCCTCTGTTTCGGTGCCATCGTGGTCAACGAGTGACTGAATAGGGGATTTAGATCCGCTTACCGATTTTACGTATGACCAAAACTTTTTAGGGCTCTTGTTTAGATTGTTTGCCAATGTTTTATGTTCGAATTCGTTGAATGCTTCTCTCATTGCTCATAGTGTTATCAAATACTGTTTCTCTTAAAGGAAGCACTTATGAGTGAAATTAGTTGTTTAGCCTTGATTTTATACGGGTAATTTAATGGTCAATCTTAAATGTGAAGGTTAAGAAAAGTTTTCTGATTCCTGTAGTCGGGTGTGATCTATGTTACAGTGAGCTGAGGCAGTGGGCAACTGAAGCACAGGGTTTCCCTGTAGATTACAAGTTTGGCTTACGGGTGGTGGACTTCGCCTGAGCTCGTGTTCCTCTTCGGTAGCGTTTGCTTGGTTCACATTTTGGTCCACTCGACGTGGGGTTGCAAACGGAGCTGCGTCTTGGTTCGAAGTATTACTTCTCTCAGTCGGTGCTACAGTTCGTGGTTAAACTTCGGCCTTATAAGCTTGGAACTTGCTTCTGTTGTTACACACTAATCACTGTAAAAAGTTGTAACTTTCTAAGCCATAAAGGTTCATCTCACAAGTTGCTAGCTCTGGAAGATTGACAAGTTACGTTTAATATATACATGTTTTGAGTATGTCTGTAAAGTCGGGGCTCTTTGTCAACTGTTATTTTACATGTTTAGTTTGGAAATGAAAAGGGTTTTAAATAATGTGTCTTAACTAGAGTTTTGTTAAAGTTATGGTAAAATTCAGCCTCAGTGGCTTTTGTCAATTTTGGTGGGAGATTGTGGGCTAATAACTTATTAACCTGGTTATGATCTTATGTAATGAATTTCTTAAATATTTCGCCTGCCTGGCGGTCCTTAATGTGTATGGGAAATGTTTTATTAACTTATGATTTTATATAATGAATGTCTCTTGAGAGAAATCTTGCCCAAGTGGCGCCTGTTAAATCGTCTTGGGGAGTTAATAAACCCAACAGAATTGAAATGTTCACTTTATAGGGTCAACCCTTCCACCCCCTTTAGATTTAAAGGAAAAACGAAGCAGCTGTTGAGTAACAACGTGTCCACCCCCAATAGCTGAGTGGTGCCGGCACGGTAGCTCAGCGTGTTCGGTCAGAGGGCAGGTTGTCCTCTGTAATAAAAAAAACTGAGCAAAGGAATCAACGATCAACTTGAACGTACGCCATGTGACGTCCGCACAGGCCAAACGCAACGAACTATACTGGAAAAAAAAAAAAAGTCAGCGGGACAGAATGTCAATCCTAAGGGTCCGGGTTCGATTACCGGCTGGGTCGGAAATTTTCTCCGCTTAGGGGCTAGGTATTGTGTTGTCCTAATCATCATTATTTCATCCCCATCGACGCGCAGGTCGCCGAAGTGGCGTCAAATCGAAAGACTTGCACCCGGCGAACGGTCTAGCCGACGGGAGGCCCTAATCACACGGTATTTATTTTTAGTAATAATGTTCCAATAGTATTAAACATCCTGAGGAAAAAAATAGCATCACAGAGGAAGTATCCGAATGGGATACATGTAAAAAGATTACAGTTTCAGAAAAACTTGATTTTTTTATTCAAGATATAGAGTTTCATAAATTGAGCGTCAATAATGCGTTGGCCCTTGTACAAACAGTTAATCGGCTTAAAATTCACTGGCAGGGCTGCTGGATGTTCTTCTGAAGGATACCGCGCCAAATGCTGTCCAATTGTTGCGTCAGATCGTCAATATCCCGAGTTCGTTGGAGGACCCTGTCCATAATGCTCGAAACGTTTTCAATTGGGGGGAAATCCTATGACCTTGCAGGTCAATGTAGGGTTTGGCAAGCACGAGGACAAGCAGCAGAAACTCTTGCCGTTTGGGACGAAATGCAAGCCGAGGATGGCCTGCCACGTAGGGCAGTACAACAGGACACAGAATATAGTCGACGTACTACTGTGCTGTAATGGTGTTGCGGACGACAACCAGAGGGGTCATGCTATGAAAAAAATTGCGCCCCGGAGCATCACTGCTGGTTGAGGGACCGCAAGGCGGGTGACAGTCGTGCTGGTAACCCACTGAAGATAATTCAACTCCAGTCAACGAGATTCCAAGCTGAAGACGTATGTGCAAACGCCCCGGACAGCAGTGAGATTCCAATCTCACTCTCGCCCGCCATACGGCCCGGTAACCACGAATGACGCTCTGAGGTGCAATTTTTTTTCATATCAGGAGCTCTTTGGTTTCATCTGTGGCTTCGTCAATGGACAATATTCTAAGACCCATTTTGTTGCCCTTCATGGCTACCCATCCTAGGCCAACATTTCAGCAAGATAATGCCCGGCAGCACACGGTGACAGTTTCTTCTGTTTGTCTTCGAGCTTGGCAAACTCTACCTTCGCCAGCGATGTCGCCGGATCTCTCCCCAACTGAGAAAGGTTGGAGCATTCTGCGCAGGACCCGCCAATCAGCTCGGTATCTTGATGATATAACGCGCCAATTGGACAGAATTTGGCATGTTACCTATCAGGAGGGCATCCAATAGTATCAATGAATGCGAAGCAGAACAACAGCTTGGTTAAGTGCACGAGGTGGATCGACGCGTTATTGACTTGCTCAACTTGTGAAGCTCTTTCTCTTGAATAACTCATCCAATTTTTCTGAAATCGTAATCATTTGTTTGCCTGTACACATGTGCAAATTCGTTATCCCAGCAAAGGAAATAAATGAAACCTGTCGAAAGAAACAAAGCAATGTTGTTAAGGTTTTAATACACAAAGTGAAATCATAAAATCCGTACATTCTATTCACACCAGTTCAACATTTTTTTTATCAGTTGAGATAAGTTAGCGGGGCTTGATTCTGTCACTGTCGTAGACTTCCGAAAATTCATCTGTCACTGAGTTAAAACTAAGAGGGCATCTATTGATCACTTGGTGTACTACGAAACTAACAGCGGCACCTACTGGTTCTTTTGATGTTTAATCACCATCGCGTAGTATACCAAACTACTTATCTGATCAGACGATTTTAGACAAAATTTTAGATTACGACATCATTTTTTTCTGTGTTCCGATTTTTATTATGTTGCCCCTAGCTACGCTCAATTTACCTGAGAAAACACCATAAAAATTCGTCTAATAGTTTGGAAAGGAGCGTTCAGACAGACAGACATGGCAATTTTACAGTTTTGTGATGTAACTTAACTAACATGAATTTTATTCACGAGCTTGCCCATTTGTTGCTCTGAACTTTGGCCTTAGACACGTAAGAATTTCGCTGGTATTTCATCAACGACACTTATTCCTCCTCATTCGTGCGCAGCTTTTTGAAATTCATAGTTAAAGATTATGTCTCCGTATCGCCTTCTTGCACTGCGTCTTCATTTTTAATTGGTCTAATTTCTTCAGCAATTTTAGGAATGCCACCTCAGGCACTGCTAAAAGGACGTCAACAAGCTGAAGGGCGTCAAATAGCACAAGAGGAGGACAGTATGCGAGACTGTGCGTTGATTTTTAGCCCAGAGAGCGACTGGGACAGAGTAAACGTCAGTCTGCTGCTCTTGTTGGGCTCCGTGATTTTGCCTCGTTATGTTGATTTGGGTCGGTTTGAGGAGCTACTGGCAAACTAAACAACTGGTGGAAAGATCGAACTTGTCAAGCTTTGTATATGTTGATATATTTCGGCGAAAACTGAAGTGTCGGATTTAGTGCGACTAACGGTCGTACTTATGAGATGTTGTCAGCAATTACTTGTTTGTAAAATAGGACGTTCTTCTGAGGAGCCAGTTGTGGGTAAAGTGGAGACACTTGTTCTCGAGTAGTGGCCGGCCCCTGGGGAATCAGATAGCTACAAGATTCAAATGCGTAATGAAGATAACACAGGTCCGCCAATAAAAAGTTTTCTTCGCCGACCTTCATGAAATTCCGTCTCTTAGAAAACGAGGATGGAGCCAGAGGATCTAGCAGCGCGGATATCCCGGAGACGGAGTTTTACCGCTATTTTTGTCATCAGGGTATGTGTACGTTCGCTTCAGTGGAATTTGAAACTGAGAGAAGAAGAAAGTAGTTTAAAATTTGCTGCTGTTTTTTGAGTGCACGAGAATATGTCCAAATTCACAGTTCTAAATAATACAGTGTGGTTATTTTTAATCTTTACTTGAGCCAGCGTACAAGGAAAACTATTTACCATATGGGTACTCAACTTTATAGGAATGATTTTCAAACTGTGCGCTGCAAGATTCACGTTGTTTGCAGTGCTAGTGCCACAACTTGCCCTTAGTTCCCGGTGCTGGCGGAGCAACGTAGGGTTGAAACACAAGCATCAGTGTGCATCGTAGCTACGGACGGTCAGCATGGGTCTGGACACGGTGAGCTGGGCTTTACTCGTAAAGCTGTTTTACCAAAACAACAGCAACGGTGCTGCTGCTCTAAGTTTGTATTGTGTGACAGGGTCCCATCCCCAAGTACAACAATCCAATGTTGTTGTTATTTTGAGGAAGGTCTGACATGATTTAAACATAACCCAATTTGGGGATTGGGCCCCACAAAGTAATACGGAGACATCCTTTCTCCGCACCGGGGTTGAAGAACATGATTCGGAAGTTCTAATCAACTGACGATTTGGGAATTATCAACTGGCGATTTGGTAACTGCTTCTGAGACGCCGATGACCAATTTTGTAGCAAATTGTTGAAGAAGTTGCTATTGACATGTCTGAGAGTGGTGGAAGCAACGAGTGATCTTGAAGCAGTACACGAGCTGTGTCACTGCAGCTGAACATTCAATGGTCCACCGTTCGAAAAGTGCTGTGAACAAGTATGAAATGGTGGTTATCTCTAGTGTTGTTCCAGGCCGCCGTGGATGCAGATGGTCGTCAAACTGAACAGCGTTGGTAACCTGAAACGTAAACATGGACGCTACTGACAAATGTTACCCTCTCACGTGGAAATTAAAACCCGTTTATTTCAATGGTTTATTCGCTCTTTCTCTTCGACATGTCCTTACAAATGTTTCAACAAAGTTTCACTGTCCTACGATCACTCGTTTTACATGGGGGCCCTCACAACTAGCAGAAGTTTAATTATAACAACCCTGTATGTCAAGCTGATTTTGTGTTTAGCAGGACATACTCAGATTTTCCATTCTAAGTGGATCAAACAGTTATAAGTGTATGGGAATGTTTGACAATCGCGACTGCATTTAAAGAGAAATTTTATCAGCTTTGTCGTGCAATCAGAAGAAATTAAATGAAGAGTGATGAAATGCATGTTTTTTTCTATGTCAAAACAAAAAAAATTTACCAGTACCAAATTATTAAAAAAAATTCTAACACGAAACTTGAGATGATTCACAAACAGTTGTTATTTTCACGGGAAAATAAGTTCGAAATTGTTCCTTTTGTTTTGACATGAAAAAAATGAAGCTTTCCTCATACTGAACACCACAACTGCTGACTAGTTGGGGTCCTGTAGGCAGTGATATGGCAGTGTTTTCTTCTGACCTTAGAGCTGACGTTGGTCTCCATACCACCGTACAACATGGCATTTTCACATTAACAAATATCTCCAGAGGTGAATGGAAGGGTAAGTCACAGAACAAAAAAAAATAAAAAAAAGCACATGCCTGACTGTGCATGTAATCCCATACCTTTGGATTTGACGTGTAGTACTTACTGACTGAGGCACATTGGTTGTCTCCATGCAAACAAACATTTTATGACTAGCATTCTCAGAAAATGTGCAACTCTATGTCGCTTCAGAGTGTGAAAGTCCATTTGTTCTTTTCTATGAAACGGGTGAGCCAATTTTACAAGTATTTGCCGACATGCTTTGGGAGCAAACGAGTCAGCAACTCCGCACCCACAAACTATACTGGGTTATTCGTAAGCACCTCCAGGGTTTCAGAAGATGACTGCACGAAAACTACAAGGCGTAAACATAAGCGAGAAGTTTTTTAAATTCATGACAAACGTGCCCAATATGGGTACCGTTTGTGACGTGCCAAACGTCAATACTTGCGTGTGTTTGACTGATGTCACTGATACGATTTGTCCACGAAGGTACAGCGGCAGAGCCCGCTTTGGAAATCTCTTCACTGCTTTGCCTATCTGCAAGCGCGACTAATTGGATGCGACAATATGGAACGGGTGTTTTGTCTACATGTTCTGTGACGCTCTTCCTAGTGGTATGCTCTGTAACTACTCCACAGTGCATATTACGAATGAAATCCTCTATCCACTGACAAGTGTCATTTCTTTGCATTCTTGTAGGCCGGCCGCGGTGGCCGAGCGGTTCTAGGCGTTTCAGAACCGCGCTGCTGCTACGCTCGCAGGTTCGAATCCTGCCTCGGGCATGGATGTGTGTGATGTCCTTAGGTTAGTTCTAAGTTCTAGGGGACTGATGACCTCAGATGTTAAGTCCCATAGTGCTCAGAGCCATTTCAACCATCTGCATCTCTTGTAGCTCTATTTCAGTCGCCTTCTGGAACACCGGGGGTTTTAGGCACAGCCGCCTAATGGACAGGACACGAGCGCACGTAATAGCAAACCGCCGGTGCGATCAGATTGGAGATTTTCTGGCACACAGAACATAGGATGTCAATGTCAACGAACAGAAATCTTCAGACGTACAAGAAACCTCAGACGTATTTGATGGAGAGTTATTTCTGAGAATACACAGGGTGAGGCATTTAAAACGGGTTTTGAAAATATCTGGGAAGCTAGCAAGCAGATTCAAAAAATGTTTGTGATAAAAGTTGTTCGTCTCTAAGGGGGCATTCAATGGCAGAAAACTCTCTCGTGGGGCAGGAGGGTTTCAGATTTGAAACATTAATTTTTTATTGCGGATTCGGATCCCCGGAAAAAATACATAACTTCTGTATTTAACTTTTTTTGTTGCTTGATAGATAGCGCTGCAATAGACAAAAATCAAAATGGGTTAAAAGACGTTGAAAAATGATATCTCAAAATATGCGTATCAAATTAGGATCCCTGGAAGTTTGAAAGTCAGTTATTTTAAATCTTTATAGGAAACCGGTGTTTTATGCTGGACAGCATTAGACGGGAAGTTACAACTGATGACGAGATATTAAGCGTTGAAACCAAGTGTCGGAGATATTCATTATACTGCGATCGATTGTGGCGTACGTTAGGAGTTATCCTTATGTTTACATTGTCGACTAAATATAGACTGAGCGTGTCATGCAAACAGCACCGCCTCGGCCCTTGGCTGTGCTCTGTTACGGCGGCGGTGGCCTGCCTATAGCTCTCAAGTCCCGGCGCTGCGCGGCGCGGCCTCGCCCCTTTAATTGTGACGCAAATTCCGGCGCGCCGTGATTGGCTGAGCGCGCTCTCGCTCGCCCAGTTACTCTCGGCCCGGCGCCTCTGAGCGCGCCCGAGCCGCCACCAGAAACGCCAGCCACTGCAGGCAGCGGGAGATAGCCTTCTGCTCTGGCGTTCCGAACTTGAGCACGTCGCGGGGAAAAAAAAGAGGGAAGTGGATAGGCACAAAGTCACACACAAGACACTGTAAACGGCTGGTAAGGATCCCCTGCAAAGTGGAAAGAGTTCTCTATGCTTGAGTGACATACACCCAACGTATTACAAGCAAATTATAGTATTTAAATACAGTACAAGAGACGCACTAAACGTACCGCCAAAGATGCTAAAATACCACTAGGGCCAGAGGAGGCGCGAGCAAAGGACACTGCAAACGGTCTAACTAGCATTCGCTACACAAAAAAGCAGGATAAGTACGAGTAGAACTCGTGCACCGAGGGTTACGTAGAAACTTTATTTTGTATACAAATGGTTTATCCATACCGGGAATCGAGAATTCGACGATTTTTGCCTGCTATCGATATAGATACTGGCAAAATATAAAAACATTTCACATAAATGGTCCATCTTTTGACTACATTGACTTAGAAGCTTAAATGTTTTACACTGCCAAGAGACCGTATACCTTACAAGGGAAACTCCTTATCGCACCGCCGTCAGATTCAGTGGTAAGATGGCTCATTGGATAGCCCGTCAAAAACTGAACAATGATAGAGCATGAAGGCAGTAAGGTGTACTGAATTGTGAAGAAAAATAAAACAGGAAAAGTGAATGGCAGAAGAACAAGAAGAGCAATACAGAGCAGCCTAAATAAAAAACGGCGTCCGCCCATCTTTTACTTCCGCCACTTTTTCGTTGAACTGAGCTACGTCTGTACTGTGATAGAGCCGACGCAGTTGACACCCACGAAGGCGATCTATGATCTCGTTCAGCAGCACAGATCACCGAAATGTGGTTGAAGGGAAGCTTCCTCACGTCGAATGGCGTTCCATTTAGCGATCGGTGTGCGCTCCTTACTGACGTCCAGTTTGCACGGTACCTTACTGTCAATGGGAAGCAAGCATGCCGGTCACGCCTTCACAGGATTCACCTAGCAGACACTCCGTTGTGTGTCGACTGTGATGTTATGAACACAGACGAGTACCGCCTGATGTGTACATCGGCGAGAGGTGTGATGATGATGTTAGGTTTGTGGGGCGCTCAACTGCGTGGTTATCAGCGCCCGTACAGTTACCCAATCTTTGCTCAGTCCAATTTCGCCACTTTCCGGGATGATGATGAAATGATGAGGACAACACAAACACCCAGTCATCTCGAGGCAGGTGAAAATCCCTGACCCCGCCGGGAATCGAACCCGGGACCCCGGGCTCGGGAAGCGAGAACGCTACCGCGAGACCACGAGCGGCGGACATCGGCGAGAGGTGTCTGGTTCTCGGTGCGACAGATGTCTCTAATTAGCCGTACGACTCCTCATCAGATACCTACTCAACTGCCCCTCTTTCCGGACGCGGGATACTTCCCGCAAGCGAAAACGAACTCTGTGAGATGGATTTGTGGACACGCAGCACAGTACTGTTGATGGCGAGAAAAGTATACTTGACTTTTGGCAGTTCTTTAATGAACGCCATTGTGCAGTTGTGCGCAATCCAAAATAAGAGACAATTTTTCTCCAATTTCCTCTGCAGTGTCTTCCTGAATCAACCCCAGAGCTGGGGTGTTCCTGTCATGATAAGTTGATCCCCGTCTCTTCCACACTTAGAACTGATATAGTCACTAGTGCTCGGAATGTTCAACTCGAAAAAACTATACGTTTGATACTCTCAATTAGTCTGACGTCTTTCTGTGCCCTCCTCCTCGCGTGATGCCGGTTTCCTGATATTCTCGGTGGTATTAATGACAAAAATAAATAAAAATAAAAAGGAATGAAAAGAAAAAAAGAATAAACGATGCTTATTGTACCATTACTCCACGTTCTCTGCGCTTTCCTTGGTTCCTGGAGGATGGGAAAGGGACATGGTGGCCAGGCCTCGGGTTGCGACCCTTGCCCTCTCTGCCTCCACACCTAACTCTGGACACCGGGAAAGTTCCTTAAAAAAAATTGTCACGGTGTTGGACAGCCATGCGGGCGAGCCTTGTTCAAACCTACGTAGGGCAACTTTTTTTTTCGCTGTTTGCTGTATTCTAATTTATGTCTGTGTCGTGGTGTAACGTCCGTTTGCAACAATGAGGTGTAGGGAACTGACCTATAATGACAGCTGACTCTGCACAACTACTCTATTAGCAGCCGAATGGAAGTGGCTTTCGAATGGCAATCACAGACGTTTGATGACAGGGCGACAAGACAACCGAATCCTCCACCGGAAAACATGTCTCGTATGTCATAACGGCATTAGTGACAGTACGTGTTTTATATGAGAGGAATTTCTTAGCGACGCACCTAATTTTTACGCCTGGTGAGTGAGATATGCCTCCTAGGGCGATTTAGGTGTACGTATGAATGTGAATGTGATCGCTCTCAAGGAAATGATGAAAACATAATAGTTTGTCACATAAGCTGCAACAAATGAACGTAACAGTTTCACAATAACGCAGTTCCTTGAAGCCTATGAGGTATCTCGCCTGCTCTCACTATTCATCAGGTTTACTTACGATGGTAACGTATTCTTACCACATGGCCTATATTCTACAACCAGTGTATAGGATGACAACTGCCAAGACTACAGAAAGACCAGGCGGAGAGTTCATAGTGTGGGAAAAAAATGGCACGAGATCAGTTAACCACGACGCCGTTGTTGTTGTTGTTGTTGTTTTAGATTGCTCTATATTGCATTTCTTGTCCTTCGAGAGTTTACTGTTTCTATTTTGCTTCTTTTTTCACAGTTCAGTACACCTTCTTCCCGTTTTCATGCTTGATCTGTGTTCAATTTGTGACGGGCTGTCCACTGAGACATCTTACCACTAAATCTGAGGGGGTGCGATGGGGAGTTTCCCTTGTTACTATATGGCATAAAATACACCGGGTGTATACATGGACAAGGAAAAAAAATTCCCGGATTTTTCTTGGAATCGCACGACTACTACGGTCGCAGGTTCGAATCCTGCCTCGGGCATGGGTGTGTGTGATCCTTAGGTTAAGTTAGTTTTAAGTAGTTCTACGTTCCAGGGGACTCATGACCTCAGATGTTAAGTCCCATAGTGCTCAGAGCCATTTGAACCATTTTTCCCGGATACCCGGGTTTAAAAATACACATTTTCCCGGGTGAAAACACACTTTTTTCTTGTTAAGCTACCGTATATTTTCCCTCGCAACTGTAAAGCTTATAAATCCATTGAATGGTTAACGTTTTGTACACCCACGTAGAACTTCCCGGCACTTTAGGAAACAAAAAGAACGCTTTGGAAAGACCTCTGATGTGTATCAATATATGCGCTGCATAGTTTCGTATTACGAATTTATAAATTCGAATTCCACCAAACACAGCACGTTAGTTTCCGGAGCATTAAAATCGAGATTGCGATGCCTTTTTGTAAGCCAATCATAGCTGATGTCTTGTGAACTCGCCAGCCGATGACAGCAGATATTCAGAGCATAGGATACGTGATGTAGTCAGGCAATAGCACGATCAGTGTTAAGTAGCGCGAACACACAGAGGAAAGATTAACGGTTTACATTAACATACATAGTGCAGCTACAATAAAAGCTAAGCTTTCGCATATAATATTTGTCTCGAAGATTAATAAGCTACAAGAGAAGCTAAGCTTTCACATGTAATATCGGTTTTCTTTTTTGCGTGTACTACACTTTAAGATACCTCACACAAATGTGCCAGTAAAATTTAAAATAATGACATAAATGTGTGGTCTTCTGGGCTCCACATTGTTCTAAGTGGCTAGTCCTCAAAGTATAACTTTTAAACGAGAGTCAAACCCTCTGTGATTTAAAAAATTCATCCCACATTCTCACACGTGACATAATTCATCTTGCGTAAAAGGAAATTTACTTTGAAAATCACGCTTTTCAAACCACCATTCGCAATATTTTCCCGAGACTTGTTAGAAACAGATTCGTTTTAGCAGTTGCCAGAGAGCGCCAGAAACCATGCATTATTGCGCGTGCGCATTTGCGATGATGTAGGAAGCCAGTATGTTCGTAATGTATAAAGCATTAAGAAATCTTACATTACGTCATAAAAGAAAAGGGACATCAGAGAATACTCCAAGAGCATCGGAATTTCGTAAACTACACTAAAATGCATAATTCGACTTGAAGTGCACCTTGGTTTGTCTAGATTGACAATGAAGTAGGCCCCAGCTGATATTAAGCTTTTCAGTGTGGCTCTTTATTATGGGATGACGCCATAAATGCCAAAAGATGAAAACGTGCACTTGGAATTCAGCGAACAACTGGAACTAGCCAATACTGTGAATTCGTTTCAAATAAATTGACTGCCTCAACGGGAAAAAGCCAAATTTCTTTAACAAACCGACAAAAATAACTTCATTGTTCTGCAAGGCAATGAATGGATCAAATGGCTCTAAGCACTATGGGACTTAACATCAGTCCCCTAGACTTAGAGCTATTTAAACCTAATTAACCTAAGGACATGACACAAATCCACGCCCGAGGCAGGATTCGAACTTGAGACTGTAGCAGCAGCGCGGTTCCGGACTGAAGAGCCTAGAACCGCTCGGTCACATCGGGGCGATGAATGCTTGACTGCCAAAAACGTGGAAATAAAATAAAATCAGAGGACTGAAACGAGTAATAAGTTTTTGCCTACCTGATTACGTGAATGTATTTTAATTCACTTGATAGTCCCCGGCCACAGAAATACGTTTTCTTTTCATTTGACGTGGAGCCGTAAACGAAGAGGAAACTGCGAAATCACTAAAGGTAAATACGGTTCACGTGGAGACTACCCCGCCCCCACTATAATAACTCAGTGCATGCGCAAATCTGGCAGCTAGGGCGCGCCAGAAAAATTTTTCTCGGTAGCATTTGGCTGCTTGCTGCTACTACCGATAACTAACAGCCACACTTCAAGTAACCGGAAGCGGGAGAAGGTACCGCTCATACGCGACTCGACAGTGCCTGCGCGTGAGCCCGCTGGCAACTGCTCAAACGAACCTAGTGAAACAGCTCTGACGTCACTCTCATAGAAAGCAGTTTATTGTTACGAAGTATTGCGTAGTCTTCGTCGTAAGGCCTTTGACACATTTTGCTGTTGGTCGACGCTTGTGTGTGCACGGTGTTTTGTTGCTGTAAATGGCGCATTTCCTTTGCAACTGAAGCTTTATTTTTTTTCTCTTGTTTATGTTTGACTACTGCAGTATTATTCTGCTGTAGCGGCATACAGTAATATTCTTAGTTAGAGTAGCAGATCTTACCAGTCAAAATTACAAGAATTTAACTGAAAACTAAAACAATGAAAAATTTCCGGAATTCCGAAAAATTCCCGGGTTTTTCCCAGTTTTCTCCCTGATGAAAAAATTCCCGAGTTTTTCCCGCATTTCCCGTTTGTCCCGTGATGTTCACACCCTGTTACAATTAGATACCTCTTCCCGTTCCATATAAGAAGGGTTCTTAATAGTCGGGCAGACAGACAGGCAAACAATAAAAGCCATCCTACAGTGGTTTCTTTTTTACCAACTGAGCTACGCAGCCCTTAAACTCCAAAACATTCAAAATTATGTCTCATGAACGTAAAATACTCCACATATTTGGAAATGAACCAAGTACCAGTAACAGTCTAGAGTAAAACAATGCGCGGATGTATACGACAAAAGAACGTTAGATACAGCTCTGCGAGAAAATACAACACTTTAAGTTTCAAAATTCAAATGTGTCTACCCCCCAAATAGTCACAGAATGAACAGATATTAGAGAGAGTAAGAAAGTGACTGTAGCATTAGCCAAACCGGAGAACTCAACCAGCTGATAGATGAAATTGAAGAATAGAACGAAGATAAAGGGCACAGCAGATGCAGAAACACCGTGACCCTCGCTGACATTTTACAAAAGTTTCCCTCACCCAGGGCGAACAGATGATCCACAAAAAACAAAACAAAGGGCACGCAATAAGATAAGTTGGAAGTTCGTTCGGGAAGAGGATGGAGAAGAAAACCGTGCATTCTCCCCCTCGCGGGGGAAGGGGATTTAGGACAGCCGCCCGTCCTCAGGAGCTCAGTCCGTCAGCGCACCTGACGATGGCGATATGTCAGATCGCCGAAATATTGTACCCGTTGGATTCAATGGACCGGCAGTACACCCGTGGACTGTTAGTACAATGTTACTCATTTTCGTCTATTACCCACTAAAGAATCTGAAACACATCATACACTGTTATTATAAATCTGTATATGAAAGTTATGCAACCAGTGTCACCAATTGCAAAGCAATTAAGTAAATTTGCAGTGTTGTGCCAACGAAAACACGTCAGTAAATCGTCAAAAGATACTTTCTGTGTAAAAGACAATACTGCTACCAGTATCATTAAAAAACTCTTTTCAAATACACGCTATAATGGAAACATGGTAGGAGAGTCAAGCTACATTTCATCTTCATGTAATTAACAATACTAATAAGGTGATTGTTTTACATATTTAAGTCCCTGTAATAACATTGCAATTTGTCTAAATTGTAGTTCTAAAAGCGATGAGAGTGTTTGGAACTATAATGTACGCGAGTCAATTCAATTGGACGAATTATTTTTAAGCATAATATCGAAAATCTGTAACAGCAGTAAAAAATCATTGTCAGAGATGATATGTAAGAGCGAAAGCCAACTGTTGGCAGTCACTGTTCATAACGGTTTTGTGACGCAGCACCTGTATGTCACGTTGTGCAATAAACATGAAATGAAAAAGTATAAAGGCGTACCTGTATCTTAATTCACATAGGACACTGAATGGATCCAAAATGTGAATCCAGTTCTCGGTAAGAACTCCAGAACAACAAGCAGATATGAAGATAAGTAACCTGAGATGAACCACTCATATAGACTGCTCACATTTCATCGAGTTTTAGCTGCTGCAGTTTTATATAAATTCATTTTTGTTTAAAGAAGAACGACGTTACGTTTCAAACTGGTTTGGATGTTATGGCTTAGCCGCGCGGGATTAGCCGAGCGGTCACAGGCGCTGCAGCCATGGACTGTGCGGCTGGTCCTGGTGGAGGTTCGAGTCCTCCCTCGGGCGTGTGTGTGTGTGTGTGTGTGTGTGTGTGTGTGTGTGTGTGTGTTTGTCCTTAGGATAATTTAGGTTAAGTAGCGTGTAAGCTTAGGGACTGATGACCTTAGCAGGGAAGTCCCATAAGATTTCACGCACATTTCAACATTTTTTTTTTTGTTATGGCTTAAAGAAAAAGAAATACCGCAATCACCACCCTGCAAAGTATTTTCTCGTTTTGTTAGCTTGTTTTAAAAGAATTTCTTTCAGGACTTGCCTAATTAC
Source organism: Schistocerca cancellata (assembly GCF_023864275.1). Classification (NCBI taxonomy): domain Eukaryota; kingdom Metazoa; phylum Arthropoda; class Insecta; order Orthoptera; family Acrididae; genus Schistocerca; species Schistocerca cancellata. Next base: position 174,064,529 of record NC_064632.1, read on the forward strand.
ATACTGTGGACAATTCGAGAGGTGCGCCGACCCAGAGTGTGTCCGCACGTCGCAACATTGCAGGAGTCACAAGCTGTGTGCTGCTGACTGGCATGAGAGAGATCGGACAGGTTTGCACGATTTTGTTGCGATAATGACAGAAACCTCAATCAACGACTCACCGTGCTTTTGTTCACTGTCAGGTCTCCGTAGACATCCTGCAAGCGCCTATGTATATCTGCGATGCTCTAATTTTCCGCCGGAAGAAACTCCAAGGCAGCTCTCTGTTTGGAACGTACTTTCGTTACAGACAATTTTGAAGCTACGTATAGCGCCGCCACCTATAGGAACTTCATGAAACAGGCTGAAGCGGGAACATTCCACTGTGTCCCAATTACACATCTTTTTCAACCGAAATTGGCCGAGAAAAAATGTGCTGCATTATTTACTAAACGCCCCTGGTATATTACATTATATATAACGTCGTTTCGGCTACCGCTATCATCAAATTAAAACTTAGAACATGCTAAACAACATCAGTGTCAGTATCAATAATGTCTACGCGTGGCATTAGCTGTCAAAGACCTGAAGGTGATCACTCTAGCTATTATAACTATGGACGCTGCTCGCCACAGTGGTCGTGACGTCACTTCCGCGGCAGCTAAAACAGTACTCTGAAGCAGTGGCTTCCTCGTGGCAGGTGTCTTCCTGTGCGGTCGGCGTCGCTTTGAAGTCCAAAGGTAGGCGAACTGTTGTCAGGAGGCGCACGCATTACTGCACACTGAAGGATGTTAACAGACTGATTGGCAGTCCCACAGGAGAGAAAACCAACCACAATCCAGACGTAAGTCATATGACATGGAGTGTCAGCCACGTTAATAGGGACAACTTAGATATTCCATAAATTGGCCAAAATAATACGAGCAGTTACTCGGCACGTGGTGATGTACAGGGTACCCCCCCCCCCCCCCTGCCCCAAAAAAAGAAAAGAAAAACAACAGTGATAACTTTAGGTACAGGTTCCTTACACCAAAACAAGAAAAAAGATCTAGTAAACAAGGATTGTATAGCGCAAACTTTTAAGAGACATGAGTCTTAATCATCTTCGATACTATCAAACACATCTCTTTTACTGCAAGCTGTTTGCTTTTCATATTTTGAGAGGAGTTGGAATGGACTAAAACAAGAAAAAAATGTCTAGCAAACATGGGCTCCAAACTGCATTCCTTAAGAGCTATGAGCACTTGTCCAATAGACGAGACGTGTTTCACGGTTGCGAAGATGGAGAAGTGCTCATGGCTTCTCCGGTATGCATTTTAGAGCCCATGTTTGCTTTTCATATTTTGAGAGGAGTTGGAATGGACTAAAACAAGAAAAAAATGTCTAGCAAACATGGGCTCCAAACTGCATTCCTTAAGAGCTATGAGCACTTGTCCAATAGACTAGACGTGTTTCACGGTTGCGAAGATGGAGAAGTGCTCATGGCTCCTCCGGTATGCATTTTAGAGCCCATGTTTGCTTTTCATATTTTGAGAGGAGTTGGAATGGACTAAAACAAGAAAAAAATGTCTAGCAAACATGGGCTCCAAACTGCATTCCTTAAGAGCTATGAGCACTTGTCCAATAGACGAGACGTGTTTCACGGTTGCGAAGATGGAGAAGTGCTCATGGCTCCTCCGGTATGCATTTTAGAGCCCATGTTTGCTTTTCATATTTTGAGAGGAGTTGGAATGGACTAAAACAAGAAAAAAATGTCTAGCAAACATGGGCTCCAAACTGCATTCCTTAAGAGCTATGAGCACTTGTCCAATAGACGAGACGTGTTTCACGGTTGCGAAGATGGAGAAGTGCCCATGGCTCCTCCGGTATGCATTTTAGAGCCCATGTTTACTGAATTTTTTTTCTTTTTTCGTAAATACATCCTCCTCGCAAAAGTAGAAAGCAAAGAAATTTAAGTAGAAGAGACCTGTTTCACATTATAGAAGACGAACAAGTGCTCCTTCCTCTTAAGGTATGCATTTTAGAATCAATGTTTACTAGAAATTTTTTACTTATTTCAGTATAAGGAATTTGTCCCTAATTTTTTTTTTACCCTCTGTACAAGGGGCGATCAAAAACTTCCCGTTCGAAGGCCGTATAGTACAGAATCGGTACGCCAATTAGGAAAAATCGTCGTGAGCATTGAGGCAATCATCCCATCGATGCACCAGGTTGAAGGTTTCGTAAAACACAGAGTTCCTGTTGCGTGACGAAGCACTTAACTGTCTGCTGCACATCCTCGTCCGACAGGAATCCTCGACCCTTCAAGGGCTTTTTTTTAGGACCGAAGGCGTGATGATCGCATGGGAAGCGATCAGGACTATCGAGCGGGTGCTACTCGAGTTGGCGCAACTTCTGCGGTACGACATTTACGATATGTAGTCGTGCGTTATCATGAATCAGCAGCACCCCTTGTCGCATCGTCCCACAAGGGTGGTTTTCGACAGACATGCTGTCTCATACACGTTCTTCATTTTCCGATGGATGCTTACCTTTGTTTGTCCTTCGACATCCAAGAAAAGAATAACAGAACGCTTGTTCCGTTTGACTTATTCGGTAATAACGTTCAGCATTTACCGCACGAACGTTGGAAAGACAAGAATGCCACACTAATCCCTTACCTTCACGTCGATGTTTATACGCTGAGGTGACTAAAGTCACCGGACACCTCCTAATATCGTGTCGCACCTCTTTTTGCCCGGCGTAGTGCAGCAACTCGACGAGGCATGGACTCAACAAGTCGTTGGAAGCCCCCTGCAGAAATATTGAGCCATGCTCCCTCTACAGCCGTCCATAATTGCGAAGGTGTAGCCGATGCAGGATTTTGTGCCCAAACTGGCCTCCCAATTATATCCCATAAATGTTCGATGGGATTCATGCCGGGCGATCTGGGTGCCCAAATCATTCCCCTCGAACTGTCCAGAATGTTCTCCAAACAAATCGTAAACAGTTGTGACCCACTGACATGGCGCAATGTCATCCACAAAAATTCCATCCTTGTTTGGGAAGATCAAGTCCTACAATGGCTGCAAATGGTCTCCAAGTAGCCGAACTCAACCCAGTTGCTGATCCGTTCGGTTGGACCAGAGGACTCAGTCCATTCCGCGTAGACACAACCCACATCATTACGTAGTCACCACTAGCTTGTACAGTGCTTGGTTGACAACTTGAGTCCATGGCTTCGTGGGGTCTGCATCACACTCGAGCCATACCATCATACCATCAGTTTTTCAACTAAAATCGGGACTCATCTGACCAGACCACGGTTTTCCAACTGTCAAGGGTCGAACTCGTATCAAGTCCAGGAGAGGCGCTGTTGGCGATGTACTTTTAGCAAAGGCAATCGCAGCGGTCGTCTGCTGGCAAAGCCCATGATGCCAAAATTCGCCACACTGTCCTAACGGATACGTTCGTCGTACGTCATACATTGATTCCTACAGCTATTTTACGCTGTGTTGCTTGTCTGTTAGCACTGACAACGCTACGCAAACGCTGTTGATCTCGGTTGTTAAGTGAAGGCCGTCGGCGACAGCGTTATCCGTGGTGAGAGGTAATGCTCGAAATTTGGTATTCTCGGCACATCCTTGGCACTGTGGATCTCATAATACTGAATTCCCTAACGATTTCCGAAATGGAATGTCCGATGCGTCTAACTACCACTCTGCATTGAAAGTCTGTTAATTCCGTCGTGTGGCATTCGGAAACCTTTAATGACAGTTCTGCCAAAGCACATCACTTTCATATCTTGTGTACGCAATACTGCCGCCATCTGTTATATGTGGATATCGCGGTCCCATGACTTGTCACCTCAGTGTACATATCCGCATCGGAGTCGCGCTACGTTACAGCAACGCCTCAAACGGACATTTTTTAATCATCCCTTATACTTTCACATCCGTACTCTGCAAACCACTGTGATGTACTTGGCATACCTCGCATTGCAAAAAATGGTTCAAATGGCTCTGAGCATTATGGGACTCAACTTCTGAGGTCATCAGTCCCCTAGAACTTAGAACTACTTGAACCTAACTAACCTAAGGGCATCACACACATCCATGCCCGAGGCAGGATTCGAACCTGCGACCGTAGCGGTCGCGCGGTTCCAGACTGTAGCGCCTCGAACTGCTCGGCCACTCCGGTCGGCTTCGCATTGCACCACACAATACCTCTTGTTCTATTCACGTGTGGAGTGAGAGAAGAAATACTGCTTAAATGTCTCTGTATGTGCTGTAAGTGGGGAGTTGGCGTCTATCTTCAAGCGTCTGCCAGTCCAGGTCTCTCAGCACCTCACTCACACTTTCCCCATGGGTACACAAACCTGTGACCCTGGCTCTGCCATTCTTTGCACAGAAGAGGAGGACGAGTAGTAGTAGTAGTAGTAGTAGTAGTAGTAGTAGTAGGAGGAGGAGGAGGAGGAGGAGGTGTTAAACATCCCGTCGACGAAGTCATTAGAGATGAAGCACAAGTTCGGATTGGGGAATTATAGAGAAGCAAATCGGCCGTGCCCGTTTGAAGCAACCATCTTGGCATTTGCCTTAAGCGATTTAGGGAAATCGAGGGAAAACTTAATCAGGATTGCCGGACGCGGGTTTGAACCGTCGTCCTCCCGAATGCGAGTCCATAATGTACGCTGCCTCTCTCGCTACCAGCGTCACGGAAACATGTGCTGCCTACATTTCATTAGGGTCCACCCTTGGTCCGCTGCCTTCCTGTTTATTAATGATATTTCATCTGTGTTGTATTCTTGTAATTATTATTTGGTGATGGCATTCAGCTGTATCCAAGAGTCAGCTCAAATAAAATTGCTTCTACATCATGGGGTGATAATAATAATGACCTTCAATCAGTGTAGCGATGGATACAAAGCTTTTTTTTCTTAAAACCTAACAAGACATGCGTGATACGCACAACGCACCGAAAGTTGGTCAGTGAATATTTTCGTCAAACTGTTTCTTGATGCTATCCAGTTACCCTACGAAAAATCTTGGGCAAATCTCTGCAGTGGCAAGAATAAATTGCCACTACATGCTCTCTCTCGCTGTTCTGCTACTTTGTCTGATAATGACTTTATTGTAAAACCGTCGCATTTATGTGATACAGAACTGTAGTAGCATGTACGTCAGCAACCGACACATTTTGGTTTTGATTTAATTGATTGGAAAAAGCGACTATCCCGGTTTCTAATTTATACGTTCATATTCAGACGGCTTTTATAAAAATAAATCGACGATTGTTTACAAGTGGGTTGTCCTATAAGATACAGAAATTCGTATCTTCAAAATTTGACTCTGATGACTGCATTGCAATCTCATGTTGGAATATTATAGTTTTTATCCAATGAACTGCACATACGTTACTCCTCGTGTTTTCGCACACACTGACCGTGGTCTACAGCATTATTCAAGTTCGCTGGGCAACGGCACAAATTATCTACATGTCCCATGTGTTTTCACTCATTATATCAGATTAAAACAAATACGGAGTATTCAGAATGAATTTTCACTGTTCCTACTGAAAAGCTCAGTTGGCAGCGCACTCGCCGCGAAAGGCAAAGGTCCTACGTCCGAAACCCGGTCCGGCACACAGTTTTAATCTACCGGGAAGTTTCACATAAGTTCACTCTGCTGGAGACTGAAAATCCATTTCTCTAGAATGTGACCAAGCCGTACCTCGTCAGTACCCTATCTCTCGCAAGTTCTAGTCCCGCACGGTACGCAGCGGAACTTGTGTGAAGTGTGGACGCTAGGAGTGAGGTGCTGCCGGACCTGAAGCTATGACGGGGTGGCCGTCACTCGTGCTTGAATGGCTCAAGTCCGCCGCTCGTGGTCTCGCGGTAGCGTTCTCGCTTCCCGAGCACGGGGTCCCGGCTTCGATTCCCGGCGGGGTCAGGGATTTTCACCTGCCTCGAGATGACTGGGTGTTTGTGTTGTCCTCATCATTTCATCATCATCCAGGAAAGTGGCAAAATTGGACTGAGCAAAGATTGGGTAATTGTACGGGCGCTGATAACCACGCAGTTGAGCGCCCCACAAACCAAACATCATCATCATCATTGAATGGCTCAAGCACTAGAGAATCTGCATCTGCCTGCAAAAGGCCAATATTCCGGGTTCGAATCCCGTTCTAGCATACAGTTTTAATCCCCCAGGGAGTTTGAAATACGAATCCGAAGGTAGAAGCCAAAGTTGCAATACAAGGATGCAGCGACAAGATATAGCACTCCAGCAAAAGAAAGCTATATTACACAAACTCCGTCCGAACAGGCATCGGAAGGCCTAGCGGTTCCGACGACAGCCGTATCATCCTCAGCCGATAGGCGTCACTGGATGCGGAGAGTGAGGGACATGTGGTCAGCACACCGCTCTTCCGGCCGCTGTCACCTGTCGTACTTCTCAATCAATTAGTTCCCCAATTGGCCTCACAAGGGCTAAGTGCACCCCGCTTGCCAACAGCTCACGGCAGACCAGGACGTCACCCATCCAAGCCTTAGCAAAGCGCGACAACGCTTAAATTCTATGAAGATGGTATCTGTTCTTTCGGCCATTCGTAGTGCCCCTGCCCATTAGTCCCGTAACAGTTCGGGCAAAGCGTGTGCATCCAGCACAGAAGAAGAAGGTCAATGTCCGCTTAGCTTTAACTATATGAAGATGTTATCTGTTCTTTCTGACATGTGCTGGATGCACACGCATTGCCCGAACTCTTACGGGACTCGGTAAGATTGTCTGCCGCGAGTAATGAGAGTAATGGGCAGGGTCACTACGAATGTAGTGTGTGGACATTAAGTTGGGAATGTGGGTCTCACGGGGAGCGTGCAAGGGATGAATCCCTGCAGTCGCACTATCCTCTGTGCCTTCGGTGGCTCTGATGAATAGAGCGTCTGCCATGAATGCAGGAGATCCCGGGTCGGGGCGCACATTTTCAACTGTCCCCGTTGATGTATATCAACGCCTGTCGACGGCTTAGGGTCTTGATTTAATTGTCATTTCACGCTTAAATTCTGTGACCGGACGAGAACTGGCGCCACCGCTGCGGCAAGAGTGGGGGCAGATTATATTACTGTTAACTTAAATTCTAACAAGTATTTTAAATTAAACACTAGGTACTGGTCGGAGAGAATAAAACAGCAACTAGGGGTTTCCAATATTACTAACTTATTTTACAAAATAGCGTAGAAATAAATGTAATTAACGAATAACGTAAAACCACATTTGTTATCTAGCAATGCCGTGTGAATTAGAAATTTATTATATATTTAGCACCAAACGCTTGCTGACTACCAAAAAGATAAACAATATCGCAATGTTAGTAACTTGTTTTGCAGACAAGTGAATAAACTTTGGTTGGTTGGTTGGTTGGTTGGTTGGTGGTTGGTTGATTGGTTGGTTGGTTTGGGTGAGGGGACCAAATACCGAGGTCACCGGCCCCATCGGATTCGGTAAGGAAACCGCCAATGCCCTTCCAAAGGAACCATTCCGGCATTTGCCTGAAGTGATTTAGGGAAACCACGGAAAACCTAAATAGGACGCCCGGACGCGGGCTTGAACCGACGTCCAACGTCCTCCCGAATGCGAGTCCAACGTGCTAACCACTGTGCTGTGGATAAACTTTATTTATAATTGAGCGTGCAAAGTATGTTCGATTTATTTTATTTTATTACTTTTTTTAAGGAAAAGAGTACTAACCAACTTTGTCTGCGCGCGAGAATATGGTGACGGAAAACTGTGGTTGTCGTTTTTACTCTCATAGATTTTTTCAATTATTGGAGGCTCATAGAGATCGTGGCGTATATCAGAGTCATGTTGTACATTATGCAATAAATTCCTATGAGTCTCACAGATCAGCAGAATGAAATCAATACAACTAAAACAGTTTCTTACAATAATAGTCATGATTGTGCAATAATTGAGGAACTCTGTTACAGAATGAAACAAAACAAAAAATCACAAATTCACAGCACAACAACCCTCACACCATTCACTTTTACACAGTTCAACCCCCACAGAAGTCAAACCTGCATACACTGTGATCCCATAACAGGCTTCCAATTACTCCTGCAGAGAATTTATTTAAGGACAAAAATATTAAAATCAAGCATTCACGATCCCCGTGTCGAAAAAAGTTGTGACTTCCCAAGTTTTGATACAAACAGATGCGACATTTTGTGGGACCACAGTCGGTTGTATTAGGGAGGCATGGTGAGATTTTTACTGACTTTCACGAGCATGGAACGACCATTAGCAAATAGTGATACTGATCTTCCTTGGACATGGTGCAAAGTATATCACAGACAAAGAGGGCAAAGTTACACGAAGGTGTTGTCACTTTTGAATTATGAGGTCGTCGCTATGAAGATGTAAAATATTAATTCTGTTCTTGTTTCTCTTCCCCTTCTTAAGTGTTGCTCTACCAATCATTTCTCTTCTTGGCTTCCGTGGTCAATTTTCTCAGGCCTGTCGCCTCTGTATCCCTGTTGATATCAACATTCGATTGTCCGTGGCCTCCCCCGCCCTCCTCTGCCTTCAACAGATCCTGATAATGCCACTCGTGGTAGTCTTTTCTTTTCGATCCTAATAAGGTGTCCAGCCCGCATCATCTTTTTTTCATCACCCTTCGCATAGTATCAGCTTTTCAATATAGGTTTGCTAGTTTCTGACTTTTTAATATCATCCATTCCTGTGATTGGGTGTCCCTTTTGGGATCAAATTCTGCTTAATATCTTTCTTTCCAAAACTAGTAGTTTCAGTTCATCCGTTTTGCTTAATGTTTGAGAGCCATATAGATCTACCAGGAGAATTACACCATGGCATGGTCGACTTTAAAACTTCTGGAAACTGCTCTACTGCACAGCACGTCATGTAATCCAAAATACGCTCCTTGTGCCGCTGCGATCCTTCCCTTAATCTCAGTTTCCATTCTACGCTGCTCGCTAAAAATGCTTCACAAATATTTAAATGTATCTATTCCTTCAAAAGCTACTTCATTAGCTGTCAACGGGGTACCATCACTGGGTGTTTTCTCACGTCTATTTACTCAATTTTCTGCTCATTAATTTGTAAACTTGCTTTCCTTGCAGTGTTGCTGTAGTAACTCGTCATGAGCTGCAAGTCCTTTTTGCCACCACTCATTCGAACATCATCATCCGTATACACAAGTCGATTTATTGTTTTGCTACCTAATTTTATTCCAGCTTGGTTTCATTTTTGGCGTCTACTTCTATCACTTAAAAATTAAATTAAAAAGTACTGGCGATAATGTGTCTCCTTGCCTAAGACTATCTCTTGACTTCAAAATGCTCTGATAATCCTGTAGCTATTTCTACTCTGCAATAACTTTCCTGTAAAAACATCAGTACAAGAGTTATTAACTTTTGCGGAAACAAACTCTTTCAAGACATTGGTGATTGTGCACCGGTGTAGGCTGTCACAAGCCTTTTTTTAAGTCAACAAAAGCCGTGTAAAGGTCAACGTTATGTTCCCAACTATTCTGTACCACATAATATTTTTTATTTCTTTGAAAATAAGGTTAACAAAATGGTTCAAATGGCTCTGAGCACTATGGGACTCAACTGCTGTGGTCATAAGTCCCCTAGAACTTAGAACTACTTAAACCTAACTAACCTAAGGACATCACACACATCCATGCCCGAGGCAGGATTCGAACCTGCGACCGTAGCGGTCGTGCGGTTCCAGACTGTAGCGCCTTTAACCGCTCGGCCACTCCGGCCGGCTAAGGTTAACATCTACTTTATTTGTGAGAAGGGGATGGCGATCGTCTGTGCCTGGGACCCCGGCCGAACTAAATCTGGCACTCCTTATTCTGACCCGGCGCCTTGAGACCAAGTGATGATATAGCCGCCTATCAATAGCAACTCCAGGCTGATAATTGAGGCTGAATGACAGCAAGGATCGACAAGGCCACCACATCGACCAACGCGATAGGTCATCTGGAGCACAAGTGGTCGAAAATACATCAGGGGTTCTTGTTGTTCTGCATACCTTTACAACAGAATTGAGGACGAGTTGCATAAGAAGTTTTTGAGGAGTCCTATTGCGGATCAAAGGCCTCCGACTTACACCACATTCAACAGCGCAGCCGTTTCATACTTCCTGTGAATCAGGTAAATTTTCAGTTGACGTAAGCAGAGTATTTCTAGACCCCGCCAGATGGTGCAAGAGTATCGAAATGCACGCTGCGCCCTCTTTACTCGGGCGTACAAAGGGGAGACTGGGTGTGGGGTAGAAAACATTGGCTCCCTCGGACAGTGCCGCCACTTCGGGCGAACGTTTGTCGTTGTTCCCAAATCAAGCCGTGAAGATCAGCAGACGATGCGTTCTGCGACCTTAGAGTGATGACGCAATCAACATCAACGAGATACGACCCTCGAGAAACGGCAGTAACCGCACGAAAAGATTACCAAAACAAAGACCGAATAAGTGACGGGACTTCCACGGAGGGTTTTGTGCAGAGATGGACTTGTTATTAAAACCTTCAAACGTGTCTCTAATTTGAAAACATCAAAGCGTTATGTAGATATATATGTTGGCACGAGGACGTACGGGGATTGGAAAAAAATTGGAAACACCGCGAGAAATGCATGCTTGACCATAAATTCAGGTGCTAGCCAAGCCTGCAGGTTGCGCTGTTGTGTTTGACCACGAATGGCACCTGCGCAGTGTCCTCAATACGTAGCAAGTATCAGCCGTGATCACAACAGAGTTCTGTGTAGCTGTGAGCGCATTATGTCGGAGCTAAGTACACTACTGGCCATTAAAATTGCTACGCCAAGAAGAAATGCAGATGATAAACGGATATTCAGCGGAAAAATATATTATACTAGAACTGAAATGTGATTACATTTTCAAGCAATTTGGGTGCATAGATCTTGAGAAATCAGTACCCAGAACAACCACCTCTGGCCGTAATAACGGCCTTGATACGCCTGGGCAATGAGTCAAACAGAGCTTGGATGGCGTGTACAGGTCCAGCTGCCCATGCAACTTCAACACGATACCACAGTTCATCAAGAGTAGTGACTGGCGTATTGTGACGAGCCAGTTGCTCGGCCACCATTGACCAGACGTTTCCAATTGGTGAGAGATCTGGAGAATGTGCTGGCCAGGGCAGCAGTCTAACATTTTCTGTACCCAGAAAGGCCCGTACAGGACCTACAACATGCGGTCGTGCGTTATCCGGCTGAAATGTAGGGTTTCGCAGGGATCGAATGAAGGGTAGAGCCACGGGTCGTAACACATCTGAAATGTAATGTCTACTGTTCAAAGTGCCGTCAATGCGAACAAGAGGTGACCGAGACATATAACCAACACCACCCCATACCATCACGCCGGGTGATACGCCAGTATGGCGATGACGAATACACGCTTCCAATGTGTGTTCACCGTGGTGTTGCCAAACACGGATGCGACCATCATGACGCTGTAAACAGAAACTGAAGTCATGCGAAAAAATGACGTTTTGCCATTCGTGCACCCAGGTTCGTCGTTGAGTACACCATCCCAGGCGCTCCTGTCTGTGATGCAGCGTCAAGGGTAACCGCAGCCATGGTCTCCGAGCTGGATCGAGACGTGGCTGCGCGATCCGTTACAGCCATGCGGATAAGATGCCTGTCATCTCGACTGCTACTGATACGAGGCCGCTGGGATCCAGCACGGCGTTCCGTATTACCCTCCTGAACCCACCGATTCCATATTCTGCCAACAGTCATTGCATCTCGACCAACGCGAGCAGCAATGTCGCCATACGTAAAACTGCCATCGCGATTGGCTACAATCCGACCTTTATCAAAGTCCGAAACGTGATGGTACGCATTTCTCTGCCTTACACGAGGCATCACAACAACGTTTCACCAGTCAACTCCGGTCAACTGCTGTTTGTGTATGAGAAGTCGGTTGGAAACTTTCCTCATGTCAGCACGTTGTAGGTGCCGCCACCGGCGCTAGCTAGCCTTGTATGAATGCTCTGAAAAGCTGATCATTTGCATATCACAGCATCTTCTTCCTGTCGGTTAAATTACACGTCTGTAGCACGTCATCTTCGTGGTGTAGTAGTTTTAATGGCCAGTAGTGTAAATTCCGCTTGTGCAAACAGTTAGTGCCTGTATGGTGGGTGCTTCCGTAGTCAAGGTAGCCGTGGTGTTTGGTGTTTCAAGAGGCACCGTAGCGAAGATTTATCTGATACAGGGGCAAAAGCGTGAGTTGGGGACCCGAATCTATGTGAAACAGTTACCGCAGAACAGGGAATCAGCGATCATAAAGCGGTTACAGCATCGATAATTTCAGCCGTAAATATAAATATTAAAAAAGGTAGGAAGATTTTTCTGGTTATCAAAAGTGACCAAAAGCAGATTTCAGAGTACTTGACGGCTCAACACAAAAGTTTTATCTCAAGTACAGGTAGTGTTGAGGATCAGTGGATAAAGTTCAAAATCATCGTACAATATGCATTAGATGAGTATGTGCCAAGAAAGATTGTAAGAGATGGGAAAGAGACACCGTGGTACAGCAACTGAGTTAGAAAACTGCTACGGAGACAAAGGGAACTTCACAGCAAACATAAACATAGCCAAAACCTTGCAGACAAACAAAAATTACACGAAGCGTAATGTAGTGTGAGGAGGGCTATGCGAGAGGCGTTCAACGAATTCGAATACAAAGTTCTATGTACTGACTTGGCAGAAAATCCTAAGAAATTTTGGTCTTATGTCAAAGCGGTAGGTGGATCAAAGCAAAATGTCCAGACACTCTGTGACCACAATGGTACTGAAACAGAGGATGACAGACTAAAGGCCGAAATACTAAATGTCTTTTTCCAAAGCTGTTCCACAGAGGAAGACTGCACTGTAGTTCCTTCTCTAGATTTTCGCACAAATGACAAAATGGTAGATATCGAAATAGATGACATAGGGATATAAAAACAATTAAAGTCGCTCAAAAGAGGAAAGGTCGCTGGACGTGATGGGATACCAGTTCGATTTTACACAGAGTACGCGAAGGAACTTTCTCCCCTTCTTGCAGGCGTGTACCGTAGGTCTCTGGAAGAGCATAGCGTTCCAAAAGATTGGAAAAGAGCACCGGTTATCCACGTTATCAAGAAAGGACGTCGAACAGACGTGCAGAACTATAGACCTATATCTCTAACGTCGATCAGTTGTAGAATTTTGGAACACGTATTATGTTCGAGTATAATGACTTTTCTGGAGACTAGAAATCTACTCTGTAGGAATCAGCATGGGCTTCGAAAAAGACGATCATGTGAAACCCAGCTCGCGCTATTCGTCCGAGAGGGCCATAGACACCGGTTCACAGGTAGATGCCGTGTTTCTTGACTTCCGCAAGGCGTTCGATACAGTTCCCCACAGTCGTTTAATGAACAAAGTAAGAGCATATGGACTATCAGACCAATTGTGCGATTGGATTGAAGAGTTCCTAGATAACAGTACGCAGCATGTTATTCTCAATGGAGGGATGTCTTCTGAAGTAAGAGTGATTTCAGGGGTGCCGCACGGGAGTGTCATATGACCGTCGCTATTCACAATATACATAAATGACCTTGTGGATAACATCGGAAGTTCACTGAGGCTTTTTGCGGATGATGCTGTAGTATATCGAGAGGTCGTAACAATAGAAAATTGTACTGAAATGCAGGAGGATCTGCAACGAATTGACGCATGGTGCAGGGAATGGCAACTGAATCTCAATGTAGACAAGTGTAATGTGCTTCAGATACATAGAAAGAAATATCCTTTATCATTTAGCTACAATATAGCAGGTCAGCAACTGGAAGCAGTTAATTCAAAAAATTATCTGGGAGTGGGCGTTAGGGGTGATTTAAAATGAAATGATCATGTAAAGTTGATCCTCGGTAAAGCAGATGCGAGACTGAGATTCATTGGAAGAATCCTAAGGAAATGCAATCCGAAAACAAAGGAAGTAGGTTACAGTACACTTTTTCGCCCACTGCCTGAATACTGCTTACCAGTGTGGGATCCGTACCAGATAGGGTTGATACAAAAGAGAGAGAAGATCCCACGGAGAGCAGCGCGCTTCGTTACAGGATCATTTAGTAAGCGTTACGGAGATGATAGATAAATGGTTCAAATGGCTCTGAGCACTATGCGACTTAACTTCTGAGGTCATCAGTCGCCTAGAACTTAGAACTAATTAAACCTAACTAACCTAAGGACATCACACACATCCATGCTGTAACGTTCCCTGGCAAACTCACGTTATTAAGGAACGTTAGTTTGTTTCTGCCGTATACGCCGCTCTGGGCAAGTTGTATATATCGTAATTATTGAACAAAAATATTACTGAATGTGGTGTAAAAGACATTTATTATTCTCCTTATATTTTTTGTTGTAATATTTCTCTGTATTTAGGATAGGAATTTTTCTGTATTTATTATGTGATTGTAAAATGTGTCAGAATTTGCGATAGCAGAGATATAAAATGTTGCCAGAAGAGAATAATATCGTCATTTGCAAAGAAATGTTAATAGTCAGCAATACTATTTAAGCACAATGCATTATGTATTCTTTGGTCTTCTCTGTTCAGAAGTCATTGCGGTAGGACACTGTGAAAGAGTTTTTTACGAATGTAGTAGACTTCTTTTGTCTCTGTCTGGACTTAGCCGCCATTAGACGATGCGTTACGAATTAATGTGAGTTGTACTACTGTTTGATCTAAATATATCAGAATTTATCAAATGTGTGAATTATTTATGTAAATTAGCTTGCCCACGTCATCTATAAAATTTCTTTAAGAATTTTTCAGCATTTTTTTAGCGGTGTTGCTGGGCTGTGCCGCGACCAACGGCGGCACATTTAAAAAAAATTATCAAACCCGTAAATCGGGAACAGATGCATAAAAATCAATAGTGAATTAAGAAATTGTTCTTCTTTTTCAGTGATCCTGTGGCTGATAAAATTTGAATTAATTATACGTTTGTGCATTCGTAGGCGGATAGATAATGTTTGTTAACATTGAAATTTAAACAGTTTGGTTCTTTAAAATTAACTCAAATGCATAGTGAAGTTGGTTTGATCAGTGATAAATGTCGGCTTGGCAATAATTAAAACATTTTCTGCTAATAGAGGTAATCTTGTGTTCTATGGCTAGTGCCGGGATAAAATTCAGTAAAAATATTTAAAAAAAAAAAAAAAACCACTGCATCTGGAAAGTGTATGCCAAGGCCGAAAGATTTAAAGGACTCAATTCTCAACCTAATATTCTTAACCAGTTCATATGAGTTCACGTAAATATTATTTTTTCTTTAAATGTACGTAATTAGTAAGAAAGTAAAAATTTTTATTACCACACGAAAATAAGAGAGTGGTTCTACAACAAAGTTCGCACGAAAGAAAATTAACTTAAAAGCAAAAAGATAAAATTTATTATTCTTCTTTAACGAAATTTCCAACCATTCATATTCAGATTTCGTTAAAATGCCCGAGGCAGGATTCGAACCTGCGACCGTAGGGGTCGCTCGGTTCCAGACTGTAGCGCCTAGAACCGCACGGCCACTCCGGTCGGCGATGATAGATAAACTCCAGTGGAAGACGCTGCAGGAGAGACGCTCAGAAGCTCGGTACGGGCTTTTGTTGACGTTTCGAGAACATACCTTCACCGAGGAGTCAAGCAGTATATTGCTCCCTCCTACGTATATCTCGCGAAGAGACAAAATAAAATCAGAGAGATTAGAGCTCACACAGAGGCATACCGACAATCTTGCTGTGGACCTGGTCACCCTAAATGGTCACGTAATCCGTGGCAGTAATACGAACGTGTAGAGTAACCATGAGATCCAAAGAATACCATGATATGCCTGCCCATATCATCACAGAACCCATTCATGTTTCACTCTTGGGAAACAGACTCGGCTAGAAGTTGGAAACTGTATGAAATAATACTCATCTGACCAAACGACTTTCTTCCATTGCTCCATAGTCCAAGCTTTATGGCTTCGAGAACACCTTTTCTTGTTACGGGCATTTAGATGAGTTGTCTTAGAAATCCAGCCCATCTTGCTATTTCCAGATTAAGGAGCCCCCTACGTGTTGTTTTGGCGCTGACAGGGTTCGCGAGTGCGATATTCATTTCTGCACCCGTCGTCCATTTATTGACTAATCGGACTAATAAACAACTGACGGTTAAAATGCAGTTTATAAAATACTTTACAGATGTTGAACCTCACCTTATGGATACATGCTGTGTCCCAAGGCGACAGGACCGCTGTTCATCCAACTCGCATCGCCGAGGACTGGATCTGTGAGCGCTCGCCTGGCCAGCAGCCACCACATATCACTGTTATTTAGTCTATGTGGTCTACTTTAGAGACAAGGGTGCGTGATTGCTACCTCCATCATCGTTACGTGAACCTGCCACTACTTTTCAGGAAGAATAGTATATACTCTCCTCCCGCACAGGCCGTGAAGGCCCAAAGGTACCGACAGGTCGCCGTGTCATCCTCAGCCCACAGGCGTCACTGGATGCGAATATTGGGGGGGGGGGGGGGGCACGTGGTCAGCACACCGCTCGCCAGGCCTTAGGTCAGTTTGCGAGACCGGAGCCGCTACTTCTCCTTCAAGTAGCTCCTTAGTTTGCCTCACAAGGGCTGAGTGCACCCCGCTTGCCAACAGCGCTCGGCAGACCGGATGGTCACCCATCCAAGTGCTTAGCCCAGCCCGTCAGCGCTTAACTTCGGTGATCTGAAGGGAACCGATGTTACCACTGCGGCAAGGCCGTTGGCAAGAATAGTATATGATTTACTTGAAAACCATACAAGTCGTGTATGTATCCATTCCGAAACGGTTGGAAGCTGTTTTCAATGCGAACAGTTTCCCTACAACGTATTGGGCGTAGTAACACGTTGTGTTTTTCGTGTTCCCCTATTTTTGTCCACACACTGTAAACGTAACTAACAGACCTCAAGTTACAGTATAGATTAGCTGTGACCACAATTTCAATAAGAAACATTTTAAAAAAATAAATAAAAAAGCGATGGTGACATCGCTGGTCGAAGCAGAAAGGCAGTATTGCGATCTTCAAAAGACCAGCCATCTCTACTAGATCTGTATAGGTCAAATATATACAACACAACCAAAACCATCGTCCCATCAATTGCTCGCCGTCTGCACTTGATCCATAAAGGAGGCGTAATCTGTACGATTCCAGTCCTTCCCCAAAAGAACTACACGACTTATTGTAAACAATACAAACATCTTTATTGAAACACAGATACACGGACGAAATGTCACACATAATGTCGTGATATACACTACTGGCCATTAAAATTGCTACACCACGCAGATGACGTGCTACAGACGCGAAATTTAACCGACAGGAAGAAGATGCTGTGATATGCAAATGATTAGCTTCTCAGAGCATTCACATAAGGTTGCCGCCGGTGGCGACACCTACAACGTGCTGACATGAGGAAAGTTTCCAACGGATTTCTCATACACAAACAGCAGTTGACTGGCGTCGTCTGGTGAAACGTTGTAGTGATGCCTCGTGTATGGAGGAGAAATGCGTACCATCACGTTTCAGACTTTGATAAAGGTCGGATTGTAGCCTATCGCGATTGCAGTTTTTCGTATGGCGACATTGCTGCTCGCGTTAGTCGAAATGCAATGACTGTTGGCAGAATATGGAATCGGTAGGGTCAGGAGGGTAATACGGAACGCCGTGCTGGATCCCAACGGCCTTGTATCAGTAGCAGTCGAGATGACAGGCATCTTATCCGCATGGCTGTAACGGATCGTGCATCCACGTCTCGATCCCTGAGTCAACAGATGGGGACATTTGCAAGACAACAACCATCTGCACGAACAGTTCGACGACGTTTGCAGCAGCATGGACTATCAGCTCGGAGACCATGGCTGCGGTTACCCTTGACGCTGCATCACAGACTGGAGCGCCTACGGTGGTGTACTCAACGACGAGCCTGGGTGCACGAATGGCAAAACGTCATTTTTTCGGATGAATTCAGGTTCTGTTTACAGCATCATGATGGTCGCATCCGTGTTTGGCGACATCGCCGGGAACGCACATTGGAAGCGTGTATTCGTCATCGCCATACTGGCGTATCACCCGGCGTTATGGTATGAGGTGCCATTGGTTACACGTCTCGGTCACCTCTTGTCGCATTGACGGCACTTTGAACAGTAGACATTACATTTCAGATGTGTTACGACCCGTGGTTCTACCCTTCATTAGATCCCTGCGAAACCCTACATTTCAGCAGGATAATGCACGACCGCATGTTGGAGGTCCTGTACGGGCCTTTTTGGATACAGAAAATGTTAGACTGCTGCCCTGGCCAGCACATTCTCCAGATCTCTCTCCAATTGAAAACGTCTGGTCAATGGTGGCGGAGAACCTGGCTCGTTACAATACGCCAGTCACTACTCTTGATGAACTGTGGTATCGTGTTGAAGCTGCATGGGCAGCTGGACCTGTACATGCCATCCAAGCTCTGTTTGACTCAATGCCCAGGCGTATCAAGGCCGTTATTACGGCCAGAGGTGGTTGTTCTGGGTACTGATTTCTCAGGATCTATGCACCCAAATTGCGTGAAAATGTAGTCACATGTCAGTTCTAGTATAATATATTTGTCCAATGAATACCCGTTTACCATATGCATTTCTTCTTGGTGTGGCAATTTTAATGGCCAGTAGTGTATGACGCCACACTTCTAAGAAGACACAGATGGCTTGTGTTGTTCACTAGACCCGAATTCTATTGTAACGCGCAAGACCGAAACATAGAATAGGTGTATGAAACACAGTATTCGCCAATGACATCTTCAAATGTCTGCCGATTTAGATCTGAGTTGCTGAGACGCGTACTACTGCAGTACTGCCACAGAAATAACAACATAGCTTTCTGACTTTTTGCAGTAAATGGACAGCGTCATCTCAGTTGGTATTATCTCTGAAACTGATTCTCCTACACACTCACAAGGCGACGATCAGACTTGTTAATCACAGATTTTGACGAGACTGTGGTATGTCGTAGACGGACCTGTCCTGAGTATCTGGCTAGCGGCTTTTCATGCGACCGTCCCTAGTTTCAGAGAAAATCTATGTTGGCATGTTATGTTTACCTCCTGCCCTTGTAACTTTAGCTCCGTTTCGACCACGGTGGCTTAACGCAGCGGTTAAATTTTACTCCCAGCGTGCTGTCGGTATAGGTTCAAATCCCGCCCGTGAACTTTTCGATTTCATCGTACACAATATCATAAAGTAGGATACATCATGCAAAATTATTCAAAAATATCCATTTTCGTCGTAGTAGTTTGATTAGTAAACCAATCATTATAGCAAACTTTCTTCGACTGTGTATGCCGTTTGTTACGGAATAGATCACTGAATTGTCCTACTCGCTATCGCCTGCTGTGCTAGAAGTCGCCGCAGCAACCGAAAAACGAATTCCTTAGAGCACGTCGCACATTTAGTGAAGGCTACTGCCTTGCGGGCACGCGGCCTTTCCAGCAGCGATACCGGAAAGCACAGTTCGTTTAAATTCAAAAATTCTTCGATCAAATTCGACGTGTACCACGCGTATCTCACCATTTCTCTGAAAGCAGGTGCACTGGACTGATGTGGAATTAGAGAATGTATTTATATGGAATCTTCCCTCGAAGCAATTTCCCTATTAGTCTTTAGCAAGCAGTGAAAATTTTAACCTGCGTGTACAAATAAACACCACAGGTTTCGCAAAGTGGGAGTGCATTTACGTGGGATAATTTTTACGAAGTATGTCCATGCTTGTCTTTCATCAACAAAGATTTGATTGTAAGTGAATAATATCAAGAATTTGTTCTTGTCCTGCGTACGGAAAAATGACAGGTTTTAAAAACTCTTCGTGCAGCACTTTTGTGAGCTTCCCAGATTTCGCGCAGGTCACAATTACATTTCATAATTTATAAGTCAATTTGACAACTCTTTTTCGAACATTCCAACCCAGTTTCCTGGGTGGTTCCCACACACACAAGAAAACGCAAGGGAATATTTTTTTTCTGGTGCAACTATGCACCCTATGCTGTGCAGGCGTGAATAGTCTTGTTCAAATGGATTTTCGTTCTTTGTTTCGAAAGGGATCTATTGTACATCCATTGATACTAGCAGCCAGTTTGATCGATATTATTTATATAATCAAGGTCAAACTTAGGGATGAGCAATTTTGTCTGTGTTCGGAATCCTTCCGCAGCTGCTAATGCTTCGTCCATCGTTGAGTACGCTTTGAAGCTGTGCAAATATTTGTAATTTTAATTACGAATCATAAGCGGAATACGCATTTAAAGAAAGTGTGCTGTAATGACTGATTTATTAATGAAATTACTACAGCGAAAATGACTACTTTTGAATAATTTTTTCATAACATATAGTATTTAATGATATTCTGTACGATGAAAAATGAAAAGTTGTCGGGCAGGGTTTAAAGCCGCACCTCCAGCGTGGTAGCGTCAATCCTAGCCCCTGCGCTCAACCCGAGCTACGCTCATTTGCTGGGAACATAATAAACGTTACAGATGTAGAAGGTACACACACAATTTCAACAACCGTTTTCCCGGAAACGGGACTGTCGCACGAAAAGCCGCTAACCAGGTACTCCGAAGAGGTCCCTCTACAACAGGGCCGGCCGAGATTTCCGCTCGGAGGCCATGCCCTCGCACGAGTGCCATAGCACTTAGGCTGGAGGGGGGAAGAGGAAACTGCGAACACGCCGTATTTACATGGCTCCTGCAGTCGTACTGCATACGACTTCGTTTTCTATTTCACATTTCTCGACAATAACGATCACGGCCAAAACAAATTTTCAGTATTGTATATTTTTGGCGCGCTGAAGACATGGTAAATTTTTATTTGGTACAAACTATCGGCGTACAGACAGAAGCAGACAATTTCACAGATTTTCGCACTCAAGTTGCCACGTAATCGTGACTTATTTACTGTCATCATTGAAATATGGCTTTCACATAAATATGTCGATCGAAACATTGTAGTTCTTTCGGAACCTCGTTACAGAGGCATGGAAACTCTACCTGAGGAAAACAATGTAGACGTCCTGGTCAGTTCTGAAGTAAAAAGATTTGTCATTAGAACTGGAATTACCTTGTACGTCAGTCAGCTACATCTGCACATGCACAGAGACTCTTTCAACCGAAACGGCAAGCGGTCGCGAAAACAACTGGAAAAAGAAAGATGTACGATTGACAGTGTTCTCAAACTTTTTAGGAACTATTCTTGCAATTCTTTCAAGGCCAGAACGAATTCTTCAAATTTCGGGTTTTCTTTAACGGCAGTAAGCTTGCGAACTGGACTGTGTTTCTCAGAATGTGTTCCTTCTATAAAGCAATCTTCTTTTTAAATGTGTCCCCATCAAATCAGAAATAAATTGTTCCTCACCTTGCAGTGTCTTACTGTGAGCGGTGTGCAGTCATGTTCACCTGCAACGCGAGGCCTGCAATTCATTTTGGATGTTCTAATTTTTGTTCGTGTGCTCATCTCTCCTTCATAAAATCAACAGTGGCGAGTTTTCAACCGAAAAATCGTTCCAGGCATGTTCCTTAACCAATATACTTTCCAGTAATATATAAAGTCTCCACACTCTTTGTTCAGTTCCATCGAAAACTATTGCAACTGGCAGTGGAATAATATGTGCGACTTCCGGAACTTTACTATTCGTACCACCAATTTCTTTACATGCTGCATGCCTGCAAATCTATCACAAAGTGTTTCTTGATGTACAGTACAATGAATCCCGTTTGTCGATCGTTGCAATTTTTTGCTCTTTCATTGTTAATCAAATCCTTTAAATTCTTTCTGCATGGTATTGCAATATCGTTTCATGGTAAATTTGTAGTTGGTTGGTTGGTTTGGGGGGGATTAAAGGGACCAGACTGCGACGGTCATCGGTCCCTTTTTCCAAAAAAAGTAAAACCACCCAAAGAGAATAAAAAAAACGAACAACAGGAAAGACGTCAGACGACACAGGACAAGAAATACTCCTACAGAGATCAGACGAAACAAATTAAAATCACACAGAGTGTGACAGTGGTTGGCCGACCATAGAGATAAAAAGGAAAAGCCAACCACCGAGAACACATTAAAAACTCAGCGTAGAATCGTAGGCCAATGGCCAGAATCAACACAAAAGAACAGAACAAACACTCAGAGTAAATAATAAAAACCCCCTGCCCGAATAAAACGGAAAACGAAGTCAGCCATACCAGGGTCATCACATAAGAGGGCAGGGAGCGTATCAGGCAGCGCAAATGTCTGCCTGACCACAGCTAAAAGGGGGCAGGCCAACAAAATGTGGGCCACTGTCAAAGCCGCCCCGCAGCGACATACAGGAGGGTCCTCCCGGCGCAGTAAATAACTGTGTGTCAGGTGGGAGTGGCCAATGCGGAGCCGACAAAGGACGACAGAGTCCCTGCGGTTGGCTCGCAGGGATGACCGCCACACAGTCGTCGTCTCCTTGATGGCACGGAGTTTATTGGGCATGATCCGATTGCGCCATTCAGCGTCCCAAAGCGCAAAAACTTTTCGGCGGAGGACTGCCCGCAAATCAGTCTCTGGGAGGCCAACGTCCAGAGACTGTTTACTCGTGGCCTCTTTCGCCAGGCGGTCAACATGTTCATTGCCCGGGATACCGACATGACCGGGGGTCCACACAAAGACCACAGAGCGGCCGCAACGCGCAAGAGTATGCAGGGACTCATGGATAGCCATCACCAGACGAGAACGAGGAAAACACTGGTCGAGAGCTCGTAAACCGCTCAGGGAATCGCTACAGATAACGAAGGACTCACCTGAGCAGGAGCGGATATACTCTAGGGCACGAAAGATGGCGACTAGCTCAGCAGTGTAAACGCTGCAGCCAGCCGCCAAGGACCGTTGTTCGGAATGGTCCCCTAGAGTTAGCGCATACCCGACACGACCAGCAACCATCGAACCGTCGGTGTAAACAATTCCAGAGCCCTGATACGTGGCCAGGATGGAATAAAAGCGGCGGCGGAAGGCCTCTGGAGGGACCGAGTCCTTCGAGCCCTGTGCCAAGTCGAGCCGAAGGCAAGGGCGAGGAACACACCACGGGGGTGTACGCAGAGGCGCGCGGAAAGGAGGTGGAACTGGGAAAAACCCAAGCCCGCAGAGAAGCTCCTTGATGCGTACGGCGATCGGACAACCCGACCGGGGCCGACGATCTGGCAGATGGACGACTGACTGCGGGAACAGGAGACGATAATTTGGATGCCCGGGCAAGCTAAAAACATGGGCAGCATAAGCG
This sequence comes from Schistocerca cancellata, assembly GCF_023864275.1. Lineage (NCBI taxonomy): Eukaryota > Metazoa > Arthropoda > Insecta > Orthoptera > Acrididae > Schistocerca > Schistocerca cancellata. The sequence continues at coordinate 174,087,859 of NC_064632.1, forward strand.
GCCAGCAAACGTTGGCGTCGGAACCGCAGTGGAGGTACACCTGCCTCCACTAGGACGCTGTCCACAGGGCTGGTGCGGAAAGCACCAGTGGCAAGGCGTATCCCGCTGTGGAGAATTGGGTCCAGCACCCGCAACGCAGATGGGGATGCTGAGCCATAAGCTAGGCACCCATAATCCAGGCGAGACTGGATTAACGCCTGGTAGAGCCGCAACAGGGTAGATCGGTCGGCGCCCCAGCGGGTGTGGCTCAAACAACGCAGGGCGTTGAGATGCCGCCAACACGCTTGTTTAAGCTGCCGGATATGAGGCAGCCAAGTCAACCGGGCATCAAAAAGGACACCCAAAAACCTGTGGGACTCCACCACAGCAAGAAGTTCGTCGCCAAGATAAAGCCGCGGCTCAGGATGGACCGTTCGGCGCCGGCAGAAATGCATAACGCGGGTCTTGGCAGCCGAAAACTGAAAACCACGCGCTACAGCCCAAGACTGCGCCTTGCGGATTGCGCCCTGTAGCTGACGTTCAGCTGCTGCAATGTTAATAGAACTATAGTAAAGACAGAAGTCGTCAGCATACAGGGAAGCGGAGACAGAATTTCCTACTGCCGCAGCGAGACCGTTTATTGCAATTAAAAACAGGCAGACACTGAGGACAGAGCCCTGGGGTACCCCGTTCTCCTGGACGAGGGAGGAACTATACGAGGCCGCGACTTGCTCGCGGAAGGTACGATACGACAGAAAATTTCTGATAAAGATCGGCAGAGGGCCCCGAAGACCCCATCCATGAAGCGTAGAAAGGATGTGATGACGCCATGTCGTATCGTACGCCTTCCGCATGTCGAAAAAGACAGCGACCAGGTGCTGACGGCGGGCAAAGGCAGTACGGATGGCCGACTCAAGGCTCACCAGATTGTCGGTGGCGGAGCGGCCTTTACGGAACCCACCCTAGGACGGAGCAAGAAGGCCCCGAGACTCCAGCACCCAATTTAAGCGCCGGCTCACCATCCGTTCAAGCAACTTGCAAAGAACGTTGGTGAGACTAATGGGACGGTAGCTGTCCACCTCCAGAGGGTTCTTTCCAGGTTTCAAAATGGGGATGACAATACTTTCCCGCCATTGCGACGGAAACTCACCCTCGACCCAGAGACGGTTGTAAAGGTCGAGGAGGCGTCGCTTGCAGTCCACTGAAAGGTGTTTCAGCATCTGACAGTGGATGCGATCTGGCCCGGGAGCGGTATCAGGGCAAGCGGCAAGGGCACTGTGAAATTCCCACTCACTGAATGGAGCGTTGTAGGGTTCAGAAGCGTTGGTGCGAAAAGAAAGGCTCCGACGTTCCATCCGCTCTTTAATGGAGCGGAAGGCCTGGGGGTAATTCGCAGAAGCGGAACTCATAGCAAAATGCTCTGCTAAGCGGTTTGCAATGACGTCGGAGTCAGTACAAACTGCTCCATTCAGTGAGAGCGCAGGGACGCTGGCAGGGGTCCGATAGCCGAAGACCCGTCGAATCTTGGCCCAGACCTGCGATGGAGTGACATGGAGTCCAATGGTGGACACATACCGCTCCCAGCACTCCTTCTTGCCTTGGCGGATAAGGAGGCGGGCCCGCGCACGCAGCCGTTTGAAGGCGATAAGGTGGTCCATGGAGGGATGTCGCTTGTGACGCTGGAGCGCCCGCCGGCGATCTTTAATCGCTTCAGCGATCTCAGGCGACCACCAAGGCACAGCCCTCCGCCGAGGGGACCCAGAAGAACGGGGAATGGCAGACTCGGCGGCAGTGACGATGCCGGCGGTGACCGATGTAACCACCGCATCAATGGCATCAGTTGAGAGAGGCTCAATAGCGGCAGTGGAGGAGAACAAGTCCCAGTCAGCCTTATTCATAGCCCATCTGCTAGGGCGCCCAGAAGAGTGACGCTGTGGTAGTGACAGAAAAATCGGAAAGTGGTCACTACCACACAGGTCGTCATGCACACTCCAGTGGACAGATGGTAAGAGGCTAGGGCTACAGATTGAAAGGTCAATGGCGGAGTAGGTGCCATGCGCCACACTGAAGTGTGTGGAGGCACCATCATTCAAAATCGAGAGATCGAGCTGCGACAATAAATGCTCAACGGTGGCGCCTCGACCTGTTGCCACTGACCCACCCCACAAAGGGTTATGGGCGTTAAAGTCGCCCAGTAATAAGAAAGGTGGCGGCAATTGGGCTATCAGCGCAGCCAGGACATGCTGCGCGACATCACCCTCCGGTGGAAGGTAAAGACTGCAGACGGTAAGAGCCTGCGGCGTCCACACCCTAACAGCGACAGCCTCTAAAGCTGTTTGTAGAGGGACAGACGCGCTGTGAAGAGAGTTAAGGACATAGATGCAGACGCCACCAGACGCCCTTTCATAAGCTGCTCGGTTCTTATAATAACCCCGATAGCCACGGAGGGCGGGGGTGCGCATTGCTGGAAACCAAGTTTCCTGCAGAGCAATGCAGAGGAAAGGGTGAAGGCTGATAAGTTGGCGGAGCTCAGCTAGATGGTGGAAGAAACCGCTGCAGTTCCACTGGAGGATGGTTTTGTCCATGGCTGAGAAAGGCGTGCCGGGACTGGGACGGCAGATTACACCGCTGGGTCACCTGCTGCCTCCGATTGAGCACCCGTGCTAGTGCTATTGCTATTCACGGCGTCTGAGGGACCGGCGAGATCGAGGTCCTCAGCGGACGCCAGAATCTCCACCTCGTCCCCAGACGCAGAGCTAGAAGGTTGCGATGGGGTGGCTACCACCGCGCGTTCCTTGGGCTTAGAGCTGCTCTTCTTTGATTTCTCACGCTGCTCCTTGGGTTTAACTGGCTGGGAGGGCTTCACCGATTCAGTCTCCGGGACTGAGCAGGATCGGGAAGCCCTTCGACCTGCAGATTGTGGGCACTTATGCCACTGTCGATCGTCAACCTTCCCGCTGGTGGAAACCTGGGAAGGGAGGGACCCAAGGGACCCCTTGCGAGCGTGAGAAGCCGAAGAAGTTGGACACTTCTCCGGCTTAGAAGCGGGGACCGACGTCCCCGATGGGGGGGATGGTGTTGCTCCTGAGGTAGGTGGCACAGGAGCAACCCGGTGGGTAGAGCCCCCCACTGGCAAGGGGGCAGGAGGAGTTGTACCACTCGTCGATCCGGCCGGAAGGCGCGAAACTGATGGGGCTAGCACAGGTGTTGTAGCAGCGGCGTAGGAAGTTGTCATTCGCACTGGATGTAATCGGTCGTATTTCCGTTTGGCCTCAGTATAAGTCAGTCGGTCCAGGGTCTTATATTCCATGATTTTGCGCTCTTTCTGGAATATTCTGCAGTCTGGCGAGCAAGGTGAATGGTGCTCCCCGCAGTTGACGCAGATGGGAGGCGGGGCACATGGAGTATCGGGATGAGATGGGCGTCCGCAATCTCGACATGTGAGGCTGGAAGTGCAGCGGGAAGACATATGGCCGAACTTCCAGCACTTGAAGCACCGCATCGGGGGAGGGATATAGGGCTTGACGTCACATCGGTAGACCATCACCTTGACCTTTTCCGGTAACGTATCACCCTCGAAGGCCAAGATGAAGGCACCGGTAGCAACCTGATTGTCCCTCGGACCCCGATGAACGCGCCGGACGAAATGAACACCTCTACGTTCTAAGTTGGCGCGCAGCTCGTCATCAGACTGCAAAAGGAGGTCCCTATGGAAAATAACACCCTGGACCATATTTAAACTCTTATGTGGAGTAATAGTAACGTTAACATCCCCCAACTTGTCACAAGCAAGTAACCTGCGTGACTGGGCGGAGGATGCCGTTTGTATCAGCACTGAGCCAGAGCGCATTTTAGACAAGCCCTCCACCTCCCCAAACTTGTCCTCTAAATGCTCGACGAAGAACTGAGGCTTTGTGGAGAGAAAAGACTCCCCATCAGCTCTCGTGCAAACTAAGAATCGGGGCGAATAACTGTTACCTCCATCCTGGGACTTACGCTCTTCCCACGGCGTGGCCAGGGAGGGGAACGTTTTCGGATCATACTTCTGAGCATTAAATTGAGCCCGAGAACGCTTAGAGACTGTTGGCGGCTGGCCGCCAGCGAGAGATGATGTACCACGCTTCATTGCGGGTCATCCGCCCTGATGCCACCTACTCCGACCAAGGGCCCTCCCCACGGGCGCCACCCAGCCGCAGCAATGGCCACCTGGCAGGATGGCCATTGACGGGAGTCCCGATGCCCCAGGAGACGGGCATCTACTCCTTGGCATACGTGGGGAGTTAACGGCGCAGCCATCAGTAGAGCGATCTCTGTGTTGTCAGGGGGCTACAACCAACAGGGTACATGTCGGTCCCGCCACAACGGACTGGCTACCGTGCTGGATGTTAGGTGAAATGTGGTCCATAGTCGTCGTCAGTGCAGAAAGTGGCACTGCATAGCGCAAGGTCGAAAGTGCACGCAGGAACGTATCCCTGCCCAAAAGATGGAGAACGGGGAGCACTGCAATGCAACGACAAATAAGCTGGCGAAAGGTTTGATCGCAAGTTGTACACAATGCACCAGGTAAGGCGCCCTTCCCCAGTAGGCTCGCTCTTCGGAAGAATTTTGAGATATGGAGGTCAAACCCAACAGGGGGCCGGCCGCGGTGGTCTAGTGGTTCTAGGCGCGCAGTCCGGAAATGCAGGACTGCTACGGTCGCAGGTTCGAATCCTGCCTCGAGCATGGATGCGTGTGATGTCCTTAGGTTAGTTAGGTTTAAGTAGTTTTAAGTTCTAGGGGACTGATGACCACAGAAGTTAAGTCCCATAGTGCTCAGAGCCATTTTTGAACCCAACAGGGGACCATCACATAAGGCCGAAACGTTTGAGACTCCTTCTGGTCGCCTCTTACGACAGGCAGGAATACCGCGGGCCTATTCTTACCCCCGAACCCGCAGAGGGGGACTACTCAGGAGGAAGTCGTTATCACGAGAAAGAACACGCGTTCTACGGATCGGAGCGTGGAATGTCAGATCCCTTAATCGGGCAGGTAGGTTGGAAAATTTAAAAAGGGAAATGGATAGGTTAAAGTTAGATATTGTGGGAGTTAGTGAAGTTCTGTGTCAGGAGGAACAAGACTTCTGGTCAGGTGAATACCGGGTTATAAACACAAAATCAAATAGGGGTAATGCAGGAGTGGGTTTAATAATGAATAGCAAAATAGGAATGCTGGTAAGCTACTACAAACAGCATAGTGAACGCATTATTGTGGCCAAGATAGACACGAAGCCCACGCCTACTACAGTAGTACAAGTTTATATGCCAACTAGCTCTGCAGATGAAGAAGAAATTGAAGAAATGTATGATGAAATCAAAGAAATTATTCAGATAGTGAAGGGAGACGAAAATTTAATAGTCATGGGTGACTGGCATTCGGTATTAGGAAAGGGGAGAGAAGGAAAAGTAGTAGGTGAATATCGATTGGGGCTAACAAATGAAAGAGGAAGTCGCCTGGTAGAATTTAGCACAGAACACAACTTAATCGTAGCTAACACTTGGTTCAAGAATCATGAAAGAAGGCTGAATACATGGAAGAAGCCTGGAGATACTGACAGGTTTCAGATAGATTATATAATGGTAAGAGAGAGATTTAGGAACCAGGTTCTAAATTGTAAGACATTTCCAGGGGCAGATGTGGACTCTGACCACAATCTATAGGTTATGAACTGTCGATTAAAACTGAAGAAACTGCAAAAAGGTGGGAATTTAAGGAGATGGGACCTGGATAAACTGACTAAACCAGAGGTTGTACAGAGTTTCAGGGAGAGCATAAGGGAACAATTGACAGGAATGGTTGAAAAAAATGCAGTAGAAGAAGAATGAGTAGCTTTGACGGATGAAGTAGTGAAGGCAGCAGAGGATCAAGTAGGTAAAAAGATGAGGGCTAGTAGAACCCCATGGGTAACAGAAGAAATATTGAAGTTAATTGATGAAAGGAGAAAATCTAAAAATGCAGTAAATGAAGCAGGCAAAAAGGAATACAAACGTCTCAAAAATGATATCGACAGAAAGTGCAAAATGGCTAAGCAGGGATGGCTAGAGGACAAATGTAAGGACGTGGAGGCTTATTTCACTAGGGATAAGATGGATACAGCCTACAGGAAAATTAAAGAGACCTTTGGAGAAAAGAGAACCACTTGTATGAATATCAAGAGCTCAGATGGAAACCCAGTTCTAAGCAAAGAAGGGATAGCAGAAAGGTGGAGTGAGTATATAGAGGATCTATACAAGGGCAATGTACTTGAGGACAATATTATGGAAATGGAAGAGGATGTAGATGAAGAAGGAATGGGAGATACGATAATGCGTGAAGAGTTTGACAGAGCACTGAAAGACCTGAGTCGAAACAAGGCCCCCGGAGTAGACAAGATTCCATTAGAACAACTGACAGCCTTGGGAGAGCCAGTCCTGACAAAACTCTACCATCTGGTGAGCAAGAGGTATGAGACAGGCGAAATACCCACAGACTTCAAGAAGAATATAATAATTCCAATCCCAAAGAAAGCAGGTGTTGACAGATGTTAAAATTACCGAACTATCAGTTTAATAAGTCACGACTGCAAAATACTAACGCGAATTCTTTACAGACGAATGGAAAAACTAGCAGAAGCTGACCTCATGGAAGATCAGTTTGGATTCCGTAGAAATACTGGAACACGTGAAGCAAATCTGACCTTACGACTTATCTTAGAAGCTAGATTAAGGTAAGGCAAACCTACGTTTGTAGCATTTGTAGGCTTAGAGAAAGCTTTTGACAATGTTGACTGGAATACTCTCTTTCAAATTCTGAAGGTGGCAGGGGTAAAATATAGGGAGCGATAGGCTAATTTCAATTTGTGCAGAAACCAGATGGCAGTTATAAGAGTCGAGGGGCAGGAAAGGGAAGCAGTGGTTGGGAAGGGAGCAAGACAGGGTTGTAGCCTCTCCCCGATGTTATTCAATCTGTATATTGAGCAAGCAGTAAAGGAAACAAAAGAAAAATTTGGAGTAGGCATTAAAATCCATGGAGAAGAAATAAAAATTTTGAGGTTCGCCGATGACATTGTAATTCTGTCAGAGACAGCAAAGGGCTTGGAAGAGCAGTTGAACGGAATGGACAGTGTCTTGAAAGAAGGATATAAGATGAACATCAGCAAAAGCAAAACGAGGATAATGGAATGTAGTCGAATTAAGTCTGGTGATGCTGAGGGAATTAGATTAGGAAATGAGACACTTAAAGTAGTAAAGGAGTTTTGCTATTTGGGGAGCGAAATAACTGATGATGGTCGAAGTAGAGAGGATATAAAATGTAGACTGGCAATGGCAAGGAAAGCGTTTCTGAAGAAGAGAAATTTGTTAACATCGAGTATAGATTTAAGTGTCAGGAAGACGTTTCTGAAAGTATTTGTATGGAGTGTAGCCATGTATGGAAGTGAAACATGGACGATAAATAGTTTGGACAAGAAGAGAATAGAAGCTTTCGAAATGTGGTGCTACAGAAGAATGCTGAAGATTAGATGGGTAGATCACATAACTAATGAGGAGGTATTGAATAGGATTGGGGAGAAGAGTTTGTGGCACAACTTGACTAGAAGAAGGGATCGGTTGGTAGGACATGTTCTGAGGCATCAAGGGATCACCAATTTAGTATTGGAGGGCAGCGTGGAGGGTAAAAATGGTAGAGGGAGACCAAGAGATGAATACACTAAGCAGATTCAAAAGGATGTAGGTTGCAGCAGGTATTGGGAGATGATGAAGCTTGCACAGGATAGAGTAGCATGGAGAGCTGCATCAAACCAGTTTCAGGACTGAAGACCACAACAAACAACATATATGACACACAGAATTTTTAATTCATAAAAATGTAAACAAATTTGACAGTAATGCACTTCGAAAAATTGTAACATAGGGAGTTGTGTTATAGCATACAGAAAGTCAATTGCTAATTTCACCTTTTTGTCTGCAATGCTTCAACAGAAAATGTTCCTTGTACACTGATAAACGAAAGTTGTGGAAACCTGGAAAAGGGATGTTATTAGTATTTATGCAGAAACAAGCACCTTAATACTGGTCAGAACCATACATTTGGTCATCATGTAGCTCTTTCCTTCTAATCTGATCCTTCCAGCGTGCCTTTCTAGCAATATCCTTCACTGATATTTCAAAACTAGTAATACGCACATCAGTCTTTCTCAACAGGTTTTCATTGAAGCAACCTGCATCAAATACTAGGCCTGAAGCGTCACGATTCTTATCGTGTTACCATCATCGAACACCAGACAGTGGGTGAGCAAAATGTAGTCTTTGGGCGTCTCTTCTAAATGAGGTTATTAAAGCTTTCGTTCGTGTTTTGTGCTCCACCATTTCTTTAATAAATCGTAAATGGGCTCACAGCCTTCCGACTTTACAGATATCTTCTCTGATGGCAGGAAGTAGTAAAATATCGCATAACAAGAACAGAGTCGCGTGGAAAAGAAAATATGGCACCGCGCAAGGGTACCAACAAGACGGCTTTTACATTATTTATAGCACGAATTAACTTCTGAAACCTGGCGATAACATTTCTAACATGCTACAGAACTATCTCGTAGAAAAAAGGACCAATTTTATATTTCCTCAAAGCCCTTCTCACCTTGAGTTAGGCAAGCTTTCTTTTGTTTTGAAACAGTTTATTTTTTCCGTTTATGATATATCCTACCTATAGTTTATACTTATTTCACATCAGTTTCTTCTTATTTAGCCTACCAATACTTTGTGCCTGGTGGAATTCCACATCCCTATATTTACCTCACAACTGATTGTAGCTACAAACGAAAACCTCAGGAGATGGATGTCTGTTGGCTATTTATTTCCATGGTAATTTATTTTCCTGAGCAGCTACTAAGTAAGATGTTGAAATAACTAACAAGGATCTTTGTTGTACTACCCTATGCATCCTCTGTTACGAAGATACATTATTATGCTAGATACAAGGGGCTGTTGAAGACGTGTGAGAACGGGTGGGAGCTAGATTTAATTAACTATAATAATTAATACTCACTGTCGACGCACTCCATTTCACTATCCAAACTCATGCCTATTCTATCATATTATTACGTGAAAATGGGTGGGAGGGGCGGGGGGAAGAGGATGTTGATAAACTTTAGGACTTGCACTTCACTTGCGGTTTCTGGTCTAGGATTTCTTGGTTCGGGGAGGATTCTTTTTTTAAAAAAAAGAAAGGTAAAAGGAATGAAATCTGGGAGTGTAGGTATTTAAATTTCGTGATATTAAATTGCACCTGTGTAGGCTTCCCCGGCGGATACGTTCCACGTACGGTTCTCGGGCATGCCACCGGATCACGTTTTGTTTATCCCACAATACTTCAGCGAGGCAGCTGCTTGCGTGGTGCTGTAGATTTTAGGAAACAGAATCGTCCTTAGCTTCCGCTTGAGCAACATCACGTGTGTAAGAAAAGTGTAGTATTGAATTATGTATTTGGTATATGGTGTGTGTACTACAATGGTTTTTTTTTTTATTCGTACGGGACAGATGCTGGCAAAGTGATCCAACGGTGTTCTACCGACGCAATAATCTGCAATGCGAATCGCTAAAAAAAACAACGGCGCCGGCGGTTCGAGGGAGTGCCATCATTGTTAAATCTTCTCTGCGCATTCTTATTAAATGAATGTCAGAAACTAGTTTATGTATGATGTATTTGTACACATGAGGTCTTGAACGTGAACGTGAATGACCACTCACTGTATATCGACGTGTTATAAAAAAAAGTGTGTTAATTCAAATATGTGTTGACTACGTATGCTGAATAGCATAGTGATTATTCTTCCAAGCCAGAAAGAGATTTTTTTCAGTTTTAATGATTTTTGAATAACAATGAAAAGCCTATGAGTGATACATCAATTTTGACTTTTTTCGAGACGCTCCTTTGAAAGTTATTAGTGAGAAGTCTATGTTGGAAAATATTAAGCACGTCAGAACATATACCGAAAATTTCATGTATCTTAGAAAAATTGTTTGAATTATAATTCTGGAAAATTTGAAAGAGGGAAAGCTTAATTTCTTTAGTGGCTAATCTTGAACAATCTCTTGAAATAGTTTCACTTAATTCCTTGAGTTGAAATTTGACTTTGGTGGTAGCTCAAGCGTTAATATCAGTTACGTGAAGAATAACGGAGCCTGCATTCCAACCGAAAGTATTAAATGATTTTTTTGTAGAAAAACATTTTGAAGTGATATGTATTATGTGGCTGCAAACTCAAAATGTGCGGCTGATCGAATTCTGCAGCACGACGTGTCATTTTTTTGTGGAACATCTAAAGAATTCTCTCTCACTACGGCAATGATTTACATCAAGTTTGAGAAGCAGTCCCCTCTTGGCTGGACAGACTAAGCGATCCTGCTGTATATAAGAAGAGAAAGAAAACTATTTTCAGTTAATAATAATATAAAGTACATACGAAGAAATATTTGTATGGGGTGTAATGCCGCCGATTAACACGGACACTTATCTCTACGAAATAAGCTAGCTGGATGATATTAACTGTTTTCTAACGCGTCCGAAGGGAGAATACAGCGCTTATTTACGGCCAAGGGAAACTGGCTCACCTCATCGGCACGTATGCAATGACGGGTACTCAACTGCGTGGGGGCAATGAAGACAAGATAGCATTTAAGTATCCACATTACGTCAAGTAAGAGAGCACGCATCCGATGGAGTGCATCAGCGCGATCAATGTCGGAACTGGACATCTCACTTGACGTCAGGTTTCGGCTGTTTGTTACCAACTGGTAGTTGCTACTAACCAGTAGTAATAAAAGCCGCCAACTGACAGCTGCCTCGATGAATTATTTTAGCGTGTGGATACATCACACAAAAATAATATTACAATTATCTCAAACTACAGACTAATGTACTGGCCACGAAGATAGTCTACTGATCCCTCCGTCATCACCAGTAAGTCGATGATGACGATTAGGGTTGAGGGGGCGCACGACATCATGGTCATTAGCGCCCTGACGAAAAGTCAAATCTCATGGGTGGGGGCGAAGGCTGTCCCCACATGTGGAGCAGTTTATAACGTATTAACGTCTGCCGCCCTTAACCACCAGTTTAGGGATGAGGTCTGACAGTTCACAAAATTTCACCACTCTGTTAACACTGGTATCGGTATCTACGAGGATGGTAGGCAGATCTCAAGCGAGACCGAGGGCTGCCCTAATATCAGTAGCCACAATACGCTGAACTGAAAGCGGCAAGCCACAAACTTCACAGAATGCTGGATCCTCCCGCCGAAGGAGGAAGCCATGTGTGAAAGGGCTATACCGGTAAGCAAAACCTCCTTCCAGCGACGAGGCTAACACGAAGTCCGCCAAGCCTTTGTGGTCGCGTTGAGCGACCGCAGTTTGTTGTCTGTCAGCTGCAAACATTCAGTCTCCCACTGACGCATGATGCACGTGTTACAAAATGAGATAATGGCGTGCAACGGGATGGGACATTGACGGACAGCACCATCCCAACATGCTTCCTTGGTAATTTTATCAGCCGCGTCGTTACCCTGTATCCCAATATGGCCAGGTAGCAAGAGGACATTCTTCAATTACAGGCGAACAGTCTGCTTTTCAGCGCCACAGTCAAAACTTTGTGACTGAAGATATTTTCTTCCATTTGTGCAAAGACTCGACAGACCTTCAATTTTGGTTCTTATTCGGTTAAGAAAGGACCAGATGTTGCACGTCAATTCAAAGCCAGTTGGCTTGGTCGGTATGCATAGCATCTTAAGTTATTCAGTCGTAACATTAATCTGCCATGTGTGTCTCGAGCATTAAAGCAGTTTCCAACTTTTTTGTGGTATCCAGGGGTAGGAGACGAGAATGAAACCTACCTGTGCTGATGCTCAGAATGTTTGCACGAACATTTGTATTAGGGCAGTTTCTCGCTGCAGAGATGGAGGTGGTGTGTGGCTAAGTACTGGTAGTCAGAAAGTAAGTATGGTTCTCACGCTGCAAGTTATCAGACTAATTGCCCGATAGTTGCAAAAACATTCGATAGAAAACATAACGTCAAAACACAGTTTAACAGTCCTAGTGCTGTAAAGTGTGAAAATGAAATTTCAAATGGCCGTTATCATACGGAGAATAGCTGTAACACAGGAACAAGAACGCAATATGTAGATCAACATCAACGAAATCTGTCACTGAAGACACCCTTGAAAAGAATAGGGGCGAAACGCGTTATGGCACAAAAACTGTTTTATTCATTTGTGATTAGACGATCACAAAGTAATAATTTTTAACATATCGTAACATTATACGTAACTGAGGACGACAGGAGTGCAACAGTTGAAGTTATTTCATCTACACTCCTGGAAATTGAAATAAGAACACCGTGAATTCATTGTCCCAGGAAGGGGAAACTTTATTGACACATTCCTGGGGTCAGATACATCACATGATCACACTGACAGAACCACAGGCACATAGACACAGGCAACAGAGCATGCACAATGTCGGCACTAGTACAGTGTATATCCACCTTTCGCAGCAATGCAGGCTGCTATTCTCCCATGGAGACGATCGTAGAGATGCTGGATGTAGTCCTGTGGAACGGCTTGCCATGCCATTTCCACCTGGCGCCTCAGTTGGACCAGCGTTCGTGCTGGACGTGCAGACCGCGTGAGACGACGCTTCATCCAGTCCCAAACATGCTCAATGGGGGACAGGAGATCTTGCTGGCCAGGGTAGTTGACTTACACCTTCTAGAGCACGTTGGGTGGCACGGGATACATGCGGACGTGCATTGTCCTGTTGGAACAGCAAGTTCCTTTGCCGGTCTAGGAATGGTAGAACGATGGGTTCGGTGACGGTTTGGATGTACCGTGCACTATTCAGTGTCCCCTCGACGATCACCAGTGGTGTACGGCCAGTGTAGGAGATCGCTCCCCACACCATGATGCCGGGTGTTGGCCCTGTGTGCCTCGGTCGTATGCAGTCCTGATTGTGGCGCTCACCTGCACGGCGCCAAACACGCATACGACCATCATTGGCACCAAGGCAGAAGCGACTCTCATCGCTGAAGACGACACGTCTCCATTCGTCCCTCCATTCACGCCTGTCGCGACACCACTGGAGGCGGGCTGCACGATGTTGGGGCGTGAGCGGAAGACGGCCTAACGGTGTGCGGGACCGTAGCCCAGCTTCATGGAGACGGTTGCGAATGGTCCTCGCCGATACCCCAGGAGCAACAGTGTCCCTAATTTGCTGGGAAGTGGCGGTGCGGTCCCCTACGGCACTGCGTAGGATCCTACGGTCTTGGCGTGCATCCGTGCGTCGCTGCGGTCCGGTCCCAGGTCGACGGGCACGTGCACCTTCCGCCGACCACTGGCGACAACATCGATATACTGTGGAGACCTCACGCCCCACGTGTTGAGCACTTCGGCGGTACGTCCACCCGGCCTCCCGCATGCCCACTATACGCCCTCGCTCAAAGTCCGTCAACTGCACATACGGTTCACGTCCACGCTGTCGCGGCATGCTACCAGTGTTAAAGACTGCGATGGAGCTCCGTATGCCACGGCAAACTGGCTGACACTGACGGCGGCGGTGCACAAATGCTGCGCAGCTAGCGCCATTCGACGGCCAACACCGCGGTTCCTGGTGTGTCCGCTGTGCCGTGCGTGTGATCATTGCTTGTACAGCCCTCTCGCAGTGTCCGGAGCAAGTATGGTGGGTCTGACACACCGGTGTCAATGTGTTCTTTTTTCCATTTCCATGAGTGTATTTACTTGTATTCCATTACAATCGTCGATGGGCAGGCTATACCTTAACGCCAATCCGTGCACCAAGCTTTCGTAATCTGCAAATCGTCCCGCAGTTCGAAATATTTTTCTAACGATTCTTCCTCCCATTATGAACAATCACCCCTTAAATTAAGACAATTCCTTGGGTATGCTTGACGCTACTTAAGTTTCAACATTAAAAACTATGTGCTCTTTGCTGGGAAGTATTTAATTCACGCAATACTCGCTATGGTCATATTTATTTCGCAGACATTATTGTAAGCTGTGTTGAAGATTTTCAGCAAGTTAAGAAACAAGCATCGACTGCGCTGTTTAATCCTTCGGGACCTCGCGAAGGTGCCTAATCTGAAATGACAAAATCCATGGGACAGCAATATGCACATATGCAGATGGCGGTAGCATCGTACGTACACGATATAAAAGGACAGTGCATTGGCGGAGCTGTCATCTGCACTCAGCTGATTCATGTGAAAAGGTTTCCGACGTGATTATGGCTGCACGACGGAAATTAAGAGACTTTTGAACGCGGAATGGTAGTTGGAGTTAGACATATGGTACATTCCATTTCGGTAATCGTCAGGGAAATCAATAAATCAATTTTCCGAGATCAAAAGTGTCCAAAGTGTGCCGAAAATACCAAATTTCAGACATTATCTCACACCACGGACAATGCAGTGGCCGATGGCCTTCACTTAACGACCGAGAACAGCAGCATTTGCGTAGAGAGGTCATTGCTACCAGACAAGCACCACCACCTGTAAGCACCGCAGAAATCGATGTGTGACGTACGACGAACGTATCCGTTAGCACAGTGCAGCGAAATCCGGCGTTCATCGGCGATGGGAGCAGACGACTGACGTAAGTACCTTTGCTAGCACCTGGGCTCGCGATCATATCAGATGAACCCTAGACGAATGGAAAACCGTGGCCTGGTCAGATGAGTCCCAATTTGAGTTGGTAAGAGCTGATGGTAGGGTTCGAGTGCGATGCAGACCCCACGAAGCCATGGACCCAAGTTGTCAACCAAGCTCCGTGCAAGCTGGCGGTAGCTCCATAATGATGTGGGCTGTGTTTACACGGAATGGACTGGTTCCTATGGTCCAACTGAACGGATCATTGACTGAAAATGGTTATGTTCCGCTACTTGGAGACCATTTGTAGCCACTCATGGACTTCATGTTCCAAAACAACAACGGAGTTTTTATGGACGACAATGCGCCGTGTCATCGGTTTGAAGAACATTCTGGAGAATTCGAGCTAATGATTTGGGCACCCAGATCTTCCGACATGAATCCCATCGAAAATTTATGGGACAGGTCATTTTGTGCACAAAATCCTAAACCGTCAACACTTTCACAATTATGGACATCTATAGAGGTATGTCGCTCAATATTTCTGCAGGAGACTTTCATTGACTTCTCGAGTTGTTGCCATCTCGAGTTGCTGCACTACGACGGGCAAAAGGAGGCCCGGCACGATATTACGAGATATCCCACGACTTTTGTCACAGCGTATTAGAGTTCCACTCTATCAAAACTACGGTTTGATAGTTTTAGATACAGTGCATAAATGCCGTAGTAAATGGCAGGATTAACAGTATTACTGGTAGCATTCGCAAGGAAAGAAACATAAATGTGTAAGAGAGAAACTGGGAACCTCTGTTTGCGTCTTTGTTTGCTTTACACATAATTAGAGCCCACACATCATATACTTTTAGCTTACAGTGTATTTATATCCTTACAGAATATACATTGCATTTGGTAAGTAACAAAAATTAGTTGATCGCATAACTTCTGCACTTTGGTATTTTGTACTCAACAGAACGTTCTTCATCATGATGAAGTGCAGGTGTTTCCTGTTACTACCGATAAATGGGAAAGTTGTTTATGGCTAACAGAAGCACGTTTTATGCAAGATCGTTGAAGTACTGAAGCGATGGCTCAAATGGCTCTGAGCACTATGGGACTCAACTGCTGTGGTCATAAGTCCCCTAGAACTTAGAACTACTTAAACCTAACTAACCTAAGGACAGCACACAACACCCAGCCATCACGAGGCAGAGAAAATCCCTGACCCCGCCGGGAATCCTGAAGCGATGTTAATATACTTTTTATTTCGCTTTTTTTTATTTATTTTTTTTTTTTTTTTGTAAAGCGCCATATGATAAATAGGTATTGTTTTCTTTATTTTTACTAGAATATCCCTCCGTTTCACGCTACAAATCAACGATTTTCAAATAAAACCCCAATTAAATATTGACAATTTCAGTGTTGTTATAAATACTGTTTATTTTTAAGTAGTAACCAGTAGAATAAGACGTAGAACAAAAATGTTCCGCAGGCTATCGGAAACTTTATGTAGCCCTCAATCAGTTTCCTATTTTTAGGGGAATCTAGTAAGACACTGAGTGCGATCGTTATGAGGTACGCCCAATAGGTATGCAACACTCCTAACGTACTGATAATGCGGGTACGATCTTAACTGACCAAAACTACTAGGAAAACTATCGTAATCTATGCTTATTTGTGGTGGTCTGTGGTAGCCAATGTTAGTTTTGCAACTCTAGTGCTTATGAAACTCGTGTAGAAGCTAAGTAGCTCAACATTCTGAAAACGAAACCATGTTAACAACTTTGCAACACACTGACGTCAGCTACTTGGGTCTGCAGGTCTGCTCATCTGTCCTGTAAGCATTCTATGAACTCTTCTAGAGGGGCAATTCTCCCATACAATCGACATTCGTTCTAATAGGCACTACGTAAGAGCTGCTGCCCTTCTCCCTATCAAACTGATAGAGTTACTTTTCGATTTCTCAATATTATTTCTCTAAATCCGTCATTTTTGTATGCATGGGAGGATCATACGTCATATTACTAAAAATGACTGTAACTATTGCAGGAGCCTTCTGAATCCTTAGAAACGAGAACTCAAAACTGTTCAGTATTACTTGTAGAGAAATTCTACATTTCAATAGCTACCTCACACAGGTCTTTTTATGTTTCAACATGACTAATACTTGTATTTAATACCCCTCTCATGTAAAAATCTAAGGATGCACGTAGCAGTCAATGTATAGTGTTACATGTTATTTTTTCTGATGCATCTTACATTCATATTGGAATTGAAATATGTGACAACAACAAACAGAAACATCGTCAATAATAATTTCATTTCTGCTGACACCTCTGATCGGTGTAACTTTATACTAAATTTCACACTTTTTCTCCCTGCTGCAATGAAACACATAGCAGTTACTACCATCATTCTGGTATGCAAAATAAAAAAAATTACAACGTATTCTTGTTTTGTGTTTTGTAACATTTCTACCATAGTCTGACTATTATTCAATATCCACAAATCCCTAGTATAATTTCAAAGTAACTCAACAACTTTGATTAGCATAATTTGTCATGTGACACTCATTGTTTTTCTAGTAATCCCTTACAAGGACATAACAAAATCATAAAAAAAGATAGAAAATTTTTTGCTAGCAATTTCTAACAGCAGTAATATATTGTTTGGAATGAATGGGATGTAACTGTATTAATGGTCTTTTATTATTACTGGCTTTGGTATTTTTTTCTGACATGTTCTACATCCTGGAGGATCTCCTCACTGTGGAGCTATTGGATTGAAAATTACATCTGGGCTAATTTAATCTACTATCATATCAGCATAAAAAGATCAATTACTGATCATATCAAATCATTTATCAATATGGAAATCAATGTAATATGAGTCCTATCTACACTGCGACACTTATACAGAAAACCAAACCAACAGCTGTCTTAGGACAAAATATGGCATTATCTATTAGAAGTCATGGTTAAAACTGCACTTGCAATAAGACATCAGATGGTTTTCTGTACATGTGCAACAGTGCAGATAAGAAATGTATCATATGGACTTCCATACTGATAATTGATATGGCATGAGATTAATAATCTTTTCATACAGATATGACGGCACACTACCGAAATGGGTAGTAAAATAAAGAGCCGTGCAGTCTAAGAGGCTGCAGTCATGGACTGTGCGGCTGGTCCCGGCGGAAGTTCGAGTTCTCCCTCGAGCATGGGTGTGTGTGTTTGTCCTTAGGATAACTTAGGTTAAGTAGTGTGTAAGCTTATGGATTGATGACCTTAGCAGTTAAGTCCCACAAGATTTCACACACATTTGAATATGAGTCCAAGTAAATTTGTGTATCATTCATAAAATAGCACTAGTTTCACCTAATTTCATATTCAGTAGTGTGTAGATCATGAGATAATTTGACTAATTTGAAATAAATTCCATTTACTGCGCTTTTATTTTGTACCGTCTGGTTAATTCAATTTCTCTAGTTCATTTCCTTTAAACCAAAGCACTTTAATGTAGCAGAAAGAGTACTTCAGTATTGCTAACTTGTTACAACATCCTAATAAATGGCTTCAACTATTAGTGGCGAAACAATACTTCAGCAGAATATTTCAGGTTAAATTATAACTTAATATTCTGAACATGATGACAAAAGAAAAAGTCAGCTGAAATGTGGTATACCTCGAGAAATATCACAACTAGAACCCCTCAAGTTGTTGTTGGTACACTTCATGGAAGGAACCAGCAATGGCTGTCACTGCCTGTTAATGTAAAACTTGACTCACTCAGCATCCTCGAAGGCCCTCCTTCAATATGGGACTGACAGAACATGATGTGTGAATGGGTTGATGTTACGTCATGATCTACACGACACTCACCTCACAATGTAGCAGCAGTGCCAAAGAGCTGGTTGAGCTTGAGTGAACCTGTAAATATTACATCGTCCATCAGACCATAACATGTTTTCAGTTTTTCATGTCACTCAATAACAGATCATATCCCGTATTTTTATTACATTGGAAATTGTTTATTTGGCAACAAGTTGCTGTAAAATTTCCCACAAACCTACTCAAGTATAAAAATAACCATAAATGATTACAGGATATTTTCAAGATAAGAGAAGACTTCGTAAAACATGTCATATAGACAATGGGCAGTAAAATGTATAAATTCTGATGCTGCATATGATTTTGAACACTGATACTTGAGAATTAAGTGTACTGGTATTGGAGATCAGATTATTAGGGCTGCTTTTCTCAATTAATATTGGATGAAAACGCTATAGCCTACATAGCCGAAAGGCAACAAAAATATTTTATGGGGAGTCATTCTTAACAGATATTGTAAAAGGTGGATTCTTTTTTGCAAATTTGGTATAATTCTTATAAGTCATTGTTGACTTGTAATACTGTAGGAGTTTATAGTTATTGGAGTTCTAGGCTATATTAAGTTCGTCAGTAGCTTAAAGTATTAAAAAGATAATTAGCAATGTTTCGGCAATAAACAGTTTCAGTTTACTTCAGCACCGACTAGTAGTTATGCTATCAGGTCTCTAAGGCAGAATCGCTTGCACTGTTAACAGGGGACAATGTGAAGATACAAAAGTGAAATTACATATACAAGCGTACAGACACCGAGAAAATGCATATCATTGTCTTCTGATCCAGAGTCGTTTATCTAGTAAAAATAAACAGAAACTGTGAGCTGTCACCAAATCGGCTATTCAAAAAGAATAGAAAAGCAGGCATTTGAACATAATGCAGAAGTAGGGACAGGGCTGTGAGCATACATGTATAGCTTTGTTTTAGATATTAGCTCTTTGACATCCAGTATACCGTGCTCACAAAAGGATTGTTGTATATTCGTGGATTTCTGCTACCTGACAATCAGGCTTGAATCTATAATATCAATTACAAGCTCACTGGAGAAAAACTATTAAGTTGTAATAACCCTTTTCTAACAGTCAACCTCATCAAAAAAATTCGATTCTTTTCACAGTGCACATGGTTTTGTTACAAAGCTCATTAAAACTCACTTTACCTAAGATGTCGGGAAGTATCAAATTCGTCCCTATAAATCAAAGTGTTTGTGAAAACAATCTGCCGGACTTCAAAATCTGCATGCAGCGGATTCTGATATTATAAAGTTTAATCAGCAATTACTTCGTGAAAGCTAAAGCGCCTGGGGTGAGGCGAAATTTTAATATTATGTCCGTGTTGGGTATCATGCATCAGGTAGGTAACGCACCTGCAGGCAACCTCGGCGAGCACTGGGGATTCCAACCTAAAACATTAATGTCATAAACAGATAGCCCGGGGGTACGCTCTTGAGCACCAAGCAGAAACACACACGTAATTAGTCTTGCACAGCAATGTTAGTACAGTAACCACGATCGGACGTGTAAACAAAACAAGAGCCGTCGATATCCGCAATGCAGCTATTGTAACAACCAACTAACAGTAACGAATAGCGGAACAATCACACAAAATGTCGAACGCAGGTGTAAACATTCACCGCCATTGACTTTTAATTCAAAACACAGAGCATATCGCCATCTACCGCTACTGGTGCGTACTAGAGCCAATCCTTAATGTCTCGATCCTTCCTCCATCTAGCGATTACATTTGAAAGCATTTGTGAGTACTATGATGTCGGATTATATGCGAAAACCACACACATACAATATTAAGACAACAATAATAATAGTAATGCATCGCCTGTGCGTATTTAGCTGCGAAAACAGCGGTTCCGTAGATATTAACATACACGTCTCTGCAAAGTCTCGTAGCCTCCCATTGTTATAACTGGGTCCTTTCGATTATGTAAATGCATTTCTCCTATTAACTAAATGCGTTTTGTAGCCCTAAAAACAGTAGTGTACTTTTGCAAGAGCATTGTCAGATGGGCCTACATCAGCTGTGTGAACCGCCGATGCGCTGTTGATCTGAAATAGGAATATACGCAAAAACACACTAGTAAATTGATTATAAATGGAAGATACTCTTGCAGTAGCTCAGAGAATCACAATACTGAATACTGCTGTGACAATATATTACATTTGCCCGTTATTATGACTTGCTCATAGTCCTTAGTTATGAAGTCATTTGTTAGTATGACATTTATTTATTTGTTCGTCCGTAGACCATTTAGTACAGTAGTATTGGACATCACAGATGATATACACGCATAAAACGCTAACATCGTACGCGTGGATAATGTGAGGATAGGGGCAGGAAATCGGCCATGGCCCGATCGAAGGAACCATCGCAGCATTCACGTTAGCAACAAGAAGAAACTCTTGGAAAAACCAAGTCAGGATGGCCAAACGGGGAATAGACCCCAGGTCTTCCAAATGCGACTCCAGTACGTTTATTAAGAATGGGTCAGCCCATTGTCTGCATTGTGTGTGCATCATGCACAATAGAGAGATTACTGAACAAGATATTTTGAAAATAAAACACTACAAAAAGTGAAAACACACGAACACATTACATAACACTGCAGAAAAGAAGCCTACAAGCAAATCAAAGATGTAGGTAAATCAAGAAATTTTCATATAAAATACTAATCAAAACACATGATCCCATTAGCAGAATAGCTCAATATGTAGCACTGCTAAAAAGTATGAAACATGAACACACGAAATCCTACTGGCACTGTAACCATTACAAATAGACCAGCATCAGATGTCTTCTCGGCTGTGGTGTATTATACTGTATCTGAAACAGAGGAAACGGAAAACCAACAGCACTAGACATGAGCACACTTTTCAAGCTATACAAAAGGACTAAAATATTACTGTTATAACGAAAACAGAAACTGAACTAATATAATTTCCTTGGGTTTTCCGTGTTTAATTTCTTTGAAACGTCTTGCCATTTCAGCAAATTCAGTCGGATGGAAAGCCAAAAGTATAGTTGTTCAATGCACTACAGACCAATTTCTATCATTCCTATTCTAGCTAAAGTTATGGTGTCTGTTATGAAATTCCAGTTACAGAATTATTTTGAAGTAAATAAGCTCTTCCAGGACACACAGCATGGTTTTCGCAAGTGAAAGTCAATGTTTACAGCAGCACTGGACTTAATCAAAAAAATAAGGCAAGGATTCGAAGACAGAGAAAGGGTGGCACTGACACTCTGTGATCTTAGCAAGTCATTTGACTGCATTTCCCACAAGATACTGCACAATAAATTGAAGTGTTGCAGTGTCCGAGGTGTTGTTCTGGCAACTTTTCAGTCTTATCTGGAAAACTGGAGACAAGTGGTATCAATTCATGGAACAACATCATAAGAACAAAAGCTGGAATATGGAGTACCCCAAGGGCCTCTCCTGTTCCTTATTTATGTCAATGATACGGGTTATAACAACAATATGTTACAGTTTGCTAATGACACCACCCTTTTTGCGAAAGAAAGAACTGCTACAGAATCACTCCAAGAAAAAGATGTACTCTTCCAAAACATTAAAGAATGGTTCATCAAAAATAAAATGAAAATGAATGAAGAAAAAACACAACATCTGACATGCACCCTTAACAACATCGGATGCCATGATAATATGGAGGCTGTCAAACTGCTGGGCTTCATGATAGACAGGAAACTAACAATGAATGATCACACAGTGTACGTGTGCTCCAAGCTCTCCCATGTAATATACCTTCTGAGGAGGTTAAAAGGTGTATTGAATGACCAATATCTCATAACAGTATATTATGCCCAATTCTGTAGCCATATCAATTATGGCCTACTGTTATGGGGACATTCTACAGGTTGTAAGGATGTGCTAATTCTACAGAAAAAAGCTCTCAGAATAATCACATCAAGCAAAAGACAGGAGCACTGCAGGCCTTTATTCAAGCAGTTAGGAATTATGACAGTCTTCAGCCAGTATGTGTTTTTATGTCTCATCAGCATGAAAGAAAACCTAGGAGTCTTCAGCATGAGACAAGATATACACAATCACAATACCCGTAACAAGAGGAGCATCAAAATACCCAGGTGTCGACTGACGGGAATGCAAGACAGCTTTCCAGTGGTTGCCCTAAAGATGTTCAATTCATTGCCTCAAGAAGTGCAATCCCTGCTGCTAGGAACATTCAGAATTAGAGTAGCACAGGACCTGAAAGAACACCCATTGTACTCCATTGGTGAATTCTTTAATAGTGACCAAAGTTAATGGACAAACAAATATTGTTTCTATTAAGTATAAATGTCTTAATTTTGTGAATATTTTTTTAAATGTATATATGTAATTAATCTTGACATAGTCTGTCCAGTCATGACTGGTAAATGACACAGATATAGTAATATAGAATAGGGAATGAAGGCATGGTTATTGGGGTAATTGATAAAGTCCGTGTGAACATTAGTAACTGTTACAGCAATAACAGCAACCACACTTAATTTTTTCATGAAAACAATAAACTAAAATGTCATTTTTAACCATGAAATGAAATAGCTGAGTAATATGCCCAAAGGCAATAAATAGATGACTTAATCAAAAATGCATAGGCGGATATTAGAAGTTACCCAAACTTGGAAGAACTAAGGAGAAGCCAGAGACTAGAGTGCTTACATAAATATGTTACACACCAAAATACCAGTGGGCAAAGTATCTTTTTATAAGTAAAGTGGCGAGGAAGTGACACAGATGACCAAAAGAGCTCTGAAACCTCTCACTTGTGGCACCACATTCTTTCACAGTGATACTAAAGCCTTATGTGTAGTGATAACTGGACAGAACTGTAATTAGATGTAACTGGTTAATCATACAGATAGTGTATGAAGTAAAATGTGTAGTAATAGACTAACAAAACTGTAGTAGTCGTAAGAAAATATTATAGAATATTTCCATACAAGCACAAATGCTTTGTAACAATTAAAAATAAACTACAGTAAAGCAGTGAAAAGCATCTCCCAAAATGTGCATAGATTCTACTGTATTATCAACAGCTTGGTAATAACTGTCATTCTGTCTGCAGCCTGAAGCTGGCAGGAGGAGATTTTTGAAGTATATTTAAAGAGTATACCACAAGGATATGCCAACGTGGCAATGAAGGTGGAGTCTCTGTCAGAGTAGACAAGAGCTCAACTGCACTATAACAGAAACTGAAGCTGTATGTGAGATTGTTCTGTCCCCTCATGAACCATGGACATTTCTGAGATTGGGTGGTTTTCATGCCTCAGTGTTACTGTTTGTCATATCATAGATGCAACCACACCAGAAGGGCATATGCGAAGGACCAGACAAATATATGGTTCCTGAAGAAGAGCAATAGTCTCTTCAGTAGTTTTAAAGGCAACAGTATGGTTGTTGACTGATCTGGCCTTCTAACATCAACCAACATGGCCAGGCTATGATGGTACTGTGAATGACTGAAAGCAAAGAGAAACTACAGCTGTAATTTTTCCCGAGGGCAAGCAGCTGCACTATGTGGCATCCTTGTGGGTAAAATATTTCAAAGATAGAACAGTCTCCCTTTTAGATTTCCAGGTGGGGATTACCCAGGAAAAACAAAACTGGCATTCTATAGGTAGGGGCATGGTATGTTAGATCCCTGAATTGGGTAGACAGGTTAGAGAACTTAAAAAAAGAAATGGATAGACTGAAGATAGATATAGAGGGAGTTATTGAAATTTTGTGGCAGGATGTACAAGACTTGTGGTTGGCTGAGTACAAGTTTATATCTAAATACAAAATCAAGTGGGGATGTTGGAGGGATATGACTAATGATGATTAAGAAATTGGATTGCAGGTAATCTACTGAACAGCATAGTGAACACATTATTCTGCCACAATAGTTACAAAGCCAACATTCACCACAGTAGTACAAATTTATATGCCAATTAGGTCTGCACAACCAAATGTACAAAGTGTAAACAGTACGACTGTAACTAGATATATGAACGAACTGAGCACTCAAAAAGGCACAAGTGAATCAAACGCAAGAAAAGAAAGTGTTAATAGTGCATCTATGGATAAAAATATGAACAAACTATCCACACAAAAATATACAAGTGGATTAAATGGAGAAAAACACAAGGTAAATATTCGTAAAGAAAAAAAAGTAAACAACCGCGTTATGCATAAGCAAGGACACAAGCAACAGACATATATTTTTGCAGATAGTCATGGGAGAGGAATTACGGAAATTATGAGAAGAAATCACCCAGACCTTAATCTAACAGGCATCATCAAACCAGGCGCGCCATTACGCGAAATTCTGAAAAACAGTGACAATATATTAACGACCGGTAACACCTGCATCATAATAGGAGGCGAAAATGATGTTTACTGTAATGAAACTTTGCGTGCAACGAGAATCCTAAAGGAAACAGTCAGAAGGATGCCTCGAGTGCATTTCTACATTGTTAGTATCCCCAGGAGACACGATCTGATGGAAAACTCATGCGTAAACATCAAGATTGTTACAGCAAACAGGCTATTTGAGAAAATATGTAGAGGTTTCCAGAATACGACTTTCGTAGAGATAAACAGTGTTCACAGAGAGCACTTCACAAGACATGGTCTCCCCATGAACGTAAAAGGGAAAAAGATTATTAGTGCCGAAATACTTAAATTTGTTAATGAGTCATCTGTAATGGAAGTGTCTCCAATCCCAATTCCGCCAAAACAAGAGTTGTCTGTAACAGTGGAACCACCATTATCTGCAGTAGAGCTACAAGAAACACCAGTAGCAGCAGCAAAGGCTCAGATATTCTCAGCAGCAATGTCAGATAAACCAATAGCAGCAGAATCACCACAATCATCAGCAGAGCTGTCGTCATCAGCAACAGCATCCAGAACAGCAGACTCCATAATACTACCTCAAGGCAATGAAAATGCATGTGAGAAAAACATACAACGTTCATTAGCCGCAGCAGCTAACAAAGAAGGGCAGTCACCAAGTCGGGGAGCGCAGGAGCCACCAGCAACAGCAAACACACAGAAGAGGTACCTGAGGCCTGGGAGATCAACAGCAGAAGCAGCTTCCAATCAAGACAGATGCCTGAGAACTAGGAGAACTGCTACACTAAGTGAGGATTTTTTATGGTACCGAGTAAGCAGAAAGAGAACATGGAAAAAGATGTAAGTAAAACTGTCCATCTTAAATACCAGTGTGACAATAGTGAGAGGGACATAAACACCGGACAAAGATACGATCCAGGTTTAATGACACAAACTGAAAAAAAACATTGCATAGTACCAGAAGCAAAGGGAGCAAGTGAAGTGCTTAGTATATTACAGGAAGAGGAACTATTACATTTAAAGCCAACTGTTAGAATACTTCACCAAAATGTTCAATACATAAACAATAAAACAGAGGAACTAGAGGTAATATTACAGGAGTATAGGCCAAACATTCTAGTAGTTACAGAACATGGGCTAAAAGAAAATCACATAGGAATGTACAACTTGAAGAATTATGTGAAAGTAGCCAATTTTTGCAGAACTTCTTATAAAGGTGGTGGGGTTGCCATTTTTTCTAACTATAAATCAACTAAAGCCATAAATATAACAAAATATGCTATAGAATTGAGCTTTGAAGCTACAGCACTGGAAACTAAAATTGCTGGGAATTTATGTTGTGTATTAGGTTTGTATCGATCACCAAATGGTATAATCAAAATCTTCTTTGAACAGCTGGAAGATATAATCCAACACCTCTCAAAAACATATGCTTATTTGATAATTATAGGAGATCTGAACATAGACACAAGTAAAAATGCAGACAATACTAAGACCCTATTGGACATATTGTGCATATACAACCTAAAAATAAAAATAGATAAACCAACCAGAGTAACAAAGCATAGTGAAACTATAATTGATCATGTAATAACAAATATTCCTACATGCTATTGTGACACACAGGTAATAAACTCCACATTAGCAGACCATTTTGCAATCATGATAGACATAAATATAAAGACTAGTGATTCAATGTAGAAGATATGGGAGATGAGAAGACAGAACTACCCACATAACATAAAGCTGCTAAAAAAGATGTTAGAGGCAGAAAACTGGGAAACAATATATGCAGCTAAAGATGCAAACACCAAATGGAACCAGTTTTTTTCTTTATTCAGTTATTATTATGATGTTACATGTGCTGTTAGTAAAAGGCTTGTCAGACAGCAACAAAAAAAGAAAAGCTGGGTGACTGGAGAAGTAATCCATGCCAGAAATAATCTGAGAGTGTATTATGACCTCTCCAAACAAAAAAATACTGAGGCCTACAACACACTGTATAAAATAAAAAAGAAAGAGTACTGTAGTTTTATCAGAAAAACTAAAGCATCATTCATCAGGATGTCTATAGATAAGGGAAAGAACCACTCAATAGGTTTATGGTCATTCATTAAGAGAGAGGAAAAGTAACAAATCGGGTGGAGGACATCTGCCCACTGATGAGTGGGAAAAGCAACGCAAACCCTCTAGAAGTAGCCAATACTTTTAACAGATATTATATTACTGTAGCAGACGAATTAATAAGTCAAAATAAAACAAATGCAGCAAGTAAATTGTTAAACCCCCCACATATAAATCATACTATGGTTTTCATACCTACAACAGATGCAGAAGTGTCAAACCTAATAAAACAACTTAAAATTAAACATTCATCTGGCTTGGATGGTGTCACATCACATCTCATAAAAGAATGCAGAGAATGTATATTAAAACCATTGACACACATGCTGAATGCTGCGATAGAAGAAGGTATATTCCCAGATTCACTGAAAGTAAGTAAAGTGAAGCCAATATTTAAGAAAGGGAACAGGGATGAATTAGGAAATTACAGGCCAATATCATTGATCTCAACATTTGCTAAAATCTATGAAATGATAATAAAGAATAGAATTGTAAGTTTTATAACAAAGTACAGTATACTGCATTCATCACAACATGGTTTCAGAGAAGGGAAGTCAACAAAAACAGCATCAACAGATATAATTGAGCACATTCTTAATTTACTTGACAGGCAACAAAAGACTTGTGGGATTTTTATGGACTTATCTAAGGCATTTGATTGTGTGAACCACTCAAAATTAATGATGGAATTATATCAGTATGGAATTAGAGGAAAATGCTATGACATACTTAAATCATACATTACAAATAGGAAACAATGTACAGAAATCAGACATACTAGTGGGGGAAATATAACAAACTACAGATCAGAATTACAAACAGTTAAACACGGTGTGCCGCAAGGGTCTGTGCTTGGGCCAATACTATTTATACTCTACGTAAATGACTTCCCTAGCTATATAAATCAGAAACTTATAATGTATGCTGATGACACAACAATCATTTGCACAGCTGACACAAAGGAGGAGCTTGAGAAGGAAGCACTCCTGACTATCGAAAATGCAAATAAATATTTAACACAAAACAACCTGTTTATGAATCAGTCTAAAACAATGAATGTAGTATTTCAGACCAAGCATAGTGAAAATTATAATATAAATGTTAATATAAATGGAAAGACTATTAAAGAAGTAACCAGCACAAATTTTCTAGGAACCATAATAGACAAACATTTGGCATGGGGGGAGCACATCGATGCACTGTGTAAAAAGATAAACAAACAGATCTTCATCATGCATAAAACAGCTAAGACTGTGGATGATAAAGTCCTCAGATCAATGTAGTATGGACTTGTCTTCCCACATTTGTCTTACTCAGTTCATATATGGGGAAGTACACAAGCTGGCTACCTAAAAAGAATATTCACAATTCAGAAAAGGGCAGTGAGATGCATTGCAAAAATACCACCAAGACAGACCTGTAGGCAAGCTTTTGTATACTATAATATTATGACAGTATATTCACTGTACATATACCAAAGCATAATGGCGGTAAGGTCAAGTGATAAACACCTCCTAAATAAAGATGTGCACAAACACGGTACAAGAGGAAATGAAAATTACTACATGATAAACAGAAATCTAAAACTGTCTATGACTGCCCCAGAAGAAGCAGGCAAAAGGTTTTTTTAATAAACTCCCCAAAATCATTAAAAAAGAAACAGACCTAAAATGTTTTAAAAATCATTTGAAACTATATCTCACAGAGAAATGTATATACAGTTTGAGTGAATACTAAGATGGTGTTTAATACGTTATATCATTACTGAAATGTATCTTTTAAAATTATCATGTATGTTGTTTGGATTTGTGTGTACATATAATGTGAAACATGTAATACCTTTGTATGATTATGGACTATTTCTGTTTAATCATTTGTTTCATTTATATACAATGAAATCAAGTTTGATGTTAATAGCCTATTGTATGACACACCCAATACTCTAAGCTGGATTTTCAGCTGGAGTCCATGGGCAAAGAATAAATAAATAAATAAATAAATAAATTTGCATATGAAGAGACTGAATGAATGTATGTTGAGATAGAAGAAATTATTGTGATAGTTAGAGAAATGAATATTTTACTGTTGTGGGATACTGGAATTCCATATTATGAAGAGAAGGAAATATAAAATAATAGAACAATGGGGAGGTAGCCATGTGGTAGAATTCTGCACAGAGCATATTTAATAATCACTAAAACTTGGTTTAAGAATTATGAAAGAAGGCTGCACACATGGAAAAGACCTGGAGATACTGGTATGTTTCAGATTAATGTATGGTAGTGAGAAAGAGATTCCAGAACCAAGTTTTAAACTGTAAGACATTTTTAGAGGCAGATGTGGATCCTGATCATAATTTATTGATCTATTGATTATGAACTGTAGATTAATATAAAAGAAATTGCAAAAAGGTAGAAAATTACAGAGATGAGACCTGGGTAAGTTGAATGAAGGTAACATGGTTGAGAGTTTCAAAGGGAACATTAGGCAATTATTATCTGAAACAGAGAAAGGGAATACATTAGAAGATGAATGGGTAACTTCGGGAGATGAAAGGCTTGGATATCACAGTAGGTGTTGAATTTAACTGATGGAAGGAGAAAATAAAAAAAGTGAAGCAAATGAAAGGCAAAAAGATGTCTAAGAAATGAGAGCGACAGAAAGTGTAAAATGAGTAAGCAGGAATGGCTAGATGAAAAATTTAAGGCTATATAAGCATGTATAACTATGGGAAAGACATATTGCATGCAGAAAAATTATAGAGACCCTCTGAGAAAAGATAAGTAGTCCTATGAATATTTAGAACTCAGATGGAAAACCAGTACTAAGCAAAGAAGGTAAAGCTGAAAGGTGGATTGAATATATAGAGGAGCTGTACAAGAGAAATAAACCTGAAGGCAATATTACAGAAAAGGAAGAGCAAATATATAAATAAGAGATGGGAGATACGATACAGTGAGAAGAATTTGACGGAATATTGAAATCTGAAACAAGGCCACTATAGTAGATGACATTCCCTCAGAACTGTTGACATCGTTCATTGAGCTGTGACAAAACTATTCCACCTGGTGTACAAGATGTGTGAAACAGGCAAAATATCATTAGATTTGAAGAATAATGTAATAATTGCAATTAAAAACAAAGAAGGTGATGTGAACTTTATTGAACTATCAATCTGATTAGCCATGGTTGCAAAATACTGACATGAATTATTTACATAAGAAGGGAAAAATTGTTAGACACCAACTTCAGGGAAGATTAGTTTGAATTCTGGAGAAATGCTGGAACATGTGAGGTAGTACCGAAAGTATGATTATAGATTTTGTAGACCTAGAGAAAGTTTTTGACAATGTTGTCTGGAGTTCACTCTTTAAATTTCTGAAGGTAGTAGGGATAAAATACAGGGGTGGAAAAGTTATTTACAGCTTGTACAGAAACCAATGAGATTTATAGGGCATGAAAGGAAAGTAGTGGTAGAGAAGGGGGAGAGACAGGTTGTAGCTTATTCCTGATGTTAAATCTGTGCACTGAGCAAACATTAAAGGAAGCAAAATAAAAATTTGAAGAAGGAATTAAAGTTTAGGGAGAAGAAATAACAATTTCGAGGTTTTCCAGTGATGTATTTCTGTCAGAGGCAGCAAAAGATTTGGAAGAACAGTTGAACAAATGTACAGTGTCTTAGTCTTCAGACTGTTCTTTTTTGTGACCCACCACAAATTTCTCTCTGATGCCAACCTTTAGAATGTAGCCAAATTAAATCAGGTGACGCAGAGGAAATCAGATTAGGAAATGAGACACTAAAAGTAGTGGATGACTTTGCTTCATGGGGAGCATGATGGCTGAAGCAAAGAGAATATAAAATGCACACTGGCTATAGGAAGAAAAGAATTTCTGAAAAAGAGGAATTTGTTAACATCTAATATAAATTTAAATATCACACACACACACACACACACACACACACACACACACACACACACACACACACACACACACAAAAGAGAAGAAAAAGTTACTAACTTCTGGAATAAATCCTTTTTTGAGTTAGAGAACAAATATATACACCTTTGGGTCCCTACATGGTGCTGGTTGGATGCACAATGCATGTATTGCAGTTCATCAGGTGGACTGATGGGTTGGCTGTTAGGTTTATTTATTTATTATTGGTCCTGTAGATCATACAATTTGTACAGGAAAACACATCATGATATAGGACAAGTCAGTTTAAAAATTATGTTAAGATGGTGTATGATGAGAGATGATGGTAGCGGTACATAACTCACATCGCAGAATACATATAGGATATATAGACAAAATATAAAAAAGTGGTGTGTGATGAGAGATGACAGTGTTGGTACATAATACACATAGCAGAATACATATATGAGATACAGACAGAATATAAATAAGGTACAATAATTAAATTATCTTACCAAGTAGAAATATCTACAAGTGAATAAACAGCTAATAACAAGTAATTAAAATTTTGTTTCAGGAAATTCATGTACAGAATAGAAATGGTGATTTAGTAGTAATTCCTTTAATTTAATTCTCATTATGTTTGGGGTTTTGCTTGCTTTTATGTCTATTGGGAGGTGGCTGTATATTTTAATGCCCAAACACTTAATCCCATTCGTATATCATTTTGTGTTGTGAACTATAATTTGTAATTGGGTTTTGTTTCTAGTGTCATGTGCATGGCAGTCTGCATTTCTATGGAGGGATTGCGAGTGCTGTATGGTAAAACAGGCTAGTTCCACTATATAGAGGCATGGCAGTGACAGGAGTTTTAACTGTTGAAACAGTGGTTTACAGTGTTCAGCTCTTTTCTACATTTCATTATTCTTACCACTCATTTTTGTAACTTGAAAACTGTGAGAGAATCAGAGCTATTTCCCCTGAAGATTAGGCCGTAGAGCAAGACAGACTCAAAGAGCTTCAAGGAATCTACACTGGTTGTGTCTTTTAATGATCTTAATAGATAACAGATTTTATTAAGCTTTTGTGACAGTGCCTCAATATGTGGTTTCCAATTTAGAGTGTTACTGATGGTGCCTGTCTATAATGTCATCTTTGCCTATAACTATAACTGCATTGAAGGGGGTAAGATTTTGACTAGTGTGGAAGTTCATACTTACAGTTTTTTGAGTGTTTATGAGTAGTCTATTTGCTTCAAACCAAGATTGTAACTGACAAGTAGTTTCATTGACTGCATTTTGCAGTGTGTCACCTCTACTGGTTACCAGGATGTTTGTGTCATTGGCATACAGAACGGAGCTGGCATTTGGTATGTGTTCTGGGAGATCATTTATGAACAATATGAAAAGTACAGGGCCAAGGACACATCCCTGAGGGACACCATTTGTTGTATGTAGTGTATCTGACCTGCAGTGCCTGGATGTCTTTGCTTTTCTTATTTCTACGTATTGCTTTCTTTCACTAAGGTAGCTACAGAACCAATTGTGGGCTACACCTCTAATCCCATACTTTTGGAGTTTCATAAGAAGCAGCTTGTGCTCGATCATGTCAAATGCCTTGGACTGATCAAAAAATATACCAACAGCAGGTTGTTTATGGTCAATGAAACTTGAGCACTTTTCTAGAAATGCATACAAAGCACGTGTGGTGGACCTATTTTTCCAAAATCCATATTGGGTAAATGCGATTATGTTGTTAGAATTTAAAAATGTTTCTAATCTAATTGACATACAGTATTCAAATATTTTTGAGAAGGCAGATAGTATAGCAATTGGCCTATAGTTTGCCATATCTGTTTTCTCTCCCTTCTTGTAGAGAGGTATAATTTTAGCAAGTTTTAGCTGGTCTGGAAATGTTCCCTCTGGAAATGAGGTATTTATGATATTGGACAGGGGTCTACTGATGTAATTTGAACGCTTATGAAGTAAGAACCAGGGTATCATGCCCTGCAGAATAAATCACTTTAGTTCTTTTTAAAATAATATATTCAATTTGATACAGTGTTATAGGAGATAGGAAAAAGGAGTTCAGAAGAGTCTTATTTTTGAGAAGAGAGTGTGCAGTGTTTGGAGAGTTAGTCAGAAGATTTGTAGGAAGAGAGTGTACAGTATTTGAAGAGTTGGTTAGGAGGTTTTTGGAAATTACTGAAAAATAGCTGTTGCATTTGTTGGAAATTTTATGTGCATTTTCAGTCTTTTGTCCTTCTATATTTAGTGTGATTTTATCCTCTATCCTTAACTTTCTACCAGTCTGTTCATTTACTATTCCTCGACTGTCTTACATTTGATGGAAGAGCACCTAATTGTTTTATCATTATGAGCTTTTTTAACCCATTTGATAATTCTCCTGTATGTGGTTTTGTAATTTTTATAGTATACCTTGAACTCTTTGGATTTGCCACTGTCCAATTTGCTAAGTCTGTGCAGCATTCTTATCTTTTCTGATGAAGTTTTAATACCTCTTGTGACCCAAGCATTCTGTTTTTTGTTCATGATAGTCTTTGTTTTCTCTCGGAAATGGCAATTAAAGTAATATTGAAATATCTTCAGAAAATTGTCATATACTTAATAACTGTTTTTCCTGTTGGGAGTACATTGAGTGGTGGATTAAAATGTATTGTTAGTGCACTGTGACCTGAAAAACCAACATATATAATTTTTACAGTGCAATCTGTGTTAGTAGTATCCTGATCAAGACAGCTATTTAATCTCGTTAGACATATAACTTTCATATTTAAGTTGAATGACACCATTAAATTTATTAATTGTGACGTTCGAGCAGATTCTTCAAGGAAATCAATGTTGAGATCACCACATATTATCATAGTTTTTGAGTTATTGTGACATGCTTTTTCTAGCAATTGTGCAAAGTTTCTGAGGAAGATCTAGGTGATCTCACACATTAAATACATATTTATGTTGGCAAGTACTACCCCAGCTATTTCAGTGTCTTTGTCTAAGGAATATACTTCACAGGGATGGAAAGGTTCACAGCTAATGCTATTTCTTATGTAGATACAAGTTCCACCACCTTTGCAATTTTTCCTAGAATAGTGGTGAACTAATCTGAAGTTTTGAATATACTGATAAGGTAATTCTGACTCTTTTAGCCAGTGTTCACCAATACACAGTAAGTGCATGCCTGACAAAATGTTAGTATCACTCGTAAGAATTTCAAGTTCACTTATGTTTTTTCTCAATCCTTGCACATTGTGACAGTATATGTTAAGGTTGTCACATTCTTCTATGTGAGGAAGATTTCTGTTGGGTAGAATGAGTAGAGGGAAGAGAGGCAGGAGGCTGGAAGAGGAGTTGGGGATGAGTATCTAGTGGCTCAGAGGTAGGCAGCCAGTTTGCTGGCTACAAATCCAGGAGGGAGGGGTAGTAGGTCCACAGACTAGACATGTCATGGCTGGGTGCTGGAGCTTATGAGGAACAGCACGTAATGAACATGACATGCAGGCAGGAATTGGGAGGGGGTGATAGGACAGAGAAAAGGGAGTCTGTTGGGTGGAGGGTGCAAGAACAGTAGGTTGATAGAGATTGAGGCCAGGAGGAATGTGAAAGTGAAGGATGTGTTGCAATGATAACTCTGATCTGCATATTTCAGTAAAGCTGGTGGTAGGGGGAAGGATCCAGATGGTCTGGGTTGTGAAACAGCTATTGAAATTGAGAATTTTTGCTCAGCTACATATTGTCACAGATGGTGGACAAATTTGATCATGTCCACAGTGTGAAAGTGAACATTCATTCTGGTGGACAGCTGGTTGGTTGACATACCAATATGAGAAGCTGTGCACTGATTGCAGCAGAATTGGTGTATGACATAGGTGCTTTCACACATGGTCCTCCTGCTGATGGGATAACATAAACCATTGACAGGACTGGAGTAGGAAGTGCTAGGTGGGTGGACTGGGCAGGTCTTGCATCTGGGTCTTTCACATGGATATGATGCCTGCAGCAAGAGAATGGGAGAGAGAGTGGTGTAGGGATGGATTAGGATGACAATGGAAGACCACTTTAGGAGGTGTGGAAGGAGCTTGAGTAGGATGTCCCTCATTTCAGGGCACGATGATAGATAATCAAAGCCCAGGCAAAGGGTGTGGTTCGGTTGTTCCAGTGCAGTGTGGTGCTGGGTGATGATGATGCTCATTTGTAACTCATTTTTAGTGCTTTTGGGATGATTAGGTTCTGTGAGAATATGGCACAAGAAATCTGTTGGTTGACTATGTTTGAGGCCTAGTGCCTGTCTGTGAAGGTCCTCATGAGATCTTCAGCAGACTGGACAAGGGAGTTTTCATCGCTACAGATGTGCATTCCACAGATGACCAGGCTGCATTGGAGCAAATTTTTGGTGTGGAGGGATGACTCCTAATGAATTCCAGGTATTGTTGGTGGTTAGTGGGTTTTAAATGGACAGTGCCATCAGAGAAGTGATGATAAATGTCCAGAAAGGTAGCACATTGATTCGAGCAAAACAGAGTGAAGTTGATTGGAGTGGAGATGTTGAGGCAGTGGAGGAACAAGGATAGGGTGTCTTGGCCCTGAGTCCAGCTCATGAAGATATCATCAATGGACTTGAATCAGATGAGAGGTTTGGCATTTTGGGTGGTTAGGAAGGTTTCCTCTAGATGGCCCACAAAAAGGTTGGCAAAGGGGTGTCCTTAGCTGTGTATTTAGGTTTCTTTGTATACCTTCTCCCCAAAGGAGAAGTAGTTAATTGTTGGTAAAGGGTATGCTGAATGAGGTTCTGGGTTTGGAGTCTGAAGGACATTGGGAGAGTTTGTGTTCAGCAGTAAAAAGGCGATGGGCATGAGGGATGTTGGTGTGTAGGTAGGTGGCATCAAGAGTGATGACTAGGCAGATGATGGAGAGTCTATGAAGGAAGTGGTTACCATCTTTGATGTGAGAGACAAAGTTTTGTCATTTGGTTGGAGATGTTAGTGAACAAGAGTGGAAATTCTTTCAATAGGAGCACAAGAACCAGCTACAATGGGGTGGACAGGATTGTTGGATTTATGAATTTTGGGGAGCATGTAGAATGTGACTGTGTGGGGCTTTGTTGGTATGAGAAGGATAATGCACTCTGGAGAGAGTTTGTGGGATGGGTCTTTGAATTCAGTAGGAACTGATGGTTATGTTGGACTTCTGGGATGGGATCCCCCACAGCAGAGCTTAGAGGTAGGTACATCAGACAGTTTGCACAGTGATGGAGCATTTATCTCCAGGGAAGACAATTGAGTCAGGATTTGTTTTGAGGCTGCCATGGAGAGGAAACTCTCTGGCTAATGACAGATGTGCATAACCACCTATAGTGTGGCTGACTGCTAATGCAGAGACACATGTGAACCATTTCTCATCATGATGGGCAGAGAGAGCATGTGTGATTGGCAGAAGCTAAACAGATGGTAATCCACAAAGTGAGGTGGTAGATGATGAGGTTGTCCAAAATAAGAGTGAAGTCTGGGGTTGGCTAGTTGTGGTGGTTGAAGTAAGAGAGGTAATGGTGTCAAAGCAGAGTCTGGGTCTTGCTCCAGTGGTGGAAGCTGGGGGGTGAGCTTGCTTTTCAGCAGCTTCAATCAAGGGAAATCCATCTGCTGAAAATGTGGTAGTGATTGACTCCAGACCAACATCCAACAACCGTCTATATTGATTGGAGAACACTTCTGGGGGTGTGTCATAGTGGATGCATTGCTCATCTTGTAGTCCTTCCATGAGGAGAAATTCAGCAATTAGTTTCATTTAGATCTTCCAGGTTGGAACTTTTGCAATTTCATTTGCAATATAATTTCATTGTCATCCGAGATATAATGAATCTGTACCAAACGGACCTCTGTTCAGTAATAGAGTATGATACATATTCTGATTGACAAAATTTCATATTCCATTCATTTTTCAACTACGTTTTTTCTAAAACTGCAAATCTAGCATTCCAAAAGGAAGCCTGTAGGATAGATATTTTGTTTGTAAAAATTTATTTGAAATTTCTTTCCCTTTCATATTAGCTGTAATATGACTTTTAAGAACATTAATTGTCCAATAAATTTCATTTCTTTCTTTTGATTGTAAATGGTTTGTATTCCACATTTTGAAATATTTGACTATGGAAATTCATCATAGCATTCACTATCCATAAAAATAAAACCTGCTTCAATTTTTCATAAATACCAGAAAAGATCATGATGTTAATATCATGAAAATGTATCTTTAATGCTTCGTGCCAACAAGTTTTGATATTTTTGTTCAGCTTTTCTTAGTACGTGTCACTGAATAATGGAGAGAGACAGTGGTGTAAATTCAACTGTTTGACTCACTTCCATATGACATGGAATGGAGTTTTACCTGTTTAACTGGTGACTGTGAACACAATGTTTAGTAAGAATGTTATTTTTTTTATAATTCTACAACTATGAAAAGCAATGCAATCTTATAATTTGTGGAATCATTATCTGTCTTTACCCAGTAACCAAAGGTTTAAATACAAGAAATTAATCATTGGAGAGGTAGACTTGGCAATAATCTACAATGCTTTTGCATCTGCAAATGAAGATTTTCACTGGAACTCTAAAAACCTGGGCCTCCTAAGAAATCATATCCCAAAATACATTTGAATAATGAGGTGAGCCACAAATTACTCCAAATGGATGAATACTGTATTATTATTGTTTTCTAGTTTATGCTACAAGCATCACCGGAACTGTTGTTCTACACTGCTATTTTCTGTCACATAGTGGTATAGCCTTGATGAAGAAAAGTTAATAATTAAATTACACCATTTCAATAATTTCTTGTTGTCAGAATTTCAAATTGTTTATTAGCTATTCAATAAACAATATGGCTAAGACAATTTGAAGTTTTGTGTGCAATATGGTTGCTATGTCTCAAACTGCATTTTTACAGATTGTTAGTACTATCTTGCTGATTGCACTGTGGGAATGGGACTGTTAGATTTGAGGTCTCATGCTAGCATCCTGTATTGTTGAGAAGACATTAATTTTGCTTATTAGTATTCCAGATAATGAAGAATAACTTATTCTGAAATATTGTTTAAAATAGGTATTCTGCAACAAAAAGATATAAAAATTTTGGACCTGGACATTATTAAATTTGTGGACCATGTTTGTTTCAAGAATAACCAAAACAATGAATGAAAGTTAAAAAGGACAACAGTGAACTTGAAAACAATGTACAGGAGCTGAAACTGAGATATGTGACTCTTTAGTTCAAAACTTATTATTTTTAGGCAAAATAGTTTTTCAATATGACAGTAAAAATGATGAAAATTGAAGAAAATGTATTTTTGAAGGAAGTTTTAGCTAGATTAGATGACTTGAGATACACATTAAAATCAGAATATGATTGCTTAATATCTGTTCTATACTAAAATCCAAATGTAATTATTTACAACTGGAAGTACAAGGTAAGTTAGAATTAACAATTAAACTAACAGTGACCTTCTGAAATTTGAACTTGTATCTAACATAAGTGTCCAATTAAAATGTTTTAAGGATGAATTTAATCAGAAAAAATTAAACAATTTACAGAAGCTAATATCTCGTTGGATAACACAATAAAAGAAATCAATTCTAAAATCAGTCCTGTTGTTGAAGAGAAACATTTAATTGGGACAGACAATAGTATTCTTGCTGTGCAGGAAACCTGTGATGACACAAATCTATCATCCATGACCTTATCTGTAGCTGATGGTACTGAAATTTCAAACTATATTTTCAGGGCAGATAGAAATGTTCTTGTTGTGCAGGAAACTTGTGTAGACACAACTTCACCATCTATAAACTTACCTGTAGTTGTATGTAATGACATTTTGAACCGTACTTACTATAGAATAGAATAAAATACAATCTTTATTGTCAATGACATGTTATATACAATCATTTGATTGAAACATTGGTGACTCATCAATGAATAATTCTATGCCTACCTTAGTATACCTAAAACAAGATACCTTAAAATAATGCCTGTGGATGCTCCTGGAAGCACATTACAACATAAAAAGATAATTACATGTTAGATTTCTTCCTTTTTCTTAAAATTTTCACAGTGGTTTGAAATCATTCTTTTGAAGTATTTTTGTTTCTGTAGTTTATAAATATAGACATACTTCAAAGACCACATACTTTAATAAAAGTAGTATATATGTTTAGATCCAGATATTTAGATACATAGTTCACATAATACATAGTTTATAAGTATGAACACATATAAAAACAACATATACCTCCATTAAAAGGAAACATAAGCATATGCATAAAACGTAATGTCAGAAAAAGAGGAAAACAAAACAAATGTAATATCTCCTACTTGTCTTCCTCATTTATAAAATAATCCACACTGTAGAAGCATTTCCTTTTTAAATATTTTTCAAAGTTTGCACAGGTGGCTTCTAGCTTGCAGTCCTTCAACTTTCAATGGATTTTATTGCTAAGCTTCAAAGCCATGTAATATGGAGTATTTTCAAGTAATGTTAGTCTGTGAAAAGGTAACATGTAATCTTGTTTGTGCCTCGTTTCCTAAGTATGTGTAAATGAATTTCCCTCAAAAAGATGTGGGTTTTTTAATTCAAAGAGAAGTGTTTCATATATAAACATGGAAGGAATTGCCAGTAAGTCAAGGCTTGCAAATAAAGGTTTGCATGATTGCCTATTATTTGTTCCAGTCATAGCTCTGATAACTTTTTTCTGTAGCTTGAACACTCTGAGGAGGCTTCTTTTTTCAACTCCACAAAAATTTATACCATATCTTACTACTGATATAAAATATGTATGATACACAATTTTCGTAACAGCTAAGTCAGTTACTTTATTCATAATCCTAATTGCGTAAACAAAACTATTTAACTGCAACAGTAATCAATCCACATGATCAGTTCATGACAAGTTTTTGTTTATGGTCACTCCGAGAAATTTGACAGAATATGCAGTTATCAGTTCTCTGCCTTCATAACTTAACTGTGTTACATATTCAACAGTTTTATTTATTTATTTATTTATCCATCTTTAAGCATTTACATGCATTCGATGTCGTCATGAGTGTACAATTTGTGTTTTGTTAAGTTTAGTTTCATAGAACTATTATCTATCCAATTTTCTAGTTCTTGAAGAGACTGTTTTGTTTTCTGTGCTAATACTTCAGTGTTTTTACAGCAGACTACTGCTGTTGAGACATCTGCATACAGAATCGTATCTGAAGTTACCGTACCTGGCATGTCATTTATATAATATAGAAATAGTAATGGGCCTAGTATGGACCCCTGGCATACACCTGCTTGTATTTCCTTCCAACTAGAGCAAGCTTTCTCGCCCTTATGTGTATAACTACCCTGTGCTTTCTATTTTTGAGATACGACTTGAACCAATTTAAACATTTTTCATGGAAGCCATAAGAAGCTAATTTGAGGAGCAGCTGCTTATGGTTTACCATATCAAAAGCCTTACTGAGGTCACAGAAGATACCGGATACACTCTCCTTGTTATCAGGGCATTTGCTTCTCTTAGTGATTAGTTCATTAACAGCATGCACAGTGCTTTGGCTCCTCCTAAATCCATACTGATTATTAAGAATAATGTTATGTTTTTTGTTATATTTTTCTAGTTGGTTACACACTACATGCTCAAATATTTTAGAAGTAATTGTTAGTAGTGATACTGCATGAAAATTTCCTATCCCCTCTTGTCTGCCCTTTTTGTGGATAGGTCGAACTTCTGCATACTTCAGCCTATCCGGAAATCAGCCCTCATCAAACGATTGATTTATTATGTGACAGAGTTGGGGTGCAATACTATCGCATCCTGCCTTTATTATTTTTGTTGGGACTCCATCTCAGCCCACCATTTGAGATTTTTTTAGGGATTTTATAATGTTAGCCACCTCATAGCAGGATACATGAGTGGATTTGAATTCTACTGATCTGCACTGCATTATATTGGAACTTACGTGTGGAGGAGGGAGTTTGTCAATTTTGTTAGAAATTATGAAATACCTGTTGAATTCTTCGCAAATATGTCTGGATTTTGTAATCATTCCCCATCTGTTTCTAATTTATGACTAAAACTTTTTGTTTTTTCTGCACCTCTTTCACTCCTGACAATTTGCCATACAGCTTTTGATTTATTTGTGGCATCTGATATGTATTTACTGTTTGCCATTTGTTTTGCTTGTTTAACTACTCTACCAAATATTCTTTTGTATTTGTTTACATATGTGGCAAACTCTACATCATGGTTGTTCTTTGCTTGCATGTGCAGTTTCATCTTTTTCATACTAGAGATCCTGATGCCTTCAGTTATCCATGAGTTCTTTTTACAGTTTTTGCCACATGATTCTATGAAGGGGAAGCATTCATTGAAAACACTCATGAATTCTGGTATGAAAGCATTGTAGTTTGTGTTTACGGAGTCCTGCTTGCTGAAAGACCAGTATGTTTTATTTATTCTCGAGACTTGTTTCACTGTTACAGTTTTATCTAAATTTGGCAATGAGATAAAAAGGGCTGAGTGGTCAGATATACATAATTCTAAGATGAACTTTTCTGTAGCATCATAGTCGATGCTGCTCACAATATTATCTATACATGTTGCAGAAGATGCTGTTATTCTAGTGTACTCACTAAAGTTTAATGTTAAGCCATTTGTAGGTAACATATCCTTCACAGAAACGGAAAACCTGTCATCATCTCTTACATTTATGTTGAAGTCAGCACAAATTATGACCTTTGTACATAACTTTTCTACCTGTAATCTATATAATGAGGTTTCACTTTTGTCTAAAAATGCACATGTAGCAGAATAGTCAGGGATATTATATATACTAATAATTAATATGCCATATTCAAAAAGTTCAATGCAGCAGCTTTCAAATAATAGTTCCTTGTTCAAGCAATTAAAAGTCCACCTGACTTCAAAGCTTGGTGATTCTTCTAGTAGAATGCACGATCCTCCAAAACCATTTTTTCTACAAAAACTCGCTGCTAAATTGTAACCTGAAAGTGAGTTTATCAAGTTTATATGTTCACTTTTAAGCCAGTGCTCATTTAAGCATATACATTTTACAGAACTTGTGCTCTCCACAAAAACTTCTAGCTCATACAATTTGTTTCATCATTTCTACTGATAGACTGCCAATGTTGAGATCTATTACGAAATTATTATGTTTTAAATCAAACAGAGAATCATTTAATTGGTCATCAAATGTGGCACCTGAGTGGGTCTTTAATTCTTTATTCCATTCTATTATTTTGTACTAATTTATCAAAAGGTGAGTAATTAGAAGTAAATGTAAATTACAGGCAGCACTGTATATGGAGAATGTTTAGAGGACAATTGATGACTGTACCTTTATGTTGTTGAACTAACTAACTAACTTAGTTGGGATGTGGGTAAATGTGTGTGTTACTAGTGCTGCTAGTAATGTGACTTGGTCAAAAAAAAAAAAAAAAAAAAAAAAAAAAAAAAAAAAAAAAAAAAAAAAAGGAAGAACACGTATTTCCTGTTATGTGTAACATGCTATAGAAGTACTGAACAGAGAAGTGATAAAACAAGGGCTTACTATTAAAACAGTGACAGTATTTGAAGCAAATAGGGATCAGGCTAGTGATAAGGAGACACTGCACTGGAGATACCATCAGAGGATCACAAGCTC
The DNA here is from genome assembly GCF_023864275.1 of Schistocerca cancellata. Classification (NCBI taxonomy): domain Eukaryota; kingdom Metazoa; phylum Arthropoda; class Insecta; order Orthoptera; family Acrididae; genus Schistocerca; species Schistocerca cancellata. The sequence continues at coordinate 174,130,515 of NC_064632.1, forward strand.
TTATTGTGATGTGAGCTTAGCGAACCCAGGGGTTCAATGCTTGTGCAGTATTATTGCATGTTTTCCGCAACTCATCTGCTCATCTTTTCACAATTATCAACTACTGTCTGCTTCTATTTTGTGTAAAAACAATGGACATCTTTTCACAATACTATCTTCTACACCTTTCTTCTATTTTGTATATAAATTGAGGAGCACTTTTTCAAAAGCCTATAAATGCACTTTCTCAAAAGTCAGTAAATACTCAGTTGTTCAAAATTTAGATTTTTGTAGTTACAAATCTAGCTTTTTGCCAGGCATGACCTAGTGAAATGATATTGTCAAAAGTTACCTTCATTGTTGAAAACTAAGAGTTTTTGCGAAACTCCGTATTTTCTCGCAGGCAGTTAAAGTAAAAGTCAATAAATGCGAACTGTGCTTTACTTCTGAGCGAACTGAATGGAGGATAACAACATAGGATATCATTGTCAGTGATACTGTCAGGGATAATGCAAGAGAATTTTCTGTGGGGAGGGGGGACACTGTAGGCAAGCATCTGCTGCCAGAACCAACAATGGCAATAAACAATGTTAACTCCTGCTTATTGCTCAGCTTTGTCATGGAGAATGTCTATCAAGAAAGAAACCTGATGGAAGAATACTAATTCAATAAAGTACAGCATAAAGGAAAGAGATACCCAGACAGTACCTGTACATGTTACTACATTGCAAGAAACTTTCAAGTATGTCCAAAGACAAACCCTCAAAAGGGGCAAGATCTGGAAAAAAAGAATCAATTAATAACAAATCTACAGTTTGCGCAAACTTTATGCAAATAAGTTCTACACATTAATGGAGGAGGAAAATCCAGATGTCCTTAAAGTACGTTTTGATGTACAACAGAATCAGCCTGTACCAAATCTCTCCATAAGTGAAGCATTCTATTCAAGATGGGTTTGGCTATACAATTTGTGCATTATGATTCATTCCTGAAGACAGACAAAGGAAAGGACTGCTTTTTATATTACTCAGAAACCGGAGGACTGGAATGATGAAACCAAATAACCTCTGCTCTTTTGAATTTTCTCAGAAACCTTGAGGCCTCCCAGCCAGAAAATGGTTGAAACAAAATTCATTTACTTTCTAAATCCTCTATCACTCAAAATAAAAAAATACAGTAAATGATTGATTTTTATTTGGTCCCATTTGATTACATTTTGTATAAAGTGTGTACTTGTAACATAGGACAAGTCAACTTAAACCTATTTACTTACAGTATTTAATCTGTTTGTTACAATTTAATACATCAAAGTGGCAATACTTATAATAATGTTGCACACATTTTTCACCCATGTTTTGTTCCTGAAAATAATTTACATATTACATTATACTTATAATTACATTTTACTCTCAGTATTCATGTTCTCAAGTTATGGTATTTACATATCATAATATGTTCAATTACTTACAGCACATCTATAACAGTAATAGTAGCATTTTTCATTCATTGATACATATACTCTTCTACACTATAAAGTTCTTTTTCTATTAAATAATCCTTTAAAAGTTTTTGGAATGTCGTTTTGCTCAAGTTGTCCAGTAAATTCTTTGGAAGGCACTTTATGAGTTTGACACCTGTGTATCAAGGACCTTTTTCAGCAACTGTCAGTCAATGTTGTACACTTCTCAGATGGACATTATTTCTTGTTTCGCATGTATGAACATTTACATTTCTTTCTAGTAGTGCATTTCCTTTTATTAATGATATTACTGTTTCATAAATGTTTAGAAATGGAAATGTCAGTATTTTTAGGCTATGGAAAACAGTTCTGCATGAGTCTCTTTGTTTCTGGTTCAAGATGGTCCCAACAGCTTTCTTTTACAATGTAAATATTCTTTTTACATTTTTGCTGCTGAAATTTCCCCAAACAGTAATTCCATATTGTAGGTATGGCTCAAATAGAGCATGGTACACTCTCCTTGTTGGCACAATGTGCAAGCTGTTTCATAAAAAATATTTCAGTGCTTAATTGACAGCAAACATTATCCATATGTTGACTCCATTGGAGCTGATTGTCAACTGTAGCCCCAAAAATTTAATAGTGGTAACTTCTTCCAGTCTTGTTTCATGTATGAATATACCTATGTGCTCTTCCTTTTCTCTACTTGTAAACAACATGAACATTGCCTTTTTTAGATTTAAAATTAAGTCATTTTGTGTAAGCCACTGTACTGTGTTATTTATTGACATAAATTCATTTATTTCCAGTGTTTCCACATTTTTTTCTGCATTCATTAGTGTCATGTCATCTGCATATAGGGTGTCCGAAAAGTCTTTCCCTGATTACACAAATTGATAACTCAGGCTAGAAGTAAGATACAAATATGAAACTGGTGTCTAATTGTTTACAAACTATCAAAGTTTTTTTCACACATCAGTAATCTTCCACATGAGCACCCTTGGTAGCACGTAGCACATCTAGGCGCTATTCAACATCACTGGAGGGATCAATTCAATGACTGTGGTTATCCATTGCCGCAGGCTTTCAATATATGGTACACGTGTTCGGTAGACCTCGTCCTTGACATAACCCCATAAAAAGAAGTCTAATCAGGTTATGTCAGGAGAGTGTGGAGGCCAAACCATTGGCCCATCATGACCAATCCATTGCACAGGAAAGGTCATATCGAGATAGGCACGGACGTCCAAACCCCAATGAGGCGGTGCACTGTCTTGCTGAAACAAGACATCGGGGTGATACTGAAGCAGCTGAGGAATAGCATACAGTTGCAACATGTCCAGATACACTGCAGATGTGATGGTAGCCTCAGCAAAGAAGAATGGCCTGATAATTCGAACGTGCTATAGCTTGCACCAAACATTCACCTTTGGACTGCCTCTGGTGCACTCCATGACCTCGCCAGGGGGTTGTGAACCCCAAATGTGCACATTATGGCGATTCACTTCTCCACTTGCAAAAAAGGTCGCTTCGTCAGAAAAGGCAATTCGTCTGAGATAACCATCATCATGCTCAATACGTGATAGCATTTGGACCGCAAAGTCATATCGATGTGTACTGTCATTGGGCAACAAGGCCTGAACGATTTGCACTTTGTATGCACAAAATAATAAATGTTTGTGTAAAATGTCATGGAGAAAGCTTTTTGGCATCTGTAATTCACGTGAGGCCCTGCGCACCGATTTCTTCGGACTTCGCAGAAAAGACTGCCTTACAGCTTCTACCCTGTCTGCTGAGGTTCTTGGCCCGACCAGACCTCGGAAGGTCAGCAACCGATCCTGTGTTCTTGAACCTCTCATACCAGGCTTTAATGCTCTTGACATCAGGTGCATTCCTTCCAAATGTTGTCTGGAAGTGTCTCTGCACTGTGGTTGGTAATCATGTCTCATGGTACCACAGGACACACTGTGCCTTCTCCTGATTGGTTAACATGGCTTCTTGGGCACTGCACCTCATCCACTACTTAAGTACTGTGAACCTAAAACAGAAAAAAAACTTTGATAGTTGTAAACAGTTCAACAGAAGTTTCATATTTGTATCATTTGTATCTTACTTCTAGCCTGAGTTATCAATTTATATAATCAGGGAAAGACTTTTTGGACACCCTGTACTTTTTTATCTTACTCACTGACATCAATGTTGTTTACAAATGGGTTGAACGAAAGTGGGCCAAGTGCAGATCCTCGAGTCACTCTGTACTTAATATTTCTGATTTCATATCTGCATCCAGTTTCTGTTTCCACATACTACTTTCTGTTGCTGATGTATGATTTTATCCACTTGGTTGCATGTCCGCGAATACCATAGCTTTCAAGTTTTTCAATAAGTGTAGTATGGGTGGTTCTGCTAAACACTTTAGACAACTCCAGAAACATAGCAGACACAGAGTTTCTTTTGTCTAATGCATCTATAATGGATTCTGTGAGGCTTGAGATGGCAGTTTCTGTAGATTTCTTTTTTGGAAACCATGTTGCGCTCGAATCAGGATACTGCATTTCTCCAGGAATATGGTCAACCTACTGTGCATTAGCATCTCTAGAAACCAGAGATTAAAGACACTGGTCTGTAGTTATTTGGATCATTTTTGTCTCATTTCTGAAATATTGGTGCTACTTTGTTTACTTTTAATTTTTCTGTGAATACTCCTTCTCTAAATGAGCAGTTTGTAATATCCAAAAGAGACTTGATTATTTCTTCATTCATATATTTTATTAAACAATTTGATACTTCATCATCTCCTGCAAACTTTTTGGGTTTTAATTTTTGGATTATTTTTATGAGTTCTGTTCTTGTCACTGGTTTCAGGAACATTGAATAGGATGGTTGGCCCAGTGTTTTAGCATGTTTCAACCACTGATGATTTGTTTCCTCTATTAACATTTGTATGGCATCTATAAAGTTGTTGTTTAGTATATTAGCAATTTTTGTTCCACCTGTAACTATGTTGTCATCAATTCTCACGGACTCAGTAAAACTACAGTTTTTTACACTTTTTTGACTATGTCTTATGCTGTTGATTATATCCCAAGTTGTTTTACTTTTTTGATTTGAATTTGCTATGGCACTGTTTATTGCAATGGCTGTATTTCTTCTGATACTGTTTATATGTCTCCGTATTCCCTGCTTGTCTGAGTTCTTTCACTCTAGTTCTAAGTTCAAGTATTTCTTTCGTAATACATTTCTGATTGTGACCCTGCTTTTTTTGAAAGGCTTCTTTGGGGAAGACTACATGAAAGTAATGCCTTAGTGTATTAGGAAATACATCATACTTCTCATTTGTACCTTGTGATTGCATTGTTTTGACACATTTTTCTTTTTTCAGTGTTGTTTTGAAAATGTTCATGTTCTGTACATTGATAATCCTGACTTCTTTCTTGCCATCCATTTCTTCTGTTTCTGAGCTCCTTCTTACACTATGGAATCAAAAGTATCTGGACACCCCTAAAAACATGTGTTTTTCATATTAGGTGCACTGTACTGCCACCTAATGCCAGACACTCCATACAAGTGACCTCAGTAGTCATTACACATTGTGAGAGAGCAGAACGGGATGCTCTGTGGAACTGATGGACTTTGAATGTGATTGAGTCCCACCTGTGTCATACTGTACATTTGTACACGAGATCTCTGCACATCTAAACATCCCTAGGTCCACTGTTTCTGGTGTGATAGTGAAGTGGAAATGTGAAGGGACACGTACAGCACAAAAGCATACAGGCCGACCTCATCTCTTGACTGACAGAGACCGCCGACACTTGAAGAGGATCATAATGTGTAATAGGCAGACATCTATACAGACTATCACACAGAAATTCCAAACTACATCAGGATCCACTGCAAGTACTATGACAGTTAGGAGGGAGGTGAGAAAACTTGGATTTCGTGGTCAAGCAGCTGCTCATAAACCACACATCATGCCGGTAAATTTCAAATGACGCCTCATTTGGTGTAAAGTGTGTAAACATTGGATGAGTGAAAAAGTGGAAAAAGTTGTTTGGAGTGACAAATCATGGTACACAATGAGGCAATCTGATTGCAGGGTGTGGGTATGGCGAATGCCCAGTGAACATCATCTGCCAGCATGTGTAGTGCCAACAGTAAAATTCGGAGGTGGTGAATCTACAATATTCCGTACAGAGAGGGAGATCATTTATAAATATAATAAAAAGTAGGGGGGCCAGAACTGAGCCCTGTGGCACACCACATGTGATGGTACCCATTCTGAAGATAATGGGACACCATCTTGACTATCTACTGCAACTTTTTGTTTCCTGTTTGACGGATGTGAGTCAAGCCATTTCCCTGCTGCACCACCTGCAGGTTTTTAAGGCCAAGTACAATGAAGCCAAGAAAATCTTTAAGAAAGAGCTTTCAAATCTAAGAAAACAGATATACAGCAGTGAAATAGCTCAATCAGACAATATAGCCAAGACCTCATGGAGAATTGTAAATCAATTTCGCAAAGCCACACCGAAGCCAGAAACTGAAATTTTAATTATAAGACATGAAGGAAACACAATTAAAGATCCTAATAAAGTCTGCAATGTTTTCAATAAATACTTTATATCTGCAGCTGTTAGTCCAATTAATAACACAGTTGTGAGTAGTGAGGTAAAGCTCTGCCCCTTTGAAGAGCCACCTTTTGAATTCAAACAAGTAAGTGAAAAAGAAATAGGCAGGATAATAAATAACCTAAAGAATAAGTTCTCATCTGGATGGGATGGTTTGAGTAGTATCATGATTAAAAAATGTAATAAGAAATTAGTTAAAATAATCACCCACCAGGTAAACTGCAGTATCAGAGAACATACATTTCCAAATGTATTGAAATGGAGCACAGTTAAATCAGTGCATAAAAAAGGATCCAAGGAAGAGGTTTCAAATTTCAGGCCCATATCATTAATACCTGTCTTCAGCAAAGTATTTGAAGTTGTGCTGCTGACACACCTTAGTGACTATTTGTTGAAAAATAAGTTCCTAACAGAGACATAACACGAATTCCGAAAAGATCATAGTACTATCACAGCAATTACAGAATTTCTTCACAAAATGTATGGTGCCCTTGATCAAGGAATGCAAATAGCTGGCATATTTCTAGACCTTACTAAAGCCTTTGACTCGGTACACCATGAGTTACTTTTAAGTAAACTTGAGTCATACAATGTAAATGCTGCATCCATGAAATTGCTGGCTACATATTTATTTAACCGCATGCAGTGTACAAAGCTGACTTACAAAATCAATAATCAGATCATTAATTTCGAGTCCAAATATGAGACAGTCACACAAGGTGTACCCCAGGGCTCAATTTTGGGTCCTTTCCTTTTCCTAGTGTACATAAATGATATAGAGCAACCTTTCAACTCCCAATTGGTAACCTATGCAGACGATACCTCACTGTTATTTCTTGGTAAACAAAATGATGAGTTAACGTTGGTACTACAGCAAAACGTTGGGACTACGGCAAACAACTACTTATTTCCAAGATCAAGGTTTGAAAGTTAATATCAGTAAATCTCAGTTATTGCCATTTAAACTTACAAACTCACACCAAACCTCTATCAGTAACATAGGTGGAATTGAAGTAGTGGACACAGAAGGCTGCAGATTTCTAGGTATTCACCTAGATGAAAATCTAAGATGGGTAAACCATATCAAATTTTTATGCAATAAAATCAGCAGTTCATTACATCTAATCAGCCAGTTATCAAAAGTAATTCCACATCAGACATTAAAGACAATTTATTATGGAACCACAGATTAATTACGGGATAGAGATATGGGGTTGTGCTGCTGACATACATATGAACAGAATATTAACCCTACAGAAAAAAGCAATCAGAATTATCTATGGATTAGGGTATAGAGATTCATGCAGGGAAATCTTTGTTCATCATAAATACCTCACAGTCTACTCACTGTATCTTTACAAATTAATTATATTTTTTGTGACACATCAAAACAAAGAAACAAAGTGCTCTGATATGCATGCCTATAATACAAGAAATAAAGACTGCAACTACAGACAAAGAACAAAATTAAAAACAACAGACCATAGTCCATGCATTAGTGGTCAAATATGGTACAACAGATTACCGAGCTCTATAAGGTGCCACAAAGGGAACTTATTCAAAGTGAAACTGAAACATTTCTTGATTGACAAGTGTTTATACTCTCTAAGTGAATATTAATATTAAACTGAAATAAATTATTGTGTGTGTCTATATATATATATATATATATATTTATTTAAAAAGAAAGATGATGAGACTTACCAAACAAAAGCGCTGGCAGGTCGATAGACACACAAACAAACACAAACATACACACAAAAATCTAGCTTTCGCAACCAACGGTTGCCTCGTCAGGAAAGAGGGAAGGAGAAGGAAAGACAAAAGGATATGGGTTTTAAGGGAGAGGGTAAGGAGTCATTCCAATCCCGGGAGCGGAAAGACTTACCTTAGGGGGAAAAAAGGACAGGTATACACTCGCACACACACACATATCCATCCGCATATACACAGACACAAGCAGACATATGCTTGTGTCTGTGTGTATGCGGATGGATATATATATATACCTAAAAACAAAGATGATGTGACTTACCAAATGAAAGTGCTGGCAGGTCGACAGACACACAAACGAACACAAGCATACACACAAAATTCAAGCTTTCGCAACAAACTGTTGCCTCATCAGGAATATATATATATATATATATATATATATATATATATATATATATATATATATATATATATATATATATATATATATATATATATGGTTATAATAGAAGGAAACATTCCACGAAGGAAAAATATATCTAAAAACAAAGATGATGTGACTTACCAAATGAAAGTGCTGGCAGGTCGACAGACACACAAACTAACACAAACATACACACAAAATTCAAGCTTTCGCAACAAACTGTTGCCTCATCAGGAAAGAGGGAAGGAGAGGGAAAGACGAAAGGATGTGGGTTTTAAAGGAGAGGGTAAGGAGTCATTCCAGTCCCGGGAGCGGAAAGACTTACCTTAGGGGGAAAAAAGGATGGGTACACACTCGCACACACACACATATCCATCCACACATATACAGACACAAGCCAATTCGCAATTCACCAAAAGTTAACGTGTTTTGTGCAATCTCATGGTTTAAAGTTTACGGTCCCTTTTTCTTCTGCAAAAAAAACGTTACAGGACACGTGTATCTGGACGTGCTGGAAAATTGGCTCATGCCACAACTGGAGACCGACAGCGCCGACTTCATCTTTCAACAGGATGGTGCTCCACTGCACTTCCATCATGATGTTCGGCATTTCTTACACAGGAGATTGGAAAACCGATGGATCGGTCGTGGTGGAGATCATGATCAGCAATTCATGTCATGGCCTCCATGCTCTCCCGACTTAACCCCATGCGATTTCTTTCTGTGGAGTTATGTGAAAGATTCAGTGTTTAAACCTCCTCTACCAAGAAACGTGCCAGAACTGCGAGCTCGCATCAACGATGCTTTCGAACTCATTGACGGGGACATGCTGCGCCGAGTGTGGGAGGAACTTGATTATCGGCTTGATGTCTGCCGAATCACTAAAGGGGCACATATCGAACATTTGTGAATGCCTAAAAAAAACTTTTTGAGTTTTTGTATGTGTGTGCAAAGCATCGTGAAAATATCTCAAATAATAAAGTTATTGTAGAGCTGTGAAAATGCTTCAATCATTTGTAGTAACCCTGTACAAAGAAAAGAAAATGTCATTTGGAAAACATATAGGATTATAAACAGACACATCACTGAAACCTTCAATCAGCAATTACAGCTTGTGAACTGGTCTCCTGTATATGCTACAATTGATGTTGATTCAAAATTTAATATATTTATCAATGAAGTTACAAGCCTTTTGAAGAAGCATTTCCTAAAAAATCAGTGAGAGAAAACCTGTTCAAATCTGGAAACAAGCCTTGAATTACTAAAGGCATCAAAATCTCTTGTAAAACAAGAAGAAAACTATATGCTGCAGCCAGGAGTTCAAATGATAACAGTAGGATTACACACTATAAAATCTACAATAAAGTTCTGAATAAGACCATTCAGGCAGCAAAGTGCTTGAAGACAGAAATTGGCAACTCAAGCAATAAAGTAAAAACTATCTGGAAATTTGTAAAGAAGGAAACGGGGAAAAATGCAGTTTGTAGTGAAAATATCCAAATCAAAAGTGAGGGTAATCTTGTTAGCGATCCAAAAACAGTTGCAGACACATTCAACGACAATTTTTTAACAGTAACAGAAAAATAGGTTTACAAGGGTCCATGAAGCAAGCCATCAATCTTTTGAAAGCTAGAGTACCTGCAGTACAACACATGAGGGTAAACACAGTCCCTGTTCAAGAAATTGAAATAGTTATTAAATCCCCGAAAAGTAAAAACTCTGCTGGAATTGACAACATTTCTAACAAATTATTAAAATACTACTCCAGCCATATAAGTAAAGTCCTTTGCCTTAGAGAAACTAATGCATGCCAGGATAGTTAAGCATGTCAGTGAACACAATATCTTCAGCAAAAGTCAGTTTGGATTTCAGAAAGGTTTGTCAACAGAAGATGCAATATTTGCATTTACTGGCAAACTCTTGGAGTCTATCAACAAAAAACTGAAAGTGATTGGCATATTTTGTGACCCAACAAAAGCATTCGACTGTGTAAAAAAAAAAAAAAAAAAAAAAAAAAAAAAAATATATATATATATATATATATATATATATATATCTAAAAACAAAGATGATGTGACTTACCAAATGAAAGTGCTGGCAGGTCGACAGACACACAAACTAACACAAACATACACACAAAATTCAAGCTTTCGCAACAAACTGTTGCCTCATCAGGAAAGAGGGAAGGAGAGGGAAAGACGAAAGGATGTGGGTTTTAAAGGAGAGGGTAAGGAGTCATTCCAGTCCCGGGAGCGGAAAGACTTACCTTAGGGGGAAAAAAGGATGGGTACACACTCGCACACACACACATATCCATCCACACATATACAGACACAAGCCTGAGGTACGTTTAGCTCCCTGCTTGCTTTATTCGTCGACTTCCGCGGGCTACGCGTGAAACTTGCCCGCACACGCTCAACCGTTTCTTCGCTCACTGCAGGCCGACCTGTTGATTTCCCCTTACAGAGGTATCCAGAAGCTTTAAACTGCGCATACCATCGCCAAATGGAGTTAGCAGTTGGTGGATCATTGTTGAACTTCATACTGAAGTGTCGTTGCACTGTTATGACTGACTGATGTGAGTGCATTTCAAACACGACATACGCTTTCTCGGCTCCTGTCGCCATTTTGTCTCACTGCGCTCTCGAGCGCTCTGATGGCAGAAACCTGAAGTGCGGCTTCAGCCGAACAAAACTTTATGAGTTTTTCTACGTATCTGTAGTGTGTCATGACCATATGTCAATGAATGGAGCTACAGTGAATTTATGAAATCGCTTCAATCATTTGTAATAGCCCTGTATAAAATGGAGGTCAAAAACATGTCAAGAGACCAAATGTAGAGAATCACCTATGTCATGCCATGTACTGAATATATAGAACTCAAGAAAAAGTTCAGAATGAACAAGATCCAGCCATCTGTGAGAAAGTTGCCCTCTCTGAAGGACAACCTCAACAAAATCTAAATGTCAGTACGATAAGCTGTCAAAATGACAATATAAATACATCTTAATGTCATGCCAAAGTATAAAATGCTGAGTTGTAAACTTTTGAGGGGCATACTTATGTCATATATATAAAATGAATGTCCAAGACATGTCAGAGGACCAAATGTAGGGCACCACATACAATCATAATATATGAAGAACATATGAAAAAAAACCCACAATAAATTATTCATGATGAACAACATTCATGTCCGAAAGCATCCATATATCACTTACTGCCATGAAGCAATAACACATAAGGACACTATCTAACTAGCCTACGAAAATGCAGTGTACCATAAAAGATAACAGTATCTACTCATCAAGTATCAGAAAAGGTTTCTGACTAACAAAACGACCCAGAAAGTACTCATATGTATTATACACAAGTAAACACAAAAAATAAAAATTACATATACTTATGAATAAGTGTACAGTAATCAGCACACACCTTGGTCTTTTAAGCACATTTAAACCAAAGGCCATTACATCCATGCAATCAAAATTTAAAAAGCAATATACTAACCATAAATATCATCTAAAAGACAAATCACATTATTAACTGACCAATGAATAGGCCACACAGCATGCCAGCAATTTAATCATAAGTAATACCAATACATCTGTTTAATGTAAGACTATAAGCATGCTACAGTAATCTATGAATTGACAATACATACACTATTATGACAAAAACACTGGCAATGCCACAAGTCATGTCCAGTGGAACCCAAGTGAGGATAAATGCAAACCCCTGTAAAACTGAAGATGGGTGCATAACCACTAAATGTGTCACATTCAACTTCAGTAATTGACTGTTAACAAGAGAAGAAGACATTCAAAGACATTCAAATATATTTAGTTATTCAAAGATATTTAGTTATTCTAGAGCCAACACACACAGAGTTCTAGCACCAAGCACTTAACTAGAGGCCAATGACAGCAATGTACATGTCAGCATAGATCATTACACGAAAAATCCTCTAAAGTACACTGCAAACTATTTACATGTACGAAACCTCGGGTGTTGAGGGTGTGAAGGAATGAAGATAGGATGTCTTTGTCCTGAGTCCAGATCATGAAGGTATCACCAATGAAATGGAACCAAACTAGGGTTTGGTGTTTTGGAAGTCTATGAAGATCTCCTCTAGATGGCCCATAAAAAGGTTGACATAGGAGGGTGCCATGTTGGTGCCCATGGCTGTGATGCAGATTTGCAAATGAGAAGCAGTTATGGGTTAGGATAAAGTTAGTAAGGTGTATGAGGAATGAGGTAGTGTGTCTGGAGGACATTGGGAAATGTAGTGTTCAATAGCACTGAGACCATGGGCATGAGGGATGTTGGTGTATAGAGAGGTGGCATCAACAGTGATGAGTAGGGATCTAGGAGGTAAAGAGGTAGGGACGGTGGAAAGTCGGTGAAGGAAGTGGTTGGTATCTTTGGAATGGGAGGCTAAATTACGGACAATTGGTTGGAGGTTTTTGCCAATGAGAGCCGTCCAGCATTGTTGGGTTTGTGGATTTTGTAGAGCACGTAGAAGGTGGGTGGGTGGGATGTTGGGGTGAGGAGACAAATTGATTCAGGGGAGATGTTCTGGGAAGGGCTTAAGACTTTAAGCAAGGACTGGAGTTTGTGCTGAACTTCTGGACAGATCAGTCGGGCAGAGTGCAGAGGTGGAGGAGTCAGATAATTGGCGGAGGCCTTCTGCCAGGTAGTCACTGTGATTTATAACAACAGTGGTGGAAAATTTGTCTGTAGGTAGGGCAGTTAGGTCAGGATTTGTTTCAATGTTGTGTATGGCTGTTCTTTCTTCTTCTGAAAGGTAGGTGATCTGAGGAAGGGACCTGGGGATGGATGGTGAAGCTAAGTTGGAGGTAAAGAATTCACGTAAGGTGACCTGCAAGTGATTAGGTGGGAGGGGGTGGGGGGGATCACAGTTGGATAGTGGTATGAACTGGAAGAGGCAGGATTCAGTGTCAGAATTAGGGTGGTTTTGGTTGGAGAGACTGGTGGCAAAGAAGTGCTTTCATTGCAGGAATCAGGAGAAGGAGAGTAGGTCTTTGACAAGTCATGCATGGTTAAATTTGGGTGTAGGACTAAAGGTGAGGCCTTTGGATAGGATAGAAACTGCTGTGGAGCTGAGGGTTTTGGTGGAAAGGTTAACAACAGTGTTACAGGAATGTTTCAACTCTGGATTTGGTGGAGAGTTGCTAGAGAGTTTTTGGGAATGTGGCAAGTTGAAAAGATCAGCTAGGTAGGGTTTAGCTGCTATAAGGGGTGGATGAGGAATGGAGTGTTGTGACTGAGTGCTGACACCACACTGCTGAAATACCTGGAATGGTGGCAAAAAATCCCTCCCTTACACCCTGGCCACATAGGTGATGGCATATCAGCAGTGACAAAATCTCGCTTGCTCAACATGCTGAAGGTCCCACCAGGGCCTTCACAGACAGGTACTATCCCCCAGACCTAGTCAGCAAACAGGTCTTGTGTACCATTTCCCCTCACACCCCCAATTTCTCACCATCCCCAAGACCATTAGAGCCCTGTAGCAAGCCAGTGGCTGCAGGCGAGCATTTGGCTAAGTTCAATGGATGGTGCCAGATGGTCCTTTGGCACAGAGGTCATGTGGTGAGGATGTGCATGCATCACCAGCTTCATTGGCGGAAAATGCTCCACCACACTATGCTTCTGCTAATACATTGTGCTACCAATAGGAGTCCTGTATGCATACACTGCCAGCATATTTAGGACTGTGCTGGCAGCCCTGCTAGCAGCTCCATCGCAGTCAGCTTCCTGATGCCCACCGATCATACAGCTAATCACAGCCAGATGCTGACAATCACTCCACTCTGCCAGGGCATTGTTCTGCTGGAATTGCAGTTTGAGTTTGGCTGAATTGATCGGCAGACTTGTCTCAGGCTATCAAAGTGAACTTTATGTTTACAGAGACACTTTAAGTGCAGACTAAAGTTTTTGCCAGTGTAATTCAGTCTTTTCCTCTTACTCCACGGAAGACAATATTTCATTGAACAGACTTAATTTTTTCACAGGCTGTCTTTACTGATAGACTGCCCACCAGACAGTGACATGCATTCAAAGCAGTGAGCCAAGAATTAATTAACTGCAAAAATTGGAAGAGACTATTTGTTTAGTTTACAAATTACCAGAAGAGGAACTTTTGTCAACTCTGTTTTCAACTTTTTTGGTTTTGTGGCAGTGATAAAACTTTACAAACCAATTTGTGCCCCAAACATTCAGAACTGAAACTTATGAATAAAATATGTTTTGTTTCAGATATTCATGTGTTCCTGTTGGAGTGTGCCCACTGCAGGACACATCAAGGATAAATTGCCACATCTCTTCCTACCATCACAGTCACCAGATGTCAATATTATTGAGCTTTTGTGGTCTACTGTGGAGAGAAAGTTGTGTGATTGCTAGTCATCTCTATCATCTTACCTGAATTTGCAATCATTTTGCGGAAAAAATGGTATAAGATTACATTGAAAGCTATACATCACCTCCATTTATCCATTCTGAGATGCTGTTTCTGCGACCATTTTGCAGAAAAAATGGTATAAGATTGCATTGAAAACTATACAGCACCTGCATTTATCCATTCTGAAGTTGTTTTGAATGCCAACCATTTTTCTACAATGTATTAGGCAAGGCAATGTGTTGCGTTTTCAGCGTTTCTATTTTTTGTCAGCCCCCTGTATCACTGCCTGTACACTCAGGAAAACCTACGATGCACAAACTTTCCTTTAATACACATTATTATGAGACAGAATTGCTGGCCAATATTTATATTTAAGAGAAATGTCAGTTCAGTCAATAGACACACAGACAAGTATCTTACTTTTCTGAGCTAATAGTTCCATCCTTGGGAAGGAGAGAGGCATAGATTGGGAAAGGTTAAAAAGGAAGGGTAAGTCATCAGACTCCGGGACCCACATGTTGTGAGAAAGAGGGGAGGCCCCCTGTGGTGGCAAAGGCGTTGGGTATAGTGATTTCTGATTGCTTGCTGTGTCTATGTGGCACATACTATTCATGTTGTAGGGAAAAGAGGAGGCACAGCAAATACATCTGAATGATATGCAATTTCTGTATCTTTAAAAAAAAAAAAAGTTTTTAATCATATTTTATTTGTTCCTTTGTCAGCTTTACATTGTTGATACATTCTTTAATTTATGTGGTAGTTATAATACTGAAGGTTCATTCATAAAATGAAGTTACAATACACACAACTTAGGTGTGACGTCTGTTGACATAGAGTGAGTATACTGAACTCACACTGATAATGCATTTTGCACATTCTACCTTATTTTTACATATGCATTGTTTAGTTAATTTTCACACTATCGTACATTTTCTACATCTGCATCTACATCTACACTCTGCAAATCACCTTGAAGTGCAAGGCAGAGACCACATCCCACTGTACCAGTTGTTAGGATTTCTTCTCGTTCCATTTACATATGAAGTGTGGGAAGAATGATAGTTTGAATGTCGCTGTGCATGCAGTAATTATTCTGATCTTGTCCTTGGAGTCTTTGGCTAATGACTGCTGTATATAGCTAGTGTGACGATGTTTCGACTGCTTGAGCAACGTCTGCTCTAGACCTATTACTCCATCCAGCTACACCTAACACCACCACCATAACACTCCCTTATTAGGTTGGTGTACATATTCAACCTACAACTCTTATGATTTACCTTAGGGTTCAGCTATGCTGTGCCCTGTTCTTCCTCGGCATAAAATTTCTTTTTTCTGTACTTATTTCTATAAGTGAAATGGCTATAAAACAAAACATTGCTTCTCTACTTAAATAAAGCTTATACTGGTTCCAATGAACTCTGTCTATTGTCACAAACTTTCACAAACTGTTACATATTACATTGGAACCAACTAATATTACTGTTTCAAAGACGTCACATTAACATGTCTGTGAATAGTATATATTAATAATTGCTTATATACATCATATTTGTCTTCCTTTATGCTGGATATCTTCCATGGTATCAGAGCTGCTCCATTCCTCCTTGCTTCATTGTAATTACAAAAGCTCTCCAGCAGGAAGACTCCATAAATATTGAGTAATACTTTCCCAAAGCATGTGGCCTGATGTTTACCAACTAGTTAAGATCATGCACATCTTTACTCTGAGCTCTGAATTTGATGTGTATGATTGCTGCATCCTCACGACCCCTATGTGAGCAAAAGGTAGTGTGTTGTAGTACACTGAGATGACAAAAGTCATGGAATACCTCCTAATATTGTGTTGGACCTTCTTTTGCCCAGCCTAGTGCAGAAACTTGATGTGGAATTGACCCAGCAAGCCGTTGGAAGCCTCTGCAGAAATACTAACCCATGCTGCCTCTATAGCCGTCCATAAATGCGAAAGCGTTGCTGGTGCAGAATTTTGTACGTGAATTGATCTCTCGATTACATCCCATAAATGTTTGATGGGATTGATATTGGGCGATCTGGTTGGCCAAATCGTTTGCTCATATTGTCCAGAATGTTCTTTAAACCAATTGTGAACAATTGTGGTTCGATGACATGGTGCATTGTCATCAACAAAAATTCCATTGTTGTTTTGGACCATAAATGGCTTCGAATGGTCTCCATGTAGCCAAACTTAACCTTTTCCAGTCAATGACCCAGTCCATTCCATGCAAACACAGCTCACACCATAATGGATCCACTACCACCAGACTGCACAGTGCCTTGTTGACAATCTGGGTCCATAGCTTTATGAGGTGTGTGCCTCTCTCAAGCCCTACTATCAGCTCTTAGCAACTAAAACTGAGACTCATCTCATCAGGTGGTGGTTTTCCAGCTGTCTATGGTCCAACTAATATGATCATGAGCCCAGGAGAGGTGCTGCACGCAATGAAGTGCTGTTAGCAAAGGCATTTGCATCAGTCATCTGCTGTCATAGCCCACTGCAACAGATTTCACCACACTGTCCTCATGGGTACAGTCATCATACATCCCACATTGATTTCTGCTATTATTTCACACAGTATTGCTTGTCTGTTAGGACTCGCAACCCAGTGCAAACATGGCTGCGCTCGGTCGTTAAGTGAAGGCCATTGGCCACTTCTTTGTCCTAAAATTTGGTACTCTCAGCACACTCTTGACATTATGGATCTTGGAATGTTGAATTCCCTAGGAATTTTCAAAATGGAATGTCCCATGTGTCTAGCCCCAACTACAATTCCGTGTTCAATGACTGTTAATTCCTGTTGTGTGGTCATAATCACATCAGAAACCTCGTTACATAAATCACCTGAGTAAAAATGACATCTCTGCCAATGCACTGCCCTTTTATACCTTGTCTGTGCGATACTTCCACCATCTGTATTTGTGTGTATCACCATCCCATCAGTTTTGTCATCTTCGTGTATATCCCTAGAGTCACCACTTAAAGCCAGTTCTTGAAACTTTGTTAGTAGACTTTATCAGGATAGTTCATGTTTATCTTTGAGAGTCTGGCAGTTCAGTTTCTTCATCATCTCTGTGACACTCTCTCATGTGTCAAAAAAACATGTGACCATTCATGCTGCCCTTCTCTGTATACAGGCAATATCCTCTGTTAGTCCTATTTAGTGTGGGTCCCACACACTTGAGCAATTTTCTAGAATGGGTCGCACAAGTGATTTGTAGGCAACTATACTGATCGTGCTTCCCCAGTATTCTACTAATAAACTGAAGTATGCTTTTCCTACGACTGAGACTACATGATCAATACATTTTATATCCCTATAAACTGTCACATTTAGGTATCTGTATGTGAGTTGTGTTTCACACGATCAATATTTTTGGAATCCCTGCTGGTTGGCATGGAAGAGGTCATTCCGTTTGAGATAGCTCATTATGTTGGATTCTACAACAAATTGATGTTAAAGATGTTGGACAGTAGTTCTGTGGAAAACTTCTACTACCCATCTTGTAGATAGGTGTGACCTGTGTTTTCTTCCACCTACTGGGAACGTTTTTTTGTTCAAAGGATCTATGACAGATTATAGTTAGAAGAGGAGCTATCTCAGCTGCAAATTCAGTACAGAATCTGACAGGGATTCCATTAGACCCTAGAACTTTGTCCAGTCTTAATGATTTCAGCTAGTTCTCAATACCACTGACACTAATACTTATTTCACTCATCTTTTCAGTAGTACGGGGATTAAACTGGAGCAATTCTCCTGGGTTTTCCTTTGTAAAGGAACATTTGAAAACAGGCTTAAGTATTTCAGCTTTTGCTTTGCATCCTTTAGTTTCAGTTCCTGTCTCATTTGCTAGGGACTGGGCACTAACTTTCATGCCACTAACAGCTTTACACAATACCAGGTTTTCTTTCGATATTGTGAAAGATCATTTGACAACACTCTGCTGCGATAGTCATTGAAGGCTTCGTGCACTGCTCTCTTGATAGCCATATGTGTTTCATTCAGTACCTTTCTATCTCTAGTACTAAGCTTTGTTTTACACATTTTATGCAGTAGTCTGTTTCTTTAGAAGTTTCTTTACAGTGACTATATACCATGGAGGAACCCTCCCATTATGAACTGTTCTGCTTGGTACATATCTTTTCAGTGTTTTGTCAACTATAATTTTAAACTTGAGCCATAATTTCTCCTGCCCTATGCTGAAAGTTTCAAGTTCCTCATTGAGATCTGACACTACTAATTTACTGAACATACATATCTTCCTGGTTGTTTTAGTTGTTCTTTGTACCTTGGTAATCATTGTTGCCACAACTGCTTACTGGTTGCTGATACCAGTTACGATGTGGACATCCTCAAAGAGGACAGGCCTGTTTGTTGCCATTAGGTCCAATGAGTATGCTTCCAAATTATCTGTTCTAGAAAGTACTCAGAGAAGGCATTTAGCAACATTTAACAAAACTGTAATTTTCTCAATTAATTGCTTGATTATTAAAGTCTCTTGTGACAAATACACCATCTCCATTTCCCCATTAGCCTATCTTTTTGATATACACTTAAATTTTCCCCAAAAATCTCACTGCTGTCAATTTCCGTGTACTATGTGAGCTTCACTGCTTTTCAGGGGCACCTTGAACTCTGGGACTTTGTTTGCTGAGATTGCTTCAGCACTTATCTACTTGGAGTTTAGTACACCCTACTGTGGGAGGCATTTCTTTCCATCTTAACTGATATTTCTGGTTTTTCTACACCTATTGTTACCTGGACTGAATGGAGAGTCACCTAACCTATAAAACCCTTTTGTGCACCCTACACAAAGTCTACTATAAGAGTAGCAACCTCTGTTGTGTAGTGCACACCTGGTACATTTAGGGGGACCCTACAGTTCTCAACCTTATGGTGCAAGTCCTGAAAGTCCCAGCATAGCTTGTCACAGATCCTTCAAAGTCCTTCCACTTGACTCAGAACCAAGGGGCCATGATCAGTTCTGTGGACAATGCTGCAAATTGTGACCTTCACAACGTGCACAAAGTCGGTCTTCTCAACTCTGCCAGTCACTGGAATAATCCATGTATGACCTCAGAGCCTAGACAACAAGCATAATTTGTTCCAACATGGGCTGCAGTCTGCAGTTTGTTGCACCCTGTTCCCTCAATGGCTGCTCTGCTAGAATAGTCTCTCCACCATGTTGAATGAAACCACCAGCCATACACACTGAGAGCACCTGGTGTACTTTCCTGTCCTTTGCTGTATGAGGTCCATTCAAAGAATTCAGGAATTTTGTCCAAAATTTTTTTCTACACTTGTGTTTTACTTACTGTGCTTGGTCTCCTTCAAAATACTCTCCTCCACAGTTATACAGTGCTCCCAACACCATTTCCACTTCCAGGTGCAGTCTTGGTATGCCTCTTGCTGGATTGTGCGAAGCGCCATCTGTAAATTTTCTTTTTTCTCGGTTATTGATACAAATCTGTCTTTTCAACGGGCTTTTCAACTTTACAAATAAAATAGGTCCACAGAGGCCAGGTCAGGAGAGTACAGAGGATGAGGCAGGACTGTGATTTCGTTTTTTATACAATAGTTATGCACCAACAGGGATGAATTTGGGGGTGCCTTATTGTGATGCAAAAACCATGAATTGTCTTGTCACATTTCAGGCCATTTCCCTCTCAGTGTTTCATGACATGATCCAACTGAAATGTTACATTCTTCTGTAATCTCTCAGACAGTCAGTCTTCTATTGACATGCACAATTTCATTGATGTTCCTGACATGAGCGTTGTTGGTATACAATGAAGGGCATCCTGAATGAGGGCCACCTTTAATTTCCATCTGGTCATTTTTAAACCATGTGAAGTATTCATAACACCATGTATGGCTTAAACACTCATAACCACAGGCTTCCTGTGTCATTTGGTGTGTCTCTGTAAAGGTTTTCTAGAGTTTCATTTAAAATTTCATGCAGGCGTGTTGCTCCTCTAACTCGGCCATCTCAAAATTTGCAAACTGTGCAACACAACGTTCTGCTCAATACAGCACTGAATGTTCCTGAAATGAGGACATGAGCATAGTTGGTATACAATGAAGGACATCCTGAATGAGGGTCATCTTTAATTTCCCTCTGACCATTTTTAAACCGTGTGAAGCATTCGTAACACCGAGTATGGCTTATACACTCATCACTGCAAGCTTTCTGCATCATTTGGTGTGTATCTGTAATGGTTTTCTAGAGTTTCATTTAAAATTTCATGCAGACGCGTTGCTCCTCTTGCAAACTGTGCACCACAACGTTCTACTCAATACAGCACTGAACAATAACTAACAGACATACAGTACTGAAACTTCTGGCAGTTACACATTAAATACAGGTGTGTGCAGCGACGCCAGCCACATTTCACAACAAAACACCACTGGTGCAAAATTAGAAATGTTCCAGAATTTTTTGAACAGATCTCATATGTCTGAATTGCTGATGATTAATAGACCCCCTACCCTTCTGCATTTGCTTCTTTTTGATGATGGACACAAAAGATTTCCACAAAACAAGTGAAGCGAGTCTCACTGGCTCAATTTCAGTTCAGTGTAAGATAGTACCTCAGGATGTTGTACCAATTCCCCAACTAACAAGTTTGAGGCACTGTCTTGCATTGAAGGATGGATGGAGACCACTAAGGACTCATCCTAAGTGGTCCCCATCCATCCTGCACAGGGTGGTCCCCATCCATCCTGCACAGGGCAGTTAGATCTAACATTGAAACGCCACTCACAGTCAAGTGGACAAGTAATGACCGATCCCATACTACCTGCAGAAAAGACATGGTCCACAGGAGAGGGTAGTACTCGAGGTACTTTTGGTACTGGTACCACAGATACATGACTCTCAGGAGCTGCTCCAACATACTGATTCACAGCAGCTGCCAATCATTTGACAGCGCTCAGGGCGATTTCAGTTACTTACAAATGTAAACCAACTCATCCTGTGTTTGACAACAGCATTCACAGTGGGCCTGCATTTTGGCTTGTGTAATGTATTACAGGACAGTGAACAAATAACATTAAACTAAGCCTGCTGATTATCTTAATCTGCTGAGTTAAAAAATGCTAATTCCCTATATGAATTGGAGCAAATACACAGTGTGTGCTATTAACAATCATAAAACCTGTGATAAAAATTACAAGTTTCCTAAAACTTTTTGAGGCCGGTTCTAGTTTTTAGCAAACTTGAAAATAGAGTTAATTTATGATAAATGTAGGTAGTATGCATACCTCTTTAAGGGAAAGCTAGACATAAAACAATATGTTTGTTACAATATCTGTTACAGTGACTCAATCACTGGAGTAAAGATTTGACATTCTGCAGTGCGTTTTATGAAATATCTAATGTTTTCTGAATTTCAGTTATGAGTAACTCATAGAATTTCATTTAAATACATACGGGTGACATTACTGAACTTACACTAATAATGAAATGAATTTAGTGCATTCTCATAAGCTGACACATTTTTATTGTGAATAAATATAACCCAGCTGAGAATATTCATTTGTAGTGGTTTTCTGACCATTAGCAAAAATTGTGGTAACAGTCTTAAGAAAGTGAGCTGTGGGATTCACTGTGAAGCTTATGACAAATGGTTTCACTGGGGTGAATGTAGCGGGGACAACAACGAAAACTCACAGAAGCCCACTCTTGGAGCTCCATGATGTGTGGTAGGGATAAAGAAACACGAAGTAAGATAGTTGTAATGAGTATGAAGAATGGCAGTGGGGAGTGAGATGGTTGGGAACTGGCAGCTGGTAGGCTGGTAGGAGGAAGACATTGTCTCATAGTTTTATTGTAAGTACAAGAAACAGATTCCAGCTGCCAGAGGAGCTTTAAGCAGGAGCAGAAGTACAAAATTTTCAGCACACTTTGCTCATAATAAAGAAAATGAGAAACATCAATACTGTTAGTTAGAAGAAAGTACTGCTGAAGGACCATAATATCAGGTCAACAGCTTTCTCAAGCCACATGCAGAGCTCAGTTAAGTAACAGAGGACTTAAGGCTTATTCATAAGGATTTAACTGAAGGTGATCAGGTAGTAATAGTTGGGGGGGCTTGGGCAGAGTGAGGGCGTGTGTCATAGGTTGTGATATGAACAAGACAGCCTCCTTAACTGGCATCACAAATGTGCATCTTTTTACACTGTTTCGGAACCATGATCAACCCCATCTCGGAACACTGTATGACAAGTCAGTATAGTATTGGTAATGGTGTCCATGACTGCCCGTCAGATAAATATTGCACTGGTGCTGGCTGAGAGCATTGGGAGATTGGGCTCACTAGGTGTCTCCTGTACCTCAGTAGGGCTGGGAAGGGAAGGCTGGTAGAGTCAATTAGAACAGAGCAGATGGGGGATGGGGCTATGCATGGTCAAATCCCTGTTGTCGTGGGTGGGAGAGCTAGGATTTTTTAAAAAGGGTCACAACAACACATCTCTCACTGTAAAAACGATCTCAATCAGTTTCAAGATTTCTGCAACAGCTACACAGCAGACAGAATATACCACACTGGAAGTTGCACAAATATTACTTGAAGTTGGATTATAATCTTTGAACAGTGCAATGGTATGCCTTACAGAGCACAGACATAGAGAATTGAAATACAGAGTAAAGCATTATCATCATGTAAAGGGCAAGTTGCGAAGTAGAATTCCCTTAAAGGGTGAGGGATCATGCATTTATATCAGAAATGAGAAACATTTTAAGGATAGGCAAGATTTGATCATGATAAGTGTAGATTAACATTTCGGAATGTCAGCTATTGAATTGATAAAGCTTCATATCTGTATGATCTTATAAACCCTATTTTTCATGAAGGTAGGTCATTTACCCTTTAAAATGAAGAAAAATCTGCTTAGTGTTTGTGGGACATAGAAAAACTCAGAGAAATCCTATTCCTTCAGATTGTTACTTATCCTATTAGAAATTTATCCATAAAAAGCAAAATGTGCCATTTCCTTTTTGGTCTGTGTTGTTCCCTGGGTACAGCAGGGATCTCACTTGCTTCTTCAGTGTTTTTTAAATTGAAAATGCTACAGTAATGTTGGATTTAAGTTCATTGTTTGTAGCTATTTTTTTGATTGCATTAAATTCCCAGTTGTCTTCTTGAGAAGTGGGGATGGAAGGCAGACTGTGGGTCAATGGGTCAATGGTGCATGTTTGTAAGTTATTGGGTGTAGAGATGAAGCTAGGATGAATGTGGTGGTAAATGAATCTTTCTAATAAATTTAAAATGTATAGCTGCTATTTTGCGTATGTAAGTTGAAGATAGAATATTAATGGCAGAACTCCTTAACTTCATACTAGCCTTTATGGTAATATAACATAAATGGATAGATAAAAAAAACTACTAACTAAAATGGCAGCAGGAGAAAACACATACAAAAGTTAAGAAAATGTGCAAGCTTTCGAAGCCAGTGGCACATTCTTCTGGCAGAAGGGTCAAAGGGGAAGGAAGAGGGATGAAGGATAAGAACTGGTGAGATTTAGGAAATGGGCAGAGTTATGGAAAAAGACACCAGAACCCCAGATCAAGGGTAGTGTACAGGACGGGTTGAGAAGAAAAGACGGAACCATAAATTTAAAATTTTTTATAAAGATTCCTTTACCAAGATGTTCGTCCCAGCTTCCTCTCTGCACCCAATACCATATGAACATGCAGCGTTCCACCACATGATCCACCATCTCCTTTCCCTTCCCACACCTCAAGAAGATTTCATGTTAGTCTACCACTGACTTGTATTTCCTAATAGCTTCTGGGGTTGTGTAGCGGAAATTTCCTGCATACAAAGAATATTATCAACATGTCTGCATCAATACACTAAATGTTTTTCCAGTGGTTCTCTTCTAAGAATTCAGATTGTATGCCAAAATTGTCAGTCGTTTCATAGGATGGACTGGGCTGTCTGCTCAGAGAACACCACAGAAACTGGAGACTAAAGAAGCCAGATTCATCCTCTGCTGAACATATTGATTGGGTAAAAAAAGGGAGGAGGAGATTGTGTATCCCCATATTCACAACAACTATTCGTCCCTACTAGATTTGTTGTAACTTTGACAATGGGTTAAGCTGATAATGGTTTTGAACCTTGGGGCCCCATTCATAAAAAGGTAACCACACAAAACCCATTAGGCCTAATGTAACCAATGTCGTGGTTCCTATGTACGTATCTCTTCACCAGTTTGTGTTACACTAAATTTTGTTATGAGTTTGCACAATACAGATGTAACTGTTCCACAATTGAAATAATCAGCAGGGGCATCTTTTAGTTTAACTTGAGAAGCAATAGATTAAGGGAGCTGACACATTATTCTTTGCTTGTATACTGTATCTGGAATCAGTTGTGAGGCTTCCACAAAACAAATACACATCATATGATGTGAAATTAGACAGAAATGTGTTTTGATTACATTATTCATTATACAATGTTTCACCAGGAACCCATAGTTGTATCGGTTAAAATGTTTGTTTATTTTTACATGTCGCAGCAGTACTGCATGTGAGGAGGAGGAGGAGGAGGAGGTGGAAGATGGACTGTTTTCAAAATTCATTTTCCCACTAATATACATGTATAAAGTAATCTGGAAATCATTACCATAATTATCAGTATGAGTGGATTACAAATATGCAAATTTATTGTCAATATACTTTACAGAAGTAGCCAGCAGCGGTATATAACTTGACAAACACAATATAGGAGTTAATGAACTTATATTTGTGGTATGATCTTCCCCAAGATTAATATGACACCCTTGTGATTGTAAATTTTCTTATTAGTATCCATGTGGCTTTTTCGTAAGTCCTTCAAAAATCTACTGCTTTTAAATTTATTTTGAGCTATATCATAGAACCACGCACTCATTTCGGTTGGAAGTTTCGAGCATTCATAAGGGGAAATCATCCATACTAAAAATAACATAAAAATGTACATAATGTATCTCTTGGTTTTGCTAACCCATATCATTCTTGAAAATTTTTGATAACTGCTACAATACAAAATTATCTGTAAGGTAGATAATTGTATTTCGTTATAACTTAATGTTACTAAAATATAACTCAGCTCACAAGGGACTGTGGGATTTGTATTTAAGCGTTTCCTTACTTTGATACTGTGATTGAAGGCATAATTTCGTTAGCAGCACTTATTGCAATAATTAATATTTCTCTAAATGGAATTTTTGAAATACGGCAAGTAACTTTTCACGGTACTCTAGTCGTTAGCCCACATTCGACAACGTTTATAAGGTCGCCAAATTTTTATTAATTTATTTCCAGGAGGCACAGTGCACAAGTGCTGTATGTGTCTGATTCGAATATCGCACTGCAGGACTGCAACAATTGCGATTTCAACTATCGAACTTTATAACGAAGCGACAATCGATCATTAACATTTAGAAACAGAACAGTTGACACACGTAATGGGTCGACAAAACAACACAGCCGCCGAGTCTACCGTGTGAGGAATAGCAGTTTTATGAATATTTGTTGTTCTACTGGTGAAAGAAACGTTGAGGTGATTGAACTAGCTGTACCAAGATGTAATAAGTAACATTTGATACTTGATACGCAAATTCATAAACCCGTTGTACTTTTTTTATAATCAATTGCAACAGTGGAGCCACCAAATGTTACAAGCTGTATTTCCGAAAGCAGTCGGTACAAAATCAAATGATCAATTACATGGACAGTCAGGTGTCTTCATTTGTGTATATCGAATTTTCATTTTCTTTCCTAGGACAAGAACACATCTGAAAATCGATCTCGATTAAATTAAGTTTGAGGTGGTATACAGAGGTGGCGTTGATCAGCTGCTGCGAAACGGCTGAAAGTCGAATATGGGAGAGACAGGATGAAGTGTGGTTTGTTTTCTGTCGCCAGTTTGGTGAAAATGCCCTCCATTGCCTGTAATAAGCAATGAAGTAACTACAGAGGTGAGTGTTATTTTTACGAAAACCGTTGCTGTCGCTGTTGACGTACGGAGAGTTTCTATTTTCGGAATGAAGACATGTCTGACATAAGACGCAAAATAGATTATGTCATCCTAATTTTTTTATTTCATTGTTTTGTGCCGGTGCAGCTTTTCCATTTATATTTTCTTTAGTAAGTCTTGTAAAGCACGAATATCATCTCATTTCCGATGACAACCACTGCAAACCATTTGTTCCCATCTTTAAAAAATAGGTTTTAATTCGGCAATTTTCGTTTCATTTTAGGTAGTCAGGTAACTGGTTGGACTACCTTTAATTTCGATAACGACGAATGATGGACCCCCATACTTCACAGGAAGGTATGGAAGTCGATGATAAAGATGCTGAACGTGAAATCACTACAAATTCCCCAGGAGACAGTCCTGAAAGCCCTCCACCCGCAGGCTCTGAATCAAATGAAACTTCGGCTAAAGCGAGAAGACACATGGAAAAAGATGATAGCGGAATTTCAGTCGAAAAATCCGAAAACAGTTCCGATGACAATGCGTCTAATAAAGTGGAAGTGCAAAACAAAGAAGAAAATGAAGGTAATGGAGAAAAGAACGACAATGGTGACGAAGACGACGATTCATCTGGCTTCCGTGGCTTCCCAGATTTTGACTATCCAGAGTTTCCAAAATTGAAGCCGAAATCAAAAACTCGATGCTACCGAAAGAGAAGTTCTCCGTTGAGTTCTGATGAAGAAACTTCCAACAATGCAACAGAAGAGGCTGTGAATGAAACCCCTGCTCGACCTAACGATGAGGAACAAGAACGAGAACGACCATTACCAGATGAAATTGATATAATTGATTTGGGAGCAGATGATTCTGTCCATTCTGAGCCTCGAGAAGAACTGAGGCCACGCCGCCGCCGCTCAAGAAGCAGAAGTAATAGTGCAGGCTCTGTGCCAACTGATGGGCCTGATAGTGATTCTACTGAAGAGGAGGATGGTAAAGTGACACCGCCAGTACTCCACAAAACAAAACCAAAACACAGATGGTGTGTTACCAAGGAAGTTGTTGAAAGGTTAGTGTTTTAATTTGGAACTACTTTGTCCTAGCCTAAAGAGAGACATGTCTTAGTACAAATTTATTATATGAATTAAAAGATATGTGCTACACACATACATATTGTAAACATTGTCTGCATACAATTGCCATTAAACATTTGTGTAGGAAAAGACACTTACAACCTTAGTGAGATGTAAAGTAGCTTATCGATAGTATGAGAGATGCAGTGTGATTTTGGATATGTATTCCAGTAGCAAATGAGCTGGTACTCAGTGCTTCGAAATGAGCAAAGCCACTGTCACTGATGCTGTTAATTACAAGTATTCTCCTCTAAAGTTGTAGGCTTGTTTTATATAGTTTTGATAATTCGGTCTCCAAACTATGAACGCTAAAATCATAAATAGAAACATTTACCAAAAAAGTTAGAGAAAATGGGTGCTAGGTATACAAGGTGCCACAGGAGAAATTCAGTATTCAGCGACATGGCAGGACCGATCACTTGAAGCAAAAACGCCTAGTAAATATGGATCTCAAATGTGTACCTTAAGAGTTATGAGCATTTGTTCATCAAAAGAGAGAGATTTCTCAGCAATGAAGATGGTAAAGTGCTCATAGCTTTTTAAGGAGTGTGTGTGTGTGTGTGTGTGTGTGTGTGTGTGTGTGTGTGTGTGTATATGTGTGTGTGTGTGTGTATATGTGTGTGTGTGTGTGTGTGTGTATTGCTTTGAATGACTGTGTCTGTCATGTCCCTGAATATTGACCATTTCTCCTGGGACACCATGTACAATGACGAGTAAAACTGGAATGTTAAATCCTACCCCTGTGTTGGTAGGTATTGACACAGATTGCTTGGTCATAGGTTTCCAGAAATTTGTAGTGAAAACACTTGCAATTGTTTCTGAATGTTCTGTGCATGCAGAGAAAAGTGAAGCATTTCTGTTGACGCAAAGGCATGGGAGGAAATCCACATAATATGAGATTTTTAAAGAGAGAAACATATTTATTAGAGATTTAATTTTATTTGCATGCTGAACATATACAGGGGCCTCACCAGGATTTTGTTTGAGTTGTTGAAATTATTGCAGTATGTTGATAACTTGTAACAGAAGTGTAGTGTTCTCAACATGGAGCAAGCATTAGGAGATAAAGAGCAGCTACTTAACAAAATTTGGAAAGTAGCTTCTTCTAATTTAACAGGTTGTCTGTTATTGTATTCTGTTCATTTATGATTACTAAGGTGATTATTAATCAGGGTACAGTATGTAGTAGTTTCTGGCAGTTGGGACTCTGTTGCCTCACTACACATTTCTTACATTCTTGACCACATCATTGGTGAAGTACCTTAAATCAATAGTCCTAAAGTACTGATTAAATGTACATAATTTTAGGATTTCAATGTAATTTTGTAGAACCCTCACTATATTTGGGTTAGATTGTGGGTAGGCTAGATTATTTGCAGTTCTGCAAGACTTCATCACAAAACATTGGAGTAAGACTCAAAAAATAGTGCAATTTTGTCTGTGTTTGTTGTGGAAAATAATGGGAAATATCCAATAAGGTAGTAACAGGTCAATAACATATTTCATAGCAAAGAGTTGAAGCAATTGTATCAAGTGCTGATGCAAACAGTAGTTTTAAGTGCAAAAGTTCAAGTAACAAGACAAATTGTGTTTTGGTAAGTATAAAGCAGAAATTAGAATGCCAAGTTGTGAGACAGAGGGGTCATTGGAAGCATCTGATTCTACCTGTCTGCTTTGACCAGTGACTTAAATGTGGTGTTTTGTGTGGTGCATTGTTTTTGAGTTGGCTCATGTTTGTAGATGTCATGTTGATCCGTTGAGTTTAACGTATGGTATTGGGTTAATTTGAGTCTTGGTTATTACTATGATAGCATGGGTTCATTCGAGTCTGGGTAGTCTGTGCTGTAACATGGATTTCGAAGTGTTTACTTTGTTTTCAGTGAGTTACAATGGGTGTTTTCCTCCTCCTCCCTCCTCTTTTGTGTGTGTGTGTGTGGCAAACCTAGATGGTTTTGTCAGAAGCTTTTGTTGCTGAGTAATTCTTGTTTTGGATTTTTGGTAATTTGGTTCCAGTGAGTTATGTACATGTGAATTTTTTTTCCCTTCTTTTTTCCCAGTAAGCATCAGGAGCTGTGTTGGAGCTATATAGGTCAAAGGAAGTGTCGGGTTCCACTTTACAGAGTTTTAGGTGTTGGTTTTTTCATATTGTAGACTTTGGTTGAGGTATATATGTCAAAGGGAAATGTCCGATTCTGTTTTTCGGAATTGTGGATGTCGGTTTTTTGGTATTGTGGGCTTTGTTTGAGCTGTATAAGTCAAGGAAGTGTAAGATTCCTGTTGTGTTTGTGGCTACAATGTTATGTTGTAAGTTGAGATTTTTTAATAATATTTGTTTTGGGATGGTGTGGTGTTTTGTGTTGTTTATTTAGTTTGTACCCACCCGAAGCCCCCTAGTTTTCACTGTTCTAGTGCTAGTTTCATTTCATTGTTGGAGTGAAACATTCTTGTCATTTTTGTATGTTTTTGCATTTACTGGCATATGTATGTAGTGATGACATTGTTACCACTTTTTATACACTGGCGTTAGGTGTTTCCACCATATTGGTGACATGGGTCAAAGCAGACAGATTGAATCACACTTCCCTAATGCCAGATGAAGGTAATCTCTGATGACTGATACTTCTGAATCACTGCTTGAACAGTTCAGTGAATTTTCTCATGATTTTACGTTTGTTGGCCTTAAAACCTCAGTCTGCTAAAGATTTGTCTGTCACTATAGCCATTCCAAGAAAACGGCAAAACAAATATCAAAAGGGGGGGGGGGGGAGAGAGGAGAGTGTGAAGTAACGTTTCGTGACAAAATACAACCACTGATAACACTGGTCAACACTCATTTTCTTGCCAAGGATATTTGAGTGGCTTTAGGATGGGTTAGTGGTGCTGAGTACGAATATAGCAACCATTTATGCAGTTTGGCTCTAGTTTTTGAGATAATGCATGATTCATTCAAAAAATTAGAAAAAATTGCTAATACTGAACTCGGGCGGTACAAACTACAACGAAAAAAAAAATAATCTTTATAAATAGCTTCTATGAAAACCTGATAGGCATTTGTCCACGTATAAAACATAATTGAAAAGTTTCTCTATAAGTATATAATTTTCTGTCCATGACGAACCGCTTCCTGCACACTTTCCTTTTATAGGTCTCTTCAGAACAGTCACGTTGCAGATTCCAGCAATAATCTGCCATCATATGCCTGTCCCATCTTCTTTTATATCTTTCCTCTATTCCTTTCATATCTTGATGGAACCGCTCTCCTTGTTCCTCACTGAAATCACCTAGATTAAGAGGAAATCAATCCAAGTGGCTGTGAAGGAAGTGCAATTTTATGCTCATGTTAGCTCCTAAGTTTTGAAAGTTAGTGAGCATGTTTTTGACCAGTTCCTCGTAATTGGGAGCTTTATGATTGCCCAAAAAACATTTTACAACAGCGACAAAACTGTTCCAGGCCGATGCTTCAGTGACAGACATGACACTTGTAAAATTGGTATCGTTGATGAGCCTGCGAATTTGAGGACCATCAAATATTCCTGCCTTAAGTTTTTCACTACTGAGTCCAGGGAATGTATTGCAGATGTATGTGAAGCAATTACCATTTCTGTCTAAAGCTTTGGTGAATTGCTTCATTAGTCCTAACTTAATATGTAATGGTGGAAGAACAATCTTGTCCCTACTAACCAGAGGTTCATTAATGATGTTTGCTTCACCAACAGCCATATGTTCCCTTGGAGGCCATGTTTTCTGCTTCCAATGTTCGTGCTTTGCCCTACTATCCCACATGCAGATAAAACATGGGTGCTTTGTGTATCCACTTTGTTGTCCAAGCAAGAAGTTCACCATTTTCAAATCAACACAAATCAACCACTGGTGCTGCATATACTGAATTTTCTGCAGAACCATCTTGATGTTAGCATATGCTTCACAAAGTTTTGTTGAGTGGGCAATTGGAATAGATGCGTAACGATTGCCATTGTGTAGGAGAACATATTTTAAACTTCTAGTGGAACTGTCTGTGAAGAGACGCCAGTCCTCTGGTCTATATTCCGGCAGCCCCAATTCAAGTAAAAGTCCAGGTATATTGCTGCAATACACTATAACCTCTTCTTGGTTGAAGTATGGAAGAAGGTTTTCTTCTCTCGTCCGGTAAGCTGTTATTTTAACACTTGGATGAAGACAGTTCTTTTCCTTAAGCCTGGATGCTAAGAGTTCTGATGCTTGCTTTGAAAGATTGAGTTCTCGTATCAAGTCACTGAGCTCCTTCTGGTCGAACTGCTGGGGTTGTGTCTCACGTCCTTCGTATTCCGAACCACTACTTGTACATTCCTCGCCGTGCACCTCGTCATCTGATGATGTTAGTGTGGGTAATGTTGTGAAGGTTGGTACAGGAACATCGTTGCTGTGCACCACCGGTCTTCTTGCTGACTCCAAATCGGGATATTCCCACTTTCGTTTTATGAACCTATTAAAACCTTTCACATTAACAATGCAAAAATAGCAATCATCTGTATGGTTCTTCTGCTCTCGCCATACCATAGGCACTCCGAAGTTTAAGCTTTTCCTTTTTCGTTTTGTCCACTGCCGTAAGCACTCCACACAGCATTTACAAACTTTATGTGGTGCCCACACCTTGTCTTGATCTCCAAGTTTAATTCCGAAATATGCCAGATACGCTTCCTTCACAAAAGGAGTGATATTCTTCCTGTTCTTTTGAAGAACGTATTCACCACAAATGTAGCAGAACTCATCTGGATGGTTCACGCAAAGACGGCGTGAAGAACTCAGGTTTTCCTAAAACAAAATTGCACAAATACTACATATTATGCAGAACTTTCTTGTATTTGCATGTCAATCACATCCAACAAACATCATTAATTGTTTTGTGTGAAATGAATACTCACCTCTTATTTGCTACGTCACGATGAAAAGGTTCTATCTCCTTGAAGCTGCACTGCACATGTGTGTGACTTTCGACCATCGCCATTTTTCTTGTTTACACTGAACGCTACCTATCGGCTGTTGAGGGGATTACCTCGGCCAACAAATGAATGTCGAGTACCGCCGAATTCAAATCTGCACAACCCTCAATATCTTCAACACACGCACCGCACAACAGGACTGAACACATGCTGACAGTGTGATGTTTGCATGATGTAATCCTCAACCACACAGATGCACTCCCTGAGCACAATTGTTTAATAAAGATAGTACAATATCACTAATTAAACAACAGGTAGCAAATACATTACACCATATATGGACCCTGCAGTCGATATTATCCACATGAAACTCTCATTTCCACAAATAACCTATATCTCAAAAACCAGAGCCAATTTGGAAAAAGTACAAATATACTCGGAATGAGTATCATAACAATATCCCATTTTCGTTCAAACTTCCCTGGCAACGAAAAAAAAAATTATTTTGTAGAGCTGTGTAATCTCTGAATAATGTAAAGTGGTCAGTTTCTACACTCTTTTTTTTACTTCCATTGGCTATCTGAAGCAATGCTCGCAGTGTCTGTGTGAAACTGACGTGTTCATGTTATGAGGGCATTAGATGTGATGCAGATGAGTACAAAATATACACACATGAGAATTGCAACATCATTTATTCTGCATGTGACCAAAATCACTAATTAGATAATATTAGGCACATGACAAATCACAAGGATTAGGTAATTTACAGAGTTGAAAATGATCCCTGTCTGGAGAATGCAGAGTGGTATTTTGCCCATGTATGCTGCAATCAAAGGGTCTAAATGTTGTGGCGTGGAATCAAAGAACCTGGATGTTATATTGGGCAATCTGCGTACCTTTTTTTTGTACTCAAATCCACAGAGCATCAATAGTAGTTACTTGAAGGCTGCTTAAAACAAGTTGCACGTATGTTCAGTGGATGTGTTGGGTATACTTGCAGGCCTGGTAAGAAGCGGCACCTGTGGTTGTTCAAATGGAGCTTACATAAAACCAATTCAAGAACATTTTTCCACAAAAGTCACTTATAGTTTGGTATCCCCCTATTCCCTCATCCATTTTCACCTGTGTCAGTTTTTGCCACTAGTTGTGATATGTACTGCATACAGATCTTGAACTTGGGTGTTTCTCTCAGCATAGTGCCCCAAGTGGCCACTACTAGTTGTGATGCATCCTGTGTAGAAATCTTAGTTGTGGTGCTCCTCTCAGCTTGGTGCCACAAGAGCCCTGGGCATAATCATTTCTCACTATTGTATATGATCTTGTTTGTGTCATATGTAATGACCTGTTATCGTGTATTCAAGAATCAGAAATAGTTCTCTGTGCTGGTGATGCAAGAATTATAATCATACCTAGTGGAGAGACTTCAACACTTAAAAATGAGAGTAAAATTTTCTGTAAAATTAATAACTAGTTTTCGGCAAATGCAGTGTCACTGAACTTGGATAAAACAGTTACATGGAGTAGTTTAGTGCTGTGCAAGACTTGATCACACCATTAGAAATAATGTATGGAAAATTCTAAATTCTCAGGTGTTTATATTAATAAGAACCTGAACTACTCACATTTTACAAATAGTCTTAAATGTTTACACTGTCAAACTTTTTTTTAATTATAGATAACAATAGACTGTGGAGATGAAAATGTTAAAAAGTTGGCTTACTTTTGCCATTTTCATTCATTTATAGCTTATGTCATATTCTGGGCAACTCCTCATTGAGGAAGAAAGAGCTTGCTGGGCAGAAGCATGTAACAAGTATAATATGTGATATCCAATCCAGAACCTCTTGCAGTAGTTCTTTAAACTGTAGAAAAGACTGTGATACTCACATAGTATGTATACTCCCTTAAGAGGTTTGTTGTCAACAATTAGTCACAATTTGAAAACAACAGTAACATTTATAATTACGAGACTGGAAGGAGAAAGACACTATCCATCTCCTCTCTCTCATCCAAAATGTACTGGTTGCTTTTCACATTATGTTTAATACAAAGGATTCAAGGTTGTATCCTATATTAAATAGTGGACCTAACTTGGCTCTTTTAATTATGTTCTGTATAATCAGGCTGTCAAATCATAACAACTCCTAACAATAAGTGACTCTCAGTATGATAGGCTAAAACAAGACTCCTCTGAAAATGCTAAATTTTGCAGCTCAGCATATGAGTGAGTGTGTTGCATGGTATTGCAGTATGAGGCATTATATGTATATATATAGGCAGTATTAACCCACACAGTGGAATGCGTGCATGTCAAAAGTTAATGTGCACCAGTGGATTTCAAAACATAGGTGCACAGAAGTTGATTGCTATGCAGTGCTCCATCATCAAGTTAACACTATGGACATTGAAGTACTGTGTATTACACCCCTGCAGAGGAGGTGGCAGTCATTTTATGTTGTGGTCACATTTTGTGGTACAGCAACTCCCTGTCGTTGCATATTATATTTTGACCGAGTCAGTTTCATACTGATTGTGAGAACATTGATTCAGCAAGGTATACTAACACTGGCTTGTTTCAATTTTCATGACTCTTCATTGGCTGAATTTAATATAGCTAATTTTTCCAATTAAGAGCTGTAATGTTGTTCTCCAGTCTTAAAAACTACTTGCTGGAGCACTTCCATTACGTATTTTGAGAGTTTAGATTCATAATTTTACAGTTTTTTGTTGATATTACAATTGCCACAAACGTGTGTAATTTTGCAACACCATAGCTTGCTCACATACAGAATGAGGACATTTGAAGTCTGAAGAGAACTGCACCTGACATATGGCTCATATAATGGTTTCAACAAAGGGATGAAATGTCTACATTCTCCAATTGCTTATAAAGCTTGATTTTAATTTTGATTTAATTGAGTATCCGAAACAGTGCCAACAGATCAAAGTAGTGGCTCCCTTGACTCTGAAGCTACTTTCATAGATCATTTCTGTAGTCACATATTGAATGAAATCAAAAGATAAAAAAAAGATGAAATGCTCACTGTGTCTATCACACTTAATGGACCACACATGTCTTTTGGTTAATGCCTAATTGCAGTCACCTCATGGAACATATCCATTTGTGTATTGGTGCAGGTTTGGCAAATGTGGGTTCCTTGTCTGCATGCTAGCGAGTGCAGTCATCTTTAACCATAATCTGTGCACATTGTACAGCAATCATTGTGCAAGAGATGCTGGAATAAAGTGTATCACTGGAAATGGGGTTAACTGCCAGATTTTGCAGCATGTACTAATGTTAAAAAAAAAAATCCAACACGAGGTATGCCAAAGGCTGTTGGGATGGATCTTAGTTACTTTTCTTGCAACCTCTGGGGCATGTATCACAGCTCAATTCCATACCTGCATCTGAGACTTGCATAGAGTCCAATAGGTCTGCTAGTCTGCTAGAGTCATTTGCAAAGATATTAGTGGGTCACTGAGTAGTACTAACATCCAGTCTAACAATACGTCTTCAGTTCAACAAGAACACATGCCAAGAAAAATCAGACAGGATAAGATTAATAGGTTGCACATAAATTAAAAACATTTTTTAGTTAAAAGGAGAAGATACTCTAAAAAACTGTCAGTTCTCTCCCTGCAGAAAGCATTGTATGGGATACCAAAAATGTTTTTAGATGGCGAAACTCCTTTGACATGGGACTCAGTTATAGGAACAGTCGCATCACAGCAGGCTATTGCTGCAGAATGCATAATGACTGGGGACAAGAAGTACACAAAGACAGTGGCATTTGTGTTGACTTTCAGCAGTCATGTTCTTCTGAAATACATTGAATGTATTTAACTTTGAATTTTAATTTTTCCATTACAAATTGTTGGTGAAATATTTTGTTTCTGTATGTTTCTTGCTTTCATTGGATACTATGGACTGAAAATTTGGAATGATGTTTAATGTTTGTGATTTTCTGTGTAAATGGACCGCAAGAACAGAGCTACACACACACACACACACACACACACACACACACACACACACACACACACACACACACACCACGAATAAATGGCGTAACATGGGAAAAAAAGAAAAAAAAACCATGCTTGAAAATTGGAACAATTTCCTGAAACGTGGTGTGCAAAATGTAAATAAAAAGAAAAGTTACTGGTAGCAAAAAGTTATTTTATGAATAAACTCAAAGGTATTTTAAATGTTAGTGTTTTGGGCACACTAGGCTAACATGCAAGGGCCAAGCAACACTTTCATGATATGTACCCGTTAATCTGACAGACTACATACATCTGTGCCAT
The DNA here is from genome assembly GCF_023864275.1 of Schistocerca cancellata. Lineage (NCBI taxonomy): Eukaryota > Metazoa > Arthropoda > Insecta > Orthoptera > Acrididae > Schistocerca > Schistocerca cancellata. The sequence continues at coordinate 174,167,489 of NC_064632.1, forward strand.
TGTGTGTTAATTGTTACAACCATGCTATCCAGTCATAAATGTCCCATTTGCTTGGAGGAAAGGATGATCCTGGAGATTAAAGTGTCCAAGTGGATACTACATAGTGAAGAGAAAAAGACACACAAAGCGCATGAGCTACCACTATTTCAACATCATTTTAATCTACATTGAAGAAGAAGGGAAAAAAATGATAACACAGACAGATACAAGAAAAGAGTGGATTGAATATTAAAATTTTGTATCTTCATGTGTGTGGGTGACATCTGATTAATGCATGCTGAAAGGGTTATGCACACAATGAGTTATACCTGCCTTTGATAATAAAGACATTATCTGGTTTAGAGCTTATCATAGCTACTCAATACTGCTCTGCTATTGCTTGTATCCAACCTAGATCGACATTTCACTGCCGACATCTGCACTATGCTGCATAATTGATAATCTAATCTTGGTGGATTTGGGTATATAATAGACTTTCTGATAGAAACAGCATTTAATAGGAATATGCTTTGTTGTAGGAAACACTACTTGGAGTCACAGTGTACTAGTACCTTTACATCAGTGGGGTAATTTATTTGTATTTTGTCCTTCCTATCGTGGTGAATTGTAGGTGTTGGAGAAGTTCTTTCTGGTACATTTCAGGAGAGTGGTGTTCCTTAAGGAAGAATGGTGTCCCTCTTCACCATTGCCAGTAGCAGTATAACATCCACAGTAAGCAGTCCTTTGCAGTGCTCCATGTTTGCGAATAATTTTGCAATTTTCTGTTATTCTTCCTATTCTGTCATTAGCATTTCACCAGTTGCCAAGACCTCATTTCATTTGATTCAAAGTTTTCATGGTTACTTCATCTAAGGGACCTGAAGGTACAGGACATCTTGAAGTGCCATAGCCACAGGTCTTGAGGAAAGACAGGGTGTGAGTGCTTCAGTTTTCTAAAGATTTTGTGTGGTCCTAGCTAGGTTTTTGGTGTATTGTTTGTGGATCAGCAAGGCTTGTGTACCTAAAGACCAGCAACATTATGCACAATGAATGGACTAAGTTTTTTGCACATGTCCTCAGGACCCACCCCCATTTCCAGACTGTGTGCAGTGGCTGGAGAGCTGTCACTTGCCATTTGGCAACATCTCCTCACGGTGTTTGAGGCAAGTAGATGCTATGCTGTTCCAAAGCTGTTGGTAAACCAAATCATTGCAGTCCCTGTAATAGAACAGATTTTAATGAATTGCTCACATGCACCAAGTCTTCCTGGGATCTGTTGTAAACTCAACCAAGTGGCAACTGGTCTAGAGTAAATGCATCCCCAAACCTGAAGTTGAAGGCTACTTCTGGTCAGTTTGTAAAGTGCTCTTTGTGTAGGGATTTTGCAATCCTGGATATGTTTTTAAATCGGCGCTGTATAAAACTTTTAATGAGCACCACAACTGAATGGCAGTATTTGTATATGGGGAGGCAGAACGAAGAGGGGACCCTTGATGGTATTTGATGGGTGTGTCAAAGATCCTATAATGAGTTTGCTGTATATTACGCAGAGCTAAATGTGGCTTGAAAGCAGCTGAGCTGGATACAGATTTATGATGAGAAATGTTTCGTTTGCCTAGACTTCCTTGAGTGCTCGTAAATTAATAAACAACATGTAACTAGCGGTTAAAATAGCCTAAAACCTCCCAGACAATGTACTTAGCAAACAAAGGTTATGGAAGGTGTCGTTTTTGTTATTGCCAGAGTACACAAAAATATGGGAATGAATTGATAGATCTGACAGCCAGGAAGCATGTACCAAAAATCCCACAGCTGTGCGTGTTGTCATTCTACAGACCATCACTTCGCTGTTGAGGTATAGAGTTTTGTGTTGGTGGGATGGAGCGTGGCCAGGAGTGACGGGCAAGAAGCTGCAGCTGGTGAAGCAAACTGGTCGGCTGCATTGTTACTCCTCTTGGTGTGGTAGTGGTGGTGGTCATCTTCTGTCATCTATGGCAAGGATACTGTCAGAGGATGCTTGCTTTGACAAGAGGACCCTCCAGTGTGTGATGCTTGTGATGTTATAGATTTCACCACATTGTGTTTAATATTTAGAGAAGAAAACAGAAGCTTGTTTGCAGATCTGAATTGTTTTTCAGCAGATGATGTGATGATAAGAATGTGGTAAATCTTTTACGATATTTAGGTATGTCACACTTGTCTTCTAAACAGTAAGGATGACGGTTTTAATGTGTCAGGGTGGATGGCTGGTCTAGTCTTCTTGTAAGTAATCTACTTACTTCACATTTATTCTGTTATTCTATCCATGTTTTAAGCAGCTTTTATGACAGTGACAGTTTCACGGTTTGAGTGACAGTGTGGAAGTAAATGAGATTGAGGAGTGGGTAGAAATTTTTCAGTAGAGTTTGACTATTACAATCTTTTAAATTTTTGTATAACAAACTTCAATAACTTTTGTTTTAAATTGTTTTACAAAGGCCACTAATAATCTTGCAATTGAATGCCAAAAGTTCTCAAACATGCACAAAAGACGTGTACAATATTACAGTCACTTCACACGAATTGACATGTGAATGGATGGGAACAGGTTGACCAGTATAATCTTACACCTTTGTGCTCCAAACCCAAAAACCACAATGCCTTGATTTAGAAATACCAAAGACGACCTGCAACCACTAAAAATCATATCCAAAGCCATGTATGACAGGGATCTCTTCTGCAAGAAGATAGTACAAACGGGTTACACTGAGCAAACAACAAAAAGAAGGCATGGTGCTCCTTGGATGGAAGTGTGTAATAAAGCCCTCTCACGAAGAATGAAGGAAATCTTGACTTCAAAGAAGGCACAGTTCCTACCAAATGTAACTAGAATTAACATTCCCAGAATCAGATTTTCACTCTGCAGCAGAGCGCCATGTCTTCGCAATATCCTTTCTTTCAGGAGGGCTAGTTCTGCAAGGTTCGCAGGAGAGCTTCTGTAAAGTTTGGAAGGTAGGAGTCGTATTGGCAGAAGTAAAGCTGTGAGGATGGGGCACGAGTCGTGCCTGCGAAAGGCAAAGGTCTGGAGTTAGAGTCTCGGTCCAGCACATATTTTTAATCTGCCAGGAAATTAGAATTAACACTATTGTATAAGGAGACAATAGAATAAAAATTATAATTGTGGCAGTTGCAGTGTCCATGTGTCAGCTGTCATTATTTGGCAGTGTAATTTCTCTCTGCACCTGGAGTGTCCATTGATTTGAAACTTTCCGGCAGACTAAATCCGTGCACTGGACTGGAACCTGAACCTGGGACCTTTGCCTTTTGCAGGCAAGTGCTCCACCAACTGAGCTATCCAAGCATGACTTGTGACCTACGCCAACTAAGTATGCGTGAGAACTTATTTGAAGTTTGGAAGCCAGTAGAGGTGGTGCTGGTAGAAGTGATCCTGTGAGGGTGAGTTGTTCTTGGAGAGCTCAATTGATATAGAATTTGTCCGCAAAAGGCAGAGGTCCCAGTGTAGAGTCCTGGTCTGGCAATCAGTTTGAATCTACAGGAAATTTGTCATCATTCACATATTTGATGTTAATTCATAAAGTATTTGCATGTTCTATGGATCACATTTACATGAACACTTTGAGATATAATGTTGCAATAAAAGAAAATATACAAGCATCCATAGAAATAAATAATGGTAGTTGCAACTCTGAAATGACTTTTTCGTGAAGGTTACTGCATTCATGCGGTCTCTATGCTCAGTTGTTTCATTGCAATGAGATTCTTTTGGAAAGCCCATATTCAAAGCCATATCAGATTGGAAAGTGTGTATAGAGAAGATGCTTGCCAAATTAGAGCTTCACTCAAATTTAAATAGACAGAAAGATAATAATAAAGTTGTGATAGGATCAAACAGTGCCACAAACAAAGCTATGTTTTAGAGTCAGAGATTCAGTAAGAGGAAAATGTTGGAGGGATGATGTTTATTAAGTAGGAAAAATCACTCGTGATACGTGGTCACAGGGGAATTTGTGTCTGATGGGGTCCTGTTCTTATAAGCATCATGTTGAAATGAGGTAGACATACGTATTTCATAGTGATGCTGTGAAGCACCGCTGTTTTCCGTTCATGGAAACCTACAAGAAGTCTTAATTTAGGGATCTGTATAGATTACTACTGGAGCAGAATCTTGTTGAGATCTTTCACAAAACCCATATGAATACTGGTCATGCGTAAAGGCTGTCAGTGGCACAAATTTTAGTGTCCAGACGCCCATGGAGGACACAGAAACTGAAGTTGAGGGTACTAAAGCAAAAGCAGACAAGCTGAAATTGGTTTTAAAATACCTTTACCAAGGAAGGAACAGAAGTAATGCCCCACTTTACTTCTCTCACAACTGCAAAGGTGTGAGTGGTATTGAGAATCAGCTAAAAATCATGAAAATTGACAAGACTCCATGGCTGATGGAATCTCTTTGAGGTTCTGTTTAGCATTTGCAGCTGATTTAGTTCTGATTTTAACCATAACATATCACAGATTGTTTGAACAGAAAACTTTGCCCAGTGGTAGGATTAAAGTTCACAACTGTCTACAGGAAGGGCAGCAGAAGTGATTCACCAAGCCACTGTCCAGTGTCCATTGATCATTTTTTGTAGAATTCTAGAACATATTTTGAGATCAAACATAATGAAATATCTAACACACACACACACACACACACACACACACAGACAGACAGACAGACAGACAGACAGAGAGAGAGAGAGACAGAGAGAGAGACAGACAGACAGACTCTGGCAGATGTCAGGGGCTGTGGTCATATGTGTGTTTCAACAAATGTCCTGTGGCCGACAGCTCACTTTTGGACAGTCTTTTTATTGTGCCTCTCTGCGACTCAGCATCTCCGCTATTTGGTGAGTAGCAACTATCCTTTTCATAATAATGAAATATCTCAAACAGAAGGTATATCCTTCATGCTTACCAGCATAGTTTCTGAAAACATCGATCATATGAAACCCAATTTATTTTCTCTCGGGACGTTCTAAAAGCCATGGATCAAGCCAGGCACACAGAGGCAGTATTACCAGACTTCTCAAAAGCTTTTGACTCAGTACCACACCAATATTTATTTTAAAAAATTATCAATGTAAGGAGTATCGAATGAAATTTGTGACTGGATTGAGGATTTATTGGTAGAGAGAGCATAGCATGTTGTATGGAGACAGTTTGTTGGAGTGTGAAATGGAATAATCACGTAGGAAAAGCAACTGGCAGACATCGCTTTGTTGGCAGGATTCTGGGGAAACTGTCAGTCTACGATGAAGACTGCTCACAAAACTTGTGTGTGTTTTGCTCAAATGTGATGGGCCCATTACAAGACTAACAGGGAATGTTGAACGTAAGGAAAGAGGGATACCACTAATGGCTACAGGTTTACTCGACTCATAGGAAATTGTCATGGAAGTGTTGAAAGATGAGAATTGGCAGCCTTTTGAAGATAGATTGCAGTTATCCTCTGAAGTCCTACCTACAAATTTTCAAATACCATTACTAAGTGAAGAATCTAGAATATTATTTAGTCCACTATGTGTAAATGTCACATGGACTATGAAGACAAGATTTAAGCAGTCATTCTTCCTCCCTTCATGTTTCATTTGAATGAGAATAATACCTAATATGCGGTACTGTGCTAAATATCCTCTGCTGTGCATCTAACTGTGGTTTGCCAACTATCTATAAAGATATAGAGGGAGGTTGTTCTCAGATTTTGAATCCATTTGCTATGGCTCATAGCTGTCAACCAATTGTGAAAACATTTCCATGACAGCAGAGGTATATTCGTGTGATCAGTTTTTTGAGAAAACGTGAATGGAATAATTTGATTTTAGCCTGCTCTTCTTGTGAATGCCTTAAAATATAGCTGTGAACTTGCTTCAGAGTTATCAGTTTAAGATGGCAGCTGTGGCCAGTAAAACTCATGGCAGACAGGCAACTATTTGTATTCTGTGTTACATAGCATGCGGAGAAATGACGTCCATATCAGTGTGTTGTGTTCCTAAGCCGTCAATCTGTACCAAATTGACACTTTTGGTCAAGTTTTGTACCTCAGTGTCCCAGATTTCAGGTTTCTTATTAGTGTAGTTAACAAGTACTATAAATTCTAAGAGACTTTGACCATGCTAGTTCTTGATTTTGAGTTTCAAAATTTGAAAAACTGTCCAATTTTCAAAATGTTTTTGAGGAATGTGTTTGCTTATAACACTGAAACAATTGAAGCTGTGGAGTTGACTCATGTGATTTTATAGCTCTTGAACTATACTTTAATTTGATATACAACGCACTATTACTGAGGGATTAAATAAATAGTGCAAAATTCTAAAAAAAATGATTTTTTGAAATCTGAAAACTGCCCCTTTTATTTTTTACCTGAAAAGTTTGGGTCATACATATTGTATCAGAGGAAAACTCAACGAGAAAACTAAAAACGCATGATTGCAATTTCTGGCCAGTACTTGCCTTTAGGAGATAAAATATGTGGTACTGCTGGTTAGACACATGTAACTTTCTAGCTTCTAGAACTAATCATTCCTTCCTTGGGAAGGAAAAGGGATTTGTTGGGATGGGTATAAGGCAGGACAGCTCATTCTGTCTTCTTTAATTTTCCCCAACCTATCCCTATCTCATCTCCGAAGAAGGAAATGTTAGTACTGAAAATTAGGTAGTGTTTTGCCTTCGCTATTGTGTGTGCCTATTGGCAGTACTACGGAATGTAACTACTGCCTGGCTTTTCTGCTTTCTTGCAATCCATTTGGTTTGTGTACAGGAGACTGGTCAAAAAATTATAATGCACAGCTATAACTAAGTGCCATATGCAAACCATTTTCAAACAACATACTACTGCAGAAGATTCGAGTCTCACACAGTTGGATTAGTTAACTGCCGTAAAAAATAGTGCCAGTTCTCAGATTTGGTAGCATGCAGTTTAACTTTATCCTTACCTAAACCACTACATATTAAACATGCTAGCTGTATTATTATGAAAAGTATAGATTGCTAATCACCATATAGATGAGATGTTGAGTTGCAGACAGGCACAAAAAAGACTGCTATGCATTTAAGGTTTCAGCCAGAGGGCTTTCTTTTAAAGTATTTTAAAGTAGTAAACATAAACACGTCTCACTCACTCACACACACACACACACACACACACACACACACACACACACACAGAGTCACTGGTCACTGAGGCAAGACTGTGAGCACCTGCATCCTGTGCCTGATGGGTGAAGCAACCTGCGTGGATTGTGGTGATAAGGAGGAGGCTGGGATGGGGAGGGAGAGAAATACCAGGGTAGGGGATGGTAAGGAGGGTGTAGTGCTGCTTGTTGGAGTGTGCAGTGACAACTTGGGGACAGGGTAGGGCTGCTAAATGCAATTTTATTGGGGAGGGGTGGGGGTGGGCAAATGAGAGAGCAGTAGAGGAGGGGGGAAAAGATTAGTGGCTATGTGGGTGAAATATGAGGGTGTGTAGTCCAGGAGTGGAAGCAGGGAAGGGAATAAGTGGGTGATGGTCAGGGACTAGCAAAGGTTGAGGCCAGGAGAGTCATGGGAATGTAGGAAATATAGCAGGTAGAATTACCACCTGGACAGTTTAGAAAATCTGGTGTTGGATCCAGATGGCACAGGCTGTGGAACAATTACTGAAGTGAAGCACAGTGTGTTGGGCAGCATGTTCAGCTGCTAGGTAGTCAAGCTGTCTCTCAGCCACAGTTTATTGGTGGCCATTCTTGCAGATAGACAGCTTATTGTTATGCACATTTTAGAAAGCAGCACAGTGGTTGCAGCTTAGTTTGTATATCACATGACTGCTTTAACTGGTAGCCCTAACTTCGGTGGGATAGGTGATGCCTGTGACTGGACTGGGGTAGGTAGTGGTGGTAGGACGTTTGGAATAGGCTTTGCACCTAGGTCCAATGCAAGGATATGAGCCATGAGGCAGTGGTTTGGTAGCAGGTGTGGAGCAGGGATGGACAAAGATGTTGCACAGGTTAGGTGGGCAGCAGGATACCACTGCAGGAGGCAGTAGGTTACTGGAGAATCTATGCATGGGAGATCTGTTTCTGTACAAGGTTGAGAGGGTAATTTCAGTCTGTGAAGGCCACAGTGAGACCCTTCATATATTTGGACAGGGGCTGATCATCACTACAGATGTGACAGCAATGGGTGGCTAGGCTTTATGGAAGGGATTTGTTGGTATTGAGTGGGTGGCAGCTATCAAAGCTGAGATACTACTGATGGTTGGTATGGTTGATAGGGATGGAGGTTCTGATGTAGCCATATTTGAGATTGAGGTGAACAGTGAAGAAGGTGGCTTGTTGAGTTGAGGAGGACCAGGTGAAGCGAATGGAGCAGAAGGTGTTGAAGTTCTGGAGAAATGTGGACCGGGTGTTTCCTCACCCTCAGCCCATATCACTAAGTTGTCGTCAGTGAATCTGAACCAAGTGAGGGGTTAGGGATTTTGGGTGGTTAGGAAGGATTCTTCTAGAAGGTCCATGAATAGGTTGGTATAGGATGGTGTCATGCAAGTGCCCATTGCTATACAACTGTTTGTAGATGATGCCTTCAGGGGTGAAGTAATTGTGGGTGAGGATATATTTAGACATGGTGATCAGGAAGGAGATGGCAGGTTTGGATTCAGTTCAACATTAAGGTCATGAGCATTGGGGATGTTTGTGTAGAGGGACACAGTATCAGTAGTGAAGGGGGTGCTGTGTGATAAAGGAATAAGAACTGTGGAGAGTTGGTGGAGGAAATCGCAGGTGTCTTTTACTTCTATGTAGTAGGGTAGGTTATGGGCAACATTTACATGTACAGGGTGTTTCAAAAATGACCGGTATATTTGAAACGGCAATAAAAACTAAACGAGCAGCGATAGAAATACACCGTTTGTTGCAATATGCTTGGGACAAACTTTCGAAATTACAGTAGTTACAATTTTCAACAACAGATGGCGCTGCAAGTGATCTGAAAGATATAGAAGACGACGCAGTCTTTGGGTGCGCCATTCTGTACGTCATCTTTCTGCTGTAAGCATGTGCTGTTCACAACGTGCAAGTGTGCTGTAGACAACATGGTTTATTCATTAGAACAGAGGATTTTTCTGGTGTTGGAATTCCACCGCCTAGAACACAGTGTTGTTGCAACAAGACGAAGTTTTCAGCAGAGGTTTAATGTAACCAAAGGACCGAAAAGCGATACAATAAAGGATCTGTTTGAAAAATTTCAACAGACTGGGAACGTGACGGATGAACATGCTGGAAAGGTAGGGCGACCGCGTACGGCAACCACAGAGGGCAACGCGCAGCTAGTGCAGCAGGTGATCCAACAGCATCCTCGGGTTTCCGTTCGCCATGTTGCAGATGCGGTCCAAATGACGCCAACGTCCACGTATCGTCTCATGCGCCAGAGTTTACACCTCTATCCATACAAAATTCAAACGCGGCAACCCCTCAGCGCCGCTACCATTGCTGCACGAGAGACATTCGCTAACGATATAGTGCACAGGATTGATGACGGCGATATGCATGTGGGCAGCATTTGGTTTACTGATGAAGCCTATTTTTACCTGGACGGCTTTGTCAATAAACAGAACTGGCGCATATGGGGAACCGAAAAGCCCCATGTTGCAGTCCCATCGTCCCTGCATCCTCAAAAAGTACTGGTCTGGGCCGCCATTTCTTCCAAAGGAATCATTGGCCCATTTTTCAGATCCGAAACGATTACTGCATCACGCTATCTGGACATTCTTCGTCAATTTGTGGCGGTACAAACTGCCTTAGACGACACTGCGAACACCTCGTGGTTTATGCAAGATGGTGCCCGGCCACATCGCACGGCCGACGTCTTTAATTTCCTGAATGAATATTTCGATGATCGTGTGATTGCTTTGGGCTATCCGAAACATACAGGAGGCGGCGTGGATTGGCCTCCCTATTCGCCAGACATGAACCCCTGTGACTTCTTTCTGTGGGGACACTTGAAAGACCAGGTGTACCGCCAGAATCCAGAAACAATTGAACAGCTGAAGCAGTACATCTTATCTGCATGTGAAGCCATTCCGCCAGACACGTTGTCAAAGGTTTCGGGTAATTTCATTCAGAGACTACGCCATATTATTGCTACGCATGGTGGATATGTGGAAAATATCGTACTATAGAGTTTCCCAGACCGCAGCGCCATCTGTTGTTGAAAATTGTAACTACTGTAATTTCGAAAGTTTGTCTGCCTGAAAATGTACTGTTGTCCCAAGCATATTGCAACAAACGGTGTATTTCTATCGCTGCTCGTTTAGTTTTTATTGCCGTTTCAAATATACCGGTCATTTTTGAAACACCCTGTACATACATTCTCTGCAAGCCACAGTATTGTGCTGGCAGTGGGCACTGCATGGGCACACTAACATCCTATATGCAGTCTCCTCTATAGGTGAGCTACACTTTCCCAAAACTCTCCCAATAAAACAAAGTCAAGCATTCACCTTCCTGACTACCAACCTGATGTGCTCATTCCATTTCATATTTAATTGATGACTGTATCAAGCAGCAGGTTACTGATACTGTATCCAGACATTACTGATTTGTTTTTCCTACTTGCCTTTATTAGCTTACATTTTTCTGCATTTAGAGCCAGCTGCCATTCATCGCAACAGCTAGAAATACCCTTGTCCCTGATGAACATTCGCCATCAAGGGCAACATACTTGGTTCTATTGCTTAAAAAGTTTTTGAGCCACTCATGAATCTGCAAACCTATTTCACAACTTTGTGCCTTCATTAACAGTCTGCAGTGGGGCTCCGTGTCAAATGCATTTAGGAAATATAGAAATTTGGGATGTGTGTGTAGTTCTTCTTCCATAGATCACAGTATATTGTGAGAAAAAGGCAAGCTGAGTTTTGCAAGAGTGGATATAAGCTTCTCGGTATTGAGGAAATTTATTACATTCAAAGGCAGAATGTGTTCAAGAATGCTGCAGCAAACCTATGTTAAGGATATTGATTTGTAATTTAGCAGTCCATTCTTTTATCCTTCTTACATTCATGAGTAACCTGTGCCTTTTTCCATTTGTTTGGGGCTTTGCACTGGGTGAGAGATTCCTGATACATGCAAGCTAAGTAAGGAGCTAGCGCCAAGGTGTACTCTTTGTAAGACCGAAAGGGGATTTCATCCGGACCTGGTGGCTTATTTGTATTCATCTCAGTCAGTTATTTCTCTATGCCAGGGGTACTTACTACTATGTCGTCCATATAGGAGTCTGTTCAGTGGTTGAACGATGGTATGTTTGTACAATTATCCTGCGTAAGTGATTTCTTAAATGTGGAATTCAAAACTTCAGCTTCCTTTGTGTTATCTTCCACTGAGACACCAGACTGCTCAAGTAATGATTGGATGAAAGCCTTAGACCCAAATTCGATATAGAACGGAATTTTCTTGGGTTTTCAGACAGATCGCTTGCTAAGTATGACGGTGGTATGCTTTGCATATAGACACTTTCACAGGTGCACAAATCTATACTAATCTTTGTCAGTCATTTTTGCATTCCCTTTTGAGCCAAGAATGCAACAACCTTTGCTTGTTCAGTATTTTCCAAATTTTGTTATGACAGTGGTTCTTTTCCATCCTTAATCCACTTACTAGGCACATACTTTCCCTGACCATGATTTAAAATCTGTTTAAATTTTACACGCAATTCTGCAGTGCCCATCATAATAGTATTAAGTTATGTAAGTTTATTGTCTAAGTGAGATGCTAAGAACTGCTTATCTGCTCTTTAACAATCTCCTTGCCTTCTTGACTGATTCATTAACTTTTGTAACAAAGTCACTATGATATATTGATCAGTAATACCAGTCTCGATACTGACACCGTCAATAAGCTCCTGCAGGGTCCAGGATATCGCCATTGTGTGTGGACTGCCAAACTAGCTGCTGAAGACATGTTTTTGGGAAACATGATCAAAAGTACTTTGCAAGATTGTCTGTCTGTTCCACTGCAATGAATCCATAGACACCCCATTTATATTTAGTAGCTTAAAGTCGCCTCCAACTATTATTGCATGATCTGGTTATTTATGCTGTGCTGACCGTAGATTTTCTTCGAATGACTTGAGATTTCTTGCATCAAAATCAAGTGGCTGGTGAAAACATCCAAAATTAGCTTAGTTTCATCAACACTTCTTGTACGCGACAAGGTAACTTCACTGTCAAACTCAACTTCAACCTCAATACACACAGTGTTTCTGTCAACAATGTGAACACTCCCCCTTCCATGGCATCTAATCTGTCTTTCTGATATGACTTCCATGACTCGCTAAATATCAAAGTGCCTTCTACTTTGGGTTTTGGATAGCTCTCGGTACCAAGAATAATTTGGGTGCGAGAACTTTCCTGAAGGTGTCAGTGGACAAGAGCAGAGATTCTCTGTGGCGGCACAGAAAACCAGCCACAATGGGGTGTCCAGAGTGATGGGGCTTATGGGCTTCAGGAAGCATTTAGAAGGTGGGAGTAGGGGCACTGGTAGGGGGTGGGGGGAGAGTCTCGGGGATTGGTCGAAGGATTTATGGAGACTGGAGACCCTGTTGGATTTATGAAAAGTAGTCACTGTGGCAGGGTTTTCAGATGGATAAATATGATATCTGGCAGAATCCTTCTGGTAGAATCCTTCTGCCAGATAATCTCTGCAGTTCAAAACCACAGTGGCGAAGCCTTTGTCGGCAGGTAGGATTATGAGATTGGGATCAATTTTCAGGTGGTGGATTGCACTTCTTTCTGCGGGTGTAAGGTTAGCTTCTATGTTGAAGGATTTGGGGAATGATGGTGAGGCAACGTTTGAGGATAAAAAAATTCTGGAACATTAACGGGGTGATTTTGGGGCAGTGGGGGTGGATCATAGTTGGATGGAGGAATGAAATGAGTCATGAGATTTCAACATTGGCTTTGGGCTCAGTGTTATTGGTAGGGTTGGTGACAAAGAAGCTTTTCCCTTGTAGAAACAGGGAGAAGAAGAGAAGGTCTTTAACAAGGCCAGCATGATTGAATTTGGAAGTGGGGTTAAAGGTAAGGCATTTGGAAAGGACTATATTTCTGTTGCATTATGGCTTTTGGAGGAAAGGTTCACGACTGTGTTTCAGGTCTGTTTATGTTCTGGATTCTGTATATTGGTGGGAGGGAGTTCTGACAGTGTGTAAATGTAGTAGGTCAGCAAGGCTATGAGGGGATGTGTGGAAGATTTTGAAGCTGTTGTAGGTGCGATGGATGTTGGTAGTCCAAGGTGGGAGTAGGAAGTAAATAGTTTGGGGATATGATTGAGGAGGCAGGAACCAGAACTTCAGCTGATGGCAAGCTCCTGCCCGCACTCAAGACATTCATCTTGCGAATGGCTGGAAACATTGCCCAGAGATGGAGAATCTTCTATTGGCAGGGGCACATCAGGGACTGGAGTGTCCACAGCCCAGGATGCGAGGGAGGCAAAAGTGGCTGAGGCTGCAGGATCCTCCTGGCCACTGACACTGTGAGTGGAAAAACTCGTGGGAGAATCGTGCAGCCCACACAAAGCTGTGCCAAAGTGCAAAATAACTGTGTATGATACGACTGGATTATTATTTTCTTAATTTTGAATGTGACCAGTGTGTAGGTACTGCAACAGAATCTTGAGTTTTGGGTCTGCAGCCATTGCTTGAGCATTCTCTTGCTGGCCGATGGGAAAACTATCAAGTGTTTCATTGTCTTGGACATCAGTGTGAAAACAAGAATCATCAGAGGTGTCGATGCCGAATCCATGCCTACTTGGGAGGTGAGAAAGAATGTTTAGTTGTTGGCCAGTATACAGTTTCGTGCTGATAACTGGAGAGGAGCAGAGACCATTGCTGCAGCTTTTGCAGTGTGCATGGAGGAATTTTATGTAAAGGGCCGAACAAGGTGGTGTGAGGCTTGTGGTCCTTTACAAAGTAGAATTTTCTGCTGTACAAGTGTCAATGGAATTTGGTCACCCCACATACAATAGAAAGAGCTTCCTCAAGTCATGTGGCCTGTCCAATGATCCAACCCTGTGAGAGAGAACAGCTCCTATTCCATAAGAGAATGTGTCAACCGTCAGCACAACCGGCATAGTGGGATCAAAATGTACCGAACAGCAATCACTCGATGAAACGCCCTTTATTTTCTGAAGTGCAACGAGACACTACCCAGCCCACACAAACGGAATTTTCTTTCATCGAAGATGATGCACTGGAGCCACAATCTGTGCAGCATTTGGAATGAATGAAATGTAGTGAGTTTGTTTACCCATTACAGCTTGAAGTTCACTGACATTCCTAGGAGGGGAGGGGGTCCCCGGATGGTGGTTAAATGTGACTGCAAAAGGTGGATACCATAACTATTGGACCACATTTTTTGCTTTGTGATAGATGGCACTGTAATAGTCACAAACATATAAGTACATGGTATCGCGTAACATTCCACCAGTGCGGATGGTATTTGCTTCGTGATACATTACCCGTGTTAAAATGGACCATTTATCGTGCTGATGTGTGGCTATTGTGATCAAAATTTCCAATGGCCGTGTGCTATGTATTCTGCTTGGTATCCTGGACGACATCATCCAAGTGTCTGGACCATTCTCCGGGTAGTTATTTAAGGAAACAGGAAGTGTTCAGCCACATGTGAAACGTCAACCGCGACCTGCAACCAAATAGGTGTTTTAGCTGCAGTCGCAGATAATCTGTACATGAGTAGCAGACAAATTGTGTGAGAATTGGGAATCTCAAAAAGTCTGTGTTGAGAATGCTACATCAACATTGATCGCACCCGTACCATATTTCTATGCACCAGGAATTGTATGGCGACGACTTTGGATGTCATGTACAGTTCTGCCACTGGGCACAAGAGAAATTACGGGACGATGACAGATTTTTTTGCACACATTCTATTTAGCGATGAAGTGTCATTAACCAACAGCGGTAACGTAAACCGGCATAATATGCACTATTGGGCAACGGAAAATCCACGATGGCTGCAACCAGTGGAACATCAGCAATCTTGGTGGGTTAATGTATGATGTGGCATTATGGGAGGAAGGATAATTGGCCCTCATTTTATCGATGGCAATCTAAATGGTGCAATGTATGCTGATTTCCTACGTAATGTTTTACCTATGTTACTACAAGATGTTTCACTGCATGACAGAATGGCAATATACTTCCAACATGATGGATGTCCGGCACATAGATCGCATGCAGTTGAAGCGGTATTGAATAGCATGTTTCATGACAGGTGGGTTGGTAGTCGAAGCACCATACAATAGCCCGCACTTCACCGGATCTGACGTCCCCGGATTTCTTTCTGTGGGGAAAGTTGAAGGATATTTGCTATCATGATACACCGACAACGCCTGACAACATGCGTCAGCGCATTGTCAATGCGTGTGCGAACATTACGGAAGGCGAACTATTCGCTGTTGAGAGTGTCTTTACACGTATTGCCAAATGCATTGAGTTTGGCGGACATCATTTTGAGGTTGGCGGACATCATTTTGATCATTTGTGTGGTATTTACAGGTAATCAAGCTGTAACAGCATGCTTTCTCAGAAATGATAAGTTCACAAAGGTACATGTGTCACATTGGAGCAACTGAAATAAAATGTTCAAATGTACCTACGTTCTGTATTTTAATTTAAAAAACCTACCCCTTACCAGCTGTTTGTCTAAAATTGTGAGCCATATGTTTGTGACTATTATAGCACCATCTATCACAAAGCAAAAAAAGTGGTCCAACTAAAACATTCATATTTCTTTATGTACTACATGAATATGTAATAAAAAATGGGGGTTCCTATTTTTAAAAATGCAGTTGCTATCCGTTTGACCTATGGCAGCGCCATCTAGCGGGTCAACCATAGCGCCATCTGGTTTCCCCCTTCAAACTAGACAAGTTTCGTTCTTTGTAGTTTTTTTATTTTGACGCTTATTTAATGAGTTATTTTGGCCTGGTCATGATCAATGGACCACCCTGTATGCTTCTGTTCAGCAACGGAGTCACTGATGCACCAGTGTCTAATTGCATGCGTATTTTGTGTTTGGCAGTCTGCAGATTGACAATCAGTTTATTAGCCTGACATTGGTGTAGAGAATTATGTGACATTTTTGCTGTTGCATTTGACTTGTTCCGTGTAACACAAGAATCACTACTGGGCTTGGAAGAGATTGTGTAACATGCATTGACTTATAGCTTGGATAATGTGCAGAGTGCTTGTTGTATCTTAGTTTCCACAGATAGACCATCCTTGCCACAGTGACAAAATTTAGTGTCACAACTGGCACATCTGTGGCATTGTGCTGTGAAACATTGAGGGCAGTATTTAACACTGCTAGGCTGTTTCCTAGCACACTGGTTTTGTGTAAATCATGGCCCACAGCCCTGGCCGCGTTCTGCACGCCGCGGCGTGCGACCTATGGGCACAATGTGCATTACTCTCAACTGCACAAATAGGAGCAGAATCAAAGTTTGTGCTCCAGTAATGGTTAAACCTGTTGCAAGGTTAGGATCAGGATCAGGGTTGCCATGAGTTCAGGAAATAAGCGAATAACAGTGAATTCCAAATGTCAGGGAAATCATGGGAATATCAGAGAAATTTGAAGAAAAAAGAAAAACACTGGAAAAAATCTTTTTTTTTTTTTTGACTCAGTAGATGAAATGGCTTGTTTATTGAGATGTCGTGCATCGTCACTGGCTGGGCACAGTTGAGTGTGTGCGCCGCTTCCCTACTCCCTCATTCTTACTGCTTCTCCCATTTCTACCACTCCCCACTTCTTGTCACTAGTCTAGCAGCTGCCAGTGAGAGGCAGAGAGGTGTGAGAAGTGGTTTGTTTGCATCTGATTCTCAGAGACTGTTGACACAGTGGCTGGAGACAGTGGTCACGTGTGCTTGCACAAGGTGTGTGTGAGTGATTGTGTGAATGTGTGTGCGCTCTCGTTTTCTGACAAAGGCATGGCCAAAAATTTAGTTATGAGAGTGTGTTTGTCTTTTCTATGTGCCTGTCTGCTGCTCAGCAATCATCTTTATGGTGATTTTCTACCTATCATCATTAGTATTAATTCACAAGAGTATTTGTGCAAGTTATCTGTTTCGTGGTATTTGTGCAAGTTATCTGTTTCGTGGGTTGATCTCCGTGGTGTCATTTCAACAACATGGTGTCTGTGACAAGTGAATAGCTGGCTGCATGAGTGGACTTCCATGATGGGCCAAAACCGCAAGCCATTTCTGTGGGCATCTCTAATGGATCAGGCCTGCTGATCTGAAGTCCATCGTTTCTCCCTAATGTGAAGGCCTTGACCATCGGATCTAGTCTCACCAAACTGCCATAGGCCAGGTCTGTTTGTGTGTGCCATAATGCAGCAGATTTTTGTGGTTTATCCATGGACCCAGGACTGCAGTGCTCCTTAGCAGGCCAGAGGCCATGGGCAATGGGTTTCAGGAAGTGAAACTGTCTCGCCACAAGTACATAGTACAGTGTGGCGTTTTATAAACATTTTATTTATTCTAGTATATTTTGGGGCTTCAAAAGTAGTTTATATATTGGAAAGTATGGATGATAAGAAGAAGAAAATTGTGGCAGTCACTGGCAGTTTGTAGGCTATGTACTCGTGTATTCGTTGAAAGAAAAACCACACAATACCTGTAAAATAATAGACATAACACAGTGGGTAATAACAAACAATAATGAACATAGTAGAACTAACATTTTATAGCGGTCACCTATAGTGTTGTTTTACACAACTCTTTCTTGCCATACATACTTCTTTCAAAGGGCTACTTTTTTCTGAGGTTATTTCTGAAATCAGTGAAGGTATTTTAAATCTGCCTTCCGACTCTAATGAAATGTGTATTTTTCTCACTAAATGTTTTTTTTTTAATTGAAATGAAATAATATCAATGGTCTTAATGAAACCTAGAGGGTGTTTTCAGAAAGGACTTTACAACTTTAAAAATTCATATAAATTTATGGAAAGAAGATATAGAGCTGGCTTTAGTGTTATTTTGGAAGGCAGCACACAGAGGTTTTTTTTTGAAACCTTAAACTAAAGATGTTGTAAGTGGCTTTCGTAGGTTATGCTGAACACATCCCATCGGAAGTCATTTTCTTCCCAAACTTGCTGTAGCTTTGCAGGTGTCACTTGCTCAGTGGTGGCGTAAATTCTTGCTCTAAGTTCAGGTAGAGAAGCCAGCACACCCATAAAAAAAAAATTCAAGTGGTGTCAGGTCTGGGGAACGTGGGGGCCATGCAATTGGTGCATCACGGCCAATCCATTGACAACGAAATCAGTCACTGAGAAAATCCTGGACATCAGCTAGGTAGTAGGGTGGTGCACCATCTTGTATGATGTAAACATTTCATTTTTGGTCGTCCTCATCAATCTGTGGTATCAAAAATTGTTGTAACATATACAGGTACACTATCCCGTTGATGGTTCTCGCGCGGAAGAAAAGGTGCCATACACTTTGTTCTTGCTCAATGCACAAAAAACGTCCAGTTTAGGGCTATCACAAACATGTTGCAGTGTTTGATGTGGATTTTCATTGCTCCAAATCCTACAATTGTGTGTGTTAACCTTGCCACTTAAGTGAAAGGTCGACTGTCCAAGAAATGTTCATCCCCATGTAACCGATTTAACATATCCACACAGAAGTTCTTTTGAGCAATTTTATCAGTGTCTTTTATTGGTTGTATGATCATCGTCAATCTGTATGGTTTCAAATGCAAATGGTTTCTCAACACATGCCAAACAGCCATATTTTGGAATTGCAGTTCATGAGATGCACACTGGGTCGATTTTTGTAGGCTGTTGACAGAAACGTTGTCTCACTTGCTCAGTGATGTCGTCAGATGTGCTTGGACGACCTGATTATTTCCCATGTCTTTCTGAGCACCCTGCTTCTACAAAACATTTGTCACTCATAAATTGTAGGCCTACTAGGAGGTATTAGTGTCCTTGGTACAGGAATTATGCTGAACTGTTCTTGCCAACTTTGATTCTTCAAACCTAAACATGCAGCTAGCAGCCGTCTTTAACACAACTGCTGCTAGTGCTCTTTATGGTGTGATTTGGCTCTAGCAATCTACGCGAGACAAAACTTGATGTATTTCCTTACAAATTGACACTACAATCACCTCTGTAGGTACTACAAATTAATTTGTATGAATTTTCAAAGTTGTAAAATTCATTTGGAACACCCTGGCTTTCTTTCTCTATCTAAAAACAGTTCATTACAAGAGATATCGATTTAGATCTTCGCTCACACATTTAGAAATACAGAGGCCCTTAAACTTTTTTGTGAACTTATGTCTGTACTTACCCTTTAGATCCCAAATTTGTCAAGGAAAAATGCTAAAACTTGTCTGGAAAACAGGGAACTTTCAGGGAATTTTGCTTTGGGAAACTTCTGGCTACCTTGAGGATACTTAACACTTTGAAGACCAGCCACTTAGAAGGATTTCAGACATAAAGATCAGCCATTTATGCCATTATTTAAAACGTTACTGGCACATATTTAATTGATATATCTTAAAGAGTAATACCTTCTAAAAAAAGACCACACTTAAAATTTATTTTCCATATTTACTTCAGTTTTTCAATACATTACAAATTTTAAAATAATGACAGAAAACATAATTATCCATCCAAAAGTGCGAGGCGAGTTATCGAGCGCTTTTTTCCTCTTGGGCTCCCAAAACTACTTGCTCACTCAACAAACATCACATATTGGTAGCAGAATTGCAGCAAACTGCGAAATCTCCACCAGCTGCTGCATCTGCTGTGCCAGAAACTGAAGTACCTGAGTTAGTGACAGTTCTTGTGGGGGTCTAGCCATGATCAAACACACAAAAAGACACTTGAAAATAGAGTACAACTGCTAAAGAAAGTACAGATTAATATCGCTAGGAAGATCAGGCTCTGAAAAGAACAAGAAAACACAATCAGTTACAGGGCAAATGTTCTGAAAAACAGTCCTAAACATCGAAGCAAAGAAGCAGACAAGTGTGCCAAAGCACCATGTTCTGCAAGAAAGATTCACAGTTAATATCATTGCCAATTGTTTGTATGATAAGTAGAAAATGCAGTGGAACACATGTGAGAACTGCCTTGTGACCAGATGTTGGGCCGTTCAGATGTTGATACCAAGGAGTGGGTGGATTCTGTGATACAGAGCAAAATAACTTCCTGCACTTAACTTACAATAACAGCAAGTCCAGAGCATATTGCGGTGTGAGTTCTTGAGATAGGCTGGTTCGACATCCACAGTAACAAGAGACTAATGTACAAAGCTTAGATTACACAGGCAGATCTGAATGAATAGACTGACTGGAGTTCGGTACAGTCCTTTAAAGTCAGCTTCGTGGCAGAGCTGGCACCGTGTGCTGAGGAAGGTGTGTCAAAGCTGGCTGCAGATTGGCAGTGCAGTCACATGGGTTACTGCCAACTTCTAAGCATGGACTAGCATGGTGTGCTATTAATTGTGCACAGTACCACACTTGGGGTTAATAGTTTTAAAGTTATGGACTGTTTTGTTTCATGGTACTCAGAAAATGATCAGTGTTCACTTTATGAAATTTGAATGCATAGAAGGTGTGTGAAATTTTGTATTTTTTGTTTGCTCTATAGATACTGTAAGGTTTGATTTGATACAGACTGAGCTTTTTAATGAGAAGGACCCAGTGTTTGTCAGGTATTGAAATACAGCTTTAGAAAATGTTTATTGTAAAATACTTCTGTAAACATACAATAAATGTGACACATTTGAAGCAAATTACTTTGCATTTGAAGTACTTATTTCACAACCACACTCCTTATTTTGAAGGAAGGTATATGTTTTTGTTGCTTGTTCCAGGCAGCGTGGCTTCCCCGGCCGATGCCAAGGTCCTTCCCTCTTTCATCAACGTTGTTATGGCTCGCTGCATGCCGTCCAACGTCTTGAGTTGATGTACAAGTTGGATGCCCATCAAGGATGTGTGAATGCTCTCCACTTCAATGCAGCTGGAAATAAGCTTGCTAGTGGTTCAGATGACCTTGGTGTTGTGATATGGGACTGGGCTGTTGGAAAGACATTAGTTTCCTACGACAGTGGTCACAAGAGCAATGTCTTCCAGGTATGTGTCACATAATATGTTAGACCATGTGTGTTATATATATATATAGAAAGATGATGAGACTTACCAAACAAAAGCGCTGGCAGGTCGATAGACACACAAACAAACAAATTTTTCCCACGTGGAATGTTTCCCTCTATTTTTTATATATATATATATATATATATTTAAAAAGAAAGATGATGAGACTTACCAAACAAAAGCGCTGGCAGGTCGATAGACACACAGACAAACACAAACATACACACAAAATCTAGCTTTCGCAACCAATGGTTGCCTCGTCAGGAAAGTGGGAAGGAGAGGGAAAGACAAAAGGATGTGGGTTTTAAGGGAGAGGGTAAGGAGTCATTCCAATCCCGGGAGCGGAAAGACTCACCTTAGGGGGAAAAAAGGAGGGAAAAAAGGACAGGTATACACTCGCACACACACACATATCCATCCTCATATACACAGACACAAGCAGACATGTCTGCTTGTGTCTGTGTATATGAGGATGGATATGTGTGTGTGTGCGAGTGTATACCTGTCCTTTTTTCCCTCCTTTTTTCCCCCTAAGGTGAGTCTTTCCGCTCCCGGGATTGGAATGACTCCTTACCCTCTCCCTTAAAACCCACATCCTTTTGTCTTTCCCTCTCCTTCCCACTTTCCTGACGAGGCAACCATTGGTTGCGAAAGCTAGATTTTGTGTGTATGTTTGTGTTTGTCTGTGTGTCTATCGACCTGCCAGCGCTTTTGTTTGGTAAGTCTCATCATCTTTCTTTTTAAATATATTTTTCCCACGTGGAACGTTTCCCTCTATTATATTCATATATATATATATATATATATATATATATATATATATATATATATATATATATATACACAAAGATGATGTGACTTACCAAATGAAAGTGCTGGCAGGTCGACAGACACACAATCGAACACAAACATACACACAAAATTCAAGCTTTCTCACAACAAACTGTTGCCTCATCAGGAAAGAGGGAAGGAGAGGGAAAGACGAAAGGATGTGGGTTTTAAGGGAGAGGGTAAGGAGTCATTCCAGTCCCGGGAGCGGAAAGACTTACCTTAGGGGGAAAAAGGACGGGTATACACTCGCGCGCACACACACACATATCCATCCACACATATACAGACACAAGCAGACATATGGTAAATCACGTGGGTGCTTTCACACGTGGCTCTGCCTTTGATCGTGTACACCTTCCGGGTTACAGGACTGGAGTAGGTGGTGGTGGGAGGGTGCATGGGATAGTTTTTACACCGGGGGCGGTTGCAAGGATAGGAGCCAGAGGGTAGGGAAGGTGGTTTGGGGATTTCATAGGGATGAACTAAGAGGTTACGAAGGTTAGGTGGACGGCGGAAAGACACTCTAGGTGGAGTGGGGAGGATTTCATGAAGGATGGATCTCATTTCAGGGCAGGATTTGAGGAAGTCGTATCCCTGCTGGAGAGCCACATTCAGAATCTGATCCAGTCCCGGAAAGTATCCTGTCACAAGTGGGGCACTTTTGGGGTTCTTCTGTGGGAGGTCCCGGGTTTGAGGAGATGAGGAAGTGGCTCTGGTTATTTGCTTCTGTACCAGGTCGGGAGGGTAGTTACGGGATGCGAAAGCTGTTTTCAGGTTGTTGGTGTAATGGTTCAAGGATTCCGGACTGGAGCAGATTCGTTTGCCACGAAGATCTAGGCTGTAGGGAAGGGACCGTTCGATGTGGAATGGGTGGCAGCTGTCATAATGGAGGTACTGTTGCTTGTTGGTGTGTTTGATGTGGACGGCTGTAATTTTTCCCGAGGGCATGCAGCTTTACTGTATGATTAAATGATGATGGCGTCCTCTTGTGTAAAATATTCCAGAGGTAAAATAGTGCCCCATTCGGATCTCCGGGCGGGGACTACTCAAAGAGGATGTCGTTATCAGGAGAAAGAAAACTGGCGTTCTACGGATCGAGCGTGAAATGTCGGATCCCTTAATCGGGCAGGTAAGTTAGAAAATTTAAAAAGGGAAATGGACAGGTTAAAGTTAAATATAGCGGGAATTAGTGAAGTTCGGTGGCAGGAGGAACAAGACTTCTGGTCAGGTGACTACAGGGTTATAAACACAGCTATAAACACACAGTCAAATAGGGGTAATGCAGGAGTAGGTTTAATAATGAATAGGAAAATAGGAATGCGGGTAAGCTACTACAAACAGCATTGTGAATGCATTATTGTGGCCAAGATAGATACGAAGCCCACACCTACTACAGTAGTACAAGTTTATATGCCAGCTAGCTCTGCAGATGTGAAGAAATAGAAGAAATGTATGATGAAATAAAAGAAATTATTCAGATAGTGAAGGGAGACGAAAATTTAATAGTCATGGGTGACTGGAATTCGAGTGTAGGAAAAGGGAGAGAAGGAAACGTAATACGTGAATATGGATTGGGGCTAAGAAATGAAAGAGGAAGCCGTCTGATAGAATTTTGCACAGAGCACAACTTAATCATAGCTAACACTTGGTTTAAGAATCATGATAGAAGGTTGTATACATGGAAGAACCCTGGAGATACTAAAAGGTATCAGATAGATTATATAATGGTAAGACAGAGATTTAGGAACCAGGTTTTAAATTGTAACACATTTCCAGGGGCAGATGTGGACTCTGACCACAATCTATTGGTTATGACCTGCAGATTAAAACTGAAGAAACTGCAAAAAGGTGGGAATTTAAGGATATGGGACCTGGATAAACTGAAAGAACCAGAGGTTGTAGAGAGTTTCAGGGAGAGCATAAGGGAACAATTGACAGGAATGGGAGAAAGAAATACAGTAGAAGAAGAATGGGTAGTTTTGAGGGATGAAGTAGTGAAGGCAGCAGAGGATCAAGTAGGTAAAAAGACGAGGGCTAGTAGAAATCCTTGGGTTACAGAAGAAATATTGAATTTGATTGATGAAAGGAGAAAATATAAAAATGCAGTAAATGAAGCAGGCAAAAAGGAATACAAATGTCTCAAAAATGAGATCGACAGGAAGTGCAAAATGGCTAAGCAGGGATGGCTAGAGGACAAATGTAAGGATGTAGAGGCTTATCTCACTAGGGGTAAGATAGATACTGCCTACAGGAAAATTAAAGAGACCTTTGGAGAAAGAGAACCACTTGTATGAATATCAAGAGCTCAGATGGAAACCCATTTCTAAGCAAAGAAGGGAAAGCAGAAAGGTGGAAGGAGTATATAGAGGGTCTATACAAGGGCGATGTACTTGAGGACAATATTATGGAAATGGAAGAGGATGCAGATGAAGATGAAATGGGAGATACGATACTGCGTGAAGACTTTGACAGAGCACTGAAAGACCTGAGTCGAAACAAGGCCCCGGGAGTAGACAACATTCCATTAGAACTACTGACGGCCTTGGGAGAGCCAGTCCTGACAAAACTCTACCATCTGGTGAGCAAGATGTATGAAACAGGCGAAATACCCTCAGACTTCAAGAAGAATATAATAATTCCAATCCCAAAGAAAGCAGGTGTTAACAGATTTGAAAATTACCGAACTATCAGTTTAATAAGCCACAGCTGCAAAGTACTAACACGAATTCTTTACAGACGAATGGAAAAACTAGTAGAAGCCGACCTCGGGGAAGATCAGTTTGGATTCCGTAGAAATACTGGAACACGTGAGGCAATACTGACCTTACGACTTATCTTAGAAGAAAGATTAAGGAAAGGCAAACCTACATTTCTAGCATTTGTAGACTTAGAGAAAGCTTTTGACAATGTTGACTGGAATACTCTCTTTCAAATTCTAAAGGTGGCAGGGGTAAAATACAGGGAGCGAAAGGCTATTTACAATTTGTACAGAAACCAGATGGCAGTTATAAGAGTCGAGGGACATGAAAGGGAAGCAGTGGTTGGGAAGGGAGTAAGACAGGGTTGTAGCCTCTCCCCGATGTTATTCAATCTGTATATCGAGCAAGCAGTAAAGGAAACAAAAGAAAAATTCGGAGTAGGTATTAAAATCCATGGAGAAGAAATAAAAACCTTGAGGTTTTGCTGATGACATTGTAATTCTATCAGAGACAGCAAAGGACCTGGAAGTGCAGTTGAACGAAATGGACAGTGTCTTGAAAGGAGGATATAAGATGAACATCAACAAAAGCAAAACGAGGATAATGGAATGTAGTCGAATTAAGTCGGGTGATGCTGAGGGAATTAGATTAGGAAATGAGACACTTAAAGTAGTAAAGGAGTTTTGCTATTTGGGGAGCAAAATAACTGATGATGGTCGAAGTAGAGAGGATATAAAATGTAGACTGGCAATGGCAAGGAAAGCGTTTCTGAAGAAGAGAAATTTGTTAACATCGGGTATAGATTTAAGTGTCAGGAAGTCATTTCTGAAAGTATTTGTATGGAGTGTAGCCATGTATGGAAGTGAAACATGGACGGTAAATAGTTTGGAAAAGAAGAGAATAGAAGCTTTTGAAATGTGGTGCTACAGAAGAATGCTGAAGATTGGATGGGCAGATCACATAACTAATGAGGAAGTATTGAATAGGATTGGGGAGAAGAGAAGTTTGTGGCACAACTTGAACAGAAGAAGGGATCGGTTGGTAGGACTTGTTCTGAGGCATCAAGGGATCACCAATTTAGTATTGGAGGGCAGTGTGGAGGGTAAAAATCATAGGAGGAGACCAAGAGATGAATACACTAAGCAGATTCAGAAGGATGTAGGTTGCAGTAGGTACTGGGAGATGAAGAAGCTTGCACAGGATAGAGTAGCATGGAGAGCTGCATCAAACCAGTCTCAGGACTGAAGACCACAACAACAACAGGACTGTTATACCATCTGATGAGAGTACTGTGTTTAGATTTACACTAATGAATTTAAACATAGACAGACACTTGACTGCTCTAGGATTTGCTCCAATTGTATCTTCAAACTGAAATCCGATAGTATTACAAAGAGGTATATGCATCATTGTCGAGGGCATTAAAGCAGACGAGGCACATAAATATGAAATTCCTCATGTGCCCCGATTTTATGATATGTCTAAAAAAATCTTTTTAAACCTCTCAACTTTCTCATTGTGTTGATAAGGATAATATAACTTGGTTAATAAGCCTATATTGACTGACCAGGGTTCCTCATTTGGAGCTCTTCACCATTTGGAGTATATTTTGTGCAAACTTCTCAGTGTTGCCCCTAATTAAAATTATTACTATTGTTATCTTTCCCTCCGCAGACGTTATGTATGGTTAAAAATGGAAAGTGACGCGGACCTTGATTAAGCATGACTTCCTTTTAACTGTACGGTATATGTTACATTGCATTTAGGAACTTTTGGGTAATTGAACATGTATCAATAATTACAGATTTCTGTAGTTGTATGTATAAGTTTGGATGTAGCTGTATTGTGTTGATGTACTGGTGGATACTGTGTGGTGTGACTCCTGTAGTTGATAGTATAATTGGTATAATGTCACATGTCCTTGACTTCCTCAGCCAGTTGGATGTATTTTTCAATTTTTTCTCCTGTTTTCTTCTGTATATTTCTTGTATTGGGTATGGATATTTCAATTAGTTGTGTAAATTTCTTCTATTTGTTGGTGAGTATGATGCCAGGTTTGTTACGTGGTGTTGTTTTATCTGTTATAATGGTTCTGTTCCAGTATAATTTGTATTCATCATTCTCCAGTACATTTTGTGGTGCATACTTGTATGTGGGCCGTGTTGTTTTAGGGTCATTCCATATCAAATCACCCAATAAAAAATAAATTTTACACCCACCTCCTTAGATTTTCATGAAATTTGGCTCAAATGGTTCTAATACCATCCTGACAACACCTGCATTTTTTTTTTTTTTTTTTTGCTGTATCTCTTACAGTTTTTTTATAAATTTTTAAAGTTTTTATGTTTTGCGTTTTCTGAACCTTCGGAAATGGTCAGTTTAATTTGTATTCAAAACTTTAAATTTGCTTATCTTAAAAACTCTTTTCGATAACATCATGAATTTTTGCAGCAAGTTTATTTATTATACATATTTGAAGGTAAAAATGATGCTATTAAAATATATTAATATTTTCTATGAAAAAAAAATATATATATATGTATTTTTTTCTTTTTTTTAACGGATGTTTTGTTTTATAAGAATTGCAATCTCTCGAGTCTCAGACCTGATAGAATGCTCAAATTTGTTTTAATTTACTCTTAAACATATAGGCTACTTGATAAAACAAAAATAATGATGGCTTTTTAACATGTTTATTAATTATAGTAGATTACATTAGAATTATGTACAAAGATAGTTTACTTAAGACACTTATGTATAACCCAACTGATTGCTTGAAACATTGAATTTTTTGAGTAATTTTGTCTTTTTAATAAACATTAATGCTGATTCAAACTGTTTTTCCACTTCATCCAAGAGCTTTCAGTTCTTTTGATACAGTCTTTTTTGAAGTAATACATTCTCCCAGTGCCGCTTGATTGAGGTGCGTCTACTACACAGACTATGTGCTCCAAAGGCACTATGCAGGAGTCTTCTCTTTCAGGCCAATAAAATGATGCAGCGGGTCCTGAAGGATGTAGAAATAGAATTTCTGCATCTTCTTCATCATTGAATATTGTTTTTACCAGTCCAAAGTACCAGTTACCATCATAATTTGCAGCCACATAGCAATTTATGGATGGTTCAACACGAACCCAATCAGAAGAAGAATGGAAAGAAAAGACTAAGGAGGGTTTTACACTATCTGTAGTCCTTCTAATTTCAAGGTTGTTTGTTGGAAGTGGTTTGAAGTTATGAAAACTTCTAGTTCCAGGAATGGTTCGGGTTGCTGAAAAACGTTTTTCTAGTTTTAACCGTAGCAAATCAGCTTCTTTTTTGTCAATAAAGTGAAAATTAATTTTTTCAATATTTTTTTCACAAAACTTGTACACATCGATTGCTGTCATTATTTGTTCTTTGTCTGATAGCAGTAGGCTGGCTTTCCTTAAAATTCTTTTAATAGTTCCTCCTAGGCCATCACAAATTGACTTCCCATGACTTGTTGCAAAAAAAGTGTGTTGGGCCTTCAAATTAAAGTCTCTCAAGTGTTCAGTCAAATTTTTAAAACTGTTTCTGTTTTTGTACTGCCCAGCACAACCATCTGTAAAGTAGTGAACTGAGTCAATGTCAGTATGATGTAATGACAGCCACTTTGTAATTTCTTTTTGTACAAAGTTAACAAAACCAGTGTCATGTTCTTGGTCATCACTAATAAAACAGTGGTTGGAAACAAAAACATTGTTTTCCTCATTTCTCAGATAAACTCCAACTGGGTGTAGAGTACAACCACCTCTATTCCAGTGGTAACTTTGGATCTCATTTTGTATAACAAAGGAATAATTTTCACTGAAATCCATCACAATAATTGCTGTTTTTGGTGGTGGGTCTTCTTTCAATCTTTTAAAGGCTGCTGATTGGGATTTTGCTATAAACGAGTGTGGGGCGAGCTTTTCCAATGACCTAACCAATAAAGAAATGTAGTCTTCAACACTGATAGACTGTTTGATCATTTCTGCCCTGTCTGTGTTAACCCACTGACTGATTACAATTTCTTCTTCTAAATCATAATCTTCACTTAGTTTTTCAGTTAAGAACTCTGTTAGCGCAGTATTTGCAGGACAGCTGTTGCAATGATGTAGCATGCAGTTTTGGTTATCTGTGTTGCACACAAGCATCTTAATTAGGTCTTTATAAGATTCTTCAATTTTCACAGCATCCAGTAATAGTTTAACATTCTGGTGGATACTGCATACACATACAGTGTGTGTGCCTGCAGCACCAGCAAGGATACACCATTTAGGTCTCAAGAAACAAAATTTTGAAAATCCTACTTCTACCTCGGGATTCTCCCATTTGAAAGAATAATAGAGTTCTCTCAAGTTACACAAAATGAGTCTTTTTTGCATGTACACATTTTTTTGAACACTTCCTTTGTCTTTTGTTCCAGGTAGCACTCTGGAACTTTCATCCTTTTCATAAAAATCTGTTACAAGTCTTACTGTATTTTCAGAAAGAGTTTTGCCTTTTTTTGGACCAGGAGTTTCCAAAATACCCTTCTCCGATTTTAGCTTTCTAGCTTGTCGCACCATGTACTCACTTACATTAAATTCTTTCATCACTTTATTTTGAGTCCAAGAATCTGGAGCCAAGGTCAGAATATGGATTTTTCTAGACCTCCCAACAGATGAAATCTTCTTTCATAAGAGAAATCATTACATCAAAATCCTTTGCTTTCTCAACCACACTTTTATCTTCTTCGTCATCATCAGAACTTGGTGCATCATATTTTAATGCTTTTGAAACCGCCTTTTTTTGCAGTCTTTTCAATACTGCTAACCTTCCTTTTAAAATAAGACCCTTTACTTTGTTCTGACAAGCCATGAAGCTTTATCGGTGTTAAACCTAAATAATCAAGAGCAATGTTTGTTTGTACGAGGGATTCATTTCTGGATTCCAATGATTCCAATTCAACCATGACTTCATCATCTGTTTCACTTTCATTGACTTCAACTCTTAATTTTTCCTCACAAAAGTTACGGCATGTTGAGCAAAGCTTTTGTCCAGGTTTTATGCTAATATTTTTTGTCAGTAATTGTTTAGAAAGATCCAAGCCTACACTTCTCAATGATTTTTTAATGGGCTTTTTGTGTTTTTTTTGTTAGTGGGGCTACACATGTTGTTTGATACTTTTCAAAAACATTTAAAAAGTAGTAGCTGTGGTGTGAGCATATATTCTTAAATTCACACAGATTAATTCCAGATCGTAAGTGGATCAAATCTTTTTCTTCCTCACTCAATTCTGATACCGGTTGTAACTTTTTTGAAGGTGTGTAGGTTGTCTGGAAACAGTCAGATTTTTTAAATAACCCTACACTACAGGTTTGAATATCTGACATACTGATTTCACTTTTGGTCTGATTACTGTTCTGGTTACTTTTATAGGATATTGGAAAAGAATCTCTGTAAACTAAGCAACCGTACTTACTGAGAGTTCGAATAAACTTAATAAAATACTATCCAAGCACTATTTAACACTGTAATAATTTTTTACTTCAAAACACAGGAGTAACAATACAAAATCCAAGTGTACATTGTTACTCCAAGAAGACAAAAACTTATTTTCGGTGTCTAAGTCACTTGTCATTTTTTATTTTTAAAATATAATTAATATTATTTTAAAAATTAGATAACTATTAAACAGGTTAAAAAGCCAACATAATTTTTCTTTTATCTAATAGCCTATACAATTCAGAGTATTTTAAAACAAATTTGAGCTTTCTATCAGGTCTGAGACTCTAGATAATGCAGTTTTTGTAAAACTAAACATCCGTTAGCTAAAAAAATAAAATAAAAAACTTATAATTTTTTTTTTCATTTGGAAGAATTTAATATATCTTTATGGTAATTTTTTTTAACATTTAGATATAATATACAAACTTATTCCAAAATTTCATACTGATATCTTGAGTATTCTTTAATATATAAATTTTTTTAGTTGCGAGGACACGTTTAAGTTACAATTTCCGACTGCTGAAACAAAGCCAAATCTAAAAACTTTAAAAATTTATAAAAAAACTATAAGAGATAGAGTAAAAAATTTTTACAAGTGCTTTCAGGATGATAAAAGAAGTAATTGTACCAAGTTTCATCAAAATCTGACATGGTTGGTGTCAAGGCCTGGGTGACTTGACATGGAATGACCCTTTATTAGTTTATGTTGTATGGCAAGTTTTTGATGTATTATTTTTGCTACATTGTCATGTCTTCTGGGGTATTCTGTATTTGCTAGTATTGTACATCCGCTTGTGATGTGATCTACTGTTTCTATTTGTTGTTTACAAAGTCGGCATTTATCTGTTGTGGTATTGGGGTCTTTAATAATATGCTTGCTGTAATATCTGGTATTCATTGTTTGATCCTGTATTGCAATCATGAATCCTTCCGTCTCACTGTATATGTTGCCTTTTCTTAGCCATGTGTTGGATGCGTCTTGATCGATGTGTGGCTGTGTTAGATGATACGGGTACTTGCCATGTAGTGTTTTCTTTCTACACTTTATTTTCTTCATATCTGTTGATATTATGTGATCTAGAGGGTTGTAGAAGTGGTTATGAAATACCAATGGTGTAGCCGATGTATTTATATGAGTGATTGCTTTGTGTATTTTGCTAGTTTCTGCTCGTTGTATAAAGAAGTTTCTTAAATTGTCTACCTGTCCATAATGTAGGTTTTTTATATCGATAAATCCCCTTCCTCCTTCCTTTCTGCTTAATGTGAATCTTTCTGTTGCTGAATGTATGTGATGTATTCTATATTTGTGGCATTGTGATCGTGTAAGTGTATTGAGTGCTTCTAGGTCTGTGTCACTCCATTTCACTACTCCAAATGAGTAGGTCAATACTGGTATAGCATAAGTATTTATAGCTTTTGTCTTGTTTCTTGCTGTCAATTCTGTTTTCAGTATTTTTGTTAGTCTTTGTCTATATTTTTCTTTTAGTTCTTCTTTAATGTTTGTATGATCTATTCCTATTTTTTGTCTGTATCCTAGATATTTATAGGCATCTGTTTTTTCCATCGCTTCTATGCAGTCGCTGTGGTTATCCAATATGTAATCATTTTGTTTAGTGTGTTTTCCCTTGACTGTGCTACTTTTCTTACATTTGTCTGTTCCAAAAGCCATATTTATATCATTGCTGAATACTTCTGTTATCTTTAGTAATTGGTTGAGTTGTTGATTTGTTGCTGCCATTAGTTTTAGATCATCCATGTATAGCAAATGTGTGATTTTGTGTGGGTATGTTCCAGTAATACTGTATCCATAATTTGAATTATTTAGTATGTTGGATAGTGGGTTCAGATCAAGGCAGAACCAGAAAGGACTTAATGAGTCTCCTTGGTATATTCCACGCTTAATCTGTATTGGCTGTGATGTGATATTATTTGAATTTGTTTGGATATTAAGTGTGGTTTTCCAATTTTTCATTACTATGTTTAGGAACTGTATCAATTTAGGATCTACTTTGTATATTTCCAATATTTGTAGTAACCATGAGTAGGGTACACTATCAAAAGCTTTTTGGTAACCAATGTATGCGTAGTGTAGCGACCTTTGTTTAGTTTTAGCTTGATATGTCACCTCTGCATCTATTATCAGTTGCTCTTTACATCCTCGTGCTCCTTCGCAACAGCCTTTTTGTTCTTCATTTATAATTTTCTTCTGTGTTGTATGTGTCATTAATTTCTGTGTAATGACCGAAGTTAATATTTTGTATATTGTTGGTAGGCATGTAATGGGGCGATATTTAGCTGGGTTTGCTGTGTCTGCTTGATCTTTAGGTTTCAGATAAGTTATTCCATGTGTAAGTGTATCAGGGAATGTGTATGGGTCTGCAATGTAACAGTTAAATAATTTAGTTAGATGTGAATGTGTTGAGGTGAACTTCTTTAGCCAGAAATTTGGTATTTTATCTTTTCCAGAGGCTTTCCAATTGTGAGTAGAATTAATTGCTTGGGTGACTTCATGTTGCAAAATTATCACTTCAGGCATTTGTGGTATCATCTTGTATGTGTCTGTTTCTACTTGTATCCACCGTGCATGCCTGTTACGTTGTACAGGGTTTGACCATATGTTGCTCCAGAAGTGTTCCATGTCTGTTATGTTTGGTGGATTGTCTATTTTAATGTGTGTGTGTTATCTATTGTCTGGTAAAATTTCTTTTGGTTTGTGTTGAATGTTTGGTTTTGTTTCCTTCTATTTTCACTTTTTTGTGTATCTTCTAAGTCGTTTGGCCAATGCTGGTAATTTCTGCTTCTTTTCATCTAATTGCTCTATCGCTTCTTGTTGTGAGATTTTACCTAACCTTTTTCATTTTTTTCTGACATTTCATTTCTTATAAATTGTGTTAGCTGTCCGATGTCTTTTCTCAGTTTTTCTATTCTGATCTGTAGCCTGTGTTGCCATGCTGGTTTTGTGGGTTTCTTCTGCGTGTTGGTTGGTTCTGATCTCTGCCTAGTGTGTATATTTAGTGTAGTGAGTGCTCCTATATAAACCAGTAGTTGTAACTCTTCCATAGTTGTGTTTTCATTTATTTTGTTGTGTATGATTGTGTTGATAGTTTTTGTTGTTGTTTCGACTTGTGGGTTATTTGGCGGTCTATGCAAGAATGGTCTAATGTCTGTATTTGTGTCTTTGTATTCTATATATGTCAGCTGAAATTTTTCTTCTATATCTAATATGCGTGTCACTTCGTTTTCTATTTGTGCTTGTTCTGGTGGCTGTCTTAAGATTTCGTTTTCCTCTGACTGTTTAATTGATGCGTGTTGTTCTTTGTTTGTTTGCTCTGGAATGTTTGAGTCCATTACTGTATTTTCTTCTTCTTCTGATTGCACATTATTTTGTTCCAGTATTTGTTGTACTTGTTGTTTGATGTTTTCTAATTCTGACTGGGGTATCCTGTTATTTTTTATTATTACACGGATCTGATCAGCTAGTTGTTGGTCTGTTAAAAATTTTAATTCTGGGTATCTGGTAATAAGTGTTGTGTATACTTGTGATCTGTATCCAGTTGTGTTGGTTCCTAGGTTTGTTGCTTGGTAATAACAGAACATGAGGTGTCGATTAACTTCACCTGACCATCTCATCCTCTGTCTTTGTTTTCCTTCTAGGGTGGTTGCAGGAAGCATATCCTGCAAAACACCTCTATTTGGATTTAAATCATTTTCCAGTTGGCTAGCAGTGTCGTTAACATTGTTGGCGGGCATAGGGTTCAAGCGTCGTCCCCGACCATGACGGCGCTTGTCCGAGGCTTCTTTAGTTCTGTTCTGAACCAACTAATCACACTAAAAGGGGGGTTAGCCCTATTAGTGGTTTGTACTTTTAGTCGCCTTTTACGACTGGCAGAACATACCGGAGGCGTATTCTTTTCCCGGGCCCCCACTATTATTATTATTATTATTATTATTATTATTATTATTATTATTATTATTTCTCTTTCACTGTATTAAATTCATATAACAGTTTTAGTTTTGCTAGTGTGCTACAATAATGTTAAGCCCCAAAATCCCAGACAACAAAGTTAAATTGGGAATCTACTTCTGAGTATCCAGGCATTTTTATTCTGCTTGTCTAAGTACTAAGCAGATATGTGAAATACATATGTCAGTTGCTTGTGGTTTGAACTCAACCAAGCTTTTCAGTTTTCCCACGAAAATAATACTTCATGGAAATTATAGCTGTGCTCATACTTGGCAACATTTGTAAAAGGGAAATGAAATTCAAGTGACTAAATAATTGAAATCATTAAGTAATCTGTGGCTAACAAGTGTTTTTACAACATTAAATAAATTTAAGACAGCTTCTATATCAGTATTGTTAGAATCTTGTTACCATGTGGAGTGAGTGTTAGTCAGTTAAAGCTGTTCTCAGCCATCAAGGTAGGATATATATGCAAATGTTTCATATGATTTTACAAGTACTGTACACAGAAATATTTTCATCATTTGGAACTTTCCAAATTTGGCAACCAGTCCAAAGTACTTTCACTTGGTTTAGGGTCCTCAGAACACCATCAGATGCTGAAAGTGGGCACTCCTTAACAATATTGTCTACTGTTTGGTCCTGTGTTACCCAGTCAGCAGATGAATGGAAACCCCATTTCTTCAAGGTGTAACCACACCTTCCTTGACCTGCACTAATTTTGTTCTTCAGCTTTGCCCAGGTTTGGCAGAGTTGTGGAATCCCTCACTCAACCTTCTTTGTTGGATCTTGAACCAAATGAGCATTGTTGGATGGCTGTTCATTCCAGCACTGTTGCCACTTGGTCACGTTGAAACGACTCTTAGTTCCTTTACTGACCCAGGGTTGTTTGCAAGATTTCAGATGAGTTGTTGCTGGATCTTGTTGGGCATTATACAAGGGATAGTTGTTACGAGAAGTTATTTTGAGCAAGTTTACCTCATCTGCTTTGCTCTGTAGATCTTGTGGAGCGGTCTTAGCTACGACAGGTATGCAGTGAATCGGAGTAATGTAACAGTACCAGTGATAATTCTGAGGAACCCCTTTAAACTTTGCATCAATCTTTGTTGTGTAGGCACTATTTTTCCACACCGGAATGTAATATTCACTTGTAGAATACATAAGCAACTGGACCGATCCCTGGGAAATGGTTTAATACTGGCTAATTCTTCTTCAAGGCACTGCTATGCAGCAACTAGTATGCAGGAGAACTTATCTAACAATAGTCCTGTTCAAGAAGTTGGTTGAACACCCACGTGGCTTTGCTATAGCCCGCATCTTGTAGGACGGCACTTCTGCGCATAGAGGTCGAGCAATAGGCAACAATGGAGGGGATGAAGCCTGTGCACGCATGGCAGTAGAGTGCGGACAAACAAGACTGCCTTGCTGAACTGTGTTGCAGCAGTCAACAGTCAGGTTCATTTCTATATGGTACATCGTATTACATCTTCAAATCTATGAGGGGGATAATACCTTTTAAAACTGATTTCGATCAGCCGTCTATATGGGAGAAATCTTGCTTCACATCTTGACATTGTGTCCACTGCCACAGCATTAGTCTGCATGACATTGGAAGGGAAGAACAGGTGACACATCATTTTTCCCAAAATGACGATTGTCTAAAGACAAGATAATCGAAACTGGTTGCATCAATTTTCATTTATTGCAATTTGAATTGTATTATGAGTAAAAGTGTAATACATAAGAAAATTAAGTTCAAACTCAAATCGAAATCATTATACATACTTGACAACTGTTTCTACTGCATATATTTTTTAAAAATATATATATAATATATGTGTGTGTGTGTGTGTGTGTGTGTGTGTGAGAGAGAGAGATAGAGAGAGAGAGAGAGAGAGAGAGAGAGAGAGAGAGAGACTGTAGTCAAATGTAAATTACTATGAGTGAAAAAGAATTACTGGTAGCAAAGACTAGTGCAAGAGACTTTCATGAAACCTGCCAGTATGTTATATTTTTCACTGTCAGTGGGCATTATGAGTCTAAACTAACTCGTTTGACATTGCAATGAAAGACCACATTTATGATCCACTGAATAGGCAAATAATTAATCATCTTCTATGAATAACTCTAGGGAATGCTGATAGATAACGTCGAAAACCACCGATTTCTTTATAGATAACTCTTCCTGTCATTTTAAAACATTTTCCAGTTGTTACCTTGAAAATGACAGGGGTTTACTCATTGTAATATCAGAGTTTTCAACAAATTTATCCAGCTACATTCTTGCGAGTAGTTACAGCTTACAACGCACTTGGCAAATTTTAAATTCTCCTCGGGTAATATGCGAAACATTATAGCCTACATTCTTCATCAGATACAAATTCCTAGTCAATAAAGGCTAGGAAGTTCTCATGTACCAAGTATACAATTGACATGTTGACAAACATGATTTTTTAAACAATGAGTCCTCAAAACCAAGAAATATTATGATGATACTTTTTTCCAAAGTCTACTTTGATTAACTATCATCACTGCTGTCTGAGTCAGTCTGAACCACCTGATTGTAAATACAGGATGAGAGGTTCAAGGCTTATATCCATCATCATCTCCCTATTAAAGTCTTCTTTCTGAAGCTATTCAGCTTGCAGCACACAGCGTGCCCACGCTGAAGGGTAATGTTGTCTGTTGCTTCATGTGCAAACAATTCAGTGTGTGTTATGTTGAATTTTTATTTTTCCCTCCACACATCTCTTAATCTGTGCCAAAATTAATTCTATTGGACTATACTGATAGTGATATGCAGGTAAATGTAAAATTTTGTGACCACATTCATGTGCATGAATTCAAATTTGCACGTTCTGTCACATAACTTGAGTAAATTAACAAGCTACAGAAGTTTGACACGAGTGTGGCCTATACTTGTAATACGCAGAATATATTTATTTAAACCAGAACACTATATCCGCTTTCCAAAATGAGAGTATGATATCCCTGCAATAAAAAATGTAGTTTAAAAATATGTGGCATTTTTATATATGGATGAACAGTTTTTGATCCAACTGAAAATGAATAGCTTTCTAACTGAAATTCTGTAATGTCATTCTCATCGTTGTCGTCACTGTCATCGTCTTGAGCCGTAAGATTGAGCTGATGCGGGTCTCCATGGTAGTCTGTTGTGCACAAGCTCTGTTCATCTCCTAAAACATCTTTTTGAACTTAGTTACTGTTGTCAAGCCTTCATTTCCCCCTGCAATTGTCATCACTCACACTTGCCTCCAGTACACATTTAACGATTCTTTGATGCCTCAGGATATTTCCTATCAACCTATTCCTTCTTTTAATGAAGTTGTACCATAACACTATTTTCTCCCCAATATGAGGCGGTACCACAGTTACTTGATGGAGTCATTTAGTCTTTAGCATTCTTTTGTAGCACAAAGTTTCAAAAGCTTCTATTCCCTTCTTTCCGAAATGATTATTGTCCATGTTTCACTTCTATACAAAGTTTCACTCCAAACAAATACCCTCAAGAAAGGTTTCCCAACATTAAAATTTAGACTCAATATTATCAAATTCAGCTATTTCAGAAACTTTTTTCTTACTATTGCCAGTACACATTCATATCATTTCTACAAAGATGTTCTGAAAAGTGATATTTCTGAATTTTTTATTCTGTTTTCAGTATCAGTGGAGGTATTATGTGCCAAGCGTACTACTCACTCAACTTTCCTACTTCGATGGCACAAATTGCAACACTTTGTGACTAGGGGGCTCCAAATTATAGCATGTAATGTGGTAGGGTGTGTAACATAACTATGTTGGAACATGTTAAACAGTGACTGTAACCAAGCTTCTAATTGCACACATGTGGAGCACCCTTTCCTTTAGCATGACATTGCCATGTCACACGGGTGCACTGTGACATCTGCAACAATCGGATGCCTTGAGTTCACTGTCATTCATCATCCTACATACCATCCTAACTTGACCCCATCCAATTTTTGTCTACTTCAAAAATGTAAAGAACACCTTTGAGGATTTCACTTTGATAGTGATGAAGTAGTGCAGGCAGAGGTGACGTTATGGCTCTGTTAACAGAATAAAACATTCTACAGTGATGGTATCAACAAACTGGTCTCTCATTGGGAGAAATGTGTTTGTCGCCAGGGTTACTACGTTGAAATGTATAGATGTGAAGAATAAAGATGTAGAACATTAATAAAGTTTGTTTTATTTAAAAAAATTTAAGTGTTTCCACAAAAAATTAAAAAGATATTACTTTTGAGCACACCATTGTACTCTGGTCACTGTCAGTTATTTTCCTGCCAAAATAGCAAAACTTGTGGACTACAATTTACAATTTTTAAATTTACATTTATCTTTAATGGTGGTCCATCACATAGCTGATGAAATGGATCCTTTCTTGTTTGTTGCATATTTTATTTACAAGTTGTACAAAAGATGTTTTTATTTTAGCCTAATATATACTTGAGATTTTAGAGTTGAATAAAAACTTGAAAAATTAGATTAGATCAAGAAATTACAGAAATTTAACTTAAAATTATTTATTAGGAAGGGAAAAAAGAAGCTAGGATATAAATGTTACACTGAGCATTGTTAACACTTGGTTTAAGAATCATGAAAAAAGGGTGGATATGTGGTGGAGACCTTGGTACGCTGGAAAGTTTCAGATTGATTATGTAGTGGTAAGACTTAGATTCGAGAACCAGATTTTAAACTGAAAGACATTTCCATGGTCACACATGGACTCTGGCCATAATTTATTGCTCGTGACTAGGTTAAAAATGAAGAGAATGCAAAAGGATGGGAAATTAAGGAGATGGGACCAGGATAAGTTGAAAGAACCAGAGGTTGTTGAGAGATTAAGAAGGAGCATTGGGCAATGATTGCCTGAAACTGGGGAAGGGAATACAGTAGAAGTCGGTTGGATAGCTTTTGGAGATAAGTAATGAAGACAGCAGAGAATCAGATAGGTAAAAAGTCAGGCATGGTAGAAATCCATAGATATCACAAGGTATACTGGGTGCAGTTGACGAAAGGAGAAAATATAAAAATGTGGCAAATGAAACAGGTGAAAGGGAATAAAAAGTATAAAAAATGAGGTGACATAACCTGAAATAGCTAAGCAGGAGTGGCTAGAGAAGCGTTTATAACTAGGTGAAAGATAGATACTGCACGTAGGAAAATTAAAGAGGCCTTTGGAGAACAGAAGACTACCAAGAGCTCAGATGGAAAGCCAGTACCAAGTAAAGAAGAAAACATGAAAGGCTTTCACAACTTGATGACATTGGTACTGGTAAACCTTTCGGAGTATAAGGTCATTGTCCACTCAGTGGAAGTGCAATGCCTCTGAAGATGTCCAGAACAGTTCTGGATGATAAGTTATTAACAGAAGAGTTTTGTGGACCACGACCTAATACCCCGAAAGGTTTACCAGCAGCAAAGAAGAGAAATCTGAAAAGTTTTAGGAATATATAGAAGGGCTATAAAAGGGAAATGAACTTGAAGGCAATATTATTGGAAATTATTTGTAGACATTTAGAAAAGCTAGTAGAAGCCAACCTCAGGGAAGATCAGTTAGGGTTCTGGAGAAATGTGGGAACTTGAGAGGCAATACTGACCCTATGACTTATGTTAGAAGATAGGTTACGTTTATAGCATTTCTTGGCTTAGAGAAATCATTTGACAGTGTTGGCTGTAATACTCTCTTTGAAATTCTGAAGGTAGCAGGGGTAAAATACAGGGAGGAAAATGCAATTTACAACTTGTACAGAAACCAGACAGCAGTTACAAGAGCCAAGGTGCTTGAATGGGAATGAGTGGTTGAGAAGGGACTGAGACAGGGTTGTAGCCTATCCCCGATGTTATTCAATATGTACACTGAGCAAGCTGTAAAGGAAACTAAAGAAAAATCTGGAGTGAGGATTAAAGTTCAGGAAGAAGAATTAAAAAATTTGAGGTTACTTTGACGTTGTAATTCTGTCGGAGACAGCAAAGGATTTGGAGAAGTGGTTAAACAGAGCAGACAGTGTTTTGAAAGGAGGATATAAGAGGAACACTAACAAAAGCAAAACAAGGGTAATATATTGTTACTGCGTAAAGTGAAGTGCCGGCATGCCAGTCGGGAACAATAAAGAAGGGGTGGCTTTGAGAAGTAGTCAACCAATCACATGCTGACCTGACCTCCCTCCAGGACAATGCAAGACCAGCAGCCCCTATGTGAAGAGGACATAAGTGCTGTGACAGACTGGTGACAGCCCAGTTCAATTGCAGTTTCAAGACTAGTGACTTGGATGGCACCATCAGTGCTAGAGCACTTCGCTTGTACTCTGTGTAGCACAGACTTGTGATTGTCTATACTGAAGAAGATTGGTTATTTTGTATGTTGCCCTTTGCTTGCGACATCTGTGTAATTGCAAAAATTAATTATTGTAATTTTCTTTTTGTAATAAAACTCGTTAATACGATTTGTTTGAATTTTTGTCTGGCAAACCGAATATGCAGGCTTCCAGGACACTACATTTATAGTCGAATTAATTCAGATGATGCTGAGAGAATTAGATTAGGAAATAAGACACTAAAAGTATTATGAGTTTTGCTATTTGGGCAGTAAAATAAATAATGATGGCCAAAGTAGGAGAGGATATAAACTGTAGAATAACAATGGAGAGAAATTCCTTAAGGAAAGTTTGTTAAAACAGAATATAAATTTAAGTGTAGAAAGGATTTTCTGAAGGCATTTGTCTGTTCTGTAGCCATGTATGAACATGAGACATGCACAATAAGCACTTCAGACAAGAAGAGAATAGAAGCTTTTGAAATGTGATGTTACAAAAGAACGCTGAAGATTAGGTTGGTAGATTGCATAACTAGTGATAATGTACTGAATAGGATCAGGGAGAAACAGAATTTGAGGCATAACATGACTAAAAGAAGGGGTGGATTGATAGATTTGAGATATAAAAGAATTGTGAGTTTAGTATTCAAGGGAAGTGTAGAGGGTAAAAATTGCAGAGACACACAGTCAAGTACAATAAACAGGTTCAAATGGATGTAGATTGCAGCAGTTATTTGGAGATGAAGAGGTTTACACAGGATATAGTAGTGTGGAGATCTTCTTCAGTCCAAAGATTGATTTGATGATGAAGAAGAAGAAGAAGAAGAAGAAGAAGAAGAAATTATGAGATCCCACCACCAGTGCCATTCAAAATGTGAGGACCTCAGTAGTACACTTCGACCCAATCGCCCCTGTGTGGCATAATTTCTAATCTTAGTTATTGACTGACTGTAGAAAAGCATCTTTGAATGAAATTAGTCACTACCCTAAGTTTACCTTCTGTGCTATTCTATTCTGATTTAATCTAAGTCCTCGTATAGTTCTAACTGTGTGGTTAATGTATTTCATTTATCTATGATGCAGTGGTCCAGTGCTACTACTTGCACACTGTAGCTATTATAGGTTTAAAGTGTCTGTTTAAGAAGTACCTTGGCACAGTTATAGCTATTACTTATAGTCTAAAGATGTTACTTCTTGATTTGGGAGTTGTTAGCCACCTGTCTGTCATTATTTTGTGCTCCATTTTACTTCCGCTGCATCACCCTTTAATTATAAATTGGCATTGTCAGATCACTGGTTTTTATTCTTTTAAGTGTCAGGTACTTAACATGGGTCAGATTAATCTTAGGTAATTGCTTGTCTGGTTCAGCTGTATGGTGTTGTTTCTATGTATTCAGCATACAGTATACGCAATGTAGTGTCAATGGCTCTGTCCAGGTCTTTCTATTTGTCCCGAGTCTCTTACGGATTCATAGATTAAACTTGTTTGTTGAGTCCATGTGTGCAGTGTAGGCGTATATGCACAGGGGTTCCTAATGCCCCACAGGAACACTGTATTCGCTGGCAGAGATGCTTTCAGTAAGTGGCTGTGCCCTCTTTATAAAGTGCACCAAGCCTCAACTGGGCCTTGCTCGGGAAATTTTTGGCTGCTCTCAGATGTCAGGGAAAAAGGAAGAAACTCTACAGCCTTTAACATTGGTTCCCATCCATGGTGTCATGCATTCATTCATCAGATTTTAGTTTGTGTTTGCCCCTTAAAACTTCTTCTGTAGTCCTTTATGTTGTCTAGTCTGCCCCCTCTTAATTCAGTATGTCAGAGCTCATTGACTGATTGTTGGGTCAGTCACATATATTCAGAACACTACAGATTACTGAAAGCCCTCGATAGGCTCAGCAGAACACTTCTTTGACCTCCTTTGACAACGGCTCTGAGCATTTTGTGATAGTCTGTGTGCCCATGTGCTCATTGCAAAACATACTATGGTTTCAAACAAGGCACAACTATACAATTGTTAGCTTATAGTGGAAGTGTGTGAGTGACTGTGTTGATGCGAATACACAGAAAGATAGATCCTTTATCATTTAGCTACAAAATAGCAGGTCAGCAACTGGAAGCAGTTAATACCATAAATTATCTGGGAGTATGCATTAGGAGTGATTTAAAATGGAATGATCATATAATGTTGATCGTCGGTAAAGCAGATGCCAGACTGAGATTCATTGGAAGAATCCTAAGGAAATGCAATCCGAAAACAAAGGAAGTAGGGTACAGTACGCTTGTTCGCCCACTGCTTGAATACTGCTCAGCAGTGTGGGATCCGTACCAGATAGGGTTGATACAAGACATAAAGAAGATCCAACGGAGAGCAGCGTGCTTCGTTACAGGATCATTTAGTAATCGCGAAAGCGTTACGGAGATGATAGATAAACTCCAGTTGAAGACTCTGCAGGAGAGACGCTCAGTAGCTCGGTACGGGCTTTTGTCAAAGTTTCGAGAACATACCTTCACCGAAGAGTCAAGCAGTATATTGCTCCCTCCTACGTATATCTTGCGAAGCCACCATGAGGATAAAATCAGAGAGATTAGAGCACACACAGAGGCATACCGACAATCCTTCTTTCCACGAACAATAAGAGACTGGAATAGAAGGGAGAACCGATAGAGGTACTGAAGGTACCCTCCGCCACACACCGTCAGGTGGCTTGCGGAGTATGATATAGATGTAGATGTAGATGTAGATGCTTGTGAGATTGTGTACAAGGTTTTCTACTTTATCAGTTGTCTGTTTTATATGTGGCTAAATGTCAGTTGATTGCCAGTCTGCCCCCCCCCCCCCACTCCCCCCCAAATATCTGGTTAAGTGTTTTCTGTGAATATTTGTCTTGTGTAGTTTTATAGTCGGATCTCTCTGTAGCTTTTGTGTGCCCGCACCTGTGTGTGTGTGTGTGTGTGTGTGTGTGTGTGTGTGTGTGTGTGTGTGTGTATTAGCACTCATCTCTGTAGCTTTCCTTTCAGTAATATGCGGGTTGTTTCATCCTGATCTGCACTGAGCTTGTTTTTCAGGCACCTTTTGCCTGTCTTTTGTAGAATGCCACTGGCTTTGGTTTCCAGTTCCTTTCTTGATTTGACTGACACCACAACCAGCAAATCATCATTGTGTGGGACAGTCCCATGAGTGTGTGTATCCCTGTCCATTTCTGTTAGGAAGAGCTCACTGGACAGATCCCAAAATATGGAACCACAGATTGAACCATGCAGGCACGCCTTTGTGGTTCTCATAATAACTTTTACTCACCTGCCATTATTCTATTATCACAGTAGTCTAGTTGACCATTGTACAGTATCACTGACACCTACAGCTCTTGTAGTCTCACGAACGTCACTGGCCACCAGAGGTTATCAAATTTTGTGGTGATATCTAGGGTATGGCCATTATGTGCTTGCAATTGACACTGTGTG
Organism: Schistocerca cancellata; assembly: GCF_023864275.1. NCBI lineage: Eukaryota > Metazoa > Arthropoda > Insecta > Orthoptera > Acrididae > Schistocerca > Schistocerca cancellata. Next base: position 174,211,466 of record NC_064632.1, read on the forward strand.
CCAATTCAAATGCTCAGTTAATTATATTGTCCACTGATTTATTCTCATGGAGCCTGTATTGGCATGGATTGAGCCCCATTTGTTGCCGCTGTAACTGGTTGCACAGGAGCTGCTCCTGGGCCTTAGCCAAGGTGTTGATAAAGTAGATTGCCCTATATGACTGGATTGGTTGGTCTAGATGATTACTGTGTTTGCTAATTTCCAGGTTGCAAGTACTCTTCCCAGTCTTAAAGCTTCACGTATTACTTCATGTAAAAGTGGGGTAATCTGCAGTGCTGTTTGCTTAAGGGTCTCAAAGTGGATGCCATGTGGGCCTAGTGCTTTTTTAACTTTTAATTCAGCAATGGGTAGCACTACCTCTTACTGGTCGAAGCAGCAGGTGATTATCTCTGTTGTGTATTCTGTTTGTATTATAGCTTTTAAATTGTTGTGCATCATCTGTGTTGTGGTTGTCATTGGGAAGGAGCTCATAAAGCACAAATTCCTCTGTACTTCTTGATCCCTGTGAGAAGGTTCTGTCATACTAAGTAAGTGTGGCTAGAACAAAACTGTTTTATCCCGTCTGTCATAAATTTGTATTGTGCTCCCCATAAGTTGTCACTTAATTGTGGTGGAACAAACTTGTCCCAGTGACATCTCTTTGGTGTAGCAGATGGTTGTACTTTTGCTTCGCCTCCCTAAAATGTTAGTCATATTTGTCCCTCTCTAGCAGTTACTGCCCTACGTTGGAATCTGTGTTTGATTCTTGAATCTCTTTTGAGTTTGGTAAGTTCATTTGACCAGAGTATTTTCCTTCTATTCTTATTGCTGTTGGGATTGCTTTATCTTTTGCCTCTTGCAAGATCTGCATCAGTCTGTATATCTTGTAATCAGTGTTGCCTTCAATCTGTGATAGTTCGTACATCGCTACAAAGTCCTGTAATGTCTGCCAGTCTGCTTTACTCAACATAAACCAGTTGTTGTGTGTTTCTTGTGTCATGTGTCTGGCAGTGTTGGTGACTGATATTATGAAATCTACGTCTAGCCCTGTTGCATATGTCTGATGATGTGATGAGCCTAATAGATTTTATAATTGCTGCTGTAATGTCAGTATTTGTATGTGTGTGGGATTAATCCTCCCTATTACTTATGTATAGGTTGTTCATTAGTATCAGTCAGTTGCAAAGTATTTGTCTGTGATGACTGCCATAGTAATATGATAATAGCTTTCGGTTCGCTGCCCCATGTGGTCACTGTTGCGTTGTTTGCAAGACCAGTCAGTCATCTGGTCCTTGTGTTTGGCTCTTGTAAGCACACCATGTTAGTACACACTTCGTCTGACATTTTGTAGCTTCACATTCACAAGACCTGCATAGCATTTAATTGGAACAGCATCATGGATGCTTGGTGAAAACAAGCATTTTATGTCTATCCTGCTTGAATCAAAGAATAAGTGACCATGTGCCATCACAAAGTCTCTATACACCTTCCAATCTCTGTGCTCATGCTTTCTCTAAGAGTTCAAGCAGTATGTGGGTATCATTCGGGATAGTTTCTACCTTTAAGATCATTTGGTTTAATTGTTCACTAGAGGAAAAGCATAATGTGCTTCCATTTGGGTGCATTTTGCATGTTATGAAACATTACGAATTTTGAAAGATATCTCATTGTTCCAGTTTGTTAATGTGCAAGCTCTGGGGTCCTGTAGTCATAGAAGTAGTTTTGTTGGATTTTGTGAGTGCTTGTTCTGTTTCCACATTTTTTTTTTTTTTTTTTTTTGTTTCTGATCAGTTTCTTCTTTGTTTGTATTTGCTGGATGTTTGGCTCGTGTGCCGTCATCTGTGGTCTGCTGTGTCTGGTTCAGTATGTCTGTGAACATGCTGTCAGTGTTGTCAAGAAGTCCTTAGCACAGTTTGTCAGTTACCATTTCTGTCGTTGCCGATGCAGTCAGTGTTCTGTAATGGAAATTTGTGTTCTGGATATAGTATTTGCTGTGAGCATCTGTGTAGCCCCCATGATAAAGAAGTGTACTGTCTTGACATATTGACTATTTTTTGTTGAGTCATATTCCTTTTATCCAATGTTTCTGTCATAGTTTTTGCATTCTGCCTGATCTCTCGAGTCACTCATTTTCTGCTGTGTGATGTTTACATGTTCATCTTCGTGCCTGGTCTTACTTTTTGTGTGAATGATTTGTGTGATGGGTGTGTCAGATAAATGGGGCTTTTCTACGTCAATCTGTTGATGCTCTTCTGGATCTGATACTGTGATGTAGGATATGTTTGATTGTGCACTTAGTGCTTTTCGTTTCCTTAAGATACACCCACACATTTCCTTTTCACTTATACATACCCCATTGTGACCTCATACTCCTAACTCAGTACCTAAAGCTAATCCTGTTTAAGTAAATGTACATTTGTATAGTTCATGCTTGAGTTGCCTAGAAATCTTGCCTTGCATTACTTTGTTGCTTTGTAGCCTATTGTTCTAATGTACCTGTTAAGCACTTCATTCAACAATGAGTTATGAAGCCTATTTGTCGTTGCTACCGCAACTGCATGAGACCAGACATGTGTTCTGGTTGATGGTGATTTGCACTTCTTCCACACTGAGTTGGAAATGGAGTTTACATGTAGCCAGTGCATATATTTCATCTTGCAGTATGTGTTTGCTCACTGTCACACTCGTGTGGCGTGTGAGTGAACATATATGTGGTCGTATTCCATGTGTGTGTGGTCTGTCTGTCGTATAACTGTCTGTATGCCACACACTCTGGTCCCCTGCCTTGTCGCAGTTCTTTCTTCGCCACGTACTTGATGTGCTCCCTATGCTTTTGATTCACTACAATGGTTTGCTACATTTGACGCTAGTTACTTCCCGTTTTGTACACTTCTTTGCTGTGTGATCTAGCTCCTTAGTCCTATTTTGCTTCATAACTTGACCTATCTCTTGACCTACTCTTTATATAGGTCGTCATTAGATTGGTGTTGTACAATTCATTGAGAAAGTCCTCATCAGTAAGTGTCTGCGATTGATAAGAATGCTAAGAATGGCCACCTCTTTTTTTGGCCCTTCGAACCTAATGTCCTTTATCAGTGCAGTTTTTTCCTGCAATCTTTTGCTGTCTGTCTGTGACACAGTGCCTTGTCGGGGATTGATTTTATTCGTCAAGGTTTCCTCAACAGTGTGCATATCTGGTTGTTGATTGTTGGTAGTTTTGAAAAAACAGAATATTTATTTACTTCGCCCACATATGTTGTAACCTAGCTTCTACCGTATTTTTTGGCCTGCTAGCAGTGCCAGCTACAATCTAGCCTTACTTTACTCATATGTTGTATTTTTTCTTGCTTTAGTTTCTCCCTTTCTGCTTAGTCTTTCAGTCTCGTCCTCACTTCCAGTCTACTTGCACCTGCCAAGTCACAGCATAGGTGTTTGTTTTCTACACGTAACTCTTCATTCTGTCACCAAGTTTTGCCTGTGTTAGTTCATATGCCCAAATTGTGTTTCTGATTTGAGCTGTAATTATTGTTGATGATCTTGTTTGTTTCAGTGCAGTTTGTAAATCACTAAGAATTTAATCAAGTGCCACAATTTTCTCTGCAGTAAGTGTGCTCGAAACTGCATCTTTACTAACAATGTCACTTGAATTAGTTGTCTTAGTAGCACCAGTCTTCCTACTCACCGGTGTCCCATTTCTTCTTGCCTTCGATGCCACAGTTATCGCATCATGTGACCTCCCTTGCTATTTAGTCTAAAGGCAGCTGTCACCAGCAAAAACCACATAGTTTGCTCCAGTGTCTGCACTTATGGCTCAGACCTGGAACCCTGTAGGACAAAAAGCTGAATGTTGGTGTTACAGACACATCACTGAAGTGAGATGGTGGGAGCCTCTGTCGACTACAAAAGCCACATGACAGCCAATCACTAATTTGACAGTAAAGTACTGAGATGTTAAGACACAAGTTGTGGGTTTAATCGGGACACCACACAATTCTCGCCCTTGAGAATACCTGCAAAACAGCTTTTCGTAAGCTATGCCACAGCATATTGCTGAAACCGGTTCCATAATAGTGCCTGCTGAGTTGCCAGCAGCTGTCATTGATGGCTGATGGCTGGGTGGCTGTCATGTGGGAACTCTTGATGCAGCACTGAAGTTGGCTTGCTGCTCTCTGAGCTTAGCTGATGATGTGCAACGTGCAGATGCAGCACGAGCACTGGCTCAAGCTAAGCACCATGGGAGGAGTGCTCATGCCAAGCACCACAGGAGGATGATGGTCCCTTCATGCTCGTGGTGACCAGTTGCACTTCAAAACTTTGAGCACTTGAACAGCCTTATTTGCACCATAACTCTCTTTCAAATATTGTGCCTCAAGACAAATGTCACTTTTGACACTGCTGAGTATAAACACCAGCTTATATGTACTACTTTTATCACACAAAAATGTCATCCCGGTGGCTGATACCAGTCACAGCCTTGCTAGTGACCATCTTGGACTATTTTGTGTCTAATTTTCAAACATAATTCAATCGGCATCACCATATTTAATTCTTCATCTGCAGCCACCATATGGTATATGGCAAAGGGTACCTAGTTTACTCTGCAGCCACTATATGGTGTACGGCAGAGGGTACCTAGTTGTTGTTGTTGTAGTAGTAGTAGTAGTAGTAGTAGTAGTAGTAGTAGTAGTACACTGGACTCTAGCTAAACCCGCCGCTCCTCACACATAGGGGTGCCGGATTAGCGAAAGTGCTGGATTGTTGAGAGATTCTAAAATATAGAATAAATACATAGGGATTGTACTTTATCAAATCAAAAGATACATTCATTTTTACAGAAAACTTAGTCCTTGAGTGTGTACACACATATTAGTATCACTCGACATTCACCATGAAACATGTCCCAAAGTTTTGGTTGTCACCACGATGATACGCGATGGTAGTATGCTTTATCACACAAGGGCTTTACAAGCATTTCATAGGTCCTGCCATGTTTCTGTTGGCCAGTGAGGACGAATGTGTTATGTGCCTCACAGGCAGACAGCTGACACCATGATGAACACTGCAGACTACGGGCAATATAGGCTAACCACACGTTTCAGCATTCCATTCTTCAATAATACTCCTTATAAAATCAGTATTACATTGTACGGTCACACTAGCTGCTGTTTATCGTAACCATAAAAGAAAGTTTAAAAAGTGATCCAACCTTTCTGTTATAAGTTTATTCTGTGCCGAGAAAAAATTATTTGAGAAAAATGCTAAAAAAGTTGTGTTTGGAAAATACTGTAACTTGAGACTTACTCTGCTTTATATAGGTGCCTACAACGTATTAAAATTACATTAATACTGGACAAATAAGTTTCGAGATACATAGTTTTAAAATCAGCAGTTCCAAGTGTAGCCATTCAAAACTCAGACTGTCTTCTTTTCTGCGTGGTGGCGAGTATTACTGAGAAAGTGTATGTATCTGCTGTACTATTTGCTTTTTGAAACACAAGTTCTGTAGACCAACTGGTGCCCTTTCAAACTATATATTTTTGCACCGTATACATTGTACATTAGGAAATCAAATTGCATTTGTTTGCCAGTGTGTGGCGTTTCTGTTCCCTGCGACAGTGAATTTTGCTGAGAAACTGTACATATTTTCTTGCATTGTTTGCCTTTGGAAACGTGTACATACATCCTGTAGAATCTTTCAGTTTGTGTGTGTTTATATCTTATATACTTTGTAGATTAAGAAAGCAAATTGCTGTTGTTGCACATGGTGTGTCATTTGCTGTTCCGTGTGGCAGTGAGTGTTACCTAGAAAATGCACTTGTTTTCTGCACGGTTTCACTTTTGCCACGTCTATATGTCAGTTCATTAGAATAATTCATGGCCTTCAGAATATATATGTTGTCGTCTTTTGTATTGAGTAGGTTACAAAATTAATTGTATCTAAGATCGACTTGTAAGCTGAAAGGAACAGGAAGCAGGTGAAAGCTTAAGTGCTTTCAGACAAGAGAAACAGATAATGATTGCTTTGTTAGGAATGCTGAAATGTGGGCAACAGTGAGCCACCATTCTATAGTGCACTTCCTCACCCTGACCCTTAGCCATCATGCCTTCCCACCTGCCAGGTGTAAATGAAAGCCTGTGGCTGTCTGGCCTTTCTAACTGCTGGGTGTACATGTACACCTGTAGCCATCTGGATCTCTGCCTGCAAGACTTTCATGTATGTCTGCTAGCCGCGAAAGGACTATTTTTCCTATAGTTGGTACCTATCTTCTTCCAAGTGCATATTTCTACAGTCTTGCATTTCTCGTCGTGTATTTCTTGTCTAGCCATTCCTGCTTTGCGATTTTGCTCTTCCTGTTAGTCTTATTTTTAAACACCTGTATTCCTTTTTTGCTTTTTTATTTGCTGCATTTTTACACTTCTTCTTTTGTTAATTAAATTCAATATATCTTGTGTTAACCACTCAGGTTCTTTAAATTTGTCCAGGTGCCACTGCCATAATTTTCTACTTTTCACAAATTTCTTCAATTTTAATCTGCAGGTCATAACCATTATGGTCTAGAGTCCACAACTGCCCCTGGAAATGTTGATGGAGCCACTGTAAAGTCTGATCTTTTTTCTGACCAAAAGTAAACCTTTAACTTCATTTAATAAGTGGCCTTTTCAACACACACATTGAATACCGATAAAAAATTTAACAAGTTTGTTACCATCAGCGTTAATAGTAGTTTTTTTTTACAGGTAAAATTCCTTCCCCTGCGGGGTGACACACACGTTGTATCTTGTGGACGAGATGGCCAGGTGCGTCTGGCGGAGCTTTCCTCCACAGGACAATGCCGTGCAACTCGACGCCTTGCACAGCACCGTGGACCAGCCCACAAGCTGTCCATACTGCCAGACAGCCCACACGTCTTCTTAAGCTCTGGTGAAGATGCGGTTGTAATGTCGGTGGATGTGCGTGCACCAAAGCCTGACAAGTAAGTAGGTTGTGTCTTCTGTTATGAAATGAGTATGTAATGGAGCAAATACTACAAATTTTAGCAAATTATACCGAAATATTCAGCTGTGACTTCTAAGTGGAATATCTACTAATACATTGTGTTGGAAAGAAAAAAAATAATAGTCAGAATAGTGTATCTAGGTAAATAAAGTTGCAATTGCATGTATCCAAATGCACCGTGGTGTCAAAATTTCAAAGCATGCAATGAAGAACTTTTGGAGTTTTAAAATTTTGTACAAATGAAGATGGAAAAAATATTTAGATTGTCAGTTCATTGGCTATATCTCCATTAAAGTGCACAGTGAAAGGTGCTTAGTGAATAAAAATGTAAGCGAGAATGAAACTTTCATTCTGCAGCAGAGTGTGTGTTGATATGAAACTTCCTGGCAGATCAAAACTGAGATTCAAACTTGGGACCTTCGCCTTTCATGCTCTACCGATTGAGTTACCCAAGCATGAATCATGAAACATCCTCACAGTTTTACATTTGCCATTATAGTCTTGGAGTGGCACACACCTTTAATGTGCCAAGAAGTTTAATATCAGTATACACTCCGCTGCAGAGTGAAAGTTTCATTCAGGAAACATCAGCCAGGCTGTGGCTAGTCATATCTCTGCAGTATCTTTTCTTCCAGGAATGTTAGCCCTGCAAGATTTGCTGGAGAGCAGCTATGAAATTTCGAGATATGAGATGTGATACTGGCGAAAGTAAAGATGTGAGGATGGTTCATGATTCATGCTTGGGTAACTCAGTCAGCAGAGCACTTGCCCGCAAAAGGCAAAGGTCCTGATTTTGAGTCACTGTTTTAATCTGCTCACCAATTGCTTTGAAATTTTGACACAGCATTGCATTTGAATAAGTGCGTATTTTATATACCTATTTTTAATATGTATAATATATAAATAAATGTGTAATATATAAACAGGAAATGGTATTACCAAAAATCTCGAGAAATTTCTTAACTGAGTTACTTTAAATTTTTGCACAGTACTCTTAATGAACATTCTGATGGACATAAGATATATAAATAACAGTGAAAACTTGTTAGCAGGCAGGAAAACTGTATTTATGGATTACCGGCTTGTGATTAGAATACTACTACAATGTGGCTCAAGGTCAGAGAGAGATGGATAGGGGTGGGAGGAAATGGATATAGAAAGTTCAAAGGAGGGGATGAGCAGAGATAGGGGGAGGAGATTAGGATGTATATCCAATTCCCATACATATTAGAAACATATGCTTTGTCTCTCCTTCCTTTTCAATTTAACCAGACTGAGCCACAGCAATGAATGGCTGAGCACATCTAGTAGTTAATAAAAATATTGGAAGGTGGATAAAATGTGTGTGTCAGATGAGGAGAGGTAAGGGAAACAGAGAGAAAGGGAGCACGCAGTTATGGATAATTAAATGAGGTGATGACAGTAAATTACACTAGAGTTACAAAAATTAAAGGATCAAACACATTTTTTAGAGTGTAGAATGCAGATGCTTTTTGGGGCCAGGTATGTTCTGTAGTATTTCTATACTGAAAGTGAAATATCAGTGTAGACGTAGTTAGACAAGTGGAACAGCATTGTGGACAGGGCCAGGTTGTTGTGCACCCCAGCCTGCTGTCATAATCCACCATAAAAATGTAGACCTCCTGAGTGAAGAAAAGTAAGTAGTGAAATGAGATTAAAGCTTGTTGAGAAATGAGTATACTAGTTTCACTGCTTGTGTGTATACAATTTCATTATCAATATTAATTAGCACCGTATTACTCCAGAGAGATATATTATTTACTTAGATAGGCCACACAAGGTACAGATTGCCGTATGTATGCTCATTGTAAAATTCAAAATCGTTTTCTCTATGAGAATATAGTTCACAAAATTGAACTAGGTAATTTAACTCCTATGTGTCACTCAGAAAATAGCAATTTCTCAACTGAGATAATATAACAAGCATGGGAATTATGTGGTACATGTCAGCAGCAGTAGCAGACAATTAGGCAGCTGGGAGACTGATATGGTGAAATGCTCAACAGTGTTACTTAGTTTTCTGTGAGAGTTTCTTCATTAGAATAAAAAATAACTTTTTTTTTCTTTCTGTGCCTACTATTTTGTACTTAATTCATATTGTAAAATTTAACAGTTATTCATTTCCAATGGTCTCGTAATAAAGCTTTAACAAGAAGTCATTGGAATTATGGCAGTGATGAACAAGAAATTTTTAATACCAGAAATGTGATGTTGGCATATAAAGTTAACTTACACACTGTATACCTTCTGTAAAATTCTGGTTAAGATTTGCTTTAATACTTTTATAGATAAAAATATTTAGATTGTCAGTTCATTGGCTATATCTCCATTAAAGTGTACAGTGAAAGGTACTGAGTGAAACTTTTTCGCCAGTGCTGTCGTATCTTTGTGTGAAGTGCTCTGTTTGTCTACCAAAATGAAGAAATAGAATTATTGTTGTGGACTAGGATCAATTGGAGAGTGTTCAGTTAAAGTTCAGAAAATAAACATCTTAGTGTAGCAGAAATGTTTCTGGAATTTTTGAAGATTCACTGTCTTTATTACAACTACAACAATATATTGCACCAGGCAGAACACACCAGTGATATTAACCAACCCATCTCTGGAAAGTAAATATTTAACTGATGACGACAGAGCAATTTTCTACTGTCTCCCCTTGTGATCCATATTTTTATCTACCTTTTCTTCATTAATTCAGCTGGGACTGCTGAGACATGCACCTTTTATCTCGAATTACTGTGATATATTTCCTTTCCCTGCCTGTGCTTTACACTCCTGTCACTCAAACTAAATTTGACCTAGCTGACAATTATTCAGTGGAGAATAATTAACTGAAACATATAAAACTTTGAAAACCTCAATCAGTTACTTGATTTCCATTTTATTATATTTGCACACTGAAAAAAAAAATGGGTAGTTGGATTTCTTCAAGTAATTATGCTTGTATTGATAGGTTGAACTGTGAGGCAGCTAGGAAAAACACCCGTATCTTGTACCCACACTTCAAATAAAAACACTTTCAAATCAGTGGGATTTTACTCTAAAACCAAACTTTATGGTTTATTGATGTGAAATGATAAATGTTGAAAGAGTGCCAGGGAGATAAAATAGAAAATAATATTGGTATTTTAACACTTGATGGAATATCAGGTGTGTGTGTGTGTGTGTGTGTGTGTGTGTGTGTGTGTTTGTTTGTTTTTGTTTGTTTGTGTTTTGAAGTATAACCTATTGCCCCACACATTTCTAAGCACTTCCTTTCTCTAATTGTAATGACTTGGGCTTGTTGCGATGTACAAAGTAAGATAGTAGTTACTCTGTAATTTATTTCCTTACATGTAGGCTGCTGGTGGCGAAGGAACGTGATAAGAAGATTGCTTTGTATAGCATCCATACCAATCCATTAGACAGCAACCTCTTCTGTGTCAGTGGCCGTAACTGTGCTGTACGAATCTACGATCGTCGCCATTGTTCTGAAAGTAGTGCGCAGCCTGTTACAAAGTTCTGTCCCAGCCATCTGGTGAGCTTAAAGCAAGTTTTTTTGATCAGTTTTTTTATAATTTTGCTGTGGTGGCATGGAAGGTGATATCTGAACAGTAAGCCTGGTGTAAGTATTTATATGTGAATTGAAGGTTTGATGATACTCGTAACACAGAAGTGATTCTATAAGTTGGCACAATAAAGAAGTGCCTTAGGAAATCCTCACTGGTTTTCCTCCATCGTAATAATGTGCTCATTTCTTATTTCGTTTGTGTTCTAGGTGGGCTTTTTGTATGTTTGGATTCCTGTGTTTGGCTAATCGTGCAAGCTGAAACTCTGCTTCTTTGTAGAAAATTTCATTACTGTAGTTTGCAGTTTCAAATTAATGGTAATAGAATTTTGCTGTTCATCTTCAAGAAAACAGAAATAGTTGTCTGGTCTCTCTCAATTTGAAAACACATACAGTGGTACACAGTGTCTCTTTCTTCTTTCTTTATTCAGTTGGTCTCAACTTGATACAGTTCTGTTTATTTTGTCCACTTCTCACACTTATTTCTTGGTGTCATTCCCAAATATGTAGGCCTACATCTCTTCTTGATAATATGTTAACCTATCAAAACATTTGTGCACTTGAGAAAAAAGTGTTAGAATGTTGAGGCACCAAGAAATAGTACTGTTGTGCAGTGTAGTTCTGTGTTGAATACAGACAAAATTTGGTCACTAGTGGAGATCAGCTGGTGATTTAATACAGTTTAGTAGATTTGATGTAAACCGAACACCTGGTTCAAAACAGTTTTATAGTGGGCTTTAAGTGGTACAATTGGATTGCTTGGAGAAAGTTTATCATTATAAGAAAAGCATTATTTATAGAGTTTGGATTCCATACTTAAGGCTTAGAATTTGGAATTATTGAATAAATAATGATTTTAAATTAAAAAGTATTACCTATGTGGTTTCTTTCCATGATTACAGATAGTTTTACCCTTGGACTAGGAGAGACAACTAGTATTTCGGCAGAGCTTGAACAGAGGGATCAGTTATTTCACAAAAACCCAAGGTTATCTATATTACTAAATCCCAGTCCTGGAACCTGGTACCACTTACAGGTTGCATATTCAACAGCTCCCCAGGGGCAAAAAATTTGATTTTTTTTATATTTTGTGTAATTATTGACAGAATTAAAAAATATATAAAGTGCAGTAACAATCTACTCATTAACAGGTATTGTCTTACATTAAAAGTTTAACACAATAAGACAAGCTGCTTGAAGGTCTCTCGGGCATGCAGCCAGGTTGACTGGTCATTGTAGAACGAATTTTCGACGGCGTAACATGCCATCATCATCTACGAACACACAATAAGAAAAGTATTACAGTTAGAAACTGTGTGTGTCTTGAGGCACGTAACTGACGGGGCACACATAACATTGACTAAATTAGTCCAAAATTTTAGAATACGAGAACAGTAAACTCCCATTATCTGAATAACGTTTATCCGTAATCCGTTTTATTTGAACAGATTTTTCAGATTTTTGCGGCTCGCATTGCTATTCTCTGACGAATTGCGCAGCTACGCTTTTGGCTAGCTAGACTGACATTTGACAAGTTTAAATGTCTGCATCTGGAGCCATGCATTTGCTGGTGTTTTTTGACAATCTACTGCTAATCAGTGCACTGGCGCATGTCAAAAGTCAGTGTCGTCAATTCGTGCATGTGTAGGTTGAAGTTTCAGCATGTTTATTGTTCGTATTATGTAGTTTCATGTCATTGCTATCTATTGAAACTCCTTGTTAGTACAGTATGTTCAGTATTGCTCTATGCAGCGTGACTTGGCCCTGTTGAAATCGAGAATAAGAGTGTGGCGCCGAACACTTTCCACCTGTTGTCGGTACATCAGAGAAAGCTGAGCACTTAACAATTTAACAGTGAACATACAACCCACTGTTGTGTTATGACATGGGTTTGTTTAGGACAGGGGAGAGGGGATAGATGTATGGAATGTTTTCATTCGATGGCTGCCACAGCCAGGTTTCAAAAGTCTAAAGCTTTGTCTAGTGCATCTCAAGTGTTGTCAAGTCGTGCATCTGTGTGTTTTCGATTTAACATTTTGTGCTTGCTCTACATGCTTTAAAATGTCCTGAGATAAAAGTGACCAAAAACAAAAAAAGAATTAGTAAAATGTCAGTAAACAAACGCTGAAAGTGACTATAGGCGCGTAACAAAAAAAGAATGTGATCTCGTTGGAACAAAAGCTTCGTGTTTTGCAGAGAATAGGTGCTGCTGAGCCACTCGCAAAAGTTGCTGTGGGTTTGAACATTGATAGGTGTACGGTTACTGATTGATTGGAAGACAAATCGATCAGAAAAAAAATTTTGTTTCATACAAGCATCAGGCAATGCAATGAAATCTCAGAAAACAATGAGAAAAGGTGTACATCTTCAGTTAGAAAGAGGTCTTACTTTTGTGGCAAGAACAACCAAGAGCCAAAGGTGTGCCAGTTTCAGGTTCTCTACTTCATGAAAAAGTGAAGACTTTATGAGCTGATTGAAGGAAAGGAGCAAGACTTCCTCCGGAGTCATGGCTAGCTGGATCGGTTCAAGAAGCTGCATGGCATTCATGAAATTGCCATCAGTGGTGAATCATTATCTGGGGATGAAGCCGCTATCACTGATTTTAAGAAGAAACAGCACACAATCATAGACAAAGGAGATTATACTGGCGATCAGCTTTACAACTGTGATGAAAGTGGGTTGAATTACAAAATGTTGCCAACAAAAAACAGCATCCGGGTGTAAAAAAAAGCCAAGAAAGAGTTACTGTCCTTGCATGCAGCAATGCCACTGGCAATCGTAAACTGCGCCATACTTTAATTCGCAAATCCAAAAAACCAATGCATTTAGACGGTGACCAGCTGATAAACCTTTGCCAGTGTGGTACACGAATCATTCTAAGGCATGGATAAATGGTGCCATCTTCAAACAGTGGTTCCAGCTGTAGAAAAATACGTAGAGGAAAATGGACTTCCTCGAAAAGTGCTACTTCTTGTTGACAACGCTCCTTCTCACCCAGATGATCTACAAGAAGGGGATATCAAAGTTGTGTTTCTCCCACGAAACGTCACGTCTCCATGTCAACTGATGGACCAAGGTGTTCTTGAGGAAATGAAAACACATCACAGACGCAAGCTGCTGGAATACTTAATCAGTGTGATTGATGCTGAAGATCATCTTTTGCAAGCTCTTAAAAAAATTAATGTTTTAAGTGTCATTCATTGGACTGCTGAAGCTTGGAATCTAATTTCTCCAATTTCTCTCGTTAGGTCTTGGAAAAAACACTTAGATCATAAGGCAGTTCATCAGTGGTTGGAAGGAGGCAGCACCGGAACTCAAGCTGACGTGCCAGAAACAGTTGAATATGACATAATTTTGATGAATTTACTGGAAAGCTGCCGGGTTGTGAAGACGCGAACTTCGAAGACATTGAAGAGTGGATGGAAAACTACTTTTTGATTTGACTGAGGAAGAAATCATCCAAATTGTGATCAATCAGAAAGCATTGGAAGAATATGTATGATGACAAAGCAGAGAAAAAAGATTCCTCAGACAGTTGATTATGAAGTGATCCAAACTGCCCTGGAGTACATCAGCCAACAGGAGGAGGCAACTTATCACGAAATTGTTTGTTTCCAACATTTAAGATATATAGGTGCAACAAAAGTTTCTCGAGCCAAAAAAAAGGAAAAAACCCTTAGACTTTTTTACCAAACAATAAATTCTAATGAAGTGTCCTAGAACGTCAACATCCATAAGTTAAAAGTGTTTTTTTACTTTAAAGTTTCTCCAGACAAACTTTTCATTCTTGGGAGTAATCTATAGATTTGTTTCATAATTTTGTCCAGTAGTTTATTTTCTATTCAAAAGAGTAGGTAATAAAATAAAGACTCCTGTTTTTTCCTGCTGCCAAATAAGGCTGAATTTTTTCCTGTAAGAATGCAAAATAAACAGGCTTTGTTATTCAGCATTTAAAAACTTGAAGTTTTCAATCATACTTTGGCACCTTTTTAACACAAGACAATTTTTTTCAGTCAAGAACATGCAGGCTTATTCACAACCATATCAATAATGTGCTACATACTGTACATAAGTTTTACTATCATATTATGCGATATTGACACAATTTGGGGTGTTTCATGCGTGAGAACAGGGGGCTTCAGTTAACCCAAAACTTCTATTATCCAAACCGTCCGCCACCCCAATCATTTTGGATAAACGGGAGTTTACTGTACTGTACTTTACACATAATTTCATACCTTTGCAAAACTTTCACCCACCACCACCACCACCGCCAACACCCAAAACACACACACACACACACACACACACACACACACACACACACACACACACACAGAGAGAGAGAGAGAGAGAGAGAGAGAGAGAGAGAGAGAGAGAGAGGGGGGGGGGGGGATGGTTGCTTACTGCATCTTCACTGTTCACACAGTCAAACTTCAGCAGTCGGCAAGATATTTCAATTTAGTGTTTATTAACTACTGACTCTATTCACAATACAATTTGCAGATAACACAGATTGAACCTGCAAAATTATATCATTGTATGACCCATATTTCAGGAGCTATGATGTCATAAACAGTTGAGATGCATGAAAAACTAGCTATCGCATAAAACGTGCTGCAAATTTCCCAGATTATATTCATCCAGTGCTTCATAATGGGAGCACTTTAGTGACTTTCAGTAAGCTTTATGCGTAATTTGAAAGCATTCCTAAACCTTTTCTTGCTTATATGCTTAAAGTCCACTATTTAACACATTAACTCATTTGTAAAGCAGACAGACATTTGAAACTCTTTAATATATGGGAGTTCAATTCTTTAAAGAATCAGGAATTTAGTGGTGGGCTTTGTTTGTGATATACTGGTAGCTGTTACGTTATATCCTCGTCTGATGAAAGAATGCTACGGACCTCATGTGCCTGCTTGGGTATAAATGTATTCATGGTTACACTGCACTGACAATAGTTTCTTTGTCCAGCTTGAAGCCAATCTCTTTGTGCTTTTGTGTGGATTTGACATAGAGTGTACTTGTATGAAAAAGTGCACAAATATTGCTTAATGAACAGTCCTTAACACCAGTTTTTTGGAGACACTGATTAACAGAAGCTCAGAGACAAGGAGCACCATCAACTTGAAATTCCTCTACATAAAGAAAAATAATTTTGAAATAAGGCTGAAGAAAATTTCTTCTTTTTGATTTGAAGTCCATTGCTTAGATTTCTTCATTTACACTAAGAGCTGCTCCATTATGCTATGGGCCCAGCCGGTTTACTGCAGTATGGACTGTTTCCTACTTTTCATGCAATTTTTGTAGCTGATTAGTGTTCTCTATAAAGTACCTAATTTTCCTTCAACTTGGTCTGAAAGCACAAAAGCAATCTCTTCTGTTACGTATGTATTGTTAATCACTGCTAGCTTAATAGATATCTGCATCTAAACTCTACACATGACCATACAGTATGTGGCGGAGGGAACTTGGGATGCTACTTGTCACTCCCCACTTTCCTGTCAAAGACTTTAGTGCCATTTAGGAAGTAAGATTGTTGGAGAGCCTCAATGGGAGCTCAAATCTCTCTAATTTTACTCTTGTGGCGCATTTGCAAGATACATGTAGGAGTAAGCAAAATGTTAGTTAACTCTTCACATAATTTTAACTTAAACCAGAACTTGATGCACATTGCTTTTCTTGTATCATTCAACCCTGGAGACGAACGGACTTATATGTGGTGCTTCCACACTTATTAAATGGAGCCGTGACAAAATGCACTACTGTTCAATGGACTTCAAAATATATTATTACAGCAGCCCGTCACATCTGAGATTGAGTGCCACAGAAAATGCACTTTTCTCTCTATTCTTCACTTCCAGTATTGCATTGAGAACATGGTTGGAATATTTATCTTTTTAGCAACTATGGTAAGATCATGAATTCCATCAGGATTCATTACATCTCTGATCAGTTAATTGATGCTGTGTGGTGTGCAGATCTTGCTCGCAGTATGCAACTACTTGCTACTAGCACATTTCACATGTTACTCATTATTATAGCAATTAACTTTTTACTACAGGCTGGATTCTGTTACATAATAGGGTTCCTGTTGCGGTTATTATGAAATTAATTGCATGTGGTCTGTAAGTTGCCAGCCATTCACAATCAACGCTATCGTGATCCAAAGCTGTGCTGCGATGATCCTGTACCTTTGTCAGGACAGCCTAATCTGTGCTGCAGCCCCCCCCCCCCCCCTCCTCCACCCCCATGCCTGTAAAACTAAATTTCTGAATTTTTCTATTTAGATTAAATTATTTTTATAATTGAAAAATATTATTTAATTGAACTGTATTTAGGTAACATATTGCATAAATAAATTGGTTTTATTATGATGTATAATATAGAAATAAATAAGAATCCTACTAGGCAGTGTCCTCTGCACAACATGGCAGAGATAAAGTTTACTAAAAAACCTTTAGCAGTTCCCAGCACATAAATTCACCAATAGGAAAGGGACCAGATTCATTGTGTTGTCAACAAAAGATTTTTAAAATCACATTGTCCTCCCTTAGGGAACATTTTTAAAAGCAAAAGACCTGTAGCTAACCCATAGGCTTGCTAGTGAGTGTCAAATCCATCATGTTGCTGTCACATGCCATTCTCAGAAAGAAGTTCATGATGTTCAAATCCACAGAGGTGCAAATGTCGACTCGGATCTCTATCTTGTTCACATCAAACTTCAATGTATCCTAAAAGAGCACAGTGCAGTGGTACACACCTTGAGAAAATTGGCTCAGAGATCCGAAAAAAAGGAATGGGAAAAAAGACAGTCATTTGGAATCAGTTCCACCCCGACATTATACTGAAAGCCAGAAAGGTGACCCACAAAGGAACATGGAACAAACTCGCTAGGGCTAAGCATGTGAAGACACCTTAGAACAACAAAAGAGAGCCTTCCAGAAATATAACCATTGGGACTAAACAACAATTTTTTGAGATCAGAAAGCAGGTGGCAGCATTAATCAGACAGACAAAGAGTAGACACATGAGAGATCAATTATTGAAAATAACTTCAGGAAACATGACACACATGACTTTTACACAGTGTGCATCACATCACAGAATCGGTTTCAGAAATCATGACAGTAAACTCACTCCCTACTACTGTAGGGAGCAACTTCGATACTCCTCTGAGCTTCATAATTGCCAGAACAACTTTCCAACACACACACACACACACACACACACACACACACACACACACACACACACACACAGAGAGAGAGAGAGAGAGAGAGAGAGAGAGAGAGAGAGAGAGAGAGAGAGAGAGAGAGTCTTCCAGCAGAGATGAAAGCTGAAAACATATCTTGAGAATCAAAAACAGCAGCACATCTATGGAAGAGGCATCATTGCAGAGTTATTAAAGCACCTAGAGATAAACACACAAACACAAATCACCACAGATACTTGGCACACACAAAAACTGCCAGAAGATTGGAAGTACACATTCATCAACTCTCTACACAGGACAGGACAGACCTAAATAACTACAGAGGGATCCCTGTTCAAGTCACATGAGATTCTCAGCATGTTTACTTAAAAGAAGACAAGCACAGTGTGAACGTAATATCAGTGAATACGAAGTTAGTTTTTTACTAGGCTGCTCATGTGTAGAACACATCGTTCACCTAAAAACAATACTGAAATAATCAGGTGACCTGTAACAAAATACAAATTGTTGGGTAGAATGAGGTTCCAAAAAAATGATTTACCAAATGACCTGAAGAAAGAAAAATAGCCTATGGAGAGAGAATGAGAACCATATTGGGGATAAGAAAAACTAGCCTGAATGTACTGCGTGATCCAAGAGGGTCCACACACACTATTATTATTAATAATAATAGACAGATTGTGTTTGTTCTTCATTAATTATCAGCAGTGAATACATTACTAATTAAAAGTGGAAGAAAAAGGGCCTAACTAAGAGCTGAGACAACATCCCTTTCAAGAATTATGTTTGCATTCTTCATTGAATTTCTTTGTTTTAAGCATAGAAAGCTCACTGCCATTGTGTGGTGTCCTATGGAGAAGGTGTTACTTTAATAGTTGATTTCACACCAGTTACTGTAGGTCCTGGCAAAATCTATTTCTCTCTGCTATATTTGCCATGAAAATCAGCTGCACATTTTTCAAGATAAGGCAGAGAGCTTTTCTGTAATGTGTTTGCTGATGGGAAATTAGTCAGATGAAATGTTTTGATATATGTAAGTGGTTTCCCATAGCATTTCTTATTCTGTTGAATACTTTAAAGCTCTCTAGCTGAAACAGTCTCGGTCAGTGCTCAATTGGCAAAAATTGTATGCCCTCAGTCAAGTAGCACATTGGCTTCAGCATCATCTTACCAACACAATGCTGCAGCGAATTATCACCAAGAACTTTCATTTTTGAATGTGAACATGCTGTGTAGACAGCAGCTGTGTGAACCAGTCACACTGTTGCCACGTAAGCGTAATTGCCGATAGACAGCTGTTCGGTAGTAGCTTCGTTCATCATTCCAGGACACATCAGGCTTCTGGATTGCAGCAAGTAAACCTATTATAAAAACATTAAAAATCGTGCCCATTCCAGTTAAACAGTTTAATATAGTGTTTTTTTATGTCTCTAGTCATTAGCTGCCAACTTTCTAAACCTCCATTTCGAGAATTTTAGATCAGAACTTCATATTGCTCATATTAGTTTTGATGGGTGGGAGGCAGTCCCCGCCCCCTGGGCTGTGTAAAGTGCCACAAGCACCTCTCTTTAATTGTATTAGGCTATCCCTTGGAGTCCAGTGACTCATCTTCATAGTCCGTTCAGCTTCAAATATCTAGTTTCATCCAAGATTTTTCTGGGATGCCACTGAGGTGGTTCCATGAGCAGTTGTTATGCTGTTCCCCTGTATTAAGAACAACCGTCCTCATTTGCTTATTGTTTCGTGGGTGCATTTTCCTTTCTTCTACTTAGTTACTGCATTACAAAAGACAATTTTAATGTTCACTCTGGATAACATCCGTTGTCCATTGCTTTCAACCCTGTGTCTGCAAGTACTGAAATAGACATGACAGCAGCAGTATTAAACAGGTAATAAAATGCACACGTGTTACTTTAGTACATTTGGCAGTATGATTTTTGCATGTCACATTTCATACAATTTCTAATGTAGTGTTTGATGTTTTTCTTAACAGAAGATTACTTCTCAACAGGTTGGCAAGTGTAGCTGCAAAAGATGTTCTTGCCAGTTTGATTACGTTTCTTGTATGAAATTAATTTTTGGAAATTAAACTGTGATCATATTTTATGTGCAGTATATTTTAAAGAAGGAATATGAATTTTTTCTGCAAGTCATTGTCATTTGGCATCTGTGACTAAATCAGTTGATGAGCAGAATATAAAACAAAGCCTGTGGGGATTATTTTGGTTGGACTTCATTTGAATTGGAGAAATGTTAAATGTGCAGATTTTTGAAGCCCGAGAGTATTTTCAGAAATATCTGTCTGATAATGAAGCAGCGAGATTAATTGGAATAATGTAGAACTGAAGTAAAAATTCAATCAGCTGGCTGTGAAGTGAATGTGAAGAATTTGTATGCTTCTCAGACAGTTTCAATTTATCATTTTCATCCAGTATTTTATTTATGTTGGGTGAAACATCGGCATCTGTTA
Organism: Schistocerca cancellata; assembly: GCF_023864275.1. NCBI lineage: Eukaryota > Metazoa > Arthropoda > Insecta > Orthoptera > Acrididae > Schistocerca > Schistocerca cancellata. Next base: position 174,231,699 of record NC_064632.1, read on the forward strand.
CTAATGATTTGAATAAATCACAGCTCCAATTGCAGAAATACATTTATGCAGAGTTTACAGTTTTAATTTTGTATTGTCTTCTCCATGCACTTGCAGATACTCACTCCACTATGATTTTTTTTTTTTTTTTTTTTTTTTTAATATAAATTGTGTCATGCAAGAACAGCAGTTACATAAATATACAATTTTTATTTGGTGTTTACATGTCATTCACTATCATTGCAAGCGAGTTGAGAGGCTTCCTTGCTCTAAAGAACTCTTTTCGTGACTATTGCTGCTGACATTGGTTAGATTGGAGGGTTGGTTCCAGGTAATTTAAGTTATATATATTAAAATCATACATAATAATCTTGTTTGTTTTTGTTGTGTATAATCACAGGCAGAACGTAGTACAACAGGTTCCGGTATGCATGTTACGTGTGCCACTTTCAATCATGATGGTACTGAGCTGTTGGCTTCGTACAATGATGAAGATATCTATCTTTTTGACACTCGTTCTACGACAGGAACAGAATTTATCCATAAGTATGAAGGTCACAGGAACAATGCTACTGGTGAGTACTCCAAACATAATAAAAAAAGGTAAAGTAGTTAAAATGAAGCTTTGGCTACTGAGACTTTGTACAGATTTATTTTGAAGAATTCCCTAGGGTAGGGCTTAGCAAACAGCGATTTTGTTCAAATAGGCTAGAGATTTCCTGATAAGCATGCAGTGCTTGATACGGTATTGGCTTTGCTCGAACAGTCACGTGATATTTGACTGGCGGTGCTAGTGTAAGGGCGAGTCACCCTGAACTAGCCACTACAACTATTTAATACTCGGATTTAAAATTGAAAGTTTTATAAAACACAGGAAGAAATAGCATTAAATTCTATCAACTTACAAACTTAAGTTGTATTCAAACAGATTTGCAATGAAAGTTGTCATGGTATCCAGTACCACATATGTAGTCCTACATTTGTACTGTTTTGTAAGTAAGGGTGACATTCAAAGGCGAAAATCTTGTCCTTCAAAAACCATTACTTGATTCTGAACCCAAGTCAAAATTTTATTTGGTTATGAGAAATTAATGATTTTCCAAGTGGGTTGCAAATGAGAAATTCGGTCACTTTTTGTGTATTAGAATACTGGGGAAAATGTCACCAGCTTTTAATCACCTTTAGAACAAGATGGTGACTTTCAGATGAAACAAGAAAGAAAATTAATCCAGAATTAAATACCTAAAAAATGAAATAAACCACTTTAAGCTGACTGCAATTGTTATTGCAAGAATAAATTAAAATGGAAAACCTGTTGTGGGGAGAGTACCACCAGATGTCAAGAGATCACAGGAGGAGTGAAAGTTTGAGAATTGGACTGAATCATGTTTGTCATCTTTAAATTATGTGTTAGTAGCTGTTGGTGCATATGACCTGCATCGTAGAAGGTATTACAGTCTGTGTTCTCTATTGCTCAAGTGCAGCAGTACAGAAGGGTCGGAGGGGGCAACAGTTGCACTGCCTTGGCTGAGAACTACACTCAGTGCTTGAAGGGGAGTGCTGAGCAGGCAGCAAATTTCATCCTGCTACCAGCCGCAGGAACTTACAATGTGTTCTATGGCTTTTTATGGACCGTGTTCAAACTGCAGTACGCCCAATTCTATTTGTACTTGGAATCAAACTGACTTTAAAATTCGACAAATACTCAACAATTGCATGCATTTCTGTGGGAGATGCTTAAGCCTAGATTGGGGCCAGTGATGTACTTAATTACTTCATACAGCAATGTTGTCTATGCTCACCATGAGGTATGACGAGAATGATAGGGGGTGTGTCAAGTGATTGTTCTACACAGCCAATGAGAGTGTGGCAGGTAGACAATATGTTTGGAAGCAAGATATTTCACAACACTCTCAAGTCAGTGTAGAAGCAAAATCTGTCGTGTGTTCAGAAAAAAAGCTGTGTTCTCAGGTCCCACCTTAGCCACAACCTCAGAAATCATGACATATTTGGAAGAAATACTAAATATTTGTGACAATATAGATATATGTTTCACAGATGTCCTTTAGGATGATAAGTGATGATTAAAAATAGTGATACTACATACGACAGTAAACAAAAAGCCAGTGATGATAAAAATTAATGTAGACCATTTCTTTTTGCCTGTTTTATTTCCCCTTGTATTATCAAAATGTAGACAGTGAATAAATGGCCTAGGTTTAGAATAGATGCATTGTTAACTTTGTAGGCAGATACTTTACATTAACAAAAGTTTGTAATTTTAATAAGTCAGAATATACTAAAAAATTAACAAAAGGGAGCCTTTCTATATTTGGGCATGTCTTATATTCGGGTAAATACAGTACTTTCTCTGTAGTGTGTTTAAAAAGTAAGGGCTGCTCATTCATTAAAAATTATATATTTTAGAAAAAGCTTTTATTTCCTATAAACCTACCTCAGTTTTCAAGATAATCACTGTTCACTTCTCAGTGCTATCCTTTGTCTTGCCTACCTGGAACTTCTCTGCCCGAGAACTGAACCAGTTGACAGTGGTGGTCTAGAGTTCTTAGTTGTCTCCCAAAAGTTCTCCACTCAGTTGTCGTTTCAAGTGCAGGAAGACTTAATAGTTGCTCGCTGCAAACTCAGGACTATAGGGCAGGTGCTTAAAAAGTTCTCCGTGGAAATGCAGGATCCTTTGATGGGCAACAGTGTATAGATATACATTGTAACAGCGGAGGATTATCTTGGAAGTTTGTTTCCAGTATCGTCAGTTTTCAATGACACACCTCAGTTTGGCGAGAGTTATTCCACTACACTTCAGCTGTAGTCATTGGGCCATATTCTTTGAAATCAACTGAAATAATACCCTTTCATCCCTAAAAATGGAAGGCATTAATTTTTACTCTAGTGAGGAGACGGCTTGAATTTTATTTTGGTATTTGTGAAGCTGAAATGTGCTACAGTTGAACTGACTGTTATGATTCTGCATTGGTGTACATAATATCTGTGGCTTGAGGCTCTCAACAATATGGGAAACAAATCATCTCTCCAGCTTGTCAGTAGCGATCCAAAAGTGCTTGTCTGAATAAAATTCTTTGCTGTTTGAGTGGTCAGTATGTATTTTCAGTATACACTTCGCACACATTTTGCAATAACTGAGCTTTCCTGTGACAGTGTTGAAAGCAATGGTGTGTCAAAGATAACGAAATTCATTGACTAATCTTCGGTTATTGGTAAGATCGTGGGTTCTGGTTTGTGTAGGATTCGAAAGTCTGGATACAGGGCCTCACATTCTATTCTTCATCATGCACATTTGTACAAGCATTTTAGAATCTAGATACCTGTCCTTCACTCATTACTGTACCCCCACAAGATAGCTCCTGACGAGTTTGTAGCTGTAGATCTCTCGCGTACAAAAGTCAAACAACAGCAAGCAGTTATCAACCAGGAGGAACAATGATTCTCAAAGCCATTGTTGTTTGTTTAGTTTCTGACAGTGATTCGGATTTCCCCTCCCAGTCCACATATCAATATGGGAGACATGTCAGAGATACTTGGGCTTCATATTCCAGCCACAGCTTGCTCTCACGATGAGTACTGCTGCAGCCATGACATCGCTTGGAGCTGTCTGCTGATGATGTGAGATTGCCTGTAAATAAAGCAGCCCATACTTACCGGCCTGTCTTGCACTAGTCATTGAAGCCCTTAGCATGAGCCATTGACTAATAAAGTTTTGAGCTTGCCCATGCTAAGTTTTTGAGTGCTCCCTGGACTGTTTATATATGCTTAAGACCACTTTGCCGTGCTCTGGTCTTGGTTTTAGTTAGCTACCTTGCTTCGTGGACACGGCCATCATTGACCTTGGGAAGTGCCCGTTTGTTCTATCGGTATCTGCTTTACTGCCAGTGGGAGTGATCATATTATCAACACAAAATCAGCAGCAGTTGGCAGTTGCAGCTGCCTTGCCTCATTTTCCACCATTAGCTTGCTTTGATGAGGCAAATACTAGTTGGGAGGTCTATTTACATTCTTTTGTTCTTCATTGCCAGACTAGTCAAATAACTGACACAGAGTGTTAGAGTATGCTCTTAGTGTCTTCTAGTAATAAATTGTACAAAGTGGTGCAGAAACTACGCCCATTCTTGAACCTCCAGTAGTTTGAATTTTCCTGATGATTGTGATTTGCTGACTGACTACACAGTCACCATACCCATGCAGCTGCAACTAGGCACAGGTTTAATCAATGTGTTAAGCTAAATAAGCACATCTACACAGCATCGGCTGTCAAGTTGCAAGGACTAGCGTGCAAGTGTATTTTTTTCTGTAAATAGTGTGACACTTCATATGTTAACTCATTAATTCATTTCTCCTTGTAGAGTAGTTGATGCTAAGCCTTTAGATTCACCAGATTCAAGCCTGAGTGATGTGCTTAAATTGCCAAAGCACAGCGAAGTAATTGCATCAGTGCAAGCCATGTTTCACAATACTTACGGTGTTGATATTGTTAGTATAATAGTAGTTGCTATTGTGCTCTACAATAAATTGATGACTTCAGATCAGTGCTGTCATTACATTTACTGAGCGTCTATTCATCCGGTACTCCAGCAACAGAGGATGTGGTCGTTAGTTCACTAGTTAAAAATCCTGTGCCCTCATCATTGGTAGACATTCGAAACAGAAGCACTTTGTTTGCAGTCAGTGTGTCTGTGAGAGAACCGAGGCTGATGCAACAATTTTCTTTTCTTCATTGTTGAATTGTCTCAAAAACGTTCATGCCATCAAATTGTGGCCTACAGAATCAGTGAGCTTGCTGCCCTTTCAATGACTATCTGCTTTACCTGCCACAAACAGGGGCATCTCACAAGTGTATGCCTTGACTCTCGTGCGATGATGGTGACAGTGAATGTCAGCGCACTGCACGCATTCTTGCCAGTGCTTGTAACAGCAGCAGATGGGGTGCAGCTGCTCATGTTGCAGCTGGACATAGCGGGAACAGTGGCAGATTGCATGTTGTACACTGGTGTGGATGTGTGTCTGATTTACGTGGACATGTACCGGCGTATTGTGTGTGTGCAGATGTATCACCCTAAGCACTAATGGTGTTGTACAGTGGCCAGTTGATCTCATTGCAGTGTCAGATCATAGTCCAACCCATGTATAAAAATGTAGACCATTCCTGGATGACAGGTAACATTTTTTGGCTTACAGTTTTTAGTTTCCAAATTCAGGACCAAGTTAATCACATTTCAACTGTAATATCATTAACAGAACTTAATATTCCATGCATGCAGTGTAAGCAATTGTTTGAACATACTTTAGGTGTGCACCATGTTTCCATTCCCACATATCGTTAAAGCAATCGGCAGTGCCTAAAGCCATCAGCACATCGACTGTGTAATCAAGTGTGTGAGTAAGAGCATGGAAAAAGCACATTGGGGAGTCTTTCCGAATGTGTAGAGCAATATCAAGCATGGCAAATATTCTGGACATCTACTTCAATGTAGAACAGTGAGATGGAAGAATGCAACCAGCATCACATGCACATCATCCGTTTTCATACAGTGTCTGGAGATGCCATATTGGCTTTCAGTTGATGTCCTTATTTTGTGAGTTTTGTTATAACTTACGTCCTGTGAATACATGCTGTTTCAGAGCACTAGCAAATTTATCTCTTTAAAACTTGTCATTTATTGGTATAATTTGCTGTGATAAAATGTCGGGGAACTTCATATTGGTGGTTAACATATCAACAAAAATAATAAATTTATGGAAACACATTATAATTAAATAGACAAATCCACTCACCATGCGGTGGCAGGAAAACACACATAAAAAGGCAGTACGTTTGCAAGCTTTTATAGCCAGTGGCTTCTTTTCTGGCAGAAGGGTTGAAGGGGAAGGAAGAGGGGTGAAGGAAAAGGGCGGGTGAGGTTTAGAAAAGGGGATGGAACTCAGAAAAGTCGCCCAGAACCCTGGGTCAGGGGAGACTTACTGGATGGGATGAGAAGGAAAGACTGATTGTTAGAGACTGCAACAGGGATACGGAAACCTGAGAGCTTACTGCTAAAACATTGTGCACGAGTTAATAAGAGAAAGAAGCTAAGTGCATTGTATGCAATAAAGGTTGGAGTGGGATGGCGAAAAATACACAGTCAGAAAATGAAAGATGTAGAGAACTAAAATGGGTGAAGAAAGGAATAGTTACTGTGAAGAAATGCTGAGGCAAAATAAATTAATGTAAATTAAGACCAGGTAGATGGCAAAGATATCATCAATGTGCCATATGGACTGGTGGTGAGACCAACCTTTTAAAATTCCTTGGATTGCTAAATCCATTCTCATAATTAAATTTCACAGGGTTCTATTCCAAATTCCATGCCACTTACCTTGATGTTAATCTCATCCTCACTGAAGGCCAGCTACACATTTCTTTCCACATTAAACCTACTAACAAACAAACAACAGTGCCTAAATTTTGACAGTTTCCATCTTTTCCATGTCATATGTTCCCTCCCATACAACCTTGGTATTTGAGGCAAACTTATTTGTTCAGATCCAGACTCCTTACAGCACTACACCACCATTTTCACCTCAGTCTTCACTGGACATAATTACCTCTCCCGCCTACCGTATTTACTCGAATCTAAGCCGCACTTTTTTTCCGGTTTTTGTAATCCAAAAAACCGCCTGCGGCTTAGAATCGAGTGCAAAGCAAGCGGAAGTTCTGAAAAATGTTGATAGGTGCCGCCACAACTAACTTCTGCCGTCGAATATATGTAGCGCTACACAGGCATCCTTTGTACTTGTAGGCACAAAGATAAATACTGGCACCAAAACCTCTGCGTCAGTAAATAAAATTAAAAAAAAAAAATTCGAAGACAAGCTTTTTTTCTCCGCCCGAGTTTCGACCACTGCTTTTTCATACATAATCCAACGAAGTAAATACAAATTCCGTATTGTTCATCTTCGAATTTCAGTGTACTACGAAAATCCGACCGGTAATACTGGGATTTTTGTCAATATGGCCAACTCTACGTTCTGAATTTTTTCCTACCTGTGAGAAGAGATGGTTGCTAATAGGAACCTGATGAAATGTGAATCACGTGCAGTATTCTCTTCACCATAAGAATAATACGAATATAAACATTTTGCCATGTATTCTTTCGTGTTTGCTTCTATCTCATTTATATCCTGTCTGCCAAATAAACTACGAAACTAGAGTGAGACAACAGCAAACGCGGAAGAATATACGTATCGTGTCATGTTTATATTCGTATTACTCTTAGGCCTAATAGTGATACTGTCAGAAATGAAGCACGGCAACTGACTAGATTTTTAAATCTAAGATGACTAATTTCTGTGCAGAATTTGATGTACTAAAGAAGCGGCCGCAATGATTTTCAAACGGAGAAAAATTTTCGCCAAACTCTCGTTCAGAACATGTTCTATCATACGCAGTCTATTATTTGGTTCTTGTTGATCATTATCAAAGAAAGCAGCAGTCTAAGTAACAACAAATAGCAGTCTCTTGCCATTGTTTCGCTAATGAGACGATTCCTCTCCTTTTTAAATTGTAGGCGAGAGTAGTGCGCACAAAAGCAAGCCATGCCGCGAGCAGCGACAAGCCGTAAACACGCACTATCAGAATGCGACAAACGATGCATGACACAGTATAGTAATGCATTTTCAGCTTCGAGTGACTGACGTAAACACCTATAACATAGAAAACGGCACTTATCAGATCAAAGCGAAATAAGCAATCGATTCAAACCAGACGAAGCACGTGAAAAAGGAAGGGTATCCGTATAAATACGGACGGAGCGCCTGACTCATAGCAACGGCTACCTGGTAAAGCTTAACTGCTAAGCTTTCGACTCGAACCAAATTACTGTAGCTGTCTCGTCATTCATTCGACCTAAATTGTGTCTCATATTACAATGGGCCAACTTTGTTTCAATTTGGAGGTGCGGCCTAAAACTTTTCTCTCCCCTTGAATTTCGAGTCTCAAATTTCAGGTGCGGCTTAGATTTGGGAATTTTTTTTTCCTTTATTTAGAGTCTCATTTTTCAGGTGCGGCTTAGATTCGAGTGCGGCTTAGATTCGAGTAAATACGGTAGTTCAAAAGCAGATTTCCTGGACCACCTCCCCCTTGTGGGTCCAAAGGTTAGAATAGGCCTGAGGTATCCTTGCCTGTTGTAAGAGGCAACTAAATGGAGTCTCTCACTTTTTGGCCCTGTAAGTTCAGGCCCCATTTTATGGTTTGTCCTGCCACATTCCAAATTCTACGGAAGTGCAGGCCATATGGGGAAGGACACCTTACATGGTGCGTTGGTTATCCATAGTGCCCCTAGATTCGAACTCCTGAACCTCGTGTCATGGCTTTGCATCTCCACCTGCAATTCAACTATTGAGGCGAGGACACTTTCCGGGGTAAGTCATCTTCTTCCGTCGTCTCCTGCCCTCTTTCACCCCCATGACAATATTGGATTTCTCAGTATGGTAGCCAGTCCGTTGTGGTGGATTCGCCATGTACCCATTTAGTGGTAGCCCCCCTGACAACACAGGGATCGTACTGCTGATGCCTGATCTGTAAACTCCCCACATATGCCAAGGAGTAGATGCCTGTCTTCCTGGGGCATCATGACTCCCAGCATCGGCCATCATGCCAGGTGGCCTTTGCTGTGGCTGGGTGGCACCTGTCGGGGTGCTTTAAGTGCTGGAAGTTTAGGCACATGTCTTCCCGTGCACTTCCAGCGCCACATGTCGAAACTGCGGACGTCCACTGCATCCATATACTCCATGTGTGCCTCCTCCCATTTGTATCAACTGCAGAGAGCAGCACTCCCCCTGCTTACTAGACTGCACAGTACTCCAAAATGGGTAGAAAATCATGGAGTAAAAGACCCTGGACCGGTTGACTTACCAAGAGGCTAAATGTAAATTTGACCGATTACACCTGTTCAGTTGACGTACACATACACAGCAGCTATGTTACCATCGCCATCACAATTACCAGTCGTACCACACACTATGCCACAAATAGTAGGCCCTCCGGGCCTCCAGGATACATCCACCGCCATGGTGGTAGGAGGAAAAAATCTCCTTCTGTTGCTCCCAAGGTACCTACTTTGGGAGCAAGCCCCCCCGCACCCACCCACCCACCCAGAGCAGGGACATCGGTCCCATTCCCCAGCTGGAGAAGAAACTGCCTCCTCCAGATCCTCTCATGCGGAAGGGATCCCTTGGGACCCTCTCTCCCAAGGTCTCTACTAATGCCACAGTGGAGCCAAAAGCTGCTGGATGAAGAGCTTCACGGTCTTATCCCGTGCCTGAAGCTACTTCAGAGAAGTCCTCCCAGTAAGCCCCTAAAGAGAAGTGAGAGGGCAAGCAAACAAAGTAGTCCGCTAAGAAAAAGGATCCTCCGGTGGCCCCAACACCACCACTCCCTATCAATTCTGCACCTGCGGATGAGGTGGAGATCTCAGTGTCAGCTGAGGACCTGGATCTCACTGATGCCTCATTCACTATAGGAATGGATACTGGGAAGCTTTCACCTCTGCTATCATAGTTGAAACTTCCCCACATGATACCATTGATGTGGTTGTTGAGTAGGTCACTAGAATTCTCATTTCTGCAGCGGGAAACACGATCCCTTGTTCATTAGGGTGCTCCCGGCGAAAGTAAGTACCTTGGTGGTCTCTGGAAATCGCTTAGGCCATTAAAGAGTGTTGGCTCTGTGCTGTTTTCACGAGCTTATTAAAAGACGGAAACAGGAATGTTGGGAGAGGTACGTCTCAACCATTGGCTGCCGTACGTCACTTTCCCAAGTCTGGATGAAGATCAGACGTGTTTGTTGGTACCAGACTCCGACGGGTGTTACTGGCATTAACATCAGTGGCATGTTATCTACCGACGCAAATGCAATTGCCAAGCACTTTGCTGAGCACTATGCTTGAGCCTCTGTGTCGAAGAATTATCCCCCAGCATTTCGCACCCTCAAATGGCGGATGGAAAGGAAAGCCCTGTCGTTCACTGAAGTCACATTGAGCCCTATAATGCTCGATTTACAGAGTGGAAGCTTCTCTGTATCCTTGCACATTGCCCCAGTACAGCTCCTGGGGCAGATTGGATCCACAGTCTGATGATCAAACATATCTTGTCCAACTACAAGCGACATCTCCTCGTCATCTTCAACCAGATCTGGTGCGATGGCGTCTTTCCATCGCAGTGGCAGGAGAGCACCATCATTCCAGTGCTCAAACCCAGTAAAAACCCACTTGATGTGGATAGCTGTTAGCCCATCAACGTCAACAATGTTGTTTGTAAGCTGTTAGAACGTATGGTAAGTCGGCAGTTGGGTAGGCTCCTGAGTCATGTGGCTTACTGGCTCCATGCCAGGGTGGTATCCGCCCGAGTCACTCTACCACTGATAATCTAGGTTCCTTAGAGTCTGCCATCTGAAGACTTCTCCAGACTTCAACACCTGGTTGCCGTCTTTTGATTTACAAAAAGCTTGCGACACGACCTGGCGACATCATGTCCTTGTCGCATTATATGAGTGGGGTCTCCGGGGCCCACTCTCGATTTTTATCCAGAATTTCCTGTCACTTTGTTCTTTCCATGTCCAAGTTGGTGCCTCCCATAGCTCCCCCCCCCCCCCCCTCCCCCCATATCCAGAAGAATGGGATCCCACAGGGCTGTGTGTTGAGTGTGTCTCTATTTTTAGTGGCCATTAACAGCCTAGCAGCAGCTGTTGGGCCATCCGTCTCACCTTCTCTGTATGCAGACGACTTCTGCATTTTGTACTGCTCCACCTGTACTGGTGTTGCTGAACGGCACCTACAGGGAGCCATCCACAAGGCAGTCATGGGCTCTAGCCCACGGCTTCCAGTTTGCATCCGCGAAGTCATGTGTCGTGCACTTCTGTCGGCATCGTACCATTCGTCCAGAACCAGAACTTTACCTTAATGACGATTGACTCACTGTAGTCGAGACATATCAATTCTTAGGACTGGTTTTTGATGCCCGATTGACTTGGCTTCCTCATCTTCGTCAGCTGAAGTGGAAGTGCTGGCAGCACCTCAGTGCCCTCCGCTGCCTGAGCAATATCAACTAGGGTGCAGATTGCTCTACGCTGCTGCAGCTCTGCAGAGCCCTTGTTCAATCCCACCTTGGCTATGGGAGTCTGGTTTATGGTTTGGCGGCACCCTCAGTGTTGCATTTACTTGACCCAGTGCACCACTATGGCGATCAACTGGTAACGAGAGCTTTTAGGAGAAGTCTGGTGACCAGTATCCTGGTGGAGTTCAGAGTTCCTCCATTGAAGGTTAGGTGTGCACAACTGCGTTATGATGCACACATTTGTAGTTCTCCTGTGCATCCGAATTACCGTCTCCTTTTCCCATCCATGGTGGTTGATCTCCCGCATGGGAGGTCCAGGTTAGGTCTTACACTTACGATCCCTTCTGTCTAAAGTGGAGTCCTTGCCTTTACCACCTCTCCTCGAGATCCATTCACATACACCTCCATGGTGTACACCTAGGCCGAAGCTTCGCCTGGACCTTTTATATGGCCCTAAGGACTCAGTTAACCCCAGGGCTCTCCGCCGTCACTTCCTCTTGATTCTTGACGTGTACTGGGACCATGAAGTGGCTTACACCAACAGCTCGATGGCTGATGGTCACATTGGCTTCGCGTGTGTTCATGGAGGACATATTGAACAGCACTCCTTGCCAGATGGCTGCAGTGTTTTCACTGCAGAGCTGGCGGCCATTGCTCATGCTTTTGAGCACATCCCCTCATGCCCTGGCGAGTCGTTTCTTCTGTGTACTGACTCCTCGAGCAGCCAACAAGCTATTAACCAGTGCTACCCCAGCCGTCCTTTGGTATAGACCATCCAGGAGTCCCTGGAACGGTCCAGCGGTCCAGTCATTCCGTGGTGTTTGTGTGGACTCCAGGCCATGTCAGAATCCCAAAAAATGTACTTGCCAACAGGCTACACGGAAACTGCTACTGGAGATCAGCATCCCTGTAACTGACCTGTAGTCATTATTATATGGCATAATCTCAGTAACCCCCCCCCCCCTATGAACCATGGACCTTGCCGTTGGTGGGGAGGCTTGCGTGCCTCAGCGATACAGATAGCCGTACCATAGGTACAACCACAACGGATGGGTATCTGCTGAGAGGCCAGACAAACGTGTGGTTCCTGAAGAGGGGCAGCAGCCTTTTCAGTAGTTGCAAGGGCAACAGTCTGGTTGATTGACTGATCTGGCCTTGTAACAATAACCAAAACGGCCTTGCTGTGCTGGTACTGCGAACGGCTGAAAGCAAGGGGAAACTACGGCCGTAATTTTTCCCGAGGGCATGCAGCTTTACTGTATGATTAAATGATGATGGCGTCCTCTTGGGTAAAATATTCCGGAGGTAAAATAGTCCCCCATACGGATCTCCGGGCGGGGACTACTCAAGAGGACGTCGTTATCAGGAGAAAGAAAACTGGCGTTCTACGGATCGGAGCGTGGAATGTCAGATCCCTTAATCGGGCAGGTAGGTTAGAAAATTTAAAAAGGGAAATGGATAGGTTAAAGTTAGATATAGTGGGAATTAGTGAAGTTCGGTGGCAGGAAGAACAAGACTTCTGGTCAGGTGACTACAGGGTTATAAACACAGTCAAATAGGGGTAATGCAGGAGTAGGTTTAATAATGAATAGGAAAATAGGAATGCGGGTAAGCTACTACAAACAGCATAGTGAACGCATTATTGTGGCCAAGATAGATACAAAGCCCACACCTACTACAGTAGTACAAGTTTATATGCCAACTAGCTCTGCAGATGATGAAGAAATTGATGAAATGTATTATGAGTTAAAAGAAATTATTCAGGTAGTGAAGGGAGGCGAAAATTTAATAGTCATGGGTGACTGGAATTTGAGAGTAGGAAAAGGGAGAGAAGGAAACATAGTAGATGAATACGGATTGGGGGTAAGAAATGAAAGAGGAAGCCGTCTGGTAGAATTTTGCACAGAGCATAACTTAATCATAGCTAACACTTGGTTCAAGAATCATAAAAGAAGGTTGTATACATGGAAGAACCCTGGAGATACTAGAAGGTATCAGATAAATTATATATATAATGGTAAGACAGAGATTTAGGAACTGGGTTTTAAATTGTAAGGCATTTCCAGGGGCAGATGTGGACTCTGACCACAATCTATAGGTTATGAACTGTAGATTAAAACTGAAGAAACTGCAAAAAGGTAGGAATTTAAGGAGATGGGACCTGGATAAACTGACTAAACCAGAGGTTGTACAGAGTTTCAGGGAGAGCATAAGGGAACAATTGACAGGAATAGGGGAAAGAAGTACAGTAGAAGAAGAATGGGTAGCTCTGAGGGATGAAGTAGTGCAGGCAGCAGAGGATCAAGTAGGTAAAAAGACGAGGGCTAGTAGAAATCCTTGGGTAACAGAAGAAATATTGAATTTAATTGATGAAAGGAGAAAATATAAAAATGCAGTAAATGAAGCAGGCAAAAAGGAATACAAACGTCTCAAAAATGAGATCGACAGGAAGTGCAAAATGGCTAAGCAGGGATGGCTAGAGGACAAATGTAAGGATGTAGAGGCTTATCTCACTAGGGGGAAGATACATACTGCCTACAGGAAAATTAAAGAGACTTTTGGAGATAAGAGAACCACTTGTATAAACATCAAGAGCTCAGATGGAAACCCAGTTCTAAGCAAAGAAGGGAAAGCAGAAAGGTGGAAGGAGTATATAGAGGGTCTATACAAGGGCGATGTACTTGAGGACAATATTATGGAAATGGAAGAGGAGGTAGATGAAGATGAAATGGGAGATACAATACTGCGTGAAGAGTTTGACAGAGCACTGAAAGACCTAAGTCGAAACAAGGCCCCCGGAGTAGACAACATTCCATTGGAACTACTGACGGCCTTGGGAGAGCCAGTCCTGACAAAACTCTACCATCTGGTGAGCAAGATGTGTGAAACAGGCGAAATACCCTCAGACTTCAAGAAGAATATAATAATTCCAATCCCAAAGAAAGCAGGTGTTGACAGATGTGAAAATTACCGAACTATCAGTTTAATAAGTCACAGCTGCAAAATACTAATGCGAATTCTTTACAGAAGAATGGAAACATTGGTAGAAGCCGACCTCGGGGAAGATCAGTTTGGATTCCGTAGAAATGTTGGAACACGTGAGCCAATACTGACCTTACGACTTATCTTAGAAGAAAGATCAAGGAAAGGCAAACCTACGTTTCTAGCATTTGTAGACTTAAAGAAAGTTTTTGACAATGTTGACCGGAATACTCTCTTTCAAATTCTAAAGGTGGCAGGGGTAAAATACAGGGAGCGAAAGGCTATTTACAATTTGTACAGAAACCAGATGGCAGATGGCAGTTATAAGAGTCGAGGGGCACGAAAGGGAAGCAGTGGTTGGGAAGGGAGTGAGACAGGGTTGTAGCCTCTCCCCGATGTTATTCAATCTGTATATTGAGCAAGCAGTAAATGAAATAAAAGAAAAATTTGGTGTAGGTATTAAAATCCATGGAGAAGAAATAAAAACGTTTGAGTTTTGCTGATGACGTTGTAATTCTGTCAGAGACAGCAAAGGACTTGGAAGAGCAGTTGAACGGAATGGACAGTGTCTTGAAAGGAGGATGTAAGATGAACATCAACAACAGCAAAACGAGGATAATGGAATGTAGTCGAATTAAATCAGGTGATGCTGAGGGAATTAGATTAGGAAATGAGACACTTAAAGTAGTAAATGAGTTTTGCTATTTTGGGAGCAAAATAACTGATGATGGTCGAAGTACAGAGGATATAAAATGTAGACTGGCAATGGCAAGGAAAGCGTTTCTGAAGAAGAGAAATTTGTTAACATCAAATATAGATTTAAATGTCAGGAAGTCATTTCTGAAAGTATTTGTATGGAGTGTAGCCATGTATGGAAGTGAAACGTGGATGGTAAATAGTTTGGACAAGAAGAGTATAGAAGCTTTCGAAATGTGTTGCTACAGAAGAATGCTGAAGATTAGATGGGTAGATCGCATAACTAATGAGGAGGTATTGAATAGAATTGGGGAGAACAGGAGTTTGTGGTACAACTTGACAAGAAGAAGAGACCGGTTGATAGGACATGTGCTGAGGCATCAGGGGATCACAAATTTATTATTGCAGGGCAGTGTGGAGGGTAAAAATCGTAGAGGCAGACCAAGAGATGAATACACTAAGCAGATTCAGAAGGATGTAGGTTGCAGTAAGTACTGGGAGATGAAGAAGCTTGCACAGGATAGAGTAGCATGGAGAGCTGCATCAAACCAGTCTCAGGACTGAAGACCACAACAACAACAACAACAGCTGATGTTGGGGAGAAACATGATCCAGATTTATTACAGTTTCTGTAGAGTGCATGTGTTTATATAAAGTGAGGAAATATCATTTGAATGTTATATCGTATTTAAAAATGTGTAACATTTTGGTACTGATGTGTTAAATATAAGTAAAACCGTCTATAACTCTCAGTGATTCACTGTGCATCATCTTATTGGATATGGTACAATCCTTGCCTTCCTCAGATCCCTTGAAATGATGTATTGGACAAGTTACTGGGTGACCTACAATTTAATGTGAACTCTGAGCTGCTGAAAGCATGATTAACTAGAAATAGATATCCTCGGTACTCAAGTCACGTCATGTACAACTACGAGGATACTCTGCAAATCACATTTAAGTACCTGGCAGAGGTTCATCGAACCACCTTCACAGTAATTCTGTTATTCCAATCTTGTATAGTTCGGGGAAAATTGAACACCTATATCTTTCTGTTTGAGGTCTGATTGCCCTTATTTTATTATGATGATCATTTC
Organism: Schistocerca cancellata; assembly: GCF_023864275.1. NCBI lineage: Eukaryota > Metazoa > Arthropoda > Insecta > Orthoptera > Acrididae > Schistocerca > Schistocerca cancellata. The sequence goes on from NC_064632.1 coordinate 174,247,574, forward strand.
TCCCTATGTAGACAGGCATCAACCAAATATTTTCGCATTCAGAGGAGAAAATTGGTGATAGAAATTTCATGGGAGGTTTCTGCCACAGCAAGAAATGCCTTTGTTTCCTTCCAATAAAATGCAGTCTTTGGTTAGCCTTCCACACATTTTCTGTGTGTTCTTTCCAATTTAAGTTGCTCGCAATTGTAATTCCTAGGTATATAGTTGCATTTACGTCCTTTAAATTTGACTGATTTATCGTGTAACCTAATTTTAACGGATTCCTTTTAGCACTTACATAGATGACCTCACATTTTACATTATTTAGGATCAATTGCCAATTTTCACACCATTCAAATTTCTTTTATAAATCATTTTGCAATTTGTTTTGATCTTCTGATGACTTTACTAGTTGATAAACAACAGCATAATCTGCAAACAACCTAAGGCGGCTGCTCAGATTGTCTCCTAAATCATTTGTACAGATATGGAACAGCAAAGGGTTTATAACACTTCCTTGGGGAATGCCAGAAATCACATCTGTTTTCTCAATGACTTTGTCAGTTACTACGATCTGTGACCCCTCTCACAGGAAATCACAAATCCAGTCACGTAACTGAGACAGTATTCCATAAGCACACAGTTTCACTACAAGCTGCTTGTGTCGTACAGTGTCAGAAGACTTCCGTAAAACCAGAAATGTGGAATCAATTTGAAATCCCTTGTCAATAGGGCTCAGCACTTCGTGCAAATAAAGATCTATTTATGTTTCACAAGAATGATGGTTTCTAAATTCATGTGACTGTGTCAATAGACTGTTCTCTTCAAGGTAATTCATAATATTCCAGATTCCTGCTGCATATCAACATTAATGGCATGAGCCTGTTATTTGGTGGTTAACTCCTACCTTTTTTGAATATTGGTGTGTCCTGTGCAACTTTCAACTCTCTGGGTGTGGATCTTTTGTTGAGTGAGCGGTTGTATATGCTTGTGAAGTTTGGAGCTATTGTATCAGCATACTCTGATGAGAGGAACCTAGCTGGTATATACAATTTGGATTGGAAGACTTGCTTTTGTTAAGTGATTGAAGTTGCTTCACTACTCTGAGGATATCTACCTCCGCATTACTCATGTTTGGAAGGAGTGGAGATTGTCTCTCAGGAAGGTATCAAATGAATTGTTATCTGCTTTTTTGAATAGGTATATTTTTTATTTATTTTTGGAGGATTTGGGGGTTACAGTATTCAGTCTCGTTAAGACAACCCTGTGGTCATTAAACCCTGATCCGCTTTGTTGCTAAGAGGTCAAGTGTGTTTTCACAACTGTTTACTGTTTGTGTGGGCTCATGAACTAACTGCTTGAAATAATTTTCAGAAAACACATTTAGCATAATTTCGGATGATGTTTTATGCGTACCTCCAGGTTTTAACATGTATTTTTGCCAACATATGGAGGGTAAAATAATGTTACCACTAACGATAATTGAATGAGTTGGGTATGTGTTTGAAATTAAACTCAAGTTTTGTTTTTTAACCTTTCAGCAACTGTGTCATCTGAATTGGGAAGTCTGTAAAAGGAGCCAGTTATTATTTTATTCCGGTTGCCAAGAGTGACCTCTGCCTATACTGACTCACAGGAACTATCTACTTCAATTTTGCGACAAAATAATCTACTTTTAACAGCAACAAACACACCACCGCCTGCTGTGTTTAGCCTAAAAAATAACAACTGGCTCCTTTTACAGACTTCCCAATTCAGATGACACAGTTGCTGAAAGGTTTAAAAAAAAAAATACACTTGAGTTTAATTTCTAACACATACCCAACTCATTCAATTATCGTCAGTGGTAACATTATTTTACCCTCCATATGTTGGCGAAAATACATGTTAAAACCTGGAGGTACGCATAAAACATCATCCGAAATTATGCTAAATGTGTTTTCTGAAAATTATTTCAAGCAGTTAGTTCATGAGCCCACACGAACAGTAAACAGTTGTGAAAACACACTTGACCTCTTAGCAACAAAGCGGATCAGGGTTTAATGACCACAGGGTTGTCTTAACGAGACTGAATACTGTAACCCCCAAATCCTCCAAAAATAAATGAAAAATATACCTATTCAAAAAAGGAGATAACAATTCATTTGATACCTTCCTGAGAGACAATCTCCACTCCTTCCAAACAAGAGTAATGCAGATGTAGATATCCTCAGAGTAGTGAAGCAACTTCAGTCACTTAACAAAAGCGCAACACTGTTAGATTTTTTGTAAAAATTTTGGCTGAACTTATCTCCGGCTTTAGCCAGATTTCAGTGTCTATAACGATTTGAGCATCGCTACTTTCTATTAGCCCTTGGAGCTCTGGTACTTTCCCAACACAGCTATGACAGTTTAAAACTGTTATACTGATAGTTCCTGTATCTGTTCTTTCTGTATTTGGCATGCACTCCGTGAGACTGAAGCCCTTTGTGTTTTCCTGAGATCCCCTAACATAAAAGACTGCCCAGTCCACGCCACACAGCCCCTGCTACCCGTGTAGCTACTTCTGAGTGTAGTGGACTCCTGTCCTCTTCAGTGGAACTCGAAACCCAACCACACCAAGAGAAAGTTTTTTGGTCCAGATAATATATCAATTAGGCTCCTTTCAGTGTATGGTGATATGATAGCTCCATACTTAGTAGTCATAAGCAACTGCTTGCTCAATGAAACATCATACCTAAAGACTGGAAAGTTGGAGAGGTCACACAAATGCTCAAGAAAGGGAATTGGATTAATCCACCAAATTAGAGACCCCTAGTATTGACATCAATTTGCAGCAGGATTTTGGAATATGTATTGCGTTCAGGCATTATGAATTACCTCAAGAAAAACAATCTATTGACTATATATGATGGTAGTATCTGTTCATGAAAGAACAATTACCGTGGATGACCATGCAGCTTTGCTAGAAACGAAATGATAATTAAATGGACACCCTAGCTGCAAACAGGCGTTGATGTACTTCATTGGGGAAATGTTGAAAATGTGTGCCCCGACCGGGACTCGAACCCGGGATCTCCTGCTTACATGGCAGACGCTCTATCTAGCAAAGCTGCATGGTCGTCCACGGTAATTGTTCTTTCGTGAACAGATACTACCGTCATATATAGTTAAAATATGGCTTCCCGGCCATTGACCTTCTTGTGCGAACGCACACGCTATGCCTGAACTCGTACGGGACTTGGTAGATTAATCTGCCATGAGTAATGAGTATGATGGGCAAACATCTATTAGTCACACTACGAATGTAGTGGTGTGGACATGTTAGGAATGTGGATCTCACGGGGAGCGTGCAAGGGATAAGTCCCTGCAGACGCACTATCCTCTGTGCCCGCGGCGGCTCAGATGGATAGAGCGTCTCCCATGTAAGCAAGAGATCCCGGGTTCGAGTCCCGGTCGGGGCACACATTTTCAACATGTCCCCAATGAAGTACATCAACGCCTGTTTGCAGCTACCGTGTCCATTTAATTATTTCGTTACAATCTATTGACACACAGTTGGCACAGATTCAGAAAATATTGTTGTTTTGCAACAGAACTAGCTCTTTATTTTCTTGAAGTAATGATTGCTATGGACAGGGGTTCTCAAATTGATTCCTTAAATGTACAAGGCTTTTAATACTATTCCTCACTACTGACTTTTAATCAAATTATATGCCTATGGAGTATTGTTTCGGTGTGCAGGTGGCTTCATGACTTAAAAGCCAGAAAGGTGATGTTTCACAGTAATTGACAGGAAGTCAGAGTAAAACAGAAGTAATATCTGACATTCCCTGAGGAAGAGTTATAGGCCCTCTGCTGTTCCTAATCCACATTAACAATTTAGGAGATAATATGAGCAGTTCTCCTAGATTGTTTGCAGATGATGCTGTCATTTACCATATAGTAAAGTCATCAGAAGATCAAAACCAATTGCTAACTGATTTAGACAAAATATCTGCATAGTGCCAAAAGTGACAATTGACTCTAAATAATCAAAAGTGTGAATTTAGCCATCTACAAGAGTGGTAAGAAGAATTGGTTAAATTTTGGTTATGTGGTAAGTCACACCAATCTAAAGGCTGTCAAATTGAGTCAAAACACCTAAGAATTACAATTATGAACAACTTGCATGGGAACTGTCATGTAGAAAAAGTTGTGGGCAAAGCTAACCAAAGACAGTGTTTCATTGGCAGAATATTCAGAAGATGCAACAGCTCTACTACATAGACTGCCTATGCTACCCTTGGCCATCCTCTTGTGGAGTATTGTTATGCAGTATGAGATCCTTAGCAGACAGGCTTGGCAAAGGGCATCGAAATAGTTCAAAGGAGGACAGCTCCTTTTGTATTATCTTGAAATAGGGGAGAGTTGGAGTGGCAATCATTAAAACAAAGGTCTTTTTCATTGCAGATTGATCTTTTCACAAAATTTTGGTTACCAGCTTTCTCCTCCAAATCCAAAAATATTATGTTGACATCTGCCTATGTAGAGAGTAATGTTCATCATAAGAGAAACCAGAGCTTTCATGGATAGATTTAAGTGTTTGCTATTCCCGCATGATGTTAGTGTGGAATGGTAGAGAAATAGTGTGCTAGTGGTTCAATGAACCCTCTGCTGGGCACTGAAGTGTGAATTAGGGAGTAGTCATGTACATGTAGATGATGTAAGGTGAATATTTTTCATAAGTAAATCCCATATTTTCAGAAGGGCAGCAGGCTTTAATTTAGAGATCATGAGTTTGCTGTTGCTTTGGATACTACGTTTGTAACTGCACATATTGACACTAAAGGAGTATCAGTCTATCAGTTAGTGTACGTTCTGTACGATTCAGAAAAACAGTGTTATTTTTATTGAAGCATCAGTCAATGACTCAAGTCCTCTTCAAAGTAAAGAGCCATCAGTTGTGAACCAAGCCCCTTTGAAAATAAAGCTTAAATAGTAGCACTTTCACTTACTACACATCATTTAAAATTTTATGCTCAGACCTTTAGACATCATTACATGTAATTTTCACAAAAAAATGGTCCAATTGTTTTGACTGTTGTACATTGTTGTCTTTGTCATCAGCACAGTTTATATGCATTGTATTATATGTTGGCAGTAGTGTTTACTGATTATTTGTACTTCTAAGAGAGTGCCACAAGAATTCACTGAGACTTATATTTTCTCAGGCAACTGCTCAGTTCAGAATAAGAATCATGCTTTCAGCAGATTTCTGTTGTACCTAACTGATTCTGTGAAATTCAACAAATTCAAACAGTAATTTTCAATAAGAGTCCACAGTTTTTTATACTCCAATTCCCAGCATTATAAAAAGGAAGCTAAGGAAATAGGGCAGATTTTTACTGTGCATGATGTTGGAAGTGATTCTTTTTGTTTCAAAGCAGGTAAATTTCTCATTAGTGGGTTGCTACTAAAACAGTTAATATATTGGAAGCAGTAAGGTACTTGAGAGTTAACACCTTTGTTGTGTTGCATGAGTAGGGCAAATAAGATTAAGTTGACATGAATGTAATGTTGTGGATTTTGATTGTATATGTGCCCAAACTAAAACTGGGGATTAGAAACATGCTTCTCTAGACAATAATGATGTTTGTTCCAGTGAAAGGTGTTGGTTTCTTCGGACCTCGAAGCGAATTTGTGGTCTCTGGATCGGACTGTGGAAATATTTATTTCTGGGAGAAGCATACAGAGGCAATTGTACAATGGATGCGTGGAGATGAAAATGGTGTGGTGAGTGCTGCCTCTTTACAATAACCATGAAGAAATGTAATAAAAGTTTGCTTTTAATTAATGTTGTGCCTGAATAGTTTCTAAAAGTGAAATAGAAATGTAGAAAATATTTACAATCCAATTGACAAATTGATATTTGGTTCACAGATAATCATATAAATGACACCAGTAATTCATCATTATTATTTCTGGAAAATTGGGTGGGCACTACTTCCCTTTTGCACCATACAGCAACAGTCAGTCAACCTGCCTCTGTGTCATAGTTCAGTAAACTGTTAGTGATATGATCACTTTAGTTGCACATAAGTACATTCAAATCACCCTCAGAAAAAAAGTCTGCTGGAATTTGGCTGGCAAAAAAGTTAATGGCAATTCTTAGGTATTAAGCAGATTGAGAGTCTGATCCACGGATTTAAATGGTGAAAGTACACCTGCATTTAAACTAATTAACTGAGATAAAATTGCTACCTAGTGCTTACCATCAAGAAGCAAAATGAGACTTTCACTCTGGAGCGGAGTGTGCGCTGATATGAAATTTCCTGGCAGAGTAAAACTGTGTGCCGGACCGAGACTCGAACTCGGGACCTTTGCCTTTCGCGGGCAAGTGCTCTACCACTTGCCCGCGAAAGGCAAAGGTCCCGAGTTCAAGTCTCGGTCCGGCACACAGTTTTAATCTGACAGGAAGTTTCAAGAAGTAAAATGTTTGGTATTACTGATAAGCACACATAGAAGTACACTTGACAATGCAATCATAGTTTCTGTAACTATTAGGTCATTGTCTACAGGGGAGGAGAGAGGGAGAGATTGGGGAAAGTTAAAAAGGAATGGCAGCTCAGTCAGGCACCAGCAGCAGGAGGAGGGGGGGGGGGTGAGATGCACAAGTAGACCATCTTGTGGGACTGTTAATGCACTGTAGCATGCCAGTATTAGTAGTAGCACTCCTCGTGCTTTTGGTTCCATTGACAAATAGTGTGTAAGATGGAAGATTGCTTCATAAGTCTGTGTGAACTCAACAGAAATTGAGACTTTTGCTTATCAAGTGATGCATATGTGACAAGGAGTAATATCTTCCTTGAGTCCCACTGGAAGATGGTTTCTTAGAATTTTAAGAACAGTCATTTTGCTCTCACTCTGAAAATAAATCTGTATCCAGTTGCAAAGATTTATTATTATTATTATTATTATTATTATTATTATTATTTTGTGTTGGTGAACTTTTTCTGTACCATCAGTCAATCCTGAACAGCAAAGCTCCCACACAGAGGAACAGTAGCTGCACAATATCTGTCAGATAAAGGTTTCAGAAGTATGAGTTTCTTTGGTGGAATTATTAGAAGTGTCTGCTTTCCACGAAAAACATGTATGTGGTCATTTTTTCAGATTATTTTAGGTAAGTTAAAATTAGACCTGTGGCACACTGGACTATTTTTAAACAATATTACTTTATTGTATGAAATTTTTTGTATGATATATACACCTTAGAATTGGGCAAAAGTATTGTTGTTGCTGAAGCCAATGTGTTCTGCATTTGGAGGCATAGTGCCTTGGCACCTTTTTTTTTTACTGCTTTTTGGGAAGAGTAACTTATGCATTGTGACATATTTGATGTGCACTTTTTAAATTCTCCATTTCATGTACCTCCTTTTATCTTCTAACACTTCAGGCACAAATTTGTTTCGCCAGATATCTCTCATAGAGGTAAGGGCAAACCACTACTATTAATTGAGCATTCATTTCACCAAAGTTAGATGCCTAAATTTTTACCTAGCATGTAGAGTAGAGGCTGTTGATCAGCTGTGGGTTGCAAAATCTCTTGCATTGTAAACAGCATTCAAATCTTATGATGTGAAGATAAAATGTCAGGTTAGGTCCTGTCTGACAACCTGGAACCATATTCATTTATGACAACTACTTGTAATCTGAGTGCAAGATTTATTGAAATATATGTGTTTACTACCAATTTTACACTGTAGTTGTATTTTTTAAGTAATCTTTCTGTCTCCTTCGTCTGTTTTATATATTTACTGTTTCCTTCAATCCCAGAAGTCTTATGTATCTGCCAAGGTTCTAGATTTCTAATCGTTGTCGTGATCTAAGTGAATGTGCTCTGCATTTACAAGCTTGTCTTTGTTGTGTTCACCTTTGCTCATGGATCACAATACAAAAATTTAGTGTATTGCAACAGCAACCAGTACTTTGTTGAAGTGGATTTAGATAAAATTAGTTGTAGCATCTGCTATCCCTTTGTTATATGCAAAATATTATTTTCTGTAATACTCCAACATTCTGTAAAATTGGCTGGATCATGACATTTGACATAATGAAGGTCCTAGATGTGTGTAAATGTAGTTGAGCTAGTTTAAATGTATTTCATCAAACAAATTTTGAATTATTAATACTTTTATTTCTTCACATAGGTGAATTGTCTTGAGCCACATCCTCAGATTCCAGTTATTGCTACAAGTGGGTTAGATGATGATGTGAAGATTTGGGTTCCATCTTGTGAGCAAGAGCCTGCCATGACAGGTCTTAAGTCTGTAAGTATGAACTGCAGCAGTTGTTTGAGTGAAAAGGTGAAAGGACAAAAATGCTCTTTATAGTAAATTATATCTCCAGTAAAAGTTTGCTCTTTAACCACAGTGTTTTCAGTGAACCAGCCTTGCAGTTTGCACAAACCTTGACATTCATACTTTCATAAAATTTCTCGTATGCAGAACACTCATTTTGTATGTCACTTATTAAACTGTCTTAACATAGTCACGTCTTTGAAAAATTTGCACTTACTGTTTGTGTAACAGGTTTTATATTTTTATACTAGCATTTGATACCTTGCAGCACATTTTTCATTAAATATGCTACAATTTTTTGTTGATTTTGTGATTGAAGAAAGGATATTCGAATCATCTGGGAATGGGTACATCCTGTCGCCTCTATTACTTCATCTGGTTCTAGAAAATGTCATAAGAGGACGATGCACAGAGCTGTTCAAGAAATTGATAGTTTGGCATTCCCTGATGATAGTCATTTTATTTGATTTGCCCAGGAAAACAAAAACCAGTTGTATTAAGCCCACTATTGCTGTTACCAAAACGTACTTTATAGTGTGGTATCAGTCCCTGTGATTCTAATAAAGCTAACTGGTACCTGTAAAGAGTAATAGGAAATCTTTCACTGGTTTATTAGACCCAATTTCTTCAGGACTGAATATTCTATGCCTTTTGCCCTCTTAATGCTTTACATTGGACAATTACGTGTTCCATCCTCCTCACCATAAAGTCTGCACTTACAGGCTTCTTCCACTATACCCATTGTGTGTAGCTGTTTCTTAAAGTTCCCATGGCCAGTCATAAGTCTACTATGATTATAATGTGTTTGCTGCTCTAGCTGAGGATCACATAAGTTGTCTTGAAACATGGCTTTGGCATCATTAACTTCCCATGTTTTTGTTTTTGAATCATAACCCAGTATTCTCCATGCTGCCTCCTGATTCAATTATGCGGTTTTGATTTTACCGTATTCTTAGCGATGGTTAGGACAATCTCCAGTCCAATACCCCCCCTCCCTGTGGGTCCAGGGGTTAGAATAGGCTCGAGGTATTCCTACCTGTCATAAGAGGCGACTAAAAGTAGTCTCAAACCTTTCAGCCTTTGTGATGCTCCCCTGTAGGGTTCGACCACCATTTTTCAAAATTTTCCTGAAGAGGGAGCCAATTGGGGAATGGCGTGTTACATGATGCATAGTATCCATCGTGTGCTGAGACCTCTTGCATCCTTTATCGACTTGGATCTGCACTTCTGCTCATTCTCGAGTTGTTGAGTGAAGTCACCCTTCTGGGTGCATTTTCCTCCATCCTCTGTGCAGTATTGCTTTCTGCGCTGTTGACGGTAATGGACTTCTTAGCTCGTTTATGGCTGATATCCAGCACGGTAGCAAGTCTGTTGTGGTGGGGCCGCCATGTACCCTGTTGGTTGTAGCCCCCTGACCACACAGGGATTGCTCTGCAGTTGCCTGCACCGTTAACTCCCCATGCATGCCAAGGAGTAGATGCCCGTGTCACCATGGGGCAACGGGGACGCCCGACAATGGCCATCCTGCCAGGTTGCTTTTGCTGCAGCTGGGTGGCGCCTGTGGGGAGGTCCCCTGGTTGGACTGTGTGGCATCAAGGCGGATGACACACCATGAAGTGTAGTACATCTCTTGCTGGTGGTCAAACACCAGCAGTCTCTAAGCAATCAAGGTCTAACGTCAATGCTATAAGAAATACGGCTATAAATCCCCCCCCCCCCCCCCCCTCTCCCCGGCAACACCATGGGTGGATCGCTAGGCTAAGGATGGCAGTGAAGCTTATTTGAAGCTTATTCACCCCGGTACCTAATGTGTACGAAAGTTGAGGGGGAATCTTTGTTGTCAATGAAACGTCAGTATTTTGTGGAGCATTTAGAGGACAAGTTTGGGGAGGTGGAGGGCTTGTCCAAAATGCGGTCAGGGTCGGTCTTGATCAAAACAGCATCCTCTGCCTAGTCACGGGCACTACTCGCCTGTGATAAGCTGGGTGATGTTTCTGTTTCCATTACACCCCCCACCCCCACCCCCTCCCAGAGGGCCCACAGTCCCTTTTGTGGGTACGTGTGGCGTGCACGGGGCCCCGAGCTATTGCAATCTCCTTCCTTTTTACAGACTGCATTACTGTCCCTGTTCCTCTCCTTCCCTGTCCTTGCTCCTTTCTCTCTGCCCCCTCCCTTCCCTCTTCTTGGACTTCTTTATATCGACCTGAATATCCTCTCAGCTTTGTTTTTGGTGTATGCTATTGTTTAGTTTGCTGTTTCCATCTCCTTTGTGGTGTTTTTGGTCCCCTTGGGGTTTTACCTCCATTTCCATTTTTCTGTTCAGTGTGAGCCATTTGGGGATAAACTCCCAACCTAGTTTCCATGGTGCAGGCTCCTCTCCCTCTCCCCTCCCTTTTCCCCTTGCACCCTGGTCCCCTTCCTGCTAGGTCAGCAGCACGGTAGCCAGCCCGTGTGGTGGGGCTGTTAAGTACCCACTTGGCTGAGGCCTCTGACAACACAGGGATCACACTGCTAGTACCTGAGCTGTTAACGCCTTGTGTATTCCAAGGAGTCGGTACTCATCACTTTGGGGCATCAGAACTCCCAGCAATGGCCGCTGTGCCAGATGGACCTTGCTGTGGCTGGGTGGCACCCATGGGGCTGAAATATGGCATCCCGGCTACAGTCCACAATTGAAATATGGTATCCCGGCTAAGACACAAGTTGAAAATATGCTCACTATTTTTTATTTACTTAAATTTGCCATATTTCGTGACAGTACCTTTTCCGTTAGACATTTGTTAGGCGATATTAGTCTTGGCTTCAGTTGTCTAAGTATGATTCCACAATGCATCTTTGTCGGTTGCAGAATTGACGTGATTCAACGTGTTTCTCTCATTTTGGTGTTTCAAATACAGTTTCTTCAAATGTAGTTTCTTCTTTTTAGTTAATACAAAAATAATAGTAACATATTTCAAAATTATTTATGACGGCGACCTTCACATTGTTCTTCCGTCAACACACACCAAGAGTTAGCTGCCGACTGACTATAGTCAAAGACGACTCCAACGTCAAAGATATTTTACACAATTCACAAGTTTCCACTTGTAATCAGTCTCTTTGCTATTCTTCGATACATTTTCTAATAGTAATCAATATGCTTTTACTCTCAAAAACAGAAGTAAATTAACATATAATAAGACAAATTATAATAAATCCTGACAAAAATATAAGAAAACATTTACAATTCGGTATCGACAAATACGGTAAAAAAAATAACATCTCCCAGATCCATTACAGGGCGAGCCCCTGGTCAGAGTGGGTGGGACTAGGGCGGACTCCTTACACATGAAGTGACAAAGTGTCAACATCCTGGCCATTCTGTGGCTGTCTCTAAGAGTGATAGAAGACATGACACTCCTTCTGATCCTTTGGCCTACCCCTCCCTTGGCCACCTCCTGGGATGATGGTCAAGTTCGCTGGCTTGGGTTGAAACCTTTCCCTCGGTACCTGGTTTGTACCAGGACAGAGGGCGAAAGTTTTGCCTCGGCCTAGCCTTTTTTTTTTCTTTTCTTTTTTTCTTTTGTGGAGACGATTGAAGTCGAATCCTTAAGTAAAATGCAGTCTGGTTCTTTGCCTATAAAGACATCTTCTGCTGCCCAATCTGAAGCCCTGCAGGCTTGTGAGCATCTTGGTGACATCCCAGTCTCCGTCGCACCCCACCAATCTTTGAACTTGGTACAGGGCATCATTTTCCACTGGGATCTTCTTCTCCAAACTGACGAGGAGCTCTGTGCAAACCTCGAGTAGCGAGGAGTTTGTTTTATCCACCGTGTACAACAAGGCCCTAGAAACAATCACACCGATACAGGCACCTTTATGCTGGCCTTCGTGGGGAATATCCTCCCAGAGAAGGTCAAGGTGGGATGTAAAACCTTACATTCCACCACTGACGATTTGCTTTAAATGCTTACGGTTTGGACACACGTCTTCTTGCTGCTCCCCCTCCCCTGCCAGAGATGCACTCCCTTTCTTCAGCAGTTGCCAGTGCTGGAGCTCCCTTCTGGGACTCCTCTTCCTGGCACCCCCCAGAAAGGCGATCAGCAGCTCCACATTGGCCATGTGATCCGCGGCCAGTGGGTGCCGAGATTGCCAGGTGTAATTCCATACTCGACCTCACTGCAGTCTCCTCTTCTCTTGCTTCACAAGAGAAGAAGCAGAAACACAAGAACTGGAGCAAGGCCATCCGGTACCCTCTTAGGTGCCGCCTTCTTCTCCACCAATGAACCAACAGAGTCTGACTTCACCTGTATGGACATTACCCCATCATTATCGGTGACAGATGGTGACTTGGCGGCATGACTGGCTCTGGTCCATTTACTTCCCATTTGGTCTCCAGCTTGAGAATCCTCCAATGGAATTGTAATGGATATTTGCGTCACCTCCCGGAGTTGCAACCCCTTCTTTCCTCCTACTCTGCTGCTTGCATTGCTCTCTAGGAGACCCATTTTGTCAATTCTTACTCACCCACCCTTAGTGTGTTCCACGGTTTCTGTCGGAACCGAATTTGCCCGTTGCGGGCTTCTGGTGGTGTTTGCACCTTGGTCTGCAAGGACATTGTTAGTAAATGGGTTCCCCTCCATACCACTCTGGAAGCAATTGCTGTCAGGGTCCATCTGGCCACTCCAATCACAATCTGTAATCTCTACCTCCCGCCTGACAGTCTGCCCACATCCCTTGCCCTTCCTGCTTCTAGTGCCTAAAAGGTAGTCACACGACTACTGCTCTGGGCAGGACAGTTGAAGCTGTTCTGGCAGGGCTTGACCCCTGTCTACTAAACACTGGCGCTCCCACACACTTTAGTGTGGCACATGGAACTTTCTCTGCCATTGACCTCTCCATCTGCAGTCCCAGCCTTCTTCCCCCCATTCAGTGAGGTGTCCATGATGACTTATGTGACAGCGACCATTATCTGATTGTTTTGACCTTCTTGCAGTGTCTTTCGCTCCGTCACCCTCCCAGGTGGGCCATATCTAAAGCTGATTGGGATGCCTTCTTCTATGCTCCCATCCCCCCTGTATTGCCTCACGACAGTGTTGATGAATCTACTCAGACTTTGACTGCTACCATCCTTTCAGCAGCTCTTTCAGCAATCCCTTCTTCCTCAGGTTCCCCACGCCGGAAGATGGTCCCTTGGTAGACTCCGGAAATGGCTGTGGCCATAAAAGATCGCCACTGTGCTCTTCAACATTTCAAGCGGCACCCTTCTTCTGCTCTCCTTCTGGTCTTTAAAGGACTCCGCGCCTGGGCCTGTTACCTAATCAAATTTCAGAATCGTATCTGCTGGGAACGATATGTGGCTGCCGTAGGACTACGCACCCCCTCTTCAAAATTCTGGGTGAAACTCAGGTGAATTTTTGGCCATCGTCCTCCCACCGGCGTTGCAGGAATTTCTGTGTGTGGTATTGTCCTTACCCATCCGGACTTCGTAGCAGAAAATTTCGCTCAACACTTTGCCCAAGCCTCTGCATCGACTCAGTATCCGCCCCCATTCCTCCTCCTGAAAGAGCGCTCGGAACAACTGCCTTTGTCTTTCATTTCTCACTGCTTGGAGCCTTATAATGCCCCATTTAGCGAGTGGGAATTCACCAGTGCCCTCGCCCTTTGTCCCAACACAGCTCCTGAACCAGATGGGATACATAACCAAATGCTCCAACACTTATCGGTAGCTGGCCACTGTCATATAATGACCCTTTACAACCATCTGTGGAGTGAGGGGGTATTTGCTACCCAGTGGCAGGAAAGCAGTGTTATTCTGGTGTTGAAGCTTGGGAAGCCGCCTCTTCAATTGGATAGCTACTGTCCAATTAGCCTTACCAACACCCTCTGCAAGCTCCTTGAACACCTGGTGAGTTGGCAGCTGTTTTGGATCCTTGAATCCCACGACCTTTTGTCATCGACTCAAGGTGGTTTTTGCTGTGGCCACTCTACAGTGGATAAGTTGGCCCACCTGGAGTCTGCTATCCGGTCAGCTTTTACCCATCGGCAGCCCTCATTGCAGTCTTCTTTGACCTGCATAAAGCCTTCGCCACCACCTGGCGCCACCACTTCCTCACCACCCTTCACGAATGGGGCCTTCTTGGTGCTCTGCCTGTTTTTATCTGTAACTTTCTTTTTTATCGCTCTTTCCGGGTCCACGTTGGTTCCTCCTACAGCATTTCCCATCGGCAAGAAAATGGAGTTCCACAGGGTTCCGTGCTGAGCGTCCCTCTCTTTCTCTTAGCCATTAATGGACTTGTGGCGGCTGCTGGGCCGACAGTGTCCCCCTCTTTGTATGTTGACAATTTTTTTATCTATGTCGCTTCCTCCATCATGGGCGCTGCAGAATGCCGTCTACAGGGGGGAAATCTATCAAGCACAATCTTGGGCTCTCTCCCATGGTTTTCAGTTTTCTGTGGCCAAGTCATGCATCGTGCATTTCTGCTGTTGACATACAGTCCATCCCCATCTGGACTTGTTCCTCGATGGCCAGTCTCTCGACGTGGTGGACATCCATCACTTCTTGGGTCTGGTCTTCGATGCCCAGTTGACATGGCTCCCTCATCTTCGCCAGCTGAAGAGGACGTGCTGGTTACATTTCAGTGTTCTTACGATGTTTGTGCAATACCACCTGGGGTGCAAACTGCTCTATTTTACTGCGATTGTACGTGATTGTACAAAGCGCTGGTCCAGTCTCGTTTAGACTATGGGAGTTCTGTTCATGGTTCTGCGTCACTTTCGATATTGCAGATACTAGACCCCATCCACCATTCTAGGGTACGAGTTGCGACTGGGGCGTTCCAGACAAGCCCCGTGATTAGCCTTCTCACAGAGGCGGGGTTCCACTTCTGAGAGTTTTGCACCAACAGCAGCTGATATCTTACGTGCTCTGCATTCGCTGCACCCCACAGCACCCTAATTATGGTCTCCTTTATCCAGCTATGGAGATAAACCTCTCGCGGTGGCAGCCACGATGTGGACTGCCCGCATTCAGTCGCTCTTTTTGAGCTCTAGCACTTCCCTTTACCACCTCTTTTCTCCACTCACGCAAATACCCCTCCGTGATGCGTCTCGGCCAGAGCTCTGTCTTGATCTCTCCATCAATTCAAGGATTCTGTTGCTCCGGAGGCCCTTCACCACCAATTCTACTGTCTCCTCCTCAGTTCATTCCAGGGTTCAGAAGTGATTTATACTGATGGCCCCATGGTTGCTGGTCACACTGGTTATGCTTACACCTATGCGAGACACACGTAACTTTGTTCCTTGCCAGATGGCTGTAGTGTTTTAATGCAGAATTGGTAGCCATCTTGCGCATACTGGACCATGTCCGCTTCTGCTCAGGACTGTCCTTGACTATCTGTAGTGACTCCTTGAGAAATTTGCAAGCTGTCGGCCAGTGCTTCCCTCACCACACGTCGCTCGTAGCTATTCAGGACTCCCTTTTTCTCCTTGATCAACGTGGATTCTCAGTGGTTTTCATTTGGACTGCAGGCTGTGTTGGGATCTCTGGCAATGAACTTGCCGAGCAACTGGCTAAATTGGCTACTAACAGGCCATCTCTGGCTATTGGCATTCCGGAAATAGACCTTCGCTTGACATTACATCATCAGGTTTTGGGACTCGGGAATGCAGAATGGGACACTCTTTCTTCGCCGAACAAGCACAGGGTGATAAAGGATTCTACAACTATGTGGCGGTCCTCCTTATGGGCCTCACATAAGGCATCAGTCGTCCTTTGCCGGCTCCGTATTGCCCATACTTGGCTGACTCACAGTTACCTCCTCCGTCGTGAGGACCCCCCTCTCCATCGTTGTGGATCGATGTTGACTGTGGTTCACTTCTTACTGGACTGTCCCAACTTAACCGCCCTGCGACGAACTCTTAGCTTTCCTGACTCACTACCCCTGGTGTTAGCCTCAGCAGCTGATCTCGTTTTATGGTTTCTTTGTGATGGGAGTTTTTATCGCTTTATTTAAGGGTGGGACCGTCAACCTTATCAGTGTGGGTAGAGGGGATGGCTGGCCATCTTGCTCCCCCACTTCGCCTCGATTGGACTGGCTTCAATTGGGCTTGGTGGTTCACCCCGCCATTTGCTTCCCACTCCTTTCCTTACGGGGTCTGTTTTATCGTGTCTGTCTTGTTTGCCTGTGCTTCTTCCTTCATGCTCCTGTCATTCATCGCTTTCTTTCCCTCCTCTCTTCTTCTGCCTTCTTCCTTCCTTTTCTGTCAATCATTTATAATTTTATGGCCATTGTAGTTCGCTCTTATAGTGTGAGGTTTTATCGGTTTTAGTTATTCCAAGGTCAGAGGGACTGATGACCTCTTAGTTTGGTCCCTTCTCCAATCCAACCAACCATCCATCACACCCCATAAGAGCTTAAATATGGTCCAGGGTATCATATTTCACAGGGACCTTCTTTCGCAGTCTGACGATGAGCTGCACGCCACTTTAGAACATCAAGGTGTCCATTTCATCCTGGGCGTCCACCAGGGTCAGAGGGATAATCAGGTTGCCAATGGTGCCTTCATCTTGGCCTTCGAGGGTGACACATTACCCGAGAAGGTCAAGATGATGGTCTACTGCTGTGATGTAAAGCCATACATCCTTCCTCTCCCCCCTCCCAATGTGGTGCTTTAAGTGCTGGAAGTTCGGCCATATGTCCTCTTGCTGTACTTCCAGCGTCATCTTTCGCAATTGTGGATGTCCTTCACATCCTAATGCCCTGCCTCCCATCTATATCAACTGCGGAGGGCACCATTCACCTTGCTTGCCAGACTGCAGGATACTCCAGGAAGAAAGAAAAATAATGTAATACAAGACCTTGGACCGACTGACCTACACTGAGGCTAAGAGGAAACACGAGAGGCTACATCCTGTGCATATGACGTCAGCTTATGCCACCGCTACAACAACAGTTCTACCATTTTCCGTTCTGCTGTGTACAGTTGGCTCTCAGAGCTGTCAAACTCCACCTGCCCCTGTGATTTTTTTTTGGGGGGGGGGGGGGGCGGCACTTCCCTCCCTGTTGCTCCTGCACAACCTACTTCAGGAGCAACACTCCCCAACCACTTCTCACCTGGAAAAGCATAAGTCTTCTTTGGCTCCTCTCACCAGGAAGGGATCTCTTGGGTCACTCCGTTTTCAGGTTCCTACCTGTGGCAAAGCTGACATGTGCCAGTGGCTGAAGCAACCACAGGTTGTAGGGCTTCTTGGTCCTCCTCAGTCCCTAAGACTGAATCAGTGGAGCCCTCCCAGCCAGGCAAACCTAAATAGCAGTGAGAGAAACCTAAAAAGAAAAAGACCCCCACAAACTGAGGCACTGTGGTGGCACCCACACCACCACTGCCTATAAGCTCTGTGCTTGAGGATGAGGTGGAGATTCTGGCATCCGCTGAGGACTTAGATCTTGCTGGGCTCTCAGACACAATGGATATCGATCGCACAGGTACTCATCTGGTGGCAGCAGGTGATCCTGAGGCATAGACTGCCTCATTGAGTGTTTCATGCCTTCCCCGTCTCATGACCACATAATCCTCCAGTGGAATTGTGGCAGTTTTTTCCACCACCTGACTTAGCTGCGGCAACTCTTAAGCTTTACACCTGCTTTCTGCAATGCCCTCCAGGAAACCTGGTTCCTGGTAATGCGGACCCTGCCCTCCGTGGCTATAGGGGATATTACAAGAACCATAGCGACTGTGTCAGGTGGAGTTTGCGTCTATGTCCTGAACTCAGTATGTAGTGAACTTGTGCCCCTTCAAACCCCTCTTGAAGCTGAGGCTGTCAGGATAAGGACAATGCAGGAAATAACTGTCTGCAATGTACATCTTCCTCCAGATGATGCAGTAGCCCTGAACCTGTTGGCTGCACTGGTTGATTAACTCCCTAAATCTTTCCTACTTTTGGGAGATTTTAACGTGGATAACCCCCCTGTGGGATGGCGCCATGCTTACTAGCTGATGTAGGAGGTCAAAAATTTACAGTCACAACTCGACCTCTGCCTCTTAAATACAGGTGCCCCCACACATTTCAGTGTGGCACATGGCACATATTCAGCCATTGATCTCTCGGTTTTCAGTCCTGGCCTTCTCGCATCTATCCACTGGAGAGCACATGACAACCTGTGTGGTAGTGACCACTTCCCCATCTTTGTGTCACTCACCTGGCATCATGGCCACTGATGCCTACCCATATGGGCTTTAAACAAGGCAGACTTGGAAGCCTTTGCCTCTGCTGTCACTGCTGAATCTCCCCCATGTGGTGCCATCGATGTTGTCATTGAGCAGGTCACTACAACGATCGTTTCTGCGGCGGAAAACGCAATCCCTGTTTCTTTAGGGTGCTCCTTGCAAAAGACAGTTCCTTGGTGGCCGCCGGAAGTCGCTGAGGCAATTAACGAGCATCGGTGAGCTCCACAGAGACATAAACAGCACACTTCCCTAGAGCACCTAATAGCCTGTAAGTGGCTCCGTGCATGCGTTCACCAGCTTATAAAATGATGAAAACGGGAGTGTTGGGAGATATATGTGTTGACCATTGGGTGCCATACATCAGCTTCCCAAGTCTGGACAAAAATAAGATGTCTTTTTCGGTACCAGATCCCAACAGGTGTCCCTGGCATTAACATCAATGGTGTGTTATCTACCGACACAAATGTGATTGCCGAGCATTTTACTGAGTTCTGTGTTCGAGCCTCTGTGTCGGAGAACTACCTCCCACCCTTTCGCACCCTCAAACAGTGGATGGAAAGGAAAGTCCCCCATTCACTAAATGCCACAGTGAACCCTATAACATCTCATTTATACATTGTGAGCTCATCAGCAGCTTTGCATGTTTCCCCAACACAGCTCCTGGGCCAGATCAGATCCACACTCAGATGATTAAGCATCTCTTGTCTGACTAACAAGCAACATCCCCTTGTCATCTTCAACCGGATCTGGTGCTATGGCATCTCGTTCCATCGCAATGCCAGGAGGGCACCAGCATTCTGGTGATCAAACCCAGTCAAAACCCGCTTGATGTGGATAGCTACCGGCCCATCAGTCTCACCAACATCCTTTGTAAGCTGCTGGAATGTATGGTGTGTCGCTGCTTGGGTTGGGCCCTGGAATCACTTGGCCTAATGGATCCATGGCAGGGCGGCTTCCGCCAGGATCGCTCTACCATTGATAATCTTGTGACCCTCGAGTCTGTCATCCGAACAGCCTTTTCCAGACGCCAATATCTTGTTGCTGTCTTTTTTTGACTTGCGTAATGCATACGACACGACGTGACGACGTCATATCCTTGCCACATTGTGAGTGTGGTCTCCGGGGCCCACTCCTGATTTTTATCCAAAACGTCCTGTCGCTCTGTACTTTCTGTGTCCAAAATGGTGCCTTCCAGAGTGCCCCCCCCCCCCCCCCCCCCCCCCAATATTCAGGAGAATGGCGTTCTGCAGGGTTCCGTATTGAGTGCATCTATTTTACGTGGCTATTAATGGTCTAGAAACAGCTGTGGAGCCATCAGTCTCTCCTCCTTCGTATGCGGATGACTTCTGCATTTCATACTGCTCCTCCAGTACTGGTGCTGCTGAGCAGCACCTACAGGGAGCCATTCACAAGGCACAGTCATGGGCTCTAGCCCACGGCTTCCAGTTTTCAGCAGCAAAGTCGTGTGTCTTGCATTTCTGTCAGCGTCGCACCATTTCTCCAGAACCAGAACTTTACCTTAATGACAATCGACTCACTGTAGTGGAGACATATCGATTCTTAGAACTGGTTATTGTCGCCTGATTGACTTGGCTACCTCACCTTCATCAGCTTAAGCAGAAGTGCTGGCAGCACATCAATGCCTTCCGCTGCCTGAGAAACACCAACTGTGGTGCAGATCTCTCTGTGCTACAGCAGCTCTATAGAGCCCTTGTTCAATCCTGCTTTGACTATCTGAGTCTGGTTTACGGTTAGGTGGCACCCTAAGCATTGCGTTTACTTGACCCAGTGCACCACTGTGGCGTCCGCCTAGCGACAGGAACTTTCAGAACGAGTCCAGTGATCAGTGTCCTAGTGGAGGCTGGAGTCCCTCCATTGAAGGTGAGGCGTGCACAACAGCTTGTCAGTCAGGTTGCACACGTTCGTAGTTCTCCTGCACATCCAAATTACCGCCTCCTTTTCCCAACCACTGCGGTTCGCGTGCGATCCCTTCTCTCTGAACTGCAGTCCTACCTGTTACCACCTCTCCTAGAGTTCCATTCACATACAGCTCCATGGTGTAAACCTAGGTCGCAGTTTCTTCTGGGCCTTTCTCATGGCCCTTCTCGATTCTCAACGTGTACCGGGGCCGTGAACTGGTTTACGATCATGGAGGACATACTGAACAACAGTCATGCCAGGTGGCTGCAGTGTTTTCACTGCAGAACTGGCGGCAACATCTCACGCTCTTGAGCACGTCTGCTCATACTGTGGTGAGTCATTTTTCCTATGTACTGACTCCTTGAGCAGCCTACAAGTTATGGACCAGTGCTGCCCTCACCATCCTTTGGTAGCATCCGTTCAGGAATCCATCTATGACGTGGAACGGTCCCGTGTACAGTGCTGTTTGTGTGGACCCCAGGACATGGAATACCACGCAACGAACTTGCCAACAGGCTGGCCAAACAGGCTACGCAGAAACAGCTTCTGGAGATGGGCATCTCCGAAACTGACCTACGTTGTCTTACGCTGCAGGTTTTTTTCGGCTTTGGGAGATGGAATCGCAGAACAGTACGTACGACAAACTGCGTGTCATTAAGGAGACTATGAATATGTGGAAGTCTTCAATGTGGTCCTCTCACAGGGAATCAGTTGTCCTCTGCCGGCTCCACACTGGCCATATGTGGCTAATGCAGGGTTACCTCCTCCGTCATGAGGACGCACCTTGGTGTTGCTGTGGCTCACAAATGATGGTCGTCCAGCTCTTGCTGGACTGCCCGCTTTTAGCCGCTCTGCGGCGGATTTTTAACTTTCCCAGCACCCTACCTTTGGTGTTGGGTGACAATGTGTAACAGCAGCTTTAGTTTTACGTTTTATTCGTGAGGGTGTGTTTTATCATTTTATCTAAGTTTTAGTGCATGTCCTTTGTCCCTCTGTGTCCTCCACCCTAGGGCTTTTAGGGTGGAGGTTTTAATGTTTTGCAGAGTGGCTGGCTTCTCCTTTTTATTCTCATGGTCAGCCAGCCATGGTAATCTGATCTCTTGTTTTGATCTCTTCTACATGTTTCTTGCGTGTCTCTGTGGTTTTCTTGTCCGATTTTGTCCATTTTAGTGTTTGTTGCCCTTCTGTCATTCTTATGGTTTTCTCCTTTCTTCCAGCTGTGTTTTGTATATCTCGATTATTTTACTCCTGCCCTTTGTAGAATTATTTTAATCAGAACATCAGACCGATGGCCTAAGAGATTGGTGTGTCCCCCCCCACCCCCCCCCACCCCCCGTTTTAAATCAAGCAATCCAGTCCAATAAATAGTCTTTGCACCTGTCCAGCCTAAAAGCTTCTTCACTGCCGCTAATTCCTGAGTGACCAGAGACCCACAACAGATTCGCCCTGCTGCATTCCCGTAATCTCACAAGTGTTTCATGGCATTCAGCAATGATCTGTGACCACATTGCAGGGCTGACAGATTTCGGAGCCACACGACTGCCAGAATAACTGTAATACTACAATCCTTGTATCATCTATGCAAATTCTCCTGCATTCTGTGATAGAGGATATTTCTGCTTGGAATTCTGTGACTAGCTTCCCTATAAAGATTGCTCTCTCTAGTGTAGAATATACCTTCTATGAACTGGCCTTACCCCATCCATTTCTACGTTTACCACATTCACTGTATTTGTGTGAGACTGGATATCCTAAGGTATCCAGTTATTTCCTGTTCTTAACCTGTATGCTGCTACTGCTGTCTCCATTGTAACTTAAATGTCTAAGAGGGTATGGCCAGCGTGGTCTCCATCCCAGCAGTGGGTTTGTTGCGTTTTCCACCTGTTACAGCCAAGCAGGACAGTCTCTGCACCTTGCAGAGTTCTGTAGCAGGTGCCTTCTGTTCTACTTTATTCTATCATACTGTAGCTCTGTAAATTATTATCGGTCTTAACACTGTGGTTTATATCCAGTACACACTCCTGGTGTTTAGAGCCTGCTTTTACCACAGGCCCTTCTAGTACTCATACGAATATCTTTTACCTTGGAACGTAAATTCTTTTTGAGGGGTCCACTCTAGTTTTATATCCAGGATGACTTCTACATACTTCACTGCCTCATCTACATCTACATTGATACTCCGCAAGCCACCGTAAGCTGTGTGGTGGAGGGTACCCTGTACCAGTAGTTGTCAGTTCCCCTCCTGTTCCACTCCCAAATAGAGCAAGGGAAAAACGACTGCCTGTACACCTCCATATGAGTCCTAATTTCTCGTATCTTATCTTCATGGTCCTTACACATGATGTATGTTGGCGGCATGAGAATCATTTGGCAGTCATCTTCAAATGCCAGTCCTCTAAATTTTCTTAATAGTGTTTCCTGAAAAGGACATTGCCTTCCCTCAAGGGATTCCCATTTGAGTTCCCAAAACATCTCTGTAACACCAAGTTTTATTCGAACCTACCAGTAACAAATCTAGCAGCCCTCCTCTGAATTGCTTCAATGTCTTCCTTCAATCCGACCTGGTACAGATCCCAAACACTCGAGCACCAGCATCCTTTATGCGGTCTCCTTTACAGGTGAATCACTCTTTTCTAAAATTCTCCCAATAAACCGAAATTGTCCATTTGCCTTCCCTACCACAGTTTTCACATGCTTGTTCCACCTCAAACCCCTTTGCAACATTATGTCCAGATATTTTAATGACTTGACTGTGTCAGCCTGAATACTAGTAACACCGTAGTCGAACATTACAGGTTCGTTCTTCCTACTCATCCGCGTTAACTTGCCCTTTTCCACATTTAGGGCTAACTCCCATACATTGTGCCAATGGGAAATCTTGTCTAAATTGTCTCTTATCTTTCTACAGTCACTCAACTTTGACACCTTACCAGACACCACAGCATCATCAGCAAACAACTGCTGACTGCTGCCCACCCTGTCTGCCAAATCATTTATGTATATAGAGAAACACAGTGATCCTATCACATTTCCCTGGGGGCACTCTTGATGATGCCCTTGTCTCTGATGAACACTACCCGTTAAGAATAATGTCCTGGGTTGTATTTTTTTAAGAAGACTTTGAGCCACTCACATATCTGTGAACTTATTTCATATGTTTGTACCTTTGTTAACAGCATGTCAAATGCTTTCCGGAAATCTAGAAATATGGAATCTGCCTATTGCTCTTCATCCATAGTTCTCAGTACGAGGTGCTATCCAAAATTTTTGGGACTGGTGCTGCCATCTGTTGAAAAACTTACCTGTGGGCTTATGGTCACCATCACCCTCGAAGTAGTTCCCATCCGAGTCCTCTCTAGAGTGTTAAACCGACGGCCTTTCAACTGTGGTTTCAGTTTTGGATATAGCGCGAAGTCGCAAGGTGCCAAATCTGGCAAGTATGGTGGGTGGTGTACAACCGCCATGTTGTTTTTTGCCAAAAAGGTCCTGGTGAGCAAGGACATGTGACAGGGCACGTTATCGTGATGCAGCAGCCAGTTCAGTTCCCTTGATGCCAAAGTTCGGGCCGTTGTCGCTGCACGTTTTCATGGAGCCGTCGCAGAACGTCACAGTAGTATGCGGAATTCACTGTTTGGTGGGGTGGGATGAATTCTTTGTACACAGTTTCCTTGATATAACTTTGCTTTTCACCTGTCTAGCTTTTTTGGGTCTTGGGGAGCCCGGGCTCTTCCACAGGGACAATTGTTGCTTTGTCTCTGGGTCATAACTGTAAATCCAGCTCTCGTCACCAGTGGTAACCCGTGACAAGAAGGTTGGATCATTGGTGCTGTCTGACGAAGGTCCATGCACACTTCAACATGCTGTGCCTTCTGATCGGCAGTCAAGATCTTTGGCACAAATTTTGCGGTGACGCAATGCATGCCCCAATTCATCAGTCAACATTCGTTGACATGTCCCATAACCAATACCCGCTTCATCCGCAAGGTCTAGAATGGTTCGATGTCGGTCTGCATGAACCAGTTGTTGACGTTTGGCATCAATGTCAGTGTTGTGCGGCTAACAGGTCTTCCAGTGTGAGCATCATCTTCGAGGTCTGTACGGCCGGCCCTGAACCGAGCATGCCACTCAAACACACGCGTATGGCTCATGCTCTGTCCCCCAAACACTTGTTGAATCTTTGCAAGGGTCTCCGTAGCACTTTTCTCAAGATTCGCACAGAACTTGATATGCATGTGCTGTTTTGTTCACGGATCCGTCGTAGCATCGCCACACATCAAACACAGAGTATTACGAAAATCTCTGTGGACATGCAACATGTCTTCCCAGCTGAATGACACTCCGCACACCGACCTAGCGGTGCAAAGATACACTACTCCTACTTTTCAGATGGCAGCACCAGTCCCGAAAATTTTGGATTCCACCTTGTATATCATCTGAGAAAAGAAGAAGCTGAGTTTCACATGAGCAATGCTTTCTAAAATGATGCTGATTCATGGACGTAAGCTTCTTAGCCTCAAGAAAGTTTATTATGCTTGAACTGAGAATGTGTGTTCAAGGATTCTGCAACAAACAGAAGTCAGGGATATTGGTCTGTAATTTTGCGTGTGCATTCTTTTGCCATTCTTACATACTGAAGTCACCTGCACTTTTTTTCCAGTCGCATGGTACTTTGTGCTGGCGAGAGGATAAATGCAAGCTAAGTAAGGGGCCATTGCCATAGAGTACTCTTTGTAAATTTGAACTGGGATTCCATCTGGACCTCATGATTTATTTGTTTCCAAATCTTTATGTTGCTTCTCTAGGCTATGTATGCTTATTTCTGTTGTCCATACAGGAGTCTGTCCGACAGTTAAATGATGGTATATTTGTACCGTTCTCCTGTGTGAACAGTTTCTTGAATGTGCAATTTAAAACTTTGGCTTTCGTTTTGCTATCTTCAACTGCCTCACCAGAGCAGTCAACAAGGGACTGAATGGAAGCCTTAGACCCACTTAGCGATTTTACATATGGCCAGAATTTTCTCACATTTTCTGCCAAATGTTTTCCTAAGCTGCGGTGGTGGTAGTTATCATGTGCTTCATACACAGGTCTTTTCACATACAGTCTCTACTAATCTTTGCTTGTCGCCGTTTTGCGTCCCTTTTTGAACCTAGAGTGCAATAGCCTCAGCTTCCTCAGCATCTTACAGATTTTGTTATTAAGCCATGGTAGGTCTTTTCATCCTTTATTCACTTACCAGGCATGTAACTCTCCACACCACGATTTAAAATCTGCTTAAACTTTGCCTATAATTCCTCTACATCTATCTTAATGGTACTAAGTGATGTCAGTTCACTATCTAAGTAAGATGTTAAAAACTACTTATCTGGCCTATCTAGCAGAAACCCTCACCTAGCCTTCTTGACTGATTTATTAACTTTTATAATCATAGTTGCTATAATATCACGATCACAAATTCCCATTTTTATACTGACGTTGTCGATAATGTCCGGCCTATTTGTAGCTACAAGGTTTAAGACATTTCCGTTGCATGTGGGCTGCCGAGCTAGCTGCTCAAGACAATTTTCAGAAAACGTGTTCAAAAGTATTTTGGATGACTGTCCTCCCACAATGAATCCATAGACATCCAATTTATACTCGGCAGGTTAAATTGCCTCCAACTAGTATTGCATCTGAGTATTTATGTGCTGTTGACCTTACACTGGTTAAGTTTCATTAAGGAGCTTGAGATTCCAGAACTAGTGGTATATTACACTGATGGCAACCTGTGAGAACCCTAAGTACAATTCGCCTCATGGACAAAGATTAGAGCACCCTTGGCCAGATAGACTGTCCTAAATTTGGGGTCTGGACTTCAATCCTCCTCCTCCCCCCTCCCCCTTCTGAAATCTTCTCAAAGAGAGCTATCTAAACAAACTCCACCTCTTGATCAGTGAATATCCCTGTTGGATAATTGCCATCCTAAATACTAAGACTGCAGTAGTGTTTCTTGTGTCTGCCTTTTCTGGATCTTTTTATCCAGAGAAGGGGAGTATCAGACTCCTCCCTTGTTTTCCTGTTCCCTATCTTAAGAGATACAAGGGGTCTGATTACCCTCTTAACTGTGAGACAGTCTTCTTTGGAGGTCTTAGGTTCAAGACCTTTTAGGTCCCTTCATTTATAGTTAGAAAGCCATTATTTACCTTCCTTTCCTTTTTGTTCTTTGCGAAGTTTCCTCCTTTGAACCCCCAGGCGAGGATTTGATCTTGACCTGGTCCAACATCTCAGTGACAATTTACACTTCTTAGACTGATCTATATCCAATGCAATTGTGGAAATATCTTCAATCAGTTCCACCCCTTTTGTTTGGATGTTTGAGGTCTCATAAGTCCCTCCGTTTTTGTTTTGTTTTGTTAGTATTCTCCAACTTGGTCCCAGGAGAATTAGAGATTTATTCAGTCGACACCACGGAACTGCACATTGTGCCAGGTTAATTACTCATTGTGGTCACGCAATGTTCCTGGGGCTCAGTTAAAAGTATATCTTAACACAGTTGGTTTTCTGGGAGATTTGGGAAGGGCTATGGGAGAGATGGGGTGTTGTGGAACATTGTTCATCTGCTAAGACACGGCTGGCATGGGAGACCCTCCGAGCAGCTGCACTGCAGCTGGCATACCTACAGGTTCATGCGAACTTGCAAGCCTCTCCACTTGCATGGTCAGTATTTCGACAAGGTGGTGTCCCATGGAGAGAATGACTCCGCCACTCTCTCCACGGACTTTGACACAGCACGCACCCAGATCAAAACCTTGAAGAAATGTGTAGTAAAGACCAGATTGCAGGTTTTCTTCAAAAAGACAGAATGCATGATCGACACAAATACTATTACCGCCACAGTTTGACTGCATCAAATGGGTTCCAAAATTTATGTAGTTTGTAAAATCATTTTAGAGAACATGACAGAAGAGAAACAACTAAGGTTCGCACTGTTAAATTGGAAACAAACGTATAGGACTATCTCTGAACTGTATAATAAGAGAAATGTTAGTGTCACTACACTACAGTTATTAGGCCACTGGTTCTTTATGCTGCAGGTGCAGTCTCACTAGATCAGAAAGACATGGAGCTCAGATAGCCGTTTTATCAGAAAGATATTAGAACCTAGAAAGAGCCAAGATTAGATGAGTGAAGATCAGGAGCAATGTGGAAGTGTAACGATGGCTGAAATTCTGTGGTCATATAAAACACCCACAGTCAAGTAGATTGACAAAGAAGGTGCTGATGTACTGTGAGAAACTGCATCCCAGCCATGAATATACCTGATACATTGACAAAATCAGAGAAGACCTAATGCAGTCTGGCAATACTCAGGATACTTACATGAGACAGGACCACATAAAGAAATAACAACTCAGAAATGTGTAATAGACAGAGAGAACAGAAGAAGAAATTATCTGAAGAACAGACAGCATATAAGTCGATGCTTGAAAAATGTATGACAAGACTGCAGAGATGGAAAGAGGATCCAGAATAGGTAGAGTATGATTAAGAAGAGTGAGGACACACACACTCTCTCTCTCTCTCTCTCTCTCTCTCTCTCTCTCTCTCTCTCTCTATGTATTCAAATTTTAGAGTATTTAGAGTAGATACAAAGAAACACTTTATGTGACAGAAGTGTCGCAGGGCACTAGGAGTCCATCAAGGTTTTGTTTGGCAGATGCTGGAGCCATTATTTGTGAAACACAGTGTTTAGAGTGTGTTAGACAGTCACCAGTTTTCTGTGATTCTCCACATTACGTTACATGTGTACCTTAACATGTTTGTTGAGAAGTGCTATTCAGTTCACATCTGCTCTATTGATCTGTATTTACAATCATTTTTATGTTCTTCCCTGCGTTGAATTTCCTGTAAACTTGATTGGTTTTGCATATTTCCTGTATAGTGCTAGAAAATAAACTGTGATGGTGTAGAGTTGAAATAATAGAGAGCTCTGAATACAAGTGCCTCACCAAGTTTCAGTTCTGTTTTTGTACAGCATACCTTCCATAGTTCTAGAAATTCCCATACACTATTTATTTTGTTGTTAATCTTTAATTTTTTCCTCTTCTTGCCCTATATTATCCACTTTTTTTTCTATTCATTCCATAGAATTTGTTCACTCCTCTGCCTCTTTCATTTTGTTAGTGTATCTATGAGGAAAAATGCAGAACAGGAAGGAAACAATGGCTAATAAACTTGAAGACAAGGAGTGCCTAGGCTTAACAGTACTGTAAAATTATGGTGAGGAGGAGGAGGAGAACTATTTTAGATATAAGGACTGTGAGCTTACACCTTTCGTAAAAATGTTGTGTGTGGCCTCTTTATTTTATGTCTCTGGCCACAGTATCTATCTGCAAGTTTATGTAACAGTGATACAGTAATATTTAAATGAAGCATTGGAATGTGTTATATACAATTCAGTCAGTAGTTCATTTCCCGAAACGTTAACATGCGGTTTCACAAATTGTAAACTTCTCACCACCTGTATACCATAGTAAAGATTGTATCGCAATGTTTTGCTGTATCCCACCTTAATGTTAATAATAAAAGCTCCAGAATGCTAAATCAAGACATTAAGTTAAACTACAAGTTGTGTCATTCGAAGCAACAATGAGAAACTGCACTCTCAACTGTGCGCATTAGCTGATGACTGCTCAGTCTCTTTAGGTTTTGCTACACAGAAAATATTGTAACCTTAGCAGTGTGGTGCACCACCATCCAGAATTGGAGTTCAGATTGTGGAACAAAGGAGCTTTTTAGTAATGCCCACAATTTAAATTACATTTGACACACAGTTAACATAAATATTTATTAGTTTATCCATATTAAGGGAGATCATTCATAAATATGGTAATATCCATACAAAACTATTAAGGCTTTCATGGCCACTTATTGACAAAGAGCCTGTTGGCTTCTGTCTGTCATACAAAACTATTAAGGCTTTCATGGCCACTTATTGACAAAGAGCCTGTTGGCTTCTGTCTCGGGTTCTTTAGCTGATGTTGGTTTCACTATTTTTTTCTGACTTTTCTCTAACATGAGTGGCTGGCTTTGTTGAAGCCACCAGCTATGGAGAGTGCAGCTTTGACAGTGCCAGTCACTCATACTGACAGAAAATAAGAAAAATCATCAAACAAATGTCAGACAAAGAACCCAAGACAGAAGCCAAAGGAGGTTTGTCAATACTAATACATTTGAATAATAACATTGATCTGAATTGCACAACAGAAACACACACTTAAATTATGCTTCCAATGTAAGTAGGATATGAACTAGCATCATATTATGTACAAACAAGCTAACTAGTGGTACCATTCATTTGCTTGTCTCTTGCACCCTTTTGTATCAGTTGTTAATTATGTGCATGTGTAATAAAATAGCAATTTTACACAACTAAACTATACAATGTGTACTGGTTGCCAAGTGTGTGTTAGTGTTCATTTTGTGTCACTGGTGTATTGCCACTATTCTTCATACTACTCCGGTTTTCATGGATAAACTGTGGTAGCTCTCAATGAGATCTTAAATTTAAGGTATTGCGTAGTCTGTGGTTCGAAGCGTTTAGCGGTTTGTTGGCCTTAATGACGTATTGGCCTGTCTGTCTGCTTTCATATGCTGTAAATTCTGTATTTTTTTAAATTTTCTGGCCTATTAAAACTGTATGCCAGGCCTTGACTTGAACATGAGACCTTTCTCACAGTTGCTCATACAATTCAGTGGGTGATATAACTGTACTTGTCTCAGAGATGCATCTTTTGATATATATAGATTGAATGTAATGTAAATAGTTGACGAGATTGTATTTTTAGTATATGACTACTGACTGCTTGCTTTGTGTGACTGAGGTACTAGACACTCATGCTAGCCATTGTCTACCTTATTGTGAAACCCATCAATAACACAGTTCCTCACTACCTTCTGACATTTCATGACATTTTGCTCCATCGACTAATTATGGTGAACTCCCCCCTGATGCCACTCGCCCACTCAGGCGAATGCAGCCTTTCGTGTGTAGCCTTACAATCCTTGCGTTTCATACCAACATTTATGAGCATGACGCTTGTGCTAATTTTTGTGTAGTTACAGAATGTGTGTGAGCTAAGAAAGAAGCAGTGGGTAATTTGAGCAATACCAAGATAGAAAAGTCACTCTAGACATGATGAGTTTGGACCTATCTTTTTATGTATTTGTTACCTCATAGCAGTATAAAAACCTGGTAGCAAAAGAGTGCTGTTGTTCTCACATTATATTATATTTGTGAAAATGAAGGAGACAGCTCTGATGTGCTTTATTATGGAGGCAAGACATCGAGAAAATCAAGACAGCTTTATTGGATGTCTCTACCTAAGAAAAGCATTTTACATTGTAAAATGGTGCAAGATCTGTGAAATTCTTGGACAAAACAGGAATAAACTCTAAGGAAAGATGGGCAGTTTGAAATATTTGCAAGAACTAAGAGAGAAAACTGACACTGGAAGACCAATAGAATATAAAACTTCTCTGATTAAAAGGGTGTAAGGTAGAGATGCAGTTTTTCTCTGCTACTGTTCAGTTTGTACATCAAAGAAGCAATGACAGAAATAAAAGAAAGGTTCAGTTGTGGGATTAAAATTAAAGGTGAAAGCATATCAGTTATAAAATTTGCTGATGACATTGATATCCTCAGTGATAGTGAAGAATTATCCCAGGATATTCGACCTAATGAACACAGAATATGGGTTGACAGCAAACGAAGAAAGACAACAGTTATATCTTGTAGATCTGCATTAAAACATACAATGAGTGTAAGTTAAAATTGGAGATCGTCTTTTGCACAATCAAAAAATTCCTGTACGACATAGAAAGCCTCATTTTTAAGCCAGTTTTGTAGAACATTTCTGATGGATTTTAATGAGATTGTTTAGTGCACTGCCACCAAAAACATAAACTGTTTCACTCAAAGGTATGTATAGCTATTGCGAGTCTTGCTTAGTCTTTTAAAGGATTGGTCACTCTTTTCTTTGTGACGTATATTGTGGCATTGAAATGATTGCCTTAATTTGTAGCTATCTAATTTTCCCTTTTGTGTACACGAGGCAATTAAGTATAAATATTGATGGGACTACCATGACACCCAGTTTCTTGAAGAGTGGCTACAGTGTTTCTGCAGACACCTGCTACACATCTGTTAACCTTTTTCTGCCACATAAAAACACTATTTGCCTCATTGGAGCTGCCCCAAAGCAGTATGCTATGTGGCTATTAAAAAATGCAAAATTGGAAATGAGCATTATGTTTTCACTCAAACATCCTCGAAGTTTATAGTTATATTACTCTTGATAATTTAGTGCATATAGAATCTTTGTAGAGGTTCTATGTTAATTTGGAATTGAAGTGTACACCCAGGAGTTTAACAGACATACAATCCTTATTGGTATTGCATAAACTAAAAATCACATTTTTCAGTTTCATTTTGGTGTACAGTTAATTCACTGTCTTTATACCGGATAATATAAATTCTTAGGTTGCCTTTGCTTTGTTCCATTAGGTCCTGTATCTCATTTCCAGTTGCAGTGAAAGTGCTAGCCTCAGCAGGTAGAACAGATTTACACGGCATAATACTAGGTAGGTAGGTCATTAATATAGATGCAAACAATAAGGATCACAGTATGGAGCCTTGAGGCCTGCCTCTTGAATCATCTAGGAATCCAGAGATCATACTGTTGTGTCGGCAGATTAGCCAACACAACGCACACTTAATTTAGAGGAGGCCGAAAAGCACGCGTCAACTCACGCAGGCTGGCGTTAGGTCTGAAACAGGATACGTAATGAATGCTATAAAGAAAAGTACGTAGCTGCTGGAATACTTAACTTTAATCCATCATTTGTATACAGCGTTCTTGATGATACAAGTGAGACTTTCTCTAGAAATGGTTAATGGCGCCTTGCTAGGTCGTAGTCATGGACTTAGCTGAAGGCTATTCTAACTATCTCTCGGCAAATGAGAGAGAGGCTTCGTCAGTGTAGTCGCTAGCAAAGTCGTCCGTACAACTGGGGCAAGTGCTAGTAAGTCTCTCAAGACCTGCCGTGTGGTGGTGCTCGGTCTGCGATCACTGACAGTGGCGACACGTGGATCCGACATGTACTAATGGACCGCGGCCGATTTAAAGCTACCACCTAGCAAGTGTGGTGTCTGGCGGTGACACCACACATACCATGAAAATGTACCTTCTGCTTCTTGTTATCAAAATATCATCCCATAAGAATGAGTTTATATCTTCAATGCCACAGCACCTCAGTTTATTAGAATCTGATTGACCCACAGAGTCAAGTGCCTTCCTCAATTTCATCAATAGGGCATCAACAGATGATTCTGCTTCAAAGACACCAAGTAGTGCTGAAACATTATTTTCAACTGCTTTCGGTGAAGATGAATTTTCACTGAAGCCAAACTGAGTGTTTGTCAGTGTTCCATTGCAGGTGAAGTGTTCGCAGATTTGTTGGCGCATGCAATGTTCTACTATTTCTGAAAGTATTGGTACAAGAGAAATAGAACATTAGTTGTAAGCACTTGACTTGTCTCCCTATTTATGTAGAGAGACAACTTCAGTTATCTTCAAGCAGGTTGGAAAAGAACAACACACAAAAATTCAATTTATTAACATACATTGTGATTATGATGGAAGGAATTCTGCCACCTTTTAAGCAAAATTAGGCATATCGGATGAAACAAGGAAGATATAGGAGGTAGATTAGTATAACCAAAGACGGATTCCTTGCTAAAAGAATTCTACTTTTATCAAACAGGCCTTAATTTGAAGAAGAAAATTCTGAGAATGTACATTTGGAACACAGCATTGTATGTAAGTGGATCATGATCTGTGGGGGAAACCAGAACAGATGAAATAAAAACATTTGAAATGTTGTGTTACAGCAGGGTATTCAAAATTAAGTGGACATATTAGAAGTTAGAAGCTCTTCTGCAGAGTCAACAAGTATAGAAATATGTGTACAACACTAACAATAAGAATGAAAATAATCGGTTTTTTTAAATATTATGTGATTGTATGGATAAGAAATCTATTTGCCAAGTGGCAGCAGGATAAGACACATATAAAGGTAGTAAAGTTTGCAAGATTTCAGAGCCATTGGATCCTCCTCATAGCAGGAGTGTGGAAGGGAGAGGAAAAAGGGGTGGAGTTCGGAAAAGTAGTCGGAGTCCCAGGCACACACCCCTGCACAATGAGTATGATTGTCTTTATTAGTACAAGTGCTTGCACTCAGCCCAAAATTTTGATGATTTTACAAATGGTTGTTATTGTAAATGATGATAATTTTTATAAAATGTATTATGTGTACTGGAGATTAATTTTTTCTCTGTGGCAGGTTCTGCAACGCAACCGCCGAGCAAGAGAAGAAGAAAGTGGTCGCGATCCAGACAGTTTTGACGGCCAGATGTTGTGGATTCTGTGGCGACACATTCGTCGAACTGAGAGGCGTAGAGTAAGTAGATTTCGCCACCTTGTATTTTTCTGTAGGTAAATGTTTCCTTACATTGGATGTTAATTGCATTTTGACTGTTATTGTAAAAGACAGTGGCAATAAAGATGAGTAGGACAGTCACACTTTGTATCATCATACTGGAAGGAGAGAGGGTTGAGTGTGTAAAAAAAATTTCAGTTATCTGGGGTAGTGTTATATCAAATGATAGAAGTGCCAAACTGGAAGTTTTAAACAGTAACCAAAGGATCCAGCTTCTTCTAGCAAGTGTGAAACCTAATGTGGGATGAGGGAATCCCTCTAAGAGCTAAATAAATCATGTATAAAACCTGTCTCCTGCTAATCAAGATGTATAGTTGGAGACCTGTGTCATAAATGAAACATTGGAAGCTCCAGATTGGAATATCAACAATATATAAGAAAGTGTCATAAATAAGAGAGAAGAGAGTGAAATACAAGCATGTGAAATGAAGTTCCTTAGGTTAGCTCTACAGAAAAACTGGGGGGGGGGGGGGTGAGGAAGGGGGGGGAGAGAGAGTTACAAACAAATATCTGAGGAGGCACCTGCAGGTGACCTTGACCATGGAGGAAAGAATGAGCAGTATGAGACTGAAGTGGGTTGTCATGTGAAGTGAATGCACCCAACTGGAACTCCATGTCAGTATTTGGAGATGGAGGTACCAGGAAGAATACCTGTTGGGCAGCCTTGGAAGAGATGAGCAGACCAGGCTAATGAAGGCCTCAAGAGGGGAGGGGTAGCATGGAAGCAGTGGAGACAGAAGAGCTGTAAAGGACAGAAACTAGTGGAGGCATATCGTTCACAAAATTCCTACACGAGTTGCTGGAAGGAAAACATGATGATGATGGTTAAAATTTTAGTTTGTCTTTTAAAATTATGTTATCCTGAGTAAATGTGAAAAATACTTTTCAAGAAAAAAGCACTTGGAATGTGACAGTAAGCATGACTGTAAGCAGGATTTAGAATTCTGAAAATCTTGAGCGTCATATGTTGTTATCAGCAGAGACATCACTGGTGTTCTACGAATCATAGTGTGGAATGTCAGATCTCTTAATTGGACAGGTAGGTAAGAAAATTTAAAGAGGGAAATGGATAGGTTACAAGTAGATGTAGTGTGAGGTTAAGTGGCAGGAGAAACAGGACTTTTGGTCAGGTGTATACAGGGTTATAAATATAAAATCAAATAAGGGTAATGCAGGAGTAGGTTTAATAATGAATAAAAAAATATAAATGCGGATAAGCTACTACGAACATCATAGTGAACACACGACCTGAGACGGTAAACATCTTAACTTTGCAGTCAGCACGTCTACTATTGTCACAAGCAGTATTGTTTTGCTCAAATTTAACGCATTACTTCTTTCTAGTTAAACGTGGTGCAGTGATCAAGGAAAGACAATGAAACTGATTTGTGGAGTGTAACTGAAATCTTCATTTGGCACTTAAATACAATGAATTTCACAAGATGATTCAAAATGAAAAATCTGTGTTCTCCACATTCCTCATTGTCCAGCCAGTAAAAGTTTTTAATTTTTGAGTTCTTGTAGTTAACAATGCTAAACTTTATATTTATCTTATAAATAAACTGAAAAAAACAGAACTCGTGTGCCTGTAAAGACATTTCAATAATATTGCTAAACTCAACAGTTGGAGTGCTGAGTCCCACTGAAGAATGACACAAATTCCTTGTTACGTATTTTTTATGGAGAATAAATAATTCCCTCTTCTCTTGAAGCTCACTGCTACAAGTAAATGTCTCCTTACATTTCAAACAACCATACCTTTCGAAACGTGTGTGCTAAGTAGCCAGAAAAATATACTACTGAACACTGTTCAGAGGAAAGGTCTTGCTGTGAGTCAGAAAAATACTTGTCAGCCTCAATGGTTCTCCCTTCTTCATCCATAGGGGAACCAGGGGTGTTTGGGATTTTGACGTTTCTAGAGCTCTCCAACAGCTGAGGTTCGTCATCTTCCGTTTGCAACACATAGTTGTTCAGTAACAGCATGTTGTCTGTCATTCCCACAATTTGAAGCATCATAAGGCTTCATTAGTGAGTTAATAGTACTTGTTTGAAACAAGTGCCTTAGTGTTATAACTGTTGGATTATGGTTGTTGCCTATTTCTGAGGGTACACAGAAAATAAATTCTCAAGAGCATCTTGATTCAATGTACTGGTCATTAAAAATTTAATGCTGACAGTTTGTTCCTCAAGAAAAAACTGAGCAGTAGCATTAACAGTCTGGATTAAACCCTTAATGCACGGTGGTGTCGTTATTTTAGCTGTCTTTTTGTCGGTTTTATTTATAGTACTTAAGACATCCTTTCCATTCTGTAGCATTTCCATTACTACTGGGTGTTGTTTTGATAGTGCACACCTGTATGGATTAGAGGAAAATGCTGTCCTGCTATTCAAAAATAAAACAAATTGTTCATAAATTCTATAAAAGTAGCTGTGTTCTCTGCTGTATCACTCTGCATTTTTTAGTCGCTACACAAGTTCTGATAACTGCAGCAACAGAGTGGCTGAAGACCTGGACTGCCATTTTCACATCCATTTTCTGGAATGAATCAGGTTGCAAATGACTGTCAATGAGTTTTATCATCATCCAGATTTTTTTTTTCCTCCTTTTTTTTCTTATCATTGTGATACATTTTCCTGGTGTCTTCGAATGAAACAACAGCATTGTTGGAAATGAAGTCACCACTAAGGAGGTTGTTTTGTATGCTTTTGAATAAATGTGGGACATCATAAATATAAAACAGTCTATGTCCATTCACAATGAAGTATAGCCCTTCAGGCGTAACCTGTAAATGGTTCACAACACTTAAGAGAACTAGCTCCCTGATGACAAACGACTAATTTTGGTTCTAGGTTTGTATTTTGCAATAAAATAATTAGTTCCTGTGAGAGTCCCAATAAATTTGCATGTTTTACTCCTGAATTAGACAAAAAATATGAAACAAGCAGTTTCGTTTCTAGTTACTGTAGATGCCTATAATCAAATGCATAATTTGCACTTTCCCTGTCACCCAAATCATGTAGACCTTCTACTAAATCGAGATCTTTTGCATATTCCAGATAATGCATTGTCGACATCTCATCAAAAGATACGAGGGTTGAATGAAAAGTAATGCCTCCAACTTCGTTAATCGGGTTTGGATGGGAATATTTTAATAAATCAAATACAGAAATAATCCTTAGAATGTGATCTTTAATTAACAATATTCACTTTTCCACATAATCACCAGCCAATTGGATACATTTCTGAAGCCGTCTTGGAAGAAGTAGACACTCTGTTCCCACAACCACAGTCTCACAGTTCTCTCAGTGTCTTCATCAGAAGCATAATGATGGCCCCGCAGATCGTCTTTCATTATTGGGAACAGATGGAAGTCAGACCATGCTAAATCTGGACTGTATGGAGGATGCCGACGGTGGTGAGATTTTCTCTGAAGTTCTGCTTTGGTGGCTTGTGAAGTGTGTGGTTTGGCATTGTCATGCTGCAGGAAAACATTTCCCTTTTCCTTTCCGACCCTTGTTACCTGTCGATTGTGCTTGAAATTTCTCTCTGAGTGATGCAATGATCGTCCTGAATCAGTCTGTCAACATTTTGCTTAAGAAACTCGGTGGTTGCTGTCACAGGATATATAACTCTTTGGCATGCAGGTCAGTTGTTCCTGCCTCAACATCTTTAAACTTACTTGTCCAGCGACGCACAGTACTCGCATCAACACAATCACCATAAACTGCTTTCATTCTCTGATGAGTCTTGTTTGGGGTGACACCTTTGGCTGTTAAGAATTTAATGACTGCATGTTGCATAAACCGCATTCATTGACTGACCATCTGCGCAGGGTTCCATACTTTACACTGTAACAATACAACTTTTCAGTGCTAAGGCTTCCCGCCAACTGAATCTGTAGAAAAGAGGCAACAGAACAAGCCAGTACCTGCCGCATACCAATGCTGCCAACTGTTAAAGAGTTATAAAGGTGGAGGCATTCAGTCAACCCTTGTACTACACATGCCTTTTCTAAACAGGTTTGGACACCTGTGACACCGATCCATTGTCTAATTGTGGACAGTCCAGGTAATAAGATACCCAATTTTCACAAAAATTTATATGCTGCAGGAGATTTGTAAAACAATATTAGGGAGAGATTTTTCTCAATAGAAGACCACGGACATTTTTTGCTCTTGCACTGCATTGCAGCCACTGCCCTGGAGTAATCAGATGGGAAGCAGAAACTGCTAAATACATAGGCAATATTATTTGAGCTCCTACAATGCAACAATCTACCCTTAACTTTTGACAAGTAGGAAGTTTTGTTTTTCAATGATCTGTTCATATTATGCATTTTCTGTTTCACTTTTTGCTTTCTAGGGGCATCATCATCATCATCATCATTATCATCATGTAGCATACCTAGTTTCCTTTTAATTTGTCTCACAGGCATTTCTGAGTTCTTTCAGATCTGGTAATGGTTCACACTTTTGTGGTGTTGCATTTGTTTCTGCCAGAAGGTGAGTAGCTGCACTGTATGTTCTCCTTGAAATGTTCACATTCAGTTCAGATGTAAATTTTACAGGAACTGCTGTGTGAATAAGTCATTGTTTCGTGCTGTTCATGAATTACTTTTAATCAAAATTGGCATCACACAGCAGTCTTGTGCAATTTTCCTGGGTCCATATCCAGCAGTTTGAAATTGCGTGTAACAATAACTATCTATCAGAAAAAATACAATATGTGTATATACCATTAACACATTTAGTAGCTCATTTTACATTAACTTGATAGAAAGGAATCTTTCATTAAGTATTTGCTAAGAGAGCTCTTTGTTTGCAGCCTTTTTTGAACTTCAAGCACTATGATTAATTCTAGGAATGTGGTCCTACAGCAAGGATGTTTTAAGCCTGGTCAACACTGAGCGAGCTAAATCAGGAAAAACTGCATTCTCATATGTATAGACAAATTTGAGCAGACGACATTGTCGTGTTTTGTTAGTAAACTTCACTCGCTTTCCACCGTGCGTCTGAAGTTTCTGCAAAAATTAAGAAACATGATTTGTAAATTCAATGTTAAGTGCACTGGCACTACTATGCATTTCACATCTAAGTACAAATTATTTTCCTACACAACTTTGCTTTCTTTGTCAAAACCAGCGGGCAAAATGATCCTATCTCAATATAAACGATTTACATCGTAGCTGTAATTAGAGGTCTGCACGGACAAGAAAAAACGTTACCCATCCGCTAGATCATTATCCACATCTGCCAAGTTGCATATCTGCATTCTCAGATATTAATGTTTTGTAAAGCAGTTTAACCTGCCACTGCTCTGTCAAAAGACTTGTGCCTGGCCTGAATTTTTGTCTGCTGATGTCCGCACTTGGTTATGGTGCGAATTAAGGCTGGTCATATTTCAGTGACAGTCATTTCAAATTTAAATTCTTTCACTTTGCATGTAACTTACTGTAAATGATACAAGAGTGGCAAAAACATATTTGTTCCTTATTTTTAAGTAGAAAGGCAGTTGATGAGAAGACATTTTGTACGTGATGAATTTTTAATTGTTGTTGGAAGGGGGCTACAAACACGGTAACATACAAGTGAAAGCATGGTTTGTGAGCATATTTTGGCGATGTCAACTTTGAAGAGTCACAGACGGCAAACCATAAGTATTTTAAAAATTTACTTTGTACAATTTAAAGATAACCCACTGATATCCGCAATAGAGGAAAGTTTTTTTTTTTCTTCAACACAATTATTACTGGGGATATCCGCATCCGCACAGACTTTTGCTGTAAGTAGTGTTGTTTTCAAGTAAAAGCTGTATGAGGATTATTACTGCATGGATAAAAAAAAAATTAAAATAGGCAGTGTCTATAGTTTGCATGCTATGCTCGTTCTCTTCTATTCTCCTCCCTTCATTCCAGTGTAAATGCTTGTTCACAGGTATAAACGAATGGCAGTGAATTATAGCGAATTACCTATGAATACTTGTTTGCAGAAGTGTAAACAAGATTTTACACTCGTTCACTTCGTTCGCTTTAGTGTACACCAGGATTTAGATGATGGGTATTATTCATTTATTTCACTGCGGTGATTTCAGCTCTAGAGCCATTTTCAAGTACCAAGACAAAGGTTTTGTAAAGTAATGCTTCTTAAATTGTGTTTACCAAATGTTATCACACTACGCTTTGCATTTTGTTATACATACCTTATATTGGTTTCAGTTTTCACATTGCACAGAAAAAAGCCTCTACAGCCAAAATTATGATAGTGAAGTAAGTAAACAGTTACAAAAAAGGTCAAATTGCAGCAATGATTTAATTTAAAAACAGGATCGAATGCTTAGGGCTCCTTATTAATTCATACTCGCAACTAACTTATTAATTTATGTGAATTTAAAATCCACTTCTGTAACCTTTCTTTATCTTTGACGGGAAATCTGAACATTTTTAATTCAGGATTTATCCGTCTACTCCTTCCACAGTTGATGTACTCGCAGGCACTTGGCATGACGACTCGATCCTCAAGCAACGGTATGTCAGAAACAGTTGTATTTCAGATGCCAGATGGTGGAAAGAGACTAGTGGCTGCATGCATTCAGACGAGGTTGCCACATATTTCACAGAACAGAGTGCCATCTGATGGTTGGTGCCACAAGTAAGGGTGTGACACTGTCGCCGCCTGGTGGCCATTCCCTGATAAGGGTTGCCAACTAGACCAAGCAATCGGGCAATCTGTTTCTTACATGATCTTGGGAATGCAAACGTGCAATATGGCTAAACAGAGATGGCTAGAGGACAGATGCAAGGATGTAGAAGCATGTATCACTAGGGGTAAGATAGATACTGCTTACAGGAAAATTAGAGAGACTTTTGTAGAAAAAAGAACCACTTGTATGAATATAAAGACTTCAGGTGGAAAACCAGTCTTAAGCAAAGAAGGGAAAGCAGAAAGGTGGAAGGAGTATATAGAGGGTCTATACAATTCTATGGAAATGGAAGAGGATGTAGATGGAGATGAAATGGGAGATATGGTACTATGTGAAGAATTTGACAGAGCACTGAAAGACCTAAATTGGAACAAGGCCCCAGGTGTGATAAAATTCCATTATAGTTACTGATAGCGTTGGGAGAGCCAGCAATGACAAAACTCTTCAGTCTGGTGAGCATAATGTATGAGGAATACCCTCAGACTTCAAGAAGAATATAATAATCCCAATTCCAAAGAAAGCAAATGCTGTCAGGTGTGAAAGTTACCGAACTGTCAGTTTAATAAGTCATGGCTGCAAGATACTAACATGAATCCCTTACAGAAGAATGGAAGAGCTGGTAGAAATTGACCTTGGGGGAGACCAGTTTGGATTCTGGAGAAATGTAGGAATGCGTGAAGCAATACTGATCCTATGATTTATCTTAGAAGATAGGTTAAGGAAAGGCAAACCTACATTTCTAGCATTTGTAGACTTAGAGAAAGCTTTTGACAATGTTGACAGAATACTCTCTTTCAAATTCTAAAGGTGGCAGGGGTAAAATACAGGGAGCGAAAGGCTGTTTACAATTTGCAAAGAAATCAGATACCAGTTATAAGAGTCGAGGGGCATGAAAGGAAGCAGTGGTTGAGAAGCGAATGAGACAAGGCTGTAGCCTATTTCGGATGTTATTCAATCTGTATATTAAGCAAGCAGTAAAGGAAACAAAAGAAAAATTTGGAGTAGGAATTAAAATCGACAAAGAAAAAATAAAAACTTCGAGGTTTGTCAACGACATTGTAATTCTGTCAGACACACTGAAGGACGCGGAACAGCAGCTGAACAGAATGGACAGTGCCTTGAGGATGTAAGATGAACATCAACAAAAGCAAAACAAGGATAATGGAATGTAGATGAATTAAATCAGGTGATACTGAGGGGATTAGTTTAGAAAATGAGACAGTTTTAGTAGTAAATGAGTTTTGCACTTTGGGAAGCAAAGCAACTGATGACTGTCAAAGTAGGGAAGATATAAAATGTAGATTGGCTATGACAAGGAAAGTGTTTCTGAAGAAGAGAAATTTGTTAACATTGAGTATACATATAAGTTACAGGAAGTCTTTTCTGAAACCATTTGTGTGGAGTGTAGCCATGTATGGAAGTGAAACATGGATGATAACTAGTTTAAACAAGAAGATAATAGAAGCTTTGAAAATGTGGTGCTACAGAAGATTGGTGAAGATTAGATGGGTAGATCACATAACTAATAAGGTGGAATGCAGACAGTATCAAACAGTGGAAGGTCGTGGATATGATAACAGTAATATGGAAAGGATAGATTGCTTCTCACCACATAGAGGAGGCCCTGAGTGGCAGAATGCCACAATGAAAAAGACTGCTTAAGCATTAAAGTTTCGTACAAATTTCTCCTTCCAACACACAAAATACAAACACCTTCACAAAAGCACAATGCTCACAGTGGTCACTGTCTCAAGTCACTGGAGATGATGCGAGCAGCAATCTGCTGTGGTGGGTAGTGAAGGTAAGGATGCAGTATGCAATAGGGAGGGATAGCAGTGGTGGGAAGGATGTTGTGTTGCTAGCTGGAGCGTGTGGGATGTGTTGGAGACAGGATAGACTGTTAGGTGCAGTGGTGTGGACTGTACTGGAGGGGGGGTGGGGGGTTCCAGGGAAAAGACTATTAGCAGTGTTGTTGGGACAGAAGGAGTATGTAGTGCTGAGCTGGGAGTAGGGAAGACAATAGGCAGGTGGAGGACAAGGACTAGTGAAGGCTGAGGCCAGGGGGTTACAGGTATGAAGGATATGTTGTAAGGAGAGTTCCCATCAGCACATTTCAAAAAAGCTGGTGTTGGTAGGAGTAATCTAGATGGTACAGGCTGTGGAGCTGTCATTAAAGTGAATACATCCTGTTGGGTAGCATGTTCACCATCTGGACGGTCCAACTGTTTCTTGGCCACAGTATGGAGATGGCCATTCATGTGGATAGACAGCTTGTTTGTTGTAATGCCCATGTAGAGTAGCTCTGTCGGTGACGTGGTAGGAGATGCCTGTGACCAGACCGGAGTGGTGGTGGTGGTGGTGGTGGTGGTGAAAAGTATCAGTGTGAAAGGAGAAAACGAAGGTCAAAGAAGAGATTTTCTTGGGCCAGCATTTTTGATGTTTTCATTTGTGTTTGCAGTTTGGAACATCCTTCACATGAGTAGTCTTAAGGAGAAAATTAGGCCAGATTTTAATTTTAGTGTTCTTGTTTTCAACTGGTGATAGGAGATGGCTGTCAGTAAAGAATGATTTCATGTGATACAGTTTTCTGTGAAGAAAAAGAAAAGCCATGTAGAGAACACTGTTCTGCTGATAGTTTGGGCAACCTGTAGCAGCACAAGAAAAGAAAAAAAATTCAATGATATTGATGCAATCTTTGATTCACAGAGATAAAAATTTGTGTGCTATTTTGCAGCATAACTCAAGTTGTATCATTTTGGGGGAATAGACACTAAATCCTGGACAAAATAGATGTTTCGCACTCTTCACACAACTGGAATTTTGTTTTACTTTTGTCACACTTTCATGAAAGTTTTAATTTACACAACTTGGATAAATACAGTTCTTGACTATCACACTGACCCAGATTCTTTTAATAAATTAGAAACAAACAGTTATTGGGTGTGAGGTTTTAGTGCCGTAGTGTTTAACATCAGCATTAACTTGGTCCACACCAGGCTATCAATTCACATTTTCTAGCTCCAAGGGCTATCACCTGGGCCTCCAAGGGATTTCACC
This sequence comes from Schistocerca cancellata, assembly GCF_023864275.1. NCBI lineage: Eukaryota > Metazoa > Arthropoda > Insecta > Orthoptera > Acrididae > Schistocerca > Schistocerca cancellata. The sequence continues at coordinate 174,291,296 of NC_064632.1, forward strand.
TGGCAGTGGTATTGGTCTGCAGACTGAACCAAGTGAGGGAGACCAGCTGCCTTGCAGGTTTGGTGGGGGACCGTAAGCTACAGGAATAAACTCGGATAGAAAATCTCCAGCTATGTTAGGCCTAATGAGCCAATAGTGGGATGCAATTAAATTACTTTTGATGTAGAAACAAGTATTGTAATGTTTTAAGACAACTATATTTCTCAGAGTTCTTCCCCAGTATTTGTGCTTGTTTTCCTCAGTTACCTTATTCTTTACAAAGGCTCAAAGAAGTACAACATTGTCAAGTTTGCAATATGCCACAGGCAACCACAGAAGTTCAATTTCTTGTTCAGTGAGTGTAGTACACTTTCCAAAAGGTATTCTTGTGACCTGAAATGTCGTCACACATGTCGTAGTAGGCCTGTTGCAGTAATTTCCTCGTATGACTTGGCATAGGTGTAAGCTCTGTGTTGTTGCTTTCCATCCGTTCAGTAATAGAACCCCTCCTCCATTTCCCAGTGATATTGCATTTATCATCATGTGATACGGAGCTTGACCTATAAAAATTGAAGACTGTTTGGTAATTTTTTGAGAACTCCTCAAAGCCACTCTTCGTAGTGTCTAGCACTTGTCTCAGAATGAAAATCTGCACCTTCTTTTTGTCCAGCAAAATATGACAAAATTTTGCAAGAACCCATCTTCTTTCTCAGTGTGGCAAATTAGAACCCATTTTCAAGAATTGAGTGGTGCTAGAACTTCTCTTTTCCAGCCATTCCACTTTTAAATACTTACTTCGTGACAACTGTATATGATACCTGCTGAACAAGGCATTTTTTGTTCCAAATGATTTGCACAACACTGACTGTAATAAGTGTGCATCTCGTGTGTTGAAAGTGTCTCATTTCCTGTTAGAACTCATCTCTTTTTTTTCCTGCTAATCACTTATTTTTCATTAGCACAGGTTTTTTGTTTTACTTTTTGTATCTGGAGTCATAAGGTTGTTTCACTCATATCAGGAAAATATTCTGCTTCAATCTTTAACATTTCAAATACGGCTGCTACTGTTAGAAACTGATTTTCCATATGGAAGTTGTTGATTTTCCATATGGAAGTTGTTGATTTTCCATATGGAAGTTGTTGATTTTCCGTATGGAAGTTGTTGATTTTTCCGTGTGGAAGTTGTTGATTTTTCCGTGTGGAAGTTGTTGATTTTTCCATGTGGAAGTTGTTGATTTTTCCATGTGGAAGTTGTTGATTTTTCCATGTGGAAGTTGTTGATTTTTCCATGTGGAAGTTGTTGATTTTTCCATGTGGAAGTTGTTGATTTTGTTCCCTCCTCCCCCAACTGGCCTCGAAGTAAGTGAATGCATTGATCACAATGGACTTCTTCACAGCTCTGTAAACAATATTTGGTGTCAAACAAGTAGAAGGCAGCTGATTATATGTGAGGATTGTCTCTCTCACACATGCAATGAGTAGCTGTAAGATTGTTTTCTGTTTGATTGGGAACCCTGATGTAAACACTGCATTAATGAAATACTTTTCAGAAGTCTGGCGACATAAGCATCCGACGGGTAAGGATGCAAAAACAAATGAATTAAACAAGAGATATTTGTGCTTTACGTAGATTTCTGTGTATAAAAACATGACAGCTGTGAAAGGCAACAACAGACTTTTTATCTTGTTCACGCATATCGCCACTAAGGAATTGCAGCAGCCTACATCTACCATTATTACGACAAAACTCTAATCAGAAAACAATGAAAATCCACCTGTGACTAGAGAATGGTTAAATCTTCACACTGCACAAAGGAAATTATTAATATAATTGTGGTCTTGCTTCTGTGACTCTTTGGAGTTGACACTCCCCAAAAATTCTCAAAAAAGGACTCTTTTTCTCTTAAATGTTACCACAAATTTGGCCCCCATTTAAACTAAAGTGAGCTATTTATATGTCAAATAAAACTAAATTTTTCCACAATTAACTGTTATGAAATGGTATTAGACAAAGTCCTAATGGAGATGGTATGTCCTTGGGTTCCTCCCACCTTTGAACAGGCTTACCCAGCCTGCCCAGCCTACACATTAACATGGGCACTGAACCACATTCCAACTCAGCATTTTTCACATTAAGAAACACTGGCAAAGGTGAAATAAGTGAGAAGTGATAAATACAGATCCCAGGACTCACTAGATATCAAACCTGACACTTCCTGATTTGTAGATTGGCACTTGATCAGTCACTGTAATGCCGTAATTTAAGTCCACTAGATATTAGAAATTCAGAGACATAATTATTTTTATGTAATAATTTGCACTGTAGCCCAAGGAATAAAATTTATCTGGACAGTTTATTTTGTTTGTATGAAAATGTAGATATCATTTTGCCTCTTTGTCATGAGATAATTAAAAGAAACTAGAATTACATTTCCTGCGGTGGCACAGATGCCATGCTAAATAGTGCTTCTGCCTGCAGGGCCGTGCCCGAGGCACACGAGAGCAGCAGCAGGACGAGATGGGAGATAGCTACTCTTCAGATGACTCGAGCAACAGCTCAGATGGCGACCGTGATCGCCGCTTGCAGTGTTCTCCTTCATAGTTGGCACCAGCAGCGGTTGACTGCCCCCCATCCCTATGTTGTGCCATCTGAACCCAGCAAAATTAATTTCCTCTTCCTTATAAGTGGACATGGAGTGCCTGGCTTCTCAACTCCCACCTTGTTAGCTCTGTAATCCTTCAATAGGATTCCTGTAATATACATTCATTCTTTGTGGCATGTTTGAGAGGAGTTTGTGTACCATCAATTCACTTACATGTCAGCTCAATGGATCATATCCATTGCCTGTCCATTAATACCAAATAATATTAATAGAACATATTCTTCTCTTAAAATATTTGTTAGAATTATTTGTGCTAATTATTTGTTCATTTGATGTTTGTGTAAAATGTTACTAAAAACCAAAAATTTGGAGAACAGATTTTTTTTTCTTCTGTATACATGCCACAACTCTTCATGAAATTAAATTTTATTATTTGGGTGGTTTAATATGTTGGCATTCTGATCCTTGTAAGTGCCACTCTCTTCTACAAAGGTATGTTTGGGATCAGAAAATGTGCTTTTCAGCTCCAGCAGAAACAAAGACTGAAATAAGATTTGAGGTTTGGCATCACATGCATGAATAAATAACATATAAGTGAATGTGATATTTGTCAGTCCTCACCATTAAGATTGACTGTTTTATAATACGGATTGTTAATTCTTTGCTTCTCTCTCTCTCTCTCTCTCTCTCTCTCTCTCTCTCTCTCTCTCTCTCTCTCTCTCTCTGCCCCCCCCCCCCCCTCCTGCCCCTCTTTTCCCCTCCTCCTCCTCCTCTTACTCTGTCTCGTCCTCCTCTCTTCTTACATTTTCAGTTATTTTCTTAAAAATTTCAATGGTTTATTGTTGCTCTGTATAGATGTTAGCTCTGGCATTGTAAGTTATATTTTGATGTTTCACATACACTGTTTGAAATGAGATATATTTTTGTTGTATGTGAGCGTCTTGAACCACTGTTACAGAAACTTTCAGAATGTAAAATGTTGTAAATTTGTCTAGTTATGATGTAAAAGAGAAAGTGTAAACAATAATGTAAATTTTCAATAAATCACACACACATAAATTCCACACAGTTATTTACACACATGGTAACGCGCGCACACGCAAACAGACTTCCATTGTAAATAATGACTGGGGTGCTAATTCCTGTGAGTTACATAAAGCTTTTTTTTTTTGTCATGCCTTGTGTCCTGTTTAGCATGTTATATAGGCTACAGTAGTTTCTTGTCACTCGAAAATTTAAATTTTATTATAATTTCTGGTGAGGAGACATGTAACCATATCCAAGGCATGAGAGAAACTGTCACACAAAATTTAAATAGTTCGTTTTCAAATGATTCTAACTATTTTAAACCCTTGCCAATACCTTTATGCATTTCAAGTGTTCTACTTGTGTGATTATCACACACTCCCTATTCCACCAGCAGTGGGGTTTGTGGCTTTGTAATATTCAGAATATAGGTCATTGAATGGGCTGGCTTTGTGTGTGGAGACAATTTACACTAGACTGGTACTTGTACCCTTACACTGTTGATATGTGCAGCTGCTGAATTATCAACACCCCCACAAATCTGTCAGTTTTTGTGACACAATCACTTAGCAGATAAGGAGCCTCATCAACAGATGCTGTAAATTTACAAAAGGCTGTAATCTGTATGCATTTAGTCTCCTCCCCTTGCCTAACCTATTCCTCCTCCTCCCCCCCCCCCCCCCCCCCCCTCCATGCTTTATCAGCCTCTTATTTTCTAGTGATTTCCTTGCACTTCTTGCTATTTCTGTACAGTCCTTTCCACTGAGACATTGCACTGTGTATTTTGTTTAATGGAATATTTGTTGTTGTACAACTCCTTTAATGTGCCACACAATGCAGTACATTGCAAGGACAAGGCGAGAAAGTCACAGCCTGTCAGAGATTATACTGCTATCTGTCAAAGTTTTTCCACCGTTGATGGTCTATTGCCAATAGAAATTGTACATGGTTGTTATAACAAGTTGTGGAAATCAGCGAATATAAGAGAACTTCAAATGTATGTGGAAAATATCTGGGAAATTTGAAAAAAAAGGCCTGGAAAAATGTCATTTTTGTCTCAGTAGGTGTAATGGTTTGTTTATTGAGATGTCTTACATCATCTCTGGCTGAGTGCAGCTTAGTATGTGCGCCACTTCCCTACTCCCCCATTCTTACTGCTTCTCCTGTTTCTACCATTCCCCTCAGCTTGCAGTCAGTGCTGCCACCACTTCTTGCCACTAGCCTAGCAGCTGCTGACGAGAGGTAGGGAGGCGTGAGGAGTGGTTTGTTTGGATCTGATCCTCAGAGACTGTTGACACAGCATCTGGAGGCGGCGACCATGTATGCGTGAGTTGTATTTGAGTGATTGCGTGAATTTGTTATGCTGTCATTTTCTGACAGAGGCTATGGCCAAAAATTTAGTTGTGAGAGTGTGATTGTCTTTTCTATGTGCCTGTCTGTGGCTCAGTGATCATCTTCACGGTGAGTAGCTACATATTATCATTTGTACCGATTCTCAGAGTATTGGTGCTACTTACCTGTTGCATGGATTGATCACCAAGGTCTCATTTCAACAACATCGTGTCTGTGACATGCGAAGAGATGGCCACACGAATGGACTTCCATGACAGGCCAAAATCACAGGCCATTTCTGCAGTTATCTCTAATGGATCGGGCCTTCTGATATGAAGCCATTCGGTTCCCACCAATGTGCAGGCCTGACAATGGATCTTGTCTCACCAATCTGCCTGCAGTCCGGGTCTGACTGTGTGTGGTGTAATGCAGTGGATTTACATGGTTTATCTATGGACCAAGGCCTGTGGTGCTCCTGGGCAGGCCAGAAGCCATCGGCGATGGATTCCAGAAATTACGACTGTCTCCCTACAAGTACATTGTACATTGTGGGGTTTTATAGACATTTTACTCATTCAAGTACATTCTGGCACTCCGAAAGTAGTTTATATATTAGAAAGTACGGACGATAAGAAGAAGAAAAGTGTGCCAGTCGCTGGGAGTTTGTGTGCTATGTACTCAATTATTTCTTGAAAGAAAAACCGCACAATACCTGTAAAATAACATTGGGTAATAACTGATAATAACTAACATAGTAGAACCGACATTTTATTGGCAGTCGCTAAAAGTGTTGGTTTAAACAACTCTTCCCTGGCTTATACTCTACTTCCAAAAGGTCTACTTTTTTTCTGAGGTTATTTCTAAAATCAGTGAAGGTATCTTAAATCTGTCGTGCAACTCCAAAGAAATGCGTATTTTTGTCACCAAACGTGTTTCATTTTATTGAAGTAAAATAACGTCAGTGGTCTTAATAAAACATATACACCATTTCACTTGCTTTCTCCATCTAAAAACAGTTCATTACAAAAGTTGTTGATTTTAGTACTTAAGATTTTTGCTCACACATTTAGAAATAAAGGTATTCCTTATATTTTTGTCAACTTACATCTTCAGTTACCCTTGAGATCTCAAAATTTGTCAGGGAAAAATGCTAAAACTCATCTGGAAATCAGGGAATTTCACTTGGGAAACCTGTGACAACCCTATATAAGAAATCTGCTCCTTCATTGTCTGTGGATGAATCCAAGCACAACAATAAGATAGTACATGAGTGATATATTCCATAGCAGAAACATCAAGAAAGTGAGCAATGTGTAATGAGCAACTGACAAAGATGTATGAAGCAGCTGACAAAGTGGGCACATCTGAAAGAAGGGTAAGATATAGTTTACATGAGGAGTTAATTACAAGAATGCTTAATGGGGGCAAAAGTAAATGTGAAAACAAATGTCAGGATCATTTTAAAAAGAATCATGCAAATTTTGTGTGAAAATTTCTTTTGATAGACAATATTTGTATCTGTAGTTTCATCTGAGAAATGAAATGGCTAACAAAGCAGTGGGCATAACCCATTGGTATTACACCAAAAATTCATCAAATGGAGAAGCTATTGGCAGCATTTTCTGGAATGCAAAAGGGAATAGCCATCTCAGTTACTGCCACTTAGTTAACTTTAATTGGCAAATGTGCTGGAAGTCTTCTGGATCGATTGGGTGCAGAACTTTCTACAAGTCCTAGACTGGCCAGAGATGCTTTGGTACAAATTGTTGGAATGTCTGTTCCATTTGCCATATTTAGCCTCCTTTGACTTTCATAACTTCCCACATACAAAGAAGTTTGTGACTTTAAAGTTTATAGTCCAATGGAGCGGCTATGAAGAATTGCTTTAGATTGTGTTCTCTATAGGAAATGAAGTTCAGTCTTGTATAAATTTTTGTGTGTGCAAATTCTTTGAGCTCAAAGAAAATAAAATCTAGTATCTTAGACATTAAATATTTAAAGCTGTTGTTTATAAGAAAGAGTAGGTACATGGAATAGTGCTGCAGAATAAAAATAGTATGTTCTGATTTCATGATAAACAGTTTGGTTTTCACAAATTCAGCACAGCAGCTTGAATTTCACGTCTTGTAGGTTGCAGCAAGATAGTGGAGTTACGAAGAATAATTGCTGAGCTCTTGTAACATAGCTGTGTTAAAAATCATATCCAAAAGCTTCTCAAGAAAGTGGATGGTGATTTTGACTTTCAGGGAAAGTATATCAGCCCTCTTCTACATCTACATCTACATCCATACTCCACAAGCCACCTGACGGTGTGTGGCGGAGAGTACCTCTATCGGTTCTCCCTTGTATTCCAGTCCCGTATTGTTCGTGGAAAGGAGGATTGTCGGTATGCCTCTGTGTGGGCTCTAATCTCTCTGATTTTATCCTCATGGTCTCTTCGCGAGATATACGTAGGAGGGAGCCATACCTTCGGTGAAGGTATGTTCTCAAAACTTTGACAAAAGCCCGTACCGAGCTACTGAGCGTCTCTCCTGTAGAGTCTTCCACTGGAGTTTATCTATCATCTCCGTAACGCTTTCGCGATTACTAAATGATCCTGTAACGAAGCGCGCTGCTCTCCGTTGGATCTTCTCTATATCTTCTATCAACCCTATCTGGTACGGATCCCACACTGCTGAGCGGTATTCAAGCAGTGGGCGAACAAGCGTACTGTAACCTACTTCTTTTGTTTTCGGATTGCATTTCCTTAGGATTCTTCCAATGAATCTCAGTCTGGCATCTGCTTTACCGACGATCAACATTATATGATCATTCCATTTTAAATCACTCCTAATGCGTACTCCCAGATAATTTATGGTATTAACTGCTTCCAGTTGCTGACCTGCTATTTTGTAGCTAAATGATAAAGGATCTATCTTTCTGTGTATTCGCAGCACATTACACTTGTCTACATTGAAATTCAATTGCCATTCCCTGCACCATGCGTTAATTCGCTGCAGATCCTCCTGCATTTCAGTACAATTTTCCATTGTTACAACCTCTCGATACACCACAGCATCATCTGCAAAAAGCCTCAGTGAACTTCCGATGTCATCCACCAGGTCATTTATGTATATTGTGAATAGCAACGGTCCTATGACACTCCCCTGCGGCACACCTGAAATCACTCTTACTTCGGAAGACTTCTCTCCATTGAGAATGACATGCTGCGTCCTGTTACCTAGGAACTCCTCAATCCAATCACACAATTGGTCTGATAGTCCATATGCTCTTACTTTGTTCATTAAACGACTGTGGGGAACTTCCAGAAATAGGCATGTTGAAAGTTACAGAGCTAAATATGTTGTCCGGTAATTCTGTCAGTAGAAATAAAAAACCTAATATATAATAATAGAGTTCATTACACACAAAGGCCGCATGGGGTAGCCATGCAGTCTGAGGTGCCTCGTCACGGTCTGCGCGGCTCTCCCCCTTGGAGGTTCGAGTCCTCCCTTGGGCATGGGTGTGTGTGTTGTCCATTGTCCATAGTGTAAGTTGAAGTAGTTTGGTCCCATAAGACCTTACCACAAATTTCCAAATTTTACACACACATCTGCTCACATTATGGTGAAAACGCAGGCATCATGCCAGCTTATGTTACGAGTAATGGAGACAAGAAAACACCAGTAATATACTACAGATGGTGTGGAATGTACACTGGATTGGCCAGTCTGTTCAAAAGTCAGTAATACAGTAGTGTGTGTTTACAATCTGAACTATACAGTGGATAAACCTAAATGAAACGGTACTATTTTGGTTACAGAACTAAGAGTGTGATTTTTTGTGTATAGAGAAGCAAGTGGTAATGGTATAGAAGCTGTATCAGGCCAAATACCTATGTTTGAAAACATCTGTCACAGGAGTTGGACGAGCACATCTTGTGGCACATGGTCTTTAGTATTTTAATTTATCGTTTGATGATATGCCCCCTCTGTTTTCTGTTGTTGAGAAATGACTCCATGTGTGTGTTAGGGGTAGACCTTTAATGCCATATCATTTTAGTTTCACCTAGCAGAATTTTATGGTCATTCCACATGATCAAAGACCTCAGCAAAAATCACAAAACGTGCTTATAGGGTATTTTGTATTTAGTTTAGTAGAACTGAGTTTGAGGTCGTATATTGCCTTCTCAATAGAAGATCCTAGAGGGAATCTAAACTGGGGTGTTGTTGAGAGGTTATTCTTGGAAAGGCGGTTCGGTTTTTTGTTGTGAGCTACCTTGTTGAGAAATTTTGAGTATGTAGTAAGGAAAGAAATCTGTCTATAATTAGTCAGTTGCTCATCTCAACTTTTATATATTGGTGTTACTACTGCATACTTAAGACTTTCAGGGAAGACACTGTGAATCATTGAGAGGGAAATCATCAGAGCCAGAAAAGGTAATGAATTACTTGGAGATGCAATTTTGAACTGCTGTTGTGAATGCTGCACCTTGGACATGTTGTACAAATAAATATTATTGTATGAAAAAGTGTCTCCTTTTATTTTTGTCATTGTCACCATACCAAAGGTACATGTGAATTTTTCTCGTTTTCACTTAAGTATTTGATTCATTCATTTCAGGACAGTTAGCCCAATGAATGAAGGCAAAAAAAGGTCGATTAAGGGAAAAAAAACTGTGCAGTCACAAAGTTTTGCACAACATAGGAGGGAGTGTCATGAGTAACATACTAAAAAGCATGAGTGATGGCTATGAGCTTTGGGGTAGGGTATTTAAAGGTCAGTTTTGTATGTTTTTGTCAAGTAACTCGAATGCAGCAGTTCCTAGCGAAAATATTTCACCATACAAATTTAAATTACATTAAATTTCCTATAAAAGAGGTTACATCCATATTTCTGTGTTGCAGGAGATGGAAAAATTACAGATTAGTAAAAATATTGTTCTAAATGAAGAAATTACTGTTTATCTTTAAATGAAATTTGTTAATAACAAATATTAAAAGTGTGTTGTATGCCTAAGTGCAGTAAGAGAGAGACTGTGTTCTAGTGGTGTAGCAGGTTGCAAGGGGGAGGGGGGGGGGGGGGATGCACGAGGTACAAGTGCAAGGGAAGCTAGGTCACTGGGTTGCTCTCATGCACTTCCCTTCTTCATAGATCTGCTAACTGAAAGATAAGCAGGCGATTCCCCGCTCTATCTGCCCCATTATGTCATAAGAAGCAATGACAGAGTGATTCACAAAGTAAAACGGTCCCTCCACAGCCCACCTTCTGAATCACTGGTGACAGAGTGCGCAAGCATGCCCGGGAAGGCTTATTTTGCACAAAATGCTTTAATGCTACATGGAATGCTGACCATCATCATATTGAACAGTTACCATACTGGGGCTGTTTGGAACATAAGCTTTGCCATCTAGTCCAGTTTTCCCACCATCTTTATGTTCATTCAGGTTTCTTTTCTCTTTCTCTTCTTCTTCTTCTTCTTTTTTTTTTTTTAAATACAAAAAACATGCACCTTCGAATCTTTCAGCCATTTAGCTCTTGGCCACTTCCTTCACATCTCCATTTCGTGTATCTTCTTGGGAATCCTGTTTTTTTTCCATTCTCTTTATTTATCTATACCATTTAGCCTCAATGTTTCTATTCTTCTTTGCAAGGATTACTCTCTCAGTGTTTCCATTATCTTTTCATTCCTTCTCTCTCCTTGTTACTCCTGACCTACTTCTGAGAAACTTCACTTCGTAAGCTTGTAATCTGCTTATATCTCTTTTTCTTCATTATTCATGTTTCAGATGCATAGGTCAGTATTGGGATGTAGAAGCTTACACCTTACATATATTACTACTATGCTTTTTTGTGGGCTGTCTTTGTTCTGAAACAAGCTCCTAAGGATTCGTGGGAATGCTTCTGCCTGTCTACCAGGTTCACTGATCTTTCTCAATACTTTCATTTTCCTCCTTCACATTTCCCAAGTACTTAACACTTTTCACCTACTTCAATTGTTCACCTCTATTTCCGCTAGTTGATCTGTCTTCCTTTCTAATTGTAACCAGGATATCACATTTGTTGACATAAATTTCATTCAGTACTGTTCCTCAATTTCTGTCAAAGCATCCAGCTGTTCATGAATCTCCTCCTCCCTATTTTTCCAGATCATGAAGTCATCCATGAACCCCATTGCTTTCATTTTGTCTTCTCCAGTTTTTCTGTCATCTTAATCATTATCTTGCGGTTCGCCGATGACATTGTACTTCTGTCAGAGACAGCAAAGGACTTGGAAGAGCAGTTGAACGGAATGGATGGTGTCTTGAAGGTAGGATATAAGATGAACATCAACAAAAGCAAAACGAGGATAATGGAATGTAGTCGAATTAAGTCGGGTGATGTTGAGGGTATTAGATTAGGAAATGAGTCACTTAAAGTAGTAAAGGAGTTTTGCTATTTGGGGAGCAAAATAACTGATGATGGTCGAAGTAGAGAGGATATAAAATGTAGACTGGCAATGGCAAGGAAAGCGTTTCTGAAGAAGAGAGATTTGTTAACATCGAGTATAGATTTAAGTGTCAGGAAGTCATTTCTGAAAGTATTTGTATGAAGTGTAGCCATGTATGGAAGTGAAACATGGACGGTAAATAGTTTGGACAAGAAGAGAATAGAAGCTTTCGAAATGTGGTGCTATAGAAGAATGCTGAAGATGAGATGGGTAGATCACATAACTAATGAGGAAGTATTGAATAGGATTGGGGAGAAGAGAAGTTTGTGGCACAACTTGACCAGAAGAAGGGATCGGTTGGTAGGACGTGTGTTGAGGCATCAAGGGATCACCAATTTAGTATTGGAGGGTAAAATTCGTAGGGGGAGACCAAGAGATGAATACACTAAGCAGATTCAGAAGGATGTAGGTTGCAGTACTGGGAGATGAAGAAGCTTGCACAGGGTAGAGTAGCATGGAGAGCTGCATCAAACCAGTCTCAGGACTGAAGACCACAACAACAACAACAACAACAATCATTATATCATCTAAGACCACAATAGAGAAGAGAGGCGATAATGCACATCCCTGTTTCACATCACTTGTTTGCTATAACCAATCTATCCTTTCATTTCTCACTTTCACACAACCCAGACTTCCACAGTACATCTATTCCATTGTGCTTGTTGTCTCTTTTTCCATTCCCTTCTTTTCTAGTACTTCCCAGACCTTCCTAATAACATGAATGCAAGTAATTCATATGGATTTCTATGTAAATTTTTGCAGATTGTTGTACGCTACTAGAGGGGAAATTGATTATTGGTCATTCTGTATGTATTGTTTTTATGGGAAAGGCAACTTTCCCCACCATGAGTGCTGCTCAGTTTTTGGTTTACAGACAAATTATACCTTCCCAGCATTTTAATTGTGTTCTCTTATGTGAACAGACAAAACAACTTCATTCAGAATGTTTTTTATTTTACAGTGAGTGACTTTTCCACAAGAAATAAAATTAAGAAAATAAGATGCAAGACTTATACTTTACTCATACAACACTCTTTTCATTCCTGTACAGAATGGCTGGAAGCTGGTAATTTTTCATATTTCATAACAATTCGTTGTTAAATTTATTCCTAGAATATTCCATTGTAGTGCCATATTTTCACAGTCTGTAATACTTTATTAAAATGTGTTTAGGTACGTATAAACCAAGCATAATGTAAATAAGTGATTGTTCCCATTTTTTAACCACTAATTCAACTGAAGCTGCTTGAATTCTGCTAAAACAAATCATGGTTCCATATTCTGTCTCAGTATGGATTAATATATTTCACAAAACTGATTTATGAAATTATATTTCATGACCACCAAAGTAGCAATTTTCTGCCAAATCGCCCATCATTTCTTCATTATATTGATGTGTCCCATATAAATATTTACAAACTTTGCAGAGCCTGGTCTAAGCAACAAACAAAGATGAAATGATGCTAATCACATAGAGAAAGTTGTAGAATGGAACAATCCTCCAACAAAATGAGATTAAGAAATGTGAACAATTCAATGTTTCACATGTCTACTTTTGTCGTGACAAGAAGGCACATTTCCATCATTGATGGGCTCACGTATAAAGCTAACAAACATTGTTTACATCTTTCATAATCAACTATTGGTGAACTGGAGTGAATAATAAATAGCATTTCTTATATCAATCACTAATACAAAAAGGGTTCATTTCAGGCCAACATGTTTTGGTTGTCTGCTGTCATTGTTCAGTGTGCCTTTAACTGTAACATTTTCGTAAGGTTCTCACACAGATAAATGTGAAAAAAATTAATAAAATCTGACTTTGACACTCGTGGAGACAGGTTCTTTCTACATTATGAGAATGAGTTAGGAGAGAGCCAACATAGAGTTAAAATTGTTTGTTCATTGAACAGTGAGGTTCCAACCCTTTTTAAAATTACAGCCTCTAAAACCAATTACAGATTTGGTAAGTAGTAATTTTGGTATTGGAATCAAGGTATTTAAAGCATTATTATGAAAGAAAACAGTTTCACAAATTAATACGTAATTATTCAATAAGCAGACCACAGATCATAACCTACATCTTGCTTCCTCAACCACAACCGAGGAATCAGTCTCGAAAAGACAAGCGAAGAAAGGAACGTTTTCTTGTTACAAAAAGTGATAAATCACGTATGCAGCTTCTCATGCTGTTTATCCATATCTTTGATTGCTCTACTTCTTAAATCTGTCATACAATATTTTATTACATTTATATTAGCTTTTATTTAAAAAGTAATGTTATGAGTGATATGATTAGTACTGTGATATTTCATGGATATTGAGTTGTTTATAACTCATGACTAACTCCTTGAGCTATCTAAATATTTAGGCTTTGGCTTAAAGCATATCATTAAGCTTGATAAAGCTGGTGATGGAAGCTAGTATATGGTGGACCAAGAGGATGATGAATGAGGTACAGTTTCAGTTTTAAAAAAAGTAGGTTTATATCCAGATTGGAGAATTAGATCAGGTGCATTAAAAAATCTAGAAATACAAAGGAATGGACAGTGAAGTGTGTAAATAAATGGCCAACTCATGTGTTTTCCATGCAGTGTGGTAACAATAAATATGTGAGAAAATGGAAAATGTACAAGGGAGTTCCTTGCATATTATTCGATAGCTACAATAATGTTTAAAGAAACAGAAGAAATAACTGCTGAGAAATACAGACTTCACTCTGCCTGAAGGGGAAATATAGAGTACAAATTGGATAGATTAAAAATTCTAGTAAACAGCATAACTTAAACTAATAGGCAACAGATAATCAGAGCTGGAGAAAACAGAGTTAACGAAATGGATTCCATAATTAATGGAATTAGCGAAGAAATAAACCTCTCAAGAGCTTTTAAAAGAATTATATAAATCATAATACATGCTCTAACTAGTAACTTATACTGTGTTGGCATACAGGAAAAATTACTTAAAAATATTTTCAGCGAATTACACAACGGAGAAACAATATACGGACGATTTTAAAAACATAATTGCATTTCGACCGGCGTCTCTATATGAATGCCACGTTTTATAAATACGAAGTTAAATATTGTTTGATGGGACCTGTCGGGTAAGGGGGTTTCAAATCAATACTGAAAGTCAGAGTGTCCTGGGATTTATAAACATATTTGGCAGGGGGAAAGGTAGGGTTGTATAGCAAAAGATTTATGGCCAAGTTGACTGCGCCTAGACATAAGGACTCGCGCGACATAGATTCAAACATTAAAGCACTTTACGAGAGGGAGAGGTATCACCTGTAATAAACGTAACACGGCCTCGAGACGAGGTTCTTCAAGATGCTAGTAGGTAGCAGCACGGTCGTATGGTAGAGTAGGAACGACGTGCCTGCCGCGGAGATCGACGTATCAGTTCCGATGTTCTCCAACAGAAGTCGTCTTGGTCAACGCGATCCACTGTTGTTTCTGCGCACGCGTAGGCGGTGCAGGAGGTTCGGCGAAAATCGGTACTGCTGACCGAAACGGTACAAAATTGTGCGAATCGTTGTGGATACACCTACCAAGTGCGAGGAAGAAGAGGAAGCTGTACTTTATGAAGCGGCAGGAGGAAGAATTACATTCGGGCAGCGAACCGTTCGAAAACCGGCCTTAGGTAAGTGAAGAAAGCGCAGGTGAAAGAAGTGACGCGGCGGCATCATCTGTGCACTGGCTCCGGAGTCCTCTTACCGCAGCAGACGACGCGCGTATCCACATGCTGTTTGTCTCGAGCCTAGCCAGTGTCATCAATCGGGTGTCCTGTTGTTGAGCGGAACGAGTAATTGCTGCTTAAGTCTGTGCGTTATTAGTGAAGTTCAACAGTGCTCACTGTTGCAGGCACAACAGAGGCGTTCCTGAAAGCAGTCTAGGTCACACTCTGTCAAACGCGTTTTTTCTGCTGTTCAGGCTGAAACTATTTGTCCATTGGGTAATTGGCTGATGTATGTTTATTTTTTAGAAGAAGCCACAAGTACGTCTGAGCTACGATAAACAGTTCTTAGCTGACTGCACGAGTGGTTAATTCTACCAACCGCTGAGATGTGTGTATTTTATCCTCGCACGTCTGTCTCCTAAGTTTAGTAGCGATTTACGTCTCTGTTAGTTTCTTGCGATTTGTCTGACAGCTACGGATCGCCCTAGTAGATGTTTCGTGACAATTGGTCTCTTTGCTGTCGCTTCAGCCTGACGGCGCGTTCTAGGTCCGTATCTGGCCCGTCAGCTGTTAATACCTTCAGTCTCAGATAAGAGAAATGCTGAAGACTGCCGATGCAGTTTCGTTAGGTTCCGGCTTCCCGGCATGACTGTTTGCTACTAGAACGGTCTTCGTAATACACGAGCCGACACCATGCACTTTTGAAACAGTTGCTTTATTTTCTTCTGCGCGTAAGTATAGTTTCATCCTAAGAACTTGTTATCACAAACTGCTGTTTTTATAAAACACTATTAATTTTATGAAAATTTTTACCGACTAAAACTGTCGGGTTTTATCATTATTCACCGTAAAAAGTTTTTATCAGAAGGAATCGTTAGGACGAAATTAGTACTACCATTATTAAATGAGTATCAGAATTCTAGGAAGTTTCTGTCAATAACGAAAAACACCGACAATGGTCCTAGGAAACAATAGTGCAATGTAATTAGTTATTGTGCAGAGCCTTTGGTTTTTGTTTCAATGTCTTGTAACGATTTCGGCTCTAGTATTGTATCATCCCAATGCGGGAAATACATAGCAGAAAACCCACCCCCACACAAACAAGTGTTTACGGTTACACAGGTAATCTATACATTATCGGAAGCGTGTTTTTAATTTTGGGAAAATAAATAAAGGTCTTAATTGCTACTGTTTCCGTCATTCCATCACCTGGAGTTCCCGAACTTTTCAACTAGTATTCTGGGCAGATAGTTGACGTCAAAAAGAAACGATGTTGGTTGAAAGCAAACGAAAGGCAATTCCTCGCTGTTGTGTAAATATGTCTGTTCTTTCATTGGCATTGATGAGACCTGGGAACGTAATTTTCTGATAACTTTACTGTGATCAAT
Source organism: Schistocerca cancellata (assembly GCF_023864275.1). Lineage (NCBI taxonomy): Eukaryota > Metazoa > Arthropoda > Insecta > Orthoptera > Acrididae > Schistocerca > Schistocerca cancellata. Next base: position 174,307,777 of record NC_064632.1, read on the forward strand.
ATTATTATATAATAATATTCTTTTGAAACATATGATTCAACATCATAAAAATTCTTTTGTTTGGCTCTGATGGCCATGTTCAAAAATGAACATCTTATCTTCGGATAATAGTGTGATTTATTGTCGCGTTTTTTTCTTAATAAACTGAATAATTTATTTTAAGCCTTCTGTGATGTTTTAACAAATTTTGTACTGATGATTGACACAACCAAGTGAGAAGTCCACGGACAACGTTCTCTTAACTTAATTTTACAAGAATTCGATGTCTAATTTCTGGAAAGTCACGGAAGATATGCACACAAAGAACATTTCAAAATTAAGGGATTTAAAAACACGAACTTTGAAATATCTCCATAGTGCAACATAATCTATTTGGGACGCATTGGACGCCTTTTATATAGGTTCAGCAGTTTTGTGTCCTCTCCGAAATCTTGTGCATGAGTTTCACTAGAGTAATAGTGCTCATTGCTACATGAGTTAGACATCAGATGAAAGTATGTGACATCACATATGCTAAAATCCACCATCAGAACGTGATTATAGCCTTATTAACTCTTGTTAACAAACTACAGAGAAATAAACATTAAAACATTGTAAACTGCTGATACCTAAGTTTATTCTCTAATACGATTTCAGCACTTTTCGTGTTTTAATATATCAACTTCTCAACTTGCCTGTTTCTTCTTGATCACTCTACTGCAAAGCTTTATATAATTTTCTGTCTTTGGTTGCTTTTAGTTCCTTCGATGCTTCCCTTGTTATTGCAGTCTTTACTTTGTATGTTTTGAGACTATAGTTTTATTCAACTTCTGCTCATTCGTCAGTATTCCTTGTGCATTCGACACTGCTCTGGTTAGTTTATGAAACATCTGCAAGAAACGTCAAAAGTAAAGTTATGAGATTTTATAAAGTAATGTTAGTATCCACCTTGTTCTACGGACCAGAAAGTCGGGCTCCAAGAAAGAAAGCTCTTAGTCGATACGAAAGACAAGAAATGATTTTCGTCAGATCAGTAAAATATTGTAGCAGAGAAGGTAAGACCAGGTACTTCTGCATAAGGTAGAATTAGGGTGTGAGATCTATGATAGAGAAAACTCCGCAGAATGGAAAGGAATGGAAGGACATCTTTTGCTTATGTTGGATACGGGATCCCAAAGTTAGCTTAACATAATAAACCTCTGGGGAGAAGACCAGATCAGTGGGCTGACACAGGACAAGATGGGGAAGCCAGAACAGGCTTACCCCAGCCTAAAACTGGAAAGCCAGCAGAACAACAAAATGAAAACTAATGTATACTATTATTATTGTTGTTATTATTACCACCTTTAAATTACCTTATCAAACCGTTGCAGCGATTGTAATCTTAATTTAGGGCTCGAGACACCCAAACAAACAAACAGATTTTTATAGTTTGCAAACACACCGAAACTTGAAAGAAAATTATTACTGGGAAACAGGTGCAAAATCACTGACAGTGACAGTTACAGGCAAAGATGTTACTGAGGAATCAGAGGTACCAGTAATAGTAGCAAAAAAAGCATTTCTAGCAGTTAAAGAAGACATGAAGTACTACCAGGAAGTGTTGTACAGCTTCATTGTAGAATTTTATTTATTTACTATCCATCTCTAATCATATAAGAACCAAAGATGTCATCAATTTGAGTACATACACAGATACATGTACCAATGCATATACACATTGTGAAAAAAATATTTTGAGATATAACTGGCTGTTGCTATTACTGATCAAAATACAAATTTGACCGCCTAACAATACATGGCCTGCCGGTATCCATTATAAATACACATAAATGTACAACTTAAATGAGACTACACCTATGGAAGTGAAATAATTGCAAGATCGTGTCAATGCAAGTTACCTAACTCGTTGCCCTTGGTAGTTCTAAATCGGGAATAGATGGTCTGTATAACGAACAAAGAGTTATACAACCTGACATCTATTTTATTTCTTTTGCCCTTGTTGACAGTTGCTGTGTTCCAGCTCGTAAACAACTCAATAATGGCTTATAGCTGAACTTGCAACTGTGCGATTTACAATAAATGTCGTCTTTTTAGAAAAAATCAGTGAGACTAAGAAACTCAAACAGAATTACATACAGCTACGTAGGATCATCCCCGAATGTGTCTTATGAATAAAATGCCTTTTCTCTAAGCCATTTTCGTGTGGGGCTTCTGAACGCTGCAAGTAAAGAATCTAGGACTGTACTACAGTAGGGACCGCGAAGGTAAGATTATACAGTGTACACAGAGGCATACGCAGTCATTCTTCCCACGTCCCGTATGAGAATAGAATGAGAAGAAACTTTAACATGTGACACAACGCTAATTACCCTATGCCATGCACTTCGCAGTGGTTCACAGGGCGTGTTTGTAGATGTAGGTGTGACATACCAGATGCCTGAGCCGGCGACATGTTAAGGAACTGTGAGCAACTCTGTGTGTAACTATTTCTTTTTTCATGTCTGGCAGCCGGGACGTCGATATGGTGTTTTTTGCGTGTGTGCGTTAAGCAGTTTATTTTTTTTAAGTACAGCTTTCAGGACTAGTTACTTTTGACTTTACAGATACATCTAAATTTCTCCATAACAGAAGTCCATATGTTGTGAGAAAAGGCATAGTACTCACTGAGCAACAGTTTATCACTAGCACAACCTAAGCTTACTGTACTTTAGTTTTTTGCATGTTCCGTCGATCATATTCGAGACCATTCGCAATGATGTTGGACGGGTATTTACAAGTAAGATATATTTTCTCCGTGAAAACATGGCAATATGCTGACCATTTACACTACTGGCCATTAAAATTGCTACACCAAGAAGAAATGCAGATGATAAACGGGTATTCATTTGACAAATATATTATACTAGAACTGACATATGATTACATTTTCACGCAATTTGGGTGCATAGATCCTGAGAAATCAGTACCCAGAACAACCACCTCTGGCCGTAATAACAGCCTTGACACGCTTGGGCATTGAGTCAAACAGAGCTTGGATGGCATGTACAGGTACAGCTGTCCATGCAGCTTCAACACAATACCTCAGTTTATCCAGAGTTGTGACTGGCGTATTGTGACGAGCCAGTTGCTCGGCCGCCATTGACCAGACGTTTTGAATTGGTGAGAGATCTGGAGAATGTGTTGGCCAGGGCAGTAGTCGAACATTTTCTGTATCCAGAAAGGCCCGTACAGGACCTGCAACATGCGGTCGTGCATTATCCTGCTGAAATGTAGGGTTTCGCAGGGATCGAATGAAGGGTAGAGCCACGGGTCGTAACACATCTGAAATGTAATGTCTACTGTTCAAAGTGCCGTCAATGCGAACAAGAGGTGACCGAGACGTATAACCAATGGCACCCCATACCATCACGCCGGGTGATACGCCAGTATGACGATGATGAATACGCGTTTCCAATGTGCGTTCACCGCGATATCGGCAAACACGGATGCGACCATCATGATGCTGTAAACAGAACCTGGATTCATCCGAAAAAATGACGATTTGCCATTCGTGCACCCAGGTCCGTCGTTGAGTACACCATCGCAGGCGCTCCTGTCTGTGATGCAGCGTCAAGGGTAACCGCAGCCATGATCTCCGAGCTGATAGTCCATGCTGCTGCAAATGTCGTCGAACTGTCGGTGCAGATGGTTTTTGTCTTGCAAACGTCCTCATCTGTTGACTCAGGGATCGAGACGTGGCTGCACAATCCTTTACAGCCATGCGGATAAGGTGCGTGTCATCTCGACTGCTAGTGATACGTGGCAGTTGGGATCCAGCACGGCGTTCCGTATTACCCTCCTGAACCCACCGATTCCATATTCTGCTAACAGTCATTGGATCTCGAACAAAGCGAGTAGCAATGTCGCGATACGATAAACCACAATCGCGATAGGCTACAATCGGACCTTTATCAAAGTCGGAAACGTGATGGTACGCATTTCTCCTCCTTACACGAGGCATCACAACAACGTTTCACCAGGCAACGCCGGTCAACTGCTGTTTGTGTATGAGAAATCGGTTGGAAACTTTCCTCATGTCAGCACGTTGTAGGTGTCGCCACCGGCGCCAAGCTTGTGTGAATGCTCTGAAAAGCTAATCATTTGTATATCACAGCATATTCTTCCTGTCGGGTAAATTTCGCGTCTGTAGCACGTCATCTTTGTGGTGGAGCAATTTTAAAGGCCAGTAGTGTACATAAATGGAAATTAAAAATCTCAGTCTCCGATAGGTGTAACCTAATGACATGCATACATTGAGGCGACAAAAGTCAGGGGGTAGCGGTATGTACACATACAGGTGGCGATAGTATCGCTTACATGAAGTATAAAAGAGCAGTGCATTGACGGAGCTGCCATTTGTCTTCGGGCGATTCATGTGAAAAGGTTTCCGACGTGAGTATGGCTGCACGACGGCCTTCACTTAACCATCGAGTGCAATGGCGTTTGCGCAGAGTTGTCAGTGCCAAGGTACAAGCAACACTGCGTTAAATGACCGCAGGAATCAACGTGAGATGTGCGACGAACGCATCCGTTAAGACAGTGCGGCAAAATTTGGCGTTAATGGGCGATGGCAGCAGAAGACCGGCACGAGGGCCTTTGCTAACAGCACGACATCGGCTGCATCGCCTCTCCTGGGATCGTGACCGTATCAGTTGGATCCTAGACGACTGGAAAACCGTGGCCTGGTCAGATGAGTCCCCATTTCAGTTGGTGAGAGCTGATGTGTGGCGCATATACCACGAAAACATGGACCCAAGTTGTCAACAAGGCACTGTGCAAGCTCCATAATGGTGTGGGCTGTGTTTACACGGAATGGCCTGGGGTCCTCTGGTCCAACTGAACCGATCATTGACTGGAAATGGTTTTGTTCAGCTGCTTGAAGACCATTTACAGCCATTCTTGGACTTAGCGTTCCCAGGCAACGGTGGAATTATTACGGACGACAATGTGCCATGTTAGAACATTTACGGTACACGTTCGTTCACGAAATCCTGCACCTTGTAGAAGGCATGGCTCAGTATTTGTGCGGGGGACTTCTAACGGCTTGTTGAGTAGTCCCATGATGCCACGTGGAGCTACTGCACTACACCGGGCATGAGGAGGTCCGATACGATACTGGGAGGTATCACACGGCTTTTGTCACCTCAGTGTGTGTCGTCACGCTTAGCAACGTTTGTAACCTGAAACGTAAACATGGTACCCAAGTAACAAATGTTACCCTCTCACATGGAAATCACAATGTTTTTCAATCAATGGTTTGTCGTTATTTCTCTTATGCGTTTCCTTACAGATATTTCCGCAATGTTTCACTATCCTGAGACCGCTCACTTTTCATGGGGGACCTGTCAAGCAACGGAAGTTTAATTTTAACCATCATGTGTATTTGTGGCTGCTTATTTTGCTCCTTGTCCATGAGTAAGTTAAGTGTGGATAGTACATTAAAGGATATTTTTGTTTCTAGTTTTATGTTTATACATGCTACTGTTATTTTCAAATAGTGCCTGATTCTTCGCTACTAACTGAATAAGAGAGTAACTGTATTGTGAAGCCATTGTTAATATGCCTAATTTTTTAAACAGTTGGCCCGAAAAAAAGCATGTTCTTTGAGAATTTTTTTCTTGGGATGTATTATAGGTATCAATGTCAAATTTGGTCAAAATGTTTATTGATATTTCCTCTACAAACTCGAATTTTTTCGACCGGCAATGTCGAAGAGCAAAGGCGGAAGTGCCGTCGGAACGAAACAAAATTTCGATGTAGACCTCCACAAGCGGTATGTCACAGGTTAGCCTGCTCGTCTGAAATCAAAATTGAGTTGACGTTAGCGAAGTATTAAGATTCTTTAGGGGTGTTACCTCGCTTAAGTTATTTGGACCATAGGAAACAAAATGGCAGCCAGTTGAAAAAATAGGGTTTTTTTCATCGATTTTTCGACTTCGTCGGCTAAGTAAAATGTTTATAGTTAATGGATCGGAATAAAAGTGGTACAACTCATAGACAATTTAGTTAGCTTGGTCGGAAACAAAGAATCATGCCAATCGGTTCAGTAGATTTGAAGTTACCATACCGTGCCGTAAAAAAAGTCATTTCGAGAATAACTCGTTTGAAGTTTTGACTATATATAAATGAAATATTATGCAACTTACGTTCAGTCTTCTGTTACGGGTCCATAAACTAGTCCTTCCTCTTCCTCATAGAGGGCGTTCTGCTCGATCTGGGCCATCCTGCGCTGCTCCAGAGCCGCTCGTACGGCCGGTGGCAAGCGGTTTTCGGCTGCTTGAATCCGGTGGTCGTCCGAATGCTTGGCGAACTGCGTCGAATAGAGTCCCAGGGTGACGTCCATCGTTGTCATGGTCTTCAGAATTGCTGAATAACCTTCGTTGACGCTGCTCACTGCCAGGAAAGTCGCAATCTCCACAATCTTTGCACCAGAATGCAAATGCTTGGGGGCTAGCTTCCAAACACACGCGCTCAAACTTTCATTAGAGTTTTGTGTGTTTCCTCCCAAGCACCGGTACAATAACTTGTCCTCCGAAAGGGCCTCGTAGATCGGATGAATCACATTTTGAACTTCTGTGGAGAGCGGCTGGTCGTGTTGATATTCGTCCAGATGTTCGGTAGCCTCTGCAATGTGCCACTTGCACCGACTAATTTCCTCAGCCGGACAATTTTGATGTTGTGGGAGGTCGTCGGTCGAACACTTGCGGTAAAACGTTGCCCAAATTGCCTTCTTCATCTGTTCCATCGAATTGGAATGCCGTCGGATTGCCAAGCCGTAGTACGTCGTAAGCTCATCTATCACTTTATCAGTAAGCTTCCCTTGTCCTTTTCCTCCGTTGCCTTTGTTTTGTTTCTTCGCATTTCTAAGCCGCGTGCCCATTCCTTTCTCTACGTGTCCTACGCATCCTTCCTTTCGATGATCACACCTGGGTACGGGTTCAAATCAACGAGGCCTTTGAAAGTTATTGTATCGCCGCCCCAATATATTACTTGTACTTCATGCCGAATATCTCTTCCGATCGACAAAACATCTCCTTCACGGCGTCGACCTCCATTTTGCCCGCGCTTCCGAAATGTTTCGCGCTGTCCCGGGTTTTCGCGGCATTTTCGTCGCACTTGTCACACGTGTGCTTGTTTACACGCCGGGCACACAGACTAAACTCATCCAAGAAGCGAATCTTACGTAGGAATCCATATCGCAATATTTACCGACGGTCGGTAAATGAAGTAGACACGCAGCGCCATATAGCGATTGTTCGAGTCAGTTTTAGTCATGGGCAAGCACATAGAATAATTTTTCGTGGCTACAAAGTCGAAATTCCCGAAAAAAACTGGTGCGTGAAAAAGACCTATTTCAGGCAGGTACATTTTTTTGTTCAACCGCGAATAATAAACATTTCCGTTCCGTATTCGGAAAAACCGTTTCAGGGATGGATTCTAAACACTTCCATGGATCCAAAAACGCAATTTAAAAAAGATCGATTTTTTGAACCAAAAAATAGTAAACCACCCCTTAAGTGTGGATAGTACACTAAAGCATAGTTTTGTTTCTAGTTTTATGTTTATCAGTGCTACTATTATTTTCAAATAGTGCCTGATTCTTCGCTATTAACTAAATAAGAGAGTAACTGTATTGTGAAACTATTGTTAGTATGCCTAATTTTTTATACAGTTGCCTACATGAAAGTCGAGGACTGACACCAGATAGCCTTTCTGCGCAATGAATAATTTGTGTAACAGTGCTCTTCGACATCACTTTCCCATGCTAATTTTGAATCGAGCTAAATTCCAAGAAGTTTAGCAGAAGCACAGTTGTGGCCATCATCTTTAATACTTAAACTGAGGAAAATATTTACAGATTTTTCGTGACTGACACGCAGTTCATTAATTCCAAACGAAATACTCGTTCGTCATCTGTATATAGTGCGGACTCACACAAAATAGTACTAGATAAAACATTTCCGTAGATAATGAACAGAAAGATACAAACAGAGAATCTTGTGGTACACTTTGCATGATCTTCGATGGTTGAGGTATACTATTGATATTCTGTCGCTCAGATATGATCTGATCAAGGGGAATTCTAAGCCTGCAGATTCATAGCAGTCGAGTGTTTTCACCAGCCTCATGTGTTGCTGAGATCCACAAGCATAGTATTTGAAACCGTACTGTGTTGCACTCAGATTATTATTTGCAGACTGACGTCTACGGATTTGAAAGGATGCGTACAAGGAGATTGGGTGGTAATTATTAGGATATGACGTGCCGCCATTATTATGTAACAACAATCGTTTTTAAGGATGAAGAGAACTGACCACTACCGAGTGTCTAATTTTGTTAATATTTGCAGCGATTCTTCCTCATATGCCACTTGAGTTGTATTTAGCATGTAGACAGGAGCAAATCAGTCTCTTAAAATTGATTTTTTTAACCAAACATCCTTCACCTGTTCATATTAGGCATCATAAGTGGTCTAGAACATAAAGAATAGTTTTCAACTTTACACATTTTGTTAGGAGAGCTGAAATGTTTCATGGCAGTACATGTAATTTATCTAGGGTTGAGAAACGCATCAAAAAACAGAAATACCGAAGTAAGTGATAAATCTCAAACCTGTAGTTATAAATAATAAGATAATTCAGATTCACCGCCATGAAACAATACAAATTTTCTAATAAAATACGTAACTTAAATTACTTTCTTCCACTTATATTACATGCTACAATGATAGCTTGTACAAATAGGGGGAAATATTTGATTAAAATCAAAAATAATATAGTCATTTGCAAAAGACGGGTTTGTTCTCATCTACATGTTAAAAACAAATATCCAATTAATCAGTGAACACAGTGGATGTGCTGTCGTATCTACAATTATTTAACACAAATTGGAGAGACCATAAGTGGCCTCTGATTGTGAGTGACTTACTTTGATACTGCTATGGTAATTTCGCTCTCTCTATTTAAAGGCAGGAACTACGTCTTGAAAATATTTCAGGAAGTTGATAGCACAATTTAAATTCTGGTTGTTGTCACATTTACAGCTTCAGCAGTTTCCACCAGTGTTATTTGAATGATATGACAAACCTACGTTTCTAGCATTTGTAGACTTAGAGAAAGCTTTTGACAATGTTGACTGGAATACTCTCTTTCAAATTCTAAAGGTGGCAGGGGTAAAATACAGGGAGCGAAAGGCTATTTACAATTTGTACAGAAACCAGATGGCAGTTATAAGAGTCGAGGGACATGAAAGGGAAGCAGTGGTTGGGAAGGGAGTAAGACAGGGTTGTAGCCTCTCCCCGATGTTATTCAATCTGTATATTGAGCAAGCAGTAAAGGAAACAAAAGAAAAATTCGGAGTACGTATTAAAATCCATGGAGAAGAAATAAAAACTTTGAGGTTCACCGATGACATTGTAATTCTGTCAGAGACAGCAAAGGACTTGGAAGAACAGTTGAATGGAATAGACAGTGTCTTGAAGGGAGGATATAAGATGAACATCAACAAAAGCAAAACGAGGATAATGGAATGTGGTCGAATTAAATGGGGTGATGCTGAGGGTATTAGATTAGGAAATGAGACACTTAAATTAGTAAAGGAGTTTTGCTATTTGGGGAGCAAAATAACTGATGATGGTCGAAGTAGAGAGGATATAAAATGTAGACTGGCAATGGCAAGGAAAGCGTTTCTGAAGAAGAGAAATTTGTTAACATCGAGTATAGATTTAAGTGTCAGGAAGTCATTTCTGAAAGTATTTGTATGGAGTGTAGCCATATATGGAAGTGAAACATGGACGGTAAATAATTTGTACAAGAAGAGAATAGAAGCTTTTGAAATGTGGTGCTACAGAAGAATGCTGAAGATTAGATGGGTAGATCACATAACTAATGAGGAAGTATTGAATAGGATTGGGGAGAAGAGAAGTTTGTGGCACAATTTGACCAGAAGAAGGGATCGGTTGGTAGGACATTTTCTGAGGCATCAAGGGATCACCAATTTAGTATTGGAGGGCAGCGTGGAGGGTAAAAATCGTAGGGGGAGACCAAGAGATGAATACACTAAGCAGATTCAGAAGGATGTAGGTTGCAGTAGGTACTGGGAGATGAAGAAGCTTGCACAGGATAGAGTAGCATGGAGAGCTGCATCAAACCAGTCTCAGGACTGAAGACCACAACAACAACAACATGCGTTAGTGAAGAAAGTATTGAAAACATCTTGCGTGATACCGACATCGGACATATATTACTGCTCTCGTTACTTCTACCTAGTTGATAACTTCCCATTCAGCTTTACATTTGTTTTGGGAGCTACTGATGTAATCATCATTCGCCTTGCGTCTGGCTATTCTGATTTTTCCCATGTACACCGAGATTCCGAGATGTTGTTACGAAGATTCAAGAATGATGGAGAAGGGTATATGTGAAACTTCTTGGCAGATTAAAACTGTGTGCCGGGCCCAGACTCGAACTCGGGACCTTTGCGTTTCGCGGGCAAGTGCTCTACCAATTGAGCTACCCAAGCACGACTCACGCCCCGTCCTCACAGCTGTACTTCTGCCAGCTGTGAGGAAGGGGCGTGAGTCGTGCTTGGGTAGCTCAGTTGGTAGAGCACTTGCCCGCGAAACGCAAAGGTCCCGAGTTCGATTCTCGGCCCGGCACACAGTTTTAATCTGCCAGGAAGTTTCATATCAGCGCACACTCCGCTGCAGAGTGAGAATCTCATTCTGGGAAGGTTAAATGTATCAATTTGAGGTTAGGGATACTGCCCAGGAATGACCAATATCGAAAGGTATAAGCGAAAATGTACTCAAGTTCCGCCTTAGCCCCATGCAGCTTTCAAACTAGGGGCCCCAGCTTCCAAACACTGATCGCTGCATATAGAATTCCTGCTGAAAACTCCCCAATACTCTCAGGTAATTTCCCCTGTTGACGGACTAGCAAAGACACACGTAACTTGATGTCAGACAGACCGAAGAACGTTAAGTCTACGCTTCAGTAACAATGAAAGCCATGTACGTGCGCAAGTTTCACGAGCTTTTGCATTTACAACTACTGTTCAAAATGGCGTCCCCCGGCGTCAAAACGTACAAAATTTTGTCGTGTCTGTTCTGATATCCTAGGTGTCGTCTGAATAGTCGCTGGCAGCGAGAATTCTTGACAGGAGATCCTCTTCATTATCGACAGGTGTCTTCTACACAAGATCTTCCACATGGCCCCACAAGAAGAAATCAAGTGGGAAGAGATCAGGTGAACGTGCTGGCCACGAAACAAGACTTCCTTTGCCTGTCCACTTTTCAGGGACGTACGATCCAGGTGTTCACGAAATAACCGTCCAAAGCGAGGAAGGTGCTCCATCATGGTGGAACCACATCCGTTAACGAATAACAAATGGGATATGTTCCGGGTAGTAACAACGGTACCGCTACGTGCAATCTATTGTCTGAGATATCAGAACGATTTTCTCTAATAACTTTCCACTCGGACACCTACGAACCGTGGTCGCTGACCTCAACTTAGTACATTTACCCTTCTGCTTCACTCTTGAAAGTTCGCATTATCATTACGGAAACACCCTGTATTTGTTTCTTAACATTTCGTAGCTTGCTTTATGTGGAGCCAAGTTTTTTATTTGTCACCACCAGATTTCCAATCATTTGTAAATCAGGTGTGGTAACTGTTTTTTTTTTTCTTTTTCTTTGTTTCACTGCTTTAGGGCTGAATCTGCCTGCTGCTACCGACACTACCAACCGATCCCCGGATTGAACGCTAAAGCAAGCAAGGAAGGAAGAATACTTCTTGTAAGAGTCTGTTTACTTCAATAGCTATCTCGATGGGGGAGGCAGTTTCCTGTTTTTTGATCGCAACTACAATGATATACGGCCTATCGTGTTTGAGTCATTGTTGCGTTAAAACTGTGTGGTAGGTCCATGCCTTCTGAGACTCACCACGAAGGAGTTATGCAAATTGGTCATAAATTACTATACATACGGGAATCGAAGAAAAATGCAAAATTATAAACTTGGGTGGTCGATGGTTGAATGTGTGACACTGCAGCGCGATTTCACGCGCGCAAGAATGCTAAACAGAGGACGTGTCGATACCAGGGCATAAACTCTTTGCAAATATAATTCCGTGTACTCAGTTTGACAGTAACTACACTACGCCTCGCAGACAGGCGCGTGAACAATATACGCAGATGTCAGCATTCGAGAGAGGACGAATAGATGGGCTTGGAAGGTGGTTGGAGTAATGGGCGAATCGACCGATATTCGAATAGGCGCGAAGCCACTGTTGACGATGTTGGCAGGAGTGGGTGAACCATGGCCGAACACAGCATCAGAAGGGAAGCAGTCACCCAGAGAAACGATAGAACGAGAGGACCGTGCAATCGGCAGAGAGGCACTCAGAGCCACGGATTCGTTCATTGTCATCGATCCGACGTGCAACCGGTGCTTCAGTGACCACAAGAAACATTAATAGGCGGCTCATAGACAGGGGGCTGAGCTCACGACTCCCCTTCTACAGACTACCATTGACCTCTGTACGTCAGCAAGCCCGTTTGCAGTGGTGTCTGGCATATTCGGCCTGCAGTCTCATTGACTGGAGTAGAATTGTCTACAGTGACGAATCCCGCTTCGAACTGAGCCCTGAGCCCCGATGACCAGCGAAGACGTGGCTGGAGACTCCCCGGACAGAGGAGGGGGGGGGGAGGGAGAATACCATCGTGGAATTACATTTCAGCAAGATAATGCCCTCCCGAAAACAACGAGAGTTCCTACTGCTTGTCTTTACATTTGCCAATCCCTACCTTGGCCAGCAAGGTCGTCGGATCTCTCCGCAGTTGAGAACGTTTGAAGCATAATGGACAGTGCTCTCCAACCAGCTTGGGATGATGCGCTAATTGGACAGAATTTGGCACGATATCCCTCATGAGGACATCCAACAACTCTATCGATCAATGCCAAGCCGAATAACTGCTTGATAAGGGCCAGAGGTGGACCAACGCGTTATTAATTTCCTGAATTTGTGAAGTTTTTTCTCTTGAATAAGCCATTCATTTTTTCTGAGATTGTAATCATCTGTTTGTCTTTACATGTACGTCTCATCTACCCATTTCCATCACATTCATGATACTTCCTTGTGGTGCGTTGTTATTTTCGTCATAGAGTGTATTTAGAAATACGTGTTTTCTTTTATTTCGTCTGGAAGTAGTGAAACAACTTAATGGACCGAGTGCTTCCGGTGTGTCGGAAATGGAACGTTTACAGTCAATTATGGCAATGCAACATGATCTTTTAATGCGACAGAAATTCAGAAAGTACGGGCTGCTCAGCGTAGAGGTGAGAGATACATATTGCAAAATACTAGGAGGGTTCAGGGTAGCAAACAATTGGGTCAGGGAAGAGACGTTACTGTGAGGCGTAATTAGGTCTGTAATGTCAATAACGGAAATGAAATGTGGGTGTCCGGGCAAATGGATGGCAGATGAACAAAGGAGATCCTTATTGGATTCCAGTAGGTAAGGGAAGACCGAGGGATGGTGGCTAAGCGAGATTAGGGAATGCACAACAGAAATGCGGATGTGAATGGCTAAATATCGGAGAAGTAGACGAAGCCTTTATCTAGCTGCGGACGTCATACGAATAATGATGATGACGATGTTTTTTCTAGGCTATGGTATGCTTCGTATGGTATTCCAGCTTTCTATTTGTTTTTCTTGCACAGTAGTTCCACAGACTTCTAATGTAGATCGTTTATTGTTGAGGGTTCAAAAAATGGTTCAAATGGCTCTCTCAACTTCTGAGGTCATCAGTCCCCTAGAACTTAGAACTACTTAAACCTACCTAACCTAAGGACATCACACACATCCATGCCCGAGGCAGGATTCGAACCTGCGACCGTAGCGGTCTCGCGGTTCCAGACTGTAGCGCCTAGAACCGCACGGCCACTCCGGCCGGCTGTTGTTGAGTGTGTCCGAAGGGAATGTTCTTGGGCAAGTCAGTTACAGACAGAAGTGATATGAAGTAGTATGATCAATTTCCTCCGTTGCAAAACCGCATCTTTTGCAATGCTCACTTTTTAGTTTGAGACCTGGATAATTCTTCTTCTACTACTGCATTTTACTGGAAAAAACGTTTCCTCCCTAATCGCCTGGCTGAATTGGTTTAGGTGTCCTTTCCATAGTATCTGTATGATAATTTCAACTCCAAGTACCGGTGATGAAGAAGAGTGCAATGATTTTGGAGCCCATCAATTCCTCAGTCGCAGCTGATTCGGTTTGACAAATTTCAGAACGAGTTTAGTGTATTCTCTTGTCTTCATTGGAAACCATTGCAGTAATGCCATAGCTGGGTCTTAATACTAAAATTCTCCTGAATGGAATAATTCTGCTTCGAATACCATCACTTCATGTCAGCCAGTCCTCTGGTAATTTTTCCCTTGGAAGAACCATTCTTTCCATGATGTAGTGACTGTTTTGTCATAATGGTTCCTTCGTGGCGTTGCATTCTACCAGCGAATAATTTCGATTACAGTCCTCTGGTTTCAAGCCGAGTGGAAGGCTCAGGCGATATTGTGACGATCTTGTATGTGGATTTCTCGAACTCCGCTATAGGGTGGAGAATAGAGACCAGAAACGGAGTGAGTATGCGTCCAATGTTGAGGTTTGCGTGCATTACAAATCAGGCTTATTTAATATTACTGACGGCTGCCTCAAGCAGAAGGAGTGCTTTGTTGGTATTCCACAATTTTCAAAATTTTGATTGTGATAAATTGCAGTGTTCATCTTTGGCAACTGAGTGTAGAAGGTATCATAAATTCAGTTAAGTGGAAATTCCATGCAATTCGCATGTTTATTTACATGTATATGTCGAATTCCCATTTTTTCTTTGCATGAGACGACGTGTGCCACATTATTGTGCCGATTTGCTATTCTAGATTCGCATATTTTGTTGATAGAGTTGCTTCTGCATAATCTTTAATTGTTTGCTTCAATATTTGTGTGCATTGTGATATATTGTGAAGTTTCGAACAGTACCGAGTGCCACGAAAAACTCATACTGTTTCGTCAGTTGTAGGCCTAAACTTAAACTGTGTTTTTTAGAAACTTTAAACAACAGTACCCTCGTTCAAGAATAATCGTCCCCTGATATCGTTGTATTGAAAAATAACATATTTTTGAGAATTTTCGGACGCTCACACATGTATGTTTTTGAGAATATTCGTTAGATATCAGTGTAGCGGATATCTTATTTCGTAGGAAATCGGCGTTTGTATTTTACAGTTACCATCAAAGAATAGTTCACCTCAAATTTCGGTGTGTATCAACGTGAATAAACGTACATTTTTGACAATTTTCGGTAGTTACGATTGGTGTGTGCATAAGCTACGAGATGTGATAAGAAAGTACACTGAATGAATTTTTTAGCAGCAACTGTTAACGCTAAAACATTTAATGTAACTTTTCCGATAGCCTAATTCGTTGAGAGAGGCAACGTCAAGTTGTCGCATCACAGATTTCGAACAACGCGTGAACATTGGAAGTTCTGCCTTGAGGTGCAAAAAAGTGCCAAAGAAACTCATGAAATGTTGAAATTGGTGTATGGTGATAGTGCTGTAACTCCGAAGGCGGGTCACAAGTGGTATGAGTGATTTAAACGCGGAAATGAGTCGGTAGAAGACGAGCAACGTTCGGGGCGTTCATTAACGTAAAAAACAGAAGAAAACGTGCAAAATGTGGCAAAAATTGTTCGTACAAAGAGGCGAATAACTATACGAGAGCTTACCGAAGAACGTAGCATCTCTTAAGGGTCAGTGCAAAGCATTTTACTGACAATTTGCAAATGAGAGAAGTGAGTGCAAAATTTGTTCCCAGACTTTTGAATGGTGAACAAAAGGAAAATTGTGAGTCAGTGAGTTGTGAGTCGAAGGATCGTCTTCATTCAGATCCGGACTTCGTATCCAAAACTGTAACTGGAGATGAAACTTAGGTCTATGGGTACGACCCTGAGACGAAAATTCAGTTTTCCGATGGAAAACGAATGAATCTCCTCACCCTAAAAAGTTACATCAGTCAAAATCGAATATCAAAGTCATGCTCATTGTTTTTATCGGCATTGAGGGCATATTGTGATCAGTGTTCGTTCCAAGGGGAACAACCGTAAACGCCGAAATTTACAAGGACGCACTGCAACGTTTGCGAAACGATGTAAGAAGAAAGAGACCAGAAAAATGAGCCATTGTCCTTCTTCTTCATCACAGCAATGCTCCGTCACTCCTCGCTTTTGATTCGCCAGTTTTTGGCGAGAGACAGTGTTCCTGTCTGTCCACATTCGCCTTACTCACCAGATTCAACACCATACTGGTTCTGGCTCTTCCCAAAAATTAAAACGCCGTTCCAAAAGAAGCCTTCCGGAAATGCTTCCAGTCGGGGATTCAACGTTGGGTTAAGTGCACTGGCAGTCAAGGACAGTACTGCGAAGGAGTTTAAATCAAATTCCATGCAAGATTATGACTTTGTTTCTAGTTAAATTATTCGCCATATTTTTTGATCACACCTCGTATTTCGCAGTAAATTGGCGTTTGTGATTTAGTTACCGGTACTGTAACACCTAGTATAAATAACAAATCATGTTACGTGTAGTTTTCTCTTGCAGCAGGAGTGCACGTTATCTGCATTTATCGTAAATTAACGCTAGTTTCGAACTGTTAACGACTATAACCTCAAAAAGTTTCAGGAAGCAAGTAACTTTTACCCTAGGTTTTTCTGTTGCCTTAATAGGAATCTCATTTTGTGTGCTAAATGCTTCTTTTCTTAAAGTGTATTAGTAATATTTATAACTTAACAGAATGAAAGGGAATCAGCAGACTTATTTTAAAATTATTTGTTTACAGTCCTGTAAAACAATGGACCAGCCGCAATGTAGTCCCACTGTCAATGCTGTTCTCCAACACGGAATGAGTTAGTTGACGTTTGTAAGCAGTTGGAAATCGTCCTGAGTACTGGCAAACGATTGGAAACTCTTGCGAACAGGCGTGTTGGGAGAGCTCCAGAGACTCGTGTACCAGATATACCAAGGGTACTGCAAGTACTTTCCTCTCTGTGGATGCTGTCTCGTCTACAGGAAGCACGGGATTCTGTCACTTCTCGTCCTCTCTAATGTGAGTGGCGTGTCAGTGGTAGGATTAGATACCCTGTACAGGATTATTACAAATGATTGAAACGATTTCATAAATTCACTGTAGCTCCATTCATTGACATATGGTCACGACATACTACAGATACGTAGAAAAACTCATAAAGTTTTGTTCGGCTGAAGCCGCACTTCAGGTTTCTGCCGTCAGAGTGCTCGAGAGCGCAGAGAGACAAAATGGCGACAGGAGCCGAGAAAGCATATGTCGTGCTTGAAATGCACTCACATCAGTCAGTCATAACAGTACAACGACACTTCAGGACGAAGTTCAACAAAGATCCACCAACTGCTAACTCCATTCGGCGATGGTATGCGCAGTTTAAAGCTTCTGGATGCCTCTGTAAGGGGAAATCAACGGGTCGGCCTGCAGTGAGCGAAGAAACGGTTGAACGCGTGCGGGCAAGTTTCACGCGTAGCCCGCGGAAAATTGGCTCATGACACAACTGGAGACCGACAGCGCCGACTTCATCTTTCAACAGGATGGTGCTCCACCACACTTCCATCATGATATTCGGCATTTCTTAAACAGGAGATTGGAAAACCGATGGATCGGTCGTGGTGGAGATCATGATCAGCAATTCATGTCATGGCCTCCACGCTCTCCCGACTTAACCCCATGCGATTTCTTTCTGTGGGGTTATGTGAAAGATTGAGTGTTTAAACCTCCTCTACCAAGAAACGTGCCAGAACTGCGAGCTCGCATCAACGATGCTTTCGAACTCATTGATGGGGACATGCTGCGCCGAGTGTGGGAGGAACTTGATTATCGGCTTGATGTCTGCCGAATCACTAAAGGGGCACATATCGAACATTTGTGAGTGCCTAAAAAAACTTTTTGAGTTTTTGTATGTGTGTGCAAAGCATTTTGAAAATATCTCAAATAATAAAGTTATTGTAGAGCTGTGAAATCGCTTCAATCATTTGTAATAACCCTGTACGTGGGAGACAGGGACCAGGAAGAACTCAGGGTTTTGAACCTATCCCTGTAACCAGCAACTCCGAATCCTATCTTTCACTAAAATTTAACCTGTGTTTGTGAGATTCACTTCACCTGTTGGGAAATATGCTGCATCCTATGTCAAAAGGGGGTATAGATGCAAAAGCGTGGAGGTCTATTAATCGTCGGTAATTCAAATGTACGGCGAATGATGGCACCCTTTAGGGAAATGGCAGAAAGAGACAGTAATAAACACCTGGTACCCACAGTGCGTGCGCCTTGGCGCTTCATTCAGCAAGTTGAAAAGGCTACTGCAGTACATATTGAGGAGACTGGTTGCAGACAACTGCAGATTGTGGTGCATGTTGAAAGAAATTAGCCCTGTCGTTTGGGCTCTGAGGTCATGCTGGCATAGAGGATCGAATAGATTAGCCTCGTGGAGTTTCAACGAATCTTACAGTTTGCAACATTGTCCCCAGTACTGATCGTGGCCCTCTGTTTCTGAGCTGAGTGGAAAGATCGAAACAAGGAGTTCGAAGGTTCTGTGACAAACTAGACTGCAATTTCCTGGACTTGCGCCATAGGATTGAGAACTGTGGACCCCGCAAATGGGTCAGTTGTGCACTGCACATCAGAGGCTGCCACCTAGGTTCGTGTGCAATTTTTTTTTTGATCAGCCGAATCCACGTCATTTGCAGGGGACCTTGAAGTTTCGGTCTAGGATCCAAAGAAATGCCTCCTACAGGCGAGAGTATCAAAATTCTATTGATTAACGGCCGAATCATTCGCAACGAAGTGACAGATTTTTAAGTGCTCCTAAAAAGTTGCGGAGCTCATATTATTCTAGGCATAGAAAGTTGGTTCAAACCCGAAATTGGTAGCAGTGAAATATCTGGGAAAAATTTAAGTGCATGTCGAAAGGACAGGCTAATGGGAAAATGAGGTGGTGGATTTTTTGCAGTAGACAGGAAATTTAAATCCACTAAAATAGAAACTGCAACTGTATGCGAGATTGTCTGTGTAAGAATCGGTATGAAGGGTGGGCATAAACGTATAATCAGACCCTTTTATCGATCACCAGACTCACCTCCAAATGTAATAAAAACTTCAGAAAAAGCTAAGTTCACTAGTGCTGCGGCAGCGTAAGATTCTACAGCGTATTTTTAGATTCGCAGAAGCAGCAACCGGATTGGCCAGGCCGCATCTGTTACGTCATTTCACCGAATGATTTGTACGCGTTGCTGCAGTTTATGGAAAGTGTTCGGAGTAAGTGGCTCGTAGTTACACGCTATTCTGTCTGGTGCCGTATTCCGTGCTGATATCTTCTGCTGTGCGGTTGCTGCTTCATCAACGGAGACGTGTTCGATGTCCAGCGAAAGGTAAGCCTTCCTACAGCCTAACGAATTCCTACCGCACAGCGCAGTTCGAATAGGATACCTTAAAAGTGTAGTTCGAATAGGGCGTCCTGTAACGGAACTGGTCATTCTCTCATTGTTATTAATCTGTATCTAGAGCTCTCGAATTATTAAGTCGAGTGACGACGTATGAATAGCTCTTTGCCCGAACGTGTTTCGAATATTATGAGAAAGTTGTTGGCTCGTTGTCAGTTAGTAGTCTTATCGGACCCCAACGCATATCGCACTACCACTGAAGGCTTGTTGTATCTTACAAAAGCATCCTACAGTCGGAAAATTTAAACTCGAGAAAAGAAAATCACCCTGTCTACAGACGGTAATAATTCTTGCTTGGGACTGTATGGAACTGTCCTACATGTGTGACTTTGCAATTCTCCTTGCATATGTAGTGGAGGTCACATAAAATGGTGATTTGTCCCGGTAATTAAGTGAGCTAGCGATAGTATTAAGTCCGGTTAAATTAATAATATGGTATTAATATCCAAAATGTGCTCTCAATAACGCCAGTTAACTTGAATAACAGTATAGTCAAGCAGAAAAATTCCATTTGTACTACACTCAAGTTCTTGAAAGAGAATATAGCCGAAAAGTACCAAGCAGGAAAAAATATCTGTTGCGCATTATCTGTATGACCTTGGAGAAGATTATTTATGTCGCTGGTATTTTAGAGAACGGTTACTAAATTACGCAGTGTAGGAACCTTCTGGATTGTCAGTTAGACTATGGTAAAAGTGTTACTTCTTTTCATGGTCACTTCTAGAAGTTTTAATCCATAGAATTAGGTCTTATTCGCATTTTACGAGTAAATTTATGCACTTGGCCATAAAATTTTTGGCCAGTAATCTCACCGCTCTTTTAATGCTTTAGAAGTCATGATTTGTAATTGGTTGTTAAAAAAACTGATTTGTATATCGAGCTCGACAACTGTCTCGCAGATATAACGACTGCTCGTAGCAGCGCGGTATTTAGTGGAATATTATTTATTTATAATTTGTTATTTTTACCTTGTAATTCACGCAAGAGGTGAACCTCACTATAGCGTTTGAGACCTGCTGTCTATGCATTGGTACAAACGGCGATTATTTTGCCTGTATGTTTCAATTAGCTACGTTATAATTTGTAATATTTCTAAAACTCTATCCCGTTACCAGTTGCAACATAGGTCAAGATAACTTCGATCTCAATATTTCGGCTAATTATTGACCGAATTTAAAATGCAGTCATAATCTACTCTATATGAGCTACAATCTTTTGTTTACATGGGTAACACAATAATACAAGTACAGTATTACAATCAGAAACTTTGTGTTTGTCTTTAGGCGGCGTTAACTGAAGGAGCGCAAAGACTCGGATTTCTTGCATTCAGTATTTGAGAATGAGACGACTTAGCGACTTGCAGCAAACTTTACACCTAATTTCAAACCTGTTCGAAACTTTTCTCTCTGACACCATCCTCCCCTGCACACACACACAAAATGAAGAAGGGAAAAGAGTTTATCGCTATTACATTTTCGCTTTTCATGCAGTCGAATTTCAACATCAGGGACTATGTTTTAATTTATTACTTCTGTACTACTGTCTCTATTCTCAACACAGGTTTCAGACAGTACCCACAATACCACTGAATGTGCCCGCAAAATTATATCACTGTACGATCCACAGTTCAGGAGATTTGACGGCATAAACAGTGAAATGCTCGAAAAACTACTGTTTAGCTTAAGATGGAGTGCAAATTCTCAGACGATAATCGTCTAGTGTTTCACAGTGAGGGAACTTAACGACTCCTAACAAACTTTAAGAATATTTTCAAACCATTTCTAAGCTTTTCCTCGCTTACATGCTTGAAAGCAGATATTTAATACAGTAATTAATTTGTAAAGTAATCAATTGGTTGAATCTGTTTTATATATGGGCTTATTGGTTCAAATGGCTCTGAGCATTATGGGACTTAACTTCTCAGGTCATCAGTGCCCTAGAACTTAGAACTGTTTAAACCTAACTAACCTAAGGACATCACACACATCCATGCCCGAGGCAGGATTCGAACCTGCGACCGTAGCGGTCGCGCGGTTCCAGACTGTAGCACCTAGAACCGCTCGCCCACTCCGGCCGGCTATGGGTTTATTGGTTTCGGTCTGAATCGCAGTCCTATAGACAGTCTAGTGTAATTGTAACTTCCTAACCTGCAAGAGTTTTGCTGCGTCTGCACGCGTCTTTCGAATGGGCCAGTCAGCATGTCGAATAGATGCTGCGGAGGCGAGGAGGCTGACGTCACGTGCGCAAAGAGAATTCCTCACGGTCAGCCCAGCCATGTAGGTGAAAAAAAGAAGGAAGATGGCGCTATAGACTTGTACGTTGTTTTGAAGCCAGAGTTGGCGGGGCCTGGCGTCATTGTAAACACCTCAAAACATTAGCAGACTACGATTTACGACTGCTTCTTCTCTTATTATTTCTGTCGTGTGCACGCAACAACCGTCATAAATGCTGAAAATTACGGTGCTTACGTGAATAACATAGCGTCAGGATGCTACGTTTTTCTGTTCTTGAATGCGTAGACACATGTTGCCTCGTTAAATGCAACTTGTTTTTCGTTGATATATTTCGAATAACGAAGAAGAGAAGAATGTGAAGTGATTAAAAGGATATCGATAGCAAATGAAACTGAACTCTGAAACCAATGATAGTTTGTTTCCTGGTATTGCTTCTTGTTCGTCACATTTTCAGCTTTCAACTTGTATGCACAACATTTTTAATGTTCACGTTTGTAAAAAAAACTTACGTACGCGTTCTTTATTAGTTTATAAACATGTTCAATGAGGAAAGAAGCAAGACATGCTATCGTATCTTGTGCTTGTCAACATTCCAACAAAGTGTACGATTATTGAAATGTCAGCGGAACAGAACTGCATAGGGGTTGATGGTAAATCTAATGTCAAGTGCCAGAAATGAAACCACTACAATAAAAGTGAACGGTTCCACTTGCGAATGAAATGTGATTACTTTAAACTTTACGATCGGATCGATTAGTAAACGCGTAAACGACGCAAGCTGGCATTTTTGATGAAACACTTACGTCTCCACGTAATCAAAGAAACATTTGCTATTTGGGATACGATCACGAAAGTCAGTAGATATCCCCAGGCACGGACACAAGCACGTCAGAATGATGTCACGGGAATGTATCGCCACGGTGAACCATGGAGCTATAAATGCGATGAATCCAGTGTTTTTGACTACCCAAGATGGCGGATGTGGACTTCAAGTTCGTGACGTAATGGAAACTCCCTTCTTTTCTTGCCTCCATGAGCCCAGCTCATATTGCAGCATAGCGCGACTTGTGGCTATTGGGTCCACCGAGATACAAGTTTGACGTTGGCGGTTGCATACATTAGAAATCAAGGCGCCGCTTTTAGAACAGTGCTTATATAGGAGTCCTTCCTTCGCGCTACATTTAGGTGAGTATGAGTGCGGTGGCGCAGGGGTCGCTTCCAACTCGTCTACTCGTTCTCTTATTCAAACGTGATGGAGTGTAAGGCTAGTCGTGCTTTATAACGGAAGTCAATTGCACAATATTGTTGCTGTAAAGTAGTGCTGACAGGTTTGAAAATGACCGAAAGTCGCGATCAGATGGCCTCTAACGACGCTGTCTTTTGTGAGACTGTGGAGAGCATTGAGTGATGCTGTGTATTGAATTGTAGTTACGCTCCGTTACTAGGACGAGTGATGGCTGAAAGTTTGATGCCATGGTTCGCGCTTCAGACGGAAAACATACAAAGCTCCACTGCAGACAGAATGATTATATTCTTGTTTATCCCACCGCCACTAAGAGAGCACATAGATGTCTAACAAACTAAAGCAGGGAACATAGGAACGTCACTGTTACGTCTCAGCAAACAAAAAGCTGGCCATTTACCTGTTCTTTTGGTCATAGCAACTTAAGCGTTTTTGGGCTAATAGCGAGTAGCTTAGCTTGTCACTAATTTCGTTAACTTTTTCGAACACTGCTGTAAGTTTATTTTAATAATCAGTCGCCATTTAGAGACCATACTTCATCCTTATTTCCTGTTTTTCCGTATTGTCATCACTGATTCGGTAACGTGTCCAAAGTAATTGTTAGACTTTCCACGAATAGATATTAAATATTAAAATAAGTTTGCGGCAGACATCGAAAGAATTGTATACAAAGGAATATTAAAAATGACGCACCCAAAGGGAAGGAAGGTAAAAACGCGAAACCTTCCAAATAATTAAAGTGAGACCCGATATGGAAAGGATCCAGTTTGATGTGAATGCGCATGTCCACAGACGTACAATGGCGCTGCAGTCGGGCAACGGACCCTATTTAAACGAGTCATACAAGTGACGATCACATCTCGACTCGAGGAGGACATTAGTGGGCGCAGAATGCCAGGTACCTGTACACCTACATCTACACGGATACTCTGCAAATCACATTTAAGTGCCTGCTCGTATAGTGCGTGGAAAGAATTAACACCTATATCTTCCCGTACGAGCTCTGATTTCTCTTATTTTATCTTGGTGATCGTTCCGCCCTATGTAAGTCGGTGTCAACAAAATATTTTCGCATTCGGAGGAGAAAGTTGGTGATTGGAATTTCTTGAGCAGATTCCGTCGCAACGAAAAATGTCTTTCTTTTAATGATGTCCATCCCAAATCCTGTATCGTTTCTGTGACAGTCTCTCCTATATTTCGCGATAATACAAAACGTGCTGTCTTTCTTTGAACTTTTTCGATGTACTCCGTCAGTCCTATCTGGTAAGGATCCCACACCGCCCAGCAGTATTCTAAAAGAGGACTGACAAGCGTAGCGTAGGCAGTCTCCTTAGTAGGTCTGTTACATTTTCTGAGTGTCCTGCCAATAAAACGCAGTCTTTGGTTAGCCTTCCCCACAACATTTTCTTTGTGTTCCGTCCAATTTAAGTTGTTCGTAATTGTAATACCTAGGTATTTAGTTGAATTTACGGCTTTTAGATTAGACTGATTTATCGTGTAACCGAAGTTTAACGAGTTCATTTTAGCACTCATGTGGATGACCTCACACTTTTCGTTATTTAAGGTAAACTGCCACTTTTCGCTCCATTCCTATATTTCTTCTAAATCATTTTGCAGTTTGTTTTGATCTTCTGATGACTTTATTAGTCGATAAACGACGGCGTCATCTGCAAACAACCGAAGACGGCTGCTCAGATTGTCTCCCAAATCGTTTATATAGATAAGGAACAGCAAAGGGCCTATAACACTACCTTGGGGAACGCCTGAAATCACTTCTGTTTTACTCGATGACTTTCCGTCAATTACTACTAACTGTGGCCTCTCTGACAGGAAATCACAGATCCAGCCACATAACTGAGACGATATTCCATAAACACGCAATTTCACTACGAGCCGCTTGTGTGGTACAGTGTCAAAAGCCTTCCGAAAATCTAGAAATACGGAATCGATCTGAAATCCCTTGTCAATAGCACTCAGGACTTCATGTGAATAAAGAGCTAATTGTGTTTCACAAGAACGATGTTTTCTGAACCCATGTTGACTGTGTGTCAATAGACCGTTTTCTTCGAGGTAATTCATTATGTTCGAACACAATACATGTTCTAAAATCCTGCTGCTGCATCGTTCTTGTGAAAGGTAGACGCGTTAGACGACTTTTCTCACAGTTAAGCCAATTTCAGAGGGGCTCGATCATCCGCATGAAAACCGTAGGCTGGTCGACGTGCCGTGTACCTCGCCGGGTCGATTAGTCGGAGTGTTCCGCCAGACGGTCTCGGCAGCAGTGGACACGAGATGGCACGCACCTGTGGCGTGCCGGCTCTGGAGCGACCAGGAAGAGGGCGAGGCGAGAGGAGCGAAGCAGCGTGCGGCAAGCGATCAGGGGTCCTACAGTCACTCGCTCCACTATACGAGCAGAAGTACGGGTGCCAATTGTTCCACAAGCCATTTCCAGGCGCCTTGCGGATGCGAATTCGCAATCCAGGGGCCTGCCATTGACACCGAGAGGTTGGCGACTCCGTCTACAGTGATGCCGAGCCAGAACGACGTGGTGTACCACAGACTGGCAAAAAGTGGTGTTCAGTCGATGAATCCTGATTCATTTTGGGACGGTTGATGGAAATGATCGTGTGGCATTGTTTGCCGGGAGGTCCCATTCGGGGGAGCTCGGGCGCTGTATTGCAAGTCCTTTTTAGATGACGCCACTTCGGTGACTTGCGAGTCAATGATGATGATGAAAATGATGATGAAGGACACACAACACCCAGACCCCTGCCGGGAATCGCACCCGGGCCCCCTGCGTGGTAGACGCTGCGGAGACGGACGGGGACGGTTGATAACAGTATGCTAGTATGGAGGTAGCCTGGTGACAGTACAGTCCCACCCATGCTGTCGTGCGCCACACTCCCTCATCACCGGCCTAACGGTCTTCGGAGAAAGGGGGGGGGGTGGATAGCCGGTTCCCTCTAGTTACAGACTGTGGTAGGTGGAACGTTTCGTGCATGGTCTACTAGGGGGACTTTTCCAGCATACAGCTCGAGTCGATCAAGACTTCCTACGTCACGTTCCGAATCTTCCATGGTCGACCTGCTCCCCGGACTAGTCACCTACAGAGCATGTGTGGGGCTAGCTGAAGCGCCAGGTGCCACCGTGTCTCTCTGCACATGATCTGCAGGTGGTTGTTCAAGATTTGTGGGCCGATCTTCGTCAGGGCAATATCACACGTGTAATCAACTCGATACCGGACTGTGTTGCAGAATGTACTACAGCCGAAGGTCGTCCAACGCGTTTTGATGCTGCATTGTATTTGTCTACTTGTACTCACTGCACTTGTTCAGTTGTCTTGATTTTGGGATCAAGCGAATCCCTCATCTGAATCATTACGTCTAATAAATTTCATTTCGATCTTATAGTCAACTCTTGGTGCGCTATTTACAATGTTCCGGACTGTATATGTCGAGAGTGCAATTCAAGGAATCTGCAGCCTACACGGTTACAGAACCGTGTGAGCATCTGATTCAGACCCTCCTCTCAGTTCTGTACCAAAAGCCCGCAATCGGTCCAGTCGACCATGCTACAGATGGTAAGCTTTGCCTTCATCTCCCAAGCAAGACTGGCAGTCTTGACCATTTCAGGCAGCCACCAGAAGCCAGATAGAATCTCTTCCAACCAAAAGTGGCACACGTCATACATATACTGTTGAACCAAAATATTGTGACGAGTTTCCATGGTTCAAATGGCTCTGAGCACTATGGGACTTAACATCTGTGGTCATCAGTCCCCTAGAACTTAGAACTACCTAACTAACCTAAGGACATCACACACATCCATGCCCGAGGCAGGATTCGAACCTGCGACCGTAGCAGTCGCGCGGTTCCGGACTGAGCGCCTAGAACCGCTAGTCGAGTTTCCATCATGAGATTGAATGCCTCCTGGTAGCTCTGCGAGGATGTTATGGTCACAGGTTTGTTTGATGCGCAGGAGGATGTCACAGAGATGTTGAAAGAACTTAACTGGTAGACTCTTCGAGAGAGACAGGAACTAGCCCGAGAAATTCTACTAACAAAGTTTCAAGAACTGTCATTAAATGATCACTAGAAATATACTGTAACCCCCTAATATCGCTTCCATAGGGATCGTGAGGATAAGGTTAGAATAATTATAACACACACAGAAGCATTTAAACAATAATTCTTTCCTCACTCGCTACGAGAATGGAACGAGAAGAAGCCGTAATAGCTGGTACAATGGGCCGCACCCTCTTCCATACACTTCACAGTGGGTCGCAGAGTATAGATGTAGAATAGTTCGCACATGCGACCACACTCAGATCCGCCTCACAGGCTATGTAACGATCGGTCAGAGCCATAACCAAATCAATCGTGCAACTCGACCCTCGCCACCCAGTTTCTTAGTAAACAATATCTCTCATCCATTACCGAGAGCCTTAATTGACGCG
Source organism: Schistocerca cancellata (assembly GCF_023864275.1). Classification (NCBI taxonomy): domain Eukaryota; kingdom Metazoa; phylum Arthropoda; class Insecta; order Orthoptera; family Acrididae; genus Schistocerca; species Schistocerca cancellata. The sequence continues at coordinate 174,335,310 of NC_064632.1, forward strand.
ACCTCACACGATGACCTCCGCCAGTAGACTGCCACTACCAGCAATGATGTCGAAGTTTCTGCCGATACGAGAGAGCTTTAGTCTCAAGTGTTTTAGTCAAACACAGCAAAGGAAATTTCGTGCTGCCTTATACGGTGGAGCTTTGCTTAGCCAGAAGCTGTTACCAGGTGAGTGATGACGCCGTGATACGTCAGCAAAACGCCACGCTGGAAACTCTATTCTGCTCTCTTGTAGCAGATTGCACCATATTACGAATATTCGAGATCCGTTTTAACGCAGGTTAAGTGCTAAGACTGACCTAACGACTCTGACAAATTTAATATTCTGTATTTTAAGGATGTGAGGTAGCGGTTGTTCCAGCGTATTTTAACAGTAATAATTGGTAGCATTTAACCGGTTTATGTCTAGTTGTGACTCTCAACTCATAATAGTACGAGGGTTCTTTGATAGGTCTGGTAAATATCCATGAAAGAATGGAACATTTTTGTTTCGCCTTCGTGATTGGTAAGCTTAATTATTCCGAGGATCGTATAAAGAATTTCAACAATGTACATCGTGCAATTCATTGTTGACAGCCGTCTGAATTGATCAGTGCTATTGAAAATGGAGGAAACTATTTCGTGCTGTTGTTCAACATTTTGATTTGAAGTGTTGGACCGCCGTACAAATCTAACCAGAACTGGATGAAGTCCACACGGACTCTGGACCATCATTGAAGACCATTTACTTTTGGATCAATTAATTTAAACGTGGTCGGACAAACATCGAAGACGAAGCACGCTCTAGCCGTCCAACTGAGGTCACCACAAAGAAAACCATTGACACAATCCATGATATGGTAATGCAAGATCACTGAATAAAAATTTTTGAGATTTCTGGGACAGTAGGCATCTTAACTGAGCGGGTGCATAATCTCCTGTATGGAGAATTGGCTACGAAGAAGATGTGTGCGAGGTGCGTGCAGCGATTGCTCACAGTCGATCAAAAGTGCTTCCGGCACAGTTCAGCAGAATGTTTAATCACAATCCACACGACTTTTTGCGCCAGCTTGTGACTATTGACACAACCTGGATCCATTATTACACACCAGAGCAAAACGGCAGTCAAAACAATGGACAAAGGCTTGTGAAAGTGCACTGAAGGAGGCAAAGGACATTTTGTTGGGTGGAAAGGTGATGGCCACTATTTTTTGGAATTGTCCGGGAATACTCCACATAGATTAATCGGAAAAAGGCAGAATCTTAACTAAACCCTGGCTGAAAAAGACCAATGTTAGCACGGAAAAAAAATGCTGTTTACCAGGATAATGCACAATCCCATACATCAGCTATAACAATGGCGAGTGTGCGCGAATTGTGCTTTGAATTGGTTCCTCATCAACTCTATTTACCATACGTAGCGCAACGTGACTTCTTCTTGTTCCCTACCTTGAAACTTTGGCTTGCTGGGAAAAGTTTTCATCAAGTGAGGAAGTGATAGTTGTAGTCAACCAGCATTTTGCAGAGTTTGACAGAACCTATTTTCCTTATTCGATCTCTGGAGCAAGTGTATATGCCTCAAAGCTTACTATAGGAGAAGTAAGCCGAGTTTTTACAAAAAAAAAATTCTTGCCTTTTTTTATCCGCCTTACCAAGCCTCTCTCGCAAAACATTAAACAGTGAACAGCACATTTGCGGCGTTAATAAAATGAAATAGATTAAAAAAACATGTTGGGCTGTCGGTCCTCGTCTTACAGTGAAATTGGCTTCGTGTGTCGGTAGTCGTCCCAGCTCAGACTGTACCGCGCCGCAGGCCGCGTTTTCCGCGTCAGCGTCAGTGTCAAGTTGGTGGTTGTCCAGGTGTGTGGGAATTGTGAGCTGACATGTCCTAGGTATTGCAGTGTAAGGGCAGCTATTAGCTCAACCATACTTGCTACTCTACTGGACATCTGCTTTTTCGCATTTTAAATATACTACTTGAGTGTTGTCTGTGATAGTCAGACTCTAGCTATTTCGTCAAAGATGTGCTGCAGATATATAATTATGCATCAGCTCCAAAATAATTCTACAAAATCTTTAAGAAATCTCATTCTGCTGTCTTTCACTTGCGCGTTAAGAATATTGTTATATTTGTTTCATGAGTGGCTATCTCCAGTTCGTCTTGAAAGTTTTCGTCCCTTCTTGTCTATACGCAGAATTTATAAGTAATGTTCTTATCCCTTATAAAGATGGTTTGTTTTGCACACATGATTCGCAACAGCTGCTTTTTCGTAGTTTCTTAATATGAAAGTATAATTTTGTTACTTACTGTATATCGGATCGAAAATGTTCTTCTCGTCTGTCCAATGTACTTTGCATCACAGGACGGGCAGTGTATTTTGTAAATATCTCAGTGGGTAAGAGCTTTGCCACAAAAATCTAAGGTCGTGAGTTTGAGTCCGAGTCCAGCACACAGTCTGAATCTAGCAGATATAACTGATGGAGGAAACTACCGATCCCGCTGGGAGTCGTCGCTTTCCGAGTACTGTGCTGCTGCATGTCGAAACCTGAGAACTGCAGGCTTCCTATTATGCGTCACGGTGTTTTTCAGGTCTTAGTCGTACTGAGTCACGGACTATGCGCTGCCGACAACGTGCTGTGTTAAAATTTGACTGCCTGCTGGCAGGATGTTTACTTCTGATCGGAAATTCATATTTTTACATTCAGATGTTAAGCTATTTTCTCAAGGAAACTATTTTGTGCAGCCTTGAAAGCGGTATTAACAAATGAGGAAGGAATACTCATGGATGGGTACTACCTGAAGCACGTTTTCTTTGCCAGCGACATAATTTCGATTGTTTTGAATTCAGATAAACTTCAGAAAGGATGAAAGAGGTGAACATATCAAGAATGGCAATAAGCCCCAAGATTAATTACAGCAAGACCATAATAATGTCCAGTTATTAGCTTCTCGTAGTCGAGATTCACGGACAGGTAAAATTTCCTGAAGTCAAGAGCGAATATGATGCTCTTTAAAAAAAAGTAAATCTGTCTGTAGCAAGATAAACTAAACTACGTCGGAACGGGCCTCGTCAGACTCAACGGTGTCGACCGACCGCCATGTCATCCTCTGCCTATCAATGTCACTGGATGCGGATATGGAGGCGGATGTAGTCAGCACACCACTCACCCGGCCATTGTCAGTTTTCGTGACCAGAGTCGCTACTTCTCACTCAAGTAGCACCTCAGTTGGCCTCACAAGGGCTGAGTGCACGCCCGCTTGCCAACAGCGCTCGGTAGACCCGAACGGTCACCCATCCAAGTTCTAGCCAAGCCCTACAGCGCTTAACTCCGGTGATCTTACGGGAACCGGTGTTACCACTGCGGCAAGGCCGGTGGCAAAATAGTAAAGAGGAATAATGAAGTTTTAGAAACAATTGACGAATTTATACACTTAGGACAACTGAAATGGACGAGCGGATGGACACTTAAAGAAATAAACGGGAGGATAAAAACATTTCAGGGTGCATTTGGAAAAGTGGATACTGCATACAAAAGTAGATCCCCAGTGTGATTGAACAAGGAAGTTTGTAAGAAGCCGTGTACTGCCAGTACCAGCTCACGGAAGTAAAACATGGACGTTAAACGCGCAGTTAGAAAATTGGCGGTTGCGGAACGAGTAATGCAAAGGTGGTTGTCTTACGTAACAAGAATGGACAGAAAAACAAAGAAATGGATAAGAGGAAACACATGAGCTGAGGAAGCTATAGCGACTGATAAGACACTGAAATGCAGCTAGCGCAGGCGTGTAGCGCGATGAAACTGGTTGTGGTGGACTGGGGACGGCCAGCGGCGAAGGAAGACGTGGAATACGACCTACACGAGGTATTGTCCAACAGTTTTCGAAATCTGAATCCTCGCGAAAATGATTACGAGTGCTCTGAAATAGTGACAGGCGTCTCCTAGGGAAGGCGGATACTGCTGAAACAATCGGCTTTCCGTTATACCAGTTTCTTTTCGTTTCCAGTTTAACATGCTTGTTAAACTCGCTTATAATTACCCGTTCCTGAAATTACTGATTTTCGGTTCTTTATTGCTGTTTCCAGCAATAAACATAGAAGTCGAAGGAAGACTGAAAAATTCTGAGACTCCCTCACACTTTCACGTTATACGTTTCAAGACACTTGGAATCAAAATATCAAATAAAAGAAAACTTAGTGCATCCACGTTCGCTGCTTTTCTCGAAAAGTGATGAGGGGTTGAATACTACAAAAAATTCACTAGTGTTCTCCTCCTGAATCTATCTTTTTAAATATCTGCTCAAAAATCATTTTGTAATAGAGGATCACATCACAATCTGGGCAGTGTGAATAGCCAGAGCTAAAGGGTGGAAACAAAAGCTGGACATCTCTGTTTTCCTATTAAGTTGTCCGTTACCAAGGAGTAGAAGCAGGTAAAGCATATTACGTATACAACGACAGCAAATCAACTACTTTCTATTTGTATTGTGAACTATGAATTAATTGTTGAGTTCTTAATTTATTAACGTTACCATAACTCCATTTCTATTTTATTACTTCATAGAAATGACAGACAAATAATAACTTTTTGTGTAAAATTTGTAGCGTTCTTTTTATTTAAGTATCTCGAATGAAAACCCCGTTTATAGTCAAATATATATCTTTATTTTTTAACGGGAATTTGAATACAATTCATTTTATGCTGACAAAAACAAAAATGCTCTTTCAAAAAATTCGAATACACAAATCAGGTAGTAGGCAAAATATAGCATTTAGCAGGAACAATTACATGACAATAGCTAAATTTCAATACGAAATAATCCATTCGCCAACATTTGCTGTCCGGTCTGTTCATAAATACTCTTTATAATGTGTTGATCTGTAAGCTGACTCCTTGGATCAGAAACAATATCGTTCAAAGTCGATACCGATCTTCCAGAAGTCACGGAACTTTCTACAAAATAAAAATACCTGTTATAACCGAGACCAAATAGATACCGAAAAATACCGGTTATTCAGAACTGAAATACCGGCATCGGTTACAACCGGTCATTTTTTCCATCCCTAGCGTCTTCCCACACATCCAGCAACTGGCTGCGAGCTTACTGACTGGTCCGGTTAGCTGTTGGCGAGCGTATCTCCAATGTCGTGTTTCCGTTTGTTTGCGGTTTCGCGATAGCTGCTCTGAGAGCCGCTACAGAGACGGATATTTCCAACGTTTGGAGACAACAGACACAGACTCACGATTGGTACGAGCGTTTCCAAAAGGGGCGAACATCGATTGGCGGTGACGACCGTTGCGGTCGGCCATCGGTTGGCATCACGCCATAAAATTCTTAGAAAGCTGCGGATCTGATTGTGCAAGATCGTACACAGGCATGCAAGTTCTCCGACACACTTTTTGGTACGTGTGAGCGCATTCTGACAAAATAATTCAGATCTAAAAGAAATCCTTTGAATTTCGATTACACGATAAACCGTACAAATCTAAAGGCTGTAATGTCTGTTCAGATAAATACTTCGGATAACAATTATGAGCATCTTAAATTTGAACGATCACATAGATAATGTTGTGTCGGAGGCGAATCAAAGATTGCGCTTTATTGGTGGAACACTTAGAAGATGCAACAGGGCAGCTAAAGAGATTGCCGACATTATCCTTGTCCGTCCGCCAGTGTTGATGTGCGGTATGTGATCCTTGCCAGACAGGATTGCCAGAGGACGTCGAAGAAGTCCAAAGAAGAACAACTCGTTTTGTATTATCGTGAAATAGGGGAGCGAGTGTCACGGATTTAATATGCGAGATGGGGTGGCAATCATTGAAAACAAAGGCGTTTTCCTTGCGGGAGATCTTCTCGCGAAATTTCGATCACCAACTTTCTCCTCCAAATGCAAAAATATTTTGCTGGTGCCCATCTATATAGGGAGAAACAATCATACTATCAAAATAAGAGAAATCAGAGCTGATACGGAAAGATTTAAGTGTTAGTTTATCCCATGCGAGGGAATGGAACGGCAGGAAAGTAGTCTGAGGGTTGTTCATTCAGTCCTCCGGCTGGCACTTGAGTACGAATTGCAGAGTAGTCATGTAGATAAAGGTGTAAGAAGATTTGCGGCGAAGTTTGAACAACGATTGCTTCAAGACTATGAACAGCAACATGAGTTCCGCGTGCAAATTTGCAGTGTTCTTAAAAATGCTTGGAAATTATTCAGATTTTCTTTAAATGGTTACCATACTTGAGATTTGTGTTATAGCATTTGCCGCAGTGACAGAGCTGTTCTTCACCTCGATGGAAAAAAGCTCCGCGCGTGAAGTGTAACATTATCTTCTTGTTGGTGAAACGGGATCATTCGTAAAGAGTTCGTCCCTATCGATCATACGGTCAATAAGGATGTCTATTGCGATGTTATGACAAGTCTGAGAGAGGACACGAGAAGAAAATGTCTACATAAGTGGCGTACGAGCGACTGGGTACACCACCATAACGATGGAAGGCCGTAGATGACATACATTATTAAGGAATTTCCGGCTAAAAACAAAGTGACAGTTGTTCCGTACTTTCCGTACTCACCAGGTAATTAGGTCAGTATAACTTCTTTCTCTTCTGCAAAATGAAAATCAATTGAAGAGGTGAGGATCTAATACAGTGGAGGAGATTCAAGCGGAGTCGCATTAGCCGGCCGCGGTGGTCTAGCGGTTCTAGGCGCGCAGTCCGGAACCGCGCGACTGCTACGGTCGCAGGTTCGAATCCTGCCTCGGGCATGGATGTGTGTGATGTCCTTAGGTTAGTTAGGTTTAAGTAGTTCTAAGTTCTAGGGGACTGATGACCACAGTAGTTCAGTCCCATAGTAATAAAAAAAAAAGCGGAGTCGCAAGGGGTACTGAAATCCATAACAAAGGGAGACACCAAGGATATATGTCAAAAGTGGCAGAGACGCACGGGTCGGTGTATTCGTTCTTAAGAGGAATACTGTCAAGGCGATTGTGCAGCACGAGATCTAAGTAAGACGTTCTTGTTGTTGTTGTTGTTGTTGTCGTTGTCTTTAGTCCGAAGATTGGTCTGATGCAGCTCTCCATGCTACTCTATCCTGTGCGAACCTCTTCATCTCCGAATAACTACTGCAACGCACATCCATATATACCTGCTTAGCCATGGTCTCCCTCTACGACTTTTGTCCCCAGACTTCATTCCAGTACGAAATTTACTGTTCCCTGATGTCTCACAATGTATCATATCGATCGATCCTAAAAAGTGATCTTATGCTGTACATTTCTTTTTCCTCCATTTCATTTCAGTATCTGCTCATTTGTTATTCGATGTGCCCATTTAATCTTCTGCATTCTTCTACAGCACCACATTTCAAAAGTTTCTATTCTCTTGTCTGAAATCCTGATCGTCCACGTGTAACTTCCGCAGAAGGCTAAATTCCAGACAAATACCTTAAAAAAAAAAAGACTTCGTGACAATTTTATATTCAGTGTTAAGAAATTCCTGATTTTGAGAAATACTTTTCTTGGTAGCGTCAATCTGCATTTTATATCCTCTCCAGTTCGGCTATCATCAGTTATTTTGCTGCTTAAATAACAAAACTCATCTAGTACTTCTAGGTTCTCATTTCATTATCTACACTACTGGTCATTAAAATTGCTACACCAAGAAGAAATGCATATGATAAATGGGTATTCATTGGACAAATATATTATACTAGAACTGATATGTGATTACATTTTCACGCAATTTGGGTGCATAGATCCTGAGAAATCAGTACCCAGAACAACCACCTCTGGCCGTAATAACGGTCTTGATACGCCTGGGCACTGAGTCAGAGCTTGGATGGCGTGTACAGGTACAGCTGCCCATGCAGCTTCAACACGATACCACAGTTCATCAAGAGTTGTGACTGGCGTATTGTGACGAGCCAGTTGCTCGGCCACCATTGACCAGACGTTTTCAATTGGTGAGAGATCTGGAGAATGTGCCGGCCAGGGCAGCAGTCGAACACAATCTGTATCCAGAAAGGCCCGTACAGGACCTGCAACGTTCGCTCGTACGTTCTCCTGCTGAAATGTAGGGTTTTGCAGGGATCGAATGAAGGGTAGAGCCACGGGTCGTAAAACATCTGAAATGTAACGTCCACTGTTCAAAGTGCCGTCAATGCGAACAAGAGGTGACCGAGACGTGTAACCAATGGCTCCCCATACCATCACGCCGGGTGATACGCCAGTATGCCGATGACGAATACACGCTTCCAATGTGCGTTCACCGCGATGCCGCCAAACACGGATGCGACCATCATGATGCTGTAAACAGAAACTGGATTCATCCGAAAAAATGACGATTTGCCATTCGTGCACCCAGGTTCGTCGTTGAGTACACCATCGCAGTCGCTCCTGGCTGTGATGCAGCGTCAAGGGTAACCGCAGCCATGGTCTCCGAGCTGATAGTCCATGCTGCTGCGAACGTCGTCGAACAATTCGTGCAGATGGTTGTTGTCTTGCAAACGTCCCCGTCTGTTGACTCAGGGATCAAGACGTGGCTGCACGATCCGTTACAGCCATGCGGATAAGATGCCGGTCATCTCGACTGCTAGTGGTACGAGGCCGTTGGGATCCAGCACGGCGTTCCGTATTACCCTCCTGAACCCAACGATTCCATACTCTGCTAACAGTCATTGAATCTCGACCAACGCGAGCAGCAATGTCGCGATACGATAAACCGCAATCGCGATAGGCTACAATCCGACCTTTATCAAAGTCGGAAACGTGATAGTACGCATTTCTCCTCCTTACACGAGGCATCACAACAACGTTTCACCAGGCAACGCCGTTCAACTGCTGTTTGTGTATGAGAAATCAGCTGGAAACTTTCCTCATGTCAGCAAGTTGTAGGTGTCGCCACCGGCGCCAGCCTTGTGTGAATGCTCTGTAAAGCTAATCATTTGCATATCACAGCATATTCTTCCTGTAGGTTAAATTTCGCGCCTGTAGCTCGTCATCTTCGTGGTGCAGCAATTTTAATGGCCAGTAGTGTAATTACCGGAGCATCGCCTGATTTAATTCGATTGCACTTCGTTTGGGTTTTTCTAATTTTGTTAATGATCACGTTATAACCTCTTTCGAATACACTATCCATTCTGTTCAACTGCTCTTCCATGTCTTTTGCCTTCTTTGACGGAGTTACGAAGTTATCTGCAAACCGCAGAGCTTTTATTTATTTATTTTTGCTAAACTTTAATCGCCTTTACAAATGTGTCCTTGGTTTCCTTGCCAGCTCGCTAATTGTTCAGACTGAATAACTCGGGGATAGCCTACAACCCTGTGTTATTCCCTTCCTAACTACGGCTTCCCTTTCAAGTCGTCCGACTCTTATAACTGCAGTTTGTTTCTGGACAGGTCGTATGTAATCTTCCGATCCCTGATTATTATTTCTGTTATCTCCAGATTTTAAAAATTTAATGAGCATTGTGAAAAGCTTAATTAAAATAATTGTTTCGGGGACTTCTAGATAGAAACGAGGAGGAGGAAATTGGGCGCGCAAGGGTGAAGGTGGTAACGTATGGGGAAGCGTGTGAGAGGCCTTTGTGCTGTGCAGCAGTGGACGAGGAGACGCCCGGACTGCGACGCTGCAGCGTGGCCCGGCTCTGGCCGTGGCTGGCTGGCCCGTATTTGGAAACCCGTCAGGACAGGCGCGGCGCCCACGGCCGGATCTGCGGCACAGCAGGGCGGAGTGGAGAACAGCCGGCGGCTGCCCGTCTGTCTGCCTGTCTGCCGAGGCCTCTGGCAACTCGGGGCAGTCGCTTCCGAGCCAGCGGCGCCACTTAGGAGGGGCAGTGCCAGCCTCCACCTTGTGAAACGCTGGAGGGACACACCCCATAGTGGCGACTCGTTTCTCTCCGTAGACAGTTTTTACGTCAGTCTCAAAGTCGCACTGCTTTCTTTACCTGTATTATGACCTGACGAAGCTACAATCGTCCGGACATAACTGTGACTTGCTCTGGGAGGCGGCACGCACGAGGGGCGTTCGATAAGTTTTGCACATAGTTTTTTCTCAGCCAGTTTCGGTTGTCGGACGTCGTGGAATAGTCTCGCTTCAGCCCCTATAGTTTCTTGATGTTCTGATAGGTGACAGCGCTATACGTAGTCTTCAAAATGACGTCTGTAACGGAGGTGTGTCCCAAGAAGCGAGCTGTCATTGAGCTGTCAGTGGCTCTCAGATATTCGTAGGTGCTTGCAGAATGTCTACGGAGACCTGGCAGTGAACAAAAGCACGGTGAGTCGCTGGACGAGGCGTCTGTCCTCATGGCAGTAAGGTCGCGCAATGCTGTCCCAGCCGGCCGGGTTCTAGGCGCTACAGTCTGGAACCGAGCGACCGCTACGGTCGCAGTTCGAATCCTGCCTCGGGCATAGATGTGTGTGATGTCCTTAGGTTAGTTAGGTTTAAGTAGTTCTAAGTTCTAGGGGACTGATGACCTCAGAAGTTAAGTCCCATAGTGCTCAGAGCCATGTGAACCGGCCGGCCACACACTGTTGTGATGCCTGCAAAGTTGGAACGTGTGGACACTCTCATTTGATGTGATCGACGGATGACAGTAAACCACCTCGCTGCACAACTGTTGGTAGTGCTGACACGCTTGTCCACAAGTTGGAGTACTGAAAGGTGTGTGCACCCTGGATTTCTCGCCGCCTGACACAAGACCATGAAGAGCAACGAAGGATCATCTGTACCAAATTGCTTGCCCGTTACGAGGCTAATCGTGACAGGTTTTTGGGTTTTTGTCGAACAATGACACAGGCGATGAAACGTGGATTCATCACTTCGAACCGGAAATAAAACGACAATCCATGGAGTGACGCCACACCATCTCTCCTCTGAAGAAAAAGTTTAAATTTGCACCCTCAATCGGTAAAATCATGGCGACGGCCTTCTGTGACTCAGAAGGGTTCTTCCATTTGATGTCCTCCCTCATGATGCAACGAACAATTCCGAAGGGTATTATGCTGCTCTTAGGAAATTGAAAAAACGACTCCAGCGTGTTCGTCGCCACAAAAAACAAACGAACTTCCCCTTCTCCGAGACAACGCAAGGCCTTACGCAAGTCCGCTCACCCGAGCGAAGCTCACAATACTTCATTTGACTTTTCTTCCTCATCCATCCTGCAGCCCAAATCTCGCACCTTCGGACTTCCATCTGTTCGGCCCAATGATGGACGCACGCAGGAAGAAGTTCATGGATTATGAGGAAGTTATTGGTAGGTAAGACGCTGCACACATGACCTCCCAGTAAGGTACCGTAAGGCTGTCGCATTGAACGGAGATTATGTTGAAAAATTAGGTTTTGTAGCCAAAAGAGTGGGAAGTAATATGGTGTTTTGGAATCCTGGATAAAACCAACGTGCTTTGAGAAAAATGTATGTTTCGTTACTTACTGAACGCCCTTTGTACGAAACATTAGTTCACTTTATTAAGACAATGATGAAAAGATTTACCTAACTTTACACAGTCCATTGCCACAGGAATGACCGAATATTTGCAACTTTCTTTGAACAGTAGGCCTATAGCATCACGTGATGCACACAATTACAATCTTTTGTCTTGAAGTACAATTTCGACATTTACAAAAGTACAGTTCCATCTGAGAGCTGAATGGCACTCGTGTCCTGTCTAGAAGATGTTCCCTGCTTCGTCGGAAGTCACGAACTGGGCAGAGCGAGTCCGTGCTCGCCTCTGTATCGACGCGACAGCTGTATTGTGCTGAGAAAGAGGAGCACTTCCCATTCATTCTTCCGGGTTGCAGCGAGGCATCGCTAATATGGTATCGATGCGCGTTGCCGACTTTGGTGTGCACCGCGATCTTTGGACGATACCACGGCCGGGTTGTTAATATTCTCAGAATTAAAGGACTTGCTTCAAAAAGCAGTAGATCAATCCTGGCCGGGTTCTGCATCGCGTAATCCCGACTGCGCGCAGACCCAGAGTTTTACCTTCTCTTCGGAGTGGTCAACTGCGTGTTGTGATCCGTTTTTGAGTCACTGCAGAATTTTCCTTTCATTTTCAGAGACCTAGGACTCTCTGTGATTCCTGAGCTAGACCACTCATTGGTACGGTTAAAAATGCTCGATAAAACACTCGTGCCTATACTTTCTGCTGAAAGGCACACGATATGAGTATGGTGGATGAGATGGATATTTTCTTTTTTTACACTTTAAATAGACATTTCCTAAGAAACGATTCGAGCTTTATTTAATGTTTTCGGTAATGGCGGCAAAATAGACCTTCTGGTCCGATAAATAACTTCTTTAATGTTAGTAATATCTTCGCTAATATTGGAGGCAACTTCTTTACGAATTAACTTTAAAGGACTTTCCCATAATAGAGTAACAGCCTTCCGTTTTACACTGTTGGAAGTCATTTGTCTGTTTAAGTTATCAATGGCTTCTTGGTTGTGACTAACTTCATTAGTGGTTCAAATGGTTCAAATGGCTCTGAGCACTATGCAACTTAACTTCTGAGGTCATCAGTCGCCTAGAACTTAGAACAAATTTAACCTAACTAACCTAAGGACATCACACACATCCATGCCCGAGGCAGGATTCGAACCTGCGACCGTAGCGGTCACGCGGTTCCAGACTGAAGCGCCTTTAACCGCACGGCCACACCGGCCGGCGACTTCATTAGTAAAAAGAATTAAATAAAAGGAACTTCTCGAAACGAAACAGAAGCGAGCACATACAGTGCGCTACAACGCGGCATTAGATATAAAGATGCCCATTACTGCAGGCAGTAAGCTTTGTAGTTTTCATTCTGACGCTTACACATTATGTACTCTCTTTCAGATCGGCTATATCACTGTTTATTAACAAGAATGATCATACAGTACATTTACACCTACTGCGCTCGAAATTGACCTGTAAGGGAGAAATTGGCCTATCGTGCGATGTACAATCCACTGAAGCGGCAAAGAAACACGTGTAGGCAAGCGTATTGAAACACAGAGATATGCAGATAGGCAGAATACCACGCTGCGGTCGGCAACGCCTGTGTACCGGTGAGAAAACAAGTGTGTGGCGCAGGTGTTAGATCTGTTACTGCTGCTACATTGGCAGGTTATCAAGATTTAAGTAAGTTTAAATGTGGTATTATAGTTGGCGCACGAACGATGGGACACAGCATTTCCGAGGTAGCGTTGAAGTGGGGATCTTCACGTATGATCATTTCACCAGTGTACCGTGAATATCAGGAATCCTGTAAAACATCAAATCTCCGACATCGCTGCGGCCTGAAAAAGATCCTGCAAGAACAGGACCAATAACGACTGAAGAGAATCATTCAACGTGACAGAAGTGCAACCCTTCCGCAAATTGCTGCAGATTTCAGTGCTGAGCCATCAACAACGTCAGCGTACGAATCATTCAACGAAACATCGTCGATGTGGGCTTTAGGAACCGAAGACCCTCTCGACTACCCTTGACGACTGAACGACACAAAGCTTTTCACCTTGTCTGGGCCCGCCAACACTGACATTGGACTGTTGATGACAGGAAACATATTACCGGGTCGGACGAGTCTCGTTTCAAATTTTATCGAGCGGATGGACCTGTACGGTTATGGAGACAACCTCATGAATCCATGGACCGTGCATGTCAGTAGGGGACTGTTGAAGCTGGAGGAGGCTCTGTAATGATGTGGAGTGATGTGAGTCCCCTGATACGTCTAGATAAGAGTGTGACAGGTGACACGTACTTAAGCATCCTATCTGATCACATGCAGCGGTTCTGTCCATTGTGTAATATGACGGACGTGGGCAATTCCAGCAGGACAATGCGACAGCCCACACCTCCAGAATTGCTACAGAGTGGCTCCAGGAACACTCTTCTGCGTTTAAACACTTCCACTGGCTACCAAACTCCCCAGACATGTACATTAGTGAGCATATCTGGGACACCCTGCAACGTGCTGTTCAAAAGAGATCTCCAAATCATCGTACTCTTACGGATTTATGGACAGCCCTGCAGGTTTCATGGTGTCTGTTCCCTACAGCACTACTTGAGACATTAGTCGAGTCCATGCCACGTCGTTTTGCGGCACTTCTGCATGCTCGCGGAGGCTTTACACGATATTAGGCAGGTGTACCAGTTTCTTTCGCTCTTCAGTGTATATTGAATAATTTACTTGCAAAAAACAGCCGAGGCAGAAAAATTCAAAATGTCCTATAAAAAATTACCGCTGTGGTGCTCCACAAGAAGAAAATAATCGTTTAAGAAAATACGTCACTTACACGTTTTTAATGTGCATCTCCAAGCTATTGCACTTTGTGTTTCTTCGTCTTTCAGAAATTTATTTCTTCCAAGAACGATCAATTTATGGCCCCTTTCACTTGTCGTATGCGCCACAAGAACGTTACAATCCATTTCTAGCTTACTAGTCACAAACGAAGAGTAGGAAGTGGCACGCAGAGCACGACACTCGGAGAACGTAATGATGACAATGCTACCAACAGTTGAGTGCAAACATTACCAAGTAGCAAATAAAACGCACGCGCGCACTGTTCATAACATACCTGATCGCGCAGTCGTCCCGCTTACTGAGATGATGCTGAACCTGTTACGTCTACATCTACATGGTATTCTTCAAGCCACCTAATGGTGTGCGGCGGAGGGCACTTTTGTACCCCTAACTGAGCTGTCCAGCCCCGTTCAAATGGCTCTGAGCACTATGGGACTCAACTGCTGTGGTCATCAGTCCCCTAGAACTTAGAACTACTTAAGCCTAACTAACCTAAGGACATCACACACACCCATGCCCGAGGCGGGATTCGAACCTGCGACCGTAGCAACAGCGCGGCTCCAGACTGGAGCGCCTAGAAGCGCACGGCCACCGAGGCCGGCTCCAGCCCCGTTCCATTCGCGAATAGCGCGTGGGAAGAATGATTGTCGGTCAGCCTCTGTATCGGCTCTAACTTCTCGAATTTTCACCTCGTGGTCATTACGCGAGACGTGTGTGGGTGGAGGTGATATGTTGACCAACTCTTTCCGGAAAGAGCTCTATCAAAGCTTCAGTAGTGAATCTCTCCGTGATGCACAACGCCTCTCTTGTAACGTCTGCCAATGGAGTTTTTGTTGAGCACTTGTGTAACACACTCATGCCGGCTGAAAAATTCCGGGAAACGCGCCGCTCTTCGTTGGATCTTCTCTATCTCCTCTCTCGGTCCTATCTGGTAGGGATCCCGTATAGATGAACATTACTCAAGAATCGGTCGAACAAGCACCTTATAAGCCACTTTCTTCGTGGATGAGTTACATTTCCTCAAGATTCATCCTATAAATCTGGGTCTTGCCTCTGCTTTTCCCATATTTGATTTACGTGGTCATTCCACTTAATGTCGCTCTGGACAGTTGCTCATTGATATTTCATGGCAGATACTGTTTCCGGCAGTTTATCGTCAATAGTGTAGCTGTACGGTAGTGGATTTCTTTTCGTGTGTATCCGCAATACGCTACATTCGTTTACGTTCAGAGTCAACTGCCAAAGCTTGCACCATTCATCAATTTTCTAGAAATCCTTACTATCTTCTGGCGTTGCTACTTTGTTGTAGACAACCGCATCATCTGCCTTAACTAGCATCCGACGCTTTCTACTAGATCATTTATACATATTGTAAACAGTAACGCACAGTTGGACAAACAGTAAGCCTTTTCGCGCACAATCGGTATCGACCTTTCAGAACTGCAATGACCCAGAGGTAGTCACAAAGCTTAATCACCTCTGAAAAAAAGAAGTTGCGTCTATGAAACGTGGTGTTGGTGTCAGCCCTTCTCTCCGTATTCACTGTTCGACGAGACACGTTTTTCCCAATAATGCATGACTTGGCGCAGACATTGGTTCTAGAAGTGTGCATTTTGGCTGTTCAGGGAACGTTGCACCTCGAAAATCAGCTCGTCGTCTTTCTGGAAGTGCCTGCCGCTCAGTGCTTTCTTCATCCGACGGAAGACCAAGACGCCAGTGGGTGGCATGTCATTAGAACACGGGACTGAGGCAGAATCTGACAGCCCAAATAAGCAGCACGCCCAGAGTGGGCTGGGGCGTCGTCGTGAAAAAATGTCGTGTGACTAGGGCCTCCCGTCGGGTTGACCGTTCGCCGGGTGCAAGTCTTTCGATTTGACGCCACTTCGGCGACTTGCGCGTCGATGGGTATGAAATGATGATGATTAGGACAACACAACACCCAGTCCCTCAGCGGAGAAAATCTCCGACCAAGCCGGGAATCGAACCTTTTTTTAAACCATATATATTTATTTAAATATATTAACAACGATACATTAAAAAAAGACATTTTATTCTATTAATCTATTATATTCCTAGTGTTGGTTAATATTACTGTCATTTTATATGTTTTCGTTTTTATATTTTCCTTTTTCGTTTTTCTCTTATTATTGTTCCTTAAACCCTTTTACATGGCCATTTGTCGTCTTTTTTTTTTTGAGGAGGTAGACATTGCAGGACAGGCATAACAGTTTATATTTGGCATCGATGCATTGATTTTGAGTTTATGTTTCTGTATGTGATGCACTTGTGATGCCACAGGCACGTTGTGTATTCTGGTTTGATCTCTTACTCTAGTTACACTGTTAAGTGGGACAGAATGAGGGAAACGTCACCATGATAGGTGGAGCAGAAGTGGAAGAAACTTTTTTTTTACATATACTACAGAATATACCTAAATTGAAGAAGAGAGAAAGTTTTGTCATATTACATAAGAGAAGCAGGAAGGATAGTGTGAGTAATCAATAGAATTTTATAGGCACAAAGTAAAGGAAATCATTTAAAAAAAACCTAATAATAATAATGAGTAGTTGGCACTTTCCACTAAGTAATGCTTGTTTCCTATTCAATATAGTACAAATAATGGAAGAAAAGTTAATTAAAAAAAAACTGTGCATACTTTTGACACTGTTTTGGCTGCGAGCATGACAGATGTTTGGTGACAAGCACTTTGTATCACTGATTTCACTAAGAAGAAACACTTTATACTACTATATTTCACTGTTTGATGCGAGAAGAGAAAGCACTTTATCTTTTGTGTTGCACTTGTTCGCTATCACTGCACACGTTATTCTTGTGGTGAGGTGGCTGGTGGCGGTGCTGAGGATCACAGGTTAGGAAGGACTCTGGCGATTGCTGTCTGCAGTGGAATCTGCAGGAAGTTTTTGAAGTTCTCGTGGTATCGCCTGTGCTGCTGGGCCGTCTTGTTCTCCTCCCAGAGGTCCACCAGGAAGGCCAGCTGGTCGGTCTGCTTCCGCGCTACGATGGCGTGTGCCGTCATGGCGAGGATCCAGAGAGTCGCCAGTCGCTTGGGCCGTGGAAATGGGTTGCAGTCTGGGGCGGTGATTGCTTCCACTGTGATGCTTCCCGGCGCCGTTCTGTTGATGTGGGCCACCATCTGCTGGCACGCTTCCCAGATGTTGATGGCATTCCCGCACGTGAATCGGTGCTCGAGGGTGTCGGTCATGCCACATACGTCACACTTGTCACTTGCGACGAGTTTTATCTCCGCCAGTCTTTGGTTGGTTGGTACCATTCTGTTAATTATTTTGTACCATGTCTTCTTCGCATGTTTAGGCAACACGTTTTCCGAGACGTTCCCCCATATTTGTTTCCAATTGTATTGCGGGAGTTTGTGTTCAATTTTGTTTTTTGCCGGCTTCTCCCTGAGGGCCCAGTATATTCTCTTGGCTGTTCTGTGGCTGGGGTTCGCCACGGTGTCCAGAACGTAACTTTTGTTGGCGTTAGTGCAGCCTGACGTGTCGCATTCTGAAGGGAATGTGCCTCGTGTCGACCGGCGCTTCTGTGAACCCGGGTCCTTCGGATTGACATTCTGTCGCACTGACCACACAACTACCGGGGTCGTGAAGTACTAGCGTTCCCTCGGACAGTTTCCTGCGACGCCTCGTCTTGACAGCGCTCGCAACCTCGTCTGGAGGTTTCGGTACTTTCCTGCTGTGACGCGTTGCCCCCTATGAGTATAGTCTGCTATAACAACGCCGTGGCAGTCCCAAAAACCACTTGGCATTATCTTCGGCTTTTTCGGCAGCGGAGAAACCACGTGAAACGACAGGTCGCGCTGCTCCCTTGTCTGTGTATCACAGTGATATACACACCACCTGTCCACTGTGATGATGCATCTACAGAAGTCATTTGGATTGGCCTATCACAGACAGCTGCAATATTTCCCCTGCTGTCTCGTGTCTGCGGTTTTTTTAAATGACCGTGAGTAGATGAGGAATCTAGCGGGCAGCGACCTATGTCGTGTTCCAAATGTCGCGCAAGATGTGAAAACTGATCGATGACTGATGTTCACATTTTCGCCTCGACCATGATACCCTTCATGGAGCGGCAGGGCCTCCACTATCTCCCCGATTCCCAGTTACTCACAGCTGCTCTGTCATCTCGTTCTTCGGCATTACTCTTATTCGCCACACGTTCGACGTTATTTTTTTGGAATGTGGTTTGCGGTGAGAGACTGATCTGTAGCGTAGCCCGAGGCCGAGGTTAAGTTGGGAGGTGGCAGTTCGGACGTAAGTTATCGAAGCGAACGAATGTGGTGCGACGAGAATAACTATAATACTTGCTACTGCTTATATTTTACGTGGACTGATTTCCAAACAATATTTTATTTTCGCCATTTAGATGACATCAAGGCAGACGGATGGTATCAGTAGGTTCAGTATATCCAGATCGCTAAAATCAAGGCGTACATGCCCTCCATTCCACCAAACCATCTCCGTGCGTTACTGTGTCTAGCACCTTTTTCTCGCCATAATTGGAATTTGGCTTTGTTCATACAAAAAAATCATCACTCAGTGCACATTATTTACACTGTTTCGCAAACCTCTGAGGAATGTAGTACTGTAGACGCGCTTGTGTTTTACATTCTGTCTGGCTGGCTTGGAATTGTAGCCTGCACGCTTGCGTTCCCCCGTGACTCCCGACTCGTGCTAATCTTCCAGTCTCAAGCAGTTTCGCGGCGCTTGTTAACAAGGTTTGCCACTTATCTCCGCCCCCTAGGGCTCAGCCACGGCGGCCATGCGCGTCAGTCCGTCTTTGTCCAGGAGGCAACTTTTGACTTCTCTGTGGATTCGCGATGTTCCCTTCTGTTGCGTAGCTCTTTTCCACAACTTTGTTAATCTCCGAAAGAAGTTTTCCCCTTTATTTTCTCCTTTTGTCGTCGCCGCCATTTTTCGTGACGCATCTGCCCATCCACGCGCAGTTCCGTAAACTTACGGATGCCCGGTCCTGAGCGTCTAGCAGATGACCAAAGCTGATTAAACGGCATTATTTTTCTGGTTTGCGTATAATATACAGGGCTATTACAAATGATTGAAGCGATTTCATAAATTCACTGTAGCTCCATTCATTGACATATGGTCACGAAACACTACAGATACGTAAAAAAACTCATAAAGTTTTGTTCGGCTGAAGCCGCACTTCAGGTTTCTGCTGCCAGAGCGCTCGAGAGCGTAGTGAGACAATGGCGACAGGAGCCGAGAAAGCGTATGTCGTGCTTGAAATGCACTCACATCAGTCAGTCATAACAGTGCAACGACACTTCAGGACGAAGTTCAACAAAGATCCACCAACTGCTAACTCCATTCGACGATGATATGCACAGTTTAAAGCATCAACGATGCTTTCGAACTCACTGATGGGGACATGCTGCGCCGAGTGTGGGAGGAACTTAATTATTGGCTTGATGTCTGCCGAATCACTAAAGGGGTACATATCGACCATTTGTGAATGCCTAAAAAAACTTTTTGAGTTTTTTTATGTGTGTGCAAAGCATTGTGAAAATATCTCAAATAATAAAGTTATTGTAGAGCTGTGAAATCGCTTCAATCATTTGTAATAACCCTGTATTAATACATTCGTTCGAGGTAAGGTAATGCTTACAGATGCACAAAGACACGCAAGGTTTCCACTTTTTTGTCTGGAAGAAAGCATGTCATCCCACAATGAAAACAGAAATTGCAAATCCTCGTTATGACCAAGGTTTTCGGCAAAATTCCCTTTGATGCAGGACAGGAAAAGGAATCGGGAATCTTCTCGCCAATATTTTCAGCTGCAGATCTTTTACCCCACTTTCTGTTTTCTGGTACGTGGCTGAAAGGAAATAGGTTCTGGTACAGGACAATCTGCTCTCATGAGCAGGGACTCAAATATGAAAAAAGGAAAGAAAGTTTTAACAGAGGTGCACTTGTAAGCATACAGAACGAATTTCATCACTAACAGGTTGACATACGCACACTACGAGTTCATATTGCTATTAATAATCGTGGATGTCGCTGAGCTCGTGAGGATGTGACTACGGCCACTCTAATATGCTCGCATCGTCGGGTGTACAAGTTGAAGCAGTTAATTCTTGAACCGCCTTGCAGGCAGGTTTACCAATTATGCTAGTTCATTTTCACTGGAGCACTTTTTTCTGTATCCTCGTGGACGGGAAGAGAACAGGTCTTTCCGTACGCTGGACCACGGTCAGGTGAGGCTGATTTGCCCCCAGATGTGGAGTCTTGATGCTGCTCGCCACTGGACAGCGCAGGAGAAAGAACAGCAGTGTCGGGTACTGTTCTCAAACAGTAGAGTGTGCCGGCTGTTGAGCCGTACAGAAGAGCGGTATTCAGCTGGTGCGTCTGTTAACACTTTTTTGTGGCGTACTCGCATCCACTCCCCATGAAGTCGCAGCAAGCAAGTAGTCTCCTGACTTGTCGAAGCTAACACTAACTTGAGGCCAGTGCAGACGGCGTGAAACGAGGTGGAAAAGACGGGAAACTGCGGTTTTACTATTTGTTCTTAACTGACAGTGAGTCTGGAAGCTGCACAAAAACAATTCTCTTCGTCGAATTATCTCGTGCTCTAAATTAATTTTTTAAAAGGTTGTTCCAGGTTCGCTTTTTCAGTTCGGGAGAGAAACAAATCTGGTAGGAGTAGCGCAGAGATGAAAACAGTAATTACCTTCTTCCACATATGCTGCTGTGAATGGACTTTAATATTTGCGTCTGATTGGCACAGACTGTACATATGTAAAAGTGTTGCGAGAATTCTCAATAGTATAATGTTGATTTCACGTAGTGATGTGAGTAACTTCTTCCCCTAAATCAATTTTCTTTTCCTGTCAAAATATGCTATGCTGCATGTTATAAATTTAAAGCGGGCAAAACTAACTAAATCGCTCGTCGAAATTATTCTGCATAATATTTAACTATACAGAAATAAACACTTACCGTCTCTAATGCTTCGGACGACGAGTTAAGTGTGAAGTAGATATACCAACTTCCACTCCTTTTACGAGATGACTCACTCGTTATCCGCAGCCGATCTTCTTCGATAGCTCCTGGAATCTCTTTAAACTTCTTCTCCGAAGAGTAATGCTAGGTACAGGAATACTGAAAAATCTCCCTCTACTTGTGAAATAAGTAGATATTCGAAGATTACTTTTCATCAACTAACGCTGTATTAAAACTTCATACAGAACATAATTCTCACTTCTCACTAAACATCTGACTTCTTGTAGGTCAATCGTATCGTCTCACGTCAGAACCAAAGTTAATTACATTTGCAAATGAGTTGCCTTAATAACCATGACTCTATCACAGGATTCATAAAATACGTCTTGCCTCTACCAAGGCTGGAATAAGAGTGTTTTTAAGAGTTCTTTCTCCACTGTTCTTTTTTCACTAACAACAGCCACTGACACTATTATCACAGATTTACATAAACACTACATGGTCCTCTCGTACGCACTTTCACTATAACTTCCATGTATCGTCCGACACTTACTTGTCGGTGCCGTTCGAACGCCGCGTCTACATTCTTCTCGCGGCACACACAAACATGTGACGCGTAGTAGGTAGGATTCTATCATCCCACACTCACATCTAAAATATCGTGTGTTCGAGACGGTAGAAGTCCGAGTGTTTCTACAATTTACACCGAAATTCTCGAACCACTACACGTCGACTCTTACTTTTATCAAAATCGAAGAAAATCTGCACGTCTTGCAACAGCCTCTGCAGAATAGTGACTGATAACATTACTGCTTCTGAGAACAATAGAATGTCTAACGTCGTTGCTGGGAAATAATATATTTTTAAGTCTTCTACAGAGCAAAAAACCTTCGCGTGCGTTGTCCCGGGAGTGATGGCCGTCGGCGGACACGGAGCTACCGACCAGCTACACAGCGCGGCCAAGTTTGCGGAGGCATCTCATATTCCGTTGGTAATAGGCAGTAATACGAGAAAATTGCAGAACACAATATTTTTATAGTTACAGCGTACTCCTGCTAAGAAACGTAGTAAATAATGTTAAAATACTCAGCACATAAATGGGTCGGCGGCCACAGAAAACCGAGTTTCGGAAATGAAACTACAGAGCGTTCATATCACCCTGCAGAGCTCGGCAGAGAGTGGCATGCGGGCAACAGGGGGTGACCACAGGCAGCTCGGGCGCGCCGTGGAGGGTTTCCTCCCCCAGGTTCACCGCCACGCAGCGCGGCGCCTGGAGTGTCTGTTATTGTTCCCCAGATCCAGTTTGCAGAAAACCGGCGGAACGAGGACCTACAAGTAGGGACAAGAAAGACGTAAATTTTGAATCATTAGAAAAGTATTTCAATATCATATATTGTGAACGAAGTAGGTACAGTGGTGCAACTTACAGAGCAGTGCTGTTCTGTTCAACGAAAGCAATGAAAAATGCTTCACAAAAAATAAAATTAGATTTCTCATTAGTTTTTCATTAGTTTTCCTGTATGGCTCATAGGCTCGAGTACAATAAATCATAAATGGCAAAAGAAAAGAAGACGCACGTTAACGGGTAGAATACGAATACGATCTCGTTTATATGCAGGAGCACAGTCATCAAATATTTCGTGAAAGAAAACACCGTCCATTGTAACCTGTGTATTTCTATCAGTTATTTGCTGTGCTGTTGGCCAATTTCGACTACCATGTCATTATCACCTTTAAAATGACATACCAAATAGAAAAATACATAACTTGTATACAGTCTAGAGAAAACGAAATATACGAAGAAACCCACGCACAATGGAGAATGGTATGCTTTGCTTGTCTCAAAAACACATCAACGAGTAACACGGGTCGATGATTACATCATTAGTGTAGGTACCTCACCTATCTTACTAGCACGTAGATTCATTAATATTATTTGTATTTACCGCATTTCGAATTAGATGCACATTCTAAAAAGAGTTTCACTGAGTGAATCCACTGACAAAGGAAGGCCGCCAACAGATTCGGCTAGTACTTGGCAGACGTAGTATGAAAGTGAAATGAAAGATAAGGTATTTTGGCTGAATACCCTGCCTGTTTTTTCAGAAAAATTACCCATATAGTCATGACGCGCAAACGACTCAGAATTGAAGGAGTCTATAGGTAACTGAAAAGTTCATCACAATATATTGGGTTTACAAACGCACATCTTCCTAGATACCGAGGAAAGAAACTTTTTCGACAGCTACGTATGTGCGCGTGAGGTAAACGCTGTTCATAGAAAGCACTGGTGGTATAATGACTTATTTTTCCGTATCGAAATTGGTAGGAATGGAAGGGTTAATGATGTACATAAATCAGTAAGGAATAATAACAAGGTAGCCAAATAAAGTTCTTAGGCGACTTCGATCACTAAAGTATTAAAATGTTAATCCTGATCACTTCATAATGACTCTTTCACTCACTCTGTGTTACATGTCTTCCGATTAACTGGATGGATACTGCTGATTTACATATCTTATTAAGCCTCCTATACCTACTAATTTCGATACAGAAAAAAATGCAGAGTGCATTTGAGAATCCAACCTCCCACTCAGAGGCTCTTTTTTTCTTTTTATCTGTTGGTTTCTTCGTAGTTTTTTCTTCTAAAGTTCACTGTGATAGTTATGACGAGTCAAAAAGTAATGATAAAATTTTGTCGTCACAGGGGTTAGGTCGTTTTAACTTCTTGTACTAGCAACTGAGTTAGTCCATAGAGAGAACTTGGAGAACTAAAATGTATGTTAGTATAACGTTTCTTTTCTTTTTTTTTTTTTTTTTTTAATGTTGTAGTCTGGGTGCTGTGAGATTTTCCTCCAGTACAAAGCAGAGCGAGCGGTCTAACACGGTTCGAGTTGCGCTCGTCGCCAGCTGTTGCAGTTTGCTGCAATGATTACATCTAAACAAACAGGAACTGGCCAAAGAAGCAAGAGTCGACGGTTGCAGGATATAATAACCGATTGCTAAAAGTAACGGTAGCGATGAACGCTTGTTTGCTGAATGGTTTCTAGATGCTTTTAGCATGGGATGGTGGTCAGTGAAGTACCAGATTTAAGCAACTCAATTGAATGTTAGAACTTGTACAGGGCAGTGGAGTTATAGCAGCGAAGAGTTTGGTGAGCTGTCGTATCGAGGGTCACAGCTTAACTACTAGATTTGGTCTATTCAGAGAAACAGTTTCTGAATAAGTTCAAGGAGGTATTTGGAGGATTTTAGTATGTCGAAGGTTAATACTGACTACCAGTGATTGTTACACGGTGCACTGACTTCTGGTCGAAGACATTAAATCACTCTCGACGGAAAATCTCTACAGGTGACTGAAGGTTTCCCAGTCTGTAAGAATTGATGGGTAGTTTACTACGATTTGTTGTAAATGCGGTACCTAGACCAGACATTGATAACTCGTGTTCAGGTTTCGCTACAATCAGTCGTCGTACTGATTGGTTCTGTGCATATTAAATAGTGCTGCGGTTTGTGCACTCCGAGGAATTTGGGTGCTCGTGATAACAGAGCACACAATCAGCAAATAAGTACTTGCTGTACAAGCAAGGTAACTTTGCCAAAGGTGCTTCTAATGATAGTCTCTGATTTCAGAGCACAGTAGTAACACGACAACAATGGTATACTATTGCTGCACAGTGAAATGTCACATGACAGCTCTCAGTTTTTTTATTACAGATGGTGGCCAGTCCCTGGGTTACCGCAACGGCATGACCTTGTCACTGCGCCGCGGCGCTTTCCACGAACAGCGTTAATGTTATGGGCACATCAGTGGTAGTCGTAAGAGTTTCTTTCCTCGATTTCTAGGAAGCTACGCGTTTACGGACCCCATATATGATGATGTAAAAAGGTCAGTTTTCAAATATCTGTCGATCCCGTCCATTCCGAGTCGACGGCAAGTCATAAATATATTATTTTCTATTACCAGCCTTCTGACTGGTTTGATGCGGCCCGCCACGAATTCCTCTTCATCTCAGAGTCACTTGCAGCCTACATACTCAATTATTTGCTGGATGTATTCCAATCTCATTCTTCCTCTACACTTATTACCTTCTACAGTTTCCTCTAGTACTATTGAAGTTATTCCCTGGTGTCTTTTAACGGATGTCCTACCACCTGTCACTTCTTCTTGACAATGTTTTCTATATAATCCTTTCCCCGCCGATTCTGCGGAGAACCTCTTCGTTCGTTACCTTATCAGTCCTCCTAATTTTCAACATTCTTGTGTAGCATCACATCTCAAATGTTTCGATTCCCTTCTGTTCCGGTTTCCCCACAGTCCATGTTCGACAAACATACAATTCTGTGCTCCAAAGGTACTTTCTCAGAAATTTCTTCCTCAAATTAATGCCTATTTTTGATACTAATTACTTCTCTTGGCCAGGAATGCGCATTTTGCCATTGCTAGTCTGCTTATGATGTCCTCCTTGCTCCGTCGTCATGGGTTATTTTGCCGCGTGGGTAGCTGAATTCCTTAACTCAACCACTTGGTGACTATGAATCCTAATGTTAAGTTTCTCGCTGTTCTCATTTCTCCTACTTCTAGCTACTTTCGCCTTTCTTCGATTACTCTCAATCAACATTTTTAGTTATTAGACTGTTCATACCATTCAGCAGGTCATGTAATTCTTGTTCACTTTCACTGAGGATAGCAATGTCATCAGCGAATCGTATCGTTGATATCCTTTTACCTTAAATTTTATTTCCACTCTTGAACCTTTCCTTTATTTCCGTCATTGCTTCTTCGATGTACTGGTTGACCAGTGGGGGCGAAAGACTACATCCCTGTCTGACATCGTTTTTAATCCGAGCACTTCGTTCTCGGTGTTCCACTCTTATTATTCCTCTCGGTTGCATATTACTCGTCTATAGTTCACCCCTATTTTTCTCGACATTTCGAGAATGTTGCACCATTTGACATTGTCGAACGCTTCTTCCAAGTCGAAAAATTCCAAGTGCATGACTTGATTTTTCGTTAGTCTTGTTTCCGTCATCAAACGCAACGTCACAACTGCGTCTCTGGCACCTTTACCTTTCCTAAAGGCAAACTGATCGTCATCTAACTCATCCTACATTTTCTTTTCCATGCTTTTGTATATTATCCTTGTCAGCAACTTGGATGCATAAGCTGTTAAGTTGATTGTGCGATAATACTTAGCTCTTTCAATATTGGGATTTGTGTGGATGATGTTTTTTCCGAAAGTCAGGTGGTATACCGCTAGGCTCATTTTCTACAAACCAACATGAATAGTCGTTTGTTGACACTTCTCCCAATGATTTTAGAAATTCCGTTAGATTTCTGTCTATCCCTTCTACCTTATTTGATCTTAAATTTTTCACAGCTCTTTTAAATTCTACTTCTAATACTGGGTCCCCTATCTCTTCTATACCTACTTCCGACTCGTCTTATCACGTCATTAGACGAGTCTTCCGCGTCAATAGAGGCCTTCAATGTACTGTTTCCACCTATCCGCTCTCTCCTCTGCATTTAACAGTGGAATTCTCATTTCACGCTTTATGTTACCACCCTTGCTTTTAATTTCACCGGCGGTTGTTTTGACTTTTCTGTATGCCGAGTCATTCTTTCCGACAATCATATCTTTTTTCCATTTCTTGCCTTTTGAAGCAGAAGTTTCGCCTTAGCTTCCCCGCACTTCCTATTTATTTCATTGCAAATTGACTTGTATCTCTGTATTCCTGAATTTTCCTGAACATTTTTATTCTTTCTTCTTTCATCGATAATCTGAAGTATTTCTTCCGTTGCCCTTGTTTTTTTTCGCAGTTACGTTTCTTGTACGTATCTTTTTGTTTCCAGCGTCTGTGCTTGCCCTTTCAGAGATGTACATTCCTCACCAACTGATCTGCTTACTAAGCTCCTCCTTATGGCAGTATCTACAGCGTTGGAGAACTTCGAGCTTATCTCGTCATTCTTTAGTACTTCCGTATCCTACTTCCTTCTGCATTGATTTTTCCTGACTAGTCTCTTAAACTTGATCCTACTCTTCATCAGTACTAAAGTGTGATCAGAGTCTATATCTGCTCCTGGGTACGGCTTACAATCCAGTATCTGATTTCGGAAACTCTGACAGACCATGACGTGGAAGTGAAATATTCCTGTATCTCCAGACCTTTTCCAAGTGTACCTTCTCCTCTTGTGATTCTTGAACAGAGTAGTCGCTATTACTAGCTGAAATTTGTTGCAAAACTCAATTAGTCTATCGCATCTCTCATTTCTAATTCCAAGCTCATATTCTTCTGTAACGCTATCTTCTAGTCTTTCCCCTACAACCGCATTCCAATCCCCCATTACCATTAGATTTTCGTCTCCCTTTACGTAGTGAATTACCTGTTCAATATCCCCATATACTTTCTCTGTCTCTTCATCTTCTGCTTGTGATGTCGGCTTATATACCTGAACTATCGTTGTCGGTGTTGGTTTGCTGTCGATTCTGATGAGAACAATCCTATCTTTGAGCTGTTCGCAGTAACTCACTCTCTGTCATAACTTCCTGTTCATAATGAATCTTACTCTGTTCTGCCATTTTCTGGTGCTGCTGATATTACCCTGAGCCAAAATATCTGAGTTTCATTTTCAGCTGTACTCAACAACCTGCCATATTCGACCCGAATTTGTTGGCGGTGTCTGAGGTCTTCCCCTAATGAGAACGTGGACGGACATTTTGCACATGGACGGACATTGTGCACACATCTAAAAGTCAGTTGCCTCTCGGTTTTGTTTCTCTGTAAAAACGAAATCAGGAAACAAACAAGAGGGCTGTGACCACCTTGGAATGTCAGTACAGAACTAAACTGGAGCGTGAAGAGAAGTCTCGGCCAGTCGCTGGGCGAGAGGGGAGGAGAAGTTGAAACACTATTCAGAAAACAGCAGTGTGGAGGTAATAATACAACTTTGGAAGCCACACCGCTGCCGCCTTTTAGAAGCGTACAGTCGGCGCACGCGCTGAGACATTGGTTCGTCGTCCGATCGCAACTTCCCAGCTCACCGTACTCTGTCTTTCCTAATTACCACCAACGATGCAATGAGGAACTCTTTTCGGAATTTCCAAGCACACAACCGCTGTTGAAGTGAACACTCATTATATTTTCAATTGTTAGCAGAGGCCAAAAGTCGTGACATTAGGCGTCGCTGGAAAGGTTTACGCGAAATAGGTCATGACACTCCTTAAAATCGGGACTTCCCGCAAAAATCGCGACACTTGGCAACACTAGTCGACGCCTGTGAATGATTCGCGCCAGAACTCTTACTAGATCGGATCACGGCGCACAGAAAATGCTGGCCGGCCGCGATAGTCTCGCGGTTCTAGGCGCGCAGTCCGGAACCGCGCGACTGCTACGGTCGCAGGTTCGAATCCTGCCTCGGGTATGGATGTGTGTGATGTCCTTAGGTTAGTTAGGTTTAAGTAGTTCTAAGTTCTAGGGGACTGATGACCACAGCTGTTAAGTCCCATAGTGCTCAGAGCCATTTGTACCATTTTTTTGAAAATGCTGGCTCGTAACCCGTTTCTCGGCGAAAAACCAGTTCAGTGCTAGGGAGGAGCTAACGCGGAGCATCAGTGTAGATGCGCCCCTGGGCGCAGGCGGTGGAAGTCTGCACGGGACAGCCTGCACAACTGGAGCAGAGCTTATAGAGCTGCCTGCACGCTACGGCAGCTCTAAGTAACCGCTATTTTTCGGTATTTGTTTGGTCTCGGTTGTAAAGTTTTCTTTTTCATTTTTGTTAATGACTGGGTAAAAATCCGGCATATCAATATGCCATGGCATCAGTACTAAGATTTTTTGCTTTAAACGAAAGTTTTTTAAAAAATAAAACCAGCAATGTTTATTCCTAAAATTTCCATTGGTTTGAAATATCGGGTTATTATAGAAATTAGGAAAAGCGATCAGCACTATTTTAATAACAAAGCCTACAGTTAGAAACTAGCAACAAACACGTAACGATCGGTACAGCAATGCATAGACAGTAATATAATTTTTGCCGTATGGCACCGCGCGGGATTAGCCGAGCGGTCTTGGGCGTTAAACAGAACACCCAATCACGCCTCCACAAGATAAACATGGCGGAATCGCCTCTATGTGTAGACTGCGGCATGCCAGACGCGAACGAACACCGTCTCATATGTGGCGCGACAGAAGACGTACGGCGCTTGGTGCGACAAATTCTGTCGTATTTTCTACGCGTGACTCCGGAACACATTACACCTCGGTTTCTACTATTTCTACTATTTCCCGCGCACCAAGACCAACGCAGTCACGTGGATCCGTGCGCATGCGGTACACTACTTATTTCAGGATGGACCTAAAGATGTATTCGATTTTTGGAACTACCTACAAGAACGTCATTGCAAGATCGTACGGAACCCAAAATACGGACAGTATTTTTCTAATTACTTAGGGAGTGCCCTACGCGACCCTCCACGCAGCTGGATCATCAGCAGGTAGGAGAAGACACCCACTGAGTGAGCTGACAAGACTAAGTTCGATTCTCGGTGGAATAACATACGATATACGTGAGGACGTACCTGGATGATGAAGCGTAAGGAGAGTAGCGACACGCCCTTCAGCATCATGTACGCAGTACTTTTTTTTATTGTTTTCCCCATATACATTACCTCAGTGTAGGAACGTGCCGAGATATTGTTTTGTTTACGCAGAGTTGTGTTATAAAGTAAAACCAAATTGACGGCCCGAGTGGCCGAGCGGCTCTAGGCGCTTCAGTCTGGAACCGCGCGACCGCTTCGGTCGCAGGTTCGAATCCTGCCTTGGGCATGGATGTGTGTGATGTCCTTAAGTTAGTTAGGTTAAGTAGTTCTAAGTTCTAGGGGACTGATGACCTCAGAAGTTAAGTCCCATAGTGCTCAGAGCCATTTGAACCATTTTGAAAACCAAATTAAGAATACATTAAAAACAGTAATAAAAATAAATAAATAAAAATTCCCACAAAAGATTTCCCCTTCCCATCCCTGATTCCTTGACGGGCGAGGGGGACACTGTCGCCAGGCCTCGGGTTTCGACTCCTGATCGCGCTGCCCTCCCCGCCCTCCTAAAAGAAAAACTCGTCCGGCCATCCTGTTTTAGTTTTTCCGTGATTTCCCTGAATCGCTTCAGAAACACTGCGGGATCAAAAGTATCCGAATACCCCCATAAACATACGTTTTCATATTAGGTGCATTGTGCTGCCACATACTGCCAGGTACTCCATATCAGCGACCTCAGTAATCATTACACATTGTGTGAAAAAATTAAATAAAAAAAGGCGCTGCAGTCATGGACTGTGCGGCTGGTTCCGGCGAAGGTTCGAGTCCTCCATCGGGCATGGATGTGTGTGTTTGTCCTTAGGATAATTTAGGTTAAGTAGTGTGTAAGCTTAGGGACTGATGACCTTAGCAGTTAAGTCCCATACGATTTCACACACATTTGAACATTCTGCCGTATGGCGTGGCATATTACACGGTGAGAATGTGCATGCCGTGTGTAAGACTTGCCACCACGTGGTCTATAGGGTATTTTCTCGCTGTCGTCCTCAGACACCAGTTGTATTGGAGCTTGGTGTGATGCCTAGTTTGTATGTATTTTTACGAAGTGCAAAATTAGAAATTTGTGTTATGTTTCTTTGGGACCAAACTGCTGAGGTCATCAGTTCCTAGGCTTACACACTACTTGATGTAACTTAAACTAACTTACGCTAAGGACAACACAGACACCCATGCCCGATGGAGGACTCGAACCTCCGACGGGGGGCAGCCGCACGAACCGTGGCAAGGCGCCTATGACCGCGCGAATACCCAGCGCGGCTATCAAGTGCAGTAGCAATGGAATACAACGCTATGTTTGCTTTGAAAGATTAAAAACTGGATGAGGGAGAACGAACTTGTGACATCGTATAATGAGAAAAAATCGACAATGTTCCTTAGAAGAGAAAAGTATATTTGATTGATAGTCTTATAATTTTATTGATGTGCAATGAACTTGAGATAATAGCCGAACCCTTAATTTTGTTGTATCTTCAGAATGAAGAACTGATACCGTCTAGAAGTGACGATGCAACGAAATCATCAACCTGTGAGCTTTTGCTTCCGCCGTGGGCGCACCCGTCTCCTTCACCTTTCTAATATTTGCTGGAGACGACGAGACCGATTTCTGTCACCCTGTATTGATCGCCACGTTCTGCTCCTTCACCTTCATTAGAATTTTTTCGATCTTTCTTCGAAGTCTACGTTTATTAGTGGAAGGAATAGCAATAAAAAAACGAAAATCGGTTATTTCAGTAACCTGTTTTTTAGGGGTTTTAACATTCAGGTTAAACTGGAGACGAAAAGAACCGGTGCAACCGAAAACCGGTTCTTTCAGCAATAACCACCATCCCTCGAGTGGACGCATGGATCCTCGCAGACTCGTGGCCAAAAATGCGGTCAAGTACAAAGCTTGACACAAACCGAGAACCTCGCAGGGCTGCAGACTTGTGTCCGGTCTAAGGAACCACCTGTCTGCTATCTGTGATGCGGTTAGTGCATGGCGCTGCGTTCGTGGTAGGCTTCAAAAATGGTTCAGATGTCTCTGAGCACTATGGGACTTAACTTCTGAGGTCATCAGTCCCCTAGAACTTAGAACTACTTAAACCTAACTAACCTAAGAACATCACACACATCCATGCCCGAGGCAGGATCCAAACCTGCGACCGTAGCGGTCGCGCGGTTCCAGACTACAGCGCCTCGAACCTCTCGGCCACCCTGGTCGGCGTGGTAGGCTTCGATGTGGCTTCCGGCAGAAACGAGTGCAAGGGGCTATGCAAGCAGCAGAAGGTTCGGTCACGTTGTATCAAGATTTTTGTTAGGCAGATATAGGCCTTTCCATTGAAATACCTTAAACCGTGACGGCCATGTGAAGGTACTGGTCAGATATGTTGCTTAATGAGATCGTAGTGCTGTGTCCGCGACTGTATAGCCCGACAGCACCTACAGTCGTCAAGTTACACGGAACCTTGTTGTGCCCTCCTGCATATTAAGTTACCTGTCCTCG
This sequence comes from Schistocerca cancellata, assembly GCF_023864275.1. Classification (NCBI taxonomy): domain Eukaryota; kingdom Metazoa; phylum Arthropoda; class Insecta; order Orthoptera; family Acrididae; genus Schistocerca; species Schistocerca cancellata. The sequence goes on from NC_064632.1 coordinate 174,367,642, forward strand.
CTGCCCGCCGCCATCGACACCAGGGTGAACAGAAACTGCCCCATCTCAGGTGGCGGAGCCTCACACGTCGCCTGATTACTGCGGCGACACGACGACGAAGAGCCAGCCCTGCTCCTGCAGTGTGTTTAAGCCGTCATCACGCGGGACGCGTTTCTCGCCATTTAGCGCTACAGATGTGCTTTACAAAGTGCGATATTGCAGTGCCTATGTTAAGAAGAACGACACATTATTCCTTCGAACTTCTTAACAACACACTCACTGCAAAATCGTATTTATTCGCCGATATCGGGCAGCGACTTTCAGTTAAAAACTCCCCCCCCCCCCGTCCCCCCCGTACTGAAATTACATAACATGTGTACGAGTACAGGTAGTTAAGCAGGAACGACGACATTTGAAAGTATCGGTTTGGCGGTGAGTCTTGCACAGGTAGCCAAAGCGATTAATGCGACCGCTCGTGTATAGCGGGAAGTGCGGGATCGAGGAGTCCCAGACCGGCATAAATTTTCGTTGTCGTCATTCCCTTACATAGCTGATGATGGTTCGTGTTCGCAACTGCGAACACATTTCATGTGATTCTCCGAACGAGGTGGCACAGTGGTTAGCACATTGGACTCGCATTCGGAAGGATGACGGTTCAAACCCGCGTCCGGACATCCTGATTTAGGTTTTCCGTGATTTCCGTAAATCGCTTCAGGCAAATGTCTCGATGGTTTCTTTGAAAGTATACTGTCGAGTCCCTTCCTCCTCTTTCCCTCATCCGATGGGGCCGATAACCTCGCTGTTTGGTCCGCTCCCCCAAATCAACCAACCAACCAATCATGTAACTCAGAAACGAGTCGGTGCATCGCACGGAACATAACTTGCTCGTCATCATGATTTGCGCCTGTAGCGCTCTCCAGCGCCAGGTGCCGACTGTATCTGGCTCGCAAACCACACAGTTTGTTTACGAAAGGGACGGGCGTGAAAATTCGTTCGTTAGATGTATTAAAACAGCTATTTCCTCCCTTGCCCTTATGTAAGTCATGTTGTTGTTTCTCTAGTATACATAAATAAAAACTTAAATATCGATGAACATGTGTAAAACAGAAATGAAAGTTTCATGTCGAGCCAGTAACGACATTAGCCTGTAAAAGTTCCATTACAAACACTGCGATACAAATTTAGCATCGTCTTCCACATAAGATAAAAATTATTTCATCATTTTCAGTCTTTAGTGAAACGTGTGCTGCATGGCACTTCTCGCGAGTCTTTCTTTCGCCTCCGGCCCGGGGTGGGCTATAACACCTATTTCCACCTATTTTGTATCTGTATCGATATTTCTGTGTCAGTTTGTAGTATTTCGTATGTATAATATTGTATCAGCCATGGAAATTCTTTGACTTTGTGTACATATTTCAGTTATGTGGCCGGCCGGGGTGGCCGAGCGGTTCCAGGCGCTACAGCCTGGAACCTCGCGACCGCTACGGTCGCAGGTTCGAATCCTGCCTCGGGCATGGATGTGTGTGATGTCCTTAGGTTAGTTAGGTTTAAGTAGTTCTAAGTTCTAGGGGACTGATGACTATTTTCAGTTATGTGAACTTTCGAACGATGTTGCTTAAATTATGCTTGCGAATTTAAGTAACTACTGAAATGATGGTTATATAATGTACTGTAAATGACTTGGTGCGTAGGTAGGAAACGTAGTGTTGAATGTAAAAGTTGTGGGGAAGCCCCGCAGCTACAGAAGTAGCCTGGCGAAGTGGAAAAGGTGTGGTTGGCGCGTAAGTGGCAACTCGTCCTTTCTGACGGGTAAGGGGTCAGGGCTGAGCAGTGCTGTGGTTAACATCTCGCTAGCGGTAGCGGATCATTGTGCCTCATATTCCTGTACATTTCCTGTTATTTCAGTGTTGAAAGGGAAGTAACTTAATTCAGTTTCTGGTGTTTTGACTCTTATTTACATTTTCAAGTGTAGTGAAATAGAAGAAAATAAAGAGAAGGGGGTCATTTACTTTATATTTTTTCCGCTATGTCGTCTTCAAAATCCATTAAAAATAAAAACACAACTAATAACAGATGATATATTTAGTTTCTGTTTACATAAACAGGTGACAGACTTCAAATTCGGAGTTCGAAAGAGCGTCGTTGCTAGGTATTTGCCTGTCGTCTATCGTTTCTGTGATCTCTAGTAGCGACTTGTTATTGTGAGAAATGATAACTTGTACCGTGTTTTCAGTTGACGATGGGCCTATAAATGGCTGGGAACGTCTGTTTCAAAGTCGGAAGCCGTAACATCTTCTAAAGGGCCAAGCCTCGTAACGCAGTGTGGTGTTCAAATTGACGCCCGAGTTGAGGACTGGCACTTTATCTTACTTTTACTTAGGGTAAGGTTGGTTGAATCTTTTTCCGACGTCTAAAAAACTTGTAGACAGTTAATGGGTAGTGTTCGAAGTTCCTTCCTGAATACAATGATACTCATTTCCTGTTGCGGCAGCGAATTATGAAGTATTTCCAACATTTGTGATGAGTGTTGGATCAGTTCAAAAGCAAAGACAGGTGTGATCAAACAACGCGGGCTTTCACGGCCGGTGTATAGTTTTGTTAAAACTTGCGGGAAGAGGGCCGCGATCCACATTTATATTACTAAGCGACTAGCCCTCAGAACGGTTCCAATTCCATGTTGCCTATCTAAGGGCTTCCAAGGGCAACATAAAGTTGATTTTCAGTATTTCATATAATTATTGGACGAATTTAAAATCTACTTATTAAGAGCTACAAGAGGTTTAACACAGAACGACAAGTGCTATTGTTAGAAACTGTATGTGCTGAGGCTACAAAACTCATAGACGCACAAATCACGCATAATGCATTCATCCATTATTTGACTAAGAGAGCGCTTGGCGACTTCAGACAAACTTTACACATAATTTCAACACCTTTCGAAAGGTTCTGTCGCTGACACCTCCCACAAAATAATGAAAGGAAAAAAATATCGCTTGCTATATTTTTACTGGTCATGCAGTAAAACGTGAACAATGGGCATGAAGTGATTCTTGAGTTTCTCCCGGCGTATTTGATAATCAAAATATCCACGGGTGTGCTGCCGGTCTATAGTGTCCAACGGGCACAATATTTCGGCGATCATACATGAGCTTCTGTGAACGTGCCGGCGCGGAGATCCGTACGCTATGGCTGCTCAGAGGCAACTGGGTTCGGTCGCGGCGGCGGCCGATTTAAATACCCTCCGCCCGCGGCGCGCTCCCTCCGCCGTCCGCGCCCCGCGCCACGGTCGCGCGGTGGAACAGATTGCGAAGGCGTCTGAGATGACGTCGGTGTGATGGCTCTGTCCGCCGTGGTCGTCACAACTATACGTTTGCTCGATTTACTCTTGATTAACCCAATCGCTGGTTCCCAAGCCTTGCTAAGATTATAGCCACAGTCACGGTTTATGAGGTCGTCATTGGTGCGAATTTCGATGGCCTCTCTAACAACGCTGTCCCAGTATCTCGACGTCTGTACCAGAATTCTCGTGCGGTCATACTCCATGGCGTGATTTTCCGACAAACAATGTTCAGCGACCGCCGACTTGCTCGGATACATCAGTCGAGTGTGCCTCTGGTGTTCACGGCATCGATCCTCGACGGTACGCATCGTCTGACCAATATACGACTTGCCACATTGACACGGAATCTGGTACACGCCGGCCTTCCTCAAACCGAGGTCATCTTTGGCGCTCCCCACCAGTGCACGAGTTCCAATTGGAACACCTGAGAACTGTACTTCGAAAAAATGGGTACTCAGTGTGCCAGATTCAACGTGCTCTCCGCCCAACCACTGCAGCACAAGCTGTTGAGATGGATGAAGTCACGAGGGAGGAGGTAGGCACTGCATTTATTCCATACACAGGCGCACTCTCGGGGAAAATCGCCCGCATTCTGAAGAAACACCAGGTCGGAACTGTGTTTTGTCCTCCATCACACCGACGTCATCTCAGACGCCTTCGCAATCTGTTCCACCGCGCGACCGTGGCGCGGGGCGCGGACGGCGGAGGGAGCGCGCCGCGGGCGGAGGGTATTTAAATCGGCCGCCGCCGCGACCGAACCCAGTTGCCTCTGAGCAGCCATAGCGTACGGATCTCCGCGCCGGCACGTTCACAGGAGCTCAGTCCGTCAGTTCACCTGATGATGGCGACATGTATGATCGCCGAAATATTGTGCCCGTTGGACACTATAGACCGGCAGCACACCCGTGGATATTTTGATTAATGGGCATGAAGTTTTAATTTATTACTTCTTTAAACTAACTCTCCTCGTGATTCATTTTTCAGACAGTACCTACCTGCATAAAATCACTGTACGACACGTACTCCAGACCATATGACTTCAAAAACACTGAGATGCCTGAAACGGATGTTTTATAGATGTGAGTTCGACTCTACAAAGAATCAGGGGTGGGGGGTTTCTGGTGTAAAACTATTTCTAATTTTCGTCGTCGACTTATCTTCGGAGCCAAAACAGTAACTGCCTCTTTGCCCGGAAGTTTTAACTGAAGAGTCACAGGTTTAACTCCTCTCCTGTGTCGTCTGGTGCGTTGCTCACCGTATCAGACGCGCAGCGTCTCGAGTCAGGTGACCGTGCTGCCTGGCTAAGTCGCACTCTCTCTGTGTTTGCTCCGAGTAAATGCTGTCCGTATCACTAACGCATGCCGGGTCACAGGGAGGGAGTCAAACATGCACACACACACACTGCATTAGAGAAGGAAGACTAACAGTGTGACAGAAGATAGAAGAGCAAGGAGGGTTAGAGTGTTAAGTCGCGTCAGCAACGACGTGGATAGGGCCGGAGCACAAGTTCCGATAAGATAAAAATGAGGTAGGAAATCGGTAGTGTACTCGTCGAAGGAATCGTTACTACGTTTCCTTTTTGTGATTTAGAGGAACTAAGGAAAGTAGAAATCTGATCCGCGTGTTACTCCCGCTTGCGGGTTCCACGAGGTAACTGCTGCGCCAGGTCTGCAGATGCTGTTTGTCAGACACGGGACTGAGAGGGATTGCCGCTGCACGTAAGGTCAACGTCCCATCACGTGACGGAAAATCGCCTTAGAGCGCTCTCCCCTACAATTTTAATTACGATTTTCACAATGACTCTAGCCCAGCGGGACGTCACCGTAACCAGAACTCCTTGGCGGATTTAGAAGGTAGGAAAGGGGTAGTGGCGAAGAAGAGCTGTGAATGCGGACCTTGATTCGTGCCTGGGTAGGTTAGTCTGTAGAGCACTACTTGCGATAGGTGAAGTTCTGGGTTCGAGTCCCGGTCCGACACACCTTTTCGTCAACGTAGCGCCACGTCACGTCAAAGCGTTTTCTCTGTGGTCGTGGCGCTACTGTGGCTTTAAGGAGTGGCCTCATACTATAAATGCAGTCCAGTTTTTTTTATCACTGTCTGATTTTAAAGTGAAGATTTTTTTGTACTTCCGTTGTTTGTGAAGTATTTGTTTACTTTATTAGTGCCATATCCGCCATGGTTCCATGAGATCTCGTTAGCTAATGGAGAAAAAAGGGCAGTTTTCGAGCCTGCTTCGTAATTAGGCAGAGAAAATTGCCAGAGAAAAATCCTCTTAAATATTGCGTCTCCTCCATGCTACTAAATATTCTCTTTAGTCTTACAATATTATGATTTTATATGTCTTAAAGTCTCTGTTTGGCCTTTTCGTCTTCTTTCAGTTCTCTATATATCTGGAACTCACATTAGAACCTTTGGTTGGTTGGTTGGTCTGGGGGAGGGGACCAGACAGCAGGGTCATCGGTCCCATCGGATTAAGGAAGGATGGGGAAGGAATGTGGCCGCGCCCTTTCAAAGGAATCATCCCGGCATTTGCCTGAAATTATTTAGAGAAATCACGGAAAACCTAAATCAGGATGGCCGGACGCGGGTTTGAACCGTCGTCCTCCCGAATGTATGCCAACCACTGCGCCAATTCGCTCGGTTTTAGGACCTTTGAGAAGAATACTGCCATGGTTAGCTCTTTAAAGCAGGTATTGAATCTGGACTTTTTACTGTAAGATCTGTCCCTTACAGACTGGCGGTGAATGTTCATGGGATGGCTTACGTGGATAAAGAGGAGACTACGCCGGCAAAATCTCTAGCTTGTCTTCCCTTCCTTGCCAATATTTCATGTAACATATCCAGAATTCTCTGTAAATTTCAGGTGAATGCAGTTCTCTGACCATCATCTACGATTGTAGACCTTTCAGGATCAGTGAAGCACGGTCTGTTTTTGGGGATTTTGCTATTTAATAAATAAATTGCCAGTATGGTATGACTTACATTGATCAGGCAGCGTGCACCATGGAAGAAAACTGCATCGAACATAAACGATACACTTACCTTTTGCTACCAAGCAGGTCAGGTATTGCTGAGCGTTGGCTCTCCATCGTACATTGAATGGAGTATGATGAAACAATAATATCGGCCACAGTAGTCTTTTAAGGACGCCACTATTATTAGTCCCTGGGACTACGCATAGCGGAAAATCAGATGAACCGTGAAAGCGGTCATTGGCGCCCATCGATATTTGTGGCGGAGGAGGGGGGGGGGTGTTAGATCTTGGGGGTATGGAGTATTTTTAATATTTTGGAAGACGAATAACGACTTATAAGTGTTCATAAAAAAAAATACGTTTCCGACGCTGCTAAAAACCTGCGTAATAAAGACTTTTAAATAATTTTCTTGAAAGTAAAGCACCTGACTACGCCATATTTTTTCCTCTCCCTGAGAGCCAGGAGGGGGTGGGGCTGCCCCCCTTTGCTCCCGAGTATGGGCTCTCTTGATAGCGACTACCAATTGGGTAATGAGTGGAAGCCCATTATTTCTACAATTTGCTCTAGCCGAAGAACACCGAGCGTTGTGGCGCAGTTTTTAGCACACTGGATTTGCATTTGGGAGGGCGACGGTTCAAATCTGCGTCCAGCCATCCAGATTTAGGTTTTCCGTGATTTCCCTAGACAAATGCCAGGACTGTTTCTTCGAAAGGGTACACCCGGTTACCTTGCCCACCCTTGAAACATTCCGAGTATGTGCTTCATCTCTGATGACATCGATGTCGGCCGGACGTGAAACCTTACTCTTCCTTGCTTTTATTCGAAGACGTCAGAGTACGCTGATGGCCGCGGCGAGCGGCAGCCCTTAAAGAAGGCGGGAACATCTGAGTTCCGCGTTTCCAACGGCGAGGATACTGCCCGCCAGGCAGCGTGGTCAAACTGTCACCGCGATCTTAACTCCTTGAAGACCGGGCATCATTGTAACCTACTACGTGTTCAGGCGCTTTGAAGGGGCGGTGGTCACTGTGGCTATCACAGGGCAGTACTTTAGCCACGTGTTTACGACACGAACTCATATTTCGTGCATTGTTGGTAATGTTCGTGGAAGTCTCGTAGCTCTTCTTTGTACTGCTATTTTTGTTAGTAATTGTTCATATTTATGTGTTGACTCTCCATAAATCTACATTTAATTTTACTTTTTATTCGAACAGAATTTTCTATGCATCACAAATGGATTTCTGTGTGGTTATTGGCGCTAACTACCGCCCTTCATCTCCATCCGTATGTCTCACCAAGGAAGAATAACAGAGGAATGTTAGCGAATATTATTTGATGAAATTCCTTCTGCTGGCAACAGTGTTGACAGTGAACCGACATTTACTTTCGTAGAGAGCTGTAAAAAAAAGTTAATGGCTGTATAAATAGCTTCAATGGCTGCTGATTCATCCTCTGTATACAATTAGTCATCTCAGATCAAGGCACACAAGCCATACGTAGACGAAGGTATTCTCCATGAAAGCAGTAAACATCAGACTACATCATCTAGAAGATGTACAGTTTGCAATTCAAGAAAAACTCTAGTCCGAACCTTGTGGATGCGCTCAATGTGAAAAGAACATTTCTGCCTGAGAGTAAGCAAGAACTGTTTCAAGAGATGCCACGAAAATGAAAAGGAAATGATATCAATGTTGAAGCACCAGCTATGAAACTTATATACTGTATGAAACGTCCCCTTAGAAAAATTATAAATGACTGTGCTTAAACTGACACACAATATTTTTTAGCGCAATACAATCTGACTTTCAATAATCCCTACAAAAGAATGGCCCTGACTAACATTAACCTATACGTTTCACAAATCACTTACCTCACAAAAATCTTCGTTACTCGAACTACTGCAATACAGCGAGCGCCACTACTGCCAGCTAAATAAAAGATTCTAACTACGGAAGGCACTAACTACTGATAGGCATAGTTAGCAAATGAAAGATTTTGATAGAGAACAAACAATGTATTTACCTTAATAGTGTTCAAAAGTCATAATATATATATAGCAGTTCATGACATCCATTCTTACAAATGTACTGTGTCTGATGGACACACGTCCAGATCATCCGCTCTCAAAATTCCGCCATTTCTCTCCCCACATCCACCACTACTGGCGGCTCACCTCCAACTGCGCAACGCTACGCGCTGTTAACAGCCAACTGCCCAACACTACAATGGCAGACAACAATGCAAACTAGCCATAGACTGCACATAGCACATCCAGTGATTTTCATACAGAGCGCTACGTGGCGTTACCAATATAAAAACCTAAACAGCCTACTTACAACTGCAATGGAGTGATGGCTAGCTGCGATAACCACATTTAATGGTAATATTTTGTTGTTACGGTGAATTTTTACAAACCTATGCTTCAATAATAAAATTTAAGTATTACCTCTAGGGTAAATTTTTGTGGCGTTTACCTGCGCCTTAAAGAGTTAACGCATGCGGGGAATACCCATAGCGCGTTGGTAAACTGCAGGACGGGATAAGTCTCAGTGCGTCTTCTGTAGTTCACCTGACGATGACTGTCAGGCGCCCAGTCGAAACACAGTTCAGTGTAGTAAACTGCGGCCTGCTACGAGCCCGAAATTTCTTCGAACATTCAGTATGCCGGGAAGATTTTAAATTCACAATTTGATAGTGTTTTAGACCCAAACTCACTATCTGTCAAGGCGAATATAACTTTATTTTTAATAATATCATACACCCAAGTTTTCACATGTAACCTACCGTTCTGTTGACTAAGAGGAGAGTCTGTCCTTATCCACATTATAACATGTTTTTTTTCGTCGCTCTTCTGTTAACATTTTAGTTTTTGCATGATTTGCGTCAACATTGTTTTTGAAAGTAGTGAACGACGACAGACTTGCCATTTCAGCCGCCGGGAATATACATTTCAACAGGTCATTCAATTCTGCGAATAAATTCCAAAGATTTCTTAATCTTCTGTTTGTTTCCTTCGGTGTCTGTGCACACATTATACAGAGTTTCGTCGCCTGGTTTACAAACGTAATTAATTATTAATCTTCTTCGTTCCTTTAGCACTCTAGTTACCTAAAATTTTAGTCTTGCTGTAGTTAATATCTAACCCTCCTCTTGAGTTTACGAATTTTTTTCTGCAAATATCTGTTGCGAGGAACCGATCAAGGCGGCCTCTCCTGCGAAGGAATGGGTGTGAAATATCTGATGCTACTTGAAACCGGTGTGCAGGGTTTGGCCGGAAGTCATTGCTGACTGTCCTATAAATTCCCCAACAGAAAACAGTTCGCTCTAATGACATCTTATCGCGCGTGGCTGCTTGTCTGGTAGCACAAACCTCAATATTTACCTTTTACCGCGAATGAAAGCCGGGAAGTATTGGTGCTTGCTTACGTCTCGCATGAAGTAACGTACTGAACTAAACATGATTTTTTTTTTTTTTGCCACTTGAGTTTGCTAAACATCTCCGTAACGCTATCACGCTTACCAAATAACCCTGTGTCGAAACGAGCCGCTCTTCTTTGGATCTTCTCTATCTCCTCTGTCAACCCGACCTGGTACGGATCCCACATTGATGAGCAATACTCAAGTATAGGTCGAACGACTGTTTTGTAAGCCACCTCCTTTGTTGATGGACTACATTTTCTAAGGACTCTCCCAATGAATCTCAACCTGGCACCCGCCTTACCAACAATTAATTCTATATGATCATTCCACTTCAAATCGTTCCGCACGCATACTCTCAGATATTTTACAGAAGTAACTGCCACCAGTGTTTGTTCCGCTATCATATAATCATACAATAAAGGATCCTTCTTTCTATGTATTCGCAATACATTACATTTGTCTATATTAAGAGTCAGTTGCTACTCCCTGCACCAAGTGCCTATCCGCTGCAGATCGTCCTGCATTTCGCTGCAATTTTCTAATGCTGCAACTTCTCTGTATACTACAGCATCATCCGCGAAAAGCCGCATGGAACTTCCGACATTATCTACTAGGTCATTTATATATATATTGTGAAAAGCAATGGTCCCATAACACTCCACTGTGGCATGCCAGAGGTTACTTTTACGTCTGTAGACGTCTCTCCATTGTGAACAACATGCTGCGTTCTGTTTGCTAAAAACTCTTCAGTCCAGCCACCAGCTGGTCTGATATTCCGTAGGCTCTTACTTTGTTTATCAGGCGACAGTGCGGAACTGTATCGAACGCCTTCCGGAAAGTATAACTGTCATAGGATCATATTAAGCAAACATAGATGCATTTACAGATTTTTAAAATAATAATCCTGTTCGAGAAGCAAGTTTGATCGAAACTTCATCCCTTTGTTTCATCCAAATGCATCTGTGTGAGTATATTATCAAACTGCAATAAAATAACTTAATACAGACAAAACATTCAAACGTATGTGCGTCGAGCTGCGCCCTGGCTAATAAACGTTTTTTGAAATGCACGTGCCAAGAGCTGTTGTAACTTGTTACAAGACGAATTTCCTTCGTCGCTGTCTCTTAGGCCAAACGAGTAGGCTTTGTTTTGTGTTTTAATAATAAAGTTCAATGCAGCCACATATTCGCGTAAAAACTTCAATGGACAAATCTATTTCAGCTGATTAGTAATTTTCGGCAGCCTACAGATAATTCTTCGCCAAAGTCTGGGTCAAAACACGCGGGGAATCATCGTTTATGCGAGTCTCCCACTGGAATACTCACACAGAAGGCAGAATCATTCATGGACTACAAGATGTTTCTGCCGTATTATTTTCATTTATTGTAGACATTTCGATGTTTTTAACAACTTGCTTAATTTAATTGCAGTAAGTTTCCCAAACTGATTTCTTTTCTTTAGTAGATCAGAGCATTAACTGTTGGTGTACCTACCGTCATCCTCAACGATTTCTCCATTTGTGAGAACGCCAGTATCCGTCGAGATTTTTTTCCAGGATACTTTCAATATTTTTTTCTTCAGCGTATGCTGTAAGCTTTTTGCCATCAGTACATCTCAGGCTGTCGATTGAAGTCTGCTTCCCTCCCTCCCTCACCCACTCCCTCCCCCTCTCCCTCTCCCTCTCACCCAACCACCCCGCCCCATCCCACCAGCCCAGTTCCAATTCCAGTTTCCATCATGTATTTTAGGCATGCCGTTTTCATCATGTATTTCTGACAAAAATTGAAAGAAAAAGAGTGTTCACATCTTCTAATACCTCACAAAATAGGGCATTTTGTTGTATTTATATCGCTGCCTCTTCATTTTTGTACATATATGTAATTAACTGTATCTGATGTTCTTATATTTGCATAGCGCTAAGTAATAGCCACGTTTCTGAATGACCCATACAACCAAATGTTTTGCTGTTGTCTGAATCTCATTGGTTTTTGTTGATACTCTCGTGCTTTGTCCATTATCCGTCTTATGTCTGGTATTTGGTAGCGGGTACCCTTCCCTTTCTATTCTTGTACAATAGTTCAGCGTTCTCCGGCCATCTGTTGCTGTAGACGGTCTGAATTATTTTTAAGAGCATCTTAGCATATGGAGTTAGCAGTTTTTGTTGCTTACACATTTTCTTGTACACTCTTTCTGCACGATCGATATGCACTTAGTACTAAAATGTGTTATTTATTTAGAAAAAACGAGCTTCAGTTGATCCTAAATACTGAAAACAAAAGTGGGTCAGCAAGCAGCGTATAATTTTCTGTACGTGGTTGCAGTGGTGCCCAACAAAAAGAGAGATTTGGCGGGCGGCGTCTTGGATCCTTGGAATTTAGTTAGATATAAGAGTGAGATATTCGAGCCCCCGGTTGAAATGCACACCGTTTGTCCTTAGTTCCTCGCTGTGTAGCACGTTAGTGGAGATCGGCACCTCCACCACTTCCGAGCCAATGTGCTTCTGGACTGACATTTTTGTATGCTTGTAGGAGTTGCAGAGGGGACTTAGTAGATGATTAGACGGGGAAACCATGTCCGGAAATCTACTATTTCGATGTAAAATGACGTTGAAGATCGGGTCAATTTCAAATCTCCCGCTGTCCGGTACGCTCGCAGCACAGCCAGTGAGCTCTGACCTGCTTGCTCTGCAGGAGCTAGTCCACGTGGCGACCCTGCTGTTCGTTCCACAAGGTGTATCTGCGACGCATGCTTTCACACACGCGGTTCGCGTACCCTGCTGCGCATCCGTGGAGCACCCAATCAGCCCTCCTACTTGCGATCGTATCAGTCGCAGTCGCTGTTGTAATTGGATGAAAATGGTAAGTGAGGCACTGAGGCGACCCGGAAAACGCTCTATGTATGCGTTGAGCGGCTCTACCATTGCGTACCATACAGTGACAGTTGAAAGGGGTCCGATCTTCAAACTTACTTTACATCGAAACGTACATTTACGAACGTGGATTCCTCATCAGAACTTCATCTATTAAGTCCTCCCAACAACCCCTAGAAGCCTGTAAGAGGCATTGTGAAACACGCTTTATACCACCAAAAAGCTGCAACATTTTACTGCAAGTAGTTTTGCCTGTTAAAGAAGTGCAACAAGATCATACACTTTAACAAGTTATACTGGAAGAAAAAGCATTATCAGTTTATAATCGTGTCAACATGACAGTCTGCCACATCACCAGGAAATTGTAAAAACCAACTGTTGGAAGATGAAGTTTGTAACCTCCCCGCAAAATTTTGAAAAGACAATAATTAAATGTAAATGGGAATAGAGCCAAAGTGTTACCCCCAGTGAAAATTTCTAATGACAATACTAATGAAAACGTGTGCCAAATGTTGACTTCCAACCAAATTAACGCTAAAATGAACCTGATAAATTTTATAAGGGCAGCTGCGCTGTCCCTCGGCCCTGTGCGATTATTAAATGTGAACAAAAAAAAAAAAAAAAACAAAATTCTTACATCAGTAAACTGCCTCAATATCTGCTCTTGTTTTGCGGCACAGCTCCGTGCAATGCTGGCGTATATTTAATTCTGATTCTTGGAGGAAATGCAAAGGAAAAATTCTTTAAATGGGAATGATTGCCTTTCTTTAGAAGATTTACTTTATGAAAACAGAATTATTATTGGGGCATTTCTTGAACAAGTTAATTACGATTACAATACATTATTAGCTGAGCGCAATGCTGCTTCATTACCTTATTTAACAATATACCCCGTCCTGAATCGTGACCAGAGACCCATGTCGACGCCCGCCGATTCCTCACACACTACTGTACTGACTGACTACTACATGCTCTCGCGACTCGCTACGTACAAGAACTGTTCCTGCCGGCTCGCTACACGCAACTACTCTCTCGCAACTGAACTGCACACTCGCGCGGTCAAGCGCAGACTAGCAACGATATATAAATAACTCTCTGGTCAGAGATTCTGTCATGCCTCGCCATCGCTGGTTGAAACGTACGCGTTTCAAGTTAAATAGCAGGTTTTTGGTTATTTAAATAAAAATACGTTTTACCCCAACTGTGAAGCAGGACATAAAGCACTTTCTTGATTGTCAAAGTCTATCCGACGCGAATGGTCATTGAAACGTCAAGATGAGCATGGATTCTGCGTTGCAGGGTAAGGACCGTACGTTGTTCGCAGCGCTCAAGTCAGGTCTTGTCGCTTTTTGCCGCGCCCTCTCGCCTGTGTGGCGACGTCCTGGTGCACTCCGGTGTCTTCTGTTGGAACCGAGGCCTCTCGGCTCTCAGGCCACGCTTCCCTTCGCTTCAGATAGCCTTTCGAGGCACAACACTACTCCTCGTTGAACCTCTCGCTTGCCCTGAAGTCCGTAGATTACTCTCTCCGTCCTATCTCCCCATCATCGCTTCCAAAGAAATACTGTTAGAGATCCGCGGTCTGTTGTTACTCGAAGGTCTTCGACGCCACCGTCTCGTCTATATTTTCTCTGCAGATCGAAATGAAACTGTTCAGTACCCATGTCAAGGAACAATATCGACGCTCGTGTTCCTCTTCCTGCTCTCGCCAACTCGCCTAGGGATTGCCTCTGAACTCAACGAGGACAGGTAGTTCTAGACAGAATGAGGCTCCGGGTCAGTAATCGCCTTCAATGGGGTACTATCGTCCCTAAAACAGATCACACCGAACTATTACATACTGATGGCAAGTTAAATGCGAAAATATACAACACTATCTGGAATTCCTCGAGGAGCATTTTTCGATTACGTAGGCAGTTCGTGCCCAAGCGAGTCTGTGGCTCTCTACCACAAGCAAACTCAACAGTTCACACATTTCTTTTTCGTTCCTTCATACCGTGTTGAATTATATTGTACAGTGATTCAAAGTTTATTTATTTCATTAACAGTACAGTGTAACCCACCGCCTTGAAATGTAAAGTGGGTCGCATGCTTCTAAATCTAACAGCAAAGACTTCTCATAATTACAATGTTAATGGCGTACGGTTGTTTAACGTTTTTTTAAATAATATAAAGAACATAATACATAAAAATTTCTCTAAGATAGATTACAACGAATTGAATGCTTAACAATTGTTTAAGTGGTTACATATAATTTGTTTATGCCTAGTTTATGAGCGAATCAGCCTCATTTAATGACTTGGATTCATATTTCATATTTCTCAACAACATAGTTCACAAACAAAACACATTTTCAGTATTATTTTATTATTATTGGCGCCCTGAAGACAATTTTTAATTGGCACAAACTGTCGGCATACGGACAGGCGTAGACAATTTCACAGATTTTCGGACTCAGGTTGCCACATAAGCGTGACTTATTTACTTTCATAACCAAAAAAATGCCTTTTTTACAGAAATATGTCGATCGCAGTATTGTAGCACTTTTGCCTCATTATGGAGAGGTGCAAACTACCTAAGGGCAGTAAGGTAGAGGTCCTGTACAGTTTCGACGTAGATACATTTGTCATTAAATCGGGAATTACCTAGCAGATTATTCAGTTACACCTGCACATGTACAGGGGCGCTTTCACCTGAAACAATAAACGGTCTTGAAAACGGATGTAAAATTGACAGTGCCCGCAAAACGTTTAAGAACTATCTTTGTAATTGTTGAAACCTCGCACTTTGTTTGACGACATTGAGCTTAGGGGAGTGGACTATGTTTGTTGAACTGTCCCCCTTCTGTACGGGATTTTCTTTTTGAATGCATCCCCTTCAATTCAGAAAGTAGTTGTTCCTCACATTGCAGTGTCGTACTGTGGACAGTGTGCAGTCAAGTCTACTCAAAATTGAGGTCTGCAATCCATTCAGGATGTTTTAATTTTCGTTCCTGCTCTCCTTTTGCCTCAATAAATTCAACAATAGCGAGTTTTAAATCGAAAGATCGTTCCAGGCTTGTCCCATGACTTGACCAACGTACTTTGCAGCATTATGTACGTGTGGTGTTTCCATACTCTTCCTCATTTCCATAGAAAACTTTTGCAACTAAACAGTGGTATAATCCGTGCGAATCCAGAAATTTTAGTATTTTAGTACTCGTACCACCAGTTTCTTCATGTGCTCTGTGCCTGCAAATTTAGCACGAAGTGCTTCTTAGTGTATAGAACAATGACTCCTGTGTACCGATCGTTATAATTTTTTGCTCTTTCGCTGTCAACCAAATCTTTAATTTTTTTTGCGTAGTATTGTAATTTTGTTCCATGGCAAATTTGCAGTACACGCCGCTTATGCGACTGCATGATAGCTATTGAAAATTCTCATCGCTTTCTTCTGTCATTCCCGTTTATTTTTAGAGGCGCCAGACTGCCTCTTTTTGTGCAAACTTCCACTGGACCTGTGAACATTCACTCTACTAGAAAATAGCGAAGGGTAAACAGCGCTGATGCCACGATTCTGCCGAGCTGAAGAGAGCTGTGCCGACCGAAAAATGCCACGCCGAAATGCCGAATGTTGCGCTTTACCGAGTACTTCTCGGAAGGGAGGAGTAAAGGCACGCAGGCGGAGCCTAGGCCCGTCGCTGGCCCGCACACTGGGCCTGCGTGAAGCCTGGCAGGGAGTGGACGGCTCTGGTGTATACTAACAGTTCATCCATTCCGGGAATCAAGGATCCATATGACTTTTGCCTGTTATAGACATTGATACTGGCAAGGTGTAGGCTTCAGGGATGCCAAGACTTTCGAGAATGTTTTTATTTTGGGTTTGAATTCAGATAAATGACAAAAAAATGTTTTTCCATGTGATACGATTACAAATTAACAATTTTCTGATTTCTTTTTCCTTTACTTGCACTGCGAAAACCTCCTTGCCAAATTTCATAATTCTAAACCAATGGCAATTACCCTGTAGGTTTTTATGAGTGAGATTGCGAGTATCAAAATATGTCACATGAATCGGTCTAAGGCGCTGCTGTGCGGCTGGTCCCGACGGAGGTTCGAGTCCCTCGGGCATGGGTGTGTGTGTTTGTCCTTAGGATAATTTAGGTTAAGTAGTGTGTAAGCTTAGGGACTGATGACCTTAGCAGTTAAGTCCCATAGGATTTCACACACATTTGAATTTGAACATTTTTGTCACATGAATGGCCGAATCTATTCACTGCATTGGCTTAGAAACTAACCTTTATTATACCGGCAAAGGGCAGTAGACCTTAATATGTGACACCTGTTCCTCAGAAAAAAGGTTTCGAACAGACAGACAGACGAGGTGATTCTATAAGCGTTCCATTTTTACCGACTGATGTGTGGAACTCTTGAAAAAAAAGTTTCAAAAGTTAATTGTTTTAACTGTAGCACAATAATACATGCAATGCTATCAGAATCAGGTGACAGTCGGTGCAATATAAAGAAGATTTTGATGGCCGGATTCTCTAGTTTATTGCCATGAAAAGCAATTAAACACGACAACTTTAAAAAGCCATGTAATAAATTCCGTTCCACAGTGAAGGTGATGCTGCCGTTTGTATGCTATTAAACTAGGAATAGATTCACTTTTTCCTCCGTACACTTAGTTTTTACGATCAATCAGTCTCACCGTAATTGCAACTCTTCGCCTATTTGCTTCGACTTTTTTTCCCTTAACTGCATATGACTTCTGTACATGATTATGTTCCTTTTTTTGTGTCGTCATTCTTCTGACTGGTTTGATGCGGCCCGCCTTGAACTCCTGTCCTGTGGTAACTTTTTCATTTCAAAATAGCACTTGCAACCTACGTCCTGAATTATTTTCTGGACGTATTCCAGTCTCTGTCTTCCTCTATAGTTTCTACCCTATACAGTTCCCTCTAGTACCATGGAAGTATCCTGTTCCTTCTTCTTGTCAATGTTTTCCGTATATTCCTTTCATCGCCGATTCTGCGAAAAACCACCCCACTCCTTACCTTATCAGTACTCGTAATTTTCAACATTCTTCTGTAGCATCACATCTCAAATGCTTCGATTCTCTTCTGTTCGGGTTTCGCCACAGTCCATGTTTCACTACCATAAATACTGTGCTCCAAACGTACATTTTCAGAAATTTCTTCTTCAAATTAAGGTCCATTATTGATACTAGTAGTCTTCTCTTGGACAGGAATGCCCTTTCGCCTGTGCTAGTCTGCTTTTTATGTCCTCCTTGCTCCGTTTGTCAAGGGTTATTTTACTGCCTAAGTAGTGGAATTCCTTAACTTCATCTATTTCATGACGATCAATGCTGATGTTAAGTTTCCCCATATTTTCATTTCTGCTGCTTGTCAATCCATGTTCTATACTCAGTGGACATTTCATCCATTCAATACATCCTGAAATTCTTCTTCACTTTCACGGAGGATAGCAATATCATCACCGAATCTTATCATTGATATCCTTTTACGTTGAATTTTAACTCCACTCTTGAAGCTTTGTTTTATTTCCGTCATTGCTGCTTCGCTGCATAGATTGACCAGTAGGGGCGAAAGACCACATCCCTATCTTACATACTTTTTAAACAGAGCACTTCGTTCATGGTCTTCTACTCGAACTGTTCCCTCTTGCCTCTTGTACGTATTGTATAGTACCCGTCTCTCCCCTATTTTTCTCAGAACTTTGAAAATTTTGCACCATTTGACATTGTCTAACGCTTTTTCCAGCTCGACAAATCCCATGTACGTGACTTGATTTTTCTTTGGTCTTGCTTACATCATCAATCGCAACGTCAGAACTGTGTCTCTGGTCCCTTTACCTTTCCTAAAGCCAGACTGATCGCCATGTAACATATCCTCAACTTTCTTTCCCATTCTTCTGTATATTATCCTTGTCAGTAAATTGGATGCATGAGGTGTTAAGCAGTTTGTGTGATAAGTATCAGCTCTTGCAATTTTGGGCATTGTATGGATGATGTTTTTCCGAAAGTCTGATGGTGTATCGACAGCCTCATATTCTACACACCAACATAAATAGTCATTTGGGTGCCACTTCTTCCAATGATTTTGGAAATTTTGATGGAATGTTATCTATCCCGTCCCTTCTCTTAACATCTGATTCTAATACTGGAGCCCCTATCTCTTCGAAATGGACAGTTATTTGTTCTTCTACCACATCAGACAATGATTCCCCCTCATAGTGACCTTCAATATACTCTTTCCACCTATCCGCTGTTCGCCCCCAGTAGCTGCGTGGTCAGCATAATAGAATTTCAGTTCTCAGGGCCCGGGTTCGATTCCCGGCTGGCTAAAAAATGGTTCAAATGGCTCTGAGCACTATGCGACTAAACTTCTGAGGTCATCAGTCGCCTAGAACTAATGAAACCTAACCAAACTAAGGACAGCACACACATTCATGCCCGAGGCAGGATTCGAACCTGCGACCGTAGCAGTCGCTCGGCTCCAGACTGTAGCGCCTAGAACCGCACGGTCACTCCGGCCAGCGATTACCGGCTGGGCCGGAGATTTTCTCCGCTCAGGGGCTGGATGTTGTGTTGTCCTTATCATCATCATTTCATCCCTATCGATGCACAAGTCGCAGAAGTGTCGTCAAATCGAAAGACTTGCACCCGTCGAACGGTCTACCGCGACGGGAGGCCCAAGTCACACGACATTTACATTTACGTTTCCGCTCTCTCCTCTGCATTTAACAGTGGAATTCCCATTGCACTTTTAATATTCCAAACCTACAGATTATAATTTCATAAATTGTTTATTAGTTTTTACCTGCACGGAAGGCCGCGCGTGTTACTACACCGCTTCCGGGATTCGGGCAGGCGTTCCAGCCGCGGATCGAATTCTCCCTGCAGATTAAGACGAGGGCCGGTGCGCCAGCCAGCCTGGATGTGGTTTTTAGGCGGTTTCCCACATCCCATTAGGCGAATACTGGTCTGGTACCCAAGTCTCGCCTGAGTCACACGACTGGCACACTTTCACATGCATGACACTCCATGCAGACAGTTGGGGTACATCGTATTTCCTCCCGAGGAGTAGAGGGGTTGACGCACATCATCAGGTGTTATGACTTTTTACTGCGACCCCAAGCGCTGCTGTGGACGAGTACAGGATATGGTGTATTGCCAGCCAACGCAGAGCCCTTGACTCACGAATTTTTGGCGGAGTTCGTAGAGCTGTACCAAAGTTTTCGTTGCATCTTGGAAGCAAAACCTAAGAATTACAGGAAGCGGGACAGGAAAAAAACAGGCATATGCCTCTTTGGTAAAGTACAGGTGGTGGATCGTGATGCAACATGGAGTTAGTGGAGCTGCACCAAAGTTTTGCTTTCATGTAGGAAGTAAAATCTAAGGATTACAGCAAGTAAAAACCAGGCATGCCGTGCTCTGCGCTCGCTGGTAATACACCGTGTCCGGTACTCGCCCACCGCGGCGCTCGGGGACACAGCACGAAGTCATAACACCTGATGATGGGTGTATAACAGCACGAAACCTGTCGTGTTCTATATAACAGAACAGTACAACTGTAGCGGTATTTTCAACCTCTGGTGTAATGTGACGTCGTTTGATCTCTACTGTCATTTATTTTTGAGACTTCATTCATAGATGTGGTATTTCGGACGTACATCATTCAGCCTATGATATAGCTGGATCAATACTGAGTGATTGCACGGGAAATGAGCGGAAACAGCAAACGTGGTGACCACAGGACAGAGCGGAGAGGCTGAACAAGGCAGCAGGCTGCTCGGCAATATAGTCGGTGCCAGCGGCGCCCCACACCTGCGTGCCAGACTCAGCCGCCTGTCACGGTGGTCCCTATGCCACGTTCGCGACGCAGCGGGGCAGAAAGCGGGCGAGTGGAACCAGTTGCGCCCGCCTTTCGCCAGACGCGATGGCCTGGATTTTGGAACCAGTAACTGCTGAGGTCCGCCGTGCCCACGTTACGAGCTGTATTGTCTTTAAAACGTGTTCCACTGCTTCACGCATTTCCGAACAACTGCCTGCCGCAAACCAGAAGCTGAAATGCGCCTCTCAGGATGGGCTAGCACCTAGTAACCATCGACAATATCGTAATTGAGAGATAAACCACGGGGAGAACTTTTTATTGCGTTATGGCACTGAAGTTTTGTAGCCTCCACCTTGACGGTATGAACGTGGAAAGGACGACCGCATGTTTTTCTCCATGCGGACTGTGACTCGATAATGCCACACGTTGAGGATACGTGTAGCAGATCGAGAGGCACTTCTAAATCGCAGATGAGAAACAAGCTCTTGAAACTACGGAACTATCTTTTTACTAGATAGTGGGCGTCTTACTTGGAAAATTTTGCAATTGTGACAATTCGGCATTTCTATGGCCTGTTCCGATCGCACCTATTCGGTCACGTCCTCTTCGAATACTTTCAAGGTCTTCTGCTAGTCTGATCTGCTATGTTCATGAACCCTAAAGTATGCCAAAGCCACGCGAGCAAGTGTTGTTTAAGTATGGCGTTAACCAGAAATTCACATATTATTTTCGTCACTTAACAATTTTTTCATGTTTAACTGGACGGCGTACAAAAGAAACACTTAATACTTATCAATAATAATACCAGCTCAGTGTTGAATTTTGTGTAACGCAAACGACACCACTGTATCTGTTGAGCGTCTTCATTTCTAATACAGCGTGAAATAACAGCTAAGAGATTTTCGGTGCACGCAGAAATCTGGCTATCACCCATGATGTTCGGTAGGAATTTGTGCACTACGAAGCAAATCCCACCTCACTATGATCTACAACGCACACTGCCGGTGACAGTGAACTTTGAAATACTCTAAAATACTGCACCAAGTACGATGACCACTAAGATTCGACGTCTAGCGATCTATGCGACAGAGGTGCGATGGTTCTGTGACGGTTGCGACGGTCAGGAACGTGGTTGGGGAGGGCAGCGCTCGGTTGTTTGCGACTGACAGTGGTTGGGCCGACATTTATTTTTTTTCATTTCTTAATTTTTCAAGCTTAATTTTCATTAAAACAAAATGTTCAGGCCCGACGCCAATACGAACGCCAGACATCCTGTGAGTGTGGTGGGTGCCAGACGCGAGAGCCCGCACATCTCGACCGTCGCGGCGCTGGAGCAACTACGGCGCGTTGGCGTGGTTGCCCACTTTCTCCAGCGGCTGTCTCCTGACCTCCCACGTGCATAGTCCTGCATCCAGAACTGCCCTAATACTTTAGTGATAAATTAGTCTAATGCGCTAGATACTATTTAGGCTACCCTGGTATGCCAAGTTGTACCGTTAGTGTTGATCAGGCTAATGCCTTTTTAGGTATAAAGAGGTTAAGTTCTGGCTCTAAACTGAAAATCTAGCTTAGGTAGGCTAGTGCCGATTAATTAAATCGTCTTTTATAAGTGCCTATTGGCATAGTTTTAAGTGATGTTAAGCCCAGTAAAGTTGATAAGTGAGCGCTCTAGCTTATGTAACTGTAGGTGTAGTTTAGGGAGCGGCCGCTACTCTGTTTACTAACTGATTATAGAGTATACGATGAACGGAAACGCCCTTACTCTGAAACAGATCTGGGTAAGCAACTTTAGCTCATTTCAAGGAACGCCACTACTCGCTGACGACACTTAAAGTCACATCGAAACATTCAGTTGAGCATTGTCCTAAAACTCAATCAGAACTGCATTAAATAAATAAAGGTCTGGTCTCAAATATTAAACGTGATAGGAGCGTACGCAATGGTTGAAAAACTAATACAGTCAAGAAGTTACGAAGTTCAGATTTTTCCACGTCCCCAGTTAACAATAAACGTTACTACATGTTAGTAAACAGTGTAGCACCCGCTGCCTAAACTACACCTACAGCTGCTTAAGCCAGAGCGTTCACTTATACCTTTACAGAGCTTAAAGTCACTTAAAATTATGCCAGTAGGCACTTGTAAAATATGATTTAATTAATCTGCACTAGCCTAGCCTAAGCTAAGTTTTCAGTTTATAGCCAGAACTTAAACCTCTTTATAGCTAGTTTGATCAACACTAAAAGTACAACTCGGGTAGCCTAAATAGTATCTAGCGCATTAGACTAATTTATCACAGTTTTCGCTGTAGGACTATGCAGATGGCAACTCAGGAGACAGCTGCTGGAGAAAGTGAACAATCAGGCCAACAAAAGCACGTCCATTGTTCCTTACGAAACATTTGATACATGATAGACCACGACAACATACGTCAACCAAACACACAAGAAACCGACTGAGAACAGGTAGTCGGTGTCTGACGCAGGAAACGGAAGCTAACCTGGTGCCGATAGAACAAGACCGACGCTAGCGAGTACTTTCACACTTTCCCAAGCACTGTAACAATTGAGAGAAACAGCTGAATAATTCTTCCACTTGCAGGTGCATACTGCACAGGATCTAACACTGCGCCGATTTCGTTGCACACGACCGAACACAGTACGTTAATGCCGTAACCACAATTACGAGAACTGAATACAGGATATCAACCACAATGCGCAACTTTTATATCAATGTGCAGATGACAGTACTAACCATCGGTAATAAACCTTAGAGGGCTAAACCTCCAAACGTTTCGCACGTATGGCAAACTTCAATATCCCATTAGGAATGTCACGTAATGCTGGAAACCTTTCCAGGCGGTCAAAACAGACTTGGTGCCAAAAGCTGCCGACAACACACACGCTAACTGGAGCAAAACATGAGACCGACACAAAATTAAAACCTGTACCTACGCCCGGTTCGCACATCAAACAACACATATTTCTAATCACTATCCACGTGTCATTCGCTAAACAACGCTCAGTAGAACAAACGCACTTCAGAATACGTAATTCATGGAAGATTAGCAACACAAACGCACACAACATTCACCACAAACCACAGGGACATCAGCTTACCGGTCCCTACAAGAAAGACCTCTTACTACAGATAGCAGAACATGCGAATTCAATCTGATGCTTCCAACATCCGACGAATGCGCAACCACGATCAAACAACATGACAAAACACTTCAAGCCCTTCAGGCAACGCGGAAGAATACCAAATAGTACGGTAGTACAGTCCACTGCCCACGACTGTACCACGGAAAGCCAGTCACAACAACCTCTAACTACACTACAGGCCATTAAAATTGCTGCACCACGAAGATGAAGTGCTACCGACGCGAAATTTAACCGACAGGAAGAAGATGCTGTGATATGCAAATGATTAGCTTTTCAGAACATTCACACAATGTTGCTGCCGGTGGCGACACCTACAACTTGCTGACATGAGGAAAGTTTCCAACCGATTTTTCACACACAAACAGCAGTTGACTGTTGTTGCCTGGTGAAACGTTGTTGTGATGCATCGAGTAAGGAGGAGAAATGCGTACCATTACGTTTCCGACTTAGATAAAGGTCGGATTGTAGCCTATCGCGATTGCGGTTTATCGTATCGCGATACTGCTGCTCGCGTTGGTCGAGATCCAATGACTGTTAGCAGAATATGGAATCGGTGGGTTCAAGAGGATAATACAGAACGCCATGCTGGATCCCAACGGCCTCGTATCACTAGCAGTCGATATGATAGGCATCTTATCCGTATGGCTGTAACGGATCGTGCAGCCACGTCTCGATCCCTGAGTCAACAGATGGGGACGTTTGCAAGACAACAACCACCTGCACGAACACTTCGACGACGTTTGCAGCAGCACAGAGTATCAGCTTGGAGACCATGGATGCGGTTACCCTTGACGCTGCATCACAGACAGGAGCGCCTCCGATGGTGTACTCAACGATGAAACTGGGTGCACGAATGGCAAAACGTCATTTTTTCGGATGAATCCTGTTTCTGCTTACAGCACCATGATGGTCGCATCCGTGTTTGGCGACATTGGAAGCGTGTATTCGTCATCGCCATACTGGCGTATCACCCGGCATCGCCATACTGGCATCACCCCCCGTGATGGTATGGGGAGCCATTGGTTACATGTCTCGGTCACCTCTTGTTCGCATTGACGGCACTTTGAACAGTGGACGTTACATTTCAGATGTGTTACGACCCGTGGCTCTACCCTTCATTCGATCCCTGCAAAACCCTACATTTCAGCAGGATAAGGCACGACCGCATGTTGCAGGTCCTGTAAGGGCCTTACTGGATACAGAAAATGTTCGACTGCTGCCCTGGCCAGTACATTATCCAGATCTCTCACCAATTGAAAACGTCTGGTCAATGGTGGCCGAGCAACTGGCTCGTTACAATACGCCACTCTTGATGAACTGTGGTATCGTGTTGAAGCTGCATGGGCAGCTGTACCTGTATAGGACATCCAAGCTCTGTTTGACTCAGTGCCCAGGCGTATCAAGGCCGTTATTACGGCCAGAGGTGGTTGTTCCGGGTACTGATTTCTCAGAATCTATGCACCCAAATTGCGTGAAAATGTAATCACATGTCAGTTCCAGTATAATATATTTGTCCGATGAATGCCCGTTTATCATCTGTATTTCTTCTTGGTAGCAATTTTAATGGCCAGTAGTGTACATGACTTTACGCCGCGGCGATACAACGAGGAAAAGCTGTCAGCCACCATCATAAGAAGCAACCCACACTGCTAGCTAGTTCAGCACTTCCCCATATCACTCGACAGAAGACCGTATTTCTGGCCGCTGCATGCCCCAGGTCGCGAAAAACAGCCACCAGGGGGCGCAGCTTTAACAGCAGCGCTGTACGCGACAGGTGGCGGTATTTGAAAAGCAGTGGAGGGGAGAACTACACGGCAGAACGCTCCTGATCCATTTATAGAAAGTTGCGTTCCATTACGGGTCACACACAGACATCACCTGCTGAAGGCATCTACGATAAATTAAAATTAAATCTGGAGTTGTTCAGTTCGCTGGCTCAGTGCTAATACGAACACTATCCCAACGACCATCTTTGCTGAACCACTGATCGAGTAAATTCTTATTCGGGAACAAACTAGATAAATGTATTGTTATAAAAGTATGTTCAAAGTAATGAACTCAAACACCGCCATTGAAATGAAATAGGTAACAATATTTAAAAATTACGTTGTTAATTAATTTATCACATGTAGTGTGAATATAAAATACTGTATTTTACTGAAGGCTGGAAAAAGATAAAGTTGCGTTTAATACATAGGATGTGACTGCTTGCTCTGGCACAGTAGCTCCAAGAAGTGCGGTCCAGTGCCCGTCACTGCTGGGCTCATGGCACTACCCATGTTCTGAAGGCTCGAGCGATATTTCCATTTCATAACCAGCAATGTTGAAAATGACGATCCACGCAAATAAATGGTTTCAAATTACAGAAGAACTGTCATTGCTAAATCCGACAGTACCGAACCCCGGTCAGACCATGGAATCTGCAGTCTGCCTTTAACCTAGCATTCATGTCTCGACCATGTGAGGAGTCGCCGTGTTCCACGTTCAACTGTAGGTCGCCTTTTCCCGTTTGGCGCTCCAGTCCGGAAACGCGCTGCTGCTACGGTCGCAGGTTCGAATCCTGCCTCGGGCATGGATGTGTGTGATGTGCTTAGGTTAGTTAGGTTTAAGTAGTTCTAAGTCTAGGAGACTGATAACCTCAGATGTTAAGTCTCATAGTGCGTAGAGCCATTTGAACCATTCCCCGTTTGGATAACTGGGAAAGGTTAGGGACACGCAAATCGCCGAAGTGGCGTCCAAATGAAAGACTTGCGCCAGACCAATGAACCATGCGAAATTATAATTGATTCTGGAAAATTCAAATTTGTAGTTTGAGTCATCGGACACTTCTGTAAATACGAGATGATTCTTGTAAAGAAGAAAAGAACAACCAGCCACTATTAATAATGCTATTTATTTACACAAATAGCGTCGTAACCAGTTTCGAACCGACAGTTTCATCTTCAGACTACTGTTTACGTGTAGATTACATTTGTCGGTATTTATTCGACCTTGTGGCTAAAGTTCATGGGATGGTGGTGCACTACAGCAGAAAACGATGTTACTAACGGCCTTTGACTGTAACTGTACCTAATAACAAATGAAAACAATACAAACAAATCTCTATGGTAGAACTGTTTTAACTTCAGGTTACTCACATCGAAATTCCTGCATCATTATGTTGCACTGTTGACTGCTTGTGCACACGAAATAGTAAAAAATATATAAGATGTATGAACGTACACATATGTAGAGCAACACACACACACACACACACACACACACACACACACCGAATACGAATAGAATTTTCCACGTGGAAGACTGTATACAAACATGGCGATATCACAGATGAAACAGTGCCAAAAGAAATTATTTCTCAGAGAGATGTTACGATATGTACATTGATGTGACAGTTGAAAATATACAGTATATAAACGTTCCATTACGCGCAATTTAAGTTGTATGAGCACAGGTTCCAATTAAAACCAACAAAGAAAGTAACCACTTTGCTAGATGTTATGTAACTACTGTGTTGTATAGACAAAAAAAGAAAACAAGTGATGAGAAACAGTTGTACATAAATAAATATTACGATAGTTGACATTACATTAACATTTGACAGCTAGTTGAAAGCTTAAATTGATGTGACATTTGTATTAATTAACGGTACGCTCGAAGATATGTATATTTCTGTATTTCAGTTTTTTGGTTGGTTTAAAAGAAGTGGGGAAGGGACCAAACTGCAAGGTCATCGGTCCCTTTTATTGATGTTACAAAGGTTTAAACTAGTGTGTTCTACAGACACGTACAACGGGAAGAGTGTGTAAAGAAAGCAAATTTCCACTTTTTAAGGGGAAAGGAACGTAGTTTAGGGCTTAACATCCCGCTGACATCGAAGTCATTAAAAAGCAAATTTCCACTTTTTAAGGGAGAAAGGGACATAGTTTAGGGCTTAACATCCCGCTGACATCGAAGTCATTAAAGACGGAACATCGCTCGGAATGTTTCAAGAGTGGAGAAGGAAAACGTCCGTGTCCTTTCAGGAGTCATCCCGGCAACTGCCTGACGCGATTTAGAGAAATCACGGAAAACCTAAATCAGGATGGCCAGACGCGGATTTGAACCGTCGTCCTCTCGAAAGCGAGTCCAGTCTCCTAACCATTGCGCCACCTCATTAGATCTGCTTTTTAAATTCCACATTTTTCGATTTTTAACGCAGACACACGTACAAATCTTGCGACAGCTATTTCTCGCCTTCGAACAGGCATTCATTCACGGAAAACCTGATTTGCAACTTTGTAGTAGTGTAGCAGATGACGCTATGTCGTTCAGTAATGTATTTTACACATTCCAAAAAAGGATGGGGGAAGGCTGGAACGGTAGGTAGCTGTTGTTGCGTGCGTTAGAGTTGCAAATATGCATCGCTTTGTCGATGAATGGAATTACCATCAGTGCGCGTCTAGTACTGCACAGGGGGCTATTAAATACCTACCCTCAATTTGCAACTAAATTAGCTCCGCGCTCCAAAAGTCAAGTTACCAGACTGAGGGCTGAGATTCGCAGGGCAGCAGGGCGGAGTGGGAACTCCGCGGCGAGCTTCAAGGGCAGGCGGTTTTCCGCTCTGAGTCCTCTCAACTGTCAGTCGAGTGTCGAGTGTTCGCGTGAGCGTAGCCAAGCGTCTGCCCGTCTCTGGCAGCTCCACCGAGACTGCTCCAGTTTTCGAACGAACGAGACAGAGCTATTCCTGCAGCCGCGGCAACTGGAAACTAAAACGTTAATCATAAACTTCCCAATATGTATAGTATTAATATCCTCTCCGATGTGACGTGTGATTAACACTCTTTGTGATATAATTATATTCAACAGCTAATCACGCATTGCTCATCCACTCCTGTGCAATGGTACATCTTCGATTTCTAACCCGTTATTATTCTGCATTAAAAGTAAGTCGCGCTGATAGACTACATTCAGTCGCAACTACCACAGGTAATTTCGCGTAATTTGCTGAATCATTGTAAATTAACACAATATGTACATTTACTGGATTTCAGTGCAGGCATACAATTTTCTTTTTGTTATTATTTTATTTCAATAAAAATCAGTCCAGATGGCAGTATTTTTTTTTTTTATTAATTCAGGTGTTACCGGTTTCGGTCCACCCTCAGACCATGATCAGCAATATACAGAATGAGGTAGCTAAGACAGGCCACCCCAACTATATCCCGAATGAATAAATATATTGAGGTGCGGCTTTTGCCAAATTATAGCGGACTGTATGGTGAATTTCCTGGCTTTCGCAAGTAATTTTTGTCAAGTACGACACACACCTTGTTTTCTAATGGAACTTTATACTTTTTTCTGTAGCATTTGAAAGAAGCTCCTAAGAGAAATTGAACAACGTAACATGTATGGGATTTGGTCAAATAGTCATGGACTCTGCGGCTGGTCCCGGCGGAGGTTCGAGTCCTCCGTCGGGTATGGGTGTGTGTGTTTGTCATTAGGATAATTTAGGTTAAGTAGTGTGTAAGCTTCGGGACTGATGACCTTAGCAGTTAAGTCCCATAAGATTTCTCACACATTTGAACATTTTGATCAAATAGTATCAACATGAAAATTTGAGTCTCGTAACAACACTCATACGGTTATAATTGGTGGGGACTTCAACCTTCCCTCGATATGTTGGCAAAAATACTTGCTCAGAACCGGTGGTAGGCAGAAAACATCATCCGAGATTGTCCTAAATGCTTTCTCCGAAAATTATTTCGAGCAGTTAGTCCACGAATCCACGCGAATTGTAAATGGTTGCGAAAACACACTTGACCTCTTAGCCACAAACAATCCAGAGCTAATAGAGAGCATCATTACTGATACAGGGATTAGTGATCACAAGGTCGTTGTAGCTAGGCTCAATACCGTTTCTTCCAAATCCACCAGAAACAAACGCAAAATAATTTTATTTAAAAAAGCGGATAAAGTGTCACTAGAAGCCTTCCTAAGAGAAAATACCATTCCTTCCGAACTGCCAATGCAAATGTAAACGAGATGTGGCTCAAATTCAAAGATATAGTAGCAACAGCAATTGAGAGATTCATACCTCATAAATTGGTAAGAGATGGAAATGATCCCCCATGGTACACAAAACAGGTCCGAACGCTGTTGCAGAGGCAACGGAAAAAGCGTGCGAAGTTCAGAAGAACGCGAAATCCCGAAGATTGGCTAAAATTTACAGACGCGCGAAATTTGGCACGGACTTCAATGCGAGGTGCCTTTAATAGGTTCCACAACGAAACATTGTCTCGAAATTTGGTAGAAAATCCGAAGAAATTCTGGTCGTATGTAAAGTACACAAGCGGCAAGACGCAGTCAATACCTTCGCTGCGCAGTGCCGATGGTACTGTTACCGACGACTGTGCCGCTAAAGCGGGTAGATACCTTAGGGGTTGCGAAGCAACTCAAATCGCTTGATACGGGCAAGTCTTCAGGTCCAGATTGTATACCGATTAGGTTCCTTTCAGATTACGCTGATACAATAGCTCCCTACTTAGCAATCATATACAACCGCTCGCTCACCGATAGATCTGTACCTACAGATTGGAAAACTGTGCAAGTGGCACCAGTGTTCAAGAAGGGCAGTAGGAGTAATCCATCGAACTACAGACCTATATCATTGAAGTCGGTTTGCAGTAGGGTTTCTGAGCATATATTGTATTCAAACATTATGAATCACCTCGACGGGAACGATCTATTGATACGTAATCAGCATGGTTTCAGAAAACATCGTTCTTGTGTAACGCAGCTAGCTCTTTATTCGCACGAAGTAATGGCCGCTATCGACAGGGGATCTCAAGTTGATTCCGTATTTATAGATTTCCGGAAAGCTTTTGACACCGTTCCTCACAAGCGACTTCTAATCAAGCTGCGGGCCTATGGGGTATCGTCTCAGTTGTGCGACTGGATTCGTGATTTCCTATCAGGAAGGTCGCAGTTCGTAGTAATAGACGGCAAACCAACGAGTAAAATTGAAGTGGTATCAAGTGTTCCCCAGGGAAGCGTCCTGGTACCTCTGCTGTTCCTGATCTATATAAATGACCTGGGTGACAATCTGAGCGGTTCTTTTAGGTTGTTCGCAGATGATGCTGTAATTTACCGTCTAGTAAGGTCATCCGAAGACCAGTATTAGTTGCAAAGCGATTTAGAAAAGATTGCTGTATGGTGTGGCAGGTGGCAGTTGACGCTAAATAACGAAAAGTGTGAGGTGATCCACATGAGTTCCAAAAGAAATCCGTTGGAATTCGATTACTCGATAAATAGTAAAATTCTCAAGGCTGTCAATTCAACTAAGTACTTGGGTGTTAAAATTACGAACAAGACCACATAGATAATATTGAGGGGAAGGCGAGCCAAAGGTTGCGTTTCTTGGCAGGACGCTTAGAAGATGCAACAAGTCCACTAAAGAGACAGCTTACACTGCACTCGTTCGTCTTCTGTTAGAATATTGCTGAGCGGTGTGGGATCCTTACCAGGTGGGATTGACGGAGGATATCGAAAGGGTGCAAAAAAGGGCAGCTCGTTTTGTATTATCACGTAATAGGGGAGAGAGTGTGGCAGATGTGATACACGAGTTGGGATGGAAGTCATTAAAGCAAAGGACCGATGACCGTAGCAGTCTGGTCCCTTTAATCCCCACAAACCAACCATTAAAGCAAAGACGATTTTCGTCGCGGCGAAATTTCAGTCACCAACTTTCTCTTCCGAATGCGAACATATTTTGTTGAGCCCAACCTACATAGGTAGGATTGATCATCCAAATAAAATAAGAGATATCATAGCTCGAACAGAAAGGTTTAGGTGTTCGTTTTTCCCGCGCGCTGTTCGGGAGTGGAATGGTAGAGAGGTAGTATGATTGTGGTTCGATGAACCATCTGCCAAGCACTTAAATGTGAATTGCAGAGTAATCATGTAGATTTAGATGTAGATGTAGATGAAAGCGCGCAAAGCATAGTCCAGCCGTCGGGGGAGAGGTTCCACAAACGTCTGCCTGTTACGCGAAAAGTAAGCGGACTTGTAATTCACGTATGGTTCTTTTGTTTACCTGTGCGCTTGAAGCCCATCAGTCTGTCTTCTGCTGATGTAGCAGTCAGACAACTTGCCCCCAAATGTAATGAGACATTCGCATTGCATACCACAATCGAAAAAGTGAATATTGTTGATGGCGACTATCGCCAAACTACACTCCTGGAAATTGAAATAAGAACACCGTGAATTCATTGTCCCAGGAAGGGGAAACTTTATTGACGCATTCCTGGGGT
Source organism: Schistocerca cancellata (assembly GCF_023864275.1). Classification (NCBI taxonomy): domain Eukaryota; kingdom Metazoa; phylum Arthropoda; class Insecta; order Orthoptera; family Acrididae; genus Schistocerca; species Schistocerca cancellata. Next base: position 174,399,505 of record NC_064632.1, read on the forward strand.
CAGATACATCACATGATCACACTGACAGAACCACAGGCACATAGACACAGGCAACAGAGCATGCACAATGTCGGCACTAGTACAGTGTATATCCACCTTTCGCAGCAATGCAGGTTGCTATTCTCCCATGGAGACGATCGTAGAGATGCTGGATGTAGTCCTGTGGAACGGCTTGCCATGCCATTTCCACCTGGCGCCTCAGTTGGACCAGCTTTCGTGCTGGACGTGCAGACCGCGTGAGACGACGCTTCATCCAGTCCCAAACATGCTCAATGGGGGACAGATCCGGAGATCTTGCTGGCCAGGGTAGTTGACTTACACCTTCTAGAGCACGTTGGGTGGCACGGGATACATGCGGACGTGCATTGTCCTGTTGGAACAGCAAGTTCCCTTGCCGGTCTAGGAATGGTAGAACGATGGGTTCGATGACGGTTTGGATGTACCGTGCACTATTCAGTGTCCCCTCGACGATCACCAGTGGTGTACGGCCAGTGTAGGAGATCGCTCCCCACACCGTGATGCCGGGTGTTGGCCCTGTGTGCCTCGGTCGTATGCAGTCCTGATTGTGGCGCTCACCTGCACGGCGCCAAACACGCATACGACCATCATTGGCACTAAGGCAGAAGCGACTCTCATCGCTGAAGACGACACGTCTCCATTCGTCCCTCCATTCACGCCTGTCGCGACACCACTGGAGGCGGGCTGCACGATGTTGGGGCGTGAGCGGAAGACGGCCTAACGGTGTGCGGGACCGTAGCCCAGCTTCATGGAGACGGTTGCGAATGGTCCTCGCCGATACCCCAGGAGCAACAGTGTCCCTAATTTGCTGGGAAGTGGCGGTGCGGTCCCCTACGGCACTGCGTAGGATCCTACGGTCTTGGCGTGCATCCGTGCGTCGCTGCGGTCCGGTCCCAGGTCGATGGGCACGTGCACCTTCCGCCGACCACTGGCGACAACATCGATGTACTGTGGAGACCTCACGCCCCACGTGTTGAGCAATTCGGCGGTACGTCCACCCGGCCTCCCGCATGCCCACTATACCCCCTCGCTCAAAGTCCGTCAACTGCACATACGGTTCACGTCCACGCTGTCGCGGCATGCTACCAGTGTTAAAGACTGCGATGGAGCTCTGTATGCCACGGCAAACTGGCTGACACTGACGGCGGCGGTGCACAAATGCTGCGCTGCTAGCGCCATTCGACGACCAACACCGCGGTTACTGGTGTGTCCGCTGTGCCGTGCGTGTGATCATTGCTTGTACAGCCCTTTCGCAGTGTCCGGAGCAAGTATGGTGGGTCTGACACACCGGTGTCAATGTGTTCTTTTTTCCATTTCCAGGAGTGTATTAGAGCAGCGGTGAGCTTGTGTGCTGACGAGTATCCAGATCGCTCCCAGCACTCACGATCTGTCTTTGCAGATATCATATAAAAAATGATTTAGCAACTGAAAGAGTGGAGAGTAAAATACACAAAGGAAAAAGAAGAGCGGCTGGTGAAAGAAATAGAAACTAACATTTTAGCAGAAGTAACACACAATAGAAACGTCGCCAGGAGGCATCTCGAAAGTGCGAGAGGAATGAATCAAACGAGTTCTGCGAACATCACATCCCATCGTGTTTCATCCTCTTCACATTTCGCTGCATCTACAGCTTCATGCCAGTGACTTTCAAAACTGGTTACAGTTCTCCGAATGTTATCTACGAAAAGTGTAAAGTGAGGCAGTATACAGGATGTTAGTAATTTCCTGTTTACAAACTTCTAGGATGTCTGGAGGAGACTGAGAAGATAATATTTTTAATTGGAACCCACGTCCCTAAACGTACCGTTTCCGTGCTGCAACCATTTGAAAACATGTTGGTAACGCGACCACTTTTGCAAGTAATTTATTAGGCGTGACCCAGTACATCACTTGTTTTACAGTTCCACTCATTAATAACCAAAGAAACAAAAGGGAATATTGATCGATTTTGACAATCACTGTAGTATAGGGTACGGCCTCTTTCAATTTGGATATGGAGCTTCTCCTTGGAGCCCCCGAGTCACACCTGCTGACGGTGAATGTACCCGTTTTCGAAGTCGTTGCGTAATTGTGGCGAAAAGGGTATGCTATAAAGTTGGATGTTGTGGAGAACGAGCTTGTTAAAGGCGACGAACAGCTCTTCCGTTACCTCGAGTTTCGCCGTACAGAAGAGTCATATCGGTGTGTTCTGCAAACATCTACTCAATCATATTGCTGTAACACTCACAGACAGGTCAGAGAGGCAGGATGGACGTCAAATGACATCAGCTGACCTCTCCTCCCCCATCCATGACTACTGTGTTGCACAGCTACCTAGCAAAAACCCTCTTACGGGGTATGTCGAGATCGTTGGAACGGTCGTTCAGGAAAAGCAAAACAGTCTGCACACTCGTTTAACATTTCTGTACTTTTATTTGTGGCAAGAGTTAAAGCAGGAAGTCTGTTAGGAAACACCGACGACTTCCGGTGTCGCGAAATGCATTACAGCATGGGCCTGTGCTGCCGTTAGCTGCAGATGAAATTCAACGTGCAGTATTGTTTCTCCAAAATCGCTTTAGAGATGTAGAAATGCTCGAGGTCAACATTTGGTATGACAGTCGTGATCGTAAATACACCTGAGTTATATGCTTGCTCACATTTGACACAATAGGACAAGCGTTTGTAGAACCTCTTCTCCTGATTGCAGGACTGTGGTTTGCGGTACTGTTAGCTTGATACCTTCTGATTAAGTCCCATATAGGTTATGTCGTTGAAGTTCTGTTAGAAAATTAATTCAGATGCCACAGAAAAAAGTACATAGTTCCAGTAGAAAAAAAACAAAGTTATTGTAGTAATTCGGCAACTTCAAACGATAAAAATTAATTGCGAACGTCAGGAAATTCGCCATATTGTACGCTGTAACTTGGCGAAAACCGCATTTCGCTAGCAATTCATTGTGGTTATACTTGGGGTCTCTGTCTTAGGGGCCTCACCTTGTACAACATTTATGACGGAATTGTATGACACTTAGCCACGTTAGCTGACCAGAGTGGCCAAGCGGTTCTAGGCGCTACAGTCTGGAACCGCGAGACCGCTACGGTCGCGGGTTCGAATCCTGTCTCGGGCATGGATGTGTGTTATGTCCCTAGGTTAGTTAGGTTTAAGTAGTTCTAAGTTCTAGGCGACTGATGACCTCAGCAGTTAAGTCCCAAAGTGCTCAGAGCCATTTGAACCATTTTTAGCAACGTTAAAAACTAACCTAACAGTAACACTAGTTACGATACGATATGATGCGTTACCCAGATGACACTAGGAGTGGTGTACGGAACCTCTGTGTAGTAGCGACTGGTACCTGTGACCAGCTGCTGACTAGCTAACAGAGGCTGGGTCTTTCAAAAGGGAAACTCCACCCAACGTTCATGCGATCAGTAATGAAAACCATCAAACTTCACGTATAGCTTGTGTATAAACAGAAAAATCTTCTTACTGTACACGAGAACGTAATACAATATTGATCACAGTCTACTAATATTATTGACAAAAATTTAAAAGTCAGATAACAACGACCAGAATATTAAAAACTGCCCACTGCCGTGTACTTGACCGAGCTATTCGTATACGTTGCCACCATGTAGAAAGGGGGATAATTATGAAATCATAAACGTGAAGACGACGTCCGCCATGATAGTTGCCCCAAAACAAAAGTTTCTGATGGAAATATTTTGGTAAAAAATGCTACCTTATGTCATATACAGGTGTACTAATAATTCTGACTATAGTATAAGTGTAAAAGGATAACGTTTCATTTGTAAGAGGACTCGTTCAAACGATATTTTCTTTTATATACCGGGTAATCAAAAAGTCAGTATAAATTTGAAAACTTAATAAACCACGGAATAATGTAGATAGAGAGGTAAAAATTGACACACATGCTTGGAATGACATGGGGTTTTATTAGAACAAAAAAAAAAAAAAATGTTCACAAGATGTCCGACAGATGGCGCTGGATAGCAAAACGTCAGTGACTGCGCATTACAATCGTGGAGCTGTAATGAGAGAAAGAATCAGATGGGCCAGCAGTCGCAGCATGTCGACGTTACCTGAAAAGGCGCTTTTAGTGAAGCTGTATTATCAGAATGGCGAATGTGCTAGTTCAGCGTTGCGATCCTATCCCAATAGGAAGGGGATTCGAACGGGTAAAGGTCCGTTGACAAAGCAGCTGTGGCGAGAATGATTTCGAAGTTCGAAGCCACGGGTTGTTTAGACGATAGACCCCGTAGTGGCCTACCGAGCACAAGGCGTAATGCTGCTGAGACAGTTCACGAAGAAATGGAGACTGTAGCGGGTTCGTCTATGCACGGGGAAGTCAGCGCTCGTGCAGTCGCATGTCGCACCGGCATTCCGTACACTACTGTTTGGTTGGCACTTAGGCGTGCCCTCCGATGCTATCCGTACAAAATCCATCAGCATCATGAATTGTTACCTGGCGATTTAGTGAAGGCATTTGCGGTGTGGGCGTTTCAAAAGATGGCGGAAGATGACGATTGGTTGAGTAACGTGTTGTGGACCGACGAAGCTGATTTCACGCTCCAAGGGTCTGTCAACGCCCACAACTGCAGAATTTGGGCTACCGAAATTCCTAGAACTATCGTGGAAACACCATTGCACGACGAGAAAGTCACGGTATGGTTTGGATTTACCACATCTATCGTTATCGGGCCTTTTTTCTTCGAGGAAATGCGTGATTCTGGTTTGGTAACTGCTACCGTGACGGGTGAGAGGTACGCCGATATGTTACAGAATCGCATCATCCCCAGCCTGGCTGATAAACACCTGCTGGAACGTACGATGTTTATGCAGGATGGCGCTCCACCCAATATTGCTAGACGCGTGAAAGATCTCTTGCGCGCGTCGTTTGGTGATGATCGTGTGCTCAACCGCCACTTTCGTCATGCTTGGCCTCCCAGGTCCCCAGACCTCAGTCCGTGCGATTATTGGCTTTGGGGTTACCTGAAATCGCAAGTGTATCGTGATCGACCGACATCTCTAGGGATGCTGAAAGACAACATCCGACGCCAATGCCTCACTATAACTCCGGAGATGCTTTACAGTGCTGTTCACAACATTATTCCTTGACTACAGCTAATGATGATGGGCATATTGAGCATTTCCTGTAAAGACCATCATCTTTGCTTTGTCTTAAATTTGTTATGCTAATTATTGCTATTCTGATCAGATGAAGCGCCATCTGTCGGACATTTTTTGAACTTTTGTATTTTTTTTTGTTCGAATGAAACCCCATGTCTTCCAAGCATGTGTGCCAATTTTTACCTCTCTATCTACATTATTCCGTGATTTATTCAGTTTTCAAATTTATACTGACTTTTTGATCACTCGGTACATGAGTTTTGATTTCTCTACTTTTACTATAGTGATTTTATTTCTGTCATTTCCTATCAGTCCAACTCGAAAAGCTGTCTGAGTGAACGTTGTGAAAGGAAACACTGAAAACCGACCAATCATAGGAAAATATGTTTTCAGCATTTTCGGGAAAAAGCTGTAGATCGAACGTCCGTTTCGTCAGTCCGTACAAAGGAAAATGCTGGGTTACGAAATGAATCTTTTCATATCACGTATTTCTCTTCTTAGTTATTCTAGACGCATATCGAAAGGAAAGTTCCATTAACGAGACGAGATGCATCGTATTAGTGGATCATATAATACCAGAAAGTCGTCTTACAATGTCTTCCTGCAGCTGTGTTATCTACGAAAGCACAGTAACATTTGCTATTTATACAATTGTTGCGTGCACACAACAGAAATTAAGAACGAGAAGTAATCGTAAACAGCTTTCTTCTAATATTTCGATGCATTTAACATGACGGCGCCGGTTTCAAAACAACGTACAGCGCAAGTCTGCAGCGTCATCGCCCATTATACAATAATAACTTCCTGGTTGCCACAGTGACTAGCACAGAAGATCCGTTCTGCTTGTCAGAGATTATGTTGCGCAGGACGCCAGAGACAAGTCAGCTGGCACTGCGTAACTTTCTCCCGCTGGTGGGCCAGTGTACCGATATGTCCAGGCCAATACTCGGCATTACGCAGTGTCTAGTGATAGCCCGTCCACTCGCGTAACTAGAACGTCTGCTAACTAGAATTGCCGTAACAACATTAAAAACATATTACAATAAAACATAGCGGCAGCAACGAAGTATTGCCATCTGTCATGTAACTGAACGAACTACTCGGTTGTACTTAACTTGTTATGGTACCTGGCCCCGAAAGTTCTTTCTGTTGAGCAACGAAAATGTTAAGCGGTGCAGCGCCACGGAGACGCAAATACATTGAAGTGACAAAAGTCATGGGATAGCGATATGCAAATATACAGATGGCGATAATGTATAAAAGAGCAGTGCATTGGCGGGGCTATCGTTTGTACTCAGGTGATTCGTGCGAAAAGGTTTCCAATGTGATTACGGCCGCACGACGGGAGTTAAAAGACTCTGAAAGCGGAATGGCAGTTGGAACTAGACGCGTGGGAAATTCCATTTCGGACATCGTTTGAGAATTCAAATTCCGAGATCCACGGTGTCAAGAGTGTGCCGAAAATACCGAATTTCAGGCGTCACCTCTCACTGCGGACAACACAGTGGCCGGCGGCCTGCGCCTAACGACCGAGAGCAGCGCCATTTGCGCAGAATTGTCAGTGCTAATAGACAAGCAACACTGTGTGAAATGACCGCAGAAATCGATATGGGACGTACGACTAACGTATACATTAGTCCAGTGCGGCGAAATTTGGCGCTAATGAGCTATGGCAGCAGACGACCGACGCGCGTGCCTTTCCTAACAGCACGATATCGCCTCCAGTGCCTCTCCTGGTCTCGTGACCATACAGGGCTATTACAAATGATGGAAGCGATTTCATAAATTCACTGTAGCTCCATTCGTTGACATATGGTCACGACACACTACAGATACATAGAAAAACTCATAAAGTTTTGTTCGGCTAAAGCCGCATTTCAGGTTTCTGCCGTCAGAGCGCTCGAGAGCGCAGTGAGACAAAATGGCGACAGGAGCCGAGAAAGCGTATGTCGCGCTTGAAATGCACTCACATCAGTCAGTCATAACAGTGCAACGACACTTCAGGACGAAGTTCGACAAAGATCCACCAACTGCTAACTCTATTCGGCGATGGTATGCGCAGTTTAAAGCTTCTGGATGCCTCTGTAAGGGGAAATCAACGGGTCGGCCTGCAGTGAGCGAAGAAACGGTTGAACGCGTGCGGGCAAGTTTCACGCGTAGCCCGCGGAAAATTGGCTCATGCCACAACTGGAGACCGACAGCGCCGACTTCATCTTTCAACAGGATGGTGCCCCACCGCACTTCCATCATGATGTTCGGCATTTCTTAAACAGGAGATCGTGGTGGAGATCATGATCAGCAATTCATGTCATGGTCTCCACGCTCTCCCGACTTAACCCCATGCGATTTCTTTCTGTGGGGTTATGTGAAAGATTCAGTGTTTGAACCTCCTCTACCAAGAAACGTGCCAGAACTGCGAGCTCGCATCAACGATGCTTTCGAACTCATTGATGGGGACATGCTGCGCCGAGTGTGGGAGGAACTTGATTATCGGCTTGATGTCTGCCGAATCACTAAAGGGGCACATATCGAACATTTGTGAATGGCTAAAAAAACTTTTTGAGTTTTTGTATGTGTGTGCAAAGCATTGTGAAAATATCTCAAATAATAAAGTTATTGTAGAGCTGTGAAATCGCTTCAGTCATTTGTAATAACCCTGTATTTGTTGGATGCTAGACGAATGGAAAACCGTGACCTGATCAGACGAGTCTCGATTTCAGTTGATAAGTGTTAATGGTAGGGTTCGAGTGTGATGTAGACCCCACGAAGCCATGGACCCAAGTTGTCAACAAGGCACTGTGCGAGATAGTGTCGACTCCATAATGGTGTGGGCTGTGTTTACATGGAATGGACTGCGTCCCCTGGTCCAACTCTGGAAATGGTTATGTTCGGTTACCTGGAGACCAACTGCAGCCATTCGTGGACTTCATGCTCCCAAACAACGATGTAATATTTAAAGATGATAATGCATCGTGTCACCGGCCGACAATCGTTCGCGACTGATTTGAAGAACGTTGTGGACAGTTCCAGCGAATGAATTGGCCACCAGATCACCTGACATGAATCCCATCTTAGATCTGTAGACATAATCGAGAGGTCCGCTTTTGCACAAAATCATGCACCGACAACACTTTCACAATTGTAGTCGGTTATAGATGCATGCGTGGCATGCGTGACATGAATTCGACAAGTCCTTGCTATGGTTCCAGAAGTATACTCATAGGTCATTAGTTTTCCATTAATGACGGGCCTGTGGTTTGTGGGTGCAGAGTTGGAAGTTGATAGCGTCCCAGATGTGGTCAATCGGCTCGGACATGGTGAATTTGAAGGCCAAGACGTGAATATCGGTTTACTGTTATGGTCCTCAAACCACTGTAGCACGATTGTGATCTTGCGACACGGATAATTATTCTTCTGAAAGATGCCACCGCCGTTAGAGAAGGCATCAAGCATGAAAGGATGCAAGAGGTTCCCTATAGCATAGCACTGCCCCATCAGCCTAAGTCAGTGGCGCAGTGCCTGTTTCGCGGAGCCTTTCGCCTGCCTGCATGGCGACATATCCTGACACGACCATCGACCTTGTGTTACAAGGAACGTGATTCATCGGGTGAGGTGACCTGTTTCCACTGATCCACTGTCCAGTCTCGACGGAGCTATGTCCATTTCAGTCGTAATTGACTATACTGAAGGAAAGAACGCGACACAAATAATAACTAACGTAGAGTAACGAAATTTCGGAAATAAAAATTGTTCAAATGGCTCTAAGCACTAAGGGACCTAACATCTGAGGTCTCAGTCCCCTAGACTTAGAACTACTTAAACCTAACTAACCTAAGGACATCAGACACATCCATGCTCGAGACAGGATTCGAGCCTGCGACCGTAGCAGCAGCGCAGTTCCGGACTGAAGCGCCTAGAACCGCTCGTCCATAGCGGCCGGCAATTTCGGTAATACATTTGTCTAGGTAACATACAGAGGGGTCCAAAAAATGTATCCGCTGTTTAAAAGTCCATAACTTGCAAACTAAGTGACGAAGTTGTCTCATTTTTGGTGAAAGTATAGCTTAATGTCCAACTTAAAGATATCACTTTAGGTGTTCTAAATGACCACCATTAACATCCACACACAAACAATGCCGCCGGACTGCAGCACGAACTACTGACTGCAGCGTGTTCAGTTGGATATTTGCACATGAATGTACGATGGATTCTCGAAGTTCATCCAATGTGCGTGGCTTTTGTCGATAAACGACGTCCTTTAGTGTTCCCCACAGGTAAAAGTCCAGAGGAGTTAGGTTTGGTGAACGTGGTGGATACTCCACAGCACTTCTACGGCCTATCCGTCTTCCTGGTAGATTTTCGTAGAGATACGCCCTAACACGATTTTGGTAGTGGGCTGCGGCACCATTTTGTTGAAAGTAAACTCTTCCGTCTCCATACAAGTCTCACAGACTTCTGTGATGAGCGAGTGAATTGTTGTAACACACGACGGGAGTTAGCTGGACTTGTTACTGTCCAGATCGTTGTTTGTGTACATCTTTAACACAGCCTTCGGCTTCAAATTTGTCTCGAATGTGACGAATCGTTAAACGTGTCGGTGGCTCTGTTTGGTACTCATTTCGCCATTGGCGTTGAACCTCATTAATGTTTTCATACTTAAAATACAACTTCAAAACTGACTTCCTTTCATCGAATGTAAGCCTTGTGCCAGCCATGTTGAGTAACTAGGTGCAACTAAGAACAAAACACTGACTATCTGACCACTGTCATCTGACAAAACAAAACAACGCAATACAACACTTGTGTGGCGATTGCCGGAACTACAAACTATTATACTACCAAAGATGAGACAACTCAGTCAGTTAGTTTGCCAGTTACCGACTTTTAAACAGTGGATACATTTTTTGGACCCCTCTATATATATTTGATTAATATTGCAAGATCAAAAGTTAATATAAACGCGAGATAAGCCATTAAAATCTGAAATGCTGGTGCATTAATAACCAGTGTAACTGCCAGACTATTGAATGTAAGCACACAAACGCGTATGCATTGTATTGTACAAGTATCGGATGTCAGTTTGTGGCATGGAGTTCCATGCTGTTGCTCTTGGTCGGTCGATACACGCACGGTTAAAGCTATTTGTGGATGACGCTGGAGTTGTCGTCCGATGATGTGCCATAGACGCTCGATTGGAGACATATCTGGTGATCAAGAAGGCCAGGGCAACATGTCGACATTCTGTAGAGCATGTAGGGTTACAACAGCGGTATGCGGGCGATCGTTATCCTGTTGGAAAACACCCCATGGAATGCTGTTCATGAATGGCAGCACAACAAATCATGTTACCAGGTAGACGTACAAATTTACAGTCAGGGTGCTTGGGATGACGCTTGCTGTCATAGGAAATCGGGTCATACCTCCGGGTGTAAGCCCAGTGCGTCTATCACGCAGACAAGTTGATTGCAGACCCTCAACTGTCCTCCTCCAAATCAACGCATGGCCATCACTGGCACCGAGGTAAATCCAGCTGACACCATAAAACACAACAGACCTCGACCCTGCAGTCCAATGGGCTCTCGCTTGATACCACTGAATTCGCAAATGGCAGTGGTTTTGGACCAGTGGAATACACGCTACAGGCGTCTTGTTCAGGGCTGTCCTTGAAGTAACCGATTTGTAACAGTTTGTTGTACCACCGTCCTGTCAACTGCTGCTCAATTTGCTTCTGCAGATGCAGTACGATGCGCTGGAGTCATACGCCGAACACGATGGTCTTCCCTGTCAGTAGTGCCACGTGGCCGTCCGGAGCCCGGTCTTCTTCGACCGCACATTCCCGTGAACAGCCCCGCCAGCAATCGTATACAGTGGATACATTCCTACCAGCTTCCTGCAGCATCCCAGAAGAAATATCTAACTTGTCGTAGGCCTATTACACGACATAGTTCAAACTCAGTGAGATGCAGATAATGGTGTCTTTGTCGTCTTAAAGGCATTCTTGACTAACACCAACTCACCACGTGCAGTCTCAAAGGTAACTAACACTTACGACCGTTACAGACTGTATTGGAAGCAAAACTGGTTTGCACCTTCATAGTGGCACTACTAGCGCCACTCTTATGCTACTGGCGCCACGTTTGGATAGACATCATCTTTCAGATGTATAAACTCTCCTACCAACACACAACTCCTTCTTGGTGCTGTGATTTTTCTTCCATCAGTGTATTTAGTTGGCTCAACAGATGTACAGGTGGGGGTCGTCTGTTGCGGGGCCCATGTTCAACAACGATGTGCTCCAAAACACGTGTGTGTGTGACAGCACTACACGATGTCGTGAGATCTGCTGCGGATCGCTGCCGATCCTGCTCTACAGAGCGGACAAGCCTCCGACCTCCGCCGGCCGGGTGGCCGAGCGGCTCTAGGCGCTACAGTCTGGAACCGCGCGACCGCTACGGTCGCAGGTTAGAATCCTGCCTCGGGCACGGGTGTGTGTGATGTCCTTAGGTTAGTTAGGTTTAAGTAGTTCTAAGTTATAGGGGACTGATGACCTTAGAAGTTAAGTCCCATAGTGCTCAGAGCCATTTGAACCATTTTTGAACCTCCGACCTCCGCGTCCTATGATGACTCGCAGACGTCCAAAACGTTGTCTCCTACTCGTGGTTTCACTGTCCCTCGATCACTTTCCATAGATGCTCACGAGAGCAGCACGCGAACAGCTACTCAGCTTCGTCGTTTCCATGACGCTCGTTTCCAGGCGCCAGGCCGTAACGATGTGCCTTTTCTCAAAGTCACTGTAATGATACGCCATTAGTCTCCGCTCCGCTCTTACGCTCCCCTTACCGCGCCAAGTGTTCCCAACACATTCACGTGGCGCTCAGTCTCGCTGTGGGCAGTGGTCATAACGTTTTGTCCCGTCAGTGTCCACTACACAGCGTGATGCAGCTGAGGCGTTCACCTTAGGTATTTCCTGGACCGTGTAAGATGTCATAAGTCCGTTTTCAACTAAATAAACTGTGATAAAGCACTCATATATGTTTGGCATTGCGTCAATCGATGGACACAATCTGAAGGCTATATTATTCTTGAACTATCAAGTTCGACAAGATCGCTGTTAATTATTTTTATTACTGTTACCGGTTTCGACAGACCTCCGCTATAACGTTACAAGATCCGATGATGACAGCGTAAATCTGTCGAAACCGGTAAAAATTGGAAATGCCGTGTGGCTTTGGCCTCCCGTCGGGTAGACCGTTCGACTGGCGCAAGTCTACATCTACATGGATACTCTGCAAATCACATTTAAGTGCCTGGCAGAGGCTTCATCGAATCACCTTCACAGTTCTCTATTATTCCAATCTCGTATAGCGCGCGGAAAGAATGTACACCTATATCTTTCCGTACGAGCTCTGATTTCCCTTATTTTATCGTGGTGATCGTTCCTCCCTATATAGGTCGGTGTCAACAAAATATTTGCGCCTTCGGAGGAGAAAGTTGGTGATTGGAATTTCTTGAGAAGATTCCGTCGCAACGAAAAACGCCTTTCTTTTAAAGATTTCCAGCCCAAATCCTGTATCATTTCTGTGACACTCTCTTCCATATTTCGCGATAATACAAAACGTGCTGCCTTTCTTTGAAATTTTTCGATGTACTCCGTCAGTCTTATCTGGTAAGGATCCCATACCACGCAGCAGTATTCCAAAAGAGGACGGACAAGCGTAGTGTAGGCAGATTCCTTAGTAGGTGTGTTACATTTTCTAAGTGTCCTGCCAATAAAACGCAGCCTTTGGTTAGTCTTTCGAGTTGACGCCACTTCGGTGACTTGCGTCTCGATAGGGATGAAATGATGATGATAAGTACAACACAACATCCAGTCTCTGAGCGGAGAAAGTCTCCGACCCAGCCGGGAATCGAACCCGGGCCAGTAGGTATGACATTCCGTCGCGCTGGCCACTCAGCTACCAGGGGCGGACGTGGAAACCGATAATAGTAATAAAAAGAATTAGTACCGATCTTGGGAAAGTTGGTTCTTCAAGAATAATATAAAGTCCTCACTAAATGACGTAATGTCTTTACGTAGCTATATTCATTACAGAGAGATTAGTGTTAATTTCGCTTTTTTCGCTGTTAATATCGGATTTTAAAAGAATCGAATGCGACGGCGTTTCAAATTCCGATTAGTAGTTTCAGAGAAATTACAATGTTTGCAACGTAACACTTGTCCGTTCTGAACATGACACTAACTGCTGTCTTTTTCGGAAGCTGGTGCTATACGGATCATTCTAGTCAGGCTGATGGGTCGCAGCTAGAGTGTCTACTTTCAAAAAAGGAATAATGGACAAAAATTTAATTTAAACATACTAACCACACTTGGCTACGTCTGGTTGGACTGACACACTATGTGGAAGGCAAAGGACTTGGCCTCTAAGGATGATTCACCAGTTAAGTTGTTCCTCGTAGAGCCATGAAAGAAAGCTGCACGTCAAAAATCGAATGGATTTATAAAAAACGGAATTTAAGTATAAAGAATGTTAACTAATAACTTTCCGCTATGTATTTAATGTGAACCTGCGTTTTTATGTTGCAAAATTACATCAGCAACAGCACAAGAAAAACTTACGAAAGAATGAGGTCGTTAACAATTCCTTAAAATTCCATTAAGGTCATCAAGTCGCACTGAGTACTGTAACACACGCGTACAGACGTTGGTGCAAGGACTTTTGGACAAAGTGAAGAGATTCCTTCGATATAATTGCACATGCAGCAACAATGCCATATTTTAAATGCTCTTGGGTCGTCATAACTTGTGTGTAGACTTCACCTTTGAGAGTACCAGAGAGACAAATGTCCAGTGACGTCAAATCAGGCGAACGTACAGGCCAGCTGATAACGCCTTCACGTCTTATCCAGTGGCAAGGAGAGAACCGGGTACGCGCTTTCCTATCCGCAAGCAAGTAGTGAGTCGTGCACCTACAATGTTGGTACCACATACTTGTACGCATTTGAAGTGGATGCCCTCTAAAAGAACCGGCAGCACTTCGGTAAGAAATCTTTACCTATTCTACAATAATTCCACACCAAATGTTCGCACTCCGTGTTCCTGATCTTCGACTTATCTCAGCCAGTGCATATTCTCAGCGGTCCAAATAAGCATATTCCTCACGTTCAGCATTTCCTGCTTTGTAAAGGTAGCTTTAATGGCAGAGAGAGAATTCTTTGAGGAAGAACTTACTGTCCTAACGTCGCTCAGAACCGAGCGGCATGACATCATGTATCTTCTCTAATGCCGCTGGTTAATCCGCTGGTGACGTGTCATGAGATACGCATAGAGCCGCTTGCGCGCAAATGTGAGTGGCACAGAGCTGCCTTATTCCAGAGGCACTGGCAGCTTCCCTGGAGCTGACATGTGGGCTATGAGCAGAGAGTGGCAGAACATGTATTTAGTTCGCTCCTTTCAATGCAGCCTTATAACTTTCCCGTACCCTTCCTATAAATTTTTGTTACACGCCTGGTGGTTTTTCGTCCTTGTTGAACACCGTCTATCGGGATACCTTTGCATGTGCAACTCAGTTACTCTAAGAAATATCTCATATGTATAGATATGGTGAAGGAAAAATGCCGCACTTAGGGGTTGGCATGCGATTCCTCATCCCAGTTCAAGACAAAAGTGTTTCAACCAAAACCTAGTCTCGCCAGTAAGTTTAAAAGAAATTCATGCAGTGTGGTCAAGAACAGGCAGCATGAACTCTGCGCTGTGCCGGAGCTGACACATTAGGTCAGTGAGATGAGGCGATGCCATGGGGAATGGAACGCAGACTCGCCGATGTTGGCGTCGCATTTGCACCAAAGTTTTTTTTTCTTTTGTAGTTAAAGCGTCAAATTGTATCCAATTTAGACCTCCACAATTGGATATTTTGTGTATTTCTTTCTGTACTGTTACCTTTATCCAAACATTAAGACTGGCGTAAACGACCATTTAGTTTCGTCCATCATACAGATTAACCCAATACAAAATAATAGTGGATACATATGGACACGTAAAATACTTCAACAACGAGTCTTTGATACAACTGGAACTGCGTTCTAATACGAGTATCATAGGTACTTCGCCGAGCTGATATGTGAATGGCTTCTAGAATCGCGTCTTTGGACAACCTCTGTCCATTACTTGTGGACGAAGGTTACCAGTTTCTCAAATCGTTGCTCTTATCGGGCTGCCGCCTTTGAGGTTACCGTGCAGAATACACACGAGCAGCAGCAGCACCATAAGCAGCAGCATTAGCTTGGCTATTGGAAGCACCCAGCACCAATTGCATATCGACGTATTCATCGTCTGTGTACTCCAGCGAGAAGCCGTCCTACATAAACTTGACAGGACCGGTTGTGCACTGTGCGGTTAGTGGATACATGCATGCAGTATAATGGATCCCACTGTCATGTGATAGACTATTGTCATGTGACAAAATAATGATCTACTTATAGATGACGAGAACTCTGGAAGGGATGTCTAAGAAATAAAAAAAAACGAAACCTGACGAGGATTGGAACTGCAGCTCCATGGTGGATATGGGTTTGACGACCCAGCAGCCTACTTTTTTTCCTCTCTTCTTCATTTTGTTCCTTATTATTCGTGGCATTTGGTCTGGCCGGACGTCGCGGACACACGTTCAAGTTCATCATTCATTCCTTCACTCGGTTTTTCGCTGTGCTATCGTGCCGGCATTCTACTCAGTAAGCTACAATGGCTGATACGAAAGCGGCGTTGATATACACTTCTCTATACATTCCGATGTACTGCATGATGTGACACTGTTGCCAGCTCCTCATTTTCGTATATCTGTTTTCAAAATGCACCCAATCTGATTTTGCTTGATAAACTTTTGTCTTGAAATTGGATGAGTAATTCCATGCCGATCTCCTTTTTTCTTCACACTATGTAGGTGTCTCTCCTAAGTTTCGTTAGGCGCATTTTTCTGGTGTTGAGACAGATATTAACAATTTATTTTTTCGTTGACACTGGGCGTTGCATGAATTATATATAGAGAGAGAGAAATAGAGAGATTAGTCATATTTATTTAGGGCCTAGTACCGTGCACGATACTGATTTCTCAGCTCATGCCAAACACGTTAGCCAATAACACTCACATAACTGTGTATTTATATGACGGGTTTAATCATTATACACTGCTGGAAAAAAATCATACACCTTGAAAGGCGACGCCGATTTTGATCCGATGACGGCCTATGCCGCCTGGGACATGGTAGATGTACTGATAATGGTTCCAACGTCGTCCGCCAACACATCGCGTAGTGGCATGGGTACCAGAGTGCCATCTGCGTCTACCCTTTACTAGGGAAAGCTCACAGCCAGAAGGCCCAGTGTGGTGCAAAAGTGTGAAGCAAGCAGACACTCATGCCATGGAGAAGCACTCGTGCTTCCTACACCCAACTGAGCGAGTTTGAAACGGGTCAGATTGTGGCTTCCAAGTGGCTGGATGATCCTATCGGCCACACAAGTTGGTCGTGCTGCGTCCGTTGTGCAAAGATGTTGGTATCAGTGATCGCGTGAATATTCTCACGCCCATAGACGAGTTTCTGGACGTCCACGCAGCACACATGCTCGCCAGCATCGTCGTATCGTAAGCGCAGCAGTGGCAGATCGCACAGCTACCACACCACAGGTAAGAGGGCTTGTGAGCTCAGACGTATCAGCACGAACTGTTGCGAACCGGTTACTATCAGTGGAACTACAGACGCGCCCATCTCTAGCCAGTCTTCCATTGACGCCACAGCATTGACATTCACAGCTAATTGGTGCCATCAGAGGGTCAGTTGGAAGATGGAATGGCACGCTGTGGTCTTCAGCGATGAAAGCAGATTCCGCCTGCTCGTAAGTGATGGTCGTTTGCGCGTACAACGTGGACCTGGTGAGCGCTTTCTCGGAGTGTATTCGTCCAAGACACACTGACCCCACCCCACAGCTTTTGGTCTGGGGTTCGCTAAGCTGCAACCCTCGTTCACCTTTGTTGTTTCTGGAGACGACGCTAACGAGCGTTCAGTATGTGCAGAATATTTTTAGACTCCGCTTTTTGCAACAGGAAGGTGATGCGTTGTTCCAACAGGATAATGCTCGACCACACATTGGTCTTGAAACTCAGCGTGCTGTGCAAAGGCAAGACATGCGTCAGACCTCGCCATCACGATCTGCGGACTTGTCTCCAATGGAGCACCTGTGGAATATGATGGGACTAGTGTGACATGTTAATCCGTAACTCTCACAGAACTACGTGAACAGGTCGATCAAGCGTGGAATAGCGTTCTCAGGACAGTATTCGCCGTCTGTACGATCGACTGGTTGCCAGAGTCAGCACCTGCATTGCCGTCCATGGAGACTACACCATGTACTAACTTGGGTGTTTCAGCATGGGTCGATGCCTGGTACCTGAGAACCACTTGTGCAACTGACCCGTAAATGTAATCATTTCAATGTACTCCATATCACTGTTGCAGCAATAATTCTTGAGTGAACTGGAAACCTCTAAAAGGGTGTACTATTTTTTTCTGGCAGTGTACTCGTATTTATTTGTGTGCTATGTTGTTCTCTTGCGTTCCTTCTACATTCTCCGAAAAGAAGTAACGTATCCAGTTTCTCTTAGTTTGTGAAGGTCATTAATTTTTTCAAACTAGCTGGTACTCGACATACGTGAACGATACAGACAGAATGAAAACTGCATTTGCTGTGGGACCCTTTCCTATCGGTGTTGCGGCTGTGCAACATCTTTTGTTTCCTTGATATACGCCGTGACGTATTTCCTGATTTGGGTATGACATCGCTAATTTGCGCGTAAGGGAGCAATCGGTTTCATGTTCAAAATAGATAAATCGTAGTTTCTAAATATTGCAGTTACTTCGGTGCCAGTAATCGAATTTTGAAGAATGAAACGCCATTGAATTCGTCTCGTTTACAACTACGTCTCTATCAGCAGAAATTACTATAGTTCCATCTGAAAAAGTAAAGTTGACACCGATATCTCTGTGATTGTTGTAGCTATAAAAAAGACTACGCGCCGTTTAGTGAAGACGTTTTCACAATTCGTTCAGGAGGAAATAATATTAAGATGACCCTATGGCAGAGACACGTAGGGTGTTGCACTATACTGCTTGATAACACCTAAATTATTGTTTCATAGCTCACTTACCGGCGTTCTAAAAGACGAATAAATTTTGTGGTCAGGTCAGAGGGCCCAACAAGACCCAACAGGGCTCTTCTGGCCGAGCGGTTCTAGGCGCTACAGTCTGGAACCGCGCGACCACTACGGTCGCAGGTTCGAATCCTGCCTCGGGCATGGATGTGTGTGATGTCCTTAGGTTAGTTAGGTTTAAGTAGTTCTAAGTTCTAGGGGACTGATGACCTCAGATGTTGAGTCCCATAGTGCTCAGAGCCATTTGAACCAAGGGCTCTTCCTGGACCTCCATAGCGCGTCCTAGGCAACTCTCAGCTATCGTCAGAAGCTCTCCAGCTCCACGTGCTTCGTTGTGGTAGCAGCGGCTACAGACTGTCTCAAGTGGTCACCATTTACGTATAAGTAAAGTAGACCAGTGTAATAGAGGGCATACGCCGTGTTCAAGTCCCGTCTGAGGCCTGGGTGCGGGCCACAAATGAGACGTTTAGACAGAGGCAGTGCTGAAACTAAGAGCGTCCGAACTAATGACCAGCGTTCACTGTCCCGAACATTGCTCATAAAGCAAGAAAGACTGCTCCGTGAAGCTCCAGTCGGGCGTCCCCCGCGAGCGTGTCAAGGAAGGGCTGCATATGAAGTTTTGCGAACATATTAATCCAGTCTACATATCAGGCAGCGTTCTTGGTGATAGAGGGACCAGGTCTTTCCCTGAAGCGCATAATCAGCCGTTCTTTCCACGAAGACTCCAAGAAAACAATGGAAAGATGTTATGTAAACGTAGTGTAATGTTTCCTGCATGATGTACAATGTGGTGGCTTGTGGATTATGCACACAGATATGCAGATTTTAAAGAACTTATGTTCGACGAGCGACAAATAAACACCTCCTCCCAATGTATTAATATCTATTTCTCTCGCAGCGCAGTGCATTTTATTCCGTGTAGGTCCGACATCAAAACGAATTTCTGCTTCAGGTCTTGATCATTTCTTTCTCTGTAACAAACAACACGGCCCAGTCACATTAACGTGACCACCGTCTCTGTTCGACATCAACGTGCAATAACCCTTCACAGAGGGGGTGGAGGTTGGGTGAAAGCAGGAAGGGTAAATAAACATCTACCAACAGGAGGACAAAGCAACGTATTACCGAGCTCACAGTGTACGTACGTGGTTTGAAGAGAACCAGGATGAGTTACAGAGCTCGCCAGGTCACTAAACTGCGCGGATCTAAACCCAATTGAGAAACCGTGGGCCCACCCCGGTCGTTCTGTTCGCACCATGGATCCTCAACCGCCAGACCTAGTGCAGCTTGCCACCGCACTGTGAGTCAGCATGGCTCCACACCCGTGTCGGTACCTTCCAGAACGTCAGTGATTCTCTCTTCCTGCACGTCTTGCAGAAGTCTGCGCTGCAAAGTATGGTTATTCAGATGTGACTGGAGATACTGTGTTTCTCCTATTATTTTTGAAGTAGTATGCTACGGAGTTGGATACATTTGAAGAAAAACAACTTAAAAAATAACTATGAGACAGGTTTAAAGTTAAATATTAAACTCTTCAATGAAGTATCCTTCGCTCAAACAGCGGGCTAAATGTTGAGACTGATGATCAGTACGTTTTCATCCCATCCCATTAGTGAAGGACACACTTTCAGTACAGCCGACGGTAACCTTCATCGTGGGCTGGAAAGTGTGGTGTGCGCATCGAGAGCGGGGGAGAGACGATCGGCCGTGGTTGAGTTCATCGGTGTTGTTCTGAGACGCATTTCTCCTTTCCACTCGTAGACTGGTTTAAACATTTCTGCGACTCGTTAGTACTGTTGGCCGTGATCGGAAACTGATGTGCACCAGTTGGGCTGCACGCGTTCTCATCTAGATTTTCCACCGCTTCACTGAATCGTTCTTAATCAGAGGCAGACTGGTTCTCCAAAACTTGCTGCCGCCCGTGTCCTTTCTATATTTGTAACGGTAAGGTTATGCTGCTCGGCTTCTGCGAATATTGATCACGCTGTCCACAGGCCGTACGCAGCACGAAAATAGGGAGCATGGCGCCGAGTGGCACACCGCTATTCACATCGTAAAGTCTAGAGCGTAGTGAAAGTCTTGTGCGCGCGTAAATCCTTAGAATTGCAGCCGTGTGCATTCAGTCCGAGATAATCGTATCGATGAGCATCAGAACACGCTGCAAATGACTACACCGCTCGTTATGGTCGCAGTTCATCTACTCCTTAGATAATCAGAGGACACGATAACTAAGTGAGGTTGGTCACGAGACGATGACCGAGGCTATGAATTCTAAAGCACACCCGCTGTGTGGAAATACAGTATGTTAGGAACTAGCTGAGTGGGGCTGCAGGCTGCGACGTAAGTCGAGCCAGAAAGGCTCACGTGGTGGTAACTGTTTAAGAGCACTGCCTGCCAGGCTCTGTTCCGGGTTCTAGTGCTGGTGTGACATAGTTTAAAAAGGTGTGTAAATAGCGACAGCATTTAATCTTTGTATCGCTATCGATAATCGCTAAAAGATTTAATAGCCGGTTTATTTAAACGGCGACAGTATAATCTGAATGTGGCGTGCGGTTCTGCATGCTAGCAGACACATTTCTCTGCTGTGAAAATTGACGTACGTATATCTTGTCTGACTTGTGGATAAATTGAGAGTAATTAACATCGTCAGCACATCTGTATGAAGCCACCCACCAGAATTTTCCACACATTTCGGTGTTCAGCCTTGGCAACTTGCTGCGCCTGTGTATACTTTTTCTACACTGCTTGACAATTGCTAAGGTACAGCGACATTGTTGGACAGTGATAATCACAGGTAATGGATGATATGAAACACAGTACATACTCAATATAGGTAGTGTGCTACATTCATAACGAAAAATTGCACAGATTTCACAACGTGGGATAGCAGGATAACAGACATAAATAACGTTCATGTTTGACACAGGTGAGACTCCAATCGCAATGGTAAAAAAAAAAGTGTGTGATATCTTATGGGACTTAACTGCTAAGGTCATCAGTCCCTAAGCTTACACACTACTTAACCTAAATTATCCTAAGGACAAACACACACACACATGCCCGAGGGAGGACTCGAACCTCCGCCGGGCCCAGCCGCACAGTCCATGACTGCAGCGCCTAAGACCGCTTGACTAATCCCGCTCGGCTCCACAATGGTCGATATCGGACTGTCAGTAAGCAATATGCCATCCTCTGGCACTAATGCATATTTTGTATCTTTTATTCATGCTGGGTGCCAAATTTCTGAGGAGTTCATGGGGAATATTGCCCACTTCTCTCTGAAGGCGACATTCAGTTATTGCGCGCTTCGAGAAAGGGGTGTTCGTTGGGAAAAACGTCTGCGAAGAGCATTCCTGCGTGCTCTATATGATTAGGACCGGGGAGTAAGCAGATCATTCCATACGTTCAGTATCTTCACTCATCGGTCCTGTGTGGGCGGACATTATCGCCCATAAACAGAAAGTCGGGATCTACCGCATTCCTAAACAGATGGACATGATCCAGGGTAATCTCCCTGCAGTTCGGCTGTGCTTTAACGATACCTCGAACGAAGATATTCAGCCGTATTCGGCCACTGTTTGTAATGCCTGCCCACACCATAACACCTAGGCCATACCGATGACGTTCATCAACGTTCTGTTGTGTGTAACGTGTTCCACTCTGACTCCACACTGAATCACTTGCCACAGTGAAGCGGGATTCGTCAGAGAACATCGCTGTGGACCATTGTGGCTGGTCTCAACCAGCATGCTTTTTACATCAATGAACTCTTTCTTCAGGATGGCGTGGTTGACGTGGGCTGCACTTAGCCGGCCGGGGTGGCCGTGCGGTTCTAGGCGCTACAGTCTGGAACCGAGCGATCGCTACGGTCGCATGCTCGAATCCTGCCTCGGGCATGGATGTGTGTGATGTCCTTAGGTTAGTTAGGTTTAATTAGTTCTAAGTTCTAGGTGACTGATGACCTCAGAAGTTAAGTCGCATAGTGCTCAGAGCCATTTGAACCATTTGACTGCACTTAACAGGCATACGAGTATACAAACCAACCTAATTTAATTGCCACGGAATTGTTCTGGCAGAGGCATGTGTACTGGTAGCGACTGCAAGGTAGCAGCTGTCAGCCTATGAGTGAGTTGCGTGTTCCTTTTTGCGTGTTCCTTGTGCCGACAGAATCCATGCCGGTTATTCTGGAGATTTTTTCTGACTCGTGCCAACTACAGCATTGTGTGGGAAAGGCTTTACTGCCAGAAAGTAGGTACCACTTATTAAATGAATCTAGGACTGGTAAACGACGTTTCTATAGGTGCACTAAAAGTTCCCTTTCGATGCATAAAGTACTGTCGCGAGCAAATGTAAGCGGCTGAGTGTCGCCGGGTGAGCGGTCACTCGCCGAGTAGCGATGGGCCAACCAGCTAGCTGTGTCCGACACACTGGCTGCCATGTCGCCTCCGTTCTGCCCCGCCTGCTGCCTTTGTGAACGAAAAGAGCGCCAGTTTCACTTACACGCCTGTAGCTGAAACACGGCCTTTCTGTTTTGCCCCCAAAGATAAGTTAAACTGCCTGCGAACTACTCCAATTAGTTACTAATCAGCCGACACTAACAGTTTCCTCCATAACCTAAAAGACGCACGAGGATTTATCAAGCACCGCGTGTCCCACAGCGCTTTTGCGCAGTGACGGTCGTGTCTGCAGTTCTCAGCCAGACGACGGAAACCTACTTGCACTGGAAGTGAAGCTTGCCTGCGCGTAGTGAGGTGACTTTTGCTGTGCGGTTGGGGATACTCCTAGCGAGACAGGTGATCCAGACACGAAGTACGAGGGACGTTCCGAATGTAAGTTTCCTCATTGTTTTTGAAAGACAAGATGGCACACTAAGTGACAAAAAAAAAGAAACATGTGAATCAGCACCCATTGCTGGTTCAGTGAGAGAAGGGTGGTAAGCGGAGGTGGAATGACGATGCATGCGCAGGGTACTTAGTGGGGACATGAAGTGGAACGATAAAGTGGACTCAGCCGTGCATAAAGCGGGTGGTAGACTTCGGTTTATTGGTAGAATACTAGGAAAATTCAATCAGTCTACAAAGCAGGTTGTTTACAAATCACTCGTGCGACTCATCCTAGAAAACTGCTCAGCTGTGTGGGACCCATACCGAATAGGACTAGCAGGGCATAATTAACGTATACAGAGAAGGGCAGTACGAATGGTAAGAGGCTTGTCTGATCTGCGGGAGAGTGTCACTGAGATGTTGAAAAAACTGAACTGGTAGACTCTTGAGGGTAGACGAAACTACGAACAAAGTTTCAAGAAGCGGCTTTAAATGATGACTCTAGAAATATACTTCAACCCGCTACACATCGCTCCCATAAGGGTCGTAAAGACAAGATTAAATTATTTACAGCACGCGCGGAGGCATTTAAACAATCGTTGTTCCCGCGCTCCATAAGTGAATGGAACGGGAAAAATCCCTGATAACTAGTACATTGAAACGTACCATCTGCCATGCACTTCACAGCGGTTTACAGGGTGTAGATGTAGATGTAGATGTTCAGAGTAGCAGCAGACCGGCGTGTCCGAGGTTATTCGATTACACATCAGGTTGGCAGATGGACGTGTACTGACAACGTGGTGGCCAACGGAAGTGCGTGCTGTTATACGGTATGAATGGACACTTGGGACCAGTGCGTTCGTCACGCCTGCAGACCGTATATGGTGAAGAGGTCATGTCTCGTCAAATGGTGGATCGCTGGTGTTGCATGTTCAGCGAAGGAAAGCAGAGTGTTGGGGATGAAGGTGAGGTGGCCGATCCTCCTCATCAACGAATGAAAACAACTTTGCTAGAGTACAGGACACGGTATTAGCATACATGCGCATAACTGTGTCAGACGTGGCGTCCACAGTGCGTACTGGGCAAGCTGAGGCCGATCACATGCTCCAAGATGTGTTGGGTTACCGAAGAGTGTCTGCAAAATGGGTACCGAGAAACCTGATCCCGGTTCACAAACGTACAAGAATGGGTATGAGCCACGATGACTTGATGCGGTATGCGCAACAGATAAGCGAGTTTCTGTTCAGAATCATCACGTATTGACACTACAGTGAAAAGTCTTGCGATGTCATTGGAGCAGATACCTCCTCGTGATGTTCTTCGTTATCGTACGTTTATGATCACTCTGTCTCAAGTTCGTGGTGTTGGAGAAACATCGACAATTTTTTTTTTATTGATGAACCATTGTGTGTTAGAACTCGTAGGTCTTGTAAACTTGGGCATGATGATAGTGTTTGTGTTTTTGTGAGTGGTAAGGGTGTTGATATGAAATGTAAAATAGTCGGCGATATGACTGTATATAATAGTATATAATAAAGTGTGGTACATACTGCACATGGGTGCACCTCTTTACCCCAGAATCCAAGACCGCCTCAATGACGAGGGGGCATCTAAACCAAAGCTGAATTGGAGCAGGCTGTGCGACAATTTTTCGCAACTCAGGGCACCGAGTTTTAGACAGAGTGGTTTCTTCAAACTGATTGCACGCTATGACAAATGCCTCAATGTTGGTGGCGACTATGTCCTAAAATAGTGAAAGGTGTTTAGTTTACGATGCCATGTTGTATTTGTTTTTGGCAATAAAGCTTCCGTGTGAAATGACGAAACTTTCTTTCGGAAGGACACTCGTAAGTGTGTCTAGTATACAAGAAAAGACCATTGATCAAATATATCTAAAAAACCTGAATTACTTTTAAATGGTTTTCTGCGCCAATACTACTGATTCCTCGTGCCCACTTTGGGCACGCAACACGTAATTACCTTCCTTGTACGTATATTTGTCTGTCCATCTTCTGTGTTTACCCTTTTTAGAGACGCCCATATCTCTTCAACTGAACTACCTGTTACGGTATTCATTAATGCAGTATCTAGTCTTAGGAAACTTCAAACGCAACTCATCATTCTTCAGTAGTTCAGTATCCCACTTCTTTGCACATTGATTCTTGCAGATGAATCTCTTAAACTTCAGTCCACTTTTCATCATTACTGAATTTCGATCTGAGTCTACATTTGCTCCGGCATTTTGGAATTGTAGTGACGGACGAAAAAACCTGGTTTGCGCTATAGTGTGTCGTAGCAAGACTAGATTTACTTCTGATGGAGATCGAGTGCATACTACAACATACATAATATTAGATCACTTTATTATTGATTGAACAATATAAAATATTTCACGTGGAAACAATTGATGTCCACATCAATGACAATCTGTGGCTGTTATTGTCGCAGAACACTATGAATTATCACTTGATACAATGCAGAATGATGGTCTTATCTCGGCATACAATTGACTACAAACTTTTGTTCACACTTCTGGCCAACATTTTCGTTATGTCGCAGCCGGATCTGAAGTAAGACGATGCTGTCGTCGTAGACAGTAATTACTGAGTGGGACAGAGCGACGCTGCACTCTCAGTTAAGTAATCTTCTGGCAGCGGCGGCGTATGAAACTTCTTCAGGGCGTGTCTACGCCGACGTCTGTCACTCGATGCGTGTCAGGCGGTGACTCTCCTTACTTGTCATTCCGTCGTGAGGTACCAGCTTTGGCGAGGGACCTCGTTCTTCAGACGACACCTCGGGGCTCTGTGTCTGAAGATGATTTAATCCAGCTGGAATCTTTCCTTGTATCGAGGCGTTTTCCATGTCTACTTCTTCCTCTTGTGACTTTTGTGCACTGTGTTCGCTATGACTAGCTAAAATGTATTTTATAACGCTACTACTTTTGCTGCTCTCTCATTCCTATTACCGAGACCATATTCACCCTTAACTCTGTCCTTTATTCCTTCCCTTACTGCAGAACCCAATAATCCACGATTATTAGAATTCCGCTTCTCTTTACATGCTGAATTGCACTTTGAATATCCTCATACTAATTCTTGATATCTTCATCTGTGATGGCGGCATGTATAGCTGAACTATTGTTGTTGGTGACGGTATGACGTCGATTCTGATAAGAATAATCCTATCACTGAAATCTTCATAATAATTCACTCTCTGCGCTACTTTCGTATTCATGACGAATGCTACTCCTGTTACATCATTTTCTGCTGTTCTTCATGTAACCTTGTGTTAGTGTGGCCAGAGAGTCTTATCTTCTTTCCATTTCATTTCACTGTCCACCACTATACCTAGACTGAGCATACGCATTTCCATTTTCAGATTTTCTACCTTACTTAACATTCAACTTCTACGAGTAACATTCGACTCCCTGACTTGTGGAACGTTTCCCTTTCGCTGGTTATTCCATCTTTTTCTCATGCTCTCCTCCTCCTTTGGCAGTCCACTCCCGGAGGTCCGAATGGGGAAGTAATCTGGAACCTTTGCCAGTGGGGAGACCATTACGACAAATATTCAGTTATTTTATCCGTTTTTGATTGGAGAACACCGCAGCTGTTTTTGTAAATTACACTGTAGGAAATACTGCAAGTAGCCACAACATTTCTTGAAATGATGGCAAAGGTTCCAGAATACTTCCCCACTCGGACCTCCGGGAGTGGACTGCCAAAGGAGGAGGAGGCCATGAGAAAAAGATGGAATAAACAGCGAAAGGGAAACGTTCCGCAAGTCAGGGCGTCGAATGTTACTCGTAGAAGTTGAATGTTAAGTAAGGCAGAAAATCTGAAATTGGAAATGCATATGCTCAGTCTAGGTATAGTGGTGGACAGTGAAATGAAATGGAAAGAAGATAAGAATCTTTGGCCACACTAATACTGTTATTAGTTTCGAACTTGAGTCCGTTGTCAGATGGTAGCGTTGACTTCCAGAAAGTTTTAAATTTGTGTCCTAAAATATAACAAAGTTTTTGTGATGCATAATTTACAAGCGATTTTTCATTTTACATTTGCGTCCTAAAATTTATCTAAGTTTTTCTAATTGCATAGTGTTATGCTTTTATACGCTTCCTTTAAGGAGGTAAATACAATGTATGGAGCATATACAACGCTATGTATTCACAAAAAAATTGTTAAATTTTAGGACGCAAATGTAAAATGTAAAATTTTTTTTAAACTATGCATCACAAAAACTTCGTTATGTTTTAGGATACAAATATGAAAGTTGCAGAAAGTCAACGCTACCATCTGGTGACGGGCTAAAGTCCGAAACTAGTAATGGTGTAATAAAATCAGTTCAAGAAAACTCGTGACTGGTTGCACTGTAATTTTAAAATATTCGGTTACAGGTCACACGTCCTGTGGATACACGTTACGTGTCGTTAACGCACTGATTTCCGCTTCTGAATACTTATACTAATTCTTCCGTTTTTTAGGGGCAGTTTTCGAAGTGAAGGGCAATAGGGCGCCTCGAACGTCTTCTCGCTCACCGCCCTTTTTGACAGGGACGCTGGCAGAATGAGTATGACTCCTCACATCGCAAGTCTTCGACCGGCCTTTTCATTGAGCATTTAAACAGAGGCTGGGATCGGACCCGGTTCCGAGGACTTTCCTATTACCAATAAAAGACGCCACCCCTAGACTATCGTGTCTCGACCCGCAGAAACATCAGTATAAGGAACCGCTTTAGCGAAGGAGACCCAGCACCGCAACGGCCTCTGAGCGTTGGGACGCCTGCCCATAGCTTTTTAACTTCACACTGCGGAGGAGCTCTGTGTGTGGGCGTACCGTGGAGGCGGCCAGACGTCTGACTGCGGCAGCCGTCGTCACAGACAGGTCATTGTTGAGGCCCACGAACTTTCGACCGCTGTGAGTACCTGTTGTCCTGGATGAGTCACAGCGTTGCATGCATTTCACACACTGGAGGTGTATGCTCTGTACTTTGTACGAAAAATTTTGCAAGCAGTATTGCAACTTCGCATCGACTGCTTTACTGGAAGTATCATGTATACTATTTATGCATGGAAGTATATAACAAGGATGTATAATAAATTAATGATTATTATTTCACGTCGCTCGGTTGTTCGGTTTATTTTTAAAGACGTTTTAATTCCCACAACTACTCTTATCCCAACGACTACACTTATTCCACATACTGTCATTATTTACAACTACAAATGAGCGAAAGTTTCGCGCAGGTCCTCTGTTTACAATAAATACTTCAAATGGTTCAAATGGCTCTGAGCACTATGCGACTTAACTTCTGAGGTCATCAGTCGCCTAGAACTTAGAACTAATTAAACCTAACTAACCTAAGGACATCACACACATCCATGCCCGAGGCAGGATTCGAACCTGCGACCGTAGCGGTCACGCGGTTCCAGACTGAAGCGCCTTTAACCGCACGGCCACACCGGCCGGCCAATTAATACTCAGGTGATAGACACCGGGAAAACTGTTGTAGTACCATGGATAAATCTAACACCATTTTATCCAAGCATTCCTTCCCCACTGACAAGAAGACCTGTTAAAATGGCATTTGCGATCACTATAAACATCTCGCAGAGACAAATACTTCAAAGATCAGGATTGTATATACCACATCCCATCTTTACCCACGGACAATTACATGTAGACTTTTCAAAGGCAACTAAATCAACTAAAATTTTTGTATCCTTTAAAGAAAATGAAAAACAAAAAGTACACGAAGATTACATTCTTACGTCAAATATCGTTCACAGTGAGACACTCCAATGCTCTAAAGAGGAAAGTTTCCAACCGATTTCTCATTCACAAACAGCAGTTGACGGGCGTTGCCTGGTGAAACGTTGTGATGCCTCGTGTAAGGAGGAGAAATACGTACCATCACGTTTCCGACTTTGATAAAGGTCGGATTGTAGCCTATCGCGATTGCGGTTTATCGTATCGAGACATTGCTGCTCGCGTTGGTCGAGATCCAATGACTGTTAGCAGAATATGGAATCGGTGGGTTCAGGAGGGTAATACGGAACGCCGTGCTGGATCCCAACGGCTCGTGCCACTAGCAGTCGAAATGACAGGCATCTTATCCGCATGGCTGTAACGGATCGTGCAGCCACGTCTCGATCCCTGAGTCAACAGATGGGAACGTTTGCAAGACAACAACCAACTGCACGAACAGTTCGACGACATTTGCAGCAGCATGGACTATCAGCGCAGAGACCATGGCTGCGGTTACCCTTGACGCTGCATCACAGACAGGAGCGCCTGTGAGGGTGTACTTAACGACGAACCTGGGTGCACGAATGGCAGAATGTCATTTTTTCGGATGAATCCTGGTTCTGCTTACAGCACCATGATGTCGCATCCGTGTTTGGCGACTTCGCGTTGAACGCACATTGGAAGCGTGTATTCGTCATCGCCATACTTGCGTATCACCCGGCATCGCCATACTGGCATATCACTCCCCGTGATGGTATGGGGAGCCATTGGTTACATGTCTCGGTCACCTCTTGTTCGCATTGACGGCACTTTGAACAGTGGACGTTACATTTCAGATGTGTTACGACCCGTGGCTCCACCCTTCATTGGATCCCAGCGAAACCATACATTTCAGCAGGATAATGCACGACCGCATGTTGCAGGTTCTGTACGGGCCTTTCTGGATACAGAAAATGTTCGACTGCTGCCCTGGCCAGCACATTCTCCAGATCTCGCACCAGCTGAAAACGTCTGGTCAATGATGGCCGAGCAACTGTCTCGTCACAATACGCCAGTCACTACTCTTGATGAACTGTGGTATCGTGTTGAAGATGCATGGGCAGATGTACCTGTACACGCCATCCAAGCTTTGTTTGACTCAATACCCAGGCGTATCAAGGCCGTTATTACGGCCAGAGGTGGTTGTTCTGGGTACTGATTTCTCAAGATATATGCACCCAAATTGCGTGAAAATGTAATCACATATCAGTTCAAGTATAATATATTTGTCAAATGAATAACCGTTTATCATCTGCATTTCTTCTTGATGTAGCAATTTTAATGGCCAGTAGTGTATAAATTCATGATTATTATTTCACATCGGCTCATTTTCAAAGATGCTTTCATTCCCACAACTATCCTTATCCCAACGACTACACTTTTATCAAATGCTGTCATTATTTAAAGCTGTAAAAATGCGAAAGTTTCGCATGAGTCCCCTGATTATAAATAACTTCTGGTCGTGGTGCGCCGGCTCCTTCAACCCACCAAACCTACCATCCTCGTACACGTTTGCCTCATTTTGGGGCGCCAACTCCTGTCATTTTTTTTTAGTCAACTGTCTTCCGACTGGTCTGATGCTTGATGCGGCCTGCCATGAATTCCTCTCCTGTTGCAACCTCTTCATCTCGCACTTGCAACCTAAGCCCTCAGTTATTTGCTGGATGTTTTCCAATCTCTGTCTTCCTCTAGAGCTGTACCCACTACAGCTCCCTCTAGTATCGTGGAAGTTATTCCCTGATGTCTTAACACATGTCCTATCATCCTGCTGCTTGTACTTGTCAGCGTTTTCTATATATTCCTTTCTTCACCGTTTCTGCATAGAACCTCCTTATTCCTTACCTTGTCAATCCACCTAATTTTCAACATTCTTCTATTCCCTTCTGTTCCGGTTTTCCCACAGTCCATGTTTCACTACCTTACAATTCAGTGCTCCAAACGCACTTCCCCAGAAATTTATTCCTCAAATTAAGACCTATGTTTGATATCAGTAAGCCGGCCGTTGTGGCCGAGAGGTTCTAGGCGCTTCAGTCCGGAACCGCGCTGCTGCTCGGTCGCAGGTTAGAATCCTGCCTCGGGCATGGATGTGTGTGATGTCCTTAGGTTAGTTAGGTTGAAGTAGTTCTAAGTTCTAGGGGACTGATGACCTCAGATGTTAAGTCCCATAGTGCTCAGAGCCATTTGAAACATTTTTTTGATATCAGTAGACTACTCTTGGCCAGGAATGCCCTTTTTGCCAGTACTAGCCTGCCTTTGATGCCCTCCATGCTCCAACCGTCATGGGTTATATTGCTGCCTAGGTATCAGAATTTCTTAATTTCATCTACTTCGTAGCCATGAATCCTAATGTTAAGTTTCTCGCTGTTCTCATTTTCGCCACTTCTCATTACTTTCGCCTTTCTTCTACTTACGCTCAGTCTAAATTCTGTACCCATTAGACTGTTCATTCTATTCGACAGATCCTGTAATTCTTCTTCACTTTCACTGAGGATAGCAATGTCATCAGTATATCTTATTATTGATATCCTTTCACCCTGAATTTTAGTTCAAGTTTTGAACCCTTCTTTTACATCAGTCATTGTTTCTTTGATGTGTAGATTGAAGAGTAGGAACGAAAGACTACATCACTGTCTTACACCCTTTTTAATCCAAGCACTTCGTCCTTCGTCTCCCACTGTTATTGTTCCCTCTTGGTTTTTGTACATGTTGTTCCCCATTGTTTACCACTATTTTTCTCAGAATGTTGAACATCTTGCACCATTTGACACTGTCGAATGCTTCACCGAGGTCGACAATATCCTATAAACGTGTCTTGATTTTTCCTCAATCTTGCTTTCATTATGAACTGCAACGTCAGAATTTCACTTTAGTGCCTTTACCTTTCCTAAAGCCAAACTGATCGTCATCTTACACATCCTCAATATTCTTGTCCATTCTTCTGTGTATTATTCTTGTCAGCAACTTGGGTGCATGATACGTTACATTGATTGTGCGATGGATTTCGCACTTGACGACTTTTGCAATCTTCGGAATTGTATGGTTGATGTTTTTCCGAAAATGAGATAGTACATCGCCAGTTTCATATATTCTGTACACCAGATCCCCCCCAATGCTTTTACAAATTATGGTGGAATATTATCTATCCCTACTGCCTTATTCGACCGTTAGTCTTTGGAAGGTCTTTTAAATTGTGATTCTAATACTGGATACCCTATCTCTTCTATATCGACTCCTTTTTCTTCTCCTATCTCGTCATCAGACATGTCTTCCCCTTCAAAGTACGCTTTTCCACCCATCCGCTCTCCCCTATGCATTTAACAGTGAATTTCCCATTGGACTCTTACTGTTACCAACCATGCTTCTAATTTCAACGAAGGTTGTTTGGACTTTTCTGTTTGCTGAATCAGTCCTTCCTACAGTCAATTCTTCTTTTATTTCTTCACATTTTTCTTGTAGTCATTTCGCCTTGGCTTCTCTGCACTTCCTATTTCTTTGATTCCTAAGTAACTTGTATTTCTGTATTCCTCAATTTCACTGGACATTTGTAATCTTCCTTCCGGATTCTTAAGAGAGAATTCGCTATTGCCAGTTGAAATTTATTGCATAACTCAATTACTCTTTCTTCTGTCTCGTTCCTACTATCAAACCCATATTCTCACGTAACCCGTTCTTCTACTCCTTCCCCTACAACCACATTCCAATCCTTCATGACTTTCAAATTCCCGTCTCCCTTTACCCGTTCAATATCTTCATACACTTTGACCCTCTCTTAATCTTCTGCTTGCGATGTCGACACGTATACTTGAACTATTGTTGTCGGTGTTGCTTTGATGTAGATTCTGATGAGATCAACCCTATCATTGAATTGTTCACAGGGACTCGCTCTCTGCTCCACCTTCCTATTCATAACGAATCCTACTCCAGTTATACTACTTTCTGCTGCTGTTGATATTACCCTATACTCATCTGCCTAGAAATCCTTGTCTTCTTTCCATTTCACTTCACTGACCCCTACTATATCTAGGTCGAGCCTTTGCATTCCACTTTCCCCATTATCTAGCTTCCCTACCACGTTCAAACTTCATTCATGTCCCAAATCGTGGAACGTTGCCCTTTCGTTGGTTATACAATGATTTTCTCATGGGCATGTTCGCGTTGACAGTTCCCTCCCGGGTGTACGAATAGTAGATTAGTTCGGAATCTTTTGCCAATGGAGAGCTCATCATCACATTTTTTCATTCACAGTCCACATGTCCTATGGATACACATTATGTACCTGGGTGCATGGGTTCTGTTGCCTTCTGCATTCTCATGTCGTTGATCACTGTTGATTTTTCCGCCTTCCGTGGCTGTTTCCCACTCCAAGGGCAAGAGAGTGCCTTGAACCTCTGTCCGCTCCTCCACCCCCTTTGAAAAGGCCGTTGGCTGAATGAATGTGATTTCTTATAGGAAGTCTTTGGCCGCCATTGCTCGTCTGGTATAATTGAATAAAAGGAAACCTATTTACGGAAATGAGCTAGTGGAATTTCACCTTCGTATCTGTACAAAATATTTCGGAAATCGAAAAGGAAGTTTCAGTACGTGAACAGCATCTGAAACTGTCAATAAAAGACAAAGATTTATATTTCAGATGTTTCTTGTGTTTTTTTTTCTCTCCGCGTAAGATGTGATACAGTGAAAGAGACGCGAACGAACAGTGACAAAGAAAGTTTCATTGATTGGTGTAAAGAACTGTTATTTTTAATTTTTTAAGGATTGTACGGGATGTATCATAATTAATATCTGAAATTAACACGAGTGAAAATATATGATAATAGAAACAAATGCTCTCCAATAAACATGAATACAAACGAATAGTTTTTTCCGGCCGGAGTGGCCGTGCGGTTCTAGGCGCTGTAGTCTGGAACAGAGCGACAGCTCCGGTCGCAGGTTCGAATCCTGCCTCGGGCATGGATGTGTGTGATATCTTTAGGTTGGTTAGGTTTAATTAGTTCTATGTTCTAGGCGACTGATAACCTCAGAAGTTAAGTCGCATAGTGCTCAGAGCTTTTTTTTTTATGAGCGTTTTGTTGCTTCCCGGCCTTGACTTCTGTATAAAATATCGCCCTTGTCAGTAGAAATGTATTTGAAGTCTAAGCTTTTCGATCAAGCCCCCATGTAATTCGGCTCAAAATTCACTCGTGGCCTATGTTAACAAAATATACGCTACTGCTTCAGCATGTTGCATGTTATAACTTACTCTTCACCCACACCTGTTGAAGGAGGCGTTCCACGCGTCGTTTTGCACTCCCTGATCATCTGGTAAATCTTGACAAGACTGAAAAACTCGCTGCTGTAGTCCTTCAACCGTATCAACTTCACATCTGAGATGCCCCCAGACAGATAGGGCTGAGGTCAGGTGATCTAGGAGGCAAAGGTACAAGCCGCGCTCGACCTATCGACTGCTTACAGTGGTTACCACTACAACACATTCACTTTTGTATCTATGTGCAACATGATGTTCCATTATGGATGACGGCAATGTCCGAAACGCGTAATACTGGAATAATAAAGTCAGCTTACATCCAGTAACTTTTGTCTCAGCGATCTATTCAACATTTTGCAGATTGCAATTCTGGTGACATAACCTCTGGCAGTCCGCTTGAATTTGCGCCAGTAACCACCTGATTGGCTAACGTTAATGCTAATTAACTCGGAAACGGCGCAACGTATTGAATTTTGTTCTTAACAGTTATTTCTCAGCACAGCTTCTCCTGCAACACTGTCACAAGTTTTTCAGACTGTTTCTGACCAGCCTGCATACACAGTTTGATTCAGCTACCCCTACCACTGTCGTTTTAAGCAATGTTGTAACTTGCCTTCATAAACCATGTGCGAGATTTTCATATTCTTTTGCTCGCTACGGGTAAACTGTTACTGCTAATGAAAACATGAGCGGGACCTTTCTGTAGAAAATTTAATGCAGTTAAATTTTATGCTGGGATAATTTTTCGCTGGAGGCCATGGCTTTCAAGTTACTCAAGAAAAAGATAGAAAAGTGACCTTCAAACGCACCTCCACCCCAACACTCATGCCTCACCAGTCAAGATTTCTAGTATCTTCTGCGTGCCACTCCCTCCTACCACTATACAAACATTTACAACTACACGAACTATTCCTGATATTCGTTCTTTTTGGTCTCTATTGATTGAGCTAGCGCCGCCAACAGAGACAGATACCTCGTTAATATTATTGATTTGAACGTGGCCGTGAGGGTAATGAACGAGAAAGGACTTTTCTAAACATTACGTCAAAACTAATTATGTTGACACTTCACTCCAAACTTAACACCTACAAACACAGTACTTTCGTAGTCAGAAGACCTGACGAATACGATTTAATTGTTTACTTTATGCTGTTAAAATTCACAAAATTGTTAGGTAAAATTTTCTCACCCATCAGTAATAGAATTTGTAAGTGCTTGGCTAAGCTGGTGGCGTAATAAGACCAAATAGGTCGAATGTGGGAAGTAATTCGTGCAGTCGTAAATATTTATACAGTGATAGGATGGAGTGCCCCCCATGAACCATGGACCTTGCCGTTGGTGGGGAGGCTTGCGTGCCTCAGCGATACAGATAGCCGTACCGTAGGTACAACCACAACGGAGGGGTATCTGTTGAGAGGCCAGACAAACGTGTGGTTCCTGAAGAGGGGCAGCAGCCTTTTCAGTAGTTGCAAGGGCAACAGTCTGGATGATTGACTGATCTGGCCTTGTAACAATAACCAAAACGGCCTTGCTGTGCTGGTACTGCGAACGGCTGAAAGCAAGGGGAAACTACGGCCGTAATTTTTCCCGAGGGCATGCAGCTTTACTGTATGATTAAATGATGATGGCGTTCTCTTGGGTAAAATATTCCGGAGGTAAAATAGTCCCCCATTCGGATCTCCGGGCGGGGACTACTCAAGAGGATGTCGTTATCAGGAGAAAGAAAACTGGCGTTCTACGGATCGGAGCGTGGAATGTCAGATCACTTAATCGGGCAGGTAGGTTAGAAAATTTAAAAAGGGAAATGGATAGGTTAAAGTTAGATATAGTGGGAATTAGTGAATTTCGGTGGCAGGAGGAACAAGACTTCTGGTCAGGTGACTGCAGGGTTATAAACACAAAGTCAAGTAGGGGTAATGCAGGAGTAGGTTTAATAATGAATAGGAAAATAGGAATGCGGGTAAGCTACTACAAACCGCATAGTGAACGCATTATTGTGGCCAAGACAGATACGAAGCG
The DNA here is from genome assembly GCF_023864275.1 of Schistocerca cancellata. Lineage (NCBI taxonomy): Eukaryota > Metazoa > Arthropoda > Insecta > Orthoptera > Acrididae > Schistocerca > Schistocerca cancellata. The sequence continues at coordinate 174,435,725 of NC_064632.1, forward strand.
CACACCTACTACAGTAGTACAAGTTTATATGCCAACTAGCTCTGCAGATGACGAAGATATTGAAGAAATGTATGATGAGATAAAAGAAATTATTCAGAAAGTGAAGGGTGACGAAAATTTAATAGTCATGGGTGACTGGAATTCCAGTGTAGGAAAAGGGAGAGAAGGAAACGTAGTAGGTGAATATGGATTGGGGCTAAGAAATGAAAGAGGAAGCCGCCTCGTAGAATTTTGCACAGAGCACAACTTAATCATAGCCAACACTTGGTTTGAGAATCATGGTAGAAGGTTGTATACATGGAAGAACTCTGGAGATACTAAAAGGTATCAGATAGATTATGTAATGGTAGGACAGAGATTTAGGAACCAGGTTTTAAATTGTAAGACATATCCAGGGGCAGATGTGGACTCTGACCACAATCTATTGGTTATGACCTGTAGACTAAAACTGAAGAAACTGCAAAAAGGTGGGAATTTAAGGAGATGGGACCTGGATAAACTGAAAGAACCAGAGGTTGTACAGAGTTTCAGGGAGAGCAAAAGGGAACAATTGACAGGAATGGGGGAAAGAAACACAGTAGAAGAAGAATGGGTAGCTTTGAGGGATGAAGTAGTGAAGGCAGCAGAGGATCAAGTAGGTAAAAAGACGAGGGCTAGTAGAAATCCTTGGGTAACAGAAGAAATATTGAATTTAATTGATGAAAGGAGAAAATATAAAAATGCAGTAAATGAAGCAGGCAAAAAGGAATACAAACGTCTCAAAAATGAGATCGACAGGAAGTGCAAAATGGCTAAGCAGGGATGGCTAGAGGACAAATGTAAGGATGTAGAGGCTTATCTCACTAGGGGTAAGATAGACACTGCCTACAGGAAAATTAAAGAGACCTTTGGAGATAAGAGAACCACTTGTATGAACATCAAGAGCTCAGATGGAAACCCAGTTCTAAGCAAAGAAGGGAAAGCAGAAAGGTGGAAGGAGTATATAGAGGGTCTATACAAGGGCGATGCACTTGAGGACAATATTATGGAAATGGAAGAGGATGTAAATGAAGATGAAATGGGAGATACGATACGGCGTGAAGAGTTTGACAGAGCACTGAAAGACCTGAGTCGAAACAAGGCCCCCGGAGTAGACAACATTCCATTAGAACTACTGACTGCCTTGGGAGAGCCAGTCCTGACAAAACTCTACCATCTGGCGAGCAAGATGTATGAACCAGGCGAAATACCCTCAGACTTCAAGAAGAATATAATAATTCCAATCCCAAAGAAAGCAGGTGTTGACAGATGTGAAAATTACCGAACAATCAGTTTAATAAGCCACAGCTGCAAAATACTAACACGAGTTCTTTACAGACGAATGGAAAAACTAGTAGAAGCCGACCTCGGGGAAGATCAGTTTGGATTCCGTAGAAATGTTGGAACACGTGAGCCAATACTGACCCTACGACTTATCTTAGAAGAAAGATTAAGGAAAGGCAAACCTACGTTCCTAGCATTTGTAGACTTAGAGAAAGCTTTTGACAATGTTGTCTGGAATACTCTCTTTCAAATTCTAAAGGTGGCAGGGGTAAAATACAGGGAGCGAAAGGCTATTTACAATTTGTACAGAAACCAGATGGCAGTTATAAGAGTCGAGGGACATGAAAGGGAAGCAGTGGTTGGGAAGGGAGTGAGACAGGGTTGTAGCCTCTCCCCGATGTTATTCAATCTGTATATTGAGCAAGCAGTAAAGGAAACAAAAGAAAAATTCGGAGTAGGTGTTAAAATCCATGGAGAAGAAATAAAAACTTTCAGGTTCGCCGATGACATTGTAATTCTGTCAGAGATAGCAAAGGACTTGGAAGAGCAGTTGAACGGAATGGATGGTGTCTTGAAAGGAGGATGTAAGATGAACATCAACAAAAGCAAAACGATGATAATGGAATGTAGTCGAATTAAGTCGGGTGATGCTGAGGGAATTAGATTAGGAAATGAGACACTTAAAGTAGTAAAGGAGTTTTGCTATTTGGGGAGCAAAATAACTGATGATGGTCGAAGTAGAGACGATATAAAATGTAGACTGGCAATGGAAAGTAAAGCGTTTCTGAAGAAGAGAAATTTGTTAACATCGAGTATAGATTTAAGTGTCAGGTAGTCATTTCTGAAAGTATTTGTATGGAGTGTAGCCATGTATGGAAGTGAAACATGGACGGTAAATAGTTTGGACAAGAAGAGAATAGAAGCTTTCGAAATGTGGTGCTACAGAAGAATGCTGAAGATTAGATGGGTGGATCACATAACTAATGAGGAGGTATTGAATAGAATTGGAGAGAAGAGATATTTGTGGCACAACTTGAATAGGAGAAGGGATCGGATGGTAGGGCTTTTTCTGAGGCATCAAGGAATCACCAGTTTAGTATTGGAGGGCAGTGTGGAGGGTAAAAATCATAGAGGGAGACCAAGAGATGAATACACTAAACAGATTCAGAAGGATGTAGGTTGCAGTAGGTACTGGGAGAGTAGCATGGATAGAGTAGCATGGAGAGCTGCATCGAACCAGTCTCAGGACTGAAGACCACAACAACAACAACAGGATGGAGTGCCATGAACAACATACTAGAAATGCTGACCTGAGTGTGGGAGTGGAGGTGCGTTTGAAGTTCACTTTTGTACGTTTTTCTTTAATAAATCGAAAACCGTGGCCTCCAGCGAAAAAGTATCCCAGTAGAAAATGTAGCTACATTAGATTACAAAAAAAAAAAAGAAGTTTCGTTAAATTTTTCTGTAGGAGTAAGAATTAGCGGGTAGCGAGCGAGAGAATATCAAAATCTCGCGCGTGCTTTATGAAGACCAGATATAACATTGCGGTAATGGCAGCTGAATCATCCTGTATTAAAAATATAGAATGTATATCCATCCCATCGTTTATTAGTGCATGGTGTAAAAATTTTAAGTAAATTGGTCAAGAATAGATACGGTCGCCCGTTGGGCAAAACACTGTATTTCCCATCAAACCCAAACACCTCTGTGGCATCATCAGTAGGTTTTATTTATTCAGATGTGTGAAACATTGTCGTATTTTAAGTGATAACTACTGCAGGAACGTTTAAACATTATCATGTACTGATAGACGACAGACGGCAGATGTCCAACTACCAGCACATGATAATGTACAAACGTTGCTGCAGATGTGATGACGTAAAATTGTAAATACGCTTAATTTACCTATATGAATTATCATTCAAAATACGTTCACATTTTACACATTTGAATAAAGAAGATCCGCTGATGACGGCATAGATATGTAAAAAGGGCATTTTGGATAATAGGAAATGAAACGTACAACTGTCATTTTTCCTGCGCCCCATACAGGAATGAAACGGCACAGTAGGAAGTACTCTCTGTCATACACGCTGAGGTGAGAAAAGTCATGGGATACCACTCTCTATCGTGCTTGACCACCTTTTTCCCGACGTAGTGCAACAACTCGACGTAGCATGGACTCAACCTGTCGTTGGAGATCTTCTGCAGAAATTCTGAACCGCGCTACATCTGTAGACGTCCATAATTGCGAAAGTGTTTCCCGATGCAGGATTTTGTGCACGAACATAAATGTTCGATGGGATTCATGTCAGGCGATCTGGGCGGAACAATCATTCTCTCGAATTGTACAGAATTTTCTTCAAACCAGTCGCGAACAATTGCCGCCCTCTGACGTGACGAATTGTCATCCATAAAAATTCCATCGTTGTTTGGGAACATGAAGTCCATGAATGGGTGCAAATGGTCTCCAAGTAGCCGAACATAACCTTTTCCAGTCAGTGATCGGACCATTCCATGTGAACACAGCTCACACCATTATGCAGCCGCCACCAACTTGCACAGTACCTTCTTGACTACTTTGGGTCCATGGCTTCGCGGAGTCTCTGCCATACTCGGACCCTACCATCAGTTCTTACCGTTGTTGTTGTGTGGTCTTCAGTCCTGAGACTGGTTTGATGCAGCTCTCCATGCTACTCTATCCTGTGCAAGCTTCTTCATCCCCCAGTACCTACTGCAACCTACATCCTTCTGAATCTGTTTAGTGTATTCATCTCTTGGTCTCGCTCTACGATTTTTACCCTCCACGCTGCCCTCCAATACTAAATTGGTGATCCCTTGATGCCTCAGTACATCTCCTGCCAACCGATCCCTTCTTCTAGTCAAGTTGTGCCACAAACTCCTCTTCTCCCCAATTCTATTCAAAACCTCCTCATTAGTTATGGGATCTACCCATCTAATCTTCAGTATTCTTCTGTAGCACCACATTTCGAAAGCTTCTATTCTCTTCTTGTCCAAACAATTTATCGTCCACGTTTCACTTCAATACATGGTTACACTCCATAAAAATACTTTCAGAAACGACTTCCTAACGCTTAAATCTATACTCGATGTTAACAAATTTCTCTTCTTAAGAAACGCTTTCTTTGGCATTGCCAGTCTACATTTTATATCCTCTCTACTTCGAACATCATCAGTCATTTTGCTCCCCAAATAGCAAAACTCCTTTACTACTTTAAGTGTCTCATTTCCTAATCAAATACCCTCAGCATCACCCCATTTAATTCGACTACATTCCATTATCCTCGTTTTGCTTTTGTTGATGTTCATCTTATATCCTTTCAAGACACTGTCCATTCCGTTCAACTGTTCTTCCAAGTCCGTTGCTGTCTCTGACAGAATAACAATGTCATCGGCGAACCTCAAAGTTTTTATTTCTTCTCCATGGATTTTAACACCTACTCCGAATTTTTCTTTTGTTTCCTTTACTGCTTGCTCAGTATACAGATTGAATAACATCGGGGAGAGGCTACAACCCTGTCTCACTCCCTTCCCAACCGCTGCTTCCCTTTCATGCCCCTCGACTCTTATAACTGCCACCTGCTTTCTGTAGAAATTGTAAATAGCCTTTCGCTCCCTGTATCTTACCCCTGCCACCTTCAGAATTTGAAAGAGAGTATTCCAGTCAACATTGTCAAAAGCTTTCTCTAAGTCTACAAATGCTAGAAACGTAGGTTTGCCTTTCCTTAATCTTTCTTCTAAGATAAGTCGTAGGGCCAGTATTGCCTCACGTCTTCCAACATTTCTACGGAATCCAAAATGATCTTCCCCGAGGTCGGCTTCTACCAGTTTTTCCATTCGTCTGTAAAGAAATATTGTTAGTATTTTGCAGCCGTGGCTTATTAAACTGATAGTTCGGTAATTTTCACATCTGTCAACACCTGCTTTCTTTGGGACTGGAATTATTATATTTTTCTTGAAGTCTGAGGGTATTTCGCCTGTCTCATACATCTTGCTCACCAGATGGTAGAGTTTTGTCAGGACTGGCTCTCCCAAGGCTATCAGTAGTGGTAATGGAATGTTGTCTACTCCCAGGTCCTTGTTTCGACTTAGGTCTTTCAGTGCTCTGTCAAACTCTTCGCGCAGCATCATGTCTCCATTTCATATTCGTCTACATCCTCATACCGGCCGGCTGACTGGAATTCGGTAGTAGGAAAAGGGAGAGAAGAAAACGTAGTAGGTGAATATGGATTGGGGGTAAGAAATGAAAGAGGAAGCCGCTTGGTAGAATTTTGCACAGAGCGTAAGTTAATCATAGCTAACACTTGGTTCAAGAATCATAAAAGAAGGCTGTATACATGGAAGAAGCCTGGAGATACTGACAGGTTTCAGATAGATTATATAGTGGCAAGACAGAGATTTAGGAACCAGGTTTTAAATTGTAAGACATTTCCATGGGCAGATGTGGATTATCTATTGGTTGTGAACTGTAGATTAAATCTGAAGAAACTGCTAAAAGGTGGGAATTTAAGGAGATGGGACCTGGATAATCTGACTAAACCAGAGATTGTACAGAGTTTCAGGGGGAGGATAAGGGAACAATTGACAAGAATGGGGGAAAGAAATACAGTAGAAGAAGAATGGGTAGCTCTGAGGGATGAAGTAGTGAAGGCAGCTCGTACTATCGGGCCTCATCTGACCAGGCCACGGTTTTCCACTCGTCTAGGGTCCAACTGATACGGTCACGAGCCAAGGAGAGGCGCTGCAGGCGATGTCGTGCTGTTAGCAAAGGCACTCGCGTCGGTCGTCTACTTGAAATTTGGTGTTCTCGGCACACATTTGGCACTGTGGATCTCGGAATATTGAATTCCCTAACGATTTCCGAAATGAAATGTCCCACGCGTCTAGCTCCAACTACCATTCCTCGTTCAGTCTGTTACTTCCAGTCGTGCGCCCATAATCACATCGGAAATCTTTTAACATGAATCACATGAGTACAAATGACAACTCCTTTTATGCCTTGTGTACGCGATACTACCTCCATCTGTATATGTGGTCATCGCTATTCCACGACCCTTGTCAATTCAGTGTACTTTTCTGTGGTTTGCAGAGCGTGGATGTAGATGTGCTAAAACATTATGACCACTGGCTACAGCGAGCTTGAATACCCAGCTGGCACGCGCCAAAGTGAGTTTATAAGCCGTTCTAGCGACATACAGTCCACGTATGCTGAAATCTACCGACAAAAACCACTTTGACAAAGGCCAGATTGTTATGGCCCAACGCCAGGGAACAAACATCTCGGAAGCGAGGAAACTGGTCGGCTGTTGGCATCAAACTATTGTGAGCAACTATAGGTTGCGCTTCAGGGACAGTGAAACCACGAATAGGTGACAAAATGACGGATGTTCACGGCGCATCAGAGAATGTGGAGACTGTAGAGTGTATTCTGTTAAGAAGGGTAGGTGCCCATTTGTGGCAGATCTGACGACAGGGTACAATGCATGGTGTCCATATGACGTTCTTCTCCATGTAGCACCTGGCGTTCTGCCATAACCAATCCAGTTGTCTGCTGTCTTCGGACAAGTAGCAGCGTATGTCAGGGCCATTGGTTCTGTTGTTGAGAGTTACTGCCGCGCTCCTATAATGGCAACGTAGTCAGATTTAGTGGCAGATGCTTTGTTTTACGAATGTGTACTTGGCAAGCTAACTGTCGGTGTGTGGTGCAGAGTACTTGTGGTAGCGCCGTTAATGACAAATGTTGCAGCCGGGATTCACGTGAGAGATGAACTACTGTCTGTAAGGTTTCGCATGAGTCAGAGCTTGTCTGATTCCGTGGGATTTATACACTCCTGGAAATGGAAAAAAGAACACATTGACACCGGTGTGTCAGACCCACCATACTTGCTCCGGACACTGCGAGAGGGCTGTACAAGCAATGATCACACGCACGGCACAGCGGACACACCAGGAACCGCGGTGTTGGCCGTCGAATGGCGCTGGCTGCGCAGCATTTGTGCACCGCCGCCGTCAGTGTCAGCCAGTTTGCCGTGGCATACGGAGCTCCATCGCAGTCTTTAACACTGGTAGCATGCCGCGACAGCGTGGACGTGAACCGTATGTGCAGTTGACGGACTTTGAGCGAGGGCGTATAGTGGGCATGCGGGAGGCCGGGTGGACGTACCGCCGAATTGCTCAACACGTGGGGCGTGAGGTCTCCACAGTACATCGATGTTGTCGCCAGTGGTCGGCGGAAGGTGCACGTGCCCGTCGACCTGGGACCGGACCGCAGCGATGCACGGATGCACGCCAAGACCGTAGGATCCTACGCAGTGCCGTAGGGGACCGCACCGCCACTTCCCAGCAAATTAGGGACACTGTTGCTCCTGGGGTATCGGCGAGGACCATTCGCAACCGTCTCCATGAAGCTGGGCTACGGTCCCGCACACCGTTAGGCCGTCTTCCGCTCACGCCCCAACATCGTGCAGCCCGCCTCCAGTGGTGTCGCGAAAGGCGTGAATGGAGGGACGAATGGAGACGTGTCGTCTTCAGCGATGAGAGTCGCTTCTGCATTGGTGCCAATGATGGTCGTATGCGTGTTTGGCGCCGTGCAGGTGAACGCCACAATCAGGACTGCATACGACCGAGGCACACAGGGCCAACACCCGGCATCATGGTGTGGGGAGCGATCTCCTACACTGGCCGTACACCACTGGTGATCGTCGAGGGGACACTGAATAGTGCACGGTACATCCAAACCGTCATCGAACCCATCGTTCTACCATTCCTAGACCGGCAAGGGAACTTGCTGTTCCAACAGGACAATGCACGTCCGCATGTATCCCGTGCCACCCAACGTGCTCTAGAAGGTGTAAGTCAACTACCCTGGCCAGCAAGATCTCCGGATCTGTCCCCCATTGAGCATGTTTGGGACTGGATGAAGCGTCGTCTCACGCGGTCTGCACGTCCAGCACGAACGCTGGTCCAACTGAGGCGCCAGGTGGAAATGGCATGGCAAGCCGTTCCACAGGACTACATCCAGCATCTCTAAGATCGTCTCCATGGGAGAATAGCAGCCTGCATTGCTGCGAAAGGTGGATATACACTGTACTAGTGCCGACATTGTGCATGCTCTGTTGCCTGTGTCTATGTGCCTGTGGTTCTGTCAGTGTGATCATGTGATGTATCTGACCCCAGGAATGTGTCAATAAAGTTTCCCCTTCCTGGGACAATGAATTCACGGTGTTCTTATTTCAATTTCCAGGAGTGTATATCGGGAGTATGTTGCCTGACTCCTTTTGGAACACAGACTCTCGGAGCTCTAGAAGTAAACCCTTCCACATCAAGCAACGCCTGTCTCGTAGCATCTACCATCGGAATCGGGGAGCATCTCCATAAAGCTATCTAGCTTACTGAATGAAATAGTGGCAGAATCACAGCCGTCCTTCCTGACATCTTCTGCATTTCCTCTGTTAATAACTGCTGGTTAGGGAGCTATGCTCAAAAATCGCTTCCCTTGTCTGCTTATTTCGTGGGTGAGTTACGTTTCGTTAGGGTTGTTCTACTGTACTTGACGTTCTTACCAGTGTTTCTATGTAATCGTTCCACTTCAGGTCGCTCAAGACGCAAAGGTGAAAAGCTGTTGTGCAGTTGTGGCATTTTCCAGCCATTTATAGCCAATAGTGTAATGGAATAATAATTGGTCACTCCGTATACTTTGTTACGATAGGCTACATTTATCTGTATTGATAAATGACCTACAATTCCTCCACCGAGCGCCAATCCTCTGCACAACTTCCTCATTTTGCCCACGTTTCTTGTATTTTCTTTTTTCTAATTGTTTTCGACAGTGTACAAAAAATAAATGTCGTGTGGCTACTGGCTACAAACCTTTGTGTCCGACGACACTTGGGCTTCTTGCGTGTCAGTTTCGATTTTTTTTTTCATTCATGCAGCTCGTCATTTGGCCTCACAGGGCTGAGTGGACGCCGTTCCACGCTTGTCCACAACAGAGAAATGTGAGGTTGTCACCCACGACCTCCGCGCTAGCAGTTAGCGGTGCTGTCCGCGAGGTAGCGGAAACGGGCGACAGTTTATGCCTGGTGGGTATAAATAAACTGACGATGTTTCGAGTGCTGCAGTGCGGGCTGTACACACTGCAGGACGCTGAAACAACATAGGTATGTTGATTAATCGATGCGCTCGAGGAGTGTGCTGAAAAAATAATAGTTCATCAGGTGAAAATATGATGCTGTAAGCAGTCAGAATGTGAAATGTTTCTTGTTTTGACATCAGTAATCGGTTTCTCACTTAGGTACGTGTATTGATTTATTTGTCCCGTGATTATTTGTGCAAAGCATTAAGAATGATGTTTGCTGTTCAAAACGCAATGGCTATTGAGAAGAAAGACCGTATATTGCTGGAATTGTTATTTTCTCAGAACGACAGCAATGGCAGCGCTGCATTGCGGGAATATCACTGACAAACAGTTGTGAAGAGGCCCCATGTCAATAAATGGGATATAGGGTATGATCAAGAAGTTTGACTTCGGGAGGATGACGGTTCAATCCCGCGTCCGGCCATCCTGATTTAGGTTTTCCGTGATTTCCCTAAATTGCTCCAGGCAAATGCCGGGATGGTTCCTTTGAAAGGGCACGGCCGACTTCCTTCCTCTTCCTTTCCCAATCCGATGAGACCGATGACCTCGCTGTCTGGTCTCCTCCACCAAAACCAAGAAATTTGAAGAAACACTTGAATTAGGTGATGCAGCAGGGTGAGGGAGGCGGCCCATTCCTATGGCAGTTGTCGACGAAGTTGGTGCAACTGTAGCTGGCCACACAGTGCATGCCTCAAACTCTTCAACCAATCCTTGAGCAGGGTCACAGGAATTTCCTCTACCCTGGTCAACAGTTCAAAAGATTTTGCTGCGCATTTTATACTGGTATCCCTACAAGATACGAATGTGCACCAAATGAAACGCCAAGTTAGGCTAGAACGCCGTGACTTTGCTCTTCGCTTTTTGACGCGCATGGAAATGTATGACATATGGCCGGGGAACAATTTTTGAATGGATGAGGCACATTTTACTCCGCACGGTATCACGGATGCTCAGAGCTGTCGTGTATGGGGTTGTAGCCCGCCACATGTTGTAAAGGACTTCCAAAGCACTCAGACTATGTGACTGTGTGATGTGGTTTCACAAGCTTCTTTTTTCTCGGCCCGTATTTCTTCAGGGAGATGACACCTCGTTGGCCTGGTAGATGTAGAGTGATATCTGCACGTTTTAAGAACCTCCTTGTGCAACACGTGATTCCAGCTCTGCAAGAACTGCAACTTTTTCCACAACCCTATATTCATGCAAGATGGGGTGACATCACATGTCACTTGTCAGATGAATAATTTCGTTCGAGAAACCGTCAGTAATGACCCCATCATCTTTAGGCAATTTCAAGATGTGTGTGACCTTCCCGACCTAAATCCATGTTTCTGAGTATGGGAATATGTGAAACATCGTGTCCATCCAGACTCTTCCTGATGTGAAGGGATAGCATATGACGACATCGACGTATCTCTCTGATTACACGGATGTGCTGCGAGCAACTGTCGATTGTGCCAGGTAACGGATGCAGCGTGCTGCTGAGTCCGAAGATCATATTGAACACATGTTGTAACTTGCGACCATATCCTAATAAATGTGGCAGAACCATCGTTATCGTGTCTTTGATCATTCCTCCCCTTCGATGGACCTAACCAGTGAGGTTCAATGGTTCAATTGGCTCTAAGCACTATGGGACTTAACTTCTGAGGTCATCAGTCCCCTAGAACTTAGAACCACTTAAACCTAACAAACCTAAGAACATCACACATATCCATGCCCAAGGCAGGATTCGAACTTGCGACCGTTGCGGTCGCGCGGTTCCAGACTGTAGCGCCTAGAACCGCTCGGCCACCCCGGCCAGCTAACCAGTGAGGGTTGACATCCAACCAGTGTCTGTGACCCTGTTTATTTACCCCTCTATTCACATATAAATTAGCTTCATAGGGGAAACGACGACTTACGTCCACCTAGCGTGTCACCCAATCTGAAAAATAAACCGGACGATCTGGATTTCTGTTTTACAGGGGTGTCATTTACATAAGGTCAAAAGTTTCATTAGTAATGCATGGCCGACCCCATTTTCTGAGATGTGAAAAGTACTATGCTCGGGACCTTTACTGAATGATGCCAGAACAGTGTGTTGCTTCATCTGCAGCTGTTTTCCATCGTCCAGTTATTGGTCTGCGATAGACCCCCATTATCTCGAGGAGTTTCGCCACCGCACTGTGGGCCGTTGGGCTGTCACTTTGGGTGGCGTCAGTTGAAATTCTCTTGGTAGCGTAGATGCTCTTCTCCCATGATGTCAGGAGGATTTCATTGCGTTTGGCTAGTCTTACCGCCGTCTGCTTTCATGTGACCTGTGCGGAAGGGACATCAGCCATAACTCGAAAATGAATAAAGCTGTGTTCAAATCATAGGAACGCTTGTATCTAATTCTCTGACTGTTTGACAGTTCACGTCACCTGCTTTGCACCTGCAAATTACGAGTTGCATCCAAGATGGTGACTCCCAAAATGTCCGTCATGTTAGCAAAATGGTCTCAATGGTGGGCGACCGCTGTGGCCGAGCGGTTCTAGGCGCTTCAGTCCGGAACCACGCGGCTGCTGGGGTCGCAGGTTCGAATCCTGCCTCGGGCATGGATGTGTGTGATGTCCTTAGGTTAGTTAGGTTTACGTAGTTCTAAGTCTAGGGGACTGATGACCTCAGATGTTAATTTCCACAGTGCTTAGAGCCATTTGAACCATCTCAGTGGTGTTTCTCCCTCTCCGATTTTACACCGTTCACTCAGTGATCAGTGGGATACAGAGGACGCGGGTTCGATTCCCAGTACTGTCAACGGGTTTTTATTGGTAGAAAGATTGGAACGGGGTGCACTCAGCCTCGTCGGCCAATTGGGGAGCTACTTGAACGAGGGGAATAGGCTCCAAGATCAAGAAAGCCGAGACTGACTGAGAGAGTGGTGTTATGACCACATGCCCCTCCTTACTGCATCCAATGGAGGCAGTGGCAGAGAATGACATGATGGTCAGTCGGTCCTGATTATCCTATCAGGTCCAGAACCGGGAGCCCTGTTTTGTATCTTACGCTACTTTTCGACACTTCCAACTTGTCACAGAGCCTATTGGTGACAGATCGACTGAACTCGACGAGGCTGCTGGTGGATACATGTACGCCTGTCGCACCTCGCTGTAGGTACCTGAAATACACTAACCTGTGTCTTGCAGATGATGGTGTCCCCCCTACACAGTAGAAGCGCTGGTCGTGGATTCACCGGACTGAGAATATGGATGAATGGATGTAAAGCTGTGGAATGAAACGAAGTCTGACAGGAGTTAGTGGTCGAATAATAGCGCGCAGGTTTTTTGAGGGGATGCCATTTTTAATTCTAGTAATTTCTTTTGTGGTGGTTTACAAAAGACGTTTACATCATCACTTATCATTCATCTGCGCCGTACACGAATTGCAACGGTCTTACATGCGCGTATCGTGCCAAAACAAAGACAGTTACATTTAACAAACTCTAAACATTGTCACAGTTTAAGTGTTAAGGCATATTCTACCGTGATCAACGGGATCTGCGCCCGATACGCAACCGCTAACCTCTGCCGCCCCTTCCCGACTGACTTTTATCACCTCGACACAGGGTAGGAAAGTGCTTCTTTGTGTTTTGGGCCAATCAGAGCCCTCATTTTTGTTGCATTCTGGGGTCGACCTGTGGCCTTCTTCTTACGTGGCTAATTAACACCACATCACCAGGGGACACTCTTTGTACCCCAGTTTATTTACCCTCTCTGTCTCTGACAGTCCAGTGGCAACATATTGCCCAACATTGCATGATCTTGGATATCACTCAATGAGTACCCGCTATTAACGTTATCATTACAGCTTGACTTTAAATTTCCGTTTACCCACCTGTTTTTGTGCTACAAGGGTAGCACCATAACTATGGATCTGTATTCTAGGATAAGGTAAAGTGCATCAAAAGGACTCTTCTATACGCTTACTCCTGCCAACATGTGTAGGTAGTTGTCTGTATTAACTGTGCCACGAACTATGTGTGCTGTCGTTAATGTTGCCGGTGTTTTCTGCCTGCAGGTGAGTTGGCGGTGCTGCCGGCATGTGGCGCTTCCCGCGGCCTCCTCCCATCGGCTCAGCACTGCGCCACTATGGTCCCCCAGACGACGACTGCCGCGGACACAGGGTAAGGCGGACAACTTGGCCCTCAGCTGACCGTGGAGCCTACCCTGTTTCTGGTGGACGTGCTTGCCGCTGCCACAGCGTGGCGCCGTCATGCAATGTAGCCGTACCATGCCCCCCACCACGCTATTGCACTCTGCATCGCGTGTAGCGCGCCCAGGAATAGCGAGCGCTTCCAGAACGGGACAGGGCCGCGCAGTTTGTAGTTTGTCTCTGGACAGCTCCAGCTTGGACTGTACTAAGTACTTTTATCTGAGATCAGTAGCATGGCACGTTCTCCGAGACCAAAAAAGCTCGTCAGGTCAGGTCAAATGTCAAAACCACACTAACAGTTTTCTTTGACTATGAAGGATTAGTTCATCATGAATTCGTACCCATAGGGACAAACTGTTAATTGATGGTATTATCGGAACGTGCTGCGACGCCTGCGAGAAAATGGAAGAAGGAGACGGCCTGAAACGAAATCACTGTCTTGTATCATTCTCTGTACTCTCCAGACCGGCTCCGGCGGTCTTTTTTTTTTTTTTTTTTATTTCCAAAGTTGCGCACCAAGACTGCTTCCGGAAGTGGAAACGGTGTTGGGAGCGGTGTATCAATAAGTAAAAGGTTAGCGTAAAACATTTTTCTGGACGAAGTTCCGCAATTTTTTGAACAGATCCTGTATACTTGATATTCTCGCGTGGCTGCTACGGATGGCGCGAGCGTCGGCTACTCTGAACCGCGCATCGTAACTGTCGTGAGGGTTGCGGCTGGTGCCCCTGGTCACCATAGCACTTCCTCCTTGAATGAGTACGATAAGTGACTTGAAGCTGAGTCGTTCAATTTCGTGTTGGTGAGCATATCTCCATAGTCGTGCTTCCGTGTGTTTTCGGTTCTGAGCTGGCTGACGTAACAGAGAAGCACATCTGTATAGATGTTCGTTTTGAAGTTGGGTAAAACGCTGCAGGAGTGTACAAATCGTTGAAGCAAGCTCTTAGACACGGCGCTTTATGTGAAGCGTAGAAATATGACCGATATAGGTATTTCAAAAGCGGACGAAGAACTATTGATGTTGACGTCCGTTCCCATGAACGTCAACTTGCATCACACCAATGAAGGATCTGATTCTCCAAACTCATAGATAGACCCTCCAAGACGATGGAAACATCCTGGAAATTATACATCTTAACGCATTCTGACAGAAAAACGGAACACGAGAAGGAGTGCGACGAAGTTGGTCATGGTTGCTAAAGTTACGTTGTGCAAGACGCGACAGTTGGCTGCGACTGCGACGCTGCCCCCTCCTCTTTTCCCACCCTGGCAGACGGCGACACGGCCGCAACACGACTGCAGTCGTCGCTGTTTCCCAAGCTCCGGTCGGCGGCGGCGGATTCAAATACATAAGAAAAATAAGAATTCCGATTTTCTTGCTGTAAAAAATACTGTATGTTAATGCAACAAAGTTACATCGGCTCCCAGAGTTAGTTTTTCGATACAGATTCTCCTTTTACTTTAAAAAATTTAAAAGTATCTCTTCCGGTTTTGCGTGTTTTTTTCGCTGTATATTACTTCTCTATCAATTGTGAGGAAAGTAAAAGGCACAAAGAATTGATGTTTGCGTATCTTACAGTTTCACATCACAGCTTGATAATGAGGTGTCTATTTTTCCGATATTCGTCACAGGGTTCACGTTAGGTCATACATCGTTGCCGATGAAAAGAAGCTAACATATCGAAATTATTTTTAAAGTTGAGATCAGAATGATATCTATCTCCGTTTTCGAGATTTGGGCTCATATATCTCCAGGAGCGTCGCGACTACCCGCCAGTTCTGTCGACGCGCAACGAGAATCGTGTGGTCATCACACGATAGAGAATGCATTTGTTTTGTTTCGCTGACACATTTGGACCTAATGAAACCATTTTATGTCATATATTTCTCCGGTATGAGTTACTAATATTTCTCCATATGCTCTTGACAATTTCATTTAAAATGCCACGAAATGTAGGTTTCTTAAAGCCAAGTGATCAAGCAGAATCCATTTTCTTGGTTTTGCTGAGGCATCTGAACCTGTTCCAAGCTTTCTTTCCCGTTTATTTCTCTGATACAAGTCCCGAATACTCCTCCATCTGTTTTTGCACATTTCACCTAAAATTCCAATGAAAGATAAGTTTATTAACAATACGCGCACGCTAGCGTCATTGCATTGTTTGAAGTTCTTGACAACAAGGTAGGGTTACACCTTAAACATCTCTAGAATTTTCATTCTGGACGTCTACAGTATACACTGGCAGAAATGTGGAAGAAATAATGTCCGTGCTTGTTCACAAAATTTCCCCAAATTATACTTGTCAGTTTCTCCCATGCAGAAACTTTTGGAACAAGCTAAGGCAACTTTCATAGCCGACTGACTCTTTATTCCCATCCAAATGAACTTCCATATTCTTATATTCTGACAGCATACATCGTTATGGATGACGTGAACATTTAATCTTGCCAAGCTGCACTCAAAAGATGACTCCAGGATTTATAAAAGACGAATTTCAATTGTGAACTGTGTCAGACCAGAAGGGCCTTGTAAAACAGTAGTGCACTTTTGGCACAAGTTTTTTGAGCACCATCTTCTACCAATGAATTGAAGTAAATGTGACAAATTACTTATTGCAGCATACTGTTTGCGCAATCTATTGAGAAACGCCTTCCTCAAAAACGAACATCTATTGATTACAGAAAGCTGTACAACAATCTGGTGGTGGTTTTTCACAACTAGAAGGTATCATCAAGACACCAATCTACCGTTTACTTTCAAAGTGAAGGTATTGTAAAATGTAACTTTCTCGTTGTACTTTAGATTGTTCATTTTATAATGTACTTGCCGTTTTCAATTTTTATCGTCACAAAAAAAGAGTAATGCGAAAATTGACCTTCAAGTTCATTTTCATCATTCTAATTCTACATCTGCATAGATTATACTGATTTTCATAACAGGCCTGAAAAATTTGCATTAATGGGAAAATATTATATATTTCACTCACCTGCCAGTTTCAACTGTGGACCAATTTCTTCCCAAATTCTGTCTCTGAACATAGTGTTTCTATATTTAGGGTTCTTCAAAACGTAAAGGCAAGGATGTTGCGAGACCAGCTCACAGAGCATCAGATCCTGTGAGTGGCTCATTTCAGTTTTCCTTGACTGGCTCGACATCTTTCTGGCAGCCGTACGTCTTTGTGTCGTCCGCCTTCCGTCGCAACACTGCTCACTGGTGCAGTGCTGCGGCAGCTGCCGCAACAGTCGCGCGTCGCATCCCAAACTCGAACTGCGCATGCGTTAGCAGGCAAATTCTGACGTCACGTAGCGACCCGTCGCAGTCGCTAGTGGGCGTCGCGTCTTGGACAACGTACCTTAAGAGACGCTACAAGCAAAGGAGTTACAGAACTGCATCAAGACCATACAACTCCTTTCTCAAATATTGACTGTTCACGAAAACTGGGTTTGTGGCTGTGACTTTGAAACCAAGCAGCAAGCGGCACAATGGAAGACTCCTTCTAAACCTCGGCGAAAAAATCCCACACATGCCAAGAGTAATACTGTTGATGTATTTTTGTTAGTAGTGACGGGACTGTTCCAAAAGTGTTCGTTCGTCGTCAGACGGTCAATAAGTAGGTCTCCCGTGATGTTATAAGACGTCTGCGCGAGGACAAGAGGAGAAAACGTACACAGAGGTGTCGTGTACTCCACCACCACATCGCACGGACGATATTATTCACGATTTTTTGACAAAAAACAGTATGACGGCCATTTCCCACCCGTCATTCGCACCAAACTTGGCTGTGTGTGACTTCTTCCTCTTCCCCGAGATGAAAATCAAGTTGAAATGCCGAATATTTGATCTAATGGAGGATATTCCAGCGGAATCACGGGTACCTTAACAAAAAAAAAAAACACTCTCAGGATGCATTTAAAAAGTTTCATACTACTTTGAAGGCGACGGTGTAGGCCAGGCTCTGGGTAATACGTAGTAATGTAATAAATATTTTTCGGGACCGTCTGGATACCGCCACAACGTCACGGCAGCCTCCTGGCCTACTGCCAGATAGCAGCGTCGGTGGGCGCGCCCTCCCGCCTGTCACGTCGTGACGTCACAATCCAGAGCAGAGCACGGCATGCGGGCGGTGTGTGGGTGGCTGGCTTGCGGCGACAGCCATACCGCGCCTGCCTCAACGACCGAACCGCTGCGTGCCACAGCGTCAGGCACGTCACGCCAGCACCTCCGGCCGGCGCCGCCAGGCTGAAAACACCCCCGCCCCCTCCCCTCTTTGTCTGTGAACTAGATTGTCACAAATTCAGTCAGTCGCTAACACACAGAGAGATTAGAAAGTGTATTTCATATACAGCTTTTGCCTGCACACGCATACGCCACAAACATTGTAAGAGCACGTCTTTGACAATTGTACTATACGGATTAGAATGCGCTAGCCAGTGAGCTTCGTCTTCTAGTATGTTTTGTTGTTAGGAGCGAGCATGCGGAATCAGTAGTGGTTTTGGAGTTGGAAGTTGACGTCGACTGATATAACATATGGCATTAGAGTCGCTTGGAATGGGCACGTGAAAGCTAAGGTGGAAAGCAGTTATATCGAGGATTATATTACGATGGCGTGCTGTAAAGTAATGCCTTCGAATTTTTGTGTGAAAACTCTTAAAGCTTTATAAATGAAACAAACGTTGTTATCATTCTACATCTTCAAACTTCATGTCTACATATTTAATCGTATTATCAATCTGGTCACCCTTCCGACGAACACATTTCTCGCATCGAGAGACCTGTTTGTTGATACCGTCCCTGTAGAATGTTCGGCTTTGCTGACAGAGCCACAACCGCAACTCTGCCAATCTCGAGATTGGCGTAAACACCACGTATCGTTGGTCTCGGCAGGTTAGGATAACACGCAGCACGCCGTCCAAACTGCCGCAACAACACCACAAGAATTCTAATATTAAATGTACTTTTACTCCATAATTTCTTATCATATCTGCAAAACAGTTATGTCGCTATATTTGTCTCATAAAAATGTATTACCTTGGCTAAAATAAACATTGTCCAATTTTAAAAAACCCTTGCCGCATGTACAGGGTGTAACGGGTATTAAGTGTAGATATTTTTATATGTGGTACCTTAATATGAACACATATCAGTGTGTTGGATGTTTTTCCTCTGCGTCTTCCCACATACACGTTACAAACTTTTACGAGCGGTTACTCTGTGCACTGTCATAACGCTACCATTAAGGGGGCGTTCATTAAATTGACCGAAATCGTCAGTTATCGATTTATTTTTTGTTCATTAGTAGAGCACAAGGACAATAAGTTTACAAATATTTCAGTGATGAAATCGCATCCGAAGTGCCTGAAAAATAATTGAATGTGTCACGCGACCTACATTTCAATACTAGTTCGGTGAGCAACGATTACGTGGGCTACTTTCAAGCAAACTTGCTCAGCATACATCTAGAAGACTGTGAGATAGAATCTTTGGTTTTATAGGTCATCTGTGACGCTTTTCCATATATTAGAAACAATAACAAAACAGCTGCTTTGTTTATGAAGAAGTAGTTCTTTGTTTTTTGTCTGCTGCAGTTGTCAGAATTGAAACTTACGACGCAGTTCTCGTATTTAATGATGGAATGTAGGAAAGATGAAGATATTAGAGAGAAAGGGCTTTAAGATAGGAAATTTCACTCAAGATGGCTTGAGAGAAATAGATTTACGGCGGTTCTCCGCAGCCGAAAAGTCGACTGAAGACGTGGTAAAGGAAAGAAGGAAGGAAACAAGAAACCACAAGAGAAGCCTTGAAGGGAAAGAGGACCCTGAGTACAAATTTGGGGCCTTCTGAAGGGGTGACACAAGAATAAACGTTATGTTGAACTTTAAATTGTATTACCAGAAAATTATGTTTTTTAAAGTTTATGCACCTATTCCTCAGAACCTATGAAGGCTAGAATTATGGAAATTTTGTGCACGTATAAACCCAATAAATGTTTTCTGAAGAGTAAATTTTGAAATTGTGATTGTAAGCTGAGATATGGCACAAGTGCTTGGATGTTGGCATGAATTTTATATTATACTTATAGAATTATAATTAAATATTATTAAAATTCTTCTATTCGATATGTTCAAAAAACCTCATGAGAGAGGCTTACTACATGCAAAGAGATTATACAGAGAAAATCTTGTAGAAATCTCTTGATTAGTTTTTGAATAAAAGGTACATACATTATTTTTAAAGTAAAATTTTTAAATTGCGTATAAAGATTAAATATATATAATCCAAGGAACGTAACAATAAATGTGTTAATTTCATGAGAAGCATGGTTTTGGTGCCTATTTTAAATAGTGGGTGTTTTTCATGAACGTCACCCGTTAAGTGGACTAGCCTATCATTATAGATTGACTGTTTTGCGTCCACGAGACCACACTTCAACACCTGACCTGCTGCCCAGTGTAAAAGAAGCATTAGTGGCTTGCTCTTGCCACACACACTTGCAGATACCAACCAACCTAAGAATATACGACTTGTAATACCTATAATTATTAGACTGCAAATGACGTAAATAATGAATGTAATTTTTTTTCAGTAGACCGTCCTGAGTCACCAACAGAAATATCTGCTCGCTTTCCTGTTACCCCTGTATACCGCTTGAGATTCACTGCAACGATGACGCCATATTATTCAGCCACTCTTACACAATAATTTTAAAATTAAAGAGCCGTCGAGAATATTGCAAGTTTGTAATCGACCAACTAATTGGCCATAGCAAATTAACACACGCTAGTAGAATAAAGACATCGTCACCAGTGACGTGCCGCAAAAGGAGCACGCGAACGCCGGAGGCATTAAACTAGTGTGGCGGGAAATGAACCCATTTTTGTGCTGCTTTTACGGAGCCATCGCTTTGATCGTTGAGCTGTATGAATAACGCCTGGATCCCCTAGCAGCACAAAGCCCTGCCGCGCTTTTTTCCAGCCACGCATTTCGTAACGAAGGCATCCAGACGGCACATGGCAACTAAAATCCCTATTTCGACAATTCTTTCCTCGTTATGATTCCAATATTTCACACCACGGAGAATTCTGGGCACTGCGCAAAACAACAAATGCTAGGTTTAATTTCATTTTTTGCACGCTACCTTTCTAGCGATTCTACTTAGTTGTTTTACATACCACTCTCTTCGATTGTCTCTACTGTCAAATAACGTATGCCAAATTACTTTAGCAAGTACTCCATGTCCCTTGTTTTACAGTTGTGTACGTCACAGCTTAGCACAACACTTCACTTCGTATGTGCAGCTGAAACAAAAGTCTTAGTCAGATTTCAGTTTTTGAGATTAGTGGTCTCGGTTCACATGGTTCACAGAGAAACTGTCTTCATTTGCTCTGATGTATCATCGTAGATTTTTTTCAGGAGCTTCACGATGACTGAAATGTGGACATTAGTCATGCTACTAGGTAGATATTTTAGTCACCATGAAGTTCCAGAAATTCCGGCGAGGTATACAGCACCATGTGTCTTCTTTTCCCTGGCAGTCTTGCAGATTTTACGTTCCAGACGCATGCGACTATATTATATAATTTCAACAGTACTGCACAAATGCTAAATAGGTCACTTAGTAAAACGTCATCAGCTGGTGAATGATTGATAATATTACGCGTTTCGGGATAACCCACCATCAGATATCTGTGAATATTTGTAGTCGTGCCAAAAAAGCGACAACAGTGTGATGATGCATCACAAAAATAACCCGAAGTTACAAGTAAAAGACACACACCAGGCAGATCCAGTTGAACAGATGAACTGAAGATATATGTTACATACGCAACTGTCGGAGGCAGACAGGCCGTTCCACAACGATAATAGCAACACGAAACAAAATTCTAGCGGAGGTGGCGATAGTGTTACCTTAGTGGCGCTACACAGCATCTTGTAACAAACTAATACTTCCGTGCTACAATTTTTAAAAGTACATGATGTCGTATAACCAGAAAGATCCAAACGACAGAAAAAAAGGAGATAAGTAATTATTGGCTTATAAGCAACATAGCAGAAATAAAGATCTTGAGATAATTTTACATAAGTAAAATAAGAAAATTTTTAAAAATTTACAGGCATTTACTATGTCCTCGCCGGTAGAATTTTGTTCCGTGTCATTGCTGCTGCTTTTATTACTTGATTATGTATCCTCTGTTTCACAGATATCTGATGATGGGTTATCCAGAAACGCGTAATATTAAACTGATCATTTGCCAGCTGATGACGTTTTGCTAAACGACCTATTCAGCATTCGTGCAGTACTGTTCCGATCAAAATTATTCAACTGTATCTTCTTTTTTTACTGTTATTATCGTTGTTTGCCTCTCCTTGCTCTTGTCTTTCATGTATGTGCGATTCAGCCAACCTTCGACTAACTTCTTTAATAATACTTCTAAATGTTTATGATTTCGAGGTAGAAGGGCAACATCACCTGCGGTCAGTGAAGCTACTCCCATGTCTCATACGTCTGTTATTCTGTTCAGAGTCGATATTTTCGTTCTTATTAACAAAAAGACCGAGAAGTACATATGATAAACTGCACCTTATAATTTTTATAACATATCTCCGTCGTTTCTTGCCTTTGCACACTCATTCATGCCGTTTCGTTTTTGTAGACATCACAATGTATTTTTCCCTGCTTGATGGAAAATTATAATTTATTTTTGTATATATTTATCATTTCTGACATTAATCAGAACTTTCTACGTCCCATAATGTCTTATTCTGAAAATCTGTGTAGAGGAGTGTTTGGTGCTGCAGGACCTGTCGTTCTTGTGTGCTGCTTAAACATTCTGGACGCGAGGTTTAGTGATCGTGTAGTAGCTATACATACAGGGTGACTATTATTGAACTGTATGAAATAAATTAGTCATAACTTCTGAACGGTTTGCGTTAAGACGTTCAAACCGCACGGTTGGCAGCGAGGCATGACGGGAATTATATGGTTTCGTTTAGCGACGAAGCCAACTTTCATTTCGATGGGTTATTCTATAAGCAAAAGTGGCGCATTTGGAGGACTGTGAATCCGCATTTCGCAATCGAGACGTCTGTTCACCTTGAACGGGTGACTGTGTGGTGTGCAGAGTCCAGTCACGGAATAATCGGAGCGATATTCCTTGATGGCACGGTGACTACCGAACGGTACGTGAAGATTTTGGAAGATGATTTCATTCCCATTATCCAAAGTGACCCTGATTTCGACAAGATGGATGTGGTTCATGCAAGACGATACTCGACCCCATCAAAGCAAGAGAGTTTGATGTCCTGGAGGAACACTTGTGGGGACCGCATTCTTGCTCTGGAATACCCGGAGGCCACTGACATGGGCCTCGATTGGCCGCCACATTCTCCGCATCTGAACACAAGCGACTCCTTTTTGTGGGGCTATGTTGAAGACAAGGTGTACAGCAATAACCCCAAAACCATAGCTGAGATGAAAACAGCCATTCAGGAGGTCGCCGACAGCATCGATGTTCCGACATTTCAGCAGGTCATGAAGAATTTCGCTATTCGCTTGCGCCGCATCATCGCCAATGGTGGCAGGCTTGTCGAACATGTCATAACCTAAATCCGAATATCTGTAGTGACTTTTACACGTTGAATAAAGTGTGTGTACGTCACAGTTTGTAACTAATTTACCTTTTCTCGTACAGTTCAATAATTGTCACCCTGTATCTACAATTGGTTTTGCTGGCATAGACTCTATTTGACGTTCATATGTTGCTTTTGATTCTGTAATATGTGAAAAGGATATCAGCAATGAAACACTCAAATTTGCTTATATTTCAAATCATTTTAGTGGAAAAATGAGCATTTACTGTACACACCTTATTGATGGGTAAAACAAGCCAACACGCGTTTCGAGACTCAACCCATCGGCGACAAGCCACTCCTCAGAAAACGTATTATGCTACTGTACGAAGCTTTGCATTTACGTTAACACTGAGACTATCGGCGGTTTGCTACTTATTTTATGCACCTGGTGTCGAGGTTTCGTAATGAAAAGGATGAAGAACGAAGAACTACTGTCTTTTACAAATTTCAGTCTGTAAAAATTTGCGTGCTGGTTATGTATGAAAAAGCGAGGAAGGTTACTGTGTAACGTCAGGCCGTCGTAAGCTGTATTATAGGGGTGACGTGAGGAGTACTCTTTCCGAACTTATAACTTCAAAGTGTGTGTATGAAATTGAAAGATTTAGGTTTTGCTTGGTTTCTTTAAACCGAATTCAGCAAATACCACCGCTGTACCTTTGAAAGTGAAAGTAGGACGGGAATAGCAAGATGGATCAAGCGCAGGTCGCGCTTGAAGTATGAAGTGGAGCAACTAGTACATTTATCTGGGACTAATAAATTTTGATAAAGCTTTGGACTCCGTTTCAACTATGAGGGGCAGTCAAATGAAAGTCGAACTCCCACCACACGGGGGCCATGGAATGGTTCCATTCAAAAGTAATCAGTACACGGGTTAAGAAGTTTATCCCACATGGAGACGAGACCATCAATTCCTCTATCGTAGGACGCGGTCGGCCGCTGTCAGATCCACAACCGCACGCGCTCTTGCACTTCCTCATCCGACTGCAATGACGTCCACGCATGTGTTTCCTCAGGTCGTCAAAAATGTGAAAATTACGTGGTGAAAGATCCAGGTTGTATGGAGGATGTTGCAGAGTTTCCCTGGCAAATCGCTGAAGAGTAGCCTTTGTCCGATTGGCAGTGCGGACACGTGCGTTATCGTGCAACAGGATTGTTCCGTTCGATAGCCTGCCGACGGTCTGAGGGCAAACGGCAAAGGCAGCAGTGGGAACATCCCACATTTCCCCGCAAAAGAAAAAAAAAGAAAAAAAAAATCCAAAGCTGTTCACACGAATTCCGATAAGCTGATATATAACGACTGCCTTCATACTGCCAATCGGACGAAAACTACGCTGCAGCGATCTAGTTGGGAAACACTGGAACATTGCCCTTACAGCGCTCATCTTTCACCGTGTGATTTTCAAATCTTTGGCGATCTGAAGAAAGACATGCGTGGACATCTATTTCAGTCGGAAGAGGAAGTGAAAGACTGGGTGTAGTTGTGTATCCGTCAGTGGCCGACAGCGTTCTGCGAAACAGTATTTGATTGTCTCGTCTCCCAGTGAGATAAATGGCTTTAACACGTTTAGTGATTACCTCTGAATAGAATCATTCCTTGTGGCAGGTATTCGGTTTTCATTTGACTGCCCCTTGCAGACGTGTAGTGACAGCCCCGCGGAAATCAGTCGTCGCTTCATTCAGCCCAACGTCCGAACGTGCGCGTCAATGGTACACCTCGCATGGTGAGTCACCAGAATAACGAGAAACATAACCGAAAGAAAACTAAAACAAGGAGATTTCATATCGTCAAAACTATTTCCCACAGTCCTGCAGGAAGTTACCCTATTTCTGAACTTCTAAACAAAAGGGAATATGTGTTGACGGATGGCATTCTGCTGCTCACCTCCAGTTGGCCAACAAATTGAGGAACTTAATACATCAAGTTTGAAAGTAGGCTTGGAACTCATTTGCAATAACGTCAAAATGATGTGTAACTAACAATCTATAACATATTTGAAACAAGGTAGAACTAGTTGAGGTTTTGAATTTTTTATTTTTATTTATTTATTTTTAATTTATTGGCCTTACATTTACCATTTAGCTACAGAAACGAGTAACTACAGATTTGGTGAATAATATCATATACTGAAGAGCCAAAGAAACTGGTACACCTGCCTGATATCGTGTAGGGCCCCCGCGAGCTCGCAGAAGTGTCGCAACTCGACGTGGCGTGGACTCGACAAATGTCTGAAGTAGTGCTGGAGAGGGAAATGACACTATGAACGGTGCAGGGCTGTCCATAAATCCGTAAGAGTACGGGGGGGGGGCGGTGTGGGGGGGTGGAGATCTTTTCTGAACGGCACGTTGCCAAGGCATCCCAGATATGTTCAATAATGTTCATGTCTATGGCTTTTGGTGGCCATCGGAAGTGTTTAAACTCAGAAGAGTGTTTCTGGAGCCATTCTGTAGCAATTCTGGGCGTGTGGGTTGTGGCACTGTCCTGCTGGTATTCCCCAAGTCCGTCAGAATGCACAATGGATATGAGTGGATGCAATTGGTAAGGCAGAGTCGTATGTAGACGTATCAGCGGTCCCATATTACTTCAACTGTACACGCTCCACACTATTTCAGAGTTTCCACCAGCTTGAACAATTCCCTGTTGATATGCAGGGTCTGCAGCAATTTGCGGAAGGGTTGCCCTTCTGTCTCGTTGAACGATCCAGTTCAGTCTTCGTTGGTCCCGTTCTTGCAGGATCTTTTTTCAGCCGGAGCGATGTCGGAGATTTTATGTTTTACCGGATACTCAGGTTACTCATGGAATGGTCGTGCGGAAAAATCCCCACTTCATCGCTACCTCGGAGATGCTGTGTCCCATCGATCGTGCGCCGACTGTAACACCACGGTCAAACTCACTTAAATCTTGATAAGCTGCCATTGTTGCAGCCGTAACCGATCTAACAACTGCGCCATGTACTGGTCGTCTTTTATAGGCGTTGCCGACCGCATCGACGTATTCTGCTTGTTACGTATCTCTGTATTTGAATACGCATGCCTATACCAGTTTCTTTGGCACTTCAGTGTATATACAGCGTAGGCATTACAAATTAAATTAATTTCAGGTAAACTTCACGGTGCCCTTTGTACATTCACAGATTCTTAAGCTGGAACGTCTGTGTCTGACTTATGACTGGGTATCCACTTTTTGCAGGAATCGGGCAATACTGACATAGTCCGTTGTGGTAAGCTATCGAAACGGGACCGTTACAGATGTAGGTTGGAAAATTCCTGCTCTGATTAAAGCTTTAAGAAACTTGCGACGGAATGTGTCATTGCGTGAACATCAGATTATCTCATGGTTGAGGCCTGCAATCTCAATTGGGTGGACTTCGCAGTTTGGAGATGGCTGAATTTTAATCCTATGAAGATGCGAAGAATGACAGCCGTGACCCAGCCGGATGCGCGTTTAGTAGTGGTGTGACGTATGGTTCGCTTTATTTGGGAGAACCAGGTTTTTCGCGGAGTACGCAGCTGTACTGCGCCATAATGTCTTCCTTTCGACTGCGGTGGGATCTCCCACGCCTGTGACCATTTTTGATGAACCTTTTCCTTTACTGCAGCAACAAAATCTGTATGTGGAAGGCAAGTGTAGGTTTTGTATTTAGGACAGTTGAAGACAGTGACTGGATGGAGGGTAAAACGTATAAACAGGAGAGGAAAAATGTCACGTGGGCTGCTTCGGGTAAGCTATACGGGGTTTGCTAAACTGTGCTCTGGACACGGCTGAAAAGTAAAAAGCTTATAATCATCTTTGTGCGTACTACACTCCTGACTTAGTCAGTGACACATAAAAAGGACGTTGTTCAGCGGCTCATGGAGAGATGAATGATAGGATTTTCTAGGAGAGACAAGAAAACGAACAGCTGGATCTGGAAGCAGACTGCAGTGCAGGAAGTAATTGTGACAGTTCTAAAAGTGGAACCGAGATGGACGAGACATATAACCAAGCGAATGGACGCTAGGCGGGGCCAGCAAGTACTTCAGTGGACAGAGGTGACGGCGTGGTGGAAGGGAGGGAGTCCTACATCTGCAAGGACATGACTGCTCTGCAGTTCACACTTAAGTGCGTGGCAGAGGGTTCAAACAGTACAACCACTTTCAGACTATTGCTCGACTGCTCCGCCCTAGATTATCGCGTGGAAAAAATGAACTAAATCTTTCCTTGCCACCTCTGATTTCTCTTATTTTATCACGGTGCTCGTTTCTCCCCATGTAGGTAGGAGTCTGCAAAATATATTCGCATCGGAGTAGAAAATTCGTGGCAACGGAAAACGCTTTTGTTTTAATGATTGCCACCTCAATTCGCTTACCATGTCCGTGATACTCTCTCCTCTAGTTTGCGATAATATGAAACGAGCCGTCCGTCTTTCAGTTTTTTCGACGCTCTCTGTCAATCTGATCTGGCAAGAATCCCTTAACGAACAGCATTACTCCAGAAGAGGACGGAAAAGCGTAGTCTAGGCGTGTTCTTAGTAGATTTGTTGCATCTTCTAATTGTTTTGCGAACGAAACACAGCCTTTGGTTCGACAGTTTCCGTGCGATACTTGCTGCTTGAGTTGTTCATAGTTAGAATACCTACATATTTACTTTGATCGATAACCTTTAAATTTTTGTGATATATCGTACTCCCAAATATAACGTACTTCCTTTAGTGGACATCATACTATTTATTGTTTAGAGTCAATTGCCATTTTTCGCACCTTTCAGTTATCTTCTGTAAATCATTTTGGAATTAATTTTGTACTTCCGATGAGTTTACTGGATGGTAAACGACAGTATCACCTGAAAATAGTCTACCAGGGCTGGATAAAAATATTGAAACACCGCAAGAAATGCATACTTGAACATAAAGTGCAGAGGCTAGCCAAGACTGCAATTTGCTCTATTGCATTTGACACGGACGGCACCTGTACAATGTTCTCAATTCGTTACAAGTGTCAGTGGTCAGCACAGTGTTCTGTGCAGTTATGACTGCATTATGTCGGAGGTAAGTGAATTCTAAAGTGGGTGAATTGTTCGTGCTCGTATGGTGAGTGTTTCCGTAACAAAGTTAGCCGAAGTGTTTGGTGTTTTAGGAGACACCGTGTCGAATATCTACACCGCATGCAGACATAGCAGGAAAACATCATCCGCTGAGTCACAAGATGCTGAGTGATCGTGACGGACGGTCATTGGAGAGCATTATGACGAAAAATGAGGGCGAATGCTGCAGAAGCCACTCACGGAAACAGCAGCACCAAAACAACACAGGGGATTACAGGAAGAGCTTGTCTTGTTTGACACTGACTCCAACTTATGGCTGTATTTACGTCGCAAGAGTGAAACATGACGGGGGTTCGGCGATTGTTTGGGCAGCCGTTATCGTGGCATTCCATGGACCCTGTGGTTACTCTGCAAGATCGCTTTAGTACCAAGAATTATGTGGCCATTTTGATTGATCAAATCCATTTCATAATACAATGTTTGTTCCCCAATGGTTATGCTGCGTTCCAAGACGACAGGGTCCCTGTTCACGCAGCTTGCACCGTCCGCTACTGGTTTTAAGAGCACAAATATGAATACTGCGCGTCTCATCTGGCCAGAATAGTCACCAGATCTCACCATTTTTCATTATCGTTAGCACGCTGGACTCGCATACGCAAGGACGACGGTTCAAACCTACGTCCGGCCATCCACATTTAGGTTTCCCTTGATTTCCCAAAATCGCTCCAGGCAAGCCCAGGATGGATCCTTTGAAAGGGCACGGCGGATTTACCCTCTCATCCTTGACTCAATCTCAGCCTGTAGTCCGTCTCTAATGACCTCGACGGGACGTTAAACTCAATCTTCCTTCCATTTTCTTCCACCATCATTATCTGACCTGTTTTGCAGGAAGAATGGTATAAGGTTCCTGTGAAAACCGTGCAGGACCTGCGTTTATAGACGACTGGAAGCTGTTTTGAACGCCAGTAGTTCTCCTATACCGTATTATACGTGGTGATGTGTTTGTGGTGTTTCCATATTTTGGTCCACCTGCTATAAGAAGACTGCTTAGATCGTCTTCTAAACCGTTTTTATAGATAAAAAATCATCAGAAGACTTAACATCATCGCTCTCTTGCTAAACCTCAGACATAATTTGTGTTTCACTCGACGACTTTCTGTCAATTTCTATGGACTCTGACCTGTTACTGTGCAGTGGTATTAGAAAAAGTAGACGAACCACAAGGATCTAACAGCTGAAGGCCGTGATGTGAGAAAAAGCCTATAGTAATTTATTTTAGCAATGCATGTCAAAAGGTTGTTCGTTATGCTAGTGATGGTAATGATTATTGTGATAATGATGATGTATTTCCGTAAAACTAATTAAAGCATGTGGTTAATTTCTCCTTGTTCTGAATATGATGCGCTTTAAAACTTACTTACTACTCTTTTGCGTGTTTTAAAGCTACTGCAAGCTGTCATGTGCCTCTAATCCCTTAAAAGGTGAGCAGAAAAGTTATTCCTGCTATTTTTAATGAATCAAATTGCCTCGCGTACAATTTTCCGATCAAAAGATTCGCTTCAAACAATCTCTGTCATTTACATCGATAGGATAGTTCTTGTTTCTTAAACGTTCAAAGACCAGCAGGTCCCGTCTGTTACTTGCACTAGCACAATGGAGACTCATTCTGTAGCTCTTGAAGTTTTTTTTCGGTATTTTTACTCATATACTGCGCCTTCGTGCGAAGTTCGAACTTCAAGCGGTTCCCATGCCAGGAAGTTTCAAAATGGCAAATGGTGAGCGTCCTAGCGCAAAGTTTCACTTTTCCCCCCTTAACAATGGGTTTCGAGTCAGAGCTCTTCAGTTTCACAGCTACTTTTTTTGTGCACTTCTCTACAACCTGGGCCATCCTGTGAAATTTTCCCGTCGACGATGCTCACTCTCTCCGTGTTAGCTGCTCGCTCTCATCGTCCGTCTTCCGGCGAGCAAATTAACTGGTCTTCTGCGTTCTCGCTGATGATGCGACGTGTGAAGCCCTAAAGTCACGTACTGTGTGCGTACTCCACCACCACATTCACCAGTTGGGTGATGGGAGCAGCTGTATACATAGAATCCAGTACCATTAATCGATATTGACTCCTTTCTAGTCGCCACCAACTGTCGCTACCAGACAATGCTATTTAATGGGTCTAACTTGTCACAAAAAGGGCATTTCAAATTCAGTTATATACAGTACTTCATCGACTGTTGATTCTTCGCTGCACGTCTGCTTTAGTGTGTACCATCTGCTTTCGTAGTTGTGTGTAGTGTGTGTGGCAGAACACACGCGATACGAGTACACGGAATCAAATTGCGACCACATGTTGGCTACCGGTAGATATACTTCAAGTAATAGACGAAAGAAGCAAGAGAAAAAATGTTTACGAGAAAAAGTGAATGGAGCAATATAAGTCAAGAAAGCTAAATCGAACTGGCTTAAGGAAAACTGAAAAAACTGAAAAAAAATGGTAGTCGAAAGAACAGACTCAGCACGTAGAAAAATCAATATATCTTACTGTGAAATTAAAAGAAAGGGTGGTAACATTAAGAATGGAATAGGAATTCCGCAGTTAAACGCAGAAAAGGGCGCAGATAGGTGGAAAGAGTGCATTAAACGACTTTTCGGACTGGAGGAACTGTCTCATGGCGTGATAGAAGAAGAGATAGGAGTCGATCTGGAAGACGTAATGAATCTAATATTAGAGCATTGCGATCAAATAAGGCGGAAGGCATGAATAACTTTCCTCCGGAATTTATTAAAACATTGGGGAAAGCGGTAACCAGGCAATCATCCGAGTCACTACATAAATCTGTCGGACTGCGACATACCTTCCGACTTTAGAAAGAATATCGTTCACACGATCCCGAAGATAGCAAGCGCAGATAAATGCTGCTAAGTTACTGATAACAAGAATGGAAAAGAAATTGACAAAACGTTGTATGACAATCAATTTTCCTTAGGGAAGGTAGAGGCACGACGGAAGCAATTTTGACGATGCACTTGATAGTGGAGGTCAAACTGAATAAAGATCGAAACATCTTCATAGGATTTTTCAGCCTGGAAAAAGCGTTCGATAAAGTAAAATGGTACTTCTCACAAAAACAAATGTAAACTATAGGGAAGTAATGATAAAGTACAGAATGTAGAAGGAAAAGCCAGCATAACGAATGGGAGACAAAAGAGTAGCATTCCGATTAAAAAGGCGTCAGGCAGGGATGTAGTCTTTCTTCCCTGCTGTTGTACCGATAGATCGTAGATGAAATGACGGAAACAAGAGAAAGGTTCACGGGTGAGACTTAAATTCAGGGTGAAGGCTATCAGTACTGAAATTCGGTGATGACATCGCAAGCTTGAGATGTTGATGAAAGATTCTGGAACCCTAGAACGGAATGAAGTCTAATGGGCAGAGAATAGAACTAAGACTAATCCACTGAAAGATGAAAGCAATGAGGAGTAACAGAACTGAGATTACCAATAAACCTAAGATCATATTTGTGAACCAGGCAGACGAAGCGAAGGAATTCTGTTAGCTTGAAGCAAGGTATCACGTGATGGAAGAAGCAACAAAAACATAAAAAGCAGACTAGCGCAGGAAAAGAGAGAATTCCAGGTCAAAAGTATTTTATTAGTATTAAACATCGACTGTAAAGTGAGAAATAAATTTCTGAGAATGTGCGTCTAAAGAGCGTCGTTGTGTTGTAGTGAATCATAGACTGTGGGAAAAATGGAAAATAAGAGAATCGAAGCGCATGATATGTGGCGCTGTCGGTGGATTTATAAGATAAAAAACGAGTCTCCGCAGAACTGGAGAAGAAATGAATATGCGGAGAACGCTGACTGCACATAGGGACAGGATGATAGGACGTGTGGTAACACACCAGGGAATAATAGAGGAGAGTAGAGGATAAAAACTGTAGAGGAAAACCAAACAAATATTCTAGTACGTTGCGTAGGAGTGGTACCCTGACGTGAGGAGGTCTGAGCGTATTTAGTGGCAAGCCACATCAGGCGAGTCACACACTGATACGAAAAAAAGATCGTAAAATATGAGCAATGTTAATCGATACAAAAATCGATTTCATTGCAAGTCGATAAAATTACACGTTTAAAGGCGTTTAGTTGTATTGAATGAAAGCATTGCCATTGGTCTCATAAGGATGGTACTGCGGACATTATTGTTTTGTGGAAATAAAAGACCATCTTTCGTTTATTATACTCTTGAAATAGGACTGTTGTGCTCAATGGAAGAGCCATATGTTTCGCGAAAAGAACCCCCCATGGGAGCTCAGCAAGGCTGAAGAGTTAGAAAAGCCGCTCTCATCTGTTAAACGAGCACATTTAGCGGCGCCTGCTTGCGACAGGAATTACACTATTGGCCATTAAAATTGCTACACCAAGAAGAAATGTCAGTGGCGTCTCCCCAACGCATCCCACTCTTGCTCCGTTGGATTTGAGTTCGGGCGACGGACATGGCAATCCATTCCGAATGTCCTCTCGTCCCAAGAGGTCCTCCACTTGTGCTGTTCAATGTGTACGCACATTATCATTTATAAAAATAAAGGTAGGGCAGAACGCACCCCTAAACAGCCCACGTGGACGTGGAGTGAACGTACCATGTTAAAAAGTTTTGGAGGCCAGTATAGCTGGAAGAGCTCTTGGAACGAGGGAATATTCGGCAAATGGACTGGCTTGTCCGTGCCCTCGACTTAAACAGCATCGAGCGCTGGAGAGACGTTGTCGGGGAATGAAGACTCCTACGCCATCTGTTGGTGTTCTGTTAAGTCTGCACATTGTGCTGCCCTCTGCAGCGGATATATTTCAACTATAACTGTAAAATGGACGTGTGAGAATAAAGGTGTGTGTGAGCAGAAGTTTTACTGTGTCCTTGATTAGCGATAGCATCCAACTGACGGGGTGTCTTGACCTCGAACGCACTCTCGTGGCAGAAAGCAAAACCACCAACTCACCATGGCAGAAGCAGTAGCTACGAACTTGGGGAGGCTGCGCCGGAAGCGGACGACCTTGCGATCGAATGCGACGCGTTTCGTCAGCCAAATAAAAGCCTTCGATGGTTCTACAGCTGCAGAAGAAGTTGAACACTTGCAGGAACGCCTTCAGGAAACAGTAGAAGAGTTGACCCGACTCAACGATACAATACAGGACTTGCTGGATGACTCTGAATACAAAGCCGACACGGAAGCTTGTGAGGAATATACTGATAAGTGCAAACGGGCCCTCCGAAAGGCGAAAGGCCTTTTAGGAGGAGCGCGCTCAGGAGACGGAAACGCGACGTCAGCGGCTCAACAACACGCCTGTATGGACATAAAATTGCCTACTATCAAACTGCACCCATTTTCAGGGGACATAGAAGCTTGGCCTCGATTTTGGGAGCAATTCACAGCTTCCATAGACGAGAATCCGATGGTGTCAACAATGAACAAGCATGTATTCCTCCGTGGTTACCTTGATGGGGAACCTAAGGACTTGGTCGATGGCATTGCTGTTACAGCTGATACATATGAGCAGACTAAGCAAATTCTGAAATCCAAATATGGGGATAAGAACAGAATTATCCAAAGTCACCTGGATTTCTTGGAGAATCTTAACACTTCGACTTCAGGCAGTCCAGAGGCTCTCAATTCCACCTACATTGAGTGCCATAAGCGCATCCAAGCACTACGAGCTCTAGGAGAAAATGTGGACTCTTATGGGAGAGTGCTTGCACCCAAACTTCTTCGAGCCTTTCCTGAAGAAATTTGCAAAAATTGGCTTGTTCATGCCCGAAGGCAAAAGATTGAAGAAGGGAACCTCACCCACCTTATGGAGTTCTTAAATGAAGAGGTGGAAGGAGCTTCTCATCAGACACACACATGTAAGACTGCATCGTCTCGGTGTGCGGATTGTGTTAGGGGAACTGCAAGAAGAATTTTGGATTCTGCGAAGACGACAAGCTGTTAGGAGAGTTCTTCACTCTTGCCTACCATGCAAGATAATACACAGTCGCCGGTACGAAGAGATGGAGGCCCCACTACCACTGGACAGAGTTCAAACTTCAAGACCATTTGCAGTAACAGGCATCGATTTTGCCGGACCATTATATGTCAAATCTGGACATCAAACAAAAAAGTCCTACATGGTCTTATTCACATGTGCAACAACACGGGCCATTCATATTGAACTTGCAACTGACATGTCCACTGACAGATTTTTGATGGCCGTGCAACGCTTTGCAGGACGTAGGAGCCTACCAGTCACTGTCTACTCAGACAATGCTACAACATTCCATGCAGCCAACTCAGAACTGGCAGAGCTTTTCAAAACCATGCAGCATACTGACGTACAGCTCTACTGTGCCCACCATGGAATCACTTGGAAATTCATACCACCACGTGCGGCTTGGTGGGGAGGCTGGTGGGAACGCATGATAGGCTCAGTCAAGCACTGCCTGAGGAAAGTTCTTGGTCGCTCCCAGGTGGATGAAGAGAGCTTAGACACCACCTTGATCAGCATAGAAGCCGCAATAAACTCACGACCCATCACTCAAGGAGAGAGCGACACTGCATTGACGCCAGCTCACTTTCTAAATGGTGGTAAATTAGTAACAATTCCATGTGGGCCAGAGCCAGCAACTAGAAAGGACCTTGCCAAGGAGTTCCGACTCAGACAAAAGGTCAATGACGACATCTGGCGCAAAAAGGATACCCTTCGCAAAGGAAACGGAGAATTGGAGAGGTTGTTCTGCTCCAAGTAGACAGCAAACCACGGCACTTGTGGAAGAGGGCTGTGGTAGAAGAAGTGCGGCATGGCAGAGACAGTAAAATACGGTGCATCATCCTCCGCCAGCTAGATGGTATGAAGATCTGTCGACCGGTCCAGCTGGTCATCCCCCTCGAGATGGACCAGGGTGGGGAGGATGTCGGGGAATGAAGACTCCTACGCCATCTGTTGGTGTTCTGTTAAGTCTGCACATTGTGCTGCCCTCTGCAGCGGATATATTTCAACTATAACTGTAAAATGGACGTGTGAGAATAAAGGTGTGTGTGAGCAGAAGTTTTACTGTGTCCTTGATTTCACTAGTGTGTAGCAACAGACGTATCGCATCACGTCCACATGCGCCGACGACCGCCGTCAGTTCCCAGCTGCGCTCTGTGGAAAAATGGAACGCCATATCACAAGACCTCCTTGCCAACCTTGTTGCCAGCATGGGAGTACGTCGCAGAGGATGCGCTGCCCCCCGTGGTGATCACACACCCTACTAAGAACCGTGTCCCGCGTTTCTTAATGTCCAGGAAACTACACTACTGGCCATTAAAATTGCTACACCAAGAAGAAATGCAGATGATAAACGGGTATTCATTTGACAAATATATTGTACTAGAACTGACATATGATTACATTTTCACGCAATTTGGGTGCATAGAGCCTGAGAAATCAGTACTCAGAACAACCACCTCTGGCCGTAATAACGGTCTTGATACGCCTGGGCATTGAGTCAAACAGAGCTTGGATGGCGTGTACAAGTACAGCTGCCCTTGCAGCTTCAACACGATACCACAGTTCATCAACAGTGGCGTATTGTAACGAGCCACTTGCTCGGCCATCATTGACCAGACGTTTTCAATTGGTGAGACATCTGGAGAATGTGCTGGCCAGGAGGGGAGCAGTCGAACATTTTCTGTGTCCAGAAAGGCCCGTACAAGACCTGCAACATGCGGTCGTGCATTACCCTGTTGAAATGTAGGGTTTCGCAGGGATCGAATAAAGGGTAGAGCCACGGGTCGTAAAACATCTGAAATGTAACGTCCACTGTTCAAAGTGCCGTAAATGCGAAAAAGAGGTGACCGAGACGTGTAAGCAATGGCACCCCATACCATCACACCGGGTGATGCGCCAGTATGACGATGACGAATACACGCTTTCAATGTGCGTTCACCGCGATGTCGCCAAACACGGATGCGACTATCATGATGCTGTAAACAGAACCTGGATTCATCCGGAAAAATGACGTTTTGCCATTCGAGCACACAGGTTCGTCGTTGAGTACACCATCGCAGGTGCTCCTGTCTGTGATGCAGCGTCAATGGTAACCGCAGCCATGGTCTCCGAGCTGATAGTCCATGCTGCTGCAGACGTTATCGAACTGTTCGTGCAGATGGTTGTTGTCTTGCAAACGTCCCCATCTGTTGACTAAGGAATCGAGACGTGGCTGCACAATTCGTTACAGCCATGCGGATAAGATGCCTGTCTGCTAGTGATACGAGGCCGTTGGGATCCAGCACGGCGTTCCGTATTACCCTCCTGAACCCACCGATTCCATATTCTGCTAACAGTCATTGGATCTCGACCAACGTCGCGATACGATAAACCGCAATCGCGATAGGCTACGATCCGACCTTTATTAAAGTCGGAAACGTGATGGTTCGCATTTCTCCTCCTTACACGAGGCATCGCAACAACGTTTCACCAGGCAACGCCGGTCAACTGGTGTTTGTGTATGAGAAATCGGTTGGAAACTTTCCTCATATCAGCACGTTGTAGGTATCGCCACCGGCGCCAACCTTGTGTGAATGCTCTGAAAAGCTAATCATTTGCATATCACAGCATCTTCTTCCTGTCAGTTAAATTTCGCGTGTGTAGCACGTCATCTTCATGATGTAGCAATTTTAATGGCCAGCAGTGTACATTTATGTCGCATCGTCAGGGGCGACGTTCAGTTGGTGTTCAGCTGACGTACTGAACACGGTCAGGGCAGAGAAGCCCATTTGGCGGCCGGGATCTAAATTTAGTTTGCGGCTGCTGCAGCGACGGCCCTCATTAGCGAGTTGTCGCCCTCATCCTGGGAGCTCTGGCCGTGTGAACAGCCGAGGAGTACGGCCTTCTCGTGGCAGGAACGTGCTCGCTGGCCCAAAGAGTCCTCTCGGGTCTCCAGTGTGCTTCCCGGTTCCGTCGTGGCCATTGCAGTCTGCTTTTTTTTGGTTAGTTGTAATATTCTACTGCCGTGAGAGTAGGAAGGAGGTCTCAGAGATGGACTGCTGTTACTGCGTAAATTTTATCTGTGCAGTTGCCTCCGAAGAACGGGTGTTTGCTCAGGGCTCCTACGCTAAACAGCGACGCTGAGAGGGAGGTTCGACTAGCCATCAACTGCGCGGTTTTTCGGTACACAAAGTTTGTCGAGCGACTGCGTTTTTTTACGTTCCGGAAAACTTAGTGACTCTCATTAAAAATAATGTCCGCGATGGGAAGCTACTGCCGCCGCTCGTCTACTTTCAACGGCGTCACTTGGACGCCGCATGGAGAGGCTGTCGCAACCGAAATTAGCTATCCGAAACAAAAGCTACTGCTTCCCTGCCGAATCGTTCCATTCACACACACTACCTGCTACTGATGGCAGTGAAGCCGTCCTCTCACAGCACGTGGAAATGCACGTGGACGAGGATCTGGTGACATCACATAGTGGAATTCCACATTCTACTACACTATGGGGCGGGAAATAAACAATCTGGCGTGTTAGAGTTTTGCCTCTTGGTAGAGGCATGTGGCCAATGTCACAACCAGAACATAGGAGCCGCCATATTTTGTGGCGTTAAACGTATTTGGTGAGTTTTCTTTCTTATAGACCACGTGCTACGAATAAAAGATGTTTCAAAGCATCAACAAATTGAGGATCTCTCGAGAACGAGTCGTTTTACCTACGATTTGTTATGACAGGAAGGTACATATCGGTAGGCCAAGGCTTCCTGTAGTTGACGTTCTTAGTGTTATAACTTGTGTGGTTCAGAAGTATACCGTTTCAGTCCTAGCAGTGCAACGATGATCTATCATAAGCTCGTCTTTTTGTTACAGTTTGTATATTGAATATCAAATATGACATTTGTAGATACAGTCTTTACGTTCCATTTCGGTGCCTGTAGTAACTGCAGCGCTGTCGGTAGCGTCAGGAACTGTGAAAAAGTGAAGTGTATTCACTGTTATGATGTCTAAAAATTCAGCATCTAAATTTTTTATAGGAACTACATCTTTGTTCTAAGGCAAAATTGAGTTAAACATTAACATCTTGACAGTAAAAGCTGCTTTCATATCTGGTGAATTATTGGCCATCCCTACCAGTCTATTTACCTTATATGTAATTTTTGGCTGAACAAAAATTTCAGCCAGTAAAATGCACATTGAATTTTTGTGTGGTTTAAGGGCATCATGCTTAGTCTGCAAACGCTTTTTAAGAGACTTGCTTTTTACGCTGTTAATACCTGATAAATTAAACTTTTTCAAATGGTGTGGATGTGACAAAAACAATAATTTTCAACTCCTGCAAGAATTTATGAGCTGTTGGGAATGAAAAATAAAAACTGCAAGCACTGAGAAGCAGTACTGAGGGATACCTCAACTGCTTGAATGTGAGGACTTGAAAATGCTCACTTATGAACTTAAGACCTGATATTATGTTATCATCATCTTCGGCTTCAATTTTTCCCATGCATTCAGTTAACAGTGCCTGAATTCTACATACGTTTTCCTTATTGATAATTTCTCTGCCCTCAGTATTTCTAATTGCAGTTAACAAATTGTGCAGTTTAGCATATGTATTACAAATAAGTTGCGGTCCTAAAATCCTGTTAAGGTTCTGTGTTTGTTATATCACAATATGTGAGTTTCAAAATTACTTTTCAATGTCTAAATGAAGGGCATTCGTTAAATTCTAAAATCGTAAAGTATAAACGATCATTGTGCTTTTCAATTAGCCAGTCGTTATAGTTAAATCTGCCTTGATCATTTGTAATGTCATCTAAATTGCTGATGTTGTCTTCTAAGAGCCAATCTCTATATTTGTCCATTTCGTGTCTTCTATAAACTTTTCGTCGAACTTCTGGATCACTGCGCTGAGACACATCAGGAGACAACAAATACGTCGGTAAATTTGGAAATATGTATCGAATAATGGCATCACTTTCCAAATCCATCTTTTAACGAGAAACTGCTAGCACAGAACCTAAAAAAGAATAAACCTTTCTTTAGCACAAATATCCATGTTTTTTGTATCCTATCAAATATTTTGAGAGTTATTAATAATTACTTACTGTCAGATCGAGTTGCTCTGATTTTGCGAATAATTTGATCTTCATAAAAATGTTGGATGCAAACGCCTGTGTTCTTCGTAGCTGTCAGGTTTTTCCTCAGATTTCTTTTCATCCACATTTTCCTCTTTCCTTCATCAGAAGGAAGAGGAAATACTGACACATTCGCCCTTTATAATACAAGTAATTAGACTTGCAGACAGGGACATAACAGCTTCTAGGTGCTGTACAAAAAGAAAATAAGACGTGACTACGAATACACGCTCGCCCGCACAGTCCACCGCCTGTGCGCTAAAGCCTGTATTTATCACGAAGGCAGTTCCACAGGAAACTGTTCATAGTGAATTGTCTTACGAATTTTATAGACGACGTGTCATTAACTGGCATTTAATCATAATAATCACTCCTAGACTGGCGCATACTGTTATGCCGCGCGGGATTAGCCGAGCGGTCGAGAGCGCTACAGTCGTGGACTGTACGGTTGGTCCCGGCGGCGGTTCGAGTCCTCCCTCGGGCATGGGTGTGTGTGTTTGTCCTTAGGATAATTTATGTTAAGTAGTCTGTAAGCTTAGGGACTGATGACCTTAGCAGTTAAGTCCCATAAGATTTCACACACATTTGAACATTTTTGAACACATACTGTCATAATACGCAAGTTATAATACGGAAACAATCGAAATGTGGTGAAACCAATATGGCGGCTCAAAAGTAGCGAGGAAGGGATGTCACATGACCGTTTTCCGGTTTCAGCCGAGTACCATACGTACTTTCGACTTTTAGTCGCTCGTTGGGGAAGGTGTTTGAGCGACTGCCTTGCAACTGGATCTGGTGTCTTAGTGCAAAGCACAGTTCTGTCGGTGCTCATATCGTTAGTGAATGAGCCGCCATCGAGTGGAGTACGTGGTCGTAGTGTGGAGCAGCCTGCCGGTGCTGGGAAGCACGAGTAGGAGCGACTACTCGCTGCTCGCTACGGCGCCTGCGCGCCTGCCGGAAGTGCGCGGGCTCTGCACGGCCACGCTGCCTGCGCCAGCTCGCCGGAGCGTGCGGGGCGCATCTCGTAGGCAACGGGCCAGCGGCCGGCAGACACTGCTGCTGCTCCATCTGGCAAGCGTGCACCACACACGTCACTTTAGTTCTCATGTACACACATCAACAAAAACGTTGTATCACACCAACATTTTTTGCAGGTGGGTTGCTATTGTCACTGCTCCCGTACGGATAAGAAGGTCACCCCCTGATGTTATTAGCAATACATACAGTTACTATGAATGATACCTACGGGTAAAACGCCGCAATCGAATGGATTCAAGCATTTCAGATGCAAGTAAAGCACCAGTACGGACATATTAGAGATGTCTATGGGAAAGTAGAATCTATCATGCCACGAAGGGCAATCGCGACCAAAGACGACGTCATCATATCAGTCGCAGAAGGCTTGTTGTTGTTGTTGTTGTTGTCTTCAGTCCTGAGACTGGTTTGATGCAGCTCTCCATGCTACCCTATCCTGTGCAAGCTTCTTCATCTCCCAGTACCTACTGCAACCTACATCCTTCTGAATCTGCTTAGTGTATTCATCTCTTGGTCTCCCCCTACGATTTTTACCCTCCACGCTGCCTTCCAATACTAAATTGGTGATCCCTTGATGCATCAGAACATGTCCTACCAACCGATCCCTTCTTCTGGTCAAGTTGTGCCACAAACTTCTCTTCTCCCCAATCCTATTCAATACTTCCTCATTAGTTATGTGATCTACCCATCTAATCTTCAGCATTCTTCTGTAGCACCACATTTCAAAAGCTTCTATTCTCTTCTTGTCCAAACTATTTACCGTCCATGTTTCACTTCCATACATGGCTACACTCCATACAAATACTTTCAGAAATGACTTCCTGACACTTAAATCTATACTCGATGTTAACAAATTTCTCTTCTTCAGAAACGCTTTCCTTGCCATTGCCAGTCTACATTTTATATCCTCTCTACTTCGACCATCATCAGTTATTTTGCTCCCCAAATAGCAAAACTCCTTTACTACTTTAAGTGTCTCATTTCCTAATCTAATTCCCTCAGCATCACCCGACTTAATTCGACTACATTCCATTATCCTCGTTTTGCTTTTGTTGATGTTCATCTTATATCCTCCCTTCAAGACACCGTCCATTCCTTTCAACTGCTCTTCCAAGTCCTTTGCTGTCTCTGACAGAATTACAATGTCATCGGCGAACCTCAAAGTTTTTATTTCTTCTCCATGGATTTTAATACCTACTCCAAATTTTTCTTTTGTTTCCTTTACTGCTTGCTCAATATACAGATTCAATAACATTGGGGAGAGGCTACAACCCTGTCTCACTCCCTTCCCAACCGCTGCTTCCCTCTCATGCCCCTCGACTCTTATAACTGCCATCTGGTTTCTGTACAAATTGTAAATAGCCTTTCGCTCCCTGTATTTTACCCCTGCCACCTTTAGAATTTGAAAGAGAGTATTCCAGTCAACATTGTCAAAAGCTTTCTCTAAGTCTACAAATGCTAGAAACGTAGGTTTGTCTTTGTTTAATCTTTCTTCTAAGATAAGTCGTAAGGTCAGTATTGCCTCACGTGTTCCAGTATTTCTACGGAATCCAAACTGATCTTCCCCGAGGTCGGCTTCTACTAGTTTTTCCATTCGTCTGTAAAGAATTCGTGTTAGTATTTTGCAGCTGTGGCAGAAGGCTTAACATAAACAAATGTAATGTATTGCGAATACATAGAAAGAAGGATCCTTTATTGTATGATTATATGACAGCGGAACAAACGCTGGTAGCAGTTACTTCTGTAAAATATCTGGGAGTATGCGTACGGAACGATTTGAAGTGGACTGATCATATAAAATTAATTGTAGGTAAGGCGGGTGCCAGGTTGAGATTCATTGGGAGAGTCCTTAGAAAATGTAGTCCATCGACAAAGGAGTTGGCTTGCAAAACACTCGTTGAGTACTGCTCATCAGTGCCGGCCGGGGTGGCCGAGTGGTTCTAGGCGCTACAGTCTGGAACCGCGCGATCGCTAGGGTCGCAGGTTCTAATCCTGCCTCGGGCATGGGTGTGTGTGATGTCCTTAGGTTAGTTAGGTTTAAGTAGTTCTAA
This sequence comes from Schistocerca cancellata, assembly GCF_023864275.1. Lineage (NCBI taxonomy): Eukaryota > Metazoa > Arthropoda > Insecta > Orthoptera > Acrididae > Schistocerca > Schistocerca cancellata. Next base: position 174,478,210 of record NC_064632.1, read on the forward strand.
GTTCTAGGGGACTGATGACCTCAGATGTTAAGTCCCATACAGCTCTGAGCCGTTTGAACCATTTGTTCATCTGTGTCGGAGCCGTACCATGTCGGGTCGACAGTGGAGATAGAGAAGATCCAAAGAAGAGCGGCGCGTTTCGTCACAGGGTTATTTGGTAAGCGTAATAGCGTTACGGAGATGTTTAGCAAACTTAAGTGGCAGACTCTGCAAGAGAGGCGCTCTGCATCGCGGTGTAGCTTGCTGTCCAGGTTTCGAGAGGGTGCGTTTCTGGATGAGGTATCGAATATATTGCTTCCCCCTACTTATACCTCCCGAGGGGATCACGATCAGATAGATTCGAGGGCGCACGGAGGCTTTCCGGCAGTCGTTCTTCCCGCGAACCATACGCTACTAGAACAGGAAAGGGAGGTAATGACAGGTGCCCTCCGCCACACACCGTTGGGTGGCTTGCGAAGTATAAATGTAGATGTAGATGTAGAACAAGGGAAGTTGCTCAACATGTGCACCGGAGTCAAACTTATGTGGTGCGGGCTTGGACTCGATTCCAATTGACAGGTAGTGTTGAGGACTCACACCGCACATTCCGTCCACCTTAGACAGGAGCACAGGATGATCGGTTATTCGTATACGAACTACACCATAAAACCTATAGCAGCTGAAAAAAGCCAAATACATAATTTTAAATCCAAAATAGGTATGTTTATATAAAAATATACCAGCCAAATACAGAAGTATATGATCACCAATATACGATATATTTCGCTTATACAGAATTCGGTGTACGCTATAGCTAACTCGTTATAATTCAGGAGGCCCTCTGGAGTGCACTCTCTCGGTGCAGTCACTAACGGGAATTTCAGAAGGTGTTCCCATGTCTGTGTTTCACCGCACTCGCATTTGTAGTATCTGTATAGCCTCACCTTGTCATAAGTTCTTTGATGGCCCGTGCCCTTACGAAGTCGGTTCAACATTTCCCAGTATCGCCAGTCTAGGTGGGGCCCCTGCTGTAGAGTTTCCTCTGTAATAAGGGCTCCTGGATATTCTTCTTGCCGTAATGATTTCATGACAGTTCCAGCTGGTTGTACAGAGTATAAGAAACTTCGTCTAGATTCAAGCTTTTGGGGATGGGTTGGTGGTTGTAAAGCGGGGGACGCTGGTCGTTAATTCGTTTCTGCCTTTGTTTCAAGCTCAGGAGTGACCTCCTGAGATTTGGTGGGGCAGTACCCGATAATAAATATAAATGGTCCACTCTAGTAGATCTCAGGCAGCCAGTTATTTTCCTGCCGGTGTCGTTTAGGACCGTGTCTATTTTTCGATTGTGATGAGATCCTTCCCAAACTGGACATCCGTACTCAGCAACCGAAAATCAAGGTGCGAGTGCTGTGGAACAGAGTACTTTCGCTTTGGCACCACGCTTTGCAGATGTCAGTTTGTTGCCTATGCCATGTTTGTATTCTAGTTTTTGTCTTCTCGATATGTTTCTTATATGTTAGGATTCTGTCAGGAGTGATGCCCAGATATGTTGAATGGGGACAGTTGTTCAAGCACGTACCATTCCAGATGACATTAAGTCCTTTTCTGCTTCCCGGTTGTTAAGGTGAGAAAGACAGGCCTGCATTTTGCTGGGATTCGCTTTTGGATGATTAAGTCTGTAGTAGTTTGTGAGCCTTGTGAGGTCTTCGCTCAGGCCATTTTCAATTTTATTTGAAGATTTTGCTTGGTAAGCAATTGCCGTATCGTTTGCGTAAATAAAAAGACTGTTGAGTCTTTTCGCCGACAGATTGGTCACTAGTACGTATGTCGAACAGCAGTGGCGACAGCACACTACCTTGTGGCAACCCATTGTTCTGATTTCTCCAACTATTTCTCTTTTGTTGGAATTAGACGAAGAATCTTCTATTAAACAGCAGTATCCTAACAGTTTCTACTGATCTGTCGTTGTTTGTCATCAGATCTACTTTAGAGATGAGAGTTCTCAGGTTTGCAGTGTCATATGCTGCAGTTACGTCAATGAACTCTACTCCTGACGGAAGCCCACTCTAAAAAAATCTTCAATAAATTGAGTCAGGTTGAGAGCCTGACATGTGCAGAATTTCCCTGGTCGGAAACCTACCTGTTCTTCAGTCAGACAGCTGCCAATACAGTATATCCACCTATTCTGTTTATTATTAACCTTTCAAAAAGTTTCAGAAGCGAATGTTCTTGGAGTTATTTGAGTTCTTCCCAGGCTTATGAACTGCGATGGCCTTTGGGTGCCTCCATGTTCTGGAAATTTTCTCGATCGTCCATCAGCAACTAAAAAGGCTTCGCAGGCCGGTGTGGCCGAGCGGTTCTAGGCGCGTCAGTCTGGAACCGCGCGGCCGCTACGGTCGCAGGTTCGAATCCTGCCTCGGGCATGGATGTGTGTGATGTCCTTACGTTAATTAGGTTCCAGTAGTTCTAAGTTCTAGGGGACTGATGACCTCAGATGTTACGTCCCATAGTGCTCAGAGCCATTTGAACCATTTTTGGAAAGGCTTCCTAACCACTTTTTGGCATTTCGGACAGATTTTTAATTATTTCATTCCTTATGTCGTGAAGTCCATAGCTTTTCCTGTTTTCGAATGCTTATGGCTTATGACTCTTATTGGGTCTTACAAGAGCCGAGAGACATGAAAGAGAAGCAGTGGTTGAGAAGGGAGTGAGACAGGGTTGTAGCCTGTCCCCGATATTATTCAATCTCTATATTGAGCAAGCAGTGAAGGAAACGAAAGAAAATTCGGAGTAGGTATTAAAATCCATGGAGAAGAAATAAAAACTTTGAGGTTTGCCGATGACATTGAAATTCTGTCAGAGACAGCAAAGGACTTGGAAGAGCAGTTGAACGGAATCGACAGGGTCTTGAAAGGAGGATATAAGATGAACATCAACAAAAGCAAAACGAGGATAATGGAATGTAGTCGAATTAAGTCGGGTGATGCTGTGGGAATTAGATTAGGAAATGAGACACTTAAAGTAGTAAAGGAGTTTTGCTATTTGGGGAGCAAATTAACTGATGATGGTCGAAGTAGAGAGGATATAAAATGTAGACTGGCAATGGCAAGGAAAGCGTTTGTGCTGAAGAGAAATTTATTAACATCGAGTATAGATTTAAGTGTCAGGAAGTCGTTTCTGAAAGCATTTGTATGGAGTGTAGCTATGTATGGAAGTGAAACGTGGACGATAAATTGTTTGGACAAGAAGCGAATAGAAGCTTTCGAAATGTGGTGCTACAGAAGAATGCTGAAGATTAGATGGGTAAATCACATAACTAATGAGGAGGTATTGAATAGAATTGAGGAGAAGAGAAGTTTGTGGCACAACTTGACTAGAAGAAGGGTTCGGTTGGTAGGACATATTCTGAGGCATCAAGGGATCACCAGTTTAGTATTGGAGGGCAGCGTGGAGGGTAAAAATCGTAGAGGGAGACCAAGAGATGAATACACTAAACAGATTCAGAAGTATGAAGGTTGCAGTAGGTACTAGGAGACGAAGGAGCTTGCACAGGATAGAGTAGCATGGAGAGCTGCATCAAACCAGTCTCAGGACTAAAGACCACAACAACAACAACATGGCTTATGATCGATATCTACGACTTTTGAGTCAAAGAAACCGTGGGCTGAGTGCTCCAGAACCGAATTCGACGTTCGGAGAAGTCACAGGACTTTATGTGTCGTCTCAAACCGTTAGGAGACGATTGCATGATGGCGAATCTCCATTCCCGACAACCATGGCGAGCATCGCGCCGTACACCACAGCACCTTGAGCTGAGTTACAGATGGGCAAGAAATCATGCAGAATGGACACCACCAGGCCTGGCGTCGGTGTTATTTGCGGACGAAATTCTGACCTGTTTGTACTCTGATAATCGGAGACAACGTGTTTGGTGAGAAACGGCTAATATCGGACGCCTGCAAACTGTGTCCAATATGTGCAACAAGTTAGCGGTGGAGTGTTTTTCTGCCACGACACTACATCAGTCCGCTGTTCACGTGGTTGTTGACTGCAATCTCACTAGTCTGCTGTACAGGGAAGATATTCTGCAACCAGTAGTGGGACCGTATCGCCAAGATGACAATTTCATCTTGGTGGATGATAACTCGCATGCTCATCGTGCTGTTCTCGTTAACAAGTTCCTTCAAGCACCACAATGGAGTGGCCTACCTGTTTCCCTAACATGAATCCAATCGAACATGTGTGGGATCGGTTGAAACGAGATGTCTGTGGACGTTGACAACGACCACATACTGTGCGCGACTTGCGCAGAATAACCATTGGAGAATGAGACTGTTTGACCAGGACTGGCTTGATGATCTCGTCGATGGTGTGCCTCGACTGATTCAAGCCAGCATCCGAGAAAGTGTAAGTTCTGCGTACTGACGTCGCTCAGGAGTGAGGAGTGCTGTGAGATACCCTCCGCGGGACACAGATGATTTTGTCACTACACAAATTTTGGGTTTCGTGATTGTTTTTTGTTTTCCGTGTCGTGAATTTCGAAATAAAGGAGTAATGCAAAACTTTTCTGATGTGTGTATTTACTTTGTTTCAAATGACCAAGTAAGCTCGCCCGTCAAAACATTACAGAGTCCGTTTAAAGAGCGCACTGGTCGCTCTGCAAAGGTGTAAATGTCCGCCGCTCGTGGTCTCGCGGTAGCGTTCTCGCTTCCCGAGCACGGGGTCCCGGGTTCGATTCCCGGCGGGGTCAGGGATTTTCACCTGCCTCGAGATGACTGGGTGTTTGTGTTGTCCTCATCATTTCATCATCATCCAGGAAAGTGGCGAAATTGGACTGAGCAAAGGTTGGGAAATTGTACGGGCGCTGATAACCACGCAGTTGAGCGCCCCACAAACCAAACATCATCATCACAACGGTGTAAATGCTGTAGATCTGGTACCAAGCGGCCTTACAACCCTCCCTTCTGACTTTCGACATGGCAAAGACTGGTGTATTTGGGGCATCGCTTGTGTGGGATCAGCGCATTAAGGTGGGTCGACCTTCAGACTTCGTGGCAGAAAGGAGCTATTGCACCTGGATGTACCCGTAATTACACCGTAGGTGAAGACGCTCAAATTATTGATGCACCAGCGCGCACTCTCTAGACCGTCTATAAGGATTGCTGCACTGTTAGCAGCCCTGTAATACGATGTACGATCAGTGCTCGTAAAAAGGTACTAAACGATAGGAAGCCGAGAGCAGTGTCACGCCTCGCAAGTAGTAGTTTGATTCAAACATGACAAAAAATGATTCAAATGGCTCTGAGCAGTATGGGACTTAACATCTGAGGTCATCAGTCCCCTAGAACTTAGAACTACCGGAACGTAATTAACGTAAGGACATCACACACATCCATGCCCGAGTCAGGATTCGAACCTGCGACTGTAGCGGTCGCGCGGTTCCAGAGTGAAGCGCCTAGAACCGCTCGGCCACACCGGCCGGCCTCAAACATAGCAGATAGTGGTGCTGGCAGTAGAGAGAGAATACATAGCATTTAATTTACGTTAGAATTACGTAAAGTGTAGGGAGGAAGGGAGGGGGGTGGGAGAGCGGACGACGAAGTGGTGAAACGGGAATGGTACTCACAAGGCGCTAGCGAGCTCTTAGGTCCCAGAACGTTTGGTGTCCCGGAAAATTTATCATCATTAATTGGTTGTCAGAAGAAAAACTCCGCAATGGTAAATTTATGGCTGCAGGGTGTTGAAACGACACACACTGGATGGAAGCGGCCAAGCCTGTTTTGACGCCAACTGACTCCATCCTTCCACGGCCGCCCGAGGTAAGGCAACTGGCTGCCTAGCGGTACATAGCACTGCCCTGCATGACACTAACGTTCAGTGCGCTCAGAATCCCGTGTTAATCAGATCTCACCATTTTGCAAGCTTAAACGACTGTCAGGCAGCTAGTGGGCAGAAAACCTTCACCTTCTCCCGAAGTTAAAGGAGCGTCCGAACTGGAAACCGTACATGGTGTAGTAGAACACATGGGTAATGTATGTCGTTGGTGAGATGTGGAGCAGGAAACTGTTTATAACATTATGCATACTTGCCTCTGATGCAGTGACGCTTCCTAAGCGTTGAACAGTAGATATAAGGTCATTTATTTATTGTTATGTTGCTACTTGTTAAACTAGCACGTCTAGTATACTATTTGGACCGACAGAATAAAGAACTGATTACAGTCATATTTCATTTGTAATTATAAATCAAGCTTAACCACGTTAATGTTGTTTGATGACATTTCCACAAAACGTTTGGTGCTAATTAGCGATTATTACCGTATCGTAAAGTGTTTGGTTTTACAGATCATCCTAATGCGAGCTATAGGCCAAAAAGAGAGATGCAGGCAAACCGTATGGCGGCGCCTAAGGCGGCGCACCTGGGGCCAACAGCATCTCACATGTTGTTGTTGTGGTCTTCAGTCCTGAGACTGGTTTGATGCAGCTCTCCATGCTACTCTATCCTGTGCAAGCTTCTTCATCTCCCAGTATCTACTGCAACCTACATCCTTCTGAATCTGCTTAGTGTATTCATCTCTTGGTCTCGCTCTACGATTTTTACCCTCCACACTGCCCTCCAATGCTAAATTTGTGATCCCTTGATGCCTCAAAACATGTCCTACCAACCGATCCCTTCTTCTAGTCAAGTTGTGCCACAAACTTCTCTTCTCCCCAATCCTATTCAATACCTCCTCATTAGTTACGTGATCTACCCATCTAATCTTCAGCATTCTTCTGTAGCACCACATTTCGAAAGCTTCTATTCTCTTCTTGTCCAAACTAGTTATCGTCCATGCTTCACTTCCATACATGGCTACACTCCATACAAATACTTTCAGAAACGACTTCCTGACACTTAAATCTATACTCGATGTCAACAAATTCCTCTTCTTGAGAAACGCTTTCCTTGCCATTGCCAGTCTACATTTTATATCCTCTCTACTTCGACCATCATCGGTTATTTTACTCCCTAAATAGCAAAACTCCTTTACTACTTTAATTGTCTCATTTCCTAATCTAATTCCCTCAGCATCACCCGACTTAATTTGACTACATTCCATTATCCTCGTTTTGCTTTTGTTGATGTTCATCTTATATCCTCCTTTCAAGACACTGTCCATTCCTTTCAACTGCTCTTCCAAGTCCTTTGCTGTCTCTGACAGAATTACAATGTCATCGGCGAACCTCAAAGTTTTTACTTCTTCTCCATGAATTTTAATACCTACTCCAAATTTTTCTTTTGTTTCCTTTACTGCTTGCTCAATATACAGATTGAATAACATCGGGGAGAGGCTGCAACCCTGTCTTACTCCTTTCGCAACCACTGCTTCCCTTTCATGCCCCTCGACTCTTATAACTGCCATCTGGTTTCTGTACAAACTGTAAATAGCCTTTCGCTCCCTGTATTTCACCCCTGCGATCTTCAGAATTTGAAAGAGAGTATTCCAGTTAACATTGTCAAAAGCTTTCTCTAAGTCTACAAATGCTAGAAACGTAGGTTTGCCTTTTCTTAATCTTTCTTCTAAGATAAGTCGTAAGGTCAGTATTGCCTCACGTGTTCCAACATTTCTACGGAATCCAAACTGATCTTCCCCGAGGTCGGCTTCTACCAGTTTTTCCATTCGTCTGTAAAGAATTCGCGTTAGTATTTTGCAGCTGTGACTTATTAAACTGATAGTTCGGTAATTTTCACATCACATCTCACATAGTAGTTTAAAAACGCAGACACAAGGCACGCTGCACACGGAACGCAGGTCCAGTTTGCGAGCGGATATTGCGAAAGGAACTGCATGCAATGGACGTTTCCGATAACTCGCAGAAGTCCATTCCTTGCAGCGGCACATTACAACACAGAAACAGGGATGTAGCTGACTGGAAGGTCACCGTGTGCTCCGACAATCGCGCTTCGCTTCTTTTTCAAGTTATACAAGGCGTCGAGTGCATCTACGGCCAAATGTGAAGTTGAACCTGCTGTGTATGGAGAGTGTAGTTCAAGCCGGAGCTCCTTTTCTGCTTGGTAATGATTTTCGTATGATGACTTCTGCCGTCTCATTCGTTCCATCTTGCACATGGGCCCCGGAATATTTATTTCAACGTTCTCGGTGGTCAGGTGTTGCCCAAGTCCTGTATCATCATGATGAGTATCCTAAAGATACTGTTGTGTTCCAAGATGACAATAGCGGTATTCACAGGGCTCCATGTGCACTTCCCTGGTTTGACGAACACTCTCAATTCCAAAGAAAGTGTCTGGTACTATCTGGAAGATAGCAGTGAAGGTAACCAGCAATTACACTCCTGGAAATTGAAATAAGAACGCCGTGAATTCATTGTCCCAGGAAGGGGAAACTTTATTGACACATTCCTGGGGTCAGATACATCAGATGATCACACTGACAGAACCACAGGCACATAGACACAGGCAACAGAGCATGCACAATGTCGGCACTAGTACAGTGTATATCCACCTTTCGCAGCAATGCAGGCTGCTATTCTCCCATGGAGACGATCGTAGAGATGCTGGATGTAGTCCTGTGGAACGGCTTGCCATGCCATTTCCACCTTGCGCTTCAGTTGGACCAGCGTTCGTGCTGGACGTGCAGACCGCGTGAGACGACGCTTCATCCAGTCCCAAACATGCTAAATGGGGGACAGATCCGGAGATCTTGCTGGCCAGGGTAGTTGACTTACACCTTCTAGAGCACGTTGGGTGGCACGGGATACATGCGGACGTGCATTGTCCTGTTGGAACAGCAAGTTCCCTTGCCGGTCTAGGAATGGTAGAACGATGGGTTCGATGACGGTTTGGATGCACCGTGCACTATTCAGTGTCCCCTCGACGATCACCAGTGGTGTACGGCCAGTGTAGGAGATCGCTCCCCACACCATGATGCCGGGTGTTGGCCCTGTGTGCTCGGTCGTATGCAGTCCTGATTGTGGCGCTCACCTGCACGGCGCCAAACATGCATACGACCATCATTGGCACCAAGGCAGAAGCGACTCTCATCGCTGAAGACGACACGTCTCCATTCGTCCCTCCATTCACGCCTGTCGCGACACCACTGGAGGCGGGCTGCACGATGTTGGGGCGTGAGCGGAAGACGGCCTAACGGTGTGCGGGACCGTAGCCCAGCTTCATGGAGACGGTTGCGAATGGTCCTCGCCGATACCCCAGGAGCAACAGTGTCCCTAATTTGCTGGGAAGTGGCGGTGCGGTCCTCTACGGCACTGCGTAGGATCCTACGGTCTTGGCGTGCATCCGTGCGTCGCTGCGGTCCGGTCCCAGGTCGACGGGCACGTGCACCTTCCGCCGACCACTGGCGACAACATCGATGTACTGTGGAGACCTCACGCCCCACGTGTTGAGCAATTCGGCGGTACGTCCACCCGGCCTCCCGCATGCCCACTATACGCCCTCGCTCAAAGTCCGTCAACTGCACATACGGTTCACGTCCACGCTGTCGCGGCATGCTACCAGTGTTAAAGACTGCGATGGAGCTCCGTATGCCATGGCAAACTGGCTGACACTGACGGCGGCGGTGCACAAATGGTGCGCAGCTAGCGCCATTCGACGGCCAACACCGCGGTTCCTGGTGTGTCCGCTGTGCCGTGCGTGTGATCATTGCTTGTACAGCCCTCTCGCAGTGTCCGGAGCAAGTATGGTGGGTCTGACACACCGGTGTCAATGTGTTCTTTTTTCCATTTCCAGGAGTGTAGTTATTCACAGTTAGTGGCGAGAAGGAGATCCCGTTGGTGTTCCATCCGTTTGTTAATAATATTTACCACGACAGATATAGGCAAAAAAAATCCGCTGGTGCGGTTACCTTACGTCAAGGGCGTCAGTGATGGAACAGGCAAGGTGAAGTGATCAAACCAGTCTTCTGTAGTAGTCTGCCAGCCGGGGTGGCCGAGCGGTTCTAGGCACTGCAGTCTGGAACCGCGTGACCGCTACGGTCGCAGGTTCGAATGCTGCCTCGGGCATGGATGTGTGTGATGTCCTTAGGTTAGTTAGGTTTAAGTAGTTCTAAGTTCTAGGGGACTGATGACCTCAGAAGTTAAGTCCCATAGCGCTCAGAGCCATTTGAACCATTTTTTGGAGTAGTCTGCAGGATCCAGGATTTGGTAGGGCGGGCACAGAAAAAGCCGTGAGTACCGCAGGTGTATATGAGACTCAGTGTGAGTGTGGTGGCGCCTACTCTGCGAAAATCGGATGGCCTCTTGGCACCCACTGTAGGGCAGCTGAACAGATCGGCATCAATGGTGTACTGTCGTAGTTAGGACAGCCGGTCAAGATCCAAAAAGCACGAGTACGGCAAGACACCCGTGGATAAACACGCGAAAAATCTGAAAGGCATCTGGAATCGTGAAGCAGCGCGACAGCATCAGCAGAGAGGACTGCTACAGGATCCCGGCGTCGTGGCTGTCATCGATCCCGGTGCGGTGAGTCGCGTGTCGTGGCACGCGGGGCAGCGGTCTTATCGGACATCATCCTGCCGCCACAGTCTGAACTAAACAACCAGCGCAGGCGCAATAGGCGTCGTTCGTCCTCCTCTAATTGTAGGAAAACAGAAGTTTGTCGCTCATTTCTAGCGGACCACCAATCGCCAGCGAGCCGCGCAAGCCAAGTGTATGAAGGTCATTCCGTAAGTCATGACAAGTGTGGTAAACCTCGTGATAATGCAACAGTATGAGAATTCCACGATGTGCACTTAAGCGATACGACAGTCTGTACCTGAATAGCAACATTAAATGGGGTTCGAGCACGGGAGGTCACGATAAAGGTTCAAATGAAACACACGCAGTGAAATTCTGTGTAAATTTATTATGCACGAGTACAAATGGAACAAAAATGAATCAAAATCAACTATTGTGATTCTGAATAGTAGCCCAGTGCATACAGACAGCGTTGCCAATGATGGGGAAGGCGCGGAAAGTCATTGGCATTGCCATCAATGTGTCCCACCTGCCGCCGAAATGCTGTGAGGACATTCGCCCTATTCCTAAAGCGAAGCGCCTCCCACGCAACGGTTTCCTCAGTGGTGGAGTGAGGTCGAAGTCGCACGGATTGAGATCTGGTGGGTAGGGTGGGCGGGGGAGGATCCATCTTTTAGCACGACCAAGCTCACTCTGAATGTTTCAGACGTTGGTAGCGAGCCATGTTCGCACGAGGTCGCAATCTATCTGTTGGCTTCGGTGATATTTGCCGCTGGCTTTCGTATGTGTTTACTGCGATTACGGTGATGCCAAAGCACGATATACCATAGTTGCCATGAGTTATGGAATAACCTTCGTAATCGGTAAGTCAGGAGGAAAGGTACGTGCTTTAAGAGATCATAGTATTGCTGACTCTGAGAAAAAACTTCAAATGAATGTATGCCATTTCTTTACATGTATTCGACATTCAGCTGTATGAACATCACGATTGTACGTTGCATGTCCTCCTTCACCAGCACTCACATGCGATTACAACCAAAGCGACATTAGGCTACGCACTGTTGTGTTTTCTGACTATTTCAGCACGTCGGAGCTCCTACACAGTCCATACGGTCAGTGACAACACAGTACCTCACTGAAACGTATGCTGGACGTTGTATTAGTTACCGTGGAGTCATTTCTAGGCACCCGAGATCACCCTATCTTACTCTATTAGATTATTGATTCAGGATTGGTTGAGGATCAAAATGTACAAGTGCAGAGTGGACACAGAGGAGGAACTTCTTGCTCGTATTTTACACTGAAGAGCCAAAGAAATTGGTACACCTGCTCAATCTCGTGTAGCGCCCACGCGAGCACGCAGAAGTGCCACAACACGAAGTGGCACGGACTCAACTAATGTCTGAAGTAATGCTGGAGGGGACTCATACCATGAATCCTCTAGGGCTGTCCATAAATCTGTAAGAGTACGAAGGGGTGGAGATCTCTTCTGAACAGCACCTTGCGAGGCATCTCAATAATGTTCATGTCTGGTTAGTTTGGTGTCCAACGGAAGTGTTTAAACTGAGAAGAGTGTTCCTGGAGCCACTCTGCAGCAATTCCGGACGTGTGGGGTGTTGCATTTTCCTGCTGGAATCGCCCAAGTCCGTCGGAATGCACAATGGATATGAATGGATGCAGGTGATCATGTAGGATGCTTACGTACGTGTCACCTGTCAGAGTCGTACGTAGACGTATCAGGGGTGTCATATCACTACAACTGCACACGCCCAACACCATTACAGAGCTTTCACCAACTTGAACAGTCCCCTGTCGAAATGCAAGGTCCATGGTTCATGAGGTTGTCTCCATACCCTTCCACGTCCATCCACTTGATACAGTTTGGAACGAGACTCGTCCGACCAAGCAACATGTTTCCAGTCATCAACAGTACAATGCCGGTGTTGACGGACCCAGGTGAGGCGTAAAGCTTTGTGTCGTGCTGTCTTGAAGGGTACACGAGTGGGTCTTCGGATCTGAAAGCCCATATTGATGATGTTTCGTTAAATGGTTGCACGCTGACACTTGTTGATGACCCAGCACTGAAATCTTCAGCAACTTGCGGAAGGGCTGCCTTCTGTCCCGTTGAACGATTCTCTTCAGTCATTCTTGGTCCCGTTGTTGCAGGATATACGAGTATTTTCGGTCGTAGGGATGTCGGAGATTTGATGTTTTACCGGCTTCCTGATATTCACGGTACACTCATGAAATGATCGTACAGGATAATCTCCACTTCATCGCTAGCTCGGAGACGCTGTGTCCCATTGCTCGTGCGCCGTGTGTAACACCACGTTCAAACTCAATTTTTGATAACCTGCCATTGTAGCAGTAGTAACCGATCTAACAACTGCGCCACGTACTTGTCGTCTTTTATAGGCGTGCCTACCGCATCGCCGTATTCTGCCTGTTGACATATCTCTGTATTTGAATACGCATGCCTGTACCAGTTTCTTTGGCACTTCAGTGTATATACAGCGTAGGTAATATACACAACTAAACAAAACATTAAATCACAATGTTTCATATATTATCACCTTCATTTGCACTGTTCCCCAATGTTTGCTTTAGTTTCCTAGAAAACTTTTAAGAGCAGGACAAACATTCATACGACGTTTTTTTGTTCAGAATCACTAATACTGTCCCCCCTCAAAGCATGTACCTCTCATTCTGACTCATCTGTATTCCGCCTCTCTCTGTTCTAACACCGACCAGTGGTATTTTAGGGCGAATGAATATTCTAAGAGATGTGATGACGATAGTCTTTTTTCGATATCCTTAGAAATAAGACAGTGAAGTACCCACTTCCCAGCTAATTAGTCTATGCCCCGAGGAAGTGTGGTGAAACACGGGGCGAAATATTGGTTGTTTTAGTATTTTAGCATCTGAAGTATTTTCAAGATGCGCCAATACATCCAGAAGGATTATAATGATATCGAGACATTGCTTCCGTTTCAATCTCCGGATTCAAAGGCCGTTTAACGGCTAACTCAGAGTATTTCGCTTTATCTGATTACTTCATTAATATTTCGATATAAAGCAGTTATCTTGCTCCGGCCAGCCACGTCGCACCCTCCTGCTCTGAGCATGGCCACACACTGCTGCGTTCAATCCTCTGATACCGGCCGTCGACACTCATCACTTGCGTAATGTCGGTGATACGCGTGACGTCATGAGTGCGCAAACAGAGACAGGGCGTGTGGCTCTGCAGTGCTGAGACTCATTTTGGGTAAAGGCTTGCGATATAAATGGCGGTGGAGCAGGCAGCGTGCTGGGTTCGGATCCCTGTGTGGCCGGCATTCGGGATGGCCGCGGGGGTCCAAACAGAAACTTTTAATGCTATCCAGTGTCGGCCGAAGGTGTCGCTCAAACTGTTACGCCAGGACTTCGAGAATTTGTTATTGCACAGTGCCTCCATCACTGTTGAGCGGTTTTGAAGATCTTCTGAGCGCCAACAATTTAGACCAGATTTGGAGTGTGGAATACCGATGATTTTAACTCTGAGACGTGTTCGCTCATGCCATTTGCTAGCTTTGCCCGTCGGTAACTATTTCGCCTGTGGTATATTTTGTAGACTGTGGAAAACGAGAGTGACGGGCTTGATGCGAAGCCGGCCGGTGTGACCGAGCGGTTCTAGGCGTTTCAGTCTGGAACCGCGCTAGGCGCTTCAGTCTGGAACCGCCCTAGGCGCTTCAGTCTGGAACCGCACGACCGCTACGGTCGCAGGTTCGAATGATGCCTCGGGCACGGATCTGTGCGATGTCCTTAGGTTAGTTAGGTTTAAATAGTTCTAAGTCTATGGAACTGATAGCCTCAGATGTTAAGTCCCATAGTGCTCAGAGGCATTTCTGAGCTTGATGCGACGATCTGTCTTAAGCCCTAGACGGCGGGATTCTCTCAGGCGAACGCTGTCAGTATTTACTCTAGTTTTGTGCTAGTTTCTGAAATGTAGATTGTGGCTATAGACTGACCTCTAGTGTAGTCCGAGACCTAGACTGTGTAAAGAGCTCACACTTTAGTTCTGACTTAACGAAGTCAAACAATGTAACGAGGCGATAATAAATATTATTATGGTACGTATTTTGCACATATTAAATTTCAGTAAGCGGTTTACGTCTCTCATTTTGATGACATCATGGATAAAAAGAGCTGAGTGGCATCCGAAGGTTGAATAATCCCCTTGGTATTAATAAGCTGACCAGCATGCTTTCTTCTGGCTGTGTAAAAATAGCGGCTACTGCATTCATAAAATTCTATTTCGTTTAATCACACAATACTCATTAGAGAGGACTCCGTGCTGCAGTTTTGTTTCTTCTGACATCAACGTTTAATAAATTAGACATCCTTGTTGTATTTGATCAAGTGTTCCTGATGTACTACGTTCAAAGCCGGGTAGCTCCCTGCAGTAATGCAATACAGACATTCTGAGTAGGGAGAATACCAGCGGTTAGTCCAGTAATGGTCTGACAGAGACGCACGCTGTAGAAGTGTATGGCTGAGACACATAGGCCAGGGGACACACCTCGCTATGAAGATAAACTTTTAGCCTACAGACGGCTCGCACGTACGTAGGCCAGCCATTTGTCCACGGGACCGAACAGGAACGGCACTCCCGACGTTGAGTTGATCGGCACGGCCACGGCGACGGGCACTCCTGACCGCCACGCCAGCTCTGGTGCCTGACCGCAGCTCGTGGTCGTGCGGTAGCGTTCTCGCTTCCCACGCCCGGGTTCCTGGGTTCGATTCCCGACGGGGTCAGGGATTTTCTCTGCCTCGTGATGGCTGGGTGTTGTGTGATGTCCTTAGGTTAGTTAGGTTTAAGTAGTTCTAAGTTCTAGGGGACTGATGACCTAAGATGTTAAGTCCCATAGTGCTCAGAGCCATCCAGCTCTGGTGCCTGCTGGGCGAGTGTGCGAGCCACGAGCACGGCCGCCGGTGGCGGCGACGGCACCACTCTGCCCGCCGCCCCCACTCCTCGCCTACTTCACTTCCGCTCTCATTTCTCTCACGTGGATATGGATGAGGCTGACAATAAGGGCGTAGTCATTGAATGCTGCGAAAAATTCAAGTGCCTCCGGGGACAAGATTTTTACATTTAATTATTACATATTTATTTCTCCTTATCTATGTACGATAATTCGTAGTATAAGTTATTAAACATTGCTGCTGTTATACTATTGCGGTTCCTGCTGTGCTTTACAAGCTTTATACACAAGTTGCATTAATACGCCACTTCAGTTGTCCCTGGAGAAGCGACTTCCAGTTCCCATCACGAGGAGATGGGCAAACCCACTACCTATGAATGTCAAGCCTGAGTACCACAGAGACATACCAAATGAGACCTGAAAAGCTCTGTTTGAAGTGTAGGCGGCAACGACGCCTACGGTGACTTTATCGTATCTGAAAGAGACATTAGAAAACGTGATGTGTCAATACAACAAGGAATACAGCACACAATTTACTATCATAGTAACCTATCTAACTCACTTCAGAGAACGCACGTAGTGCAAGTTTGGATGCAAATTCACAGAACTGCACGAAGTTGCTCTGAGGCGACAAAATTCGTGGCACATCTCCTAATGTTGCGGCGGACCGCCTTTTTTCCGGCGTAGTAGAGAAACTCGACGTGGCATGGACTCAACAAGTCGTTAGAAGTCCTCTGCGGAAATATTGAGCCATGCTGCATCTACAGGGTTATTACAAATGACTGAAGCGATTTCACAGATCTACAATAACTTTATTATTTGAGATATTTTCACTATGCTTTGCACACACATACAAAAACTCAAAAAGTTTTTTTAGGCATTCACAAATGTTCGATATGTGCCCCTTTAGTGATTCGTCAGACATCAAGCCGATAATCAAGTTCCTCCCACTCTCGGCGCAGCATGTCCCCATCAATGAGTTCGAAAGCATCGTTGATGCGAGCTCGCAGTTCTGGCACGTTTCTTGGTAGAGGAGGTTTAAACACTGAATCTTTCACATAACCCCACAGAAAGAAATCGCATGGGGTTAAGTCGGGAGAGCGTGGAGGCCATGACATGAATTGCTGATCGTGATCTCCACCACGACCGATCCATCGGTTTTCTAATCTCCTGTTTAAGAAATGCCGAACATCGTGATGGAAGTGTGGTGGAGCACCATCCTGTTGGAAGATGAAGTCAGCGCTGTCGGTCTCCAGTTGTGGCATGAGCCAATTTTCCAGCACGTCCAGATACAAATGTCCTGTAACGTTTTTTTCGCAGAAGAAAAAGGGGCCGTAAACTTTAAACCGTGAGATTGCACAAAACACGTTAACTTTTGGTGAATTGCGAATTGCTGCACGAATGCGTGAGGATTCTCTACCGCCCAGATTCGCACATTGTGTCTGTTCACTTCACCATTAAGAAAAAATGTTGCTTCATCACTGAAAACAAGTTTCGCACTTAACGCATCCTCTTCCATGAGCTGTTGCAACCGCGCCGAAAATTCAAAGCGTTTGACTTTGTCATCGGGTGTCAGGGCTTGTAGCAATTGTAAACGGTAAGGCTTCTGCTTTAGCCTTTTCCGTAAGATTTTCCAAACCGTCGGCTGTGGTACGTTTAGCTCCCTGCTTGCTTTATTCATCGACTTCCGCGGGCTACGCGTGAAACTTGCCCGCACGCGTTCAACCGTTTCTTCGCTCACTGCAGGCCGACCCGTTGATTTCCCCTTACAGAGGCATCCAGAAGCTTTAAACTGCGCATACCATCGCCGAATGGAGTTAGCAGTTGGTGGATCTTTGTTGAACTTCGTCCTGAAGTGTCGTTGCACTGTTATGACTGACTGATGTGAGTGCATTTCAAGCACGACATACGCTTTCTCGGCTCCTGTCGCCATTTTGTCTCACTGCGCTCTCGAGCGCTCTGGAGGCAGAAACCTGAAGTGCGGCTTCAGTCGAACAAAACTTTATGAGTTTTTCTACGTATCTGTAGTGTGTCGTGACCATATGTCAATGAATGGAGCTACAGTGAATTTATGAAATCGCTTCAATCATTTGTAATAGCCCTGTATAGCCGTCAGTATTTGCGAAAATGTTGCCGGCGCAGCATTTCGTACATGAACTGACCTCTCGATTATGTCCCATGTCGGGCTTCTGGATGGCCATTAGCTCGAGTAGTCCAGAATGTTCTTCAAACCAGCTGTAAACAATAGTGGCCTCGTGACATGACATCGTTGTTTGGGAACATGAAGACCATGAATAGCTGCAGATGATTCCAGTCAATGATCGGTTCAGTTTGACCAGAGAACCCAGTTCATCCCATATAAACAGAGTCCACTCCATTATGCAATATCCACAAGCTTTCACAAAGCCTTGTTCACAGCTTGGGTCCACGGCTTCGTGGAGTCTGCACCGCACTCGAATCCTACCATCAACTCTTGCCAATTGAAATCGGGGCTCATCTGACCAGGCCACGATTTCCCAGTCGACTATGGACCAGCCGATATGGTCACGAGCCCAGGAGATACAATGCAGGCGATGTCGTGCTGTTGGCAAAGGCAATAGCGTCAGTCGTCTACTGCCATAGCCCATTAACGCCACATTTCGGCGCACTGTCCTAAAGCATAAGTTCGTCGCACATTCTACATTGATTTCTGCGGTTATTTCACGCAGTCTTGCTTGTCTGTTAGCAGCGAAAACTTTACACAAACCAGCTGTTCTCGGTAGTTAAGCGAAGGTCTTCGACCACTGCGTTGTCCGTGATGGGTGATTATGCCTGAAATTTGGTGCTCTCGACACACTCTTGACACTGTGGATCTCGGAATACTGATTCCGCTCACGATTTTCGAAATGAGATGTCCCATGGGTCTAGCTCGGAAAACTTTTCACATAAATCACATGAGCACAAATGACAGCTCCGCCAAAGCACTATTCTTTTATACTTTGTGTACGCGATGCTACCGCCATGTGTATATGTGTATACCGCTGTCTCATGAGTTTTGTCGCCTCAGTTCACGTTGATACTCCCAAAGAAATTAACCGGCCGACCTATTCGCTACGTTTTCGGCGCCAAAGTAAAGTTGAAGACGACACATCATCGTCAACTCAGGAACAAAGATCATAGTTTTGTATAGACCGTATCAATTTGTGCGCAGAGAGCGAGGAGGGAATCTGATGAAAGTTTAATGCGTGGACGATAAATCGTACTATTTTACGGGCGCTAAATGGCGTCTCAGTGTGTCAACACAGAGTGTAGGATCTGTAGACGGCAGTGGAGTAGCTTTTATTGCATCACATTCGTAACAGATGGCTGATACCGGCTTTCAGTAAGACGCTGATACAGCCACGGGCCATGTGCCCGCCTGTGCCAGAGGGGAGATCAGCAAGTACTGTGGGCCCTACGATACATACCGTAGTGTAGGCTAGTGTGGGCCAGGACGGAGCAGGCAAGGTAACGCGAGACGACACGAAACTTGCCACGCCACTGTAAAGGCGCGGCCCGGGCCGGACATCCGCATTGGCGGCGTTTAATTTGCGCCGCCGCCGCTGACATTCCAGCAGACGGCCGGCCTCTGCCGCACGCACACAGTCTACATGCAGCTGCCTTCTGCTGGAGCCACAGGCGCAGAGCGGCGACACCTACACGGCGGCATTCGGCAGGTAAGAGCCGCAGCCACAGGCGCCGTGCGCGCCCTCGACAGCCACCGGCTGTGCGGACCGTGTACTCGGGAGCCGTCGGCAACTGTTCAGCAGCCGCGGGCCGGATTGTCGAGTTCTGAATATCTTGTACAGATCTTGTCGATGCCCAGAGCGCCTCAAATCTACATCAGCATCAGTACACTTCAAGGACCTGACGGTATGTGGCGGAGTGTACTTCTGGTACCACTAACTGTCCCCACACCTCCCCTGTTCTACTCGCGAATGGCGCATGGGAGGAATGATTGTCAGTCAGCCTCTACATTAGCTATAATTTCTCGAATGTTCTCGTCGCTGTCATTTTATGACCTGCATGTGGCAGGAAGTGATATTTTGTCCGGGTCCTAATATCGTCGCCGCGCCTAATTTTGCTCCCTTCGGAATTTTCGGTTTCCACAGTTGGTAACAAATGTTTAGTTTTCCATTGAATTGTTGGGAGAGTTTGTTGTGTGGAGCATGCGTATCTTGCGTGTGCGAAGCAATTCATTTTTTAATACTGAGGTGAGTTGGTGTAGCCGGCCGCGGTGGCCGAGCGCTTCTAGGCGCTTCAGTCCGGAACCGCGCGACTGCTACGGTCGCAGGTTCGAATCCTGCCTCGGGCATGGATGTGTGTGATGTCCTTAGGTTAGTGGGGTTTAAGTGGTTCTAAGTTCTAGGGGACTGATGACCTCAGATGTTAAGTCCAATAGTGCTCAGAGCCATTTGAATTTGGGTTAGTGTAGCAGTCAAATTAACAGCCTGTAATTCCTAGAGTGAGCACTGATTTGTGTTAAAATATAGAGCTGTATTTCAGTAGTGTGTTGTAGTTTATGGTGTGTAATCGTTACAGCCAAGGGTTTGGTCTATGTTGCTGTAGCCGCAATAAATCTGAGGACGTTCGTAATTTCGTCCCCCGTGCAGTTCCTATTTACGTTCCGGGGACAAAATTTGGAACCTTTGTTGATCCATTATCGACTGTGGGACAACGGCTGGCATGTATTTCTTGATGCAATAATTTACCAACAGTCGTATGTATTGTAGAAAATTACTTAATGAACTTCTTATGTACTACCAGTTTCGGCCTGAAGATGGCATCAATGTAATGCCGAAACTGGTAGCACGTAAGAAGTTCATAAAATAAATTTCTACAAAACATACGGTTGTTGGTAAATTATTGCATCAAAAAAATTTGGAACTATTATTAAACACTGATATTATTTGCTGTTGGTAATGATTACATTACTTTTTTGATGTGGGAAAAAGCAAGGGGAGAGAAATGCTTTCGTAGCATGAAATGCTTAGTTTGTTATCACGAAACACGCTGTTTATCTACACAGACATACAAATTCTATTGGTAAACATATTTAGATAATGAAGAAACTCGCAACGATTGTTCATTCAACATTCAAGTGACCGACAGTAGTGAAACTCACTGGCAATGTTAGAAAGGAGAAATACATTTGAATTAGTTGTACTTTAGAAAATTGTTGTGGTGTACGAAATTACGAACACTTTTTTTGTATTTTTGTTTTTGCAGTGTTAGTGTATATGTCAAAACTGGATTTAGTGTGTTACTGCAATTTAATTGTAAGTTTCCTTCAAGTGGAGCATAAATTCGGGTATATATACAACAATCTGTAGACTTTCTTGACTCATACAGGTTGTAACGTGCCAATGTGACGAAATTTATGCCCCCTAATTTAATCTCCAGACATTTTAATAAATCAGTCTCCGTGATGCCTAACGCTCTCTTGAAGCGACTGCCACTCTTCGTTCAATCAGCTCTGTCTTTTCTACCGCTCCTACCTGGTAAGGGTCCCAGACTGATTACCAATACTTGAGAATCGGACTATCAAGTGCCTTATGAGCCACTTTCTTCGTGGATGACTTACATTTCCTTAAGATTCTTCCTATGAATCTCCGTTTGGCGACCGCTTTTTCTACTATTTGTATCATGTGGTCATCGCACTTAAGGTCGCTCTGGATAGTTATTCCTCGATACTTCATGGTAGATACTGTCTTATCAGTAGTGTAGTTGTGCAGTAGTGGATCTATTTTCCTATGTATTCGCAATATGTTACATTTAACTACGTTCATGGTCAACTGCCGGAGACTGCACCATTTATCAAACTTCTGTTGGTCAGTTTTCTCTCGGGCGTTATTACTTTCTTACAGACAACCACATCATCTGCGAACAGAGTTAAGGAGACTTTCCGACGTTTTATACTAGATCATTTACATACATTGTAAACAGTAATAGTCACACTTCATTCGGGTACTCCGGAAATTACCTCTACGTCTGGCAAATTTTTTCCATTAAGAGCGACGTGCGGAACTCTGTCTGCAAGGAAGTCCTGAATCTAGTCACAAATCTGGTCCTAAACTCGATAAGCTACTATTTTTTTTCTCACTAGACTGCAGTGCAGTAGGTGTGAAATGCCTTCCTGAATTCAAGGAACACGGCGTCATCCTGAGCGCCGTGTTCTCCAGATTTTCGTTCTACAGAAACGTCATAATTTTCTAAGGTAAAGCGTTTTCCATAATTCTGCAACAGATCGACATCAGCGATATAGGCCTACAGTTGTATGCATCTGTGCTAAAATACTTCTTGAAAACGGGAATGACCTGCGCTTTCTTCCAGTCGCTAGGTATCCTTCGTTGCTCCAGCAATCTATGATGAACTGTTGCTAGAAGGGGAGCAAGTTCTTTCGCATAATCTTTGTAGAATCTGGCAAGTATCTCATCTGGTCCTGATGCCTTTCCCCTGCTAAGCGGATTGTAATTCCACGATCAGAGTTCAAACTCGAGCTTTCCGAGATTAACATCTCTTTCGCCCAGAGACGGCTATCTGCCAGGAACAAATCTGCTTCCCGTATAGTGGCGTCATTGGTCAGGTGACGTTGCTCCGAATTGTAACTTCTATCGGCGGTCAAGCCACCTGGAGAGTGCTTCTCGCTTGCGGAAATATAGGAAATCGGTAATGCCGCTCTTCCATACCCACCCCCTCCACCTCCCCCAATGGGCGGAGATTGATGGGTGGAAGAGGAACGGAGATCACCCCCAGCATCACATATTCCCTGAAGAGTTATTTCAGGTTGGACTTCTTTGAAGACACTCTATCTCAGGTACTTGTTTCCAGGTAGCACTCATGTTGGGACCTTCGTCTCTGTTAAAACTTTTATTGCAGATACACATTTCTACCCTTTCTTTTATTATGCAATCCCGGTAGGCCGGTGTGCAAAGGACTCTTCGTTTTCTCAAAGTTATGCACTTGCGTAAGGCTATGTTCCCCTGTCGCTGATTTCTCAAGGTTTCTATACTTGATCTGCCGTGCATGTTCAGTGCGGCACCCTGCTGTGGTGCGGGTTCTCTCCCGCACGTAATTTGCGCTACATTCACTTGGCACACGGTACATACCAGATACTCTCAAATCCAGGCGGTCTTTCACTGGACACAGCAAAACCGTAATATCTTGTTCTGTTTCCCGGGAACATATGAAGTGCACCGTACCAGAGGAGCATGTATTACATCTAAGTACGTAAGTACTACAGCAAAATCGGTGAGCAGGTGAGTGCACGCTTCTTGTCAGATGTAGCTGCAAGTGGTTGTATGTAGATATTGGCGGCGTGTCGTTCCACAAAAGGAGAAGTTAAATCTCTCGTGTTGTTGGTTGGTTGGTCGGCTGTTTAGGAGAAGCGGACCAAACAGCGAGGCCATGAGTCCCATCGAAATAGGATTGGATTGGGTTGTTTGGGGGAAGAGACCAAACAGCGAGGTCATCGGTCTCATCGGATTAGGGAAGGATGGGGAAGGAAGTCGGCCGTGCCCTTTCAAAGGAACCCTCCCTGCATTTGCCTGAAGCGATTTAGGGAAATCACGGAAAACCTAAATCAGGGTGGCCGGTCACGGGCTTAAACCGTAGTCCTCCCGAATAAGAGTCCAGTGTGCTAACCACTGCGCCACGTCGCTCGGTCTCTTGTATTGTTTATTATTGTTACTTCCGTCTGTCACTAGATCAATGTAATGAAATTAGCAGCGAAGGGAAACTGAAACTATTCACGACGGACTCGATAAGTACAGGACTGGACATCTTTTGGCGCTGGATCATCTTCGACATCGAGTCGACCAGTGCAACTTTTCGCAAATGAATCCTCAACGGCGCTCGGCCTATTTAATAACTTTCATCCCAAAGAAACTATCCCATTTCCGTGAGACGTGAGTAAAGCACACTTAATTATTTCTGCACTGTACGAGGGCTGTTCGGAAAGTAAGGTGTGATCGGTCGCGAAATGGAAACTACCGTGAAAATCAAAAATATTTTATTTGCAACAATTAGCTACACCTTCTAGTTACTTCTCTACATAGTCCCCGCTCCGACTTAGACATCTGTCGTAGCGTTGTGCCAACTTTCAAGTACCCTTGTCATACAAGGCAGCCGCCAGTGCTTTCCTCTAGTTCTCTATACTGGTCTATAGCTCGTTGTCTCTTCAGGAGCTTCTTCAAAACCCCTACAGAGTGCGGCCGAGAATTGTCATGAAGAAGGAAACGCACGTCACTTGTGTTACGTGGGCTGCTTAATATCAGGAGAAAACTGTCACCAGGCCCTCATACTTGGCGGGAGACACTGTTTTCTAGATGTCTTTTCGTGCTCACTGTGCGCTCAGAACTGAAAAGAGTGACGTGACCCGGATTTTAACTGTGGTTTCCATTTCACGCCCGATTGGAACTTACTTTCCGGACAGCCCTCGTACGTCACACCCGATCGATAAATACAGCAATCTGGGTGAGCGAGGATTTTATTGCAGTGCTCCGCAAACTCACTTTAAGCATTTTTAGCCGCGTGAATGCGATGTTATTCTAACAGAAAGTGCAGTCCTCTGCGCCTGGGGCACTGAATGCCTATGGCAAGTTACAGTGGTTTCATTAGCGTTACTAGCAGTTACCCTTATAGGATTCCAACCTAGCCTCCGTAAACCATGACAGGGCACGACGCTTCTCTCTGACCACAGCCCCCTGTCACGCTTCGCGGACCCTCGGAACGAATCTGGAGCCTTCTCCTTCGTTTGTCTTCTCCATGCCTGGATACCAGAAGCACCAGTTTGAGTTGTCAACTCGCTTTGTGGAGTGTTGAGGAGTGTGTCTCACGTTTGCTGTGCAGATGTTCAAGCTTCCCCTAAATCGCTCAAGAGTGATTCCTAAGCCAGCAGACTGGCTGATGCAGACTTCTGTCTGGTAACCAAGAGTTGTGCGCTGCCACATCTCCATCGTTTGCTGACGAATGTCACACAACGGAAATTCCTCCCGTTAGTGAGGTTACAAGCGACAGCCCGTTCCTTTTGTTCACCGTTCCACAGAAGTGTATGGAGAATAACGAATGGGATATCATTTATATGAAAGAGAATGGATAAGGAAAAACATCGTATGAAAGACGAAATAAGTTCTGCGTGCTGTGTACCGGATAAGAAGAACAGATGAGTTGTAATGGAAAGTACGCGTGTAGCCTTCAATTTTCTGGTGACCTTTTACTGTTTTGCTCTATTTCACATAAACTGCAACAGAACATCTGGAAAGACGCCTGGAAATCAATTAAAATAACGTACAATTGTGTGTACTCAATGTATCGTAAAAATGTACTAATCAACTAGAAGTAGTTGCCAGCACTTTCGGAGAAACAAGAGAAGCAGTTGTGATTTTATATTCAGGTCAGTTGATGACAGCGACTGCACTGGTGAGATAAGTGGGAAGGAAGGTCAGTCAACCAGAAGGTCAGTAGAGACTGGGCGCAAGTTCGCACTTTGGAGATTATGTCGGTTGCGGATTTTCGATACGAAGAATCTCAGCCTTCACTGTAAGCCATTTAGGGGTAGGGGGAAGCCACGGAAAAACTGAATCTGGATGCCCTGACGAGATTTGAACATATGTCCTTCCGAATGAAGCCCAATGTCTGCCTTGACCACCTCGCTACCCGAAGGAAAAAAATGGAAGAGTAAAAATTAAATAGGCTTATTTTAATCGGATGAACAAAGTATACGACCACCTACCTGCAACGGAATGATAAAATTCAGTGTGCATTATCAGCACTGACTTTTGGCAGTGAGAAGCCAATTTTTTTGTTTGGAAATTGAGGTTTACGTCATATTCAGAGCACTTGAGACACTCACGGTGGCAATTGCTGGGAAAAACAAGAGAAAACTAATCAAACGGATCAGGAAAGAGACCGTAGGAGAAGGCATAACTGTGACCGGAATCAAAATGAAATGAGAGAGGATGGGAACTGTGGCCTGCCAAGTAGATATTAGGTGGAGCGAAGAAGTTTTCTGCTGGATGCCAAGAGTTAAGGAAAGCCCGGGACGACCACGTGTAAAAGAGACGTCTGCGGTAGGTTTATCCGCAGACTTGTGAAGAATGTGACCTTCTCTACATCTACATAATTTCTCCGCAGTCCATTGTACGGCGCATGGCGTACAGCTGCAGAGGTGGATGCAGCGAAGGGATGCCTCAGGAAACATGTACAAGTGACATGGCCCCACGTGGCTGATGTTTTTCGATGATGATGAAGAGTGCTAGTCATTTCCTTCCCTCTCCACTCGCGAACCGGAATTCCGTCCCGGACCAATATCGCCGTTCCACTGTCGTTGTTCGAGTGAGGCGAGGTGTAGGAGATGTGCCGGCCGTGGTGGCCGAGTGGTTCTAGGCGCTACAGTGTGGAACCACGCGACCGCTACGGTCGCAGGTTCGAATTCTGCCTCGGCCATGGATGTGTGTGATGTCCTTAGGTTAGTTAGGTTTAAGTAGTTCTAAGTTGTAGGGGACTGATGACCTCAAAGTTAAGTCCCATAGTGTTCAGAGCCATTTGAACCAATTGTAGGAGATGTATATATGTATTTCCTGAAACTCAGGAATGTAAATTTTTTGTACCATCAGTATATCCACATCCGACGCGTATATCATGTCCCTAAACAATTGCTGTTTCACGGGCGATCTGATGGTATTTAAGTTCACTTTCCCTATTCTGTATGCCTGGGTTCGAATAGCTGTCATCTCCGCATGATTTTAAAATGACGAAAATTCACCGTATCAATAGTCCATTTGCACATGCGCAGAGAGTCGCCTGACGGACTTGTCCCTGCGGCATTAGGGTTCTTGCGATGCGGACGGATGCGAGTCCCCACCAATAGAAGGGTCCGCATTGGTGAATTCGTCGTCCTGCTCATCCCAGATGATATTATTGGGGTGCTCCAAATTGCCCTGTGCGGCATTGATGTGTGGCATCTGTGGATCATTCGCAGCTTTAGACTCCGCCGCAGAAGGGGTATCGGGCCCCTGAGCGGATGCGTCGTCTGAACGACACGATATCTTTTCACTGTCCGAAATCATATGGTCAGCGACGTCCGAAGCTTGTGGTTCCAAGTCAGACAGGTCCATAGTGTTAGACTCATCTGGGCTCCCAAGAAGAGAAGGGAGCGTCAACGCAGAGATTCGTCGGCGCTTCTTGCGGCGCTTGGGCGAGCGTTGTTTGCGGGCCTCTGGTGTTTGCGAATCTTGTAACTCCTGCTGTCTCGCCGCCGCCACAACGCCCTGGGGCCGTTCCACTTCAGCTTCCATGCCTAGCATGATGCTGTCATCCTCTTTCTGCACCACCTGTAGTGTCTGGGACTGGAGATTGGTCGGAGCCATTCCTTCTTCAGTGGGGCCCGAAGGCGCCGCAGTCAACGGCGGCGTTGGTTCGATAGTGCGCTCCGACCTCGACGTCACCTCCCCGCGAAGCGCCGTCAAGTAAGTCAGCGGCAGTGACGTTGGTGTAGCCGGATTCTGGAAGTCTCCGCTGGGGAGTTGCACGAGTCTCCTCTGCATACACGCAGATCGAAAATGTCCTTTACCACCACACCCGGAGCATGTCCGGGGCTGTCCATCATAGATGACAATAGCTCTACAGCCGCCGATGTTTATGTACGAGGACACTTGTTTCGTAAGGGCAATACGCACCTGTCGGACACCATTGAGCACTGGATACGTGCTAAAACTTGCCCAACGTTCGGCCGTATGACTAATACCTCTGCCGTATGGCTGGAATGATTCAATGACCAATGATTCGGGAACCTCGAAAGGCAGCTCGAAGACTCGAATCGTACGCACGCCCAGGCCCGAATGAGCTACTAAAACTTCACCAATATGACCATCGGAGTGTCGGCACTGGAATCCTCGTTTGGCGGCTTCAATGATTCTATCGCATGCTGCGTCATCAGTCACCTTTACGTAAAGAGTGCTCCTCACGATTGCTAAGTGAATTCCAATAATTTCCGTGTAATTAAGATGCACTTCGTCCCTCAAGAAACGTTCGATTTCAAAAGCCTTCCGTCTTGCATACTCGTTACAGAACGTGAACTGTATCGTGGTTTTTCGGAAATTGTGTGCCACTGCGTTCGATTCAAACAGTAACACACGCGAGTAACAACGGTGTAAACACTGCTTCTTCCGCGAACGTTCGCAGCCGGGACATAAACAAGTCCGAGCTGCTCCGCGGCCAAAGGCGGACTGCTAAACCAACAACACATTGCTGATAATAAATCATGGCATGTTAGCACTTGCTGGAAACATTAATCGTAGGTATGTTATTGATTGAAATTTAATTATAACAAATTGTACCAAGAACAATGGGTTTTTGGTGGATCTTCAGTGTGTCGCTGCCTTCAAATAGCATACTCTCATAATATGCAAGTTACTATAATTTTTTTCCACGAATATGATGTTTTTCATTATTTTATTGGAACGAATCACACAGTTAACAACGGGTTTTCCAGTGATTCTCAATTTGCTGGTGCTCAGAAACAGCATATATAAGTTTAGGCTTGAAATGAATGCCAATATGGCGCCTCACAACTCTGTGTTCAAGGGAGATGGCGTGCATGTGACGTAGGTGGCATTGTGCCATCTCATTGGTCAACGCTCAGACGCACGTTCAGAATATCTGACACGCTAGATATTGCTCTGCACGTTCGGAAAGACTCTCGAACGTGCTATTCCACGCTATGACGTCAGAAACTCGGCACGCTCAACGCTCAGCGTTCTGATGCACGGTCCGTGTGCCGACGGCTTTACGCTCGTGGACGAGCATTTGGACGGCCACAGTAATGCGTGTATTCAAAAGTGTCATCTCGCGATGAGAAAAGGCCGCTAAGGGTGGAAACATACCCGTGGTCATAGACAGACCACCACACCGCAAGGGGATTGATACGTGGCCCTAGTGGCGAAAAGGAACAGTCATCTCACTCCCATGCGGATCGCTGCAGAGCTTGCAACCGGTACTGATATACGCCCCTCTACCAGAACCATTTCGCGGCGATTAAACCAGGTTCGTCTGTATGCTTGAAAGCATGTTAAATACATAGCATTTCAACCACATCATCGTCGAAGAGTTTATTAATGTAGAGAGCATGCTGGTTAGAGTCAGCTGCAGTTGTCCAGAGTGTTCTCCTTTCTCCGACGAATGCGCCAAGTGATTCTGGCCACCAGTTAATGTGGAGAGAGAGCGACATAAGGAGAGAAAGAGGGGGGGGGGGGAAGGGGGGGACGTTACACAGCAAAGAATGTTGATGAAAGTCGTTGGTATGCCTAGGGACTATGGTGTGCGCAGGCATTATGCACAATGGCCGATCACCGGCTGCGTATCTTTACGCGAGGTACCGTTAATGCACTGCGGCATTGCAGGGAGATTATAACTGGATCATGTCTGTCTGTTCAGGTGTGTGAGAGGTCCTGACTTTCTGTTTATAGACGACAATTCCCGCCCATACAGAATCAAATGGTTCTAATGGCACTGAGCACTATGGGACTTAACTTTTGAGGTCATCAGTCCCCTAGAACTTAGAACTACTTAAACCTAACTAACCTAAGGACATCACACACATCCATGACCGAGGTAGGATTCAAACCTGTGACCGTAGCGGTCGCGCGGTTACAGACTGTAGCGCCCAGAACCGCTCGGCCACCACGGCCGGCCACACAGAATCGCTGAAGTGTTGAACACAGTAGAAAGCGGATCTAAAACCCTAAAAAGCAGCCATGTTTCTCAACGAACATCCCCTGTCCGAACCGTGCAAGTAGTGAAAACTGCCTTGAGACAGGAGTGGGACAGTATACTCAAGAGCTCCTCAATAGTTTCGTGCAAACTGTGTATTAGTGGCCGGTGAGGGCGTATTCCATCTTGAGATTCCGATATCGACCTTTATGTTGGGAGTCTGACTTGCGTCAACATGACCGATATTTACGTGTTATCCTCCTTTACGTTTTTCATATTAGGTGCGTTGTGCTGTCACCTACTGCCAGGTACTCCAATTCAGCTACCTCAGTAGTCATTAAACATCATGAGAGAGCGCAATGGGCGCTCCGCGGAACTTTCGGACTTCGAACGTGGTCAGGTGATTGGGTGTCACTTGTGTCATACGTTTGTACGCGAGATTTCCACTCTCCTAAACATCCCTAGGTCCACTGTTTCCGATGTGATAGTGAAGCGGAAACGTGAAGGTACACGTACAGCACAAAAGAGTACAGGCCGATCTCGTCTGTTGACTGACAGAAACCGCCGACAGTTGAAAGTGTCGTAATGTGATTGGCAGACATCTATCCAGCCCATCACACAGGAATTCCAGACTGCATCAGTATCCACTGCATGTACTATGACAGTTAGGCGGGAGGTGAAAAACTTGGGTTTCATAGTCGAGCGGCTGCTCATAAGCCACACATTACGCGGGTAAATGCCAAGCGACGCCGCGCTTGGTGTAAGAAGCGTAAACATTGGACGATTTAACAGTGGAAAAACGGTCTGTGGAGTGCCGAATCACGATACACAATGTGGCGATACGATGGCTGGGTGTGGTTATGCCGAATGCCCGGTGAACGTCATCTGCCAGCGTGTGTAGCGGCAACAGTAAAATTCGGAGGCGGTGGTATTACGATGTGGTCGTGTTTTTCATACAGAGGGCTTGCACCCCTTGTTTTGCGTAGCACTACCACAGCACAGGCCTATATTGATGTTTTAAGCACCTTCTTGCTTCCCACTGTGGAAGAGCAATTCGAGGATGGCATCTTTCAACACGATCGATCACCTGTTCATAATGCACAGCCTGTGGCGGAGCGGTTACCCGACAATAACATCCCTGTAATGGACTGGCCTGGACAGAGTCCTGATCTGAATCCAATAGAACACCTTTGGGATGTTTTGGAACGCCGACTTGGTGCCAGGCCTCACTGATCGACATCGACACCTCTCCTCAGTGCAGCACTCCGTGAAGAATGGGCTGTCGTTGTCCAAGAAACCTTCCAGTGCCTGATTGATCGTATGCTTGCGAGAGTGGAAGCTGTCATCAAGGCTAAGGGTGGGCCAACACCATATTGAATTCCAACATTACCGCCGGAGGGCGCCACGGACTTGTAAGTCATTTTCAGCCACGTGTAGGGATACTTTTGATCACATAGTGTATGTCCTATGTTTCTTGGTGTCTATCATTGCCTGTGATTATTCCTATCCAACAACGTCACTGTTCCTTAGCAATTGTCAGACGGTATAAGAAGGGCAGCATGAGCTCGCTTAGAGAAGCCTGGAGGCGTAAGAGACTGGAGGCTGTTTCAGAGCCTGGACAGGTGTGGAGGACGTGCGGGGCGTTGCAGGATGTGGTTTCTCCAGCGGAAGCCGCGCTCGGCGCTCGACCAGTGTATATATACATACACACACATGCTCAATATACACACATGGCTGGCTATCAGGGAGGAAACGGCGGCAAGCGTGGCGAGGCTGCGCGCGATACGACACGATGCACGAGACACGGTGCGATAGCACAGGCGACTCTGTCGCGCACTGGCCGGGGCAACTAGAGGAGAGGAGGACAGGTCAGGCTGGGGTGCTGCTGCATGAAGTGGGCCTGCTGCCGGCAAACTCTCTCTCTCTCTCTCTCTCTCTCTCACACACACACACACACACACACACACACACACACACACACACACACACATACACGCGCACACAGCACACACATACACGCGCACACAGCACACACATACACACACACACGTGGAAACTGGTCACAGAAACAGTAAGCGTACAGTGATTGATGTGCTGTTACGCCCGTTTTTTTATTTAGCTATCCCAAGATGGCTTCTTCTTGTATGGCCATGTGCGGAATAGCGATCGTGTGTAGTTGTTACCCCAGTCGTAAAACACAAATATTCCTCGCGATTTTTAAGTGGTAATGATATTTGCAGTAGTGAATTGATGATATTAATAGTAGACGCGTTTTTCCCATGTTTATAAGAAATTTGAAAATGTTTAATTACTAAAACCGACGTCACCATTCGTGGTATTAAAAATCAATAATACCTAATTGCATGTTATATCAGTCACCACCGAAGTTACTAATCGAAGTTCTTCTACCTCTTCTTAAGCTGTTGTATTAGAATCTTAAGCTGTTGCATTAGAATTCCCTTCCTTTTGTTGCAATCTCAGCCACTTGAGAAATTGGTGTAATAAGTTATAACTGCTTTAGATAGGAATAAATCATCTTCTTCAATAAATAATGTCGAAGACGATCACAAGACATTGCCTTTCAATTCACAAGTTCACAACAGTAAACCGAATTAATTATTTTCTGCTAATATATGCCACATAGCAACTGTAAATGTACTCTCATGAGCTATTAACGCGTAACAGACTATTTTCAAACAGGTATACACTACGTTATATCATTTCACACCCGGTTATTGATTAATTTTTTATTTATTTATTTTCTTCGTTACACTTGGAGATGCGAGAAATGCAGCTGCGGTCGTCTATACTAATAATAAAACTGTAAAAATGTCACGTCTGTGCACTGAAAATATTTGTCAAAAACTGATTGCGGCTGATGTAGGGAGTGTAACAGAATACGACAAGATTATCTTAAAATATTTGTCTACCTGTTTGTTTGTCTAATTGAACACGATAACCTCCAAAACTACGAGGCAAATTTACATGGAGTTTTCACGGGTAACTGGGGTGTAGCGTGGGCCAACGTATAACATTATTTCGTCAAAATCCGATGACGAGAAAAAAGATATACTTTAAAATTGTAGGAGTCTGCTCAGCTTAGTAGTTTGATGTTTACCTCAGCAACACGACCAAGACGGCGAAATATACCACAGAACCAATAGATGGCGCTGTTATTTATATTATTATTATATGATTTCTTTCGTTTCTCAGACGTTATGTCTGGTTAAAAATGGAAAGTGACGCGAACCTTGATCAAGTGTGACTTCCTTTTAACTGTACGGTATATGTTACATTGCATTTAGGAACTTTCGGGTAATTGAACATGTATCAATAATTACAGATTTCTGTAGTTGTATATATACATTTGGATGTAGTTGTATTGCGTTTATGTACTGGTGGATATTGTGTGGTATGACTCCTGTACTTGATAGTATAATTGGTATAATGTCAACTTTATCCTGATGTCACATGTCCTTGACTTCCTCTGCCAGTTGGATGTATTTTTCAATTTTTTCTCCTGTTTTCTTCTGAATATTTGTTGTATTGGGTATGGATATTTCGATTAGCTGTGTTAATTTCTTCTTTTATTGGTGAGTATGAAGTCAGGTTTGTTATGTGGTGTTGTTTTATCTGTTATAATGGTTCTGTATAATTCGTATTCATCATTCGCCAGTACATTTTGTGGTGCATACTTGCAGTACATTTTGTGGTGCATACTTGCATGTGGGAACGTGTTGTTTTATTAGTTTATGTTGTATGGCAAGTTGTTGATGTATTATTTTTACTACATTGTCGTGTCTTCTGGTGTATTCTGTATTTGCTAGTATTGTACATCCGCTTGTGATGTGATCTACTGTTTCCATTATTATTACTATTTACCTCAGTTAACAGTACTGTCGTCTTAAGGTAACATCAGTGACGGAATTTACCGATGCAATCTTATCTTAACAAATACAAATTAATATTCAATTTACTTGGCAGGATAGACGGATTTGGTGATTTCGCTTCTTATATTAAAAATTTAGCGGTATTGCTTTGCTTCTTTCGATACAATGGGTTGATCATAAATAACTTTTCCGCTACCAGTCACGATTTTCTTTTATTCATATATGACGCGTCCCGGGATACGATTTCCGTTTTCAAGTGTGTATTTGTTTGTACTCCGTCATTTTTACGTAATGTTTTCAATGTGTGATCTTCTGCTTCATTTTGTTGAACCTCAGACTTCGAAAACATTACGTAAAACTGACATAGTACAAAGAAATACACACTTGAAAATGGAAAATATTTTGCCAAAACTGAAAAAAGTAAAAGAAAATAGTGACTCGGAGCAGAAAAGTTATTTGTATACAAACCCATTGTTTTCACAGTCGCAGGCTTAAAAAAATTATAGTGGATAAAATCAGATTCCTTTATACATTTCATTTATATTTAAATTATTGACCATAAAATACGAGTTTATTGAGTTTCCTTTGTGATTTGGGCGCCTACTTATTACATTTTGATTTCCTTTCCCTTACGCATAAAAAATCTACAAAACGGTCGAGTCTTTTCATGACACTATGTAAGTAGGCTGTTTAGATTTTTATATTGGTAATGCCACGTAGCGCTCTGTATGAAAATCACTGGCTGTGCTGTGTGCAGTATGTGGCTAGTTTGCATTGTTGTCTGCCATTGTAGAGGGGCAGCTGGATGTGAACAGCGCGTAGCGTTGCGCAGTTAGAGGTGAGCCGCCAGCAGTGGTGGATGTGAGGAGAGAAATGGCGGAGTTTTGAAATTACATATATTATGACTTTTGATGATATTAAGTTAAATACAGTGTTTGTTCTCTATTAAAATCTTTCATTTGCTAACTATCCCTATCAGTAGTTAGTGCCTTCCGTAGTTTGAATCTTTTATTTAGCTGGCAGTAGTGGCGCTCGCCGTATTGCAGTAGTTCGAGTAACGGAGATTTTTGTGAGGTAAGTGATTTGTGAAAGGTATAGGTTAATGTTAGTCAGGGCCATTCTTTTGCAGGGATCTTTGATAGTCAGATTGCGTTGCGCTAAAAATATTGTGTGTCACTTTAGTGAATGTTTGAGTACGTTCAGTTTTGCTCAGCTGTTTGAAAAGCAAATAGTGTAAGAGGTTTATCAGCACAGTCGTGTATAACTTGTTCTAAGGGGACGTTTCATATGTCGACCCTTAGCCGAGGATACTTCACTGGAATCTTCTGATTTTTTCTTGTAGTTTGTGTAATTAGTGTAGCTTTTGTTTATTGCTAGCGCGTAATTATAGAGAGAATTTCCTTTGTAGTTGTAGTTTTTCATTGTTGTACTGTAAAACAGTTGTGGCATGCATGTAGATTTGCACCAAGTATTTCGCAGCTGCGCTTGCAATTAACTACATATTATTTTCAGTGCTATGTTAATGTGTTCTCTTATTTTAGCTATTCGAATTGTGCTTTTCTGTGTTATCGTGTGAAATACTGTGACAATAATGGCGTGTTAAAAACGTAACACTAGGCTCCAAAGTAAAATGAGAAATAATAGTGACGACGAGCGTAGCTTATCAGCACTACTGGGTAGTGAATTAACAGACATTCGAAGTAGTAATTTGGTAACTGTGCATAGGGAAATGGAGCGGGCGGCAAATAATGGTGTAGACAGTGAAACAGGTAGTGAACAGGGAAGCATTATCGATCGATCGGTCGGCAACAGCTCCCCTCAGGAATCCGAAATGACAGAACACAATATTGCAAATACTGTAGACTTAGGTTTTGGGTCCTCACCGTTTTCTCAAATGAGTCAAGACACATTTTCTGCTTGTCAAAATGTGAATGTTGCTGGTACAAATGCACTGCCGAAAAGCATAGAGAAACAGATTCCAGCCACTAATACATTATTATTGCAATTAATGCAACAAATGGAACAAAATCAGAGACAAATGGGACAGAATCTTCTAAAGTTAGACACAATGGAACAACATCAGAGACAAACACAGCAAAAGCTTCAAAAGTTAGACACAATGGAACAATACCAGAGACAAACACAGCAACAGTTAGACACAGTGGAACAAAATCTTGAAAAGTTAGACACAGTGGAACAAAATCTTAAAAAGTTAGACACAATGGAACAAAATCTTCAAAAGTTAGACACCACACTTGAACAAACACGTGAAGATTTAACTACTGAGTTACATAACATCGAATCGAAATGTCAAAAAGTCTGTAATGACGTAAAAACACAAATTTGTGAGCATTTCCAACCTATTTTTTCGCGTCATGAAAATGCATTACAGAATCACGAAGCAGCCATAAAAGAACTGCAAACTATTGTTCATGAAAATCATGAGACCTTGCAAGCTAAAATGGACTCAGTTGCATCTACCGATTCGGTTACGCAACTTGCAAAAACTCAGGAAAACTTAAAGGACACAGTAGATACTCTGAAAATTGGTTCAGAAAGACACATGGAGGAAATAAGTACACTATCGGAGAAAGTAGCCGAACTTTCGGATCAGGTCACTAACTTATCTACAAAGGTAGATGATGATCTGAATGACACAAGACCCGTAGCCTTCACTGACACAGAAGAGTATGAACAAATAAGAAAATTCAAGCAAAATCAAAATCAAATCAATACACAGTACAAAAGAGAAATCCGGGAAGTACAGATCAGTTGATGCAGGTAATACAAGAATTACATATTTCAGAGGACACTCGCGCTCCAACACGGGAAGAGGAACTTAGAAATACGGAAAAGCCACAAAATAATAACACAGGGCATTTCGGTAATTATGAAAGGCATTGGCAAGGTACACCGAATTTTGAGATGGAACCGCCGACACGACGTAACAATGACCGATATGCTACTCGCCGACACGATGATTTTGACTATAAGCTGTTCATTACTACACGTAAATTCAAAACGTTTAAGAATTCTGCCAACGACATTCATCCACAAGCATGGCTCCAACAATTCTCTCATTGTTTCCCTCCCAACTGGTCATTGG
Source organism: Schistocerca cancellata (assembly GCF_023864275.1). NCBI lineage: Eukaryota > Metazoa > Arthropoda > Insecta > Orthoptera > Acrididae > Schistocerca > Schistocerca cancellata. Next base: position 174,514,340 of record NC_064632.1, read on the forward strand.
AGCACAGATTAGAATTTATGTGTGGCTACTTGGAGAATGAACCAGCTGTAAGAATGCGATCGGTCATTCACGATTGTCACAGTGAAGGAGAATTTTATCATGCCTTCTTCTCAGCGTATTGGTCTCAAGCTACACAAGACCGAGTAAAACATAGCATCATAATTATGAAACATTTCGAACAATCTGAATTTTCCAGTCTTGTCAAATATTTTGAAGACATGTTGCATAAGAATCAGTATCTTTCAAACCCATACAGCCCCTCAGAACTCATCCGCATTTGCTTAATCAAATTACCTGAACATTTACGGCATATTATTTTGGCAGGACGTTGCAAAGACGACATTGAAGCTTTTCAGGGACTGTTACAAGAACTAGAAATTGACACTGACAATTGCGTAATGCGAAAACAGGAAAACAATCATTACAGGTCACATCCGTCGCAATTCCGCGATGAAATAAATAATAACTGGACACGACAAGGCTATTCTCACAACACAAATCGTGACCAAAACAGACACCACCCATATGACAACCACTGGCAGAGTAATAGTTACAGAGAAAGATCGCATTTCCGTAGTATTGAATATGACAGAGATAACCATAGAAACAGACAATATGGTAATCAGAACTATTATTATCAAGGGAGACAGAATAATTTCAGATGCAACAGTTCAGCGCGCAGTTACGATTCAGGGAGAAATTCTCCACCACATGACCGACACGAAAGAAACTGTGTAAACTACCGACAAAACGACAGACCTGAATTCCATCAGAACTGGCGAGCTTTAAACAGAGCTGGGCCCTCTCGGCAAGGCGAATTTGTGGAAGTTAGGCCTCCTAATCCCAATAACGACGCGCGGCAACAAAGAGGCAGACAATGACTCGCACCACAGGCATACACGTGGGCCGGCTGGCTCCGAGAAAAATAACATTATATCTGGTACTGCTAATGAGATTTTCATGCAACATTTTGGTTTGCTTGAGAGTGGATTCTGGATTTGAAGTACTTTCTGTGAGATACAAGATGAGACAGTAGTTAGTTTATGTGACAGCTACACGATTTTATCACGATGCTACTAATGAGTGACAATTTACAATATTGCTCTTGCGGTGTATCTGTTTTATATTTGCACAGTTTTTCTGTATTATTCTGGAAAGTAAAACATGTTTAATAGTAACTTTTGTGGTACAGCTACAATGAGACAGCCTTTTCTGTAGCACAACAATACGTTACAGCACAGTACTTTCTTCATCACGGCAATAAGCGTAATAAGTAAGATATCTATACGCAAAGCATTTCACTTTTGTTTATCATGAGGTAAGTACATTGACTTCTGCAGAACTTAGCTTTTGGAGGACGATAACTACGACACTTCCACAGAGATTATCTTACAGCAAGACGCACATTTAGCGCTACAGGACACGTATTTGAGTGATTAATTTTGTACTTAAAACATTTATTTTTCAAGATTTTTTGAATTACAAAGAAAGTTTTCCGTGATACATTTCATTCCATTGCTGTAATCTGTAACACCTGAGGGTATAATTACATTAATCCTCAGGGGGGTACACGCCTACTTTGTGTACCATGTGTTTGGCAAGCACAAGGAGCCCTAGCTAATATGGTATTTGCTTATACAACTTTACACATCGGTACCATATTTCTCTAACACAAATTACACAGCTATCTGATCATTTAACTGAGAGAGACAAACTTTTTTATTACGTCAGTGACAGATGTTTACGTGATTACACCGTTGGATAACTTCACACTTACGAAATTGTATGTTGTCTGTACTTTGTGAACTGTTCATATTTTTTTCAGAACCATTGTGATAGTACGAGAGCTTTGAATGATGTATTTGGTATGGGATCATGATTTTAAAGTACATTTGAGGTAGATGACGCTATTGAAATGAGCAGAGAATATTTTTTATGGTTTGAAATTATTGCAGAAAGCTACGACGATTTTGAGATTTGACTGAGGTGTTATGATGTTATTTTTACGACGACAATGTGTATTATGCTGTTGAGGTATGTTTATGTCAATAAGATGATGCTACCATATATGAGGAATGTGATTACGTGTTTATATGTATATGAATAATGAATAGAAGTTAGGGACTCTTGACTTGTGAAAAAGGATGTTGGAAACCAAGAATCGTACTTTAAGAGTTATGAAATTTGTGTAAATGCGTGAATGTATCACAATGCTGGCGAAATTTTTTTTGGACACTGTTATATTCATAGGATTTTGTTTCTACACATTTGCAACGCAAATTCTTGACTTGTGAAATATTTTTATATGAGACTGTCACTGTAGCGGAAACTGCTGTCGTAAATATTTCCGTAAGAAAGCTGAGTGACCACCTGCACGTAATGCGTTTTGGGCACGCAGCTGTGTCAGACGCCGGGAGAACAAGTCATTAGTGAGTGCCTCGTCAGAAGCACAGGTAAAAAAAAAAAAAAAAAAAAAGAAAAGGAAAGGGGAGGCCATCATCCTCGCCATTGACATTCCTTTAGAGAAAACATTGCAAATGCGACACCCTCATTACTTGGAAGGATACTTACATCTGCACACCTGATTACGACAAGCGTCTTTCTACGAGAGTTGAGAGAATTTCTACTAACTTATGAAATGTCACATGACTATTGAATGATATTTTTATGCTTTGCTTTTCGTAGTTGCTTATTTCATTTAATATCTGGTTTCCAGCTGTGTTGCAGCATTGCTTTTATAAAATAAAATGCATTTGCTAATGTGACCACTTTCTGTCAACAGATCTATTAAATAATTATTTTATGATCCACATTCTTCGAAAAAGGAGCTCTTGGAATGGAAAGAACAATAAGAAGGGACTAGGAACAGTAATTGTATACATAATTTTCTTTTCAAGTACATGGTAATATTATTTTACAATATGTTGTTGTGGTGCACCACTTTAATTACATAGACATTAAGATGTGAATAGACATTTCCCTTGTCTGCATTGTTGTTTTTACTGTAATATTTTATCTGCTTGAGCTATGTCATGCTTAGATATAAGTTATTTCTGCTGCTGTTTGCCAGGCATAATGCTACTAAATTTCACTTTGTATTACTCTGTTAAGCTAGTTTTACTATTGATTTATTTTTATTGTTGCTGCACATTGGCTCATATTAGTTGTAATGTTGCATTGCTTGGTAATTTAGATTTACTGTAGCTTGCTTTGCAATTTTCCATTTTTTTATGCATTGCTGTTTGTGTTAATTTGTTATGTGCTGCTGCATTGCCTCGTCCCTTAGTTTAGCATCTGAGCTCAGTAGATTTAAGTTAGCTTAAGAGGGGGTAGCCTATAAGACAATGAGTTATGATGAATTGGAAGAAATGCATTGAGAAGGCAAAAAAAAAGTAGTGTACAGTGGAGAAAAACTATTTTTGACAGAGGATGTGAACAGAATACAGAAAGCAGGCTTAGATAGGACTTTTGGGAATAATGATGAACGAAAGGAGATCTCCATGCAAAATACTGCAGTAAAACAAACCCTGTCCTTTCCTTTTGTGTCATCCCTCTATATGTTTGTGTACCCTTGTGTATTTGTGTTTTTCCTGTCTTTATATGTTTATCTGATAAGACTTATGTTGTAGAATTTTTCTAATACTAAGCTATATTCACTACGATGAGGAATACTGTTATCCTCAAATATAATTGGCATTAATAATATGTTATTTACTTTGTAAAGATGTTAGACATTATTTATTCTGTTTTGTTTTAATGCTCATGTGTGAAGTTGATGTTTCGAAAGTGATTCTGATCTTTTATTTTTGTACTCATGTCATAATTCCTGTAACACTGATGTATATGTTTATTTCTATTCTGTTGTAAAGCCTGTACTACAAAATGTTACCTGTATTGTTATGTTTTTAATGATGTATTTTGTATTTTTGTAATTGTATTCTTATGTTATATAATTGTAATTGACACCAGTTCATCATGTTATTAACTTGTAAGCATTCATTTCACTGAACACGTTTCTGTTGGTCATAGTATATGGACAATATGTGAGAAGTAGGGACTGTTAGTGTTTGCATGTGTGTTAATAATTCAGCAAGGGACTGGATAACAGCATTGCTGGTTCTAAGGACAATTCCAAAAACTTTGTGAGTGCACAAGTGGTGGTTATGGACTTGCTATATTATCTGCAAGACTCTTCAGTGGTGATTGTGCACCTGTACAGTCACAACAGATGGCTGCTGGCCATCTCTACAAGGACTACAGTGGGTCTGCATCTTTAATGACCCACCAATACCATACTCTCTACCAGGACTACAGTGGGCCTGTCCACAATTTCTACAAGGACTGCAGTGGGTCTGCACCTCTGGTGGCCCACCAATACTCTCTACCAGGACTGCAGTGGGTCTGCTTTGTGATGACCTACCAACCAATATTCTTCAAAACGTCGAATGACTCTGCTGTGGGTTTGCTCTGTTGTGGCCCATTACCTGTCAGCATGTCAAGAGTCAGCACTGTCTTTCCGTTGGAAGGACACCACTACTTCTTCAAGACTGCATGGAAATCCACTACTTCTGTGTGCAATTTTTTTTACTAATGAGACTTTGTGAAAAAAAAACTGTAATTACTATTATGATGAATGATCTGGACTGTCTTTATGGACTGTGAGAAAATTTTAGCTTTTGACCAACATTGTATTAATAAGTGTGTGCATTTGATATCTTTCTTACTGTAATTATGAAAAAATTTTTCAAATCTGTATTGGCCACTGCCCAAAAAAATTTGTAAAATTTTTTGTGGTGAGCATGGGGGCTATGTAAGTAGGCTGTTTAGATTTTTATATTGGTAATGCCACGAAGCGCTCTGTATGAAAATCACTGGCTGTGCTGTGTGCAGTATGTGGCTAGTTTGCATTGTTGTCTGCCATTGTAGAGGGACAGCTGGATGTGAACAGCGCGTAGCGTTGCGCAGTTAGAGGTGAGCCGCCAGCAGTGGTGGATGTGAGGAGAGAGATGGCGGAGTTTTGAAATTACATATATTATGACTTTTGATGCTATTAAGGTAAATACAGTGTTTGTTCTCTATTAAAATCTTTCATTTGCTAACTATCCCTATCAGTAGTTAGTGCCTTCCGTAGTTTGAATCTTTTATTTAGCTGGCAGTAGTGGCGCTCGCCGTATTGCAGTAGTTCGAGTAACGGAGATTTTTGTGAGGTAAGTGATTTGTGAAAGGTATAGGTTAATGTTAGTCAGGGCCATTCTTTTGCAGGGATCTTTGATAGTCAGATTGCGTTGCGCTAAAAATATTGTGTGTCACTTTAGTGAATGTTTGAGTACGTTCAGTTTTGCTCAGCTATTTGAAAAGCAAATAGTGTAAGAGGTTTATCAGCACAGTCGTGTATAACTTGTTCTAAGGGGACGTTTCATAACTAGAACGGCTAAAAGACTGACGACTATGCGGTCCTTGAATTGAATGAAGATCATGAGGTGAGACTTAGTGTGGCTTCTGAACTTCAGGCTTTTTAATTTGCTCTTTGGAAGCTCCTTTCGACAGTGAGGCGCTACGTATCTCTGACCGAGAGTGTCGTAGATTATTTTGGTCCTCCCTTCGTGATATACTCTGAGGAGACAAAAGTCATGGGATACCTCCCAATATCGTGTCGCATCTCCTTTTGCCCGTCGCTGTGCAGCATCTCGTCGTGGCGTGTACTCAACAAGTCCCTGGAAGTCCTCTGCAGAAACACTCACTCATGCTGGCCCTATAGTCGTACGCAGTTGCGAAAGTGTCGCCGATCCAGGATTTTTTTCACCAATTGACCTCTCGATTATGTCCCAAAGTGTTCGATGGGATTCATGTCCGGCGATCTGGATGGTCAAATCATTCTCTCGAATTGTGCAGAATGTTCTTCAAACCACTCGCGAATATTTGTAGCCCAATGACGTGGCGCAGTGTCATCCATAAAAATTCCATCTTTGTTTGATCACATGAAGTCCATGAATGGCTGCAAATTGTCCCCAAGTTGCCGAACAAAACCATTTCCAATCAACGATCGGTTCAGTTGGTCCACAGGATCCTGTCCAGTCCATCTAAAGGCAGCCCACACCATTATCGAGACACCACCACCTTGCACAGCGTCTTGTTGACAACTTCACTGCACGGCTACGTGGGGTCTGCACCACACTGGAACCCTACCATCAGCTCTTAGCAACTGAAATCTGGACTCATCTCAGTAGACCATAGTTTTCCAGTTGTCTAGAGTACAAGCTACACGGTTACGAGCCCAGGAGAGACAGTGCAGGCGATGTCGTGCTGTTAGCAAAGGTATTCAGGTTGGCCGTTTGCTGCCATAGCCCATCAAAGCCAAATGTCGTCGCGCTGTCCTAACAGATACGTTCAACGTACGTTCTACTTTTATTTCACGCAGTGTTGCTTCTCTGTTAGCTCTGACAACTCTACGCAAATGCCGCTGCTCCCGAGCGTTATGTGAAGGCAGTCGGCCACTGCGTTGTCCTTGGTGAGACGTGATGCCTGAATTCGGTATTCTCGGTACACTCTTGACACGGTGCATTTCGGAATACTGATTTCCCTAACGATTTGCGCAATGTTATGCTCCATGCGTCTAGCTCCAACTACCATTCTATTAATTCCCATCATACAGCCATAACCAATTCATAAACCTTTTCATGTGAAACACATGAGTACAATTGACAGCTCCACCGAGGCACTAACCTTTTATACCTTACGAACGCGATACTGCTGCCCTCTGTATTTGGCATATCGCTATTCCATGATTTTTGTTGCCACAGTGTAAACACCTCAGATAGTTAGTCAGTCGCACCTGGAGGGGTGCTCAGCCGGCCTAGTAACTAGAGACCGGATTATATGTAATATAAAAAGCTCAAAACATATATGCAAATATTCATGAAGAATGCTTACTGTAAGCATGAAAAGTGTCGAAACGTGCAAGGTCAAATAACAAAAAAGTAGTAGTTACTGCATGCGATATATAACGAAGTTGGACATGTGTTTATAGATTGCGAGGAAGAGCGCCAGCCACGCAGAAAATCGGGACAATTAGAATGCTGATCTCATGATCTGAATCTTATTTTGTTTGTTTGAAGTAGTGCTGGAGGGAATTGACGCCCTGAATCCTGCACGGCTGTCCATAGATCCGTAAGAGTACGAGGGGGTGGAGATCTTTTCTGAACAGCACGTTTCAAGGTATCCCAAATATGCTCAATAATGGTCATGTCTGGGGAGTTTAGTGCCAGCGGAAGTGTTTAAACTTAGAAGAGTGTTCCTGGAGCCACTCTGTAGCAATTCTGGACGTGTGGGCTGTCCCATTGTACCGCTGGAATTGCCCAAGTCCGTCGGAATGTACAGGACATGAATGGATGCAGGTGATCATGTATGATGCTTACGTCCGTGTCACCTATCAGATTCGTATCTAGACGTGTCATGGGTCCATATCACTACAACTAAACACGTCCCACACTATCACAGAGCCTCAATCAGCTTGAAAAGTCCCCTGTTGACATGCAGGGTCTATGGATTCATGAGATTGTCTCCATAACCGTACATGTCCGTCTGCTCGGTACAATTTGAAACGAGACTCGGTCCGACCAGGCAACATGTTTACAATCATCAACAGCCAAATGCCGGTGTTGACGGACCCAGGCGAGGCGAAAAGCTTTGTGTTGTGCAGTCGTGAAGAGTACACGAGTGGGCTTTCGGCTCCGAAAGCCCATATCGATGATGTTTCTTTGAATGGTTCGTACACTAACAGTTACTGGTGACCCAGCATTGAAATCTGCAGCAATTTGCGGAACGGTTGCACTTCTGTCACGTTGAACGATTCTCTTCAGTCGTCGTTTGTCCTTTTCTTGCAGGATCTTTTTCCGGCCGCAGCGATGCCAGAGACTTGATGTTTTACCGGATTCCTGATATTTACGGTACACTCGTGAAATGGTCGTACGGGAAAATCCCCACTTCATCGCTACCTCGGAAATACTGTGTCCCATCGTTCGTGCGCCGACTATAACACCACGTTCAAACTCACTTAAATATTGATAACCTGCCAGCAGTAACCGGTCTAACAACTGTTTTAGACTCTTGTTGCCTCATATAGGCGTTGCCGATCGCAGCGCCGTATTCTGCCTGTTTACATATCCCTGTATTTAAATTCGCATGCCTATACGAGTTTCTTTGTCGCTTGAGTGTATGTTGGCACTCATTGTTTCTGGCAAAAGTGCACCCATCCCATTAATAATTTTTTAAAAGTTTTCTCGGGAACATCTCCGACAATGAGGACTTCACTAGGCTAATTCGTTAACTGAATAGATTCGTTGAGCGCGAAACCTTGAGTTTCAGGCTTTTTAACACTCGCAGGTGTATGGGAAACATGAGTACCAATCACAGCAACGTTTCTTTAATGCAATAATTATTAAATGCTTCCTTGCACTGGCAAACTGCCTAAGCCTCTACACTATCGAAGTCGTTTACTACGCCTCTGGTGGCCTCCAAACGTTCATTGTGAAACAAAACAACTTCGACACGTGTACCCCAACGAGTTATAACTTGTTCAGGAAGTAAAGACACACCTGGTTGTTCTTCTTTGTAGGTCTTGATGCCTTAAGAAACACTTCCTTTGTTTTTTGTGGATGAAACCAGTTTATTTACATTCTCAAACGTGGATCGTACTTCGCCAAAGCGATGTGATCCGTGAGCAAAGAACGTCACACGAATCAAACTGGGATAAAATACTTGGAGGGCTTTTCCTGCCTTGATCATATAGGGAGCAGCATCTGAGAGAAATACAAACACACTTTCATCTGCAGGAGATTCTGGGAATATTTTTCTAATGCACTCATTCACAATTCTGGAGATCGTAGAATGATTTGTCTTTTCAAGTTTTTTGCAAGCAACGAAATAGGAAGAAGAAGGCTATTGATTTACATTATATTACGTTTATCGTTTTCCGTGGATTCCTTGGAGAGGAGTCTATGCGATGTGGAGATAGTTGTTTTAACGCCCCAACAATTAAGTTTGCAATGCGACTGCCACAAGTGTCGGTAGTTTCGTCAAATGAAATCCAAATAATCGTGTCCTTGAGTTCATTGCGCATTTCTTCCAGGAAATTTAGTTAAATTGTCGGTATGCAGTTTTTACGCAGTTGTCGGTATGTAGTTTTGATTTAAGTAATATTTTCACAGGAAACCTTTTAGGATACGGTTTGTAAGTTTGTGAAGAGGAGTATTATTTACAATGAGTGCTTCACTTAGATCCATGCTAAAGCGATTTTTTGGTTACCTTTGGATGTTAAATCCCTGCTCCGCGACTTACCGCTATCAAAAGTTGTTGTCGTGGGCCTTTCTTTTGCATTCCTTCGATGTTGTTGTTGTTGTGGTCTTCAGTCCTGAGACTCGTTTGATGCAGCTCTCCACGCTACCCTATCCTGTGCAAGCTTCTTCATCTCCCGGTACTTACTGCAACCTATATCCTTCTGAATATGCTTAGTGTATTCATCTCTTGGTCTCCCTCTACGATTTTTACCCTCCACGCTGCCCTCCAATACTAAATTGGTGATCCCTTGATGCCTCGGAACATGTCCTACCAACCGATCCCTTCTTCTAGTCAAGTTGTGCCACAAACTTCTCTTCCCCCCAATTCTATTCAATACCTCATTAGTTATGTGATCTACCCATCTAATCTTCAGCGTTCTTCTGTAGCACCACATTTCGAAAGCTTCTATTCGCTTCTTGTCCAAACTCGATATCGTCCATGTTTCACTTCCATACATGGCTACGCTCTATACAAATACTTTCAGAAACGACTTCCTGACAATTAAATCAATACTCGATTCAACAAATTTCTCTTCTTCAAAAATGCTTTCCTTGCCATTGCCAGTCTACATTTTATATCCACTCTACTTCGACCATCATCAGTTATTTTGCTCCCCAAATAGCAAAATTCCTTCACTACTTTAAGTGACTCATTTCCTAATCTAATTCCCTCAGCATCACCTGACTTAATTCGACTACATTCCATGATTCTCGTTTTGCTTCTGTTGATGTTCATCTTATATCCTCCTTTCAAGACACTGTCCATTCCGTTCAACTGCTCTTCTAAGTCCTTTGCAGTCTCTGACAGAATTACAATGTCATCGGCGAACCTCAAAGTTTTTATTTCTTCTCCATGGATTTTAATACCTACACCGAATATTTCTTTTGTTTCCTTCACTGCTTGCTCAATATACAGATTGAATAACATCGGGGAGAGGCTACAACCCTGTCTCACTCCCTTCCCAACCACTGCTTCCCTTTCGTGTCCCTCGACTCTTATAACTGCCATCTGCTTTCTGTACAAATTGTAAGTAGCCTTTCGCTCCCTGTATTTTACCCCTGCCACCTTCAGAATTTGAGCGAGAGTATTCCAGTCAACATTGTCAAACGCTTTCTAAAAGACTACAAATCTAGAAAAGTAGGTTTGTCTTTCCTTAATCTGGCTCCTAAGATAAGTCGTAGGGGCATTATTGCCTCACGTGTTCCAAAATTTCTACGGAATCCAAACAGATCTTCCCCGAGGTCGGCTTCTACCAGTTTTTCCATTCGTCTGTAAAGAATTCGCGTTAATATTTTGCATCTGTGACTTATTAAACTGATTGTTCGGTAATTTTCACATCTGTCAGTACCTTCTTTCTTTGGGATTGGAATTATTATATTCTTCTTGAAGTCTGAGGGTATTTCGCCTGTTTCATACATCTTGCTCACCAGGTGGTAGAGTTTTGTCAGGACTGGCTCTCCCAAGGCCGTCATTAGTTCTACTGCAATGTTGTCTACTCCGGGGGCCTTGTTTCGACTCAGGTCTTTCAGTGCTCTGTCAAACTCTTCACGCAGTATCGTATCTCCCATTTCATCTTCATCTACATCCTCTTCCATTTCCATAATATTGTCCTCAAGTACATCGCCCTTTTATAGACCCTCTATATACTCCTTCCACCTTTCTGCTTTCCCTTCTTTGCTTAGAACTGGGTTTCCATCTGAGCTCTTGATGTTCATACAAGTGGTTCTCTTATCTCCAAACGTCTCTTTAATTTTCCTGTAGGCAGTATCTATCTTACCCCTAGTGAGATAAGCCTCTACATCCTTACATTTGTCCTCTAGCCATCCCTGCTTAGCCATTTTGCACTTCCTGTCGATCTCATTTTTGAGACGTTTGTATTCCTGCATTTTTATATTTTCTCCTTTCATCAATTAAATTCAATATTTCTTCTGTTACCCAAGGATTTCTACTAGCCCTCGTCTTTTTACCTATTTGATCCTCTGCTGCCTTCACTACTTCATCCCTCAAAGTTACCCATTCTTCTTCTACTGTATTTCTGTCCCCCATTCCTGTCACTTGTTCCCTTATGCTCTCCCTGAAACTCTGTACAACCTCTGGTTCTTTCAGTTTATCCAGGTCCCATCTCCTTAAATTTCCACCTTTTTGCAGTTTCTTCAGTTTTAATCTACAGGTCATAACCAATAGATTGTGGTCAGAGTCCACATCTGCCCCTGGAAATGTCTTACAATTTAAAACCTGGTTCCTAAATCTCTGTCTTACCATTATATAATCTATCTGATACCTTTTAGTATCTCCAGGGTTCTTCCATGTATACAACCTTCTATCATGATTCTTAAACCAAGTTTTAGCTATGATTAAGTTGTGCTCTGTGCAAAATTCTACCAGTCGGCTTCCTTTTTCATTTCTTAGCCCCAATCCATATTCACCTACTACGTTTTCTTCTCTCCCTTTTCCTACAACCGAATTCCAGTCACCCATGACTATTAAATTTTCGTATCCCTTCACTATCTGAATAATTTCTTTTATCTCATCATACATTTCTTCAATTTCTTCGTCACCTGCAGAGCTAGTTGGCATATAAACTTGTACTACTGTAGTAGGCGTGGGCTTCGTGTCTATCTTGGCCACAATAATGCGTTCACTGTGCTGTTTGTAGTAGCTTACCAGCATTCCTATTTTTTTATTCATTATTAAACCTACTCCTGCATTACCCCTATTTGATTTTGTATTTATGAGCCTGTCTTGTTCCTCCTGCCAGCGAACTTCACTAATTCCTACTATATCTAACTTTAACCTATCTATTTCCCTTTTTAACTTTTCTAACCTACCTACTCGATTAAGGGATCTGACATTCCACGCTCCGATCCGTAGAGCGCCCGTTTTCATTCTCCTGATAACGACGTCCTCCTGAGTATTCCCCGCCCGGTGATCCGAATGGGGGACTATTTTACCTCCGGAATATTTTACTCAAGAGAACGCCATCATCATTTAACAATATAGTAAAGCTGCATGCCCTCGGGAAAAATTACGGCTGTAGTTTCCCCTTGCTTTCAGCCGTTCGCAGTACCAGCACAGCAAGGCCGTTTTGGTTAGCGTTACGAGGCCAGATCAGTCAATCATCCAGACTGTTGCCCTTGCAACTACTGAAAAGGCTGCTGCCCCTCTTCAGGAACCACACGTTTGTCTGGCCTCACAACAGATACCCCTCCGTTGTGGTTGCACCTACGGTACGGCTATCTGTATCGCTGAGGCACGCAAGCCTTCCCACCAACGGCAAGGTCCGTGGTTCACTTATCTTGACATGCTGGTCTATTTGAAATATTTTTTGCACGAAACGTTTTTCTAGCGGACTCAACAATATAAAACATTTCCGTCGTATGTAAATAAATGTTCCAGGGTGGTATGCTATCCACAAAAGGACAATTCTTTTTTCGGGCGGCAAGGTGCAAAACATGTTCCACACTACACGTAAACACGTTAAACTCTGTACAAATAAAAAGGAAACAATGGACATGCTAGCAACAACTTGCTTAATTTAATTTAACTGACGCTTGCGGAATGGCAGTGGGGAGGGGGGGGGGAGGGGGGGAGAATTAAGCGGGGGCGGGGCCTGCCTGTTCCTCTCCGTTAGCGTTTGCACGCACTTCTAGGTCGCCGTCACTCTGCGAGATAGAGGCCGCCCGTGTAAATTTTTAAAATATTATACACACTGAGTGAAAATATGCACCGTCACTAGTTTTTAGCTAAAATATGCAATAACCGGTGAAAAGTAGCCAAATGTGCAAATACATAAACAACATGCAGATGCATGTAATTCGGTCTATACTAACAACGGTTGAGGCGGCTGCTCGCGGTAAGCAGCAAACCTAGAGTTCAGTTCTCGGTCCCTCTCAAAGTTACAGCCGTCACCAGTTTATATTCATTACTCTGGATATTTACCATATCTGAACGATTTCCACTGGTTTTATTTCACGTTGATATTTCACCCGACTAGCAAAATGGATTCCATACACGGTCTCCGTAATTCGATTTCTGTCCCCGGCACAAGAGCGCTGAGCCGGCCGGCCACACACGGCGGGGCTTCTCGTGCTCGGCGCTTGACCCCAGTTGACCCCGTGTTGGCGACGCCCGACAGTCAGACACCTGACCAGCTGTTGGTGACCTCTGCACGCTAGAGCGCCGCCACTCTGGTGGCTACCAACGCACTGACACTGTGTTCTGTATGCATACATTTGCGCGCGCGCGTGTGTGTGTGTGTGTGTGTTTAGGCCACTCAACGGTGCGGTCGGTGAAGCTGATCGTGAACGATGCTTATGTATACCGAGAATTTGCAACTCCAGATCATTGTAGCGGACTGCAGGAAGACCTGAAGAGAGTCGGTCTTGGCGCAGGATATAGAAGTTCATCCTCAATGTTACGTTTCAGATAGGTGCAATGACCCATTATTGTAGGATTACATGATTGCCGAACATTCATTAGGAGTTGAACGGATTGGACAGCCTCTTGAAATGAGGGTATAAGATGAGCATCAACAAAAGCAAAACAAGGATAAAGGAATGAAGTCGAATTAAACCAGGTGAAGCTGAAGGAACTAGACTAGGAAACAAGACACTTAAAGTTAGAAGAGTTTTCTTATTTGGGTAGCAAAATAAATGATGATGGCCAAAGTCGAGAGGATATAAAGAAGCCGGTCAGAGTGGCCGAGAGGTTCTAGGCGCTACAGTCTGGAACTGCGCGACCGCTACGGTCGCAGGTTCGAATCCTGCCACGGGCATGGATGTGTGTGATGTCCTTAGGTTAGTTAGGTTTAAGTAGTTCTAAGTTCTAGGGGACTGATGACCTCAGAAGTTAAGTCCCATAGTGCTCAAAGCCATTTGAACCATTTGATATAAAGAAGCTTTTTGAGGAAGAGAAATTTGTCAACATCGAATATCGATTTGTCAGGAAGTCTTTTTTGGAAGATATTTGTCTGGATTGTAGCCATGTATGGAAGTGAAACATGGACGATAAAGAGTTTAGACAGGAAGAGAATAGAAGCTTTTTGAAATGTAGTGCTACAGGAGAATGTTGACCATTAGATGGTTAGATCACGTAACTAATCAGGAGGTACCGAACAGAATTGACGAAAAAAGAAATTTGTGGCAAAAGATGACGAGAAGAAGGGATCGTTTGATAATATATATTCTGAGGTATCAAGGTATCACCAAGTTAGTACTGGAGAGAAATGTGCGGGGTAAGGCCGGCCGCTGTGACCGATCGGTTCTAGGCGCTTCAGTCTGGAACCGCGCGACCGCTACGGTCGCAGGTTCGAATCCTATGTCGGGCACGGATGTGTGTGATGTCCTTAGGTTAGTTAGGTTTAAGTAGTTCTAAGTTCTAGGGGAATGATGACGTCAGAAGTTAAGTCCCATGGTGCTCAGAGCCATTTGAACCATTTTGTGCGGGGTAAAAATCGTAGAGGGAGGCCAAGAGATGAATACAGTTAGCAGATTTAGAGGTACGTAGGTTACAGTAGTTATTCGGAGATGAAGAGATTTGCACAGAATAGAGTAGCATGGAGAGCTGCATCAAACCAGTCTTCGGTCTGAAAACCACAACGCGCAACACTAGGAGTAGTGACAGCCGTTCAGTATCTGGGGGTATGGGTACCAAGCGATGTAAACGGGGAACGTCACATAAAACTAACCGCAGATAAGTAAGGTACCAGTATGACATTAATAGGAAGAAACATCAGAAATTGTAGCCTATCACAAAGGTGTCAAAACCTCCGTTCTACCAATACTTCAATGCTGCGTGTCAGTGTGTGATTCGTAACAGTGTGGTATAGTATTGAAATTCCGAGAGACAATGGTCCGGGAAGAGTCGGACAACATATTACTTTCTCTCACATACGTCTTGCGAAATGACCACAACGAGAAAATTCAAGAAATGAGAGATAATACAGAGGTTTACCATGCAATCATTCTTCTCACGCTCCATTCCCGAAAGCAACAGGGAAGGGGAATCAGATAGTTTTTGTTGTGTCTAGACAAGACAGTCTAGACACAAGGCGAGGAAACCGAAAGGGCACGCGTCAATTCACGCCGACTGGCGTGAAGTCTGGAACAGGATACTTAATGAATGCTATAAAGAAAAGTACGTAGCTGCTGAAATACAGCATTTGTATACAGCATTCTTGATGATACAAGTGAGACTCTCTATAGAAATGGTTAATGGCGCCTTGCTAGGTCGTAGCCATGGACTTAGCTGAAGGCTATTCTAACTATCTCTCGGCAATTGAGAGAAAGGCTTCGTCAGTGTAGTCGCTAGCAAAGTCGTCGTACAACTGGGGCGAGTGCTCGTACGTCTCTCTAGACCTGCCGTGTGGTGGCGCTCGGTCTGCAATTACTGACAGTGGCGACACGCGGGTCCGACATGTACTAATGGACCGCGGCCGATTTAAAGCTACCACCTAGCAAGTGTGGTGTCTGGCGGTGACACCACAGTTTTACCAGAAGTACTCTCTTCCACACAGCGTCAGGTGGCTTGTGGACTGCTGTTCTTCACTGATGGCGATAGGATTCACAGAGGAGACTGAGAACGTCTAAAGAACGGCAACGCCTTCCGGTACAGGTTCCTTTAGTTCGTAAGAGACACGGGGATGCTTATCGAACTTCAGTGGTAGACGCTGCAAAAGAGGCGTTGATGTTTACCGTTAAAATTCCAAGAACGTACGTTCCTAGAACCAGTATATTGCTTCCTCTTACAAATATCTCATGAAAAGGCTACGAAAATAAATTAGAGACATTCGAGCTCACGTGGAGGTTTGCCAGCTTATAGTTGTTCGCGACTGGGACAGGAAGGGGCGTGGGCGGCGGCAGTGAGGGACGGGGTGCACAGTGTCAAGTGACGCTCACACACGAAGTAAGGTTGTCAACGAACACTAAAGTGGCTTACGAAATGTGGAGGTAGATGAATGTGTCACAAACGGTTGTTACATAAAATGGAAAAAAAATTCAACTTTCCCCCATTCTCATACTCACTTATTCAATCAAATCCAATAACTGTGTTCGTGTAATTTCAGCTATGTATTTGATAAGAAGACCTGCTAAAATGTATTTGACATTTTAAACACAGAGTGGCAAAGTTCTGGGATAGGCCACCCACCGTGAGAATTCTTTGAAGCCTTCTATTATTTTAGCGAGCAAGACAGACTATAGAGAAAATTTTTTGTGCCTCGCTCTTTTCTCTGCGTGCTTTCATAGAACACAGACCAGTTGCTAAACTGGCCACTGCCCCCGCACCTGATTACTTAAAACGTGGTGTCCTGAAATCTGCATTCTGCGAGCACCACACACTGGACGGTCGTCTCGCCAGGCCTGGAAGCCGCGTCATGTCGGACTGTGCCCGTGCCCACAGTTGAGGGAGAAGCACCATGGCTCTCGTTCAGAGGCGTGTATCGAACGAAATATTTCAACCCAAATCAATCACTACGATATTTAATTTAACAATATGAATTATTATTATATTTAAATTAATGTTTTAGATAAAGCAACATACAGAACAGCCAGTATCGAGGATACGAAGGGCCCGTTGCTACAGCTGTGCGCCAGCTTGCTTCAGGACAGGTTACAACGGCTTTATCACACCCTTCGCAACAGAATTAGTGTGCGCTTCCAGGCCAGGCTGGGTGCAAAGTCATACTGGTAAGTGTGACCATACGCCCAAGTTCTTTGTAAATTTGTCTCGATTTTGTAATCACGTACCCTCTCAAACCGTAAAGTTTCCTCCCTCCCTTCTGGGCGCTTCAATTTTTTTTTTCATAAGGCAGTTTGTATTGTAAACAGTAACGGTCCCACCACACTTATTGGGGTACTCCTGAAATTATTTTTATATCTGTCGATTTTGTTCTGCTGTGCTGAGTAGTATCTGCAAGAAAGTTTTGAATCCAGTCACAAATCTGGTCCCGCTCCTCGACAAGTTCGCATTTGTTTCACTAAACGGCAGTGCGGTACAGTGTCAAATGGCTTCCTAAAGACAATGAACACGACGTCAACCTGAGTGTCGAAGACTACAGTGCCATGGATGTCATGGAGAATCTGAGCGTATTGAGTTTCGCAAGATCTCTGTTTGTGGAATCCATGTCGACTTTTATAGAGACTTCTGTTCTCCAAAAACGTCATAATACATGAGCAAAAACATGCTCCATTTATTCTACAACAGATTGACGTCAGCGCTATGGGCTTATTACTATGTACATCTGTCCAACGATCCTTCTTGTAAACGGGAATGACTCGTGTATTTTTTCCAGTCACAGCGTACGCTTCGTTGCGCCAGCGACCTACGACAGATTGCTGCTAGAAGGACAGAGCGTTTTTTCGCATAATCTCTTAGAAATTTACAGGTATCTGTTATGGTCCAAATGTCTCACGACTAATAAGCGACTCTAGTTACTTTCCTATTCCGCGACGACTTACCTCATCGTCTGATATTTCGACGTTCTGCGATGACTGGAAGGAGGGGCCGTATTACAATCTTCCGCGGTAAAACAGTTTCGGAAGACCGCATTAAGTTTTTCGACCGTGTCTCTGTCATCATTCGTGTCCATGTTCGTATGGTTCAAATGGCTCTGAGCACTATGCGACTTAACTTCTGAGGTCATCAGTCGCCTAGAACCTAGAACAACTTAAACCTAACTAACCTAAGGACATCACACACATCCATGCCCGAGGCAGGATTCGAACCTGCGACCGTAGCGGTCGCTCGGCTCCAGACTGTAGCGCGTAGAACCGCACGGCCAGTTCGTATGGTCACTGAGTGATTAGATAGGTGATTTTATCTGTTTCCTGATTTTACATAAGACCAAAACGTCTGAGGGTTTGTGGTCAAATCAGTTGGCAACATTGAACCTCCAAAGTGATTGAACGCTTCTCTCATTGCTCTGCTCGCGTACATTTTCGCTTCGTTCAGTTTTTGTTTGTCAGCTAGGTTTTGTCTTCTCTTAAATCCATGATGAAGCTCTCTTTGTTTAGATAGCACCTTTCTCACATCGCTGTAAAACCACTGTAGGGTCTCCCCATCCCTTAACACCTTGCTCGGAACTTACTTGCCTAAGGCCTATTGAACGATGTATTTGAATTTTAGCTATTTGCGCTACACGTCTTCGTCCTCAGCACTGAATATTTGATGTTGGCTACTCCGATAGTCAGCAGTTTCTATCCTGTCACTGTTGTTAAGAGTCCGCCTGTATGGCTGAGTGGCATATGGAAGGGCCGGGTTCGATTGCAGTTACTGCTAGCGAGTTTTCCGTGGTGGGAGGACTGGAACAGGGTATACTCAGCCTCGTAATGCCCATTAAGGAGCTACTCGACCGAGCAGTAGCGGGTCAATGCCACGAAAACTGACGACGACCAGGTAGCAATGTGCTGACTCCATGCCCACAGTATCCTGTGTCGCCATTGGCAGAGGATGACGTGGTGGTCGGTCCGTACTGATCGACCCACCTGGCCTGTGGATCGAGTTTTAGTTTACTCTCTCTAAGCAAGAATGTTTTAGTGCCATTGTTTGCAGATCTAGAGCTCACTAAGTATCAGACCACATTCGTGACTATATTAGGAGTTCCTTGCAGATACAAATCGACACTTTTCTCTTACAGAACAAAATCGTCAGATATATGTTTCTGATGGAGCCACAATCCCACCTCTGCTTCCACCGCTTCATCACTATAAAAGTGAAGTCCTCGATGGTGTTCTTTAACTTTTGGAAACATATCAAAATAGTGTGGGGCCAAGTCGGGACTGTATGGAGATGATCGATGACAGTGAACCAAAGGTGTCGGATTGTTGCAGATGTCCAACCTCCTCTGTTTAATGTCAGGAGTGAGTATTCGAAGCACACACGGTGCATACAGTTTTTTGCACAGAAGTTCTGCAGTGATGGCCTGTACACATTCTCTATGTCTGATGTCTATGTTATCCAGTGATTTCCGCTGATTAGTTAATCAGCCCGATTCCGGTAAGTCTCGTCGTCTGCCGTATACAATCGTCCACTCCAAACTCTGTCACACACATTGAGCTTAACACCACCATTTCCTTCATTACAAGCATAAAGGACCCAGTGTCACAGATTAAAACTACGTTAGGCTACCACAGACTATCGTAAGTAAGTGTAGACTACGGCAGTTTTCCTGGTAGCTTTGGTCAGTTAAGATAGTACGCGCTCTACTTGTATGTTACATGTGTTGCATATCTATTGGACGTTACCGCATACTGATCGCTTTCTTTGCATATGCGATAAGTGTTTTATCTGACTCCGTTAAAATCCAGAAGGGGTGAACCGTCAAAAAACTTAAAAGTATTTATAAGAAAATTAAAATTTTCCGTGTTTAATTCTGATTTTATTCGAAAATTGTTGATTTGTAACGTGAAACAGAGGGATATTGCAGTAAAATTAAAGGGAAAAAAAACCAGATTTATCATACAGCGCTAGAAAATGCTATGCCCTTAATAGAAAGGTAAAATAAAAAAAAAAACTGCACAACAAAAATATATCAAACATCGCTTCAGTACTTCATGGAACTCATATATAATGTGTTTATGTTATTCATAAATAACTTTCGCGTTGATCAATAGTAACAGGGAATTCTTACCTTTAATCATAATATACGAGGGTTGTTCAATAAAGAATGATCATAATCTTTTTTGACAACATACCTTTACTCATCCTCATAATTTCGATGTTCCTCCTCAAAGTAGTCTCCCATGAATGCGATGCACTTGTCCAAGCATTTCTGCCACTCTTCAAATGCATGCTGGAAACCATTTTTTGAGAGGTCCTTCAAAATCGCCTCCGCAGACTTCACCACTGCTTCTGATGACTGACAATGCCTCACACGAAGGCGTTTCTTCATGTTAAGGAATAGAAATAAGTCACATGGGGCTAAATAAGGACTGTAGGGAGGGTGAGGGATGCACTTCACGTTGGTTTTTGCCAGATGTTCACCAACAACAAGAGAACAGCAGGACATCTGGTGAAACAGCAAAAATCGATCCAATAGAAACTGAAGACAGAAATGTATACAGGGACAAGATACACAAGTGGAATGTGAGGTCAGAGAATGAAGCTCCAAAGAAACCAGAGACAAAGTGGACTGAAGACAGAAAGAGACTTCACGGAGAAAAAAAATGAGAGACTCGTGGAAGATCAGAAAGAACGCTGAAATGATGCAGAATGCTTTGCGTGGTCCTACAGGGTCTCGATGCAAATAATAATCATGTGTGTGTGTGTGTGTGTGTGTGTGTGTGTGTCTGTGTGTGCACTTGCATTAAAGGTAATTGGTTACATAGAAGCGCAGAAGTTACGCTGCCAACCATTTTTATTATTTATAAAATTCAATTTATGTTCTGTAAGGATATAAGAAAAACACAATGGACTAACACTAAATTACGTGCGGTTCTAATTACGTACAAAACAAAAAAAAGAGATGTCGTCGGCTCCCAATTTCTCTCTCACACAGTCATTTGTTTCTTTCCCTACCAGTACTTCCAGTTCCGGTAAGCCTACCATTTACTACGTCATTTTGTACTGTATCGAAACTACTGAACTGTAGTTTTGGAAAGAGCAACTCTACGCATCACTGATGTCGATACCATAACCACCATACACAACTTTCATTCTTCTATGGATTTCAGTTAGAGGCACGTTTGTTCGGTTAGAAACTATCACAGCAAGCTGTTTCTCACGTACCGACATAACTATGGTGCACACTGCCATGTTACGCACTACAATTCGGAGCCCCCTAGCGGCACACCGTTTCAACTTGTGTCATGGAAGCGGGAAAGTCGACCGAGGAATATGCGTGACATGTAATGCCTCTACGTGTGTTGAGAACACAATAAAAAGTTCGGAGGGATTATTTTTCGGCATGCCATCGTATCTCATCAAGTACTTGAAATGCCCACCGTCTAATGCAATAAACGTTTGCAGTCGCTGATGCAAAGACCTCTGGACAGACTAAAGGAGATTCCATCGATATCGGTGCACATGCTGCAACACTAAGATGTTCGAAATGCTCTTGGGCTGTCAGAACTTGCGCACGGACTTCATATTTTAGTTTACCTCGTAGAGAAACGTCCTCTCTCGTCAAATAAGACGATATAGAGGCCAGGAAAGAGCTGGTGAGCAGTTTCCACGTCACAAGCGAGTAGCGAGCCAGGCAGCCAGCGTGCTGCTACCGCGTACGTCTACGTATTTCAAATGGTACTTCCTCTTGGGTAGTTGCCAGCACTTTGGTTAGAAATTTTGTGCATATTTTACTTGTTGACTTTCCTTCCTCAATGAAGTAAGGACTTAAGACATAGTGTCCAATATTCACGCACCAAATATTCACATTTCACTGCCTCTGATGTTCCACCTCTCTCCGCCAGTGCGGGTTCTCGTCGCCCTAATCATGCATATTTCCTCAGTTTACATTTTGCACTATTGTTAGTTAAAGGTATCTTCATCGACAAAGAAAATTCTTTCAAAAAATAGAACCCGTTGTCCAGATGTCGTGCCAGAACCGAGCAACAGAATTCAATACATCTTTATTTTCGCTGACTAATCTGCTGCTGGAGTGAAAGATGATACGGATGGAAGGTGTTTGCGAGAAGAATGCGAACAACGCTCTACTGACTTATTCCAGATACAGTCAGACCCTCAGGAGCTGATATGTGGACTATGAGCAACAGCTGTCCCAACGTCTATTTCTTTCTCTCCGCTCTTTATAGGATTGCTCCTTACCATCTGCTTGGTATTCCCGGTGCCCTTGTAACAACAATTTTTTGCAGATTCGCTGAACTACCGTTCTTGTTGGACACTGTCTGTTAGATGACTTTTTTTGCGTGCAAACGCAACCGTTCCTCTCGCGTTCCTTTAGCATTCTCCGTGAAGAAGTAGCATATCGAGTTTCTCAAGCCAAGCAGTGGTCGACACACTTCAACGACACTGATAGAATGAAAGCCTACTTCTCCTTACACGACGTGACGTATTTTCTTGTGTGGATATAAAATCGGCCTTCGGCGTAGGACAGCAATGTGTTATGTTCAGAACAGATGAATCACAAGTTCTACATACTGTGGTTACTACGAAGCATGTAATCTGAACTTAAAGCGTGGAACGTCGTTGAATTTACCTATGTTTTAGAAGTACGCAGAAATTCCTACAGATCTATTTGAAAAGGTGAAGCTGATACCAATCTTTGTAATCAGTATAGCCACGAAAACAGATGTCATGCTGCGAGGACTTCCTCACAATATATATCGGCGAACACAGAATTACGGTATCTTGAACGGATCCAGGATGTATCCTAAGTTAACGGCTTAGCTGAAATCATGCTGTACGCAGCTTGTAACAGATATACAGATATAACTGAAGATATTTCTATTGGTGAGTGCCGACGGTGTACTGAACAACATTACATCAGTATCTAAGTCATTTTCAGACTAATAATTATAGCCAGTACAAATCGTATGGATTTAGGTTGGCTAGTACTTCCAAGTACTGTAGGTGTGTCAAGATCAAGCCATCAATGCTTATTTTTCCCCTGGAGAGCAGGTCAGGTGCTGAAGTGTGGACGTGTGATGCAAAGCGGTTAGTCTATACTGACAGGTGCGGTCCACTTAGTAGAGCAGTAAACATCAGCTAATAAAGTTTACGACGTGTTTGTGGAAAGACTGTTAGACACAGAGAAAAAAAAAACAACCAACAGACTTGTGTGTACATATTAAGGTACCAAATATAAAAATATCTGAGCTTATATCCGTTACATGTCTGTAAGAGGGTAAAAAAGGCAGAAGACGGTAGCGAAATGCATGAAGACTTGATGATTAATGCGGGGACTGGTAGTTGACGTTGAACGTAAACAAACGTATCGCCCTGCGCATAAATAGGCGAAGGAATCCACTGTTGTTCCATTACTATATTGGCGGCAAATCACTGGGAACAGCAATTACCGTAATATACCTTTGAGTAATCATCCAGAACTACCTGAAGAGGAATGACCACATTAAACTAATAGTTGGAAAAGCAGATGCCAGGCAGAAGTGCATACGAAAAACCGAAGGGAAATATAATTCATTGATATAATAAGCTCTTTTCAGAATATCTGTCCAACCGATTCTTGACTGTAGTTCATCATTCTGTGACACCACGATTGATTAATAGAAGAGGTAGAGAAGATCCAACGATGAGCGGCGTGTTTCGTTACGGGATCTTTAGTCTGCGCGAAATGTGCTCAACAAACCCGAGTGGCAAACGCTGCAAAAGAGGCGTTGTGCATCACGGAAAGGTCCTGTTTCCGTTGTAGCGCCCGGCGACGTAGTGATGGGCCGGGTGGACTCCAAGCGCCGCCAGCTCCCTGCTGGGGTCACGCTGACCTTTGTCTGGTCTGGCTGGCGGCCGGACCACGACAATGGAGGCACAAGAGCTGACGTCGCCCTTACAGGCGAGACCTCTGTCCTCTGCCAGTGTCTGACAATTCTGCAGTCTTGTCTCTCCAAGCTGTCTCTTCTCTTATCAAGCTGTACATACCTCGCAAGGCGCAAAAAATATCAGTATATCAAAATCCTGATATTTCTTAAAAATAATATCGACATATGTAGTCGATATTTAAATTACCGATTAATCGATTTTCGGTATTGAATATCGAAGGTGATATTATTATTGCCGTGTTTTCTTGATTCATAGGCATTAAAGTTCTCATCGACAGATTTCTTGGCCATTCTAACTACTACCAGTCTTTTCAAACTGATAGTAAATGCCTTACAATGGGCTTAATTTAATTTCATATTCAGTATTACAAATGAGCAGCAGATTTTAACATGAATGTATCTATACTGCATATTCACGAAAGCCTGCTACTTCCATGTGTCATTTAAACCATTGTAAATGATAGGTACAAAGTGCTAAATGCACAGTTTGGTGACAGCGCTGTATGGGAACAGTGGAAATTATTACTCCCTAGTCCAAACCATGAGACAGAATGTGCGCTCCTTTTACCCCTGACTGCCGGGCTCAAGAAAAGATAGACGCACTGTAAAAGTTACGTACGCTCTGCACAGAAATAGCACACATTGCTGCACTGGTATTTAATGGAAAATGGACACCTTTGTCTGAAACGTTTCGTCGTCGTTTCATACCTGTTTTGTCAGAATTTGCATAAAAAACACTTAATATGCTAAGCTTCTTTTGTTTCGTCCGACAGAGTGACTTCCTTAGTAAACTTGGTTGTGCCAGATAACAGAAGCAGACTGACAAGGGAACATGTCAAACAAAGATTTCTGTTAATGTATATCGGTGATAATCAGTGGTTTCATTAATATTTTTTTGTAAATAAATGATCTTGTAGTACACCGTGCGTCTTTTACTAGTTAACGTTGGATATTGTAAATTATATAACTCAGTACATATCTCGAAATATCTCTTCTTATCTTACCGATTATCAATGCAAAGTAGTTTCAAACCCAATTATTCCTTGGAGCAACCATTTACTCCATGGAATAGCTTCTCTGCTATCTATGTTTTCTCTGATGAAAAGAATGAAGGAATGCTTGCGGATGAGTCGTGAAAGAAGGAGGATGTATATGTATGTATTGTTGAGCTAGTCGCCATCTTGATGAGATTCTGTATGAGAAGGAATTTAATACACGAACTAAACTAAAATAAGTGTGTTCGTGTATTATTTAAATGATTATTGTTGACTGTGTCTGCTTACTACGCTGTGTTGCACGGGATCAGTGGGGAACGTCTGATTTACACTGGACGAACCTGCCGTTTTGTATGCTCAAGATATCCAGTTACTTCAAATAAATAGGCTAACACGGTCTTACCAGCAGATCTTCGGTCTTCCCCATGTGATCACCGAAAGTTAATAATTATTACAAATGTTTCCAGGAGATCGACTGACAATTTTCGTCGAACCGAGACTTCGAAATTGCTTCACTGCCTTATGGAATTTAAGTTAAGCTCAATTTAATCAGGACAGAACAGTATTGAACTGTGTGAATGTGATAAGCCTGCTTTGTGAATGAAAATTCCCTTAACTTACGCATGTTTTTACTATCCTGATCAGTGAAGCTAAATCAGGCCGGTGTGAGAGAGGTTTTTAAATTTTTGATTCCACAAAAAATATTAAAATATAATCAAGTGTTCGTCAATTTTTAAATGTTTGTTAATCGTTTCTATAACTTCGATCTGTTTCTAAAATTCCTGTAAATTTTGAAAATATCGACCAATATCTGTTGAGAGGCCAGACAAACGTGTGGTTCCTGAAGAGGGGCAGCAGCCTTTTCAGTAGTTGCAGGGGCAACATTCTGGATGATTGACTGATCTGGCCTTGTAATACTAACCAAAATGGCCTTGCTGTGCTGGTACTGCTAACGTCTGAGAGCAAGGGGAAACTACAGCCGTAATTTTTCACGAGGGCATGCTGTTTTACTGTATGGTTAAGTTACTGGGAGATGAAGAAGCTTGCACAGGGTAGAGTAGCATGGAGAGCTGCATCATACCAGTCTCAGAACTGAAGACCACAACAACAACAACAACAACAACAATTTTTAACAAATTTTCCCATCCCTAATTCCATGCTCTAACCGTCGGTCCACCACTCGTAGTTTTTAGTATAAACCAAAAGTGTAGTTTAATGTGAAATTACCTCTTTAGGATCCATTTAACCCACAGAAGTATCCTTTCTCGTAAGAATTTTCTTAGGTTCAGGCATCTACGTTATTCCCTAAGTTCTAAGTTCTTTAACTTGGGTACTTCCTGTAACAGCAAGCTTTGGGATTAAAAATGTCAAAACTCGAGAAACGTTCTTTTTTCATTCACTAATATCTTATGGCATTGTATTGTGCGCCAACTCGTCGTCGAGGAAGAAACTGTTTGTTGCAAAGATGTGTGTTGTAAGCACGATTTGCCGTGTCCCCACTCTACAACATGACCTGCTCGTGTAATGTAAACGCACATCGCACTAGCTTGCGGTTTGCACTCGTGCGGCGGATTGACAAGCTGGTGCACAGGCCATTATAATTGTGATTTTTACGCAGTTCATCACGCTCGTTTGGGCAACTGCTGTTCTGGTCCCCAATTTCCGCCTCAGAATATAGGCTACAATATACGGACACTTAAAATACTACTACACACAGAACAAAATTTACACATTACACACTAAGTGATCAAAACTATCCGGGCATACCCAAAAACATAGGTTATTCATATTAGGTGCACCGTGCTGACACCTACAGCCGAGTACTCCATATCAGCGACCTAAGTAGCCATTAGACATTGTGAGAGAGCAGAATGGGGCGCTCCGCGGAACTCACGGACTTCGAAGTGGTCAGGTGTTTGGGTGTCACTTGTGTTATACGTCTGTACGCGAGATTTACACTGCCTAAACATCCCTAGATCCACTGTTTCCGATGTGATCGTGAAGTGGAAACGTGAAGGGACACATACAGCACAAAAGCGTACAGGCCGGCCTCGTCTGTTGACTGACAGAGACCGCCGACAGTTGAAGAGGGTCGTAATGTGTAATAGGCAGACGTAAATCCAGACCATCACACAGGAATTCCAAACTGCATCGGGATGCACTGCAAGTACTATGACAGTTAGGCGGGAAGTAAGAAAACTTGGATTTCATGGTCGAGCGGCTGCTCATAAGCCACACATTACGTCGGTAAATTCCAAACGACGGCTAGCTTGGTGTAAGGAGAGTAAACACTGCACAATTGTACAGTGGAAAAACGTTTTGTGGAGTGACGAATCACAGTACACAATGTGGCGATACGGTGGCAGGGTGTTGGTACGGCGAATATCGGGTGAACGTCATATGCCAGTGTATGTAGTGGTGGGTGGTGGTGGTTAGTGTTTAACGTCCCGTCGACAACGAGTTCATTAGAGACGGAGCGCAAGCTCGGGTTAGGGAAGGATTGGGAAGGAAATCGGCCGTGCCCTTTCAAAGGAACCATCCCGGCATGTGCCTGAAACAATTTAGGGAAATCACGGAAAACCTAAATCAGGATGGCTGGAGACGGGATTGAACCGTCGTCCTCCCGAATGCGAGTCCAGTGTGTTAACCACTGCGGTGTGTAGTGGCAACAGTAGAATTCGGAGGCGGTGGTGTTATGGTGTGGTCGTGTTTTTCATGGAGGGGTCTTGCACTCATTGTTGTTTTGCGTGTCCCTATCACAGTACAGGCCTACACTGATGTTTTAAGTACCTTCTTGCTTCCCACAGTTGAAGAGCATTTCGGGGATGGGGATTGCATCTTTCAACACGTTTGAGCACCTATTCATAATGCACGGCCTGTGGTTACACGACAATAACATCCCTGAAATGGACTGGCCTTCACAGAGTCCTGATCTGAATCCTATAGAACACTATGTTTTGGAGCGCCGACTTGGTGACATGCCTCACCGACCGACATCGATACCTCTCCTCAGTGCAGCACTCCGTGAAGAATGGCCTTGCATTCCCCAAGAAACCTTCCAGCACCTGATTGAACGTATACCTGCGAGAGTGCAAGCTGTCATCAAGGCTAACTCCTTATTGAATTCCAGCATTACCGGTGGACGACACCACGAACTTTTAAGTCATTTTCAGCCAGGTCTCCGAATACTTTTGATCGCATAGTGTATTTACAGTGAGCTAAAACGATGATATAATGAAAGATTTTTTATTAAGATGTTATTTTCTGGTGCTAAAAGCTTATTTTGTATCCATGACCATTGTCAAGCTATCTGCAAGCACCCGTAGTTTTTAGTGCATATATCTATGCCTGTTCGTAACTATTAACAGTTTTGTGTATATCTGTCATAGTACTTACTTCCGTAACACATCGTTAACGCTATCGCTGTCTGATACCTTGCACTGCTGCGTATTGTAGTTGTACTGCAGACGGAATTGTGGGGTTGTAATGTCTCAGCAGTGGAATTTGTTCCTGAAATTATTCGCTAAGACCTGTGTAATATTTTAGTAAGTTTGACAGCTCCAGTTGTCAACTAAGTCATTGATGACTTAGCGAACATTGCTAAGGAACAAAATCCGCTGCTGAGACATTAAATACCTACAGTTCCGTCTGTAACAAAATTTTAGGAACGATGAATATTACTTTCCGTGAGTATGGTATGAGTAGCCTAAATCAAGGATTTATGAATGGTGTAAGCGTTTCCAAGATAGCCTCGAAGAAGTTGTAGAACACGAACGTTCTGGACACCCTAGCACGTCTTCAACTGATAAAATGTGGAAAAAGTGAAAGAAATTATTCTGAATAATAGCTGAATCACACTCAGATAAGCTGCATCTTTACGGATGTTTTGGATATCAAACGAGTGACAGCAAAATTTTGTGCCAAAGGTTTTGAATTTCGAGCAAAAATTGCAGCCAATGGAAGTTGATCACAGGTTTCTAAATGAAGTCAACAACGATGCAGAACTACTGAAAAGTGTCATTAACAGGTGATGAGACATGCGTATACGTGTATGACGTCAAAAATACGGCTCAGTCGTGCCAGTGGAGGCCTTCTGGATCACCAAAACCGAAAAAAACTCGGCAAGTGCGGTTGAATGTGAAGGTTCAGCTCACTGCTTACGTCCTTTTTAACGGCATAGTGCATCATGAGTTCTTGCCAAAAGGTCAAACAATCAACAAGAAGTACTACCTACAAGTACAACAACATTTGCGGGAGGCAATCCGAGAACAACGCCCGGATTTGTGGCGAAACAATTCGTCGCTTTTGCATCATGTTAACTCATCTGCTCAAACTTCATTGCTTGTTCGTGAATTTTTGGCGAAAACAAACTCTGTAACGATGCCCCAGCTTCCATGTCCGCCATATTTGGTCCGAGAACTTTAAAAGGCTGTCGTTTTATAAGCTTAGACGAGATTAAAAGTGCATCGTTGAAAGAGTTAAGTGCTAATCCAAGGATCTAGTTCCACATTTTTTTGAGGTCACCTCGTACATGAGTCCAGCTCATATCTTTGAGGAGTTCCCCAAAAAGTATGTCTTTAGTTTGCTGACTACCGTCCTGAAATCTGATTTAGCAGGTTTTGTAGCCTTATCGTCAGTATTAGCACTTAACAGAAAAAACTGTATATCAAAGCCTTGCAGGTTTTGCAATGTACGGCAGTCTGCATCCAGTGGCAGCTGCCGCGCAGCACGCTCGAAGTCCTGAGGTCAGACCTTCCTGTGCAACTAAAGACACAAAAAACATCCTCCCGCGTACACCTTACGTAACAGGTAACAGGCGTGACGATACGTTTAGAGTAGCTATGGCGCCCGCGCAGTTGTACTGATAATTGCTTCTTTGACATCCATCCTGGAATAAAAGGGCGTCGCTGATCACCATGCTGTGATTTGCGGTATACAAACGTCGATAATCGCGAAGACGTTACGTTCGACTAAAAGCCACCAGATAGCGTTGATTTGTGGATGAGACGTACTGTCTCTGGAACTGGGGCAATAAAAGCTGCTGAACGGGCGAAAGCGGTCGGACAAACGATTGTCGAGCAGTGTTCCGTGGCCTGGAGGTCCCGCCTGCTTCGATGCCGCGGAAATTACGTAGCGGGGGGCGGTAATCCGGTGTAATAAACTGCCTTGTCACTACACTGGCGCTATCTGCGCAGATAAGATTGCAGTGCGGCGGTGCGGCGTCTTCGAGCAGGCGACTGCAGTAGGGCATCGAAGGGCGCCAGGGACCATCGCGCGTGGCCTTCACGGTTACGTTACGTTATGTTGCGTTAGCACGCGATACCGGTGGGCACTTGTACATCACCTCTTACCAGACGCAGTAGAAAATTTCTCGGCTCCTCTGCGTTCGAAGTGATTCCAACTGCAAATTCTGTTACTAAACCAGTTTTCTGGTCAGGTGCATTCTACTGATGAAAGATAATGTTTATCTTTTAAAATCCAGGCCTAGAATTAAGTACTTCTTTCACAAAAATGGTAAAGAATAGTGGCATAGTATGCGACAGGAATGTTCCTTTATAGATATCGAAGAGCAGCGAAAATGCCTTGAGGGACAAACTTGTCGACCGAATTGAGAGAAAAAAAAAAGTTCAGATAAGTATGACTAGGACTCACGCACCGAGGGTTTCGTACAAACTTAATTATGAACACAGATTGTGCATCCATCCCGAGAATCGAGGATCTCGACGATTTTTACCTGTTATCAATATCGGTACTGGCAAATTATCGGTCCGAGAGTTCCAAGATTTTCGAGAATGACAAAATAATTTTTGTGTGATATAATTACGAACTAACAGTTTTCGGATTTTTTTTCCCTGTACTTGTACTGTGAATCTTTGATTGTTGCCAAAGTTCATGAATTTAGATCAACGGAAAGTATCCCGTAGGTTTTGATGAGTGAGTTTGCGCACATCAAAATATGTGACATAAATATCTGTATCTTTTAACTGCATTGACCTAGAAGCTTACATTCTCTACACCGCCAAGAGACTATGGACTATAGTATATGATATAAAAATTTCACCTTGGTACGTCGACCCACTCTTGAGAAAAAGCGCTCTTAACAGTCAAACGATCAGATAAAAAATTACAAAAAATATTTTTTTCATTTGAGATCATTATAGATTAACAATTTTCCAATTTTTTCCTTACAACGGGAAGAAACCTATAGTGTTCTATGAGTGAGTCTGCGAGTATCACAATATGTGAACTAAATGGCCGTATCTTTTGCTTGCATTGACTTAGACTCTTACATTTATTAAACCTCCAAGGGACCATAGAGCTTAGTATGTGATACAAATTTCGATAGGTCTACCTATTCAGGAGAAAAAGGTTTTTGAACAGTCGAACAGACAGACGGACAGACAAAGTGATCCTACAAGGATTCCGCTTTCCAGATTGAGGAACGGAACCGTAAAAAAGGAGTCAGTTCTGCTACTTTGGAGGCAAAATAATGCATGACGGTCGAACAAAGGAAGAGACCAGCACGAGCGAAAGACGTCTACTAGCTTCAGACACAGGTATTAACTTGTGAAAGAAATTTGTGACGATTTACGTACGGAGCACGTACTGAAGTGGCCTATGGGAAAAGAGGAAAAGAGGAATGAAGCGTCTGAAGCGTGTTAAGCAGGCGCGCTGAAACATAAGTGGACTGATTAGATAAGAAATGAGGAATCGAGCAAATGAATACTAACTAAAAGGAGGGACGGAGTGACAGGTAGAAACGGAAAGTTCCGCGTTGTGGCCTTAGGTGCACCACTCAGGCCTGACCGACCGCCGTGTCATCCTCCGCCAGTGGGGTCATCGGCTGCGGTATACAGTAGCCAGTACACACCAGTAGCGGTAGCCAGTACACCTTGTTCCCGGTCGTTCACAGGACGATATTACTCGCGCTAATACGTCATAAATAACTTACACGTTACTAGAGGGAGCCATAGAGGGCAAGAACTGCAGGGGAACACAGAGATTGCAGAACATCCAACAAATAGTCCCTGAGATGAAGAACTCGGCTCAGGATATGAAGTTGTGGGCGTCCGCATCAAACCAGTCAGTAGACTGGTGATCCCCATAAACCTACTGGAAATAATCTTTCCGGTGAATGAAGTCCTCTCGTACATCAACAGACACTTGGGACATGGCCAGCGGCCTCCAGTCACTGTTGGAATCGTCTTCATTCCGGCGTGAACTGGTGGAGAGACAGTAAGAAACTGGAGAAGAGAATAATTTGCGTCATCTGTAAAGTGGTCCACTCTGAGCTGAGATTTGCGTTTTCGCAAGCGATTTTGATTGGCAGACAACAACAGCGCCACATAGTCTAAACACAGTTCTTTGACGTTTCTTCTATGCATAGTGTTCTTTTGTTTCTGCTAAGCGTGCTGCATCAGCTGATTCGTACATCTTTAACGTTCGACCGTCCAATACTGCACGCTTTCTCAATATTTAACGTGTGGCTGCGTCCTCCTCGCGGTTCAGTCTCGAGAGAAGCGTTGCGAAGCTTTGATTCAGCCATACATTTTGTAAGTCAATTTGTGCCTCCAAGCCCACTTTGACCAACTTTCTACGACTATCCTGCAATGATACGCCGTCGAGAACTAAGATTTCTGTGAAGGTGCGATATTTGAGATTACCTACTGACGCAGAGATCTATTCACAAATTCATCTATCGAATAGTTGTCAAACAAAAATTGAATGCATACTTTGCGTGTATCTGCGCGAGACTAACGTTAAGTTGCGCAAAGGCGAGGCCACGTTTGCTCCCATTGTCACATTTATAAATGTTCGTATTATTTCCACATCGTGAATACTTATTGAAAATAAACGTCGTACGAGCTACAGTGTCTTGTGCGGATGCTTTTAGTAAGCCTATTTTTTTAAACGACTGATTACACGAAGTTCTAAAATAGACACTAGGTATTATCCTTAGACACATTTCTTAGACACATTTCTGTGGAATGATTACTTTTGTTCGAGAAAATAAGTCCGTTACTTGCACGCCGAATCTGGCAGCAAGGTTTTGGAACACACACTGTCTGACAAAAAAAGTGAAGCAACCAGAAGGGGAGAGGGGAAAATAACCGAAATTTCACGGGGTGACAGGGTGTCTGGTGTTATTTCAGTGACCACAGCATCGAGTCAAATATGCAAGGAACTTGACAGAATAACACGTCAGTATGATGCTGTACCCCCTCTGGCCAGAATGCACACACTGATTCGATCGT
This sequence comes from Schistocerca cancellata, assembly GCF_023864275.1. Taxonomy (NCBI): domain Eukaryota; kingdom Metazoa; phylum Arthropoda; class Insecta; order Orthoptera; family Acrididae; genus Schistocerca; species Schistocerca cancellata. The sequence continues at coordinate 174,547,373 of NC_064632.1, forward strand.
AAAGGTTGTCATGTAGCCGTTGCATCCTGTCCTGAGGCAACCTGGCCCTCAACTACTCTAACTGGTCATCGTTATGCTGGATATTGGCACTGAAACAGTGCTGACGTCTAGGCCTGGTTCCCACATATGTTATATCGAGAACAGTTCTGGGGATCCTGCTGGCTACAGGAGTACTTCAACATCACGCACGCAGTTCATTGAGACACTTCCCATGCGTGGACGAGCATTGTCCTGCTGAAATACGGCACCACAATACGCTCGAATGAGATGTAACACAAGAGTACGCAGGACGTCTGTGGTGTATAGTTGTGCCGCCAGAGTTCCCTCAATCACTACCAGCCGTATTCTGAAGTCACACGTGATAGATCCCTACACCATAAAGCAAGGAGTAACACCGCTGTGCCTCTATAAAACGCTGGAGAGTGAGACCTCTTCCCAGGTCGCTGCCGTACTCGCCGATGACGGTTGTGCGGGGTAGCGCAGTAACGCGATTCATTGCTGAGCACAGTTCGAAGCCATGCAGTAATCCATGTTTCCCAGTCGCAGCACAACTTCAGACGCAGTCATTTGTGTTGCGATGTTAACAGCAGCCCGGCTGCTGCTAGTCTCCGACCTATGGTGTGGGTTGACAGAGAAAGTTGCTTGGAGTCCATTACCTGTCCTCGGATGGTAGGTGCAGATGAGATGTGGTTACGATGCACTTGCTACACAGTATACCGTGACGTCGTTATGTTGTATTTTAAGGCGCCACGTATACATTTTGTATATGTATACGTGTGTGTCGTCGTTGTAGTCTCTTCTTTCCCTCGTCGATATCAGAGCATGAGAAATGTTTATGTTTGTGTTTACCTATTTGTTGTTGACAACACACAACTGCGCTGGCCGCGGTGGCCAAGCGGTTCTAGGCGCTACAGTCCGGAACCGCGCGACTGCTACGGTCGCAGGTTCGAATCCTGCCTCGGGCATCAATGTGTGTGATGTCCTTAGGTTAGTTGGGTTTAAGTAGTTCTAAGTTCTAGGGGACTGATGACCTCAGATGTTAAGTCCCATAGTGCTCAGAGCCATTTTGAACCAACACACAACCGCACGACCACGATACCACCTGATACCTTACTATAATATAAAGATTGTGAGTTTCGATACAGCGTTGTTTAAGTGTGATTTTATTCTTCACTTAATCTTTGAGACTCTAAGAACCTCTTAATCAGGCCCAAAACTCGACTTGTAACGAGATCACTTACAATCAGTCTGTCACAATATTAATAATATAAGAAAATATAAGAAAGTATCACTGTTCATGAAATAACAAAATATACGACTAAACTTCTTTATATCTTTCCTTTTATTCAATCAGATGCTTTCAAATGTTTATATCGCACGCACAAATCATCCACACCTCGATGTAGATTGTAAACGTGTGCATGAAAAATGGTACACTGTTTCTGCTGATAACCACGATTTTGCTTTTGTGTTGCTAGGCTACTTCGATCAACAGGATTTGTATTGGATTTTGAAAACGATCTTTCTGTCCAAACTTACGTCCTCCACAATGGCCCATCACCAGTGGGATAACGATCAAATATTCTACCCTCGGCATGGGTGGTTGTATTGTCCTTAGCGTAAGTTAAAGTTAGATTACGTAGTGTGTAAGGCTAGGGACCGATGACCTCAGCAGTTTGGTCCCATCGTACCTTACCACAAATTTCCAGTTTCCAAGTTTTCAGACTCTGAAAGGTCTCACCCGATAACCCAGCATATCCGTGTCTTTCACAGTGATCGCTCAACATTAGACGCTGTTCACGTCCCTTCTATGCCTTACATTAACATTAATGCGCTCTCACAGCCATTCTACCTATCACAGAAAATAGGGAATCTAATCATGAATATATGGTGTGTGTCTACCTGTACACAAAGTTACTTTGACATCCAACCATGTCTAGCAGGCCGGGGTGGCCGAGCGGTTCTAGGCGCTACGGCCTGGAACCGCGCGACCGCTACGGTCGCAGTTTCGAATACTGCCTCTGGCATGGATGTGTGTGATGTCCTTACGTTAGTTAGGTTTAAGTAGTTCTAAGTTCTAGGGGACTGATGACCTCAGAAGTTAAGTCCCATAGTGCTCAGAGCCATTTGAACCATTTTGATTTCCAACCATGTCTTTCCGGCGCTTCACTTTTTTTGTCAGGCATTGTATAATCTGAAGTTTGTTCAATATTTTGGCTGAGTAGCCGTTTCATAGAGAAGTGTAGACAAAGACATAGACATGAACATTGAGAAATTTACATCACACAAACGTAGAACATGGATGGATTTAAAGGTATTAAAAAACGATTTACAACTACGGGAAATGTTAATAAATATGTTTTTAAGAGGATGTGGGATGGGGGACATTAGAGTTGACAGTGTAAGGGTGGGCTCTTACTGGACCATGCATTTACATATGTGATGCAACAGTTTATCGAATTTCTTGTAATATGGGTCTACAGCTTCTATAAATTTTCCAGATGACATCATCTTGATTTCAGCTGTTAGTGTTTCATTTTACGATTGCGATTTCGGCGTTGTGCCATTTAAAACATAAGATTTTGATATGTAGGTTTACGTTAGGCAGAGCGCTCATTTCTACTTTCCCCAGATTTCACCTTGATTAGTCAAATTTTCGTGAAATCCAACTCTCAAGTATTCAAACTTCAAATTTTGTACCTCTATATCACTGCGACCCAAAGTCAATCAGATTGATTTCGAAGGTAATTAAAGAAAAAAAATTAGCGAGAAGCCCCTAAGATCTTTCGTTGAGAACTTAGAAATGAGTTGTCCAAAAGAAGTCACTGTATGACAACGGGCTAAGGCATTAGAGATATTAAAAAGCAGCACAAGCATCACGGAGCTTAATACAGCATCAATCTGAAAAGATAGCAATATGTGTTGTACCAAAACAAACTCGTTCCATTCAGTCACGGTGCATGCTGTTGACAACAGTAGCATTCAATTTACTCTTCGACCTGAGGCTTGTGTTCTGTACTGCTCGATTCTGTCGCTGGTCTGTTTTTTGAGCAGTGTTAGTTGCACGTTAGCGGTGGATAGGTTTACTGGTAAACAGCTGGTCGACGTATAGGTTCAGTGGAAAAGCGGCAAAACGACGCAATACCGAATTGTTCACTCAAACGGCAACCACATCTCAATATCTTTACATGTATCTGAGATTTGTTGCATTATTCTTTGATTTGTGTTGTACGTTTTGGTGATTGCATATTGCAAGCTTATTCACTGTTATGCACGTATTTTCATAGGAGCAGAAGTAACTGGGTAACAAACTGAATATGTCATAATCATATTATTACTCTGTAACGAGCCACCGAAGACCACGTGTTCCTTGTACCAAATATCCCTGAGTAACTTTTCGGAATTTTACCGATGAAGTTCGTGTTGCTCCCGTATATTAGTATAGTGCAAGGGATATCTGGAATATGATAAAAAGAGCATATTGAAGATTCTAAGCCGGCCGCTGTGGCCGAGCGGTTCTAGGCGCTTCAGTCTGGAACCACGCGGCTGCTGTGGTCGCAGATTCGAATCCTGCCTCGGGCATGGATGTGTGTGATGTCCTTAGGTTAGTTAGGTTTAAGTCTAGGGGACTGATGACCTCAGATGTTAAGTTCCATAGTGCTTAGAGCCATTTTTTTTGAGGATTCTGAACCAGAAAAATCTACTGTGGTACCTCACTCACAAGGCTTGGCCAGTCTAGTGAAGATGTTCAGAATAGTCTAAAAGTTACGTTGAAGATAGGAAAAGGCAAATTACTTGATGCAGCTGAACACGTGAAAATATTTGCTGTCAAATGGTGAGAACCCCAGTCATTACGCAATGTTGCGAATGAGCGCAAAATGATTGTCTTTTATTCCATTTTTCGGAGTCTATGTAGTGAGGAATAGCGGGTAGACCTCGAAGTTGAGAACGAAAACAAGAGCCACGAAAGGAACGCGATGCGATCAAGTGGCGAAGCGTGCGTCTGCTGCACCTCCGGTCAGCATGTGGACGCAGCAGCAGAATCAGCGGGTCGCCGCGCGCCACTCTCCTTACCGCTGTACACTGCACAGCGGGGAATGCCTTTGACGGATGAAGCCGACGCAAAAGAGGAAGTCATCAGTTTGTTTCTGGCGAACTGTATAAGATGACTTCTTATTGTATTATATTCTATTTTGACCCCACACATTAATGTTCTGAGTATTAGTTTAAATACAGTTTTGCACTGTAAACTCTTTATAAAGTTTATAGAAACACTGTTTAACTCTCTACCGAGAAGTCATGGCTTGTATGTATTCTACCAGTTCCATTATTACAAGAAGATTTCTTGTCGAGTTTCGTGCATTAATGTCAGTAACGCTAGGTTTTGCCTTGTAGAAATCTTGAGAATGAACCCTTGAAACCCGAAGCAGGTCGTCCCGATAATACCTAGTGGTTATAAATGAAGTGCATCTACTCACGGACGTCCGGAGTGGTCTGTAACTATGGCGTGACAGTGAAACTGGGTAGATACGCTAGCGCGTTAATACAGAACAGGTTTACGCTGGAAAACTAATTATGTGTTTCCAGTTGTGGCCACCAGATGTAGATATGGCACTGTACACTGTTTTTATGACGGTATGATATCCACGCTAGATGTATGAAACAGGTGAAATACCCTCAGACTTCAAGAAGAATATAATAATTCCAATCTCAAAGAAAGCAGGTGTTGACAGGTGTGAAAATTACCGAGCAATCAGTTTAAGAAGCCACAGCTGCAAAATACTAACACGAATTCTTTACAGACGAATGGAAAAACTAGTAGAAGCTGACCTCGGGGAAGATCAGTTTGGATTCCGTAGAAATGTTGGAACACGAGAGGCAATACTGACCTTACGACTTATCTTAGAAGAAAGATTAAGGAAAGGCAAACCTACGTTTCTAGCATTTGTAGACTTAGAGAAAGCTTTTGACAATGTTGACTGGAATACTCTCTTTCAAATTCTAAAGGTGGCAGGGGTCAAATACAGGGAGCGAAAGGCTATTTACAATTTGTACAGAAACCAGATGGCAGTTATAAGAGTCCAGGGACATGAAAGGGAAGCAGTGGTTGGGAAGGGAGTAAGACAGGGTTGTAGCCTATCCCCGATGTTATTCAATCTGTATATTGAGCAAGCAGTAAAGGAAACAAAAGAAAAATTTGGAGTAGGTATTAAAATCCATGGAGAAGAAATAAAAACTTTGAGGTTCGCCGATGACATTGTAATTCTATCAGAGACAGCAAAGGACTTGGAAGAGCAGTTGAACGGAATGGATGGTGTCTTGAAGGGAGGATATAAGATGAACATCAACAAAAGCATAACGAGGATAATGGAATGTAGTCGAATTAAGTCGGGTGATGTTGAGGGTATTAGATTAGGAAATGAGACACTTAAAGTAGTAAAGGAGTTTTGCTATTTGGGGAGCAAAATAACTAATGATGGTCGAAGTAGAGAGGATATAAAATGTAGACTGGCAATGGCAAGGAAAGCGTTTCTGAAGAAGAGAAATTTGCTAACATCGAGTATAGATTTAAGTGTCAGGAAGTCGTTTCTGAAAGTATTTGTATGGAGTGTAGCCATGTATGGAAGTGAAACATGGACGGTAAATAGTTTGGACAAGAAGAGAATAGAAGCTTTCGAAATGTGGTGCTACAGAAGAATGCTGAAGATTAGATGGGTAGACCACATAACTAATGAGGAAGCATTGAATAGGATTGGGGAGAAGAGAAGTTTGTGGCACAACTTGACCAGAAGAAGGGATCGGTTGGTAGGACATGTTCTGAGGCATCAAGGGATCACCAATTTAGTATTGGAGGGCAGCGTGGAGGGTGAAAATCGTAGTGGGAGACCAAGAGATGAATACACTAAGCAGATTCAGAAGGATGTAGGTTGCAGTAGGTACTGGGAGATGAAGAATCTTGCACATGATAGAATAGCATGGAGAGCTGCATCAAACCAGTCTCAGGACTGAAGACCACAACAACAACAACAACAATGACATCCACGCTGTCATTTACAAGCCAGAAAGTGTTCAGACAGTATGTCTCTGGAGAAGAGAGACCGTATGCTGTTAGTGAAACTATTTTCTGTGAACAGCGGCAATTATACTGCTACAGTGAAAGAGTATCGACGACTAAAAGGTTTGAGCAGAGGTGCGATGTCCTTTAGTGGTTTAAAGAAGATGATAATGAAATTCGAAAACACGGGCGAGCTTGGAGTGGCATCTGGAAGAGGAAGGGGCCACATCCCGGTGGACTGACGTGGTTGCTGTTGTTGTAACTGACCACGTAGCACGTGCCCCAGGTAGTGCTAGTGCTCGTGCAGTCTCACGAGAGTTGTCCATCTCATGGTCGACAGCACCTCATGGTCGATAGCGCTGAAAGTTTTGCGGTCTATTTTACGATGGTAGCCGTACAAGCTCCAGACGGTGGAGCAACTGAAACCTCATGATCCACAGCGAGGTTCTGAATTCGCTCTGTGGTGTCTGACACTGATCGATGTTGACAACATGCGGCCGGGCAGTATTCTATAGAGTGACGAGACGATTTTGCAGTACAGCGTGCGGTGCCGAATTTGGGATACTGTTAAGCACGTTGCGCACGAAGAACCACTGCATTCACCATATGTGACTGTGGGGTGTGGATTCAGAATTACCTTTATTCTCGGTCCGTTCTTCTTTGAAGAGAATACACACAGAGGGCATGTTAGATGTACCGTGACGTCTGTAAGTTATCGAGATCTCCTTGTACAGCATGTGATCCCTGCACAGCAGCTGTGTGGAAACCACTGTTCTCATGCAAGATCGAGTGACACTTCATCTCGATCGCCCAATGAAAAATCTGCTTAATACAACCTTCCACGAACATCTTATATCCATAGGTTTTCTGGATACATGGCCTGCAAGGTCACCTGGTCTGAAACCAAGTAACTTTTGGCGCTGGGGATATCCAAAAGAACTCTATTACCAGGGACACGTTCGGTCTTTGCCGATCTAAGGCCAGTATACAGGAACACGTTGCTCAGATTCCACCGGAGCTGCTGCGAGCAACTGTTGATCACGTCGTTTTATGGATGCGACATCTCGTCGACGTCTCAAATGCGCATGCTAAACGAACAGTGTAAGCGGCAGTAACATTAAAATAAACATTATGCCTTTCTCATTCGTTTGACCTCTTGTGCCCATGTCCCATTCCTAACCTATCGAAGGTGGAAATTTTTCTATACGACTTTCTTGCGTAGATCGGTTCCCCATTATCGCATTAGAATATTTACCAAGTTTCACTGCCATACAATAGTTACAAACCACACTGAATCTGATCGTTCAGAAAGATTTAAGTGTTCGTTTTTCCCGCCAGCTGCTCGAGAGTGGAATTGTAAAGATATAGTTTGAGGGTGGTTCGAAGAACCCTCTGCTAGACACTTAAGTGTGGACTGTAGATTTATCATAAATATGTAGATGCAAACAGATGTATGTGGAGAACATCAGAGGTCCAGCTACAGTTCCTTGGAGCACGCTAGGTGTTAACTTTAATCTGAGCTGAACGTTCGCCGTGCAGTAGCAAGTAATGAACTGACTCAGTCAATAATACTCTTGGACAATAGCCTATCGCAGAAGATCTAATGTATCAAGGTGTGTAATTGTCAGTTCATTATATAGTACAGTGCCGAACGCATTCCAAAAACACAGGCACAGTCCATCTACTCGGTTGCAAGGTAGTGTGCCAAAAAGAAGCGTGATGAATTTGACGATATTATGTTTACTATATTAGAAGGCGCTGACGCCTAGCAACAGGATATACTTCTGGGTGTATTTAGTTTCGATAACTGTGCCTAACTACCCGCAAAACGAAGCCATAAAAGGCTCCAAAATCGATTGCAAACAAGGCACATAGCTGACTGGGCATTAGTCTGACAAATAGCCTATATATATATTGACACAGGCTATTTGTCAGACTAATGCTCAGTCAGCTATGTGCCTTTTTTTTCTTTTTATATATATATGTAAAGAAAAAAAGGAAGCACGTCGTCTCAACTACACTTTTTAGCCGGATAATGTTGTTCCGTGTATCGACGCTGCGACTGAGTCCGCCGCTAAGCTGCGCTTGAACGTTACGTGATTATTTCTCTTCGTGTAAAATAATTCGAATGCATCGCCATTTACGCTTGACAGCTACCGCTACAGTAAATTTCGTCTAAATCATTTTGCGTCGTCCTCGAGCTATCCGCGGTTATATTTTCCTATATATTTAAACATCATGAGTACTACTTATGACTATGACTATTTTACTTATGACAGCAATTCAGGTAGTAGGATCTCCTCTCAACCGTATTGGTATGACTCCAAATTGTAGTGCCTTGGGGAATGTGTTGAGGACAGGATTAAACAACATCGATATTGCGGACACCAGCGTCTACTGGTAGCCGTCTTCGACGTTGGAGTTTTCTGTAACCCTAAAATACATGTTTGATAATTTTTCTCCATTTTCTATGATGTCAGTGAATTGAAAAACGAGCAGATTTGAAGATGCAGGAACAATTCTTCCAGGCACCGCTCAAAACCAGAAACCAAATTCGAGAAATGTTCCTAGTGGCTGCGTACAGTGTCAACAGAACTCTTGACGCCTACGTACCAGCGACTGACGCAATCGCTTAAATCTCCTCACACGCCACACCCGTCTTGCCACGAAGTCCTCGCCTAAGATCTCCGGAGACTCACAAACCAAACTTTTCAACCGTCTCAGGGATGTGGAATAAGTACGATTCCGTTGTTGAAGCTATGTGATGCTGTTGGATGTGGGTTCCTTTCCTATATCCTCACTTTATTTTTCTGAGAGCTTTATTAATTTTAATTAATTTTCGATATTTTTTTCTAATACGCATTTGGGGGGAGGGGGAGTAACCGGATACAGTCGTGCATAAATCGGGCTGTAAAATGAGGATATGAATATTTTAGATTCCATCTCATTTCTCTCCATTTAGAGCCAGACGCCGGTCGGTGTGGCCGAGCGGTTCTAGGCTCCTCAGTCTGGAACCGCGCGACCGCTACGGCCGCAGGTTCGAATCCTGCCACGGGAATGGATGTGTGTAATGTCCTTAGGTTAGTTAGATTTAAGTGGTTCTAAGTTCTAGGGGACTGATGACCTCAGATGTTAAGTCCCATAGTGCTCAGAGCCATTTGAACCATTTTTTAGAGCCATACGAGTGACTGGATGAATTGTTCCCAACGACGAGGTTACACCGAGGTCGGGCCGCGCAATTTTGTCAGGCATTATAGGGACCTTTCGCCCAGGCTGTTAACTGGAGCTTCATACTATTTTCCACCAGAGTAACGAGGATGGATTTGTACAAACACACCTAACCATTCGAGACTATTTTGTCTGTTTGTCTTTAACACAGGGTGTATCACCAAGACTTGCTGCCCTTTTATTTTGTGAACGGATCGAGACATCTAAACGAAGTTTTCGACAGACGATAATAAGCAGAGGGGCTTAATCATGTTGCTTGGGTAATGCGCTTAGCTCTTGCATGAACCGAATATTCCTTCTTCGCCGATGCTGCGGAAAACCTTCTCGTTCCTTACGTTATCAGTCCATCTGATTTTCAAAGATCTTCTGTGGTAGCACATCTCAAATGCTTCGGTTTTCTTCTCGTCCGTTTTTCCCACAGTCCATGTTTCACAACCATACAATCCTGTGCTCCAGAACTGCATTCCTTCCTCAAATTAAAACCTTTGTTTGGTACTAGTAGACGTCTCTTGGCCAGGAATACCCTTTTTGCCAGTTAGAGTCTGCTTTTTATGCCCTTCTCTGTCCGTCCGTAGTGGGTTATTTTGCTAACTCGGTAACAGAATTCCTTTACTTCTTTTACTTCGTGATTCCCAATTCTGAAGTTTCTGGCTGTTCTCATTACTTTCGCCTTTCTTCGGTCTACTCTAAATCTGTATTCTGTACTCATTAGACAGTTCATTCGATTCCATTCTTTCTCGTACATATTGCAAAAAATGGTTCAAATGGCTCTGAGCACTATGGGACTTAACTGCTGAGTCATCAGTCCCCTAGAACTTAGAACTACTTAAACCTAACTAACCTAAGGACATCACACACATCCATGCCCGAGGCAGGATTCTAACCTGCGACCGTAGCGGTCGCGCGATTCCAGACTGTAGCGCCTAGAACCGCTCGGCCACTCCAGCCGGCGTACATATTGCATATTACCCGTCTTTCCCTATAGCTTATCCCCATGTTTCTCAGAATATCGAATATCTTGCACCACTTTATATTGCCGGACGCATTTTCTACGACCACAGATCCTATGAATGTGTCTTGATTTTCCTTTAGTTTTGCTACCACTGTCAACCGCAATTTCAGAGCCGCGTCGCTGGTGCCTTTACCTTTCCTAAAGTCAAACTGATCGACATCTAACAGATTTCCAGGTTTCTTTTCCATTTTTCTGTATATTATTCATGCAAACGACTTGCATACATGAGCTGTCCAGTTGATTGTGCGATGTTCGCGCCTTGCTCTTGCTATCTTCAGAATTGTGTGGATAATATTCTTCCGAAAGTCTGACGGTACGTTGCTCGTATCATAGATTCTACACACCGACGTGAATACTCGTTTTTTGCCACTATGCCCAATGATTTTAGAAATTCCGATGGAATGTTATCTGTCCCTCCAGCCTTATTTGATTTTAAGTGGTTCAAAGCAATTCTAAATTATTATTCTAATACTGGATGACCTATGTTTTCGTTATCGACTCCATCACGTCACCAGACAACTTCTCCCGTTCACAGAGGTTTTAAGTGTATTCTTTCCACTTAACCGCTCTCTTCTCTGCGTTTAACAGTGGAATTACAGTTGCACACGGTGATAAAGCGTTTGTTAATATCGGTCTTAAAATATTGCGCAAAAATATTTGAGGAACGTGTTAAAATTGAAAGGTAAGGCTGCTGGAATCGGCTAAATGCGGTATAGTTCACTGCCAGGTGGTGCACTCAGCCTTTCGACTGTTTACAGTTCCACAGAAGCTGGTCACTTGCACATGAGTATTTTTACACACATCTGAAGTAGCTTCCGTATTTCCTTCTAATATGCTACTCGTTAGCACATAGTTACATTTTAAGCAATCGTAGCTGACCCTGTACTATGTCATACATAGCACAGCTGAGAGGAATAACATTTAATCTTAGTAGCACTGGATCCTGCCATGAGTGCATATTTTTTCTGTCTTTACGCCCCAAATGCCGACTCCAGTTGCACTTCCTTTCAACTTTAGCACATTTCTCGGACACTTTGACAAAAAATTTCATCAGCGTTAAAGAAATGGATTACCATATAGATGGAACAACAAGACCGGAGCGAACACAACCCCCTGCCATGCTTTTGGAAGTTAAAACAAAGGATGGACATGATAGTGCGTAAGGAATTTATGAAACCTTGGATAAAATAATAAATTCAAGAAAAGTTAAACCCGTGAAAGTTCTTTCCGTGCTGGTGTATAATATAATGTCGAAAACCACTAACAGATAATGTTTTTAAAGATTATTTTTAAACAGTACTCACTTGAAATAAGATATATTCGCAGTTTTATTGCTTTTGTGCGTGCAGTTATACGCTGCGTAAACGTTAATCGTGATTTCGAAAATAAATTCGGCAATAGCTTATTTGAGAAGTCTGAACACGTACGATTTAGCTTTCAAAACAACCGCACAATGACTTCTGAAAATACGGCGCGTAGGAGCACAGGTTGGCACCGCAAGGAGCGCCACGGTTTGGCGAACTTTTCATAATACAAATCAGAAAATTTAAGGCACCTGAAATTACTATGGTGATAAATTATAATGCGAAGCGGAAAATAATTTACGGATGCTGTAATGTACCACAATTCTGACGCTGTGGTCATTGACCTGGCTAAGTGTATACGCTGCAGTTTACAGAGAGGAGGATGAGAACATAAATTAAAGAAGCACCACTTTGCAGCTAAATATACTTGACTAGCTAACACTTAGAGACCTCTTGTTCATTCTCGCCTGAATCTTTATAGCTGTAAGTTTTGTCTACCCTTTCGTGCGCATTATCTTTAAAACCGAGACTGAAACAGTATCTGCTTTCTCATCGTTTTTAAATTCTTTCTATTATACCGAGGTAGATTCCTGCTTCCTTTCACCACTTAACTGGGGACATCTTTGTGCACAGTGGGGCGAACAGCAAATTTAGTCTTGGACTCTTTTCGAATGTGGGTACTTGGCATCATTTCTTGTGGCAGATAGTTCCAAACAATGCTACCGAAAAAAAATGCAGCACACTCAAGAACTATGTTCAGTGGCACGAAGATATAATACAATCTCTGACAATAAAGTTCGGTGAATAGTCCTTTAACATTAACGTTGATGAACTATGAACTACAGTTATGTTACTGTCCTTCGAAATAGCCACTTCCGATAACTATGCACCGCTGAGCTCTACGATACATGCTTTGCATGAAGTCTTCCTTTGCGATGGTGTTCAAAAGCCGTGCCACCTTTCGTTGGATGTCAGAAATATCGTCAAATGTCTTTCCCTTCAAACGAGTTTGAGTCAAAGGATTAGGAAGAAGTCTGGAGGACTGAGATCCGGCGAGTATGGTGGATATTCAAGTTGCACCACCCCCTTTTTTGTCAGGAACTGTTTTACGATATTGGCTGTGTGTGGGCGATCGTTGTCGTGAACAAAAAACCGGAAACCTTGTTGTGTGTACTGGGGCTGTACCCTGCGCAGACTTTGCATGAAACGGGCCAAAATTCAACGTACCGTGCAGTGTTCAATGTCTTTCCCTCAGATTCCTTGTGGATAATGCCTTGACTATCCAAAAAGGTGATGAGCAACGTTTTGATGCGTTATTTTTCGGCTCTGACTTTTTCTGACGAGATGGCGTCGGAGAACACCATTCAATGCTTTGTCGTTTCGTTTCAGGGTTGTACCGGAGACATCAGGTTTCATCCATAGTGACAAAACGGTTCAAAAAATTGGGTGTCGCATCCACCGTTTCGACAAAATTCTGTGAAGCCTCTAAACGTGACTGCTTCTGCTCGTCGCGGCACAAGATGACAATTCGTTTTCCTGTTCCCTAACTCCTGAGTAAGGATTTGTCGCGTTGATTCACGGTTCATCTGCAGTTCATCCGCTATCATGCGCACAGCTAATCGACGGTCATTCGTGACTAATGTACTCACTTTCTCAATGTTTTCGTCACTGACGGCGGTCGCCGATCGTCCGCTACGGGTATTGTCAGAAACACTTTCTCGGGCTTCTTCGAAAACGGGCGAACCACTCGTACATACACTTCATGGACGTACCAGGATTGCATGCGTTTCTTTCGGTTTATTTCCAAGCTTAAAACAATAAATTGATCCTTTGCTGGTTCATTGCCCTGTTCTCAGTTCAACTAACGCACTAAACAAGAACTTCGTCCAACAGATCTAACACAGAACACACACGATGCTCAACTGAACTATTGTGGGGGAGGTTGTCAACACCGGGCTTTACGCAGGTACAGCGTTGTGGTTCGCCAGTGTTGCCCGATCGGCCGTTCTGACTTCATTCACCGAATTTTATTGTGAGAGGTTGTATATGCATACTGAGGAGTTGTAGTATTAGGGATTTATTTGTCACGGTGATCGGCGATCAGATGGCGTTCTGTGGAGGGGGGGGGGGGGGGACTTTCCATGCGTCCTCTGTTTTGACTCAGCAGACAGTAACTGTGCTGAGTTTAGAGGCTAACGGCGTGTGCAGCATTCATTCTGGAGTACAACCATGCCCCCCCCCCCCCCGATTAGTACGTACTCCTGTTGAACAACTTCAACCATTTGAACAGGGTCGCATTAGGGCCTGCAATAAGCTGGATGGACGTATCGCGGGCTACTGCACTTGTTGGGCTCAATGTATCGGTGGCATGTCGCTCCTTTCAGCAGTGGTCCGTGGAACATTGCTACCCAGTACATCAGGTTCTGGACCTCCACTCAGTAGAGACGCGCATCAAGACCGACGTATTGTGAGAAAAATTTGGGCACATGTTGCACCTGATTTTTCACCAAGGACAATTGGGAATCGTCTCCCTGCAGAAGAACTAAGATCACTTGTTTCTCTGGCCAGGATGTCACTAGCACCACGACAGCGTCAGCCATGTTATCGTGAAACTGTCGACTGAAAAATGGAATGGCGGTCCTTGGTCGTCACTGATGAGAGTAGGTTCTGCGTGTAAGCGGGTAATGGAGGTATTCGTGTACAGTTATGGCGTAGGACTAAGGAGTGGCCTGTTCTGGAGTGCATTCGCCCATGACAAACAGGTCCACCTCAGGCCGAATGGTGTGAGGGGCCATCGGTTACAACTCGCGGTCAAGTTTGGTGTTTCTGCAGGCGATAGTAACCAATGTTGTTATCCTCGAATTACTGCCATTTCTTCGACAGGAAGGTGATGTGATTTTTCAGCAGGACAACGTACGTTCACATACGACTGCTGTGACACAACGTGGTTTTCGTTTGTACAACTACTCTGGCTAGCAACATCACTATATTTCTCGCCAACTGAACACGTATGGTGAAGCAGAGAATTACTCATTTTCCAGAGCCTACGATAACCATTACCAACTTGTAACAAAAAGTCCATGCTGCTTGGGACAATCTATCGCAGGATGCCGTTCGGTACCGTTACGATTGTTTGTTGATGAGAATACACGCCAGCATTGCCTCCCCCCCCCCCTCCCCACATGAGGTACCCTGAATAATGATGCGACTGTTTGAGAATCTTTTACGGTGACGTGTGTTACATTTGGTCCGAATTCGGTATCATAAACTCCTATAATTATGAACTCTCTGTCACTTCGCTTGTCAATGAATTTCCTTATCCTTGAGGGTGTTGCATCTTTTTCCGGCAGTATTCCTAAACCCTTTACACATACTGATGATGTGTGCAGCATTAGGAGACGACACGTTAACTGCAGAGACATGCGTTGGAACGCGACCTGATACCCACATGACAAAAACCACCGAAAGTTAGCCTGTGGCTGCTTGTGGGTGTCCCTAACTGACATCCAAATTAGGACCAGAGTGAAGCTCTGATGCATACCACACTCATGAGGGTGCACATCACTTATACACAATCAAAGATGCTTCATTGATTTGGACTCAGTGTAATCCATCTTGAGCCAGCTAAACTTCACATAAATTTAATTAAGAGATCGATAATTATTTCCCGTTCAAAATAGTGATAGGTAGGAACGCAGGAGAATTATGTAGTTCAACAGAGAAAATCTGACCACGAGTATTACGATGAGATTTATTGACTGAAAGGCAAAAATGAATACGAAACTGAAATATGAGTAACATGAGAATCAGAAGCGCTTTGAGTTACTGTCAAATTTTGTAACAAAAATAGGTAGAAGCTCTGGTAAAATTCAATCGGGGACCTATCTGAGCAAACTGCTGTGAGGTACCTATGTATGACTGGGGCTGCAATGAGATGCAAATTAATTGTAATCGCAACTGAAGTGTCAGTGATCGAACATTTTGCCACCCTGTTGCTAATGAAAGGCAAGTTGTGTTAAGTCCATCTGCTGTGAAGACAAGGCTAGTGCGCTGGAGCGTGGAATCGACTGACGAATTCCTGCTTAGCCGGAGCTGCGTATATTACTACAAACAGAAAATTTCGGCATGTAGACGACGGCTGCGGTGCATTGCGATGAGGCTGAGGACGTCCAAGGTAGATGGCTGCAAACTCGACCGCGAAACTCTATTTGTACGGGTGACCGGTCAGGTAGGACTCTAACAAACTACTCTCTGACAAAGTACAGAAGAGCAAATAACGTCCGACTCTTGCGACGATCTGGACTACTCTCTTGGTGTTTTCTTCGCTATGGCTCCGCCAGAGCTTCTGCTCCGTTGCCCTAGTGACCAGCCAATCGCGGCCCAACAACATTTTTTCCGCCAATCATAGCTATTAAACAAAAACGGCAAATCTCTCACTACAAAATTCCCTCACTGTGGCCGCCAATGATAGCTTTTCCCACCAATCTCCAAGGCGGCCGTAATCATGAGCTGACGTAAGAGTCAACTTCCACTCACAGCCTCCGCGAGATCTTTGCGCCAGAAGCTCTCGGTTGTGGCACACCAACGGCCTATGCTGAGCACATGTTCTACGGGCGACGCTGCCGTGGCGCACGTCGAGGCGGACGAAGCCCCAGCAGACAATGTCATAAGCCATAGCGTCTGTCCTCTGTCTCAGAACACACCGCTTTGGACCACGCCGTTTTCCCTCGTAAAACGGTGTCGGAAGCGTCCGCTAGCCGGCAATTGCCGACATCAGAAGTGGAGCCGCGGGCGACTTCTTAGGCGCCTGTCCTGCGGCGGGTAATCCTTCCCCGCCTGCAGTCCATTCACCGCTGGGCCGGCGCGGCTATTGTGGGTATGCCGGCCACATTTCTGGGAGTCCGTCAGCTTCCTCCCCTCACCAGCCATGCTCAAAGCTGGCAGCTGTCACTTCCACACCGCTCGCAAGGCGGAAGGAGAAATGATTTAAAAAGTATATCCGACATGTAGTGGAACAGACCCCTCCCCACTGACGCAAATGACGAAAAAGGAAAATGTTTATTTTTTTTATTCAAATGAAATTACGCAATTAATTATTCAAATTATCATTTTTGTAAATTAATATTAAAATAAATAAATAATTTTTCTTGTAAACGCGCTCTTTGGTCGGAAGCAGCGAAGACAAGGCATTGCTATTTCTGACCAAAGAGGTGCGGTAGCGTTGTTAGACGTCCGCCAGTCGAGAGCGGCAGCAGTTGCAATTAAGATCTCTTACTGTGATAACACGTAGAGCAGTTCATAGGAACAGAATAATGTCAGATTTCATTGCAACTCAATTTCGTATGGTCGTAAATAAGTACAAGCAATAAATGAATGTGAAAAACAGCAAGATCAAGAGTTAGAAAAAAATCATTCTCATACCTACCTACTTCAAGAATCGGAGGGAGAAAATCAACGGAGACAATAGCCTGACCAGCAGCTATCAAGAGAAAACGAAGATCTACACAGCTTACTGTAAAATTAGGTAAAAAGGGATTCTAAAAGCAAATTCCATCTGTTAAATCTCAAAAATGATCCAAGGTTGTTATTTCTGTTGTAAATTGACCCATATTGTCCGATACGGTCGTGAAAAGTTACATTCTCAATACTGCATTAAAAACACTTTCTTTTGGCGACTTAGAAAACTTTAATAGAAATTTGTTCACATAGAAATAAATTTTCTTTTGGCAATTTTACTTCGGATCGAAAATCAGGGGTAGTCTCATTCACGAGTTCCTATCCCCCTAAACTTTAAAAAATAAACTATCTTCCAAAAAACCAAATTTACTACAGTCACCAATGTAAATTGTTCTCTTACATGTCGGTACAGAACATCCGATCACTGATTTTCGTAACTATGTCCGTCGCATATTACAGGTAGTTTGGATGTACAGGGTGTTTCCGTAAGAGGGTGCAAAAATGTAACAGGACATAGAGAAAGCTCCACTGAACAATTTGAGGTACGAAACCGGAGGTTGGAGAAGCCAGCTTAAGGACATATGGAAGCGAACTTATCTACCGCTGTGTGTAGCATTACTGTTTTCCAGCTTATTTATAACCAACATGCGTACAAGTTTACACGTACTGTGCTGTTTATTTACAGGTTCTTTTATCTCCTGGAACGAAACAAGCAGGACGGGCTTGATTACTAGGAGGTCATGATGCAGGCTTTATCTACTTTACTTGTCCATAAGGTGGCTCTGTTGTATCGTATACACATTGTCCCATTGACAAAGCATGCTTAGAATCAACAACATGACAGTGCTCCGCCTCACTGCAGGGTGGATGTCCGCAACCATCTCAGTGCTGTATTTCCTAGTCGCTGGATTAGAAGGGCAGATCCTACTGCATGGCCTGTGAGGTCACCTGACCTTAATCTCCCTGATTATTTCCTATGGTTATATCTATCACTTGTGCGCACGAGACCCCAGTGGATGTTGAGATGGAATTGGTTGCCAGAATTGTAGCTTCCTGTAATGTGATTCGAAATGAACCAGGAATGTTTGTCAGGATGCGTCAGAATCTTGTCCGTCGATGGCATACTTTTATTGAGTTGATGGCCGTCAGTTTCCGCACATTTTGTAAGACACACTATAAATGGTACGTTCATTGTGTCAGTGATGTAATTGCACTTAACTGTAACTAATGTAAATATAAAGGAACACAGTAATGTGATTTTATTCCTATTATCTCCTTAAGCTGAGTTCTCCGACCCAGGTTCCCTACCTCAAATTGTTCACTGGAGCGTCCTCTACGTTCTGTTAACTTTTTTCACGCTCTTACGGAAACATCCTGTAAACATAATCAAACATAATAATGGAAGATGGACTGGCGTGATGGATCTACTACCATGTGTGGGAGTGCCAGAAGACCTGTCATCTTACAAGGGTGCTGGTTTGTGTGGGTGCAATCGCTCGGTACAGTGACCTTGTGTCTATCCCGATTAGATGGCGGGATGGCGACCAGCGGATGAATGCAGCGCCCCTTCCTCCTTACCTCGCGATATGGAAACGTCGCTGCTTGTCGCCCCCCTGACGACACGCCCTTCTTCACGTAATTAGGCCCTTTCAGGACCGCGCAGCAGACGGTGCAGCGAGCAGCTCGTCGTAATTGGTCCCTTTGAAGGGAGCCGGCAAACCGTGGACGCTCGTTCCCTTAGCCCGCCTGAACAGCTCTCAGTAAGCAGGTAATGCCAGTTGCTCGCTGCTGATCTCAATCTGTGACGTCAGCTGCGGGCCGTGAGATGGGACTCGCTCGCTCTGGAGAGGAAATGGGCCGAGGCTGGGTAGGCGCCGCCGATGCCGGCCTCGCAGCTCACTGCAGATGGCTGCTTAGTGCACGGCTATGCAATAATCTGCGGTAGATTGTGTTCCTCAGAAAGTGGAAAAGAGGAAAGCACAGTTACAAAGTTAAAAATGAGGAACTTGGAACGTTCCTTTCGTCCACGCCTCGGCGCTTCACTGGCGTCGTGCAAAGTCACACACGCGGGTGCTGCCTGTATCCACGCACTCCTGGCGACGCACGCGTCACAAATTACGCTACGCTACGCACTGCTTTGCCGATGTAGCCGGAAATCTTTACTAGCGAACCAGTGTTAATTTGCTGCACCGACATACATTTAAAGTCAGTCTAAATAAGAGCCAGCCCCGTCGTTTTGACCCGCGAGACACGGTTCCATTTCCCAACACTTCAAAGTCAATAATTAAGAAGTCTGTAGCCAACTAACTACTCCCAGGGAAATGCCGAGGTCCGACCGATGGACTGCCATATGTACACCGCTAACAGTGTACACAGCGTCTGCAACTGGCCACTACCAACTTCTGCCCATGATCTGTGCAAAGTTAAAGTAAGCTAACAGTTTAAAGTTAAGTATCTGAAATTTCCGCTTCAACAAATATGATTTCAATTAACCCCTTGGCTTGTTCAGCCGGCTCACAACGGGCCGCATGTGTCAATTGCGTAATTACGGGCACGACCAGCCACAACTTCCTCTTTGTGTTTCTTCTTCTCTGTCAATAGATGGCATGACATGTTATATACCATTGTAAAACTGAGAAATCGATCTATTTAATGATGTATAACACACTCGATTTCTTTCTATATTCTGTGAGTTGTGAGTAATCGTTTTCAGGTTTTGTTAATTTTATCCCCCAATACTACCAAGGAAACACCCTCCAGAAATTGTGTAGCGTGCAAAGCAACGAAGCAGAAAAGTGATACGCGGTATGAGTATGAGAAACATCTAGTGGCGCTCGACATGCCTATATTTTTTCGGGAAAACCAAACCAACAAAAACTTTTAAAACACATTATCTTCACGTCTCATCCCTTCAATAAATAGTACAGATGGATTTATAAAGAATCCTTATCAAAAATTATATAACTTTGTGAAAAGTGTGTAAAACGAAATAAGCAGATTTTCCTACATTTAAATAGTAAATGTAGGGTCGACTATGAGGAAGAATGTTAGTAAGTCAGTGGGTTAAGCGTCGCAAATCCGCCTCGTTCATTGAACACCACCTGCCTCTATCTCTCATATTAGGCCTCTGTCTCTACTGAGGACGCCGTCGCTCACAAAACCACAGCACTCGCCCAGATGACGGGAAACGACTCAGTCAGAATCCAAGGTCCGTGCCCGAGAACACAGTGACGATCTCTTTAAGGAATCTTCGTACAACACGTTCACTGATCGCTGAGGAGCACTCATTCCGATCACACGCAGCAGCAGCTGGACTACCGCCTCTACTCCGGTCACATGCACCACTGCACGCCGTCGACCGACTCCTCGATTTCGCGATCCCCAGATGGCTCCACGAAAATAATTCAGCATCCTGACCTTTGTGACAGCCAGATTCATCAACTGGCTACAGGTATTTCAATTGGCCTTTTCGTGCTCACGCTGATGCCGCTCTTCAGCAAAGAGCTGCTTCCTGTCACGGCTACTCCCAAGTTTCTTTCGAAGAGATTCTGGGTAACGCCTACCGTCACAGAAAGTCAGGAGCCCTTCAGCCAGCCCATTAGGCTGGGACCGAAAACCATTTAGACGGATCAGCAAAAGACCGGCCGAACTGCAGCCTCGTGATCCAAACACCGGAACGTGGCTCTGCCAGTTGAAATGGCGAACAGGTCGAGTCGACAACTACAACCAGAAAGTTACATGTTCCAATTTCTGTAGTCGTTAAGTGAGCGGAAGAGATTGATAGTCTTGAGAGGGAACTTTCCGAGTGTGTGGTGCTCTGAAACGTGCTTCAGATTGAAACTGTACACCGGACCGGAACTCGAAACGGGACCTTGCTTGCCACGTGCTAGTGCTCTTATCCACTGTGCTATCCTAGACACGACTCACGACCCGCGCTCCCAGCTTCAACTGCCCTGGTTCATCCCATCCTGCTGTATACCGTGTTGAAATAGCACTCCTGAAAGAAAGGATATTTAGGAGAAATGTCCTAGGCACAACCTACTGCGTTCTTTCCAGAACGAGTTTCACTTAGTGCTGTTTTCAAACTTCCTGGCAGACCAACATTGTGTGCTGAACACTCCGCTTGTGAAAGAGTAGTTACTAGTTTTAAACATCAGTCTCAAATAATAAGGGGAATCCAGTATCCACAAACACTGAAAGTAGAAATTAGGCTACCATACTTAATCTGCCGAAGTAGAGAGGATATAAAATGTAACTGGCAATGGTTATGAAATTTGTTAACATCGAATATTGACTTAAATGCTATGAACTCTTTTTTAAAGGTATGGAGTGTAGCCATGTATGGGAGTGAAAAATGGACGATAAACTGTTCATATAAGAAGGAAATAGAAGCCTTTGAAATATAATGATACAGAACAATGCTGAAGATTAGATGGATAGATCACGTAATTAATGAGGAGGTACTGAACAGAAGTGGGAAGAAAAGGAATTTGTGACACAGAAGGGATCGGTTGATAGGACACGTCCTACGACATCAAGGCATCTCCAATTTAGTTCTGGAGAGAAGTGGAGGGAAGAGGATGAAAATAGTAGAAAGAGACCAAGAGATGAATACAGTAAGCAGATTCAAAAGGATGTAGTCACAGTTGTTATTCGGAGATGAAGAGGCTTGCAGAGAGTAGGGTAGCGTGGAGAGCTGCATCAAACCTGTCTTCATATCACCACAACAGCATACTTAATCTTGGAGTCTAAACGCACATTTAGTCGTTTTGTAAAATTTCGATCTATATAATCCGCATGAATTTATCACACGCGGCTTATGTAAAAGACGTTTTAAAGTAGGTGCTCAAGGTAGTGTGTCGCGTGTTATTTTTATAAACACATCATTAACCAACAATTTAACAGTTTAGGGCAGAGCGCAGAAAGCGCCACGGCAAGCGTGGGAGGAACACTACCTCTGCTTCATTCTGGGCGTTTTTTAAAGTTTATGGCGGATTATACTTGTCCGCACTAACAGTGCGTGTGTGGCTGCGGCCATTGTGTCAGCAGTTAGTGTGGAAGCTACCATTATTGCTGGGCAACGACGCCTCCTAGGCCAACCGCAGCAGTCTCAACCCTATGGAATGGCAGAGTAGTCCGCAGAGCGGTCAGTTTTGTTACAGAATCAGTTGCTCAGAGTAAATTGGTGTGTGTGTTTCGTCTGCGGTTTACGTGTTATCAACGTTCCGTTCCTGTCGTAGACAGCTGCCACAACCAGTCGACTTTCTGGTGTACAGGGGCTCGCCGACATCGTGTTGACTGCGTTACTAGGGCTGAGCTCGCCATAGGCGTTTAAGTTGCTCTACATAACGGATAAGCTGAAATCCACCCGGCTCGTTACTGTAAATCGGTGGCTAATCGTTACCGGGCGCCTGAAATGCGGGCAACCAGCAGAACCGCTCTGTGATGCGGGCTGCCGATCATGCAGGGGCGCCCACCTGCTGATTCCGGCACGGTGCGCCATGGTTCACCGCCGTCCGGTCGCATTAGATCGCTTGAGGAAAATTTTTTGGAACAGGCTGCATTTCTTCGTCCATATTAGCTATTAACTGGTCGATGTAAACGTACAGCAAACTCAGGCAAGGAGAACACTGGAAGAAACTGCCTGGAAGGATCGACACATTCGTTGGACGTGCTGATGTCGAGTTAAACCACAGCCTGTTATAATTTACCTGATTTAAACGGATCGCACAGTAGTGCCTGTAGTGAACGCGTCATGAATGACGCGCTCTGAGCCTGTGAAGGTTTTATCCTCCAGAAGGACGCGAACAGAGCTGTGAAGAAGAAGACGTGCGTTCTTACTGTCTTGCAACGTCATTTCGCCTTCATTACAGGACATAATCACAATGAAAGCCTGCAATACCTAAACCCCAAAATATTACGCAACTATCAGACCGAAAATAGATGTTGCTGTTTTTTAAGAAGAAATAAAGGTAAGGGTTTTGTTTTTTTATTGTGCCACTGCAAATTACCTGACGAACCTGTTGCTTTTTTCCCAAAATGGCACTTGCAGCATCCTGAGACTACGAGATACTTAAAAAGTGTCTGTGTATGAATACTCTACTCTGCACACACACACACACACACACACACGCACACACACACACACACACACACACACACACACGCGCGCGCGCGCGCGCGCGCGCGCTTTGTGAATCGTATACAACTACAACTTATTTCAGTTCTTGAACGTTTCGAGATATCGAAAGGAGATTTCCTATGAATGATAGTTGGCAGAAGAACACGTAATTGTGTTGCATGGGTAGTAGTCCTAACCTTTTTATCTACCGGGATACTGAAACAAGTATTTTTTTAATACAACAGTGTATGTATTTTAACGGTATTCGAAGGCTCTTGAAAGGACTACTACAGTGACATAACACTTGTTAATCTTGGCGCTGAAATTTTTCGCAGCCATATCCAAGAAATGTTGTAAAATTGAGAGAGGAGGCGGCTGGAATTGGCTGTTTCTGTGTGAATGTCACGTGGTGCTCCCTCGCTAAGTTCCGTCGTTATATGCAGCCATGGTGTAGGCCAAAGGTATTGACGTAAAAAGAACCTTCTGTTGAGCATGCGGTGTGCAGCATAGGTAAAGATCAGCTACAATTTCTTTAAATGGAGCTATATTCTTATTTCTAGCACATCAAAAGCAGCTCAGGAAAATTACGTCAAATGCGTGCATGTAGTCATATTCAAGTGAACCGTTTCTGTGGAACAAGTTAATAGTCGAAATGCTGAGACTTGTATGAGAAAGGCACTTGGCTCGAAGGCCATAAGAGTTACTTCGTCCCGTTTAAAGAAAATATGCTGGTGCAGTGTCTCAACTGATACGAGGGTTGGTTTTCAGCCGTGCAAGTGACAGTGATGGTGCTGAAAAAATCAACCAGTTGTAAAGAGTGACAGCAAACGCCCGAACTGGTGAGGAACTCGTGAATATCTGTAGTGCCGTTTTTGCGCTGCACTCGAAAGACAGCAGAACACTTCTCAAACTGCTGGACTGTGCTGATGGGGCGGTTTGTTCTAGGGATGGCGGTTACATGTTTTCCCACGCCAGTTTAACCTGACTGTTAAAACCGCTCAAAATAATCAGTTTATAAAACAATCGATTTTCAGTTTTTATCCTGTTAGTTCCTGTAATGAAGTAGAAATAGAACGAAGTTTGACAATTTTTGACTCTCTCAGCTGCAAGATACGTACATAGAACCCAAAATATCTAATTGAATATGGAAATAAAAGAAAACTTAGACTATCCATCTTTCGCTGTTTTTCTCGAAAAGTGATAGGGGATTGAATACAACAAAAAGTGCTAGTATTTTCCTATTAACTCTAATTTTTTGAAACTCTGCTCAAAAATCTTGTTATAATCGGGAATCATCACACTATTTGGGAACTACAAATGGTCAGTGCTATAGGATGAAAACTGAGGTTGAAGAACTCTATTTTTCGTGATAATTCGGCCGTTTTCAAGGGCTGCAAGCAGATAAAGGGATATTATGGAGAGACAGAAAGAACATAAACTACTTTCTATTTGAACTGCATACTATGAATGAGTAGTTGTGAAGTATTTTTCATAATTTCCTTCCTGTTTTATTATTTCATAGAAGTGGCAGATAAATCTTTATTATTTTGAAGCAAATGAGACATTGTAATTCATTGCTACATCACTTTCCAGACTAGGAATGGTGCCATTCCGCAAAACAACGGCTGTCCGGCAACGACAGCGAGAAACTAATGTATAGACCAGCTGGAGGCAGGTCTTACGCACTGCGCGTACCTTAAGCCTAGACGCATAGGAACAGGTACAGTGCTAAGAGACTTCGTGGCAGATTAAAACTGCATTCCGGACCGAGACTCGAACACGGGACCTTGCCTTTCGTGGGTAAGTGCTCTATCACCTTTTTTTTCCGTGAGTGTTCGTTTTATTTGGTCGTAGCGGACGTCACGTGACGGCCATTGAGTTTCGTTGCTGATCCCTTCACTCATTTTTTTAATGACAGAGAGCAGCCAGCTCTCTGAGCGAACACGCGGAGCTACCGTGCCGCCACATCTGAGCTCCCGAAGAACGACTGACGATCCGTCCTCACAGCTTTAGGTCCGCCAGTACCTCGTCTCCTACCTTCCAAACTTCACAGGAGCTCTGCTGCGAACCTTGCAAGACTAGAACTCCTGGAAGAAAGGATCGTGTGGAGACATGGCGTAGCCACAGCCTGGGGGATGTTTCCAGAATGAAATTCTCACTCACGGAGTGTGCGCTGATATGAAACATCCTGGCAGATTAAACTGTGTGTCGGGCCGAGATCCGAACTGGCGAACTTTGCCTTTCGCAGGCAAGTGCTCTATTGACTGAACTACCCAAACACTACTCACTATCCGTCCTCCCCAGCTTTAGGTCCGCCGGTACGTCGTCTGCTACCTTCCAAACTTCACAGAAGCTTTCCTACGGACCTTGTAAGACTAGCACACGAGGAAGAAAGGATATTAGCAGGTACGTTATTGTCTCAGGAATGCTGTACCAATTAATGAATCACGTGTTTGTTTCTTGTTTCTGTCGACAGCACTAATCGCTTTTCCTATTTTTTTACTAACGCAAAATTTCAAACCATTGTAAATTTTGCGAATAAAAATTACTCTTTTTATTTTAAAAAAGTGTTTATTTCAAAACGAAAAATTTTAGCACTGCTGCTGTAGCTAATTGATATTTCGGTTTTTTATTCGATTATTAATAAAAAATAAAAACCATTTGTTATAGCTGAGACCAAACAAATACCGAAAAATACCAGCTGTTGGGAATCAAAATACCGGTATCGGTTTTAACCGGTCGGTTTTTGCTATTCCTTTTGTCCGCAGCCGACCGCTCTGAGCTATGACGTGTCACTCCGTGCGTGATGCCGCAGGGGCGGCTACTGGCGGGCCACGCGTCCTACACGTGCCATAGCTGGCCGTGGCGCCCTGCAGGAGGGTGGGGAGATAGGGACCCTGGGGTCGTGTTGTGTCAGCTGCAAGAGGGGGCTGGCCGCCTGGCGCATGGCTGTGTCACTGCTGCCGCCAACTGTGCTCGCAGCTCTGTTATTGTTGCTACCGTATCAACTTTCACAAGCCAAACAGTCTATCTTCTGTTGAATGAGCAACACTGAACCACGTTGCTCTGTCCTCACAAATAATTTTCCAGTCTCTTCTCTGTCTTGGTGTTTCCAAGTCAGTCTGGTATCTTTTACTCAGTGTTCAAGTCACTCTCTTGGTGATCTTCCTTGTTGGTCCTCTAATAACACGCTCCAGAGGTTGCTGTAATTTTCGTTACAGTGTCTCGCTCTTTGTTTCTTTCCCATCGATCCGTCACCACTTTTGGCTGTATATCGATACTATTTTGACAGGATATCCACTGCGTTGCCTGTACCCATACAAGGCGGATTACGACATAAAATGTGCATGGTGCAGTTGTATTTTCGTTAATGTCGAATCACAGTATGGCAGCATCTTTCAGTGGTACACAGGATGCAATCGTTCATCGTCCTAACTGCGGCAGGTCGCATCAGGAAGCGTTAACTATGTTGGTACCAAGATGGGAGTCGAATAACACCCCACAACCTACGAAGTACATTCACGTATATTCTAACAGTCCTTCAGTGAAGTAATCTAAAGCACTTGTAATGAGTCTGGTCAAGGATATTCTCATTCTCTATTGAAAAACACCATATATTTCTTTAATATAGAACATCGCCCAACGAAGTTTCAAATATATTTCTATCTACAATTTAAATGACATTAAAAGCTAGGACAGACAGCATATAATCGCTATTTTTCTTCATGTAACTTCTTTTCATAAAATATTAATTGCAAAAGAATATGTTAAGCAAAAGTGAGGAGGAAGAATTATAAATTTTTGACGAGAGTAATTCAAAATCGGCGAAACCTGTAGTAGCGGCGCGTCTTTAACATGACGATGCGTGGCCGTAAAAAGATCGTCAAGTGTCATTGTTGACTTTGTGGAAGAATGACTCTTGAAAATAATAACGGACTACGTGGGGATAAAATCTAAGTGATTGCAGGTTCTAACTTTGATCCTACAATTTTCACTTAAAGCCACGACAATGAACCGAATGACAAACGATTGACGTAAACATTCGCAATATAGTAATTTAAGTCAAATTTTACGTCATAAAATTGTACAACCTTGTACGACCTATTTATTAAGAAGGAACCATGCTAGGCAAGAGAAGAGAAGACGATGCTGAGGCACCAGCATT
Source organism: Schistocerca cancellata (assembly GCF_023864275.1). Taxonomy (NCBI): domain Eukaryota; kingdom Metazoa; phylum Arthropoda; class Insecta; order Orthoptera; family Acrididae; genus Schistocerca; species Schistocerca cancellata. The sequence continues at coordinate 174,574,715 of NC_064632.1, forward strand.
TGTCTTTAATATGAGCCACTACTGAAGACACTGTCAGAGGACATAATATAAGATTCATGCTGCCTTTGAGATCGTGGAGCCGTGAGGATGATAATAAAATGTGGAATTACAAGTATGCGTGTGAAATAGATACGTAGACTAAAACTGCATTCTAATGAGGTTGGTTCAACAATATTCCACACATCCTGTCATTTTAATTTATTAATTTTGATATTTTCGATATTGAAATTACATTTGAAAATACTGTTTTATTATTGTTATTATTTATTATTGGAACATTCGAAAAATTACGAAAAGAGCGTACGATATTAAAGAACCAATTTTGTTGACATTGTGGCTACTATCTTTGACACATGTTTGTTGAAGTCAGTCTATTTCCGGGAATACTAGTACTGCGTAGAGCATTATTGAGTTTGACCTTGTATCGAGTGGACATATCGACTGGACATATCGACTGGACATATTTTGAGAAGAATAACATTGAAAGTGTTGATCAAAATGTGTAAGATGCAAAGTGAAATCGTGTTACATTTCATTTAATATATACATGGACAATGAACACAAGTTAAATGAAAAGCAAAATCATAAATATTCAGCTTCCCAGATAGGAAAGTTCTAAGCTCCATCTCTTTTCGCTACTCAAGATGTTGAGAAATATTCAACCAAACGAATCACTGTCGCAGCCAGTGAGGTTTACTAAGCATTGCTATTATTTTCATTATTTCGATGTAGTGGTAATAAGAGATTGGCTTAGACACTGTACATTGGAAAACGGTAAATCACATGTGTGTGGCCAGAATTAATTCTTGATCCTTCAGTACTAGACGTATTACTTCAGAACATTTTTGTGACCTAGTACCACAATAATGTTTAAAAATACCGTTGTCGTACTGTCAGTTAACACTTTTAGACATGAGAGGCAGAGTTCAGCCTGGTAGTGTTACTGAAGTTTCTCAGTGACACAGCCACAAAAATCTCCATAATAATAAACATTGCAGGCGAGAGCACGTTTTACACATCATTGGACACAGCTGACTTCTATAAAAATACTACTGTCTGATTCTTTACAACATCTAAGCTACAATGCAAATGTTTCAAATGGCTCTGAGCACTATGGGACTTAACATGTGAGGTCATCAGTCCCCTAGAACTTAGAACTACTTATACCTAACTAACCTAAGGACATCACACACATCCATGCCCGAGGCAGTATTCGAACCTGCGACCGTAGCGGTCATGCGGTTCCAGACTGAAGCGCCTAAAACCACTCGGCCACACCGGCCGGCGCTACATTGCAACCAAATGCATAACATTAGCAGCAGCCCTGCGACGTTCCACATAACGCAGCAGGCAGTGTCTCGTCAAGGACGCGAGGAGGGCGCCACCTAATTGTTGAGATACACTAACAAAAAAATATCACAACACCAAAAAATAATTAATGTAGAGTAGTATAATTTCGGGAATACGTTTCTCTAGGTAACATGTGTAAGTCATTAACAGTACAGGATCACACGTTAATGTAAGAGCAAGATAAACCATTGCAAATATGAAATGCTGGTACATTAACAACAGTTGCAACCAAAAGAATGTGGAAAGCAAGCATGCAAACGTGCATGTATTGTGTCGAACAGGTGCCGGATGTCGGTTTGTGGGATGGAGTTGCGTGCCTGTTGCATTTGGTTGGTCAATACGAGGACGGTTAATACTGTTTGTGGATGACGCAGGAGTTGTCGTCCAATCATGGCCCATATGTGCTCGATTGGAGACAGATCTGATGATCTGACGGGCCAAGGCAAAATGTCGACATTCTGCAGAACACGTTGGGTTGCTTCAGCGGTATGTGGGCGATCGTTATCCGGTTGAAAAAAAAAAAAAAACAACCTGGAATGCTGTTCACGAAAGGCAGCACAACGGCTCGAATCACCGGACAGACGTGCGGATTTGTAGTCAGGATGCGTTAGATAACCACGAGAGTGCCCCTACTGTCATACGAAATCGCACCCCATACTATAAGTAATGGCGGTGGTTTGTAGTCACTGGAAAGCACGCTACACGGCGTCTGGCTCGTAGCTGTCCTTGACGTTACCGGTTTGTAACAGTTCGTTGTGTCACTGTGGTGCCAACTGCCGTTCAGATTGCTGCTGCAGTTGCCATACTCTGAACATGACGGTCCTCCCTCTCGGTAGTACCACATGACCGTCCTGAGCCCGGTCTTCTTGCGACCCTACATCCTCGTGACCATTGCTGCCAGCAATCAGGTACAGTGGCTACATTCCTTCCTAGTTTTTCTGCATCGTAGAAGGAACATCCAGCTTCTCGTAGCCCTTTTACGCGACCTCGTTTAAACTTACTGAGGTGTGAATGTTTGTCGCCTTAAACGTGTTCTTGACTAACATCAACTCACCACGCGGAATGGTAAAGGTAACTAACGGTCATGACCGTTACACGTTATATTTAAAAGCAAACCTGATTAGCATCTTTATACAACGGCGTTACTAGCGCCACTCTTATGCGAATGGCGCGAAATCTGAACAGACGTCATCTTTCTAATGTAGAAGCACGCCTACCAACTTTTGTTTATGTCGAACAGCTCCTTCTTGCTGCTGCGATTTTGTTTTTGTCCAATCTTCTGACGGATACGTTGCAAGTCGGCACTATTTCCTCCCCTGTGGTAGCCTCTTCTTCTCAGGGCAGCACATATTGGTCTCCGCACCCACCTGGAGTATGTGGCCTCTACGGGTCGCTCTATTCCCTGATGTCTTAACACGCGTGCAGTCATCTTATCGCATCTTATAACCAGCGTTTACCACATACATCTACGTCCTCGTTTTCATGTATGTTTCACAAGCCACTTCAGGATATGCAGTGGAGATGCTTCTGGTATCACGTATTCCTTTCTTCGCCATTTCAGCTGAGAATCGTCTAGTCTGCCATCTGTCCTCTTGGTTTTCAGCGCCCTTCTGCCTTGCAATACCACATCTCAAACGCTTCGATTCTCTCCTTTTCACCTTTTCCCAGACTCCATAATTCGCTTGTATACAATACTGCACTCCAGTCGTACATATTCAGAACTTCGTTATTCAAGTTCATCACATAAATTACAATATTAATCACAGTGTACTGGTATGGGCCATTATTATAGCAGTCTGTCATGGGTGCAAATTTTTCCTTAACATTTTCTATTCAAAAGTCCTTCCTTCTTTTTGTAAAATTCCACATTTCAGATCTCTAGATTAAAACTGGTGTGATTAATAATTTGTAAATGTGCAATTTAGATTACCTACAAAGTATCTTGCACACGAAAGTCCTAGTAACACTCTCGTAACAAACATTAGCGTTTCGAATTCGTAACTTGATTTCACCTTTTATGGAGTTCTCAGAGGCTAGCAGGCAACAAATACAATTAAATGTGAGGATTTTCATTGTATATGCAATAGCGGCACATGTTTTGTATTTGTTATTCAGTAACCGATTTCGGTCTATATTGCACGATCTCCAGACTAAGTAAAACATGGTCAGCTGGGTATCACAAAAAAGCTTATCCTTACAACATTACCACTTCATGGCGTACAAATTTGTCACGAGTCACACGTAAAATACCACATGTATTTATGATTATTGTACAGCATTTCACGACATTATCAGGACGCTGCATCAATGAAAAGAGATGCATGTAGAATAGGAAAGACTTCTATGTAATTTAATGGCTTTCATTGATGGAACATCCTGATAAAGTCGTGAATATGCAGTACAATAATCATAAATACTTGTGGTACTTTACATGTGACTCGTGGAAAATTTTTATACCATGAAGTGGTTATATTGTAGGGATAGGTTTTGTCTAATGCTCAATGGTCGTTCTTTACATACAGGAAGGAGGTGCAATGTAGAAAGAAATCGTTTACTGGAAAATAAGTAGAACAAATTGCAGCTGTTGTATATACAATGAAATTCCTTACTATTATGAGTACTTGTATCTTATTTTAACAGGTAGTCATCCGTACATTCTCTTCGGCTGTATATGTACTGTCTTGAGACAGAAAGAGGAAGAACTCCTTGTATTTCTTGTAGTCTGTTGTTGCCAAGAGTATCAATAAGGATGTCAGAAGAGGAAAAACATTTTGACACCATCAGGCGCCGAATCAGTGTTGTGGATTGTTATCCTCGACGGTCACATCCAAAGAGCAGATACTTCACATCCTCGATGATACCCCGTTCAGAAAGCGGTAACTCAACATCGTGGGTGCGGTGTAGATGCTGTCTCAAACATGCGTGATTAACACTCAGTCGAGCTGTAGCGGGCACAAAGCTACTGCTATAGGAGCTCTTTGCGTACAGGGCTGACATAATTATACAGATACAGCATCGGCGTCTTGATTTTTGAGGATTCTAACTATTCTTTATTCCACTCATTTTTCGATATGCACTTGTAATTTTATAGAAAGTCGTTTGGCGGTACTCTAAAATGTTTTTCTTCGCTAATGAATACTGCTTGTTGGCCCACAGCGATCCTTGATCCAGTACATGGCGACTTGGCGTTTGTGGTTTAAGATTCCTCTAAAAACGTGCAATATCTGTGTGCTGCAGGCGAGTCGTTTTTCCGGCGTTGATGTTCTCTGTCAGGGCAATTGCTGATTTCGAATCTGAAGGAATGATACTGGTGCTATCAGTGTTATATCGAATCTAAAAAAGAAGGACGTGAATAACGATAAACTCTTAACGTATATATACTCTCTGTGTATAAAAGGTTTTGTCACGCGTGTACCTAATGCTCTGCAATTAATGAAAGCAAGACATCATTTACGAAGAACAATGTTTACCGAAACAATACAGGTAACTACATCCTGTTCGTTACAGCACGGGGTTTTATTAATTTCAACAACGGTCGAAATATAAAAATAATACCAAGTTAATGATTCACTGGAGATAGCAACAATTTTGAATAATCAAATAGTCGAATAACACGTTTGTTTGTGTGGCCATCTTCCGTAGCAAGCATATAAATACTTGTTTTGCAAATCAAACTGCCTTTTCCTGCTGCTATTTATTTAATTTAATCCATACGCGTTTCGCCTTGTACTGTTTTAAGGCGAAACGTGTATGGATTAAATAAAATAAATAGCAGCAGGAAAAGGCAGTTTGATTTGCAAAACAAGTAAATAGTCGAATAAATTCGGATTGGAGAATTGTTACGTTCGTTAGCTCAAAAACAAGCAGCAGTTAAATTTAGCTAATGACTGACGTGACTCTGAACTCAGATAATAACTGTGAGTGAATAATAATGCAACAATTGAACAAAATACACTCGCGCGAGCTTAGATGTTAAAGACACGTGTAACTTGAACAGGATGATGTTAATTTGGAATACCGTTATTATTTACAGTCACAAACACCGGTAACAGGTAATGACCAGCAAAACCTGATGGAAACTTTACTGAATTTACGCAACTCACAGTCATGCTGTCTGTTTGAAGATTTGCAAAATCAGGACCAAAACTAATTACTGTTTCTTAATGGTTATTTCTTAAATTAAGGTCATGAGTGGTTTCATTGATAGCAACAACCATTTGTCAAGTGTTACAGGACATAAACAAAGGAAAGTATTTGTAAAAGACAACATGAAATCATAAAATCACTTTGTTCGCAATAGCATCAACATACTTTTGTCACTGAAATATAAATTGCTTTTAAATGACTTTTGGATACGCCGTTGTAGTGGTACAATACTTTGTGAAGAACTATAATTACTACTGCCTCTGATCTCAATAATTATTTGAATGAAAGTTAACTGTACAATTAATTCGATTTCTCTTCTTTTAATTATTTCTTTCACTTGTGTCTTTTTCGGAAGTTTGTGTGGCAGGATGGTTAATGACTTGGGTCAATTAATTTCACTCGCTAAGTTTGTGATTTGACTGAACAACACTATAATGTTCAAAAAACTTAGCTACTACGCTAGCAAGCCTCGTAAACAACCACAAAATAACTGGTTCGACCTTGTTTGCGAAGCGTTGCTTGTGGTGCGACGTAACGCTTCATCCATTATTGGCAACAGGCTCTTCGTGGTTAGAGCTTGAATAACTCCTCAATTACCAGATCTTCTTATAACCATGTACTGTGCTCATAAACGCCCTCGCTCACTTACATAGTTTGCCTTGCCACAGATTTCAAAATTAATTAAGGAACAATTTCCATTTGGCAGTAGTGCGCCAACACTTCACGTCGGTATCCCATCACAGATGATTCGCAGCTCTCCACTTTGCCTCCACTACTACGACTGTATGCGCTAGCACCATAGAGTAGAAATATCTCTGGAGTGAGCATTCAGAAGCGCAGAATTGATTTTGTGTTGTCAACATACGTTGCCACAATGGTCACGTGATCTCGGGACGCCGTAGATATGTCCGACATTTGTCCTTTAAATTTGAATGTTGTCATATCGCTAGTAAGAAAGATTCCCTTCGTAAGTGCTGTGGATTTAGTACAAACGTTTTGCAGGCACCATAGCAGTTTACGCCTGATATTTGAAATAAATTGCGCTCTTAGATTTGTAGAGCAAAATGAAAGAGCATGACGTCACAAAAGCTTCACGTTAGCATGTATTTACAATGTCTTTCATGTCACATCTCGTCAAGTCGCTTAACACAGTACTGAACGGCGAAATTGGGGTTTAGAGTCACCATCCCTAATATGCATAAAATGTTAGAGTATAGTATCAGAACTGAGGAGCTAACAACGACAAAATTTGTCAATGGCCGAAGCAAACTTTATAACCTATGTTCTTGATCAATTATGTTTGGTAAATTATTGAGAAGTGAGACAACGTTTCAAAACATCGACAATTATTTGCTAGGGAAAATATATACATTCATACACATCAAAGAAAGCTTCAAACGAATTAATGAAGCCTGTTAAACTTATCCATTATGTTGTTTCTTACGTAGTTAATAACGTCATAAACAACTGTATTTTACTCCTTCATTAAAGCTGACTTTTTTGCTTAAAATGTCATATGGTGGAATTTGCTTCGTCTACTTATGTTCTTATACATATACATTGTGGACGTCAGCGCCTTTGTGTTTTCGTAAAACCTAAATAACTTTTCGCCTTCAGATAGACGACCTCGGTTGTGTAAGAAAGTGGAAAAAATATCCCAGTCGTCATGGAACATCTCCAATTTGTCACTAAAACAAATCGATATTATAAAATAAAGATTATGAAGATACAACAGTACAAAATCCACTATTATAAGGAGAATAAGCGCGGCGAAAATAGATTAACTTAAGATGTTAACAGACTGGTACCGTTAAAATTTTCTTTCCGAGAAACCTTGACGTACCGTGAAATGACGTGACGTTCCGTTGACGCCCTTTGCGAATGCCTCCATTCGAAAGGTATTGTAGAATGTTTTCGTGTTATGTGACGAGACGTGACGTTACCTGATGGCGGACGCGAATTGGCGCTAAACAATCGACGTCGTCCCTAGATCACGTGACAATTCCAGCTTAATGTTGACAACATTCGCAGGACGCAATGCTCACTCCAAAGATATTTCTACTCTATGGCTAGCACCAACGATGTTGTTGTTACATTAAAAGATATTGTTTGAGCTACGTACAGTATGAATTTCTTTGACTATCGGCTTGTTTACTAGAAAGCTTTAAGATAATGATTTCTTACTTTTTCTTCTAACATCATATTACAGTTTCATAAACGCTAATTACTGACAAAACTAATAAATTATGTAATTACAAAAAAGTTTTAAATCATAGAATCAAATGACTGTAAAATAAAGAAGGCACTGTGATGTAGTGTTACAAGCTGTCATAATATGCGCACTGGAAGGATTAACCGCCGGTATCTTTTACAGTCCGCGGAGCTTTTATCACGGAATGTATTAATTATTAACACTTGGGAGGTGTTCTAGATTTCAGGAAATCTTCCCAGTTTTAGTGAAGTATTTTGCAGCGACCTGTTGTGCGACGTGGGGGCTGACGACGCAGCTCTGACACGATGGGTCGTGGACCGAGTTTACAGCAGATGCCTCCTTATATGCCTGCCCACACGTCACCACCCCGCACGCTGCCCCCTCCCCCCCTGCACCACCGCCTACGGCACGGTGCCGGCTGACACACCGAGGACTCCTGCAAGCTCTGACGATGTCCAGTGACACTATCTTTTAAATTTGCAGTCGTAACGGTGTCATTCGCATCCTCTCTCCCTCTGCCTTCCTTTCTGCAGCACAACGTCCACGCCTGAATTCAGTCGCGTGGATAAGAACAAATATTATCTGTCCGAATTTTTATTATTGCTGTTAGAAAATATGTGTAATATATGTTCTTATCTACTTGTTAACATCGTTGAAGGAGCTGACGAGGAAGAACGGTTCCTTATATTAAGTATCTAATTCATGGTGAAAACTTTCTGAATAAAAGATCGTATAAATATTTCTTTATTTGCAACAACCGGTTTCGAATGACTTTGCTGTTGTCTTCAGGCCTTCAAAAATTTTTGTTATAAAACGCGTTCATTTTGAGTTGGAACCGTACGCCAAGTTGTCGTGTTAGTGGAGAAAATGTAGCACATTATACAAAGATTTGTCATAAATAAAACGTTTAAAATCAAAAAGCATCTTGTGCACATGGCCATGTCCATACATGTAGCGCTAATGGGTGATTGTTACGCCATAAAAATCGCCTTACGCAATGAAATGCACAGTAGTACATCAGTTTACGTTGTCTGGACATATTCTTATCATTGAAGGTCCACCTTAGACGGCGTATAAGGTACCTTCTTATGCACAGTAGCACATCTGTTTACGTTGGCTAGACATGCTCTAATCATTGAAGATCCACCTTAGACGGCGTGTAAGGGACCTTCTTATACGACGTTTAAGGTGGATTTTCAATGATTAGAGCATGTCCAGGTAACGTAAACAGATGTGCTACTGTGCTTTTCATTGTGTACTGTGATTTTTATGACGTAACAATTATTGTGAGCGCTACGAATATGGACATGGCCATGTGTAAGAGGTACTTTTTTATTTTAAATGTTTTATTTAGGAGAAGCCTTTGTATAATGTGCTATATTTTATCCACTAACATGACAACTTGACTTGAGTCTTCAACTCAGGATGAGCACATTTTATAACAAAAATTTTTGAAGACCTGAAGATAACAGCAAAGTCTGTCGTAACAGGTTGTAAACAAAGAAGTACTTATGCTATCTTGACGTTAGAAAGTTTTTACTAAGTAAAACAGATCGCGCCTTCTGATCTCTCAACATGAGAAAGTTCAATTAATCTAATTCGATTGGTCATGAGTGCAAGTATGACCTGTAAGTGAGCGTAAATAATGAATGCGCGAAATGAAATTAAATAAGAGTAAGAAAGATTGATGACCCAGAATTCGCGGTGCAGATCGAATCTCCTTAACCCTGTTTCGAATACATTATATTGTCTTTCGTTTTCGTAGAATGGTCAGTTGAGCAGTATGTACAATTTCCAGTTCAATTTCGTCAGACATTCTCAAAATTGCATTGCGTAGACGGGAACGTTAGTCAGAAATTAAATTTGTATGTCCAACTTCAAAGTGCTGGCTCCATTCTGTGCACAACTTCACTGAGAAACTGCAGCTACAGCTTTGTGGAGTTTACATCGGGTGGCTGTTACACAAGGTGTTTCATACGGTCATAATGTTGGAAATACACGGTTACTCGCCTCAAAAAAAGAAAATAAATGAAAGCGAGTTCCTGTGCGTTGCGTTACTGCTGCTCGAAGGAACCGTTACGCCGGCTAAAGCATACGTCGTGGTAGCCATAATGTTGGAAATACACGGTTACTCGTCTGAAAAAAGGAAATAAGTGAAAGCGAGCGCCAATGCGTAGCGCTGCTGCTGCGCGAACGAACCGTTACGCCGGGTAAAGCGTACGTCGTGGTGGTGCTGTTGCGAGAAACGCCGCCGGCGCCGTTCCTCCGACATCTAACGGAAACAACGGTCCGCAAGTGGGTCCGGGTGCCGTCACGATTGGAGATTCGGAAAAGGAAGATGGATTGCGGCGGAAAGGTCAATTGCACGACTCTGGCAATCGCCACATTTAGCCCCGTTTCTCTCTTTTTTCTGTGGAGCCATGTAGAGGATATGATTTATGACACTCCATTGCAGTAGGAGCAAGTTTTGCCTGTGCAAAAAACCATGTCGTTGCGGAACAGGCACTTGAGATACATTATCTTTCTCTCTCTCTCTCTCTCTCTCTCTCTCTCTCTCTCTCTCTCTCTGTCCCGCTCTCCCTCTCCTACACACACGCACACATACACACACACACACACACACACACACACTACTACCGTCACACGAATTTGCCACAAGTGTATTAAAACATGAGTCCCAGATACGATTACAATACGAAACCGCATTACGCTGTCCCGAACCACTGTCAAAAGTCATCAAGAGAGTAACTGAACAGCCGGCCGCTGTGGCGGAGTGGTTCTCGGCGCTTCAGTCTGTCACCACGCGACCGCTACGGTCGCAGGTTCGAATCCGGCCTCGGGCATGGATGTGTGTGATGTCCTTAGGTTAGTTAGGCTTATGTAGTTCTAAGTTCTAGGAAACTGATGACCTCAGATGTTAAGTCCTATAGTGCTCAGAGGCATTTGAACCATTTAGTTAGTGAAAAAACAACAAGAAGAGAACAAAATGTCGGCAGCAGCAGGGATGGGATACAAGACCTTTCAGAGCACGAAAACTGCAAAAAAATGGGAGAGTAATTTCTCTTGTAGCGAGAGGAACACGCTTAAACACCGCACTTGGTTTGGCCCGGTTGACTGTCTGTCACAGCGTATACGACATGTACAGTGTGTCGCGTTCAGTGACCTGCCCTCCGGAAAGTCGTGCGCGTTGGTACTCCGCTTCCGCGATTCGGAGAAGCACATTGGCTGCAGATCGAATCCTCCCAGTGGATTAACGATGTGGGCTGATGTGTCGGCCAGCTTGGATTTGATTTTTAGGCAGTTTCCCATTTTCTCGAAGCCGTTGCGTTATTGTAGCAAAAAGGGTCCGACCGGCAACAATTATATATTAGAAATGTCCCAAAACTAGGTTCTTTTTGCGATTAGCTCATTTTAATCTGTAAAGGAATTTCATCATTTTTCGTGTTAGTTTTACCTTTCTCATTTTCACTATGTTCCAAACAGTTCTTATCCCATTACTAGCGGTGTTATTTTTTTTCTTACAAATCCGTAGTCTGATGACTCATTAGAATTTTACAACAGAGTTTATAAAATAATAAATGTCGTGTGACTAGGGCCTTCCGTCGGGTAGACCGTTCACCCGGTGCAAGTCTTTCGATTTGACGCCACTTCGGCGACTTGCGCGTCGCTAGGGATGAAATGATGATTAGGACAACACAACACCCAGTCCCTGAGCGGAGAAAACCTCCGACCCAGGCGGGAATAGAACCGAGGCCCTTAGAATTGACATTCTGTCGCGCTGACCACTCAGCTACCGGGGACGGACGGAGTTTGTAATGACAATATTTCATTCTGTCTTCTCTTAGTTTTGCATGATATTCTAATGGAATTTGTAGCCCAGTATTTAGAAGTATTTGATATTGTTGCACATGTTAATTCTTGTTAGTGGATTGGGCCGAAATTTTATACATGAAATCATACATGGCGTCTTGTTCTTTATTTTATAGTTTTTTTATGAGGGCGAGAATGAGTATGAGAAAGTGCAACATCATATCTGAGTCAGTTCCCTGACGTAGACCGAATCTCTCCTGTTTTTAATTTCCCACGATTGTTGACTATAAGCAGAAATTGATTTCGTGATGAATTTGTGCGAAATGAAATCCAAAGTTTTTGGTTTTATTGTGGGAAGTGTGCCAGTAAGGTCGCTTGACCTTAGTTTAGAGAACACTGCAGGGTGATGGGTGATTTAAACAACGGTACTCGTGCACCATCTGATGCGTGGAGTCGTACTGTGGACCACTGCTGCTAATGCGACGCCGGTGATGTGGGATTCGAACCAGCTCAAGTCAGAGCTATAACAGTTCGCTAATCTGTCTGTACTTTGTGTTGTACTACCCACTGAATTCTGAACTGAAGGAACCTCTGACATGAGAATCGAATGTTGTCGCGTAATTTAACCGATACTAGCGGTGTAGTAGGACCTGGAAGAGCAATTGAACGGAATGGACAGTGTCTCCAAAGGAGGATATAAGATGAACATCAACAAAAGCAAGACGTGGATAATGGAGTGTAGTCTAATTAAATCAGGTGATGCTGGGGGAATTAGATTAGGAAATGAGACACTTAAAATAGTAGATTAGTTTTGCTATTTGGGGAGCAAATGACGGTCGAAGTATAGAGGATATTAAATTGTGACTGGCAATCGCAAGAAAACCGTTTCTGAAGAATAGAAATTTGTTAACATCGAGTATAGATTTAAGTGTCAGGAAGTCGTTTCTAAAAGTATTGTATGGAGTCTAGCCATGTATGAATGTGAAACATGGACGATGAATAGTTTACACAAAGAGAGAATAAAAGCTTTCGAAATGTGGTGGTACAGAAGAATGCTGAAGATTAGATGGGTAGATCACGTAACTAATAGGAGCCACTGAGTAGAATTGGGGAGAGGAGAAATTTGTGGCACAACTTGACTAGAAGAAGGAATCGGTTGGTAGGACACGCTCTGAGGCATCAAGGGATTATCAATTTAGTATTTGACAGCAGCATGGAGAATAAAAATCGCAGCTGGGGACCAAGAGGTGAATACACTAAGCAGATTAAGAAGGATGTAGGGTGCAGTAGTTACTTGGAGATGAAGAAACTTGCACAGGATAGAGTAGCATGCAGAGCTGCATCAAACCAGTCTCAGGACTGAAGACCACAACAACAACAGCGACGTAGAACACACACTACTGAAGTGAGTGCATTGGCTGCTGCCAAAAGGTAGCGCCATTTGCGATTAGCTACTCGAGCGGCGAACGTGTGATCGATTGGTAATATCAGCCGCGCTTGTAGCAGTGCTCTCTATGATTAATGAAAGTGTACATTCGTTGGATCTTTTAATATTGATGTCAGCAGCTCGTGGTCTTGTGATTACATTGCTGACTCTCGATTAGGGGACCCTGGGTTCGATTCCTTGCCGGGATAGGGCTTTTTCTCCGCTTGGGACTAGGTGCGCGTGTGTGTATCGTCCTCATCATTTCATCCTACCCAAAAGACTGGAAAGTTGCACAGCTCACACCGAAGGCAGTAGGAGTAATCCACTAAATTACAGGCCCATATCATTAGCGTCGATATCCAACAGCATTTTGGAACGTATAATGTGTTTGAACATTATGAATTACCTCGGAGGAAACGGTCTATTGACACACAGTCAACACGGATTTAGAAAACATCTTTATTGTGAAACACAACTAGATCTTTACTCGCACGAAGTGCTGAGCGCTGTCTACAATGGATTTCAAGTTGATTCCGTAATTCTAGATTTCCGGAAGGTTTTTGACACCGTACCTCATAGCGGCTTGTAATGAAATTGCGTGCTTATGGAATATCGTCTTGATTCCCGATTTCCTATCAGAGAGGTCACAGTTCGTAGTAACTAACGAAAAGTTATCGAGTAAAACAGAAGTGACTTCTGGCGTCCCCCACGGTAGTGTTATAGGTCCTCTGCTGCTCCTTATTTATACAAACGATTTAGGAGACAATCTGAGCAGCCGTCTTAGGTTCTTTGCAGAAGATGCTGTAGTTTATGGCCTAGCAAACTCAACATAATACCACAACCAACTGCAAAACGTTTTACATACTTGTATGGTGCGAAAATTGGCAATTGACTCCAAATAGTGAAAAGTGTGAGGTCATCTACATGAGTGCTAAAAGAAATCCATTAAACTTCAGTTACACGATAAATCAGTCAAATCTAAAGGCCGTAAATTCAACAAAATGCGTAGGAATTACAGTCACGAACAACTTAAATTGGAAAGAATACATAGAAGATGTTGTGGGGAAGGCGAACGAAAGACTGCGATTTATTGGCAGAACACTTAGAAGATGCAACAATCTACTAAAGAGACAGCCTACACTACGCTTCTCCGTCCTCTTTCGGACTACTGTCCTTGCCAGACAGGATTAACGGAGTACATCGAGAAAGTTCAAAGAAGGTCAACACGTTTTGCATTATCGAGAAAGGGGGAGAGAGTGTCACGAATATGATACAATATGTGGGATCGGCGTCATTAGAACAAAGGTGTTTCTCGTTGCGGTGGGATCTTCTCACGAAATTTCAGTCACCATCTGTCTCCCCCGAATGCGAAAATGTATTGTTGACGCCGCCATACACGGGGAGAAAAATCATCATAATAAATAAGGAATAAAGGTATTCGTTTTTTCTGAGTGCCATGCGGGACTGAAATAACAGAGAATTATTTTGAATGTGGTTCGATGAACCCTCTGCTGGGCACTTACGTCTGATTTGCAGAGCAACCATGTAGATGTCGATGTAGATCGTCATCGATGCGTAGGTCATCGAAGCCCCCGGGCTCTATCAGTGCACGCTAGAGACATCTGGTAACAAATTGTACACCAGATAGTACCTACCAAAGAGAGATCGGGACACATTAACATAAGGGAATCACCAGACTGCGGACTCTGCAATCAGACTGACACGATAGAACGTCGATTCTAGTGCAGAGGCTCGTGGTCGAGCGGTAGCGTTCTCGCTTCCCACGCCCGGGTTCCCGGGTTCGATTCCCGGCGGGGTCAGGGATTTTCTCTGCCTCGTGATGACTGGGTGTTGTGTGCTGTCCTTACGTTAGTTAGGTTTAAGTAGTTCTAAGTTCTAGGGGACTGATGACCTAAGATGTTAAGTCCCATAGTGCTCAGAGCCATTTGAACCATTTTTGAACCAGTGCAGAGGGATCACAGAAGTACGAGCGATAGGTAGAAAAATTATTCCCCCAGATCAGGAGAAGAGACGAAACATCAGTTAAAGTCCCGTCAGTTACCGTCCCTAAGGCAAAACCATTTCCAAACTGAAAACACTTGGCCGCGATGTGAATTCTTGAAGCGACGCACACGCAAAAGCCGACAAATGGCAGGCAGGCAGGCAAAGTGGGTTTCCTCACGGACCTGTGGGAGTACTACAAGAGAGCCGAACATCGCGCCAAGTATCGCGAGACTTCCCAAGCGGCCTGCAAGTTCTACTGGACGCTGCCTTCAGAGACGCCTTCTACATTCCGCGACTGCCGCCCTCCCCAAAACACCCACGCCCACCGTCGCCGCCGACGTCATGCTCCCGTCTCTCCAACTCCCCAACGTCAAGAGCAGTGTCGTGTGCCAAAGTGAATGCTCAAAGCGTGCAAAAATACCAGGTGAAAATGTGCTAGAGTCACAGTCCCGAATTGTATCCCACATAGGCAATCCTGCTTAAACAGCGTCCTTTCCTCGTAGCAAAATAATTCAGGTAGCAAAATGATCTGCCATAGTTCTGTCTCTCTCTCTCTCTCTCTCTGTCCCTCTGTCTCTCTCTCCCACACAAACTCATACTCTACACCAGTGATCGTCAAAGCTATTTGCTCGAGAGCCAGTATTAACACTGAAGGACGACACCTGGGGCCGCATATGGACCAATCTTATTACTAATTGGTAAGCCATACAAATCGGTGCGCAACGGCTTTGCCGCAGTGGATACACCAGTTCCCGTGAGAGCACCGAAATAAGCGCTGTTGGGCGTGGCCGGCACTTGGATGGGTGACCATCCCGCCGCCATGCGCTGTTGCCATTTTTCGGGGTGCACTCAGCCTTGTGATGCCAATTGAGGAGGTACTCGACCGAATAGTAGCGGCTTCGGTCAAGAATACCATCATAACGACCGGGAGTGCGGTGTGCTGACCCCACGCCCCTCCTATGACACGGCGGTCTGATGGACCGGTAGATCACTCGTGGCCTGACGACGGAGTGCTTTATACAAATCGGTAAGCTGCAAGCGGCAGCTGTCCCCCATGTAGTGATCAATAAAAATCGGTACCATTCAGACCACTTCGTGTCAGCTGCAGCAGCTTTCAGATTGTTGCACCCTCAGCGACTCCAAAGTCGAAGCACAGCTTTGCCTTACTAAGTCTTGTCTGGGTTAACGGATGGTTAATTAGTTAATAAAATTAAGTGTACTTATGTTTCAAAGCATTACTCAATATGAGACACTGTGAGATATGATTTGAATGTCAGTTTCCTTCCACTCATTGCAGATTCGAATCCTGCCTCGGGCATGGATGTGTGTGATGTCCTTAGGTCAGTATGGTTTAAGTAGTTCTAAGTTCTAGGGGACTGATGACCTCAGATGTTAAGTCCCATAGTGCTCAGAGCCATTTGAACCATTTGAACCTTTAATGTAATGTTTCTCGCTGCAGGTAAGTACCACATATGAAGATGATCGTTTCTGTAACGCGCATTCACAAATCCATGTTACTTCCGTCTCAAAATTCATACCGTAGCAGCTGATCGCTACGAGACGCTCGCACATGTGAGTTATCGGTACTGGAAGACAAAACAATAAACGTTTCCCGCTGTGACACAGCAGTGGCCGCGCTACTTGACCCCTATACCCCTGGATTAAGCGGCCAATTTTACTTTGCTCATGGACGAATTCATCAACATCGATTAAAATTAAGTACATCTTAAAATCCTAACTGCTGTGTAAGCATTTTTTTGTTACTAAGTAAGAAAACTACAGTTGTTAACGTTAGTTGACGTTTTGGATTCGGCTGTTAGTTGTCAGATGCATATTGTTATAAGATACGGCTGAGAATCTGGGGCCACACGAATACTTGTTTCGGGCCACATGCGACTCGCGGGCGGCAGTTTGACGACCACTTCGCCGGCCGCTGTGACCGAGCGGTTCTAGGCGCTTCTGTTTGGAACCGCGGGACCGCTACGGTCGCAGGTTCGATTCTTGCCTTGGGCACGGATGTGTGTGATGTCCTTAGGTTAGTTAGGTTCAAGTAGTTCTAAGTTCTAGGGGACTGATGACCTCAGATGTTAAGTCCCATAGTGCTCAGAGCCATTTGAACCATTTTTGACGACCACTGCTCTACTCTCACACTTTCGCTTTCTCCACTCTCTCTCTTAATTGCATACATCTTCCCACTGCTCAAAATAGAGGGTTACTTTGTCATAAAATAATTATGTATTTTGTTTTATTGATGCACAGGGTGAACTTTAATAAAACCGACAAACTTCAGGGACGGTTTACTGACTGGAAAAGGAGGAAGAAAGGTCATGGTAATATGTGTCTGGGGATGGACAGTGTGCGTGCAACAGCAGATCGCCCCGGAACACAGTACAGAGCTCCATCGCATCCACGGCACAATAGACGATCAAAGTGGCCTCCATGTGATGCACTGCACACGTTCACATGTCGCATCACTTTTACGCACGTTCCGGCCTCTGTCTGAATAGCGTATAGGCGTCGTGAACACGTTGTTGAAGTTTCCGCACGTCAGAATCTCGTTCAGCAGACACAACGCTTTTCGGATGCCCCCGGAGGTAAGATCCAGGGGTCTTAAGTCAGGTCATCTAGTAGGCTATGCTACAGGGCCTTCATACCCTACCCAACTTGTCTGGAGCTTCTACTAGGGTTCGTCTCAATATCCTGTAGAAGCCTGTCCTCGAGATCTGGTAGGCGAGCGGTTCGAGGCGTCATGTCACGGATGGCGCGACCCTTCCCGTCGGAGGTTCGAGTCCTCCCTCAGGCATGGCTGTGTGTGTTATTCTTAGCATAAGTTAGTTTAAGTAGCGTCTAAGTCTAGGGACCGATGATCTCAGCAGTTGCTCCCTAAGGAATTCACACACATTCGAACATTTTTCCAGATCTGGTGTACGCACAGTCCGCCACCTCCCTGTACGTTCGTCTGTCTGAAAGGACAAATGATCGCACAAATTCCCTAAAGGGGCTCGAAATTTTGTATGATGTGGTTGGTATCTATGAGGGCACTTGTGCTGATACCTCTGTGCTGCCTCTCGACCGTTTCCCTCTGGTTGGCCGCACACTATCTCGGCTTGTTCCCGACACGAATACCGATCAATTCTGCTGCGTCAATCTCACCGCCTGCAACACACAAAGAACACACGGCACGTGATTAGAGGAACTTCCATGTATCGTGGCAACGATGCATTTCCAGTCAGGAAGCCGTCCCTGTAGTTCGCCGGTTTTATTAATGTTCACCCTGCGCATATAAAGTTCTGCTCATAAAGTGCCTAAATGTGGTATGTTTCTTCGACTATTTAGTAATCGTAAGTGTATTTCAACTAATACGTCCTTTGCCTCATTAATATGAACGTGAAATTTCTTCGTCCACCTAAATGCAGTATATCAGAGTTATTTATATTTTTATTCACATGTATGTTTTTGTCATCTATATCGCCAACATGCCTCTCTCTGTGCATTTTCGGTAATCCTGCAGCGTATATGCAAAATCTAAAACACAGATAAATTCAAACTACAACAAACCAAGTAATACAACTGTTTCAACGAAATGCATGAACATCTGCTTCTTTCTTCTTTCACTTGCGCCTTTGTCCCGCAATGTTCGCAGAGTCGGCGTAGTTTCAACGGATTTGGCAAGGTTAATTGAAAGGGGTGGCCGGATGCCCTTCCTGCCGCCACTCCAAACAGCACGAGACGGAAGTAGTGTACCCCAGCTGTCTGCGTCTAGTGTAAACCATGAAATAGTGCGGAAGTGTTACAAATGCCTGCGTGTCGTGTAACTGAGGCGGGATGTGGGGACCAGCCCGGTATTCACCTAGTGGGATGTGGAAAACCGCCTAAAAACTACGTCCAGGCTGACCGACACACCGGCCTACGTCGTTAATCCGCCTGGCGTATTCGATCCGGGGCCGGCGCGCCTATCCGAGTGCAGGAAGCAGCGCATTAGCGCTCTCGGCTAACCTGGCGGGTTAACGAAATGCATGAACATATTATACGAAAACCGTCTGAATAAAAGTTTTCTTACTTAACAAAAGGCAATACAATAACACAAACAAAAGAAAAACTAGAAAAAATATCTGTTTCCTATTAAAAATGTAGCAAAAACGTCATGCAAAAATCTGTATTTGTTAAAAATCTGTTAATAAGAATTTATATTTTTTACAAAAAAAGGCGTCAGGTAGTAAGATTTGCACAAGGTGACCTAACGCTCCAGGAGGGGACACATGGCCAAGAGTACCATGTGTACACTTCTGCTGATAGTTAAGAAATAACATGGTGTTCTTTCTGTAGAAATATTTCTGTCGCTGTTTATTTACACGGCCATTTTCTTTTATTTGCAGGTGAGTGCGCCAAAGGAAGGACGTAGGGGCGGTGCAGCCTCGCGTTATCGCGATGCGGTTCTTTTACGCGCTGGCTGTATGGTGCTGGTTGAGAGCTGTGGTAAGGTGAGGTCATCTTGTGGGGACTGGCTGACGCTGGCGCGGCGAACGACTTTTTAGTGGACCATAATTTATCTCCGTTGGTAAAATGAACGAAAACATTGTATGTACTCGTATCATATCTTTTTATTAATGGCGATCGAAATCGATCCCACTAGCAGGTATCTTCAGATCGAATTTGGAATAAGCGAGAATGAGGCCCGATAATACAAAAAGTACGTAAGTGTAAACACTATAAAGTATACTGACAATGATACTACAATTAACATTTTAACGTAATGGACCTATTCCTACCCAATGCAGCAAGGATCCGTTTATTAGTAGGGGAAAGAATGTAATATCAAACTACGTAGAGAAAAGTGCAGACGATGGAACAGCTAAGGTTTCATAGTCAGTCATGTGACATGTTAACAAGTCAGCGTTCGCACATAAGTCAGCAGTACACTGGTACAATGTAAGGAAGATTTTTCCATCATAAAAGAAAGAGAGTTATCAAAATCAAAAATACGTTATCCTAATATAATGTAGTATGCTAAACCGCACCAGTAGTGTTTGCATTAGGGCTCCACCTGCTCCACTTTTTCGTCGGGTGTCGCTAAAAACGCCTCCACACACTGAACGTGAAAACACATGGCAACGGGAAGAGGCACACCGAGCGACTTACCTGAAAGAGTGTATCGCAGAACCTGCGATCTGATCAGAACGACATCGACACAAGCGTAGGAATCTGAACAAAGTACGCTGGCTGGGAAACTATATTTTTTAGACAGTTCGAGGCTGAGAGTATGGCACACTTTCTGAGGTGGTTTTCGGTCGCCTTTGACGTTTCGACCTCGGTGCTGAGGCTCCTGCGGGTCGCGCGGCGAAGTTGACCGCTGTGCTGACGTCAGAGTGCGGCCCACGGGAAATACGGGTCCCCGCAATGAACTTGTGACGTCACACTAATGCCTTGCCTGACATACATCGAGAATGTTCGGCTACGTCCTGGGCTAGGAGGGAAATCAGTAAGTGAATGAAACGGTACACACTAAAACACCGAACTTGGTCGTGTGTTATCGAGAACTTCGCTTTAATTAAACGCGCAGCTACGAAGTATTAAATTATGTGAAATATTAAAGACGCTCCCCGCTGGAGTCAGTTGCTACAACATTTAAGACCTGTAGTGTCACGTGGTGTGACGTACACCACAGGACCCGTATATCTCTTTGGCCTGGGGAAGAGTTCGAAGTCATGGCCGCAGCGGTAGGAGCTACTGAGATGGTCCGCTGGACGTTGTAAGATTTAATGCAGTTTCTTCGTTGCCTTTTTATATGCTTTACCATGACCTCTTGAAAGGCTGTGCTGAACACCAGCTACGTTGTTATTGCTGTTAATAAATTAAAGACCACATTTATAACGTCTGGCGGCCGCGGTGGCCGAGCGGTTCTAAGCGCTTCAGTCCGGAACCGAGCGACTGCTACGGTCGCAGGTTCGAATCCTGCCTCGGGAATGGATGTGTGTGATGTCCTTAGGTTAGTTAGGTTTAAGTAGTTCTAAGTTCTACAGGGCTGATGACCTCAGAAGTTAAGTCCCGTAGTGCTCAGAGCCATTTGAACCATTTGAAACCATAGTGCTCAATGCCATTTTTTTGTAACGTCTTTTAAATGACGTAACAATCCATTCGTATGTTGACATTAAACATGTGCGTCATTGAACTGAACACTTCAGTACCTTGTGTCGGCCTTGACGTCCCGACACTGCATCACCAGCAGCACAGGCGTTCAAACACTGGCATTGGCTGGACATTGCTAGCTCTTGTCCTACCTTAACCTACCCCACCTGGTGTCCCCTGTTTTGGGCCGGTACTGACGTTAAGTTCCAAAAGATTTTCGTGCTTTTCGTTAACTATTTGCAGGCTAACAGGTGAATGCTTGGATCGTTTCCTTGGCAAGTCGCTAACAGACTGACTTAGCATACCGTGTCCTCAGGAGCACTTCGTCTCTGAGAGTAAAAACCAATAACTTTCCTTCTTGAAATTTCCTGGAGGATTAAAACTGTGTGCCGGACCGAGACTGCCGGCCGTGGTGGCCATGCGGTTCTAGGCGCTGCAGCCCTGAACCGCGGGACCGCTACGGTCGCAGGTTCGAATCCTGCCTCGGGCATGGATGTGTGTGATGTCCTTAGGTTAGTTGGGTTTAAGTAGTTCTAAGTTCTAGGGGACTGATGACCTAAGATGTTAAGTCCCATAGTGCTCAGAGCCATCTGAACCATTTTTTCGGACCGAGACTCCAAATCGTGACCTGTGGTAGAGCACTTGCCCGCGAAAGGCAAAGGTCCCGAGTTCGAGTCTCGGTCCGACACACAGTTTTAATCTGCCAGGAAGTTTCATATCAGCGCACACTCCGCTGCAGAGTGAAAATCTCTTTCTGGCAACTTTCCTTCTTGTTGTCACCTGGAGCGACTTGTGAGGTTTACGTAACTCCCGCATTGCCACGATACGCTTTTATTAAAGCTTATTTTTGAACATTTTTGAATTAATTGCGCCAACGGGCTTGCCGCAGTGGTAACACCGATTTCCGTCAGATCACCGAACTTAATTTCTGTCTGGCAGGTCTAGCACACGTAGATGGGCGACCATTCGGTCTGTCTAGCGCTGCTGGCAAGCGGGGTGCACTCAGCACTTGTGAGGCAAACTGAGGGGCTACTTGACTGAGCAGCAGTGGCTCCGGTCTCGGAAACTGACATACGGCCGGGAGAGCGGTGTGCTGACCACATGACCTTCCGTATCACATCAAGTGACGCCAGTGGGCTGAGGATGACACGGCGGTACCGCTGGGCCTTCCAAGGCCTGTTCTGACGGAGTTAGTTTAGTTTGGATTAATTGTGTTTAAGGTTAAGATTTTCCAAGAGGATCGTTGTAATAATGTAACAACGCGGTCTTTTACGTAGTCGTGTGGCTCTTTGGTACACTTACATATCGAACGATATCGCACTGGTGAACAGTTATTTAATTGATATTTAGTGGCATACAGGGATTACATTTTCCTCGTGTTTATTGCAGACCAAGCATCACGAATAGACATCTCCTGTTAAAGTATGCATGGACTTGATAATTTCTAAGCTTAATAGCCCGGCCTCTATAGCAGTAGTTAATAATCCTTACCACGTGACGTGTGCAATAGCCGTAAATAGTGCTGTCGCATCACATACTGTTCTAGACATCAGTAAGGTAAGGTCGAATTGACTGCATCTCATACAAGAACATGAAATCTGCCATTCTTCTCATGACTCGGTTAGGATAATTGATACTGTTTTCTTCTTTGCTGTTCGTAGCGGTTGCTTACTGAAGACGTAGACGTAAGGCAGATCGAAAATTTTGCATATATAAGAGGAGGGGTCGGTCGTAGTAGCACATGTGACATGTCTTCATAATATGCAACGAAAGTCGGTGGTGAATGCGTCGTATAACGGCAAGCTGCAGGCTACTTGGAGAGATTGCTCCCAGGTACAGTATAGCCTTGAGAAAATTTCCTATCGGCGTTGCGTCTATGAATCAGACGGTGAACGCGGAGACAAAAACCTCCGTTAGATCCTGTTTCGTCACGTCTATATTGCCAGCACAATTCAAGTGCACAGACGGCGTAGCAAGCTCGCCAGACAGACAAGGCTGAAAAACCGTCTCCGTTATTCCATTATCTGTGTCCATCAAAGTAATAATAAACGAAGAAAATATTGTTACGTTTAGTCCAAGTAGCTGTAGTTTTCTCACATAAAGTTTCGCGCAATAAGAATAAAATCACGAAAAAGACAACAAGGTCTAAGAATGTACCTTTTAGCCCAGTGGAAACTCTCTACTCTCATTAACAATAACTGTTTTGTGTATTTTCTCTTGACCCTACTTTACATGACATAGATGGAAAATCGGTACGATTGTTGTAAATGAAACTGGAATGCTAGCGTCTAGCGTCTCCGAAAGGGCTTAGGAAAACTATTTCAAATGTGTGCGCCTACAGCTTTTGTGGAAACACGCTGACAGTCGAAAGGTTTTATGCAACGACGGAGACACCGCAGCTGACGCCTTGCTTTTCAAACTTAGCACATTTCTCGGATATTTTTTGAGAACAGTAAAGGCCTACTATAAGCGATTGATTCGTTTTTAGAACTCTGCATTTTCCAAAGTATTACATTTGCAAATATGATTGATGCTTGAAGAGAGCTGTAAACTCACCATATATACATTTTGCATTCCACAGCCGGCCGCTGTGACCGAGCGGTTCTAGGCGCTTCAGTCCGGAACCGCGCTGCTGCTACGGTCGCAGGTTCGAATCCTGCCTCGGGCATGGATGTGTGTGTTGTCCTTAGGTTAGTTAGGTTTAAGTAGTTCTAGGTTCTAGGGGACTGATGACCTCAGATGTTAAGTCTCATAGTGCTCAGAGGCATTTGAACCATTTTTTTGTATTCCACAAGTGTTGTACGGGTGCCCCTCTGGTCACACGACACACGTCCTAGCGATAGTAAAGTTCGTCCCATACCTTATGTAGCAACATCCTGTCCGTGATCATCAAAGCAGATTTGATGCGTTTTCGGAGCTGTTGTAGTGTTATTGGCAGGGCGGGGGGGGGGGGAGGGGGGGCGAGGGGTTAGTAAATACGGCCCTCAGTGTGCCCCCACCAGAGGAAAAAGTGACAAGGAATTAGGTCAGCCGACGTGGGAGACTAAGGAAACAAAGCCACATCGTCTTCACCACTAGGTTGAGAACCTCTGTTGCAGAGAGATCTGCCCCGAGTAGCTAGCTCGTGGGTTTTCATGCGACGGCCCCTAGTTCCCGATAAAATTGATGTTGCTATTTTATATATATCTCCTATATCCGTAACTTTAAATATGTTCCGACCGAGTGAACGTAGTGCAGGAGCTAAGGTTCACGGCTAACACGCATGCGGTACGAGTCCGAACCCTCCCACCTACTTTTCTTTTTCGATTTCATCGTACAGAATATCATTAAATAGCATACGTCGTGCAAAATTATTCAAAATTAGTCGTTATCCCTATAGTTGTTTCATTAGTAAATCAATCATAAGAGCAAACGTCCTTCAAATGTGTATTCCTTTTGTGGTTCGTAGTTAAAAATCCCAAATATATGGATAGGTTCGCTTGATTCGTGGGGAGGGCAGACTGAACAACAATGCGTTAAGATATTTGTAGATGAAAGAAAATCAGCCACCTGTTCCGTAAAAATTATCTCACTCAAACGTACTCCAATTTTCCAGCCTTGTGATGTGTTATTTTTACACCAGGCTAAAATTTTCACAAAAAATTCCAAATGCTTCCATACTGCTAAAGACTAAAAGAGAAATTGCTTCGAGGGAAGGTTCTATAAAAGAATGTTCTATTAATTCTTCGTCAGTTTAGTGCTCTTGCTTTCACAGGATTGATCAAATACGTGTGGTTTCCATCGATGTTGACGAAGAAAAAACAATTTTTTTAACTTAAACGAGCTGTGTTTTCCGGTTCGCTACTGAAAAATACTTGCGTCTGTAAGGCAATAGTTGTCATTAAATGTGCATGGTGCTCTACGAGTTTGCGTTTCGGTTGCTTCTACTACATATACTTTGCGGAATTCTTTTCTAGCACAGCAGGCAGCACAAACGATAGCGAATACTACGGTACTGTAATCTATTCTGTGTGAAACGGAATACAGATATAAGCAGAAGTTTTGTTGTAATGAATGATTTGTTAATGAAATTACTATGGTCAGAATGACCGTTTTTGAATAATTTTGTGTGGCATATACTATTCAGTGATATTCTGTACGATGAAATTGGAAAAATAGAGCACACTGGCAGGATTTGAACATGTAGCATCGGCGTGCTAGCTGTGAACCTTAGCTGCTGCGCTACTTCCGGCTGGTCGAAGCTAAAGTTTCCGTGTAGGAGGTAAGCATAAAACTTCAACTTCGGTTTTCTCTTGAACTAGGGGTCGTCGATTGAAAAACCGCTAGCCAGGTACACAGGACAGTTATCTTTACATAACGCCTAAGACTCATCAGAATCTATTTAAGACATGGGTATATCTTCATGTCAGTATATGCTGCACAGAACGAGGCGGAACCGTTTGGCAGTTCTTGCACCGCAGTAGAGGCCTCTGGCCGCCTCGCGTCTTAGTTTCTTGCTCTTTTTTCAGGTTATTTTGGGTAAATTGTCAACGTCAACACCAACATGTGTTAATGAATTGTATTCGTATTTACCATAGATTATGAAAGCAGTTAAAAAAGGTATACCGTTCCATTTAGGAAAGCCACACCGACTCCCATATGAGGAAGTTAATAACAATAACAAAAACCAACGAACGAACACCTCCGAACAGGCCTTGAAGGCCCAACGGTATTGACTGGCCGCCGAGCCATCCTCAGCCCTTCGGCGTCACCGGATGGGGAGGGTCACGTGGGCAGCATACTGCTCTCCCGGCCGTTGTCAATTATCGTGACAGGTGTCTCTACATCTCGATCAATTAGCTCCTCTATTGGCCTCACCCCGCTTGCCAACAGCACTCGACAGACTCGGACGGTAACCCATCCGAGCGACAGCGCTTAACTCCGGTGATCTGAATGGAACCGATGTTACCACCATGTATCAGAATTACGTGGCACTCTGCCTATTATAATTTGCCGAAAACATCTTTTCAATTTATTGGACCATTTACGAAATACACTACTGGCCATTAAAAATGCTACACCAAGAAGAAATGCAGATGGTAAACGGGTATTCATTGGACAAATATATTGTACTAGAACTCACATGTGATTACATTTTCACGCAATCTGGGTGCATAGATCCTGAGAAATCAGTACCCAGAACAACCACCTCTGGCCGTAATAACGGCCTTGATACGCCTGGGCATTGAGTCAAATAGAGCTGGAATGGCGTGTACAGGTACAGCCGCCCATGCAGCTTGAATACGATACCAAAATTCTTCAAGAGTAGTGACTGGCGTATTGTGACGAGCCACTTGCTCGGCCGCCATTGACCAGACGTTTTCAATTGGTGAGAGATCTGGAGAATGTGCTGGCCAGGGCAGCAGTCGAACATTTCCTGTATCCAGAAAGGCCCGTACAGGACCTCCAACATGTGGTCGTGCATTATCCTGTTGAAATGTAGAGTTTCGCAGGGATCGAATGAAGGGTAGAGCCACGGGTCGTAACACATCTGAAATGTAACGTCCACTGTTCAAAGTGCCGTCAATGCGAACAAGAGGTGACCGAGACGTGTAGCCTATGGCACCGCATACCATCACGCCGGGTGATACGCCAGTATGACGATGACGAATACACGCTTCCAATGTGCGTTCACCGCTATGTCGCCAAACACGGATGCGACCATCAAGATGCTGTGAACAGAACGTGGATTCATCCGAAAAAATGACTTTTGCAAGTCGTGCACCCAGGTTCGTCGTTGAGTACACCATCGCAGGCGCTCCTGTCTGCGATGCAGCGTCAAGGGTAACCGCTGTCATGGTCTCCGAGCTGATAGTACATGCTGCTGCAAACGTCGTCGAACTGTTCGTGCAGATGGTTGTTGTCTTGCAAACGTCCCCGTCTGTTGACTCAGGGATCGAAACGTGGCTGCACGATCCGTTACAGCCATGCGGATAAGATCCCTGTCATCTCGACTGCTAGTGATACGAGGCCGTTGGGATCCGTATTTTCGTCCTGAACCCACCGATTCCATATTCTGCTAACAGTCATTGGATCTCGACCAACGCGAGCAACAATGTCGCGATACGATAAACCGCAATCGCGGTAGGCTACAATCCGACCTTTATCAAAGTCGGAAACGTGATGGTACGCATTTCTCCTCCTTACACGAGGCATCACAACAACGTTTCACCTGGGAACGCCAGTCAATTGCTGTGTGTGTATATGAGAAATCGGTTGGAAACTTTCCTCATATGAGCAACTTGTAGGTGTCGCCAGCGGCGCCAACCTTGTGTGAATGCTCTGAAAAGCTAATCAATTGCATATCCTGTCGGTTAAATTTCGCGTCTGTAGCACGTCATCTTCGTGGTGTAGCAATTTTAATGGCCAGTAGTGTAAAAAGAGTTTTACGCCTAACGTCAGTTATAAAAAGTTGTTTGTCTCGATTTCTAATCACCAGTTGCTTCATATTCTGTCTACACTCCTCTCCGTTTCTGCTTTCTCCATGCTGATAACTTTCTTTAACATATAGTAGCGTCAAGTTTTAAATATTTCAAATAATGTAGGCAGGCAATAGAAAATTTTTTGTCTACTCACCGCTGTGCTGAGCAAAATCAGGTATGAAATGCGAGCGCGCTTCAAGTTGACATCGTCTCACCGCGATTGTTATTAGAACAAGAACGAGCGATTATCGTCTTCTTTTGTTTTCGTTCCTTCGTCGGTGACAAATGAAAGTGAGTCGGCAGCAGAGATACACTTGCTCAGGAAAGCGCCTCATCGATCTGAAAAGCAAACGTGAATGAAAAACCGATGAAGCGAAGAACGCTGAGTTAAAAGCGCGGATGTAAACAGGGTGCTCATATGTCACAGCCGTGTGATGCGATACACAGCCACCCTGTCTACTGTATACAGGCCGTTTCAGCCAAGTTGTTCGCCTCAGATTTTTTTCCAGAACCGTTTAGGACGCCATAATAAAGTTTTCAGCCAGGCGATTTGTTATGACGTCCTCTGTAAACCAGGCTTAGACTGCAGCCATAGCTATCTATACTGCTGGAACGCTATTCCGGGATATGCTGTTCCGGAGTCTTTCTAATGGCTTCCAGCGCCAACAATAGTTTGATTGTCAATATTTCGTATAGTTATTGACTGAATTTAGAAATTCAAAATGCTGTCGTAATCTACTTATTAAGGGATATAATCTTACGTTGAAAGTTTAACGCAATGTTAACATTACAGTTAGGAAGAGTGCAATGTCTTGTTGCAGCATTACCGATGATGCGCAAATACCGGGACTTTATTCATCCAGTATTTGAGAATGAGAGTACTTAGCGACTTTCAACAAACTTTACACATAATTTCAAACCTTTACGAAATTTGTAGTCCCAGAACCCCCTCCCCACGAATGATGAAGGTAAAGAGTGTATCGCATATTACATTTTCGCTGTCCAGCAATCAAAATTCATCACAGGCATAGCGTTTAGATTTACCATTTCTATACTACTAATTCTATTCGCACCATAGTTTGCAGACAGTATTCACGTATACCGCTGACATTGTCTGCAAAATTATGTCATGTACGACAGATAGTTCAGGAGATATGACGTCATAAACGTAAAGAAGCGGGAGAAACTAGGTTTTGCGTAAAACGGCGCGCCGTAAAACGTCAACATGACGCATGATGTGTGAATTTATTTCTTCTTCTTCTACAAACTCCTTTCGCAACACATTTTGAAGATAGTGTCTACATACATCACTGAATGTATCGTCCGCCCCCGTTAGCCGAGTGGCTCGTACTCGCTTCGGCGGTACATATACTAAAATTGGGACAATACAGAGAAGATTAGCATGGCCCCTGCGCGAGGATGACACGCAAAATCGTGAAGCGTTCCACATTTTTAAAGCCGGCACGGTAGCTCAGCATGTTCGGTCAATGGCTCGGAGGAGGAAGGGAACATCTCCGTCATTAGATGCCACATTTCCGTAGAGCGGCCGCACGTAAACTGGTGGGCATAACGGAGAGTTCAGCGTATTGATGGCGTGGAGGCGGGATGCAGTACCTTGTTTACCGTTAACTAGCAAGTACTATGTTGTTCGTGTTTTTGTGTCAAGGGTATTAGGGTGAACTGTCCGCTATATCACCGGCCAGTGGGTTGTGGGGCGCTGTGCTTCCACAGGGTTGGCAGAACGCCTGTTCCTGACTATTCGATCAATGTAGCGTGCCATCGCCGGTCTATTGACCGGTAGATCTGTCATAACGTAGCTGTATTCAAGAAAAAAATCTCTGATATGATGAAATGGTTAGGTAATGTTCTACACCATCACCAGCGCAATTCGAGAAGCTGGTGCCAGTTTGTCTACCAAGATCCCGACAGTTGTCTACACCACGTTTTCAACATTGCGCTGAGATAAAGCGCCACCATACGATCGTGAACGTCCACGACCCCGGGGCCTCCTCTACAAGTGGGTAGGATCAAGGCATCGTATCGGATCTTGAACAGTAATCCCGCGCTGACGAAATATCCAAATGCTGCCAATATGCGTCGGGCGATCGTCTTCGACATCGGAAGAGTTTGTGCGTAGTGGGGGATACGTGAAGCCAAGTTGGTATTTATGTAGGCGAACCGCTGAATCATGTGTAAGGCGCCCAAGCCGTTCAGTCTGACACCATTCCCAACGGCTTGGAGCAACCTCTTGAAGTTGATTGCCGCCGTGCCACCTACGCCATTTGTGAAGACGATCCCCAGAAACTTTATGCTTTCTCTTATCTGGAAGGCTACAACGCAGTCATCAGGTAGTCCAGTACCAATATTCAGGGTGACAGATTTGTCTACGTTCATACGGCTAGCAGCACCGTATCTATTGATCCAATTCATCGCCGCGTTTGTTTCGTTGCCAGTCCACACCACCAGTAATAGTGTCGTCGCATCGTAAGTCCCGTCAAGCGTTCACGAACACCACTGAGAAGTGGTTCCAGGACCAGTGCATATATGATCGTGGATAAGGGACATCCTTGTCGGATTGATCTCGTAATAGTAAGCAAACACTTTAGACGTGGCTCCGAGTAGTAATCTCATCAGCGTGGCGATGTAGGGCTGTGGGAACTTCATCTGTTCAACACTTTCTTAATGCAGGTATGGCTGACCCCGCCAAAGGCTCGATCGAAGTTTATGAATATCAGACCTCCACGTAGTTGACATACTTTCGCCAGTGCGATCGAATCGCGGTATTCACTGAGTGCCATCTGGATGGTGCTACTGCCTCCTAGGGATGTCTGGTTCAACCACTGAACCATCCGGAAATAGTGGTTACAGCAGATGCACTAACTACCCTAGCACCCCTCTCGTCAGAACCAAATTCTCAACTTATCCACACATTATCCTCGCTACTCGCTGCATTTCACCGACTCCCGTAAGAGTTTCAGCCTGGTGTGCATCTGCTCTCAAGACATCATTGGCCGTCTCCCCTTAATTATACAAGGAGTTCGGATATTCCCGTTACGCACTTCAAGGGCTAAGAGAAGGGAGCGAATACATAACATTTTGAATAGGAACCCATGTCCGGGAAAATCATCCAACATTTTTTCTTTGTTTGGTCCATACTACTGCCCCAGAAACTTGCCTACCCTACAGTCTTAGAACAACAGTACCAGTACATACACTATGTGATCAAAAGTATCCGGACACCTGGCTGAAAATGAATTACAAGTTCGTGGCCCCCTTCCATCGGTAACGCTGGAATTCAATATGGTGTTGACCCACCCTTAGCCTTCATGACAGCTTCCGCTCTCGCACGCATACGTTCAATCAGGTGCAGGCTGGTTTTTTGGGGAATGGCAGCCCTTTCTTCACGGAGTGCTGCTCTGAGGAGATGTATCGATGTCGGTCGGTGAGGCCTGGCACGAAGTCGTCGTTCCAAAACATCCCAAAGGTGCAAGAATGAGATTTTTGACTCTGCAGCGGAGTGTGCACTGATATGAAACTTCCTGGCAGATTAAAACTGTGTGCCGGACTGAGACCCGAACTCGGGACCCGAGTTCGGGTCTCGGTGCGGCACACCGTTTTAATCTGCCAGGTAGTTTCATACCCCAAAGGTGTTCTGTAGGATTCAGGTCAGGACTCTGTGCAGGCCAGTCCATTACAGGAGTGTTATTTTAGTGTACTCACGAATAACACGACCACATCATAACACCACCGTCTCTAATTTTACTGCTGGCACTACATAAGCTCTCAGATGATGCTCACCGGGCATTCGCCATACCCACGCCCTGCCATCGGATCGCCATATTGTGTGCCGTGATTCGTCACTCCACACAACGTTTTTCCACTGTTGGATCGTCCAATGTTTACGCTCCTTACACCAAGCGAGGCGTCGTTTGACATCTACCGAAGTGATGTGTGGCCTACGAGCAGCCGCTTGACCATGAAATCCAAGTTTTCTCACCTCCCGCCTAACTGTCACAGTACTTGCAGTTTGGAATTTCTGTGTGATGGTCTGGATAGATGTCCGCCTATTACACATTACGACCCTCTTCAACTGTCCGTGGTCACTGTCAGTCAACAGACGAGGTCGGCCTTTGTGCTGTACATGTCCCTTCGTGTTTCCACTTCACTATCACATCGGAAACATTGTACGTAGGGGTGTTTAGGAGTGTGGAAATCTCGCGTACAGAGTATGAGACAAGTGACACCCAATCTCCTGACCACGTTCGAAGTCCGTGAGTCCGCGGATCACCCCATTCTGCTCTCTCACGATGCCTAATGACTACTGAGATCGTTGATAAGGAGTACTTGGCAGTAGATGGCAGCACAATGCACCTAATATGAAAAACGTATGTTTTTGAGGGTGTCCGAATACTTTTAATCACATAGTGTATGTCATCCTTGCTTTTGTCCGTACACATTAGCTATATTCTATCCATTTGTTCTGCGTTCTCGGCGAAGAAGAAGATGATATTAACTCTCCTCCTTTCTAAAAGGCAGTTATTTTCTCAGAATAACCAGCACCCGATACACATGAACTACACCAACAGATGAGAAGAAAATGGAATAGAACGGCAATGGAAGATAGCAAAAGGAAAGCTGAAGTCCTGCAAGAAACGTTCGCGCAGGAGAATCGCACAAAGGTATCGTTTGACCACAGACCAGGCTACCGTATGGACGACGGGGGTGCAATCTCAATTCGGTTTTTCAAAGAATACTCTACTCTACAGCGTTGTCCTTTTACCTAGCTTGCATTTATCGCTAATCTCTCGCCCAGTGCAAAGTCCCAAACGAGTGCGAAAAAAAGTGCAGGTGACTCCTGTATGTAAGAAGGGTAAAAGAACAGACCCGAAAAATTAGCGACCAATATCACTAACATCAGTTTGCCGCAGAAGCCTTGAATACTACCTTAATTCGAATTTAATAAATTTTCTTAAGATCGAAAATATGATGTCCACGAATCAGCATAGTTTTAGAAGGTATCGCTCGTGCGAAACTGAGCATGTCTTTTTCTCGCATGATATACTGCGAACTACGGACGAAGAACAATAGGCAGCTTCCATACTTCTAAATTTCCGACATGCGTTTGACACGGCACCCCAGTGCAGGCTGTTAAAGAAGGGACGAGTATATGGACTAGGTTTACAGACATGTGCGTTTATAGAACCCAGTACGTTGTCCTCGACGCGAGTGTTCGTCAGAAAGAAGGGTATCGTCAGAAAAGGAAATAAGATGGGGGTTTAGCGTCCTGTCGACATCGAGGTCATTAGAGACGGAGCATAAGCTCCAATTGGGTCAAGGACGAGGAAGGAAATCGGCTGTGCGCTGTTAAACAGGAACCTCCCGGCATTTGCCCGGAGCGATTGAGTGAAATCACCGAAAACGTAAATTTGGATGCCCCGACGCGGGTTTGAACTGTCATCGTTCCGAACGCGAGTGCAATGTACTAACCACTGAGCCAGCTTGCTCGGTGTATCGTTGGGAGTGCCTCAGGGAGGTGTGAGAGTACCCCTGTTATCCTCTATATACAGGGTTATTACAAATGATTGAAGCGATTTCACAGCTCTACAATAACTTTATTATTTGAGATATTTTCACAATGCTTTGCACACACATACAAAAACTTAAAAGTTTTTTAGGCATTCACAAATGTTCGATATGTGCCCCTTTAGTGATTCGGCAGACATCAAGCCGATAATCAAGTTCCTCCCACTCTCGGCGCAGCATGTCCCCATCAATGAGTTCGAAAGCATCGTTGATGCGAGCTCGCAGTTCTGGCACGTTTCTTGGTAGAGGAGGTTTAAACACTGAATCTTTCACATAGCCCCACAGAAAGAAATCGCATGGGGTTAAGTCGGGAGAGCGTGGAGGCCATGACATGAATTGCTGATCATGATCTCCACCACGACCGATCCATCGGTTTTCCAATCTCCTGTTTAAGAAATGCCGAACATCATGATGGAAGTGCGGTGGAGCACCATCCTGTTGAAAGATGAAGTCGGCGCTGTCGGTCTCCAGTTGTGGCATGAGCCAATTTTCCAGCATGTCCAGATACACGTGTCCTGTAACGTTTTTTTCGCAGAAGAAAAAGGGGCCGTAAACTTTAAACCGTGAGATTGCACAAAACACGTTAACTTTTGGTGAATTGCGAATTTCCTGCACGAATGCGTGAGGATTCTCTACCGCCCAGATTCGCACATTGTGTCTGTTCACTTCACCATTAAGAAAAAATGTTGCTTCATCACTGAAAACAAGTTTCGCACTGAACGCATCCTCTTCCATGAGCAGTTGCAACCGCGCCGAAAATTCAAAGCGTTTGACTTTGTCATCGGGTGTCAGGGCTTGTAGCAATTGTAAACGGTAAGGCTTCTGCTTTAGCCTTTTCCGTAAGATTTTCCAAACCATCGCCTGTGGTACAGTTAGCTCCCTGCTTGCTTTATTCGTCGACTTCCGCGGGCTAGGCGTGAAACTTGCCCGCACGCGTTCAACCGTTTCTTCGCTCACTGCAGGCCGACCCGTTGATTTCCCCTTACAGAGGCATCCAGAAGCTTTAAACTGCGCATACCATCGCCGAATGAAGTTAGCAGTTAGTGGATCTTTGTTGAACTTCGTCCTGAAGTGTCGTTGCACTGTTATGACTGACTGATGTGAGTGCATTTCAAGCACGACATATGCTTTCTCGGCTCCTGTCGCCATTTTGTCTCACTGCGCCCTCGAGCGCTCTGGCGGCAGAAACCTGACGTGCGGCTTCAGCCGAACAAAACTTTATGAGTTTTTCTACGTATCTGTAGTGTGTCGTGACCATATGTCAATGAATGGAGCTACAGCGAATTTATGAAATCGCTTCAATCATTTGTAATAGCCCTGTACATAAGTGATTTGGCGGACAGGTTGGGCAACAGATGGCGGTTGTTTGCTGACGGTGCTGTGTTACAAGGTAAGGTGACGAAGATGGGTGACCGTAGGAGGATACAAGATGGCTTAGACAAAATTTCTAGTTGGTGTTATTAATGGCAGCTAGCTCTGAATGTAGAAAAATGTAAATTAATACTGATGAGTTGAAAAAACCAACCCGTAATTTTCGGATACAGCATTAGTAGTGCGCTGTTTGACACAGTTACGTCGTCCAAACATCTGAGCGTAACGTTGCAAAATGATATGAAATGGAACGAGTATGTGAGGGTTGTGTTAGAGAAGGTGAAAGGTCGACGTCGATTTATTGGGAGAGTTCTAGAAAAGTATTATTCAGCTGTATAGGAGAGCGCATATAGGACGCTAGTGCGCCCTATTCTTGAGTACTGCTTGAGTGTTTGGGATTCGTACTAGGTCGGATTAAAGGAAGTTTTCGAAAAAAATCAGAGGCGGGCTGGTAGATTTGTCACTGATAGGTTCGAACAACACGCAAGTGTTATGGATATGCTTCAGAAACTCAAGTGGTAATCTCTGGAGGGAAGGAGGCATTGTTTTCGAGAAACACTATTGAGAAAATTTAGAGAACCGACATTTGAAGGTGACTGCCGAACGTTTCTACAGCCGCCGACATAAATTGCGCATAAGGACCACAACGATAAGATACGAGAAATTTGGGCTCATACGGAGGCATACAAACATTCGATTTTCCCCTCGCTCTGTTTGCGAATGGAACAGGAAAGCAAGTGCTACGGGGTACACTCTACCACGCGCCGTACGGTGTATTGCGGAGTATCTATGTAGATGTAGATGTAGATGTAGAAAGCTCCGGTATGTAGACATCCTCCGTGTTCCTGGTATCGCGAGGGTGCAACTCACTGTTCCCTCCATACCTGACTCGGAGTATTTCCTTACTTGGGTATGAAAACACCAAGTTTTCCATAACGCTATTCTCTGATAAATCTCATATTTTAAATATTACATTGTTTTTCCGGAACTACTTACCTGATTTTGGAGAATGATACAAACCCTGAATTCACCTCTTTTAGATCTGCGATACCGACAGCAGAAATCACTAGTGCTCCATTCGCAAAATCGAAACTTACACCAACTACATATTTGACGCTGAGAACTAATTTACAATTAATCTGGATGAAAATAGAATTACGGTATCTTAAAACGGGTCCGGAGGTATTTGTTCACGACTCAGCTGAATCACGATATTTGAGACCTACCATAGGGGCAATTTTTCTCAGAAACTGTGTCCGACAATGTTCTAGTTAAATGCGCTTATGGCAAACCGATAAGGGAAAATAGAATCATAAACCTTACGCTGCCTGGAATGTGATGGAAAATGAAGAAAACAAACTAGTTTCAGGATCCCAAATGCGAACTTGGAAAAAAGTTAGCATCGTTGGAAATATCTCTAAAGATCAATATATTTGTCTAAAATCATTTTTCTTATGATATGCTCCGTTTCAATGATACCATCAGAATACTTTTTCTGGAGCTGATAGTTTGAACAACACTTGGAAAGAAAAATGAAAGTTGTAGGATAATAAATGTGCTTTTTTGAGGTCACACGGAGGGAGAAACTTTTTCTTTCAATTTCAACTTCGTACAAACTATATTTGAAGTTTTAACACAACTAAAGAAAGGATTTTAAGGTGCAACACCTTGTCAAAAAATATGTGCATCTTGGAACATAAACTGAAGAAAAATAAGCACAGTTTATTGCACCTTTCCTCTTCTGTTCCTTGCTTAAGCACCTTTATCTGTGTTTTAATAGCTTAGACTTCTTTCTCTCTTCTTGAATAGGATTTTAAAAGAAGTCATCAATAGTCAATAAATATTAAAATATAATTTATGGAAATCACTAGAAATTGTTCACATTCCCAGCAACAGTAGTCAACCTCAGTAACAATGGTCTACCTGTAGCTGTGAAATCAAATAAAATAAGTAAAATGATGCTGCAACAGTCAAAACATAAATTCAGTTAGTGCTGGCATGAATTTAACGGTTCCTATCTGTGTATTGTCTTTTTGGCAATATTAGTGGTTTGCCAGAATGGTTTTGTCACAAAAAAACTCATGCCGAAGGTTAAGAAGGAGAAGTAGTGTGCTCTTTCAAAAGAATTCAAGACTCAGTTTATGTAATCTTATGACATCGTTCACCGATGTGTCGTCTGCAAACTGAATATTGCAGTCGATGGCAAGCGTCAGAGAAACAGAATAAACCAGCACATCCAGAACAACAAAAGTTAAAGAACATTGAAGCAAACTATTCTGATACACGCCTTTACTTCAGGATCTGAAAAACGTTGACTGAGTTTAATGCGGATCTTCCCATGGCATTAATTCCATTAATTCAAATTCACAAGGTAAACAATCCTGCATTCAAATCATTTCTTGAGAAGTAGATACAAAGGTCAATAGCAGATGAGAGCACTCTGAGAAACAATTAGATTCAGCCAATTTATGAGAACGTTTTAGACAAAATAAAAGAGATGGTCTTCAAACATGAAATGGGATTCGTTTTAGAGGAAACTATTAATGAGGTGCAGAGCTATGTATTAAATGGTTTTGTTTTTTCATTATCTGGTGAACGAGTAAAACCTATCCTTTTAGAAATGTACCAACTCGAGAAGACAAATGCCTGCACGATAACGCAATCATTAAACGACTAATGTATGAACCTGTGGCCGGGCGGTAAACTGTACGAAAATGTCGGGCTTGTGGTGACTGATCGAGCACGCTACATGCTTACGGCTTTCCAGCAATTGAAGGTCACGTACCCCAACCTCAACCACGTGACATGTGTCGCACAGGGTGTACACCATGTTTGCGAAAGTATCTGGGAGAATTACTGCAGGGTAAATGACTTCACCGCTGCTGTGAAGAAGATTCTGGTAAAGGTTTCCAGTCGTCAAGTTTTGTTTCAAGAAATGACAGAGCTCCACCTTCCACGTTTTTTGTCATCCCAAGGTGGGGTACTTGAATAAGACGCACAGTTTTCTTATGCGTAAAATTTGATAAAAACAGGCCCTTCGTTTGTGCCCTAGAGTCAATGGACGCAGCAGCTATCAAGCAGACCCAACTACGTGGCAATAACGAAGACATAGAGTTAGAACTTTTTGCAGTGTATAGCTACAAGTATTTTCCTGATGCGGTTCAGAGTTTGGAAGAATAAGATATGGAGAAGGAGGAACAGTGAAAGAAGCTGATGTTTATTAGGGGCATCCTTGGTGGTTTTGCTAGAGACTAATTCGAATTAAATTTGAAGAACGATCCAGATGTGGAAATCTTTGCAACTGAATTTCCTTCACAGGTACTTAGGAGATATGCTCCATTGGTTTCTGTAAATGTCGAGCGAAATTTTTTAGTATGTAAGAAACTATTGAGCTTAAACGCCAGGTACGTAATGTCAAAAACATTGAAATCATGTGTGTAATCCAGTATAACAGGACCCTGTAAATGAGACAAAGAAAGTCAATGTAGGTGGCTTCAACCCAAATAAAGTAATTTCAACAGCATATTTTCAGACCTTTTCGTATATTTTTCAGAATCTTTTTACCCCCTTTCCTGACCATAATTTTCACCTTAAACTCTTTTACGACTGACGCTAATTATTAGAAAATATCACATATTACGGTTTACAGTAGCAGGTGTTCAAAATGTTTTCTGCCTCTTTGCACCTGTGTGTGACAGGGAGGCATATGTTTCATATCGTCTCCTATTGTAGGACACAATTGACGGGACAACGTCTTTGACGCGCCGTCGAAATGAACAGTCAATGAGAGCTGCGTGTGATGACCCAGGTGGCAAAGTGACTGGCTCCTCCTCTGTCGATCCACTGATCAGCAAAAAGTCGGTTTTAGGTTCGCTTGGACACCAAGGAAAATTATGCTGGACTCCCGTCTTCCTGCAGTTACATCACCAATTGTGACGCTTGTGGAACATCCAGTAGCGACTTTGTCAGTGCATATTTGAGAAGTTAAGTGCAACTCTCACATTTAATTGTTCATCAAAACATAACGTCCGACAACTTTATTATGGATTAGCCCACACAAGGTCTTTACGCTTCAGGCGTGGTCGTTGTGTTACTGACATTTACGTTGCATTTAAAATTATCTTTATTGATGGTCCGTTACGTAACAAACTAAATTGATAGTTTTTCTTGTATTCCATTGTTTTGCAATTTGTACAAAAGATATTTTTATTGTATCCTAGTATATACTTATGGTTTTACGATTAAATGAAAACTTTAAAAAAGTTAGATTGACAAGTTAGAAGAATTATCTTAAGATTATTTGATTAGGAAGAAAAAAGGAGAACATAAGATCGACAGTGCCAATCCAAATGCGTGGACTTTGGCAGTAAACTTCGAGCCACTTGCCTCTGCGTGGTATACTGATTTCTAATCCTAGTGATTGACTGACTGTATCTGCTAATTAATGTGGAGTCGCTGCCTGAAGTCTGTCTACTGTGAGATTCTGTTCTAATTTAATCTAAGTCCTTGTATCGCTCTGTGTGTTTGGTTAGAGTATTTCGTTTATCTCCTATGTATTGATCGAGTGCAACTACTTCTACATTATAGCTAGTTACAGGTTTAATGTGCCTATTTCCGAAATAGTCTGGAACGATATTAGCTACTAGTTATGGTCTACATATGTTACTTCTCTGTGCCTCCTGATTTGGGAGTTTTTAACTCTCATTTTGTCAGTGTTGTGCGCCCCGTTTTGCTTCAACTTCATCGCTCATTGATTATAAATTGTCATTGTCAGAGTCAGTGTTTTCGTTCCTTTCTATGTCGGATACTTCCCATTTGTCAGGTTCATCTCGGTAACTGCCTGTCAGGTTCGTCTGTACGGTCTTGCTTCTATGTATTCGCCCTGAAATTGTCGTATACATGATGTAGTGTCAGCGGCTCTGTCCATGTCTTGCTCTTCGTTTGGACCTCCTATGAATTCATAGATGTCGTCATGTATGAAATTTGATTGTCGGGTCGATAGGTGCAGTGTGAAGTATAAAAGTACATGTTCAGGAGCTCCTGGTTCACCACAGGAACTCTCCATTCGCTGACCGAGATGCATTCGATGAAGGTGCATCGGCTGGCTGTCCTGTTCTCTTAAAAAGTGCACCACGTGTCGGCTGTGGTTTGCATGCCACATTTTTAACCGCTCCCGTATGTTGGAGAAATAGGTATAAACTCTACGGCCTTCAACACTGCTGGTCCATTGATGCTGCCATCCATTCACTCGCCACTCTTCAATTGGCTTCCCCCGTGTTTTCCATTACCTTATATAGTCTTCCCTCTTTAGCCAGTTTTTCTGAGCTTCCACTGACATTAGGCTGAAAGCCCCTGATAGTCTGAGCAGACACTTCTTTGAACACGTCTAACATGTACGCTTATCTGCTGGCCGCGATGCGTACTGCTGATTCAGACAAGGGACAGCTTAGGATTGCTTGCAGTAAGAACCTGAAAGGGCTTCTGGTGATACGTCCGAATTTGTGTACAATTTGGTTAAACGTCAGTTGATCATCAGCCTGTACCCTACGTCTGCAATTACGTGTTTTATGCAAATATTTGCGTTGTGCAGTTTTGTAATCGGGTCTCTTTCTAGTTTGCCACATTCCAGTAGAGGGAATATGTATATTTTGGTGGTAATTGATGCCTTTTCTCGCTTTACTTGGCTTATTCCCAGTAGAAATAGTACTACCAACGTAACTATTTCTCACCTTACTGACATCTTTTCGATCTTTGGGCCTCCTAAGAGCATGGTTAATGATAATGCCCCTGCTTTTGTGTCAGATAAGTTTAAGGCCTTTTGTTTCGGGAATGGCATCAAGCACATAAACACAACACCGTATTACCCGCAGGGGTTCTTTGCTGAAAGTGTGAATCGCAATCTAAAATCAGCTTTAATAATTTACCATCAAGTTAAACCAAGTAAGTAGGATACTAACTTGCCCTGGATTAATATTGCGTTCAACACTGCGGTTCATGAGGCATTGAATACGTAAACCGTCTTGTCCAGAGCCACAGTGAGCTTGGCTTCCAGGTACCACCTGCTCATCCTGTGTACAACGCCACTGGTTTTGGTTTCCAGTTCTCTTCTTGAGTTGGTTGACATCACAACCAACAGATGTTCAACGTACGTGAGTTTCTTTGTCAGTGGAGAGCGATGGTTTCTTTCTGACTGAAAAAAATTTAATGAAAATTTTATGAGCTTATTCGTTAGAATGATTTGATATTAGAATAGTGTGATGTTTAATTTAACGACATGTATTAACAGGCACAGAGAACCAAGAAGAATGTCTAAGACACCAGCCAGTGTAGTAGCGCCATTGCATGGCAGTGTATACAGGGTGTTACAAAAAGGTACGGCCAAACTTCCAGGAAACATTCCTCACACACAAATAAAGAAAAGATGTTATGTGGACATGTGTCCGGAAAC
This sequence comes from Schistocerca cancellata, assembly GCF_023864275.1. Taxonomy (NCBI): domain Eukaryota; kingdom Metazoa; phylum Arthropoda; class Insecta; order Orthoptera; family Acrididae; genus Schistocerca; species Schistocerca cancellata. The sequence goes on from NC_064632.1 coordinate 174,615,652, forward strand.
GCTTAATTTCCATGTTAGAGCACATTTTAGTTTCGTCAGTATGTACTGTACTTCCTCGATTCACCGCCAGTTGGCCCAATTGAAGGAAGGTAATGTTGACTTCGGTGCTCGTGTTGACATGCGACTCATTGCTCTACAGTACTAGCATCAAGCACATCAGAACGTAGCATCAACAGGTTAGTGTTCATCACGAACGTGGTTTTGCAGTCAGTGCAATGTTTACAAATGCGGAGTTGGCAGATGCCCATTTGATGTATGGATTAGCACGGGGCAATAGCCGTGGCGCGGTACGTTTGTATCGCGACAGATTTCCAGAACGAAGGTGTCCCGACAGGAAGACGTTCGAAGCAATTGATCGGCGTCTTAGGGAGCACGGAACATTTCAGCCTATGACTGGCGACTGGGGAAGACCTAGAACGACGAGGACACCTGCAATGGACAAGGCAATTCTTCGTGCAGTTGACGATAACCCTAATGTCAGCGTCAGAGAAGTTGCTGCTGTACAAGGTAATGTTGACCACGTCGCTGTATGGAGAGTGCTACGGGAGAAACAGCTGTTTCCGTACCATGTACAGCGTGTGCAGGCATTATCAGCAGCTGATTGGCCTCTACGGGTAGACTTCCGCGAATGGTTCATCGAACAATGTGTCAATCCTCATTTCAGTGCAAATGTTCTCTTTACGGATGAGGCTTCATTCCAACGTGATCAAATTGTAAATTTTCACAATCAACATGTGGGGGCTGACGAGAATCCACACGCAATTGTGCAACCACGTCATCAACACAGATTTTCTGTGAACGTTTGGGCAGGCATTGTTGGTGATGTCTTGATTGGGCCCCATGTTCTTCCACCTACGCTCAATGGAGCACGTTATCATGATTTCATACGGGATACTCTACCTGTGCTGCTAGAACATGTGCCTTTACAAGTACGACACAACATGTGGTTTATCGACGATGGAGCTCCTGCACATTTCAGTCGAAGTGTTCGTACGCTTCTCAACAACAGATTCGGTGACCGATGGATTGGTAGAGGCGGACCAATTCCATGGCCTCCACGCTCTCCTGACCTCAACCCTCTTGACTTTCATTTATGGGGGCATTTGGAAGCTCTTGTCTACGCAACCCCGGTACCAAATGTAGAAACTCTTCGTGCTCGTATTGTGGACGGCTGTGATACAATACGCCATTCTCCTGGGCTGCATCAGCGCATCAGGGATTCCATGCGACGGAGGGTGGATGCATGTATCCTCGCTAACGGAGGTCATTTTGAACATTTCCTGTAACAAAGTGTTTGAAGTCACGCTGGTACGTTCTGTTGCTGTGTGTTTCCATTCCATGATTAATGTGATTTGAAGAGAAGTAATAAAATGAGCTTTAATATGGAAAGTAAGCGTTTCTGGACACATGTCCACATAACATATTTTCTTTCTTTAAGTGTGAGGAATGTTTCCTGAAAGTTTGGCCGTACCTTTTTGTAACACCCTGTATAGTAGGCAGCCGGACTGTATGGCACTCGGAACGAGAAATAAAGGAAAAAGTAGGGCAAGGAAGAAGTGACGAACAAGTGTTTCTAGATTTTCTGTCTCTTCTCTTGTTATTGACTAAATCAGGGCAGACTGTCCGATATAACCTCCTCAGTTCCACTAGTAGAAAAATATGTTTGTCTCTTTTCTGTTACATGCACCCGACAACACAGAGTGCTGCAAGTTGTTGCAGCCGGTAATGACTACCGGTGGAAAGTGAGCGAAGTATTGGCGCATGTACCTAAGGCATTAAACGAATTTTGTATGCAGATAAAAGTCACCAGTGGAAGCTAAGAGGACAGAGCACAGTGCTGGTACGTTCTGCCAGAATGTCAGCTCATCGCGTTTTATGCAAAATAGCCTGATGTTTCATTTCGATATCACTAACACGATAATGTCTTCTGCACTGTATGTACTGCGCTTTGGGATAAAAAGTACAGCCAGTTCCAGAGTACGCCAGTGCTCAGCGTGTGTGTGAATAATTGTGCACAGTGCCTCACTCCGCAGTCAGTCGCTGCTGGCGATACTGCTCACTATTCGTGCTTTTCAGTCACTGTTAATACGTGTCGTTAAGTCGAATAGCGTAGTAGAGTAGTTAGATAGCGCTCTGCCGACAGGGCACATAAAAGAACTGTTTAAAAAGCATTTTGTTTATAACAATAAGCAAACCGACGTTTTCCGTTGCCACTGGACGTCAAATGAAACACGCGATGGGCTGACAATCTACAAAGAACGTAATTGCTAAAGTTGTAAGATCAGAATTATATCCACGGTAAGGAATTCTATATTTTGTATTCTGAGGTAATGAATGAGCAAATAAATACACTCCTGAAATTGAAATAAGAACACCGTGAATTCAGTGTCCCAGGAAGGGGAAACTTTATTGACACATTCCTGGGGTCAGATACATCACATGATCACACTGACAGAACCACAGGCACATAGACACAGGCAACAGAGCATGCACAATGTCGGCACTAGTACAGTGTATATCCACCTTTCGCAGCAATGCAGGCTGCTATTCTCCCATGGAGACGATCGTAGAGATGCTTGATGTAGTCCTGTGGAACGGCTTGCCATGCCATTTCCACCTGGCGCCTCAGTTGGACCAGCGTTCGTGCTGGACGTGCAGACCGCGTGAGACGACGCTTCATCCAGTCCCAAACATGCTCAATGGGGGACAGATCCGGAGATCTTGCTGTCCAGGGTAGTTGACTTACACCTTCTAGAGCACGTTGGGTGGCACGGGATACATGCGGACGTGCATTGTCCTGTTGGAACAGCAAGTTCCCTTGCCGGTCTAGGAATGGTAGAACGATGGGTTCGATGACGGTTTGGACGTACCGTGCACTATTCAGTGTCCCCTCGACGATCACCAGTGGTGTACGGCCAGTGTAGGAGATCGCTCCCCACACCATGATGCCGGGTGTTGGCCCTGTGTGCCTCGGTCGTATGCAGTCCTGATTGTGGCGCTCACCTGCACGGCGCCAAACACGCATACGACCATCATTGGCACCAAGGCAGAAGCGACTCTCATCGCTGAAGACGACACGTCTCCATTCGTCCCTCCATTCACGCCTGTCGCGACACCACTGGAGGCGGGCTGCACGATGTTGGGGCGTGAGCGGAAGACGGCCTAACGGTGTGCGGGACCGTAGCCCAGCTTCATGGAGACGGTTGCGAATGGTCCTCGCCGATACCCCAGGAGCAACAGTGTCCCTAATTTGCTGGGAAGTGGCGGTGCGGTCCCCTACGGCACTGCGTAGGATCCTACGGTCTTGGCGTGCATCCGTGCGTCGCTGCGGTCCGGTCCCAGGTTGACGGGCACGTGCACCTTCCGCCGACCACTGGTGACAACATCGATGTACTGTGGAGACCTCACGCCCCACGTGTTGAGCAATTCGGCGGTACGTCCACCCGGCCTCCCGCATGCCCACTATACGCCCTCGCTCAAAGTCCGTCAACTGCACATACGGTTCACGTCCACGCAGTCGCGGCATGCTACCAGTGTTAAAGACTGCGATGGAGCTCCGTATGCCACGGCAAACTGGCTGACACTGACGGCGGCGGTGCACAAATGCTGCGCAGCTAGCGCCATTCGACGGCCAACACCGCGGTTCCTGGTGTGTCCGCTGTGCCGTGCGTGTGATCATTGCTTGTACAGCCCTCTCGCAGTGTCCGAAGCAAGTATGGTGGGTCTGACACACCGGTGTCAATGTGTTCTTTTTTCCATTTCCAGGAGTGTATTTAAGGCTGTACGATGTTATCAATAGAGCTTGTCAGGCATGAGTTCGTAAGCCACTCGATGTTTCATAACAAACAGTTGCCTACTACTTCCACTGCTGTGGTGCTACCTTGCGGAACAGTATGCACTATGCAGTCGCCAGCGCTGTATTGACAATGCATTTACGAGTGTCGGCAATTCAGGTTGAACATTAATAAAACTGACTAACTGCAGGGACGTATTCCTTACTATAAATGAAGGAAAAAAGATCATTTGAACATGTGTCCAGAAATGCGTTATTGACATGGTAGATGGCACTGACGAATGACAGTTCCTCTGACCACGTGCGGTGTTTTCCGTGTGTGTTGCAGGCTGTGTGATTGCGGCAGCGAACTGTAAGCAGCAGGAAGGTCAAGTATTTATGTCGGGAACAAGCCGGGATGGTACCGCCAAACAGATGCAAACGGTCAAGAGACAGCAGGGCAATACCAAAACAAGTACCCTCACAGACACCGACCGCATCATACAACCTTTCAAGCCCTTTCTGGGCTTTTGTGTGATCAGGGGACCTTTCAGACAGATGAAAGTACACGGATAAAGGGGACTGTGCGTACACCAGATTTAGAGGGCGGGGTTCTCTAGGATGTTGACACGATTCCTAGTGCAAGCTGCAGGTGTAAGCGAAAATACGATTACGTGTATACTGCAGTCCCATGGAGAACACTTTGAACGTCTGTTGTGACATGGATACGATGGAGCTCTGTTTGTGTTCTGGGACGATTTTTTGTCTTTACACGCACACAGTCCATTTCCGGATACATGTTTATAGGACCTCATTTCCTCCGTTTCCAGTCGGGAATCCGTCCCTGCAGTTTGTCGGTTTTTATTAATGGTCATCCTGTATATATCATGTCCGAAAGAACAGACACCATTTTGATGAAGCAACTATTATGAATCAAGAGACAAAGGAATTACAGACAATGGCTGCGATTGGGCATTGAATGAAATCAATGGAGAAAGTTGAAAATTTGTGCTAGATCGGGCTTCGAGCCCGGGTCTTCTGCATATTAGGCAGACGCTCTGACCACTGAACCATCCGAACACAGTAGTTAATGCAACTGCACGTACTGCCGTAGCACGCCTCCCGTCAGACCCAAATTCTTAACTTATCGTCCGCCTGCTTAGCTGGGTGGTAACGTGCTCGCATCCCATGCAAGCGGGCCCGGGTTCGATTCCAGCCGGGTTGGAGATTTTCTCCGCTCGGGGACTGGCGGTTGTGTTGTCCTCATCATCATTTCATCCTCATCACCGACGCGCAAGTCGCCCGTTGTGGCGTCGACTGAAATAAGACTGCACTTGGCGGCCGAACCTCCACGGATAGGGCCTCCCGGCCAGCGTTGCCATACGCTTATTTCGTTTTTTCTTAACTTATCCACACACTAGAAATTTAGTGCCCGTTGCCCATTATCCTCATTACTAGCGACGTTCCGCCGATTCCAGTAACAGTTCGAGCCTGGAGTGCATCTACACTCAAGAGACCACTGGGCGTCTCCCTGATATTACCGGAATTATATAGTGTGTGGATAAGCTGAGAGTTTGGGTCTGATGGACGTCGTGCTAGGGTAGTACGTGCAGTTGCAATGACCACCGTGTACGGATGGCTTAGTCGTCAGAGGATCTGCCTAGCAAGCAGGAGACCCGGGCTCGAATCCCAGGCTGGCACAAATTTTCAACTTCCACCTTTGATTTCATTCAATTCCAGCTCGCAGCCAAGGTCTCTAATTCCTTTTTATCTTAATTTAGTGTTGGTTGTCGAAGCAGGAGCACTGCTCGCAACGTGGACCTGCAGACATGCTTTTAATGTGTGGTGCAGCTCTCAGGAAGCCGAAAGGATGTCCAGAGAATCGTTTCCACACTTGAAGGAATTTGTTGCCCTCTATAGAAACTCATTCAAGCCACTTAGTGTTTGTCAATTTTCAGACGTAAACAGTTTGTACAGTAAGCAGAACCTGAGGAGAAGCTGTCAGTGTTTTCCACGTGTTCCTCTCCTCGCCTGTTATGCGGAGAACCTTCTCATTTCTTATCGCTCCATCTAATGTTCAACGTTCTTCTGTAGCACCACATTTCAAAAACATCGATTCTCTTCTTTTGTAGTTTTCTACATTCCACGAGTCACTTCCAGACAGTTCTGTGCTCCAATCGTACACTGTCAGAAATTTCTTCCTCTAATTAAGGCCTTCGTTTGACACTATTGGTGTCATCTTCGCCTGTGCTGGTTTGCTATTTATGTCATCCATACTTCGTCCCTTATGTGTAATTTTGTGTCCAAGTTAGTTAGTTATATTTTCCATAGATCATTTGAACGATTCTTTTATAGAAGTTATGTGGAAAGAAACAGTTTATAGGGTATGTATACATGACTTTTTTAGTCCTACTCGTGCAGTTACACTTAAAATAAAGTTTTTTTCTTGGCTACCAGTGTTTAAGTAGAATTTCGTGAATGGAATATAATGAGCTGACCAGGGGAAATGATTTTAAATTCGATTTAAAACTTGCTTTGCTACCTGTCCGGCATTTTATGATATTGGGCAAATGATCAAAAATTTTTATTGCTGCATATTGGGATCCTTTCTGAGCAGGTAGCAGAACTCCTTTATTTCGTGGTTACCAGGTTTCATGTCCAATCTCATTTCCGCTACTCCTCATTACATTCCTATCTATTAGGTTTGCTCTCAACCCGTAGTGTGTGCTCGTTAGAGAGTTCAGTCCATTCATAAGTTCCTCCTGCTCTTCTTCAATTACACTGAGGACAGCTATGTCATCAACGAATTTTATCCTTTATATCGTTTCAGCCTCAGTTTTAATCTTTTTTCTTAACTTTTGTTTTATTTCCATCATTACTCCTTGATGTATAGATCGATCAGTAGGGCGCGAATAATTGCATCCTTATGTTACACCGATTTTAATCCGAACATTTCGTTCTTTGTCTTACAGTCTTCTTATACGATGGCACGTGATTAATGGGATTAGTCGTGTTCACGATAGCGCAAAGGAACCGTGGGAGGGTACCTGCCATGGAAGTGACAGCGACCGAGAAGCAGAACGGCTACGTTGAGACGCTGTGCCATAAGGTTTGACTGCTTGAACGTGGACTTTATGAAAATATCAGCCCTTGGTTCCAAGATAGTTATTCTCGTATGCTCTGGGCTACAGTGGTAACTGGATGCAATGTCGTACTGGACTGCCCTTCTGGCTTCTAGTCCAGCAGATAATCCCTGGGCGACGTCTGTCCAATTAACCGACCTAGTCGAATTAATGTAAGAATGATGGCGCTGCACTTTTGTCTGCATGCTGAATCTTATCTACAGCTACCTCTGCACATAATCTACGGAAAGCCGCTGTGCAGTGTATGGCGGAGGGTACATCGTCCCAACATTATCGTGACGAGCGAGGGAGAAAGATCCATGTGCCTCTGAGCTTGTCGTAATCTCTGTCACCTTATTGTCATGATACCTGGGCGAGATAAACGAGGAATACAGCTTCTCTAAATTTACCCAACATGGTTTCTCGAGAAATGCGTCGTCTTTCGTGCAACGTTTCCTATTTAAGTTGTCAGAGCATTTTTCTTACAGTTTCTAAGGGACTGTACCAACCTGTTATGATCGTTGCAGAGTGTCTCTGGACTCGTTCTATGTCTGCTGTCATAGCCACTCTATATGGACTCCAAACACTGGAACAGTACACTAGAGCTGATCGCACTAGCGTCTTTTACGTGCTTTCCTTCGTAGATGTATTTCATTTTTCAACAAATCTAAGTCTTCTTTCTGCCTTCTCTAAAACTGACTTTATGTGATCGTCCTATTCTTTATTGCATTTTTACATTACGTCTGAATTTTGGTTACTGATTCTGTACTTGGATATTTACTGTAGGGATTATCATACATTTACCTACATTTAAAAGAGTTCTGACATTCATTCCAGGGCAGGGGGTTCTTAATCTTTTCCTTTGATATAACACTGTGAGAATCCTGGTCCTTTGATGGAACACCTTGTTATTTTGAATGGTAATGAAACCTTAAAAAACGAGAAGACATTCTTTTATTCAGTGATTACTACAATTTTAAATCATAACTAACAGCACAGAAATCACAATAATTTTTAAAAACGAATTATTACCTTCAAAATGTCGAAAAACCGCCATGTTATTAATAATTTTTCGTGGAGAATTTATTCACTTGCACGGTTGGGGAAAACCTGCATTAGCTGTACATTATCCTAGTCTCCCTTCGTTGCCTTACGGTCTACCATCGACGATGCCGTTCTTTGGACATCATCATCTTCGTCGAATAATCGTGTAATGCTGCTGGTAAATCGTTCATGTAAGGACACTTCCAACGGGCACACCCGATATTATACAGGGTGAATTGTCATGCTGAAGTAAACAACCATCGTCTACGAACTGTTCCTCTACCGTAATAAGTACACAAAGCTGTAGAATGCGTTGATATGCATCCACATTTTACTTTTTATTAATTTCAGGAAGGGGACCGCACCCTTACCACCAAAAACATCTCTGTACTGCAACACCGCCTGCTTCGTACTGCACAGTTGTACATATGACATGGCTGGTAACCTTCTCCAGGCATTGGCCTAACGGAGACCCTCCCACACGATTGCTTTTGTGTATAGCGTGATTCAAAGCTCCACTTTCAAGTGATGCTTAAGATTGCCTATGGAAATGTGTGGCTTGTGCGGAGCTGCTCCATCGTTATGCCCCTTTCTTTTTAACTACCTACGCACAGTCACTGTGCTATCTGGACTGTTGGTAGCGTTTAGGAATTCACGAGTGATTCTTTCCGCTGATGTCATGCAATTTTTACAAACACCCGCCGCAACGTTCGACGGTCCCTTCCCGTCAGTACATGAGGGCTGCCAGACCTCGGTTCAGCCGTGGTTGTTCCTTAGCGTTTCCTCCTCACAACCACATCACCAATACTCGACTTGCGCAGCGAGCGGGTGAATATCCTTGATGCGTTTTAAATAATTTAAAGAATCTGCTTCAGTTGCACAAGTGATCTGCTAGAAGTACGTACGGTTTCGAGATTTTAAAATACTATCTTCAAGTACACAAACCTACAACATACAATAAAGAGGAGGGAAGAAACACATCTTGCAGTCAGGCCAGTCAATGCGAGGACTCCGATTACCGCATCTTAATCGGATTTTTTTTTTAGAAAAAAGGAGAGGGCCTAATAATCAAACGGACCTAAAAACGTTACGTCCAGGCGGATAGGACGAAGGAAAAAGAAAGCGAGAGAGAACACTGTACTCACACTGTCCACCGTCGGGCAGCCTCGGAGTTTTTACGCCAACCATGAGTGAGCGAGGGCCACGCCGGAGACATGGATGTGCGATGCAGCGCAATCAAACAGACGTCGTTATTAGTGAAGATACGGAAAATATTAACTGACTGATCCAAATGCTTACAATACTTCGTTCGCAAGGACTGTAGAATATAAACGAGTTGTGATAGATCGTTAAAACTACATACCTCTCAAACATGTAAGAATATGTGACGTATTAGGCAACGAGGGAATGGTGCACAAGCAAAATTAAGAGACACGGATAAGAATGATAAAAAGCAGTGATAAAAATTAATGGTAACTTAGGCCATGCTAAGCATAGCGTCAAAATATTTGTATGATACAATATGTCGTAAATTAGAAGACATAAACACCATCAGAAATCTAAAATATGAGTGTAGCAATGTAAGCAGTGGGCAGCGTGAGTAAATGTTTTTGGTTTCTTTCTCGTTCGCTCTACCCAACCGGATGTTACATTTTTAGGTCAGTTTTATTATTAGGTCCTGTCCCTTTTTTTGTAGTTTCGCCTAAGATACAGTGATCGGAGCCCTTGCACTGACTGGCCGAACCTCATGTTATACAAATACAATAAGTGAGCCGACTTGTTTCATTAGTCTGCTCGTCAGGGTTTTCCAGATATCTTGCATTATATTTATTACCACCTCTTCTTTGTATGTTACAATTTCATACCCGCGAAGATAATTTTAAGAACCCGAGACCGTTCTTGGCTTAAATAAATCATTGCTACGAATCAAGCGGATCTCTTTAAATTAAATAATCATGCCTCTCAGCGACGGATGTCCTAGCTACAAAACCTTGTGCCTACTGAACTTGTTACTCTGGTGACATCCAATGACTAGTCCACATTCGAAGTCATTCAGCTCTCCAGACCGACCTATTCTTACTTCTTCTCCGGTGATAACATTTCTACTGGCGGGTCTGCTTCTCGTGACTTATTTACATAGAGATGTGCCCGGATACTTTCGTTCAGATAGTGTGTACGAGGGGCGTTTGAAAATTCCGTGAAAAGTCCGAGAGATGGCACCACCGGCGCATATCGAGGTCATGTTTTGTTAGTAGCATCTTTGGAAAGAACGCAAACCACGTTTCAGCTATATTGATCTATTTATTTGTCTTTGGCATTCGCGTGAATCAAGGAAGTCGAGTGATTGTCAAAAAGTGGACGAAAAAGAATTTCATGTGGTGACTAAACATTACTTCATGAAAGGCAAAACGCCTCAGTAAACTGAAGAGAAGCTTGTTAAACATTACGGTGACTCTGCACCTTCGATTATAACAGTTCGTAAGTGGTTTCAAAATTTTCGGAGTGGCCATATGGGCACAAGTGCTGCTGAACGTTCTGGACGCCCTGTGGAGGTTACGACTCCAGAAATCATTGATGAAATCCATGATGACTAGTCGAGAAGATGACAGAAGAGTTAAGGTGCGTGAGATTGCTAGTGCTGTGGGCATCTCAAATGAACGGGTACATAATATTTTGCATAAACATTTGGACATGAGGAAGCTATCTGCAAGATGGGTTCCGCGATTGCTCACGCTTGACTTAAAACGGAATCGTGTGAAGTGTTGCAAGGATGGTTAGCAGCTGTTCAGGAAGAATCCGAAGAACTTTAAGCGTCGTTTCGTCACTGTGGATGAAACATGGTTACATTACTATATTCCTGAGACCAAAGAACAATCTAAACGATGGGTTACCAAGGGAGAATCTGCACCACAAAATGCGAAGACCATTCATTCGGCCGGAAACGTTATGGCGACTGTCTTTTGGGATTCGCAAGGGATAATCCTCATCGACTATCTGGAAAAAGGTAAAAATATTTCAGGTGAATATTATTCATCGTTATTGGACCGTTTGAAAACCGAGCTGCAAGAAAAACGCCGGCGATTGGACCGCAAAAAGTCCTTTTCCATCATGACAATGCACCAGCACACACTTCAGTAGTTGTAGTCGCAAAATTAATGGAAATAGGATTCCAACTCGTTTCACATACCCCCTGTTCTGCAGACTTGGCTCCCTCGGACTACTATTTGTTCCCCAATTTGAAGAAATGACTGGCGGGACAAAGATTTTATTCAAACGAAGAGGTGATTGCAGCAACTAGTAGCTATTTTGCAGACTTGGACGTTTCCTATTATTCGGAAGGGGTCAACAAATTAGAATAGCGTTGGACGAAGTGTATAAGTTGTAACGTATTACTATCTATACGACGTTTCTCATCGAGCCATATACGTTATCGCGCATTTCTAGCTGCTTCTCTCACACAAATAATGATAAAAATTCAGAAATTCAGGGTCGCCACCAGCCCAAGCCCTTCCTAACCATTTAGAAAAAAAAACGGAGATGGAAAATTATTAGTTTAATTACTTTAATAATTTAATTACAAGTATGCAAATTTCTTTAAGAAGCCAGATAAATAGCACTGCATGTCGTGCATGAAGCAACTTGATTAATTCAAGATTGGAAATCGGAGTAAGTGGGCAAGATCAACACCACAGAATTTATCTTTCACGTAGATTATTTATTGTATCTAAGTATTTGGTTGCACATCCTAACTACACATGACTGGTGCCTGACTGGAAATATTTATGTAAACATTACGTGAGAATGTAACAGACCACAATTTAACTACAGCAAGAAGAAAAACAGAGAACGGCGGTGGGAGACAATTGCAGAAATTATAGCTCATTAAACAAGTAAACTGTTAAAATAAAGCCTATTGCGGTGCCATAGTGGACCAGAAGGGTCATTAATTACCAAAAACGTGGCACAAAATCGGCACACAAAGACAAAAGCAACTTCCATAAAATATAAGATTAAAAGTCATTAAAACTCATACTCGCTTCGACACAGTATTACACTTGGTACGGTTGAAATGATCCTAACCAGCTTTTCCTAATCAGATTTACCGTTTGAAATTCTACTCCATCGTTGTTCAAAATGAACAAAGTAACTTCCACACTTTTAAATCAAACACCCAAAAATCGCCTATTTAAAGAAATATAATTATGGCACATTCGGAAAAATAACTCGCTTCACACGCTTCAGTTAAGCTGAAGTTCTTAAGTATTTCAACAGTTAAACATAACGAAGTCCTAACTCAATTTGCTTCCTATCACCTGAAACCCCCCTTAAGAGCTACGATCCGTACTCACCAAGCGTTCACCGAAGAGCGCCGCTTTCTCTTTCGAGATTACCTAGCTTCCCGTGCAGCAGAAGCTACCAGAGGGGTAGCCCTCCGTCACCAACCTCACACACAAAAACAGCCTTCGACTAAGATGGGTAAGCCTCTCTGTTCAGGTACTGGAAACCTAAGTTGGTCATCCTGTGCTCTCCTTCGAACGAGAAGCAACATCGTCTGCTCCCAGCAGACGATGACCAACTCAGCGTTTCCCACCAATCAAAACCGAAACCCCACATCAAAACACACATATAATATTCAATAGGCCTTATCTAAGTGCTCGGTCTTTCTGGAAGAGTTCATGAATTGAGCTAAAATCTGGCAATAAAGTGAATAAGTTGTACCGAATTCGACAAGCGTCTTATGAAACGACTTCACAGAGACGTTTCAAAGTCTATAAGGAGACTATGTCGAAAAATAAAAAAAGGTTCACTCCAAACACGTAAGTAGTTTTTATTTTTGCACGGAGTTTTCAAACGCCCCTCGTATCTTGAGAAGATAGAGTACAGCAAATAAGGATGGAACTGTAATCAGGTCGGGACGTGAGTAACTAGGACGCGGCGGGTGAGGCGTGGCATCGCGCATATGCAATGAGCGCTCGTCGCAGGTGTCGCCTCGTGTCGAGCAATAAGGGTGAGGTTGGGGGGGGGAGGGATGGGGTGCGCGGACGCGCCTCTTTGATGAGGCGCCCCGGTCATCAAGCTGAGCGCCTGGCCTGGGGCGCTGTACGCTGATTGGCTGTTAGCTGCGCCGGCCTCGCCTGGCGGTGCAATTTCGTGCCGGCAAGCGATTGGCGCCAGGCGGCGAGCAGTGTGTCCGCCCTGCTGACATTGCGCTAGTCTGTGCGCTTGCCCTCGCTATCCCCCTGTGAGATGTATCGTAAGTGTTACTCTGTGCTGCGGTTCCAAACAAGTAATACACTACTGGCCGTTAAAATAGCTACACCAAGAAGAAATGCAGATGATAAACGGGTATTAATTGGACAAATATATTATACTAGAACTGACATGTGATTACATTTTCACGCAATTTGGGTGCATAGATCCTGACAAATGAGTACACAGAACAACCACCTCTGGCCGTAATAACGGCCTTGATACGCCTGGGCATTGAGTCAAACAAAGCTTGGATGGCGTGTACAGGTACAGCTGCCCATGCAGCTTCAACACGATACCACAGTTCATCAAGAGTAGTGACTGGCGTATTGTGACGAGCCAGTTGCTCGGCCACCATTGACCAGACGTTTTCAATTGGTGAGAGATCTGGAGAATGTGCTGGGCAGGGCAGCAGTCAAACATTTTCTGTATCCAGAAATGCCCGTACAGGACCTGCAACATGCGGTCGTGCATTATCCTGCTGAAATGTAGGGTTTCGCAGGGATCGAATGAAGGGTAGAGCCATGGTCGTAACACATCTGAAATGTAACGTCCACTGTTCAAAGTGCCGTCAATGCGAACAAGACGTGACTGACGCGTGTGACCAATGGCACCCCATACCATCACGCCGGATGATATGCCAGTATGGCGATGACGAATACACGCTTCCAATGTGCGTTCACCGCGATGTCGCCAAACAAGGATGCGACCATCATGATGCTGTAAACAGAACCTGGGTTCATCCGAAAAAATGACGTTTTGCCATTCGTGCACCCATGCCCGCATGGTACCACTCTGCTGCTTGTGGACAACGTCGGAGCAAATGTCTTGCTGCATCAATAACCTCATCATTATCCACGTATTGTTTCCTGCTTCTTTCATTGGGCCAAACAGATGGAAGTCGGACGATGAGAGATGCTGGGCTGTAGGGTGGTGGAGGAAGAACAATCCAAGTAGATTTCTGAACTCCTCTCAGGTGCGCAGACTTGTTTGAGGCTTGCGTTGTCGTGGAGTTCCCATTTCTGTGTAGCCAAACACGGTGAAGACGTCTCCTCGATTTCCTGAGGGTAGCAGAAGACAGTTCCTAGTTGGTCTTTACGTCATGAACGAGGTCATCAAACAGAACAACCTCTTCAGAATCTCAGTCGCCACGACGTTACCGGCTGATGTTGCGACATTGAACTTTTTCTTCAGAGGAAAGTTGGTGGACGCTACCTCATGGACTGCAGTTTCATTTCCGGTTCGAAGTGATGAGCCCGTGTTTCATCGCCTGTGACAGTTTGACAGAGAATTGTCACGATTAGTTTCGTGATACACAAACAATTCCACACAGATGGTCCTCCATTGCTCTTTATGCTCGGCGCCGAGGAACTCAGTGGGAATACACCTTTTAGTACGCCAACTGGTGGACCTGTGTCAGGACTACCAAAAGAGTCGTCCAGTTGTGCAGCGAGGTTGTGATCCGTCGATCACCTCGAATGAGAGTGTCCACGCGTTCCAACATTGCAGGATTGACAGCTGTGTGCGGCACGCGAGAGTTTGGACAAGTTTGCGCGACCTTATTGCGATGATGACAGACGGCTCACCCAGCGACTCGCAGTGCGTTTGCTGACTGCCAGGTCTCCTTAGACATTCTGCAAGTACCTACGAATATCTGCGATGTTTTGGTTTTCTACCAAAACAAACTCAATGACAGCTGTCTGCTTCGATTGCACCACAGTTGAAGATGCTGTTTTGAAGGCTACGTATAGCGCGGCCACCTATCGGATCTTCACGAATCTATAGGGAACGAAGCGGGAATATTCCATGATGCCCCACAACAAAGTTGACTGAGAAAACAATATGTTGCATTACTTTATTGTATACCCCTCGTGGAAACCTCAGTCGGCCTTGGATAATGAGCCAAGAAATTAGGATACATCAAAAATGTGTGCTACGCTTTGAGTCGAACCGAAAATCTTGTCTACTGCACCCATGCAGACACGACTAACGACGCATCGCCATAACTTCAGGTGAGAATTGAATTGACAAAATTGCAGCTGTGGGGACTGGTTGTGAGTGCTATCTAGATGTCTCAGTCAGTAAGGAAGTTCCCCTCCAAATATAAGGCTCCGGGTTCGAGTCGTGGTTTTGTGGACAGGTTTTATACACTACTGTCCATTAAAATTGCTACACCACGAAGACGACGTGCTACAGACGCGAAATTTAACCAACAGGAAGAAGATGCTGTGATATGCAAATGATTAGCTTTTTAGAGCATTCACACAAGGTTGGCGCCGGTGGCGACACCTACAACGAGCTGACATTAGGAAAGTTTCCAACCGATTTCTCATACACAAACAGCATTTGACCGGCGTTGCCTGGTGAAACGTTGCTGTGATGCCTCGTGTAAGGAGGAGAAATGTGTATCATCACGTTTCCGACTTTGATAAAGGTCTGATTATAGCCTATCGCAATTGCGGTTTATCGTATCGCGACATTGCTGCTCGCATTGGTCGAGATCCAATGACTGTTAGCAGAATATGGAATCGGTGGGTTCAGGAGGGTAATACCGAACGCCGTGCTGGATCCCAACGACGTCGTATCACTAGCAGTCGAGATGACAGGCATCTTATCCGCATGGCTGTAACGGATCGTGCAGCCACGTCTTGATCCCTGAGTCAACAGATGGGGACGTTTGCAAGACAACAACCATCTGCATGAACAGTTCGACGACGTTTGCAGCAGCATGGACTATCAGCTCGAAGACCGTGGCTGCGGTTACCCTTGACGCTGCATCACAGATAGGAGCGCCTGCGATGCTGTACTCAACGACGAACCTGGGTGCACGAATGGCAATACGTCATTTTTTCGGAAGAATCGAGGTTCAGTTTACAACATCCTGATGGTCGCATCCGTGTTTGGCGACATAGCGGTGAACGCACATTGGAAGCGTGTATTCGTCATCGCCATACTGGCGTATCACCCGGCGTGATGGTATGGGGTACCATTGGTTACACGTCTCGGTCACCTCTTGGTCGCATTGATGGCACTTTGAACAGTGACGTTACATTTCAGATGTGTTACGACCCGTGGCTCTACCCTTCATTCGATCCCTGAGAAACCCTAGATTTCAGCAGGATAATGCCCGACCGCATGTTGGAGGTCTTGTACGGGCGTTTCTGGATACAGAAAATGTTTGACTGCTGCCCTGGCCTGCACATTCTCCAGATCTCTCACCAATTGAAAACGTCTGGTCAATGATGGCCAAGCAACTGGCTCGTCACAATACGCCAGTCACTACTGTTGATGAATTGTGGTACCTGTACACGCCATCCAAGCTCTGTTTGACTCAATGCCCAGGCGTATCAAGGCCGTTATTACGGCAAGAGGTGATTGTTCTGGGTACTGATTTCTCGGGTCCTATGCACCCAAATTGCGTGAAAGTGTAATCACATGTTAGTTCTAGTGTAATATATTTGTCCAATGAATACCCGTTTATCATCTGCATTTCTTTTTGGTGTAGCAATTTTAATGGCCAGTAGTGTATCTCCGGAGCTTTCAAACGAGATGGAAACTTCGCTCTCGCCGGCCGTGGTGGTCGAGCGGTTCTAGGCGCTTCAGTCTGGAACCGCGCGTCGGCTACGGTCGCAGGTTCGAATCCTACCTCGGGCACGGTTGTGTGTGATGTCCTTAGGTTAGTTAGGTTTAAGTAGTTCTAATTTTTAAGGGACTGGTGTTCTCCGATGTTAAGTCCCATAGTGCTCAGAGCCATTTTGAAGCTTCGCTCTGGAAATTTGGGAAAGGGTCTGATGAGGAGTAACTACTCACTCCCCTCCCCTGTCACCACCAGATATCGGTGCCCCCTGTAGTCAATTGGTGTGCTGCTATACGATGGCGCATCATTGCGCTCGGTATCCGAAGCTATGCGGACACCGGAGATTTCCGGATATCACCAGGTTGAGGAAGAACTTCCCTCATCCCGAGAGATCGATGCGTAAAGTATCTGGCAAAGGTGGTGTCTGCAAGTCTCCGGCGAACCGTGCCTTTCGCATACCTCGGTGTCCGCATTCCTGCGGCATTCGTGCTTGCGGGACGCGGGCTAAGCAGGGGTGGCGGTGATGGCAGCTGAGGAGGGACGAGGTAAGCTGCCCATTCCCCCCACCCCGTCTCACTCTTCCAGCTGGTGCCGGCGTGTTGCTACGTCACGGCACAGCAATTAGCGCGCGGGCCGCCGCAGGCCGGATCAATAGCGAGCCGGGGCCAGGGCGTCTGCCGCTGCCACAGCCGGCGCAAGGCGGCCCGTGTTGAGCACCGCCACAGCTACCTGCCGTCTGCTGGCGCGCTGAGGGGCGCCGCGGGCTGGCGTCCGAAGACAGTTAAAAGTATCATACTCAGTTTATGCTATACATCTTCTAGGCCCACCCGGTTAGCCGAGCGCTATAACGCACGGCTTTCCGGAGTGGGAAGGAGCGCCTGGTTCCCGGCACGAATCCGCCTGGCGGACTTGTGTCGAGGTCCGGTGAGCCGGCCAGTCTCTCGATGGGTTTTAGGCGGTTTTCCATCTTCCTCTGCGAATGCGGGCTGGTTCCCCTTATTCCACCTCAGCTACACTATGTCGGCGATTGCTGCACAAACAAGTTCTCCACATACACCACCATTACTCTACCTCACAAACATAGGGGTTACACGCGTCTGGTGTGAGACGTTCCCTGGAGGGTGGGTGGGGGGGGGGGGTCCACCGGGGGCTGAACCGCACAATAAACCTGGGTTCGGTGTGGGGCGGTGGAGGGGTGAAGTGGACTGCGGTAGTCGTCGTAGGGAGCCTCTCCATCGCTTCTAGATCCCCGTTCACATACAACACAATACAATGTCTTCTAAATGAAATGAATTTTGTAATGTACCCCAAGTATTTAATACTACAGTGTCCTGTCACATTAAAGTGGACACCTGTCAAAAGCCTGAATAGCTACCTTTTGCAGCGTGGACCACTACGAGACGTGCAGGAAGAAAGTGAATGAGTTTCTGAAAGCTACCGACAGGGATGTAGAGCCATCCCAATCCCAGTGCCATAGTCAGCTGCGCTAGGTTCCTCGGTTGAAAATCCGGGGCGTGAACAGCCCGATCGAGGTGGTCCCACAGATTCTCGATTGGGTTTTAATCCAGGAAGTTTGGTGGCCTGCGGACTACGATAAACACATCCTGGTGCTCTTCAAATTACGCATCTACATTGCGAGCTGTGTCGCATGTCGCATTGGCCTGCTGGTAGATGCCATCGTCCTGAAGAAAAACGAACTGCATGCAGGGGTGGACATGGTCTCCAAGGATGGATGCATACATATGTTGATGCACTGTGCATTGCAGAATGACTAGATGATCCGGAAATGCCACGGAAACATTATGTAGACCATAATGCTCCCTCCTTCTTTCCTTTCATGCGTTTCACACTTTGCACGTCATCGGCCATCTGTCTGATGGAGCATAAATCGTGATCCCTCTGAAAAGGCCAACAGTCGCCAGTTGCGGTACTATCGTGGAAAACTCGGGCGTTCGTCGCCGATGAACAGCTGTCAGCCTTGGGCCCTATTTTGTATCTTTCCTTCATTTTGCCGATCGGTTCGGTACGCGAGCGCACCAGTCTTGTTTTCGAAGGAGAGCCCTAACATTATTCGGTAAGCATTTCGAAAGCGATGCCGAACGGTCCTAGCGAACCGAAACGCTGTTGTCAGTTCTCCTCACGGCAACCAATGAAAATCTTTCTGCCTCACATCCGCGCATGCGCACTGCAGCGCCACAGAAGCACGAAGTCGATGATGCTAGCAGCCGACACTGGCATGCCATTTTTCACAGTACGGAGAAGTGTGGTTAGAGTACGTAATACTGTTCAAATTTCCCTGACTATGGGCTTCCATGAATGCATGATAACGATAGAATATTGACTGTGTTCTGGAAACTGTCATAAATGTCACATTATGTCATTTTATTCTTGTTGTGTACATAGTCCGCGTAGTCGGCGCGTACACAACTTTCCCACTAGAGCGCGCCCCATACGCACAACAGCGCAGGCGCAGCGCTCGTCCGTCTCCGCACTACGAAATGGCGCTGCCTTAGAGACGGACCAAATTCTGCTTCCGCCGATCCGCGTATTAATATGTAACGCAGCCAATGAGATTGCTGCTAACGTAGGAGCTTTTCTCCTAGTGGATCACACTCGCGCAGTGATACCTGAACGCGCGAGGTATTATAACGAGTGTACAGACCTCCGATTAGTCAGTCTGCATTAGTCTGCATTTGTCTGTACCAGTCTATAGTTAAGTTTCAGTCTGCACCTAAGAAGATTACTATGTTCCTGTATGTAGCCATGATGATAAATGAATAGACACTTTGTCAAGTATCAGAGACATGTGAGAATAAGATTAACGTACCAAGACCAAAGGAACTTCAGATTGTCAATTGTAAACAGCATCCAGAATCAAGTTACGTGATGTCTATGCTTTTTATTATTTTAATAAATGTGTGTGAAAATTAATCAAGTTCTGTTTAAAGTTGGTCACCGTCAATCTGATACTCTAACTGTGCAAGTGGCATTTCTATCGTCTGACCTGATGGCAGAAGATAAACATGCCACGATAAGACCACGAGACATATTGCTGACGCCCGCTTACTTCGTTAGAGCGACAAGTAAAATAATCTGATGGTGTGTGTACCGGAGGTCTTGCAGTATGCACACCACAATTCTCATTCACATCAACGTCTTGTTTTGGATTTTACGTTTCGCAACATGAGTTAGGAATGGGATGTAGTATCACACTGTACAAATACGTGTCCAGAACCACCCGAAAAATTCGTCTTTTTTTCCCATCGTTCCTTAGTTTCTCCAAAATTCATGGAGATACGTTCCGTCTATGCAACAAATTGAAGGCAGTTTGTTTATTGCCATACGCATTTCGCTTCCTTTATTCGTGATGATGCTTCACAAATAAAAGAAGCGAAACGCTAATGGGAATAAGCTGCCTTCAATTAGTTGCATAGACGGAACACATCTCCACGAACCCGAAAAATTGTTTAAGGGAGTGTCGAAGAATAAGAAGACGCATAGAATGTGGTTGTAGCTCGCTCCTAGAGATCCAAATGATGATCTAGCCTACTTCCCTATATGTAGAGGTCTGCGCGGATGCGGATATCCGCGGTATTTGTTACTTGGCGGATAAAATCGTGACCGGCGCGGATATCCGCGGGCCATGTGCGGATAATGAGCAAAGCATCTGCTCAGTACGTATGTTGCAATGTTAGTTGAAAACTTCAAGTCTGTTGACATTCTTGGGATCTTGCAGGGCCCGGGTAGAGCGGATGTCTGTTGTCCTTAGCCCCTGGCTACGACCGATGTAGCTGTACCCAAGAGACCTGCGCCTAATCCGTTTCCGCGACCGTGTCTTTTGTGTGGCCTGTGAAGTGCTCTCTGGGTGGCAAACCTGCCCACTGTCTACCAGACAGGTGCCGTTGCAATTTTCCGCTGACTTCAGTTAGCGCTTTGTAGTGACCGAGTGACAACGTGCATCGTAGCAAATATCAGTTAGAGTTCTTTCTTCAGATGAACACCATATCGATGGATACAATTTCGTGTAAAGTGAAAAAAAGGTGATTTTACATTAGTGAAGGAAAACAAATTTAAATCGCCAATTTGGAAAAACTTCGCATACGTATTTGATGGCAACGAAAAGATTAAAGATATAGTGGCTTGTTTTGCATGTAAAAAAGTATATTCCTACACTGGACACAAAAGTGGAACTTCAAATTTGCTAAAACATTCGTGTGAGGCTCGATAATGTAGCATAATTACTTATTTAAATACCAAGAGAGACGTGAAAGTTCTTGAAGTTCCGCCAAATTTGAAGACAGCCACGACAGAAAAACTTATCAATCTTGTCAGCAAAGATATTTTACCATTCGAAGTTGCGTGTGGATCTGGGTTTCTCGAGACAGCACAGTTTCTTATTGATGTGGGGGCCAAGTACAGTGCAGTTGCACTAACTGCTACCTCATCCAACCACTCCTAATTTCTATAACCACTAATTTTGTTGTCACTCTTCGGAAGACGGTTATTTCTTCCAGACAACCTCAATTGTTGCTGGCAGTTTAACTTTTTCACAGGTGCTCCAGCGTTTTGCAGTGTAGGCCTAATACTGTAAATATTTTCACCTGGAAATGACGAGGACTGAACGCGTAAGCTATAATATAATCATCAGCTGACATGAATGGCCTCAAAATTTGACACATCCAAGCAGTGAGTACAAAAAAACTGTCGGTAAATGATGCAATGTGCTAGTAAGAGTTTAAAACCATCGTCATTTTCAGCTGCCTTGGCACAAGAGCAGCGAAATATAATTGTTTCTATACACGTATTTTCATCATTTAATACTATTACATTGAATTTAATTTTTTAAAATACCATTTCCAATCTCACGAGATCCGAGCCGCTACTGTGTGTGCTCCGGAGCGCCAATGCTTTCCTGTTTGGAATGGTCTGCTTTAGAGCAGGTATAGAGCATTTCCTGTGATTTAAGAAGTCAAAAGTAGTTAAGTTGTCGCAGAAATGGCACCATAACAAATGGTTCAAATGGCTCTGAGCGCTATGCGACTTAACTTCTGAGGTCATCAGTCGCCTAGAACTTAGAACTACTTAAACCTAACTAACCTAAGGACATCACACACATCCATGCCCGAGGCAAGATTCGAACCTGCGACCGTAGCGGTCACGCGGTTCCAGACTGAAGCGCCTTTAACCGCACGGCCACAACGGCCGGCATCACCCTAACAATAACTATGTCATTACATACCATAATTCTAAGTACTACTGTCTATTACTATTAATTACTCGTTCAAAACTTAAATATATGCGGATGCGGATAAGGAACTTGCGGATGCGGATTAATTGCTGCGGATGCGGATGTGGTTGCGGATTAGGACCTTGCGGATGCGGTACGGATGCGGATTGCACTTTTCTTATCCGCACAGACCTCTACCTATATGATACATCGACGATTTGGTTCATAAAAACAAAATTTAAAAACTTGCATTTTCGAGAGCGTGTGCCGAGTGCAACTATAGAAGGTCGTTTCAGTTCATAACATGTATCTGATGAATCAGAATATTTCATATATGGTACAACAGTCTGAAAATATTGTGGCGGGAACCTTTCATCTCCGTCTACTGTTGTTAAGGATTCGATCGCAGATAAATACTTGTGACAAGCTAGAGTATAAGGACGCTTGCTGCTAGTTTCATTCGCAGTAATTTGCGTTGTGCTCTTAGATTCCTGTCTGATCACACTCTCGGAAATCGCTACGCAATCCGAAGAAAATGGTGAATTATTTGTGACAAGAAGTAGTGTAAATGTCACTGTCATTTGTTTCACGCGCAGTAATTTTATCTCTCATTTTTTAAAGATATGGAAGTCATGAAATCGGAGACACTCGTTACTGAGAAAGCGCGCTCTTACGTGTAAATTAGAACGAATATTTCAGAAAAATGCTTAACTTTGTCGATTGACGAAGTCTCAGAATGTGTTGCGAACACGAAGAGGAAAACGAAAATTCTCGCATCCAGCAGTATACTAACCCATGCCCTTCGCCACGGCACTTCGTTGCCTTACCAACTTCGCTACTACAACGTGCACGCTGCTGGCGCTTTATTTTATGCAATTAAATTTGAGACAGATGCAGACTGACTACTTTGCCGAATGATGCTGGCGTAAAACGTAAATGCATAAAATTTTGGAAGGTTTCCTCTATCAGGCTTCACAAAATTCCTTTGGATTGTTACTTATAAGTTTTAAACGCGTTTCGATAGTTAATAAGTAAACCATCTGCGAAAAAGAGTACGCGAAATCACTAGTAATTTCAGCTAACGCTCATGTATTACACGTAAGCAGAGCCGATGTCATGATACTTAATGATCTTTAAACTCTTAATTGCATAAAAATAACAGGTATTTTGAGAGAATATTGACCGAAAACGTTTTTTTGTGTTGTAATCATTCCACAGTAACAACCTAAGCTAACTATATTTCTAACAAAGGAAAATAGTCTATTATCAACTCACTATGGGGATTCTTTAGTAACACAAACACTAAATCCAAAGCTAAAACCGCTCAATATGTTTATAATAACAAATTATAGGTGTAAATAAACCACAGCTAACCGAACGACAGGGCCATACCGAAATCCAAAACATCTCGGTACAATTGTCGAAAAATCGGCGGGAGAACTGTTCGGTAACAGTTCTCAGAAGCTTACTGAATAGGAAATTGGGATAAAGAGCCGAAAATGACGTCACTACCGAGACTAACCTACTGCACTGTTCGGTATGAACAATATAGAATAGGGCCCATGGGTCCATGAACCTGGCGCTGCGGAGGTCCATACACAGCAATGTTCGCTAAACAGTCGTCGAGGAGACACTGCTGGTAGCCACTTGGTTAATCATCTGCTCAACAGTTGCACGTCTATTCGCTCGTACACATCTCCGCATCCGTCGTTCACCTCTGTTATCTATGGCATGTAGTGCAGCACCGTTGGCTCGGCCTCAGTTGTGGATAGCGCCGTTTTACCATTCACAGTATTGTGTTGTATGTTAACCAGGGACCTAGATACGACGGAGAGGCTCCGTCCCCGCCGCAGCCACAGTGGTCCTCAACCCCATGACGACTACCACAGTCCACTTCACCCCTCCGCCGCCCCACACCGAACCCAGGCTTATTGTGCGGTTCGGCCCCGGGTGGACCTCCCCAGGGAACGTCTCACACCAGACGAGTGTAACCCCTATGTTTGCGTGGTAGAATAATGGAGGTGTACGCGTACGTGGAGAACTTGTTTGCGCAGCAATCGCCGACATAGTGTAAATGAGGCGGAGTACGGGGAACCAGGCCGCAGTCGCCGAGGCAGATGGAAAACCGCCTAAAAACCATCCACAGAGTGGCCGGTTCACCGGACCTCGACACAAATCCGCTGGGCGGATTCGTGCCGGGGACCAGGCGCTCCTTCACGCCCGGAAAGCCGTGCGTTAGACCGCACGGCCAACCGGTCGGGCTTATTCACAGTATACTTTAATCACGACGGCATGAGAACAGTTTGCAGACTTAACCGTTTCGAAAAGCTTCCACTCTTGGCCAGAAAGCCAGTGATCATTTCCCTTTAGATGTCAGATAAATCGGTCCGTTTCCGCTTACGTCAACGACTGCACTGTCTTTCGCGGCCCCAGACGCGCTTTATATACCATCCACTGCTCGTGCTGCGACCTGCCATCTGCGAGTGGTTGTTGCACGTTAACGTCGAACATAGTCGGTGGTCACTTTAATGTGACTCGACCGTGTATTAACAACTACGACCATGTGTAATCAGGTTCTCATTCTTGGGTTATTATCGTAGCGGTCGGTGGAGTAAGAAATATTTATCTGATAGTACTCTTTTTTGTCGTTAATAAAAAACGGGACACCAACACAAAACTGAGTGTGCACTATCTTAAGAACATATACAACAGATTACAACATTAAATTACATGGGCTCTATAGGTATAACAATAAGAAGTAGAGAATTCAGAGCCGGCCGCGGTGGCCATGCGGTTCTAGGCGCACCGTCCGGAACCGCGCGACTGCTACGGTCGCAGGTTCGAATCCTGCCTCGGGAATGGATGTGTGTGATGTCCTTAGGTTAGTTAGGTTTAAGTAGTTCTAAGTTCTAGGGGACTGATGACCACAGGTGTTAAGTCCCATAGTGCTCAGAGCCATTTGAACCATTTTTTAGAGAATTCAGAGATGTATTTTCCTTAAATCGTGTAATTATCTTAAATGTGCCTCCACAGAAAAATTACATTAGACTCACGTCACTGTGCTCATACGTAGATATTCAAATACTACCACATACTACTAAAAATGCGATCTATATAGAATAATTCTGAAACACTAAGCAGTCATAGTCGCTAACATAAGACTTATTACTCTGCAGTACATAGAGTCTTTTCCACCCTTAATCTGAAACAGCACAGAATTGACCTTTTTTTTCTGCAGAGAATTTGGGCATAATTCTGGACCATCGATTAAACTAGAGTAAACACACAACTCAGTCTGTAAGAAGGCATCAGCATCATTTCATCCATTACAAAAATTCAGAAAGCTATTTCCTCTTAACCTTAAGAAGAAGCTCATAAAGTCACTGACAGCACCATCGTTCTCCAAGAACTTTCGTGTGAGAGCTCATGGGAGCTGGAACAGGCAGTAAATAATTATGGATGATATATTTGTGATGTACACTGTTTCGACCATACCACTCCTGTCTCTGAACAATTATCATGGCTAAATGCCGATAAGCATAGAGAATATCGTACCCTCTACTTGCTGTACTGTCTCTCCTCAGTTGCTGCATTCCTTCCTCTTTATCTTCAAACCTTACACAACTGTCTAAGTAACACAGCAGAATAGCTTGTTCTCACATTGTATTACCATCCCACTACATAAAACTGCCATGTTCTCTAAACCCGACTTAGAAACTATCTTCCTCAAAATATAAGAGAAATTAAAATCCTTTCAAACTTCAGAATTCAGTTAAATGCGCACCTTCTGTCACAAAAATTATCTCTTCTGCATCTCAGTACTGTCAGCCCTCTTCCCCCATTTTCCCTCACTTTGTCAACAGATTTCTCTACTGAAATTCTCTTCTCTCCTAGATGCCTTCGTCACTTTCATTTCGATCTTCTCTTTCAGTATCCTTTCCACTTCTTCTAATACCAAAAAACTCTTCAAAAGCGCTAAATTGATAAATATTATTCTTAATGTCTCTATTGCTTTATTGTTGTTATTCTTTTTAAATGTTAAGTGACCGTCTGAGGACTATGTTCCAATTTCAATTATTCGTTTTTTGTTCTTTCCTTTTCTTCCAGTATGCTTTCAACTGTTCGCTTTGTTTCTTCTTTCTGTCTTCATTTTGAACCAGTCTTTTTGGTTATCCTGCTTTGGAATCCTTCCATTATCAATATTTTATCCCGAAAGTCCTCGGTTTTTACGTTGTTTCTTTCTAAATCCTGTTTTACTTCTTTGACCCAGCTTGTTGTGTACTCTTACCCCACAAATCTTTGGTAATCTTATTAGTTAATTTAGTGTTTTACATTCGAAATAGATGTCCAAAAAACACAAGTCTTCTTTTTCTCATTACATTTGAAATATTTTCTATACTTTGGTATATTTCAGCATTACCTAGTAATTTTCAACCTTCTGCTGTGTTTTGCGGTCTAATATTTTCCTTATAATTTCTAGTACTTCTAATTTATCTAAGTTATAGTATAGTGCAGGTATTCCCTTGCATATAGGCAGTCTGGCTTCACTACTGAGTTGTAATGGCTTCTTTTTGCATTTTTAGATTGGCACCTTTTATTGTAGAGATCTTTGGTGATACCATTTTATGCAACCTTTCCTCTATTGCATATTTTTCCAAAGCATTTTCTTCGATTATCTCCCCTAGATATTTGAATTTTCTTTTGCCCTTTCTATTTGGCCAATATCTGTTTTCATAAATTTAGGAGTATCCTTAATGTTTGTTACAATTTCTTGTTTCTGCAGAAATTTGTAAGCCAGTTCTGTTGGCTACTTCTTCCAGAACATTTATTTGTGTTATGCAAGATGCAACATTTTCAGAAAGTATAGCAACATCACCTGCAAGTTATTATTATAATTATTGAATTTGTTATCTAATATCTAATAAATGTCATTCTTAATTCTTCCATTATTTTGCCATTATTATTATTATTATTATTATTATTATTATTATTATTATTATTATTGCCAATTATTATTATTATTAATAATGCAGATTATTGTGACTGTAATGCAATATTATCTACTTGTGGCATTCCTGGTCGGATGTAAGTGGGGACATGAAGGCCTAATATGGTTAGGTTAAATAAGCAATGAATAATCTGTTTCTGTTATGCAAAGCACAATGTATGTATGGATGTATCTATGCATGTCTCATATCTCCTCCCAAACCCCTGGATCGATTTCACTCAAATGTGGTGCAGAAACAGCAGATCTCATGAATACTAGCAATGTGGGGTTAATAACCTCCTGGCTCCAATAGGACCAGAAATAGGACACAGCACAATTTTTCCAGCCCCTGGCACTTAGGCTGCCCTGCACGACAGGCTTGTTGTGTGGGAATGGTATTGGCCTGCCAAATCAACCTGATTTGCAGAGCAGCCTATATGTCATTTGCAAGAAATGGTTTTTTGAGCCTCAACATATAGGCTACCCTGCATGAGAGTTGTGTTGCGCTGATGTAGTATCAGCCTGCTTTATCAATCTGCTTTGGAGGGTGGCCTGTATTTCAAGGCAAATAAATGTTTTTCAGATGTATGATGAGTTACCTATCCGACATGACAGGCATGTTGTGGGAGTATTGTCAGCCTACATCATTATTAGAGGGGCTACATGTGCCAATGAGTATGCCTGCAACAGGTTGATTTGGATAAAGGAAGGATTGGACAAAGTGAGATGGAGGGCGAAATGGTGAAAGAGAAGGGAGGAGGGGAGATGTTGAGGCAGATGGAAGATTTAGTGGGGTAGTGGACAGGTGGAAAAGGAAGAGGTGGAAGAGGAGGTAGAAAGAGAAAGGGAGAAGAGGATATGGTCAGAGGGAGAGAGGAGGAAGATGTGGTCTGAGAGAGAGTCTGGAGGAAATAGATAAAGAGAGGGGGAGGAAGATATGAAGAGAGAGAGTGGAGAGGAGGAGATAGACAGATAGAAGTTCACTTTTGAAGGTTTTTCTTGAATAATTCGAAAACTCCAGTGTCTAGTGAAAACGTATCCCAGTGCATAATTTAACTACATTAAATTTCAAAATTGCAAATATGCGTCTGCACCATGTGAGAATTGAATGAGAAAATCTAAAAACCACCATGTACTACACGTCAGTAAGTGGCAAGCATAAATTCGTTTATGGCTTTGTGATGACAAATATCTATAGCTCAGTTGCCTCACTTTGGATGTCTTGGTTTTTGCTGGGTTGGTCCACCTCGACATTGGTACTATGTCCATAGCAAATGAGGAGAAACTATGGAAGGAATGTCTGAGTCCATCCTTTGATAGATACAAAAATTTCCCCCTCCATCTCACTCTGTCCGTCCACTCCTCTATCCAACACAACCTGTTGCAGCCTTGCTCATTGGCACATGTAGCCCCTCTAATAAAGCAGGCTGACAATACTCGCACAACATGCTTGTCATGCAGGGCAGGTAACTCATCATACATCTGAAAATCATTTATTTGCCTTGAAATACAGGCTGCCTTCCAAAGCAGATCGATAAAGCAGGCTGATACTACTCCAGCACAACACACCTCTCATGCAGGGTAGCCTATATGTTGAGGCTTAGAAAAACATTTCTTGTACCTGACACATAGGCTGCTCTGCAAAGCAGGTTGATTTGGCAGGACAGTACCATTCCCACACAACAAGCCTGTTGTGCAGGGCAGCCTATGCTCCAGGGGCTCAAAAAACTTGCTTTGCCCTATCTCTGGTCCTATTGGAGCCAGGAGGCTTAAGCCCCACCAAGCTTGTGGTATATGAAATTCATCAGCCAGATAGATGGTGGCGGGCGAGTATGGTCCCACCCTTAGTACAGCAGGGCAGCGTACAACAAACGAAAATCGTACCAAAAGGTATTAAATAAATAGAGGACAATGTGCTTCCTGTAACAAAATACTTCATTAGCTTTACAAAGAAATTATTTGCAGAGGTGTGCAAAGCTAATCTAGATAACATGTTTGAGTTTACTCTTGTTGCTCGTTTACTGGGTGCAATCTGCATCTGTGCTATCACGTATTTACGTTTTGAAATCTGTTGCTTATTGCGAGTTAATATGTATTCCATTTACATGCTAACGCGCTCAGGGCGTTTTTAACTGTTCCTCTCTCTGCTGCAGAATAGCATTGTCTGTGGCTGTATAGGCCATCGACGTCTGTGAAGTGATTATCGCATATGTGTCAAATGTTTATACCGGCGGACGCAGCGAGTTCACTTCCTGTCCACTTAAGCGGCGTGGCTCTGGTATCTCGTTGCAAAACACATGGTAGCAGCGTCAAAATCCGTCTTATAGTTCACTCAACGTCCATGGACGCACGCTGGCGTTGCAGCAGCGCTGGAATTTAAATAGTAGACAATGAACCTCAACGTTTAACAGTCGCCTTAATGGGTTGGGTACACGTTCCGTGTTCTTCGTGTTTGTTCACGTGAATTGTGTGACACATCAATCAGTATTTTGAAATTGTTCACTTTTTTGCAACTACTCCGATCAGGACATCACCAGATTCAGCTTCCTTAGTGTCGCAGTTTGCAATATATATGTAAGTACAAACAATAGTTTTTACTGTGTAGCGTAGTATGGCGCCTCGTATAACTAAAGTTCGTGGTAGGCATTATTCAATTCCGACGATACTCAGCACGGATAACGACTCTTCATGGCAATTTGTATCTCGTCCGTCTGAAGGATATAGATGGCAATATCCAATCCCAACCATAACGGACAGGAAAAACAAGTTTTCTGTAACTGTATCTCGCGTGTAT
Organism: Schistocerca cancellata; assembly: GCF_023864275.1. NCBI lineage: Eukaryota > Metazoa > Arthropoda > Insecta > Orthoptera > Acrididae > Schistocerca > Schistocerca cancellata. The sequence goes on from NC_064632.1 coordinate 174,645,425, forward strand.
GAAGAGTAGGCCATGCAATGTTTAGCCTGATTATAATCGACAGTCTGATGCAGCGAAAGCATCCCTGTATTTGTACCGGCGGTTATAAAAGGAGCGTTGAATAAATAATGCACTTTTTTCCCAGAGCAGGTTAGTTTTATTCAGGATTCCAATACACCATATTATTCCCCATTCTTTCGGCTACGAAAACCTATCTTTCAACGTAATCTCCGTTCAATGCGAAGGCCTTACGCCACCTTATTGGGAGGGCCTGTATGTCCACATGGTACAATTCTACTGGTCGATGTCGCAGTCAACGTCTTGCAGCATCAGTAACCTCCCCATCACTCACGTACGGCGTCCTGCGGAGTGCACCGTTCATTGGGCGAAACAGATGGAGGTCGGAAGGTATGAGACCCCCGGCTGAAGGGTGGAAGAGGAAGAACAGTTCAACAGAGTTTTCTGAGCTTATCTTGGGTGTGCAAACTTGTGAGGCCTTGTGTTGCCATGGAGAAGAAGCTCGTTTACATATTTGTGACTACGAAATACGCTGAATTCGTTTCTTCAATTTACTGAGGGTAGTGCAGGACACTTCAGACTTAATCGTAATACCATAAGGGAGGCGATGAAACAGAATAACCCATTCAGAGTCCCAGATGATTGTCGTCATGACTTTACCGGCTGATGGTGCGACTCTGAACTTTTTCCTCGGAGGAGAGTTGTTTGGCGCCACATCGTGAATTGCCGTTTTGTTTCCAATTCGAAGTGATGAACCCATGTTTCATCGCCTGTGACGATGTTTAACAGAAAATCGTTACGACCAGCCTCGTAACGCGCAATCACTTCCGCACAGATGATCCTTCGTCGCTTCCCTTCTGTTAGGCGGCGAGAAAACCAGCGGGCAATCGCCTTTCAGTACCGCAACTGATGGACGAATGTGTCAGCACTACCAACAGAGACGTCAAGTTTTGCAACGTAGTGTTTTATTGTGATCCGTCCATCATCTCAAACGAGAGTGTCTGCACATTCCAACATTGCAACTGTTGTTGGGGTCGGCCGGCACGCGGGAAATTGGACAAGATTGCGCTATCTTGTTGTCATGATGACAGTCTCCTCGCCCAACGACTCAGCGTGCTTTTATTCACTGACCGCTCTCCGTGGAAATTCTGCAGGCGCCTCTGAATATGTACGATGCTCTGGTTTTCCGCCAAAAGAACCCAATAGCAGCTCTCTGCTTGGAACGCATCTCTGTTACAGACGCCAGATCGAAGGCTACGTATAGCGCCAACATCTACGGAACTTCATGAAACCATAGGGGCTGAACCGAGAATATTCCACGATGTTCCACAATAAATTCCGCATTTTTTTTCAAACGAAATTGGCCGAGATTCCTTCACCAAAGAAGACGAAGTAAGTATTCCAGAATTCGAATCAAGAATAGCTCCCATTATGAGTAACATAGAAGTACGAGGTGCTACATTAAAGTAATGAGACTGATTTTCTTTGTAAGATGCGGCAACCCTGCAGGCTTGCGTGGACACAATATCTTTGACCTTGGTCTATAACCTGCTTCTAGTCCAAGCGGCACATCGCCGCGACGGTATGCCATTTCTTTTTGCGTTAAATTGGGTGAAAACGCGACGACAACTAACGGTAAGCTTCAGAAGGCTTTTGGAAAGAAGGTTATGTCAAGAGCTTAAGTTTTTCGCCGGCATAAAATGTTTACTGAAGGCAGAACGAATGTGGAAGATGAAGACCGCAGTGAACGACCATCATCCTCACGGACGGATGTCAACTTGACCAGGGTGCGTGAACTTGTACGATCTGATCGAAGATCATCCGTGAAAATTATTGCAGAAGAACTGAACGACAATCGAGAAACGGTTCGTCTAATAATAACTGAAGCTCTTGTTATAACAAAGATTGGATTCTGCATCACGATAATGCGCCACCCATATTGCTCTGTCAGTACAGCAATTTTTAACTCAAAACAAATTTCAGTACTACCACAGCCACCTTATTCACCAGATATCGCCCCTTGCGACTTTTTTCTATTTCCAAGAGTCAAAATGGCGGTCAAGGGACACCATTTTCAAACAACACAAGATGTCCAAAAGGCTGTGACGAGGGTCTTGGAGGATATCACAGAAGATGAGTTCCAGAAATGTTACCATCAATGGCAGAAGAGCTGGAAAAGGTGTGTGCAATCAGAAGGGATCTACTGTGAAGGAGACAACACTAAACTTGATTAAAATGGCAAGCAACATTTTTTTTTTAAGATCAGTCTCATTACTTTATTGTCGCACCTCGTAGATAACCGTGGAGTAGGAAAGCAGCATAAATCACGTAACAAAAGCAAGTCTTCCGGTCCAGACTGGATACTAATTAGGTTCCTTTCAGATTACGCTGGCGCAATAGCTCCACAGTTAACAATTATCTACTGCCGCTCGCTCGGCGACAGATTCGTATTCAAAGACTAGAAAGTTGCACAGGTCAAACCAATATTCAAGAGAAGCAGTAGGAGCAATCCACTAAATTACAGGCCCATATCATTAACGTAGGTAGATATGCAGCAGGATTTTGAAGCATAGATTATGTTCGAACATTACGTATCACTTCGAAGAGAAAAGTCTTTTGGCACATAGTCACCAAAGATTTAGAAAACATCGTTTTTATGAAACACAACTATCTCTTTACTCACTCTTAATGTTGAGGGCTATCGACAAAGGATTTCAAATTGATTCTGTATTTCTAGATTTGCGGGAGGCTTTTGACACCGTACATCACAATCATCAAATAATCAAATTGCTTGCTTATCGAATATCGTGTTTGTTACGCGAATGGATTCGTGACTTCCTCAGAGAGGCCATAATTTGTAGCAATTAAAAGTCACCGAGTAAAACAGAAGTGATTTTTGGAGTTCCCCAAGGTAGTGTTATAGGCCCTCTGTTGTTCCATATCGATATAAACCATTTAGGAGGCAATTTGAGCAGCCGCCTTAGGTTGTTTGCAGATGATGCTGTCGTTTATCGTCTAGTAAAGTCATTAGAAGATCAAAATCAATTGCAAACGATTTAGATAACATATATCTACGGTGTGAAAATTAACAATTGACCCTAAATAAAGAAAAGTGTGAGGTCATCCATATGTGTGTTAAAATGAATCCGTGAAATTTCGGTTACACGGTACATCAGTCAAGTCTAAAGGCCGTAAACTCAACTAAATACCTAGGAATTACAATTACGAACTACTTAAATTGGAATGAATACATGGGAAATGTGGTGAAGGCGAACCAAAGACTGCGTTTTATTGGCAGAAAACTTAGGACAGATGTTCCCAACCTGGGGTAATTACCCCCTGAGGGGTAAAATAAAATTTTCTAAGGGGGAAAACTAAACAATTTGATTCTGTTTCAGTCACGAAACTAAATTATTTTCAAAAAATCATTACTGTTATTACAGTTTTGTAAGACTTTAATATTGATTATACAAGTTATCAATAATTACTTTTTCGCAATAAATAGCACTAATGCGGTGGATTTTTCAGGTTCCTGACGTAGTCCGCCCACCACACTCGTATTCTGTGCTTTGTACCGTACATCACTGATAATAAAAGTAAGACATATACATAACAAATGCTAAATATCTCCAAGTTGTAGATAGCACCTGCAGCAGTCCAGAAGTTGCTACATTACTCGCTTCGAAACACATAAATGAATTAACAGACAGCACGACACAGCAGTAACTAAATAAGGTCACTATAGTGCTGTACATAGTTTTATTATTATTATTATTATTAGAGTGGTTAGACACAAAGCATTAACAGCCTGACGTCGTCCAATTTTTGACAGCTGAGTAATGAAGTGATTCACGAACACATATGTGAAAGGAGGTAATATTTAGTTCCGTAGGTCATGTTGTTCTCAGAACACAAAAATTGACGAACAGAGTTTTCGAGAGTAAGGCAGTGAGTTAACAGCAGAAGATAAGGAGTGATATCATTACTAAGCAAATGCGAATGGACTTATATCTGAGAATATTTATTTGTATCTGAACATTACGAATTGTATAATAACGATGAATACATTGTAGTATCTAGTAAAAAATGCATTGTGGTGATCAGATCTACAACTCTTTGAATAACGGAGATGTTGAAACGACAGAATTTTAATCTCACTAAAACCTTTTTCTCTAGCATCAACGTTTTCTAATATATTGCATTTCTTATCTTAATGTTCGGTAATTTTCACATGTGTCAGCACCTGCTTTCTTTGAGATTGGAATTATTATATTCTTTACTAATTCCTACTATATCTAACTTTAACCTATCCATTTCCCTTTTTAAACTTTCTAACCTACCTGCTCGATTAAGGGATCTGACATTCCACGCTCCGATCCGTAGAACGCCAGTTTCAGATAACGACGTCCTCCTGAGTAGTCCCCGCCCGGAGATCCGAATGGGGGACTATTTTACCTCCGGAATATTTTACCCAAGAGGACGCCATCATCATTTAATTATACAGTAAAGCTGCATGCCCTCGGGGAAAAATTACGGCTGTAGTTACCGAACTATCAGTTTAATAAGTCACGGATGCAAAATATTAACGCGAATTCTTCACAGACGATGGGAAAAACTGGTAGAAGCCGACCTCAGGGAAGATAAGTTTGGATTCCGTAGAAATATTGGAACACGTGATGCAATACTAACCCTACGACTTACCTTAGAAGCTAGGTTAAAGAAAGGCAAACCTACATTTCTAGCATTTGTAGACTTAGAGAAAGCTTTTGAAAATGTTGACTGGAATACTCACTTTCAAATTCTAAAGGTGGCAGGGGTAAAATACAGGGAGCGAAAGGCTATTTACAATTTGTACAGAAACCAGATAGCAGTTATAAGAGTCGAGGGACATGAAAGAGAAGCAGTGGTTGGGAAGGGAGTGAGACAGGGTTGTAGCCTCTCCCCGATTTTGTTCATTCTGTATATTGAGCAAGCAGTAAAGGAAACGAAAGAAAAATTCAGAGTAGGTATTAAAATCCATGGAGAAGAAATAAAAACTTTGAGGTTCGCCGATGACATTGTAATTCTGTCAGAGACAGCAAAGGACCTGGTAGAGGAGTTGAACGGAATGGACAGTGTCTTGAAAGGAGGATATAAGATGAACATCAACAAAAGCAAAACGAGGATAATGGAGTGTAGTCGGATTAATTCGGGTGATGCTGAGGGAATTAGATTAGGAAATTATGGTCGAAGTAGAGAGGATATAAAATGTAGACTGGCAATGGCAAGGAAAGCGTTTCTGAAGAAGAGAAATTTGTTAACGTCGAGTATAGATTTAAGTGTCAGGAAGTCGTTTCTGAAAGTATTTGTATGGAGCGTAGCCATGTATGGAAGTGAAACATGGACGATAAATAGTTGGGACAAGAGAAGAAGAGAATAGAAGCTTTCGAAATGTGGTGCTACAGAAGAATGCTGAAGATTAGATGGGTAGATCATATAACTAATGAGGAGGTATTGAATAGGATTGGGGAGAAGAGAAGTTTGTGGCACAACTTGACTAGAAGAAGGGATCGGTTGGTAGGACATGTTCTGAGGCATCAAGGGATCCCCAATTTAGTATTGGAGGGCAGCGTGGAGGGTAAAAATCGTAGAGGGAGACCAAGAGATTAATACACTAAACAGATTCAGAAGGATGTAGGTTGCAGTAGGTACTGGGAGATGAAGAAGCTTGCACAGGATAGAGTAGCATGGAGGGCTGCATCAAACCAGTCTCAGGACTGAAGACAAAAACAACAACAACAACAACAACAACAATCTTAATGTTGTTTCGGTATCTGTACTGGATTGAAAAACGTATGACATATCTTATAAAAGCACAATAAAACAGTGCACAACCATTTCTAAATTATTTTTAGAAAACTAAACTGATATTTCGTCCTTTGCTTCTCTGGAAGCAGTGAACTAAACGACTGGACAGTACAAGTAATCAGGAATTCACTGAAAACCTGCAATTCTGTCGCTCATAAAAACAAAGATACTTCTGTAAAAACAATTTGTTATCGTTTTACTTGGTCAAATGTTAATGTCTGAGAAATAATATTAACTTTGCTGCTTATTACATGCGAGATACTAATATAGCGAGTCGTTCATCTGTTAAAATCAGCGCTTGATTTCTGCTATAAATGAGAAGAAGTGTTTCTGTCGGTCCCCGTTTCGTGATTTAGACATTTTTTTCAAGCATTAACTCGGCAGAAATAGGGGCTTGCGCTGTCTATACGTCACTATGGCCTAAGTGTGCTTGTCATGAGCCACAGTGATTTTAGAAATTCCGAAGGAATGTAATCTATGCCTGCCACCTCATTTGATCGCAAGTTTTCTAAAAGTCTGTTAAACTCTGACTCTAATATGTGATTCCCCGTGTCTTATCATATCGATTCCCATTTCTTTATCTATTATCCCATCAGACGGTTTACCAATAGACGTCGTCTTGCACTCTTGATGTTAACTCCTTCGCTTTTAATTTCAGTAAAGGTTGTTTTCATTTAAGTTTTTGCAGTGAAATAAGATGGTTTAAGAGCGCAAGAAAAATAATGCCGACCCAAATAGTTACAGTGCTAGCTAGCGCTGTAGAATATATTCATAAAATGTCCCAGGCTGATGTACAGTAGTCAAGTATTAGTTAAGGTTTCGTGAGCGACCTGCTTTCTGTGGCGTTTACCCATCCTCAGAATTCTTCCTATAAATCTCAGTGTGTCACGTGCCTTTCCTGTGTCTTGATTTATGAGCTAGTTCACGAGAACAAATACTCTGACACTTGACAGATATGACTTACTGCAGTGACTGATCGTCGTTCCGTTCGTGTAGTGAAATGTTTTCTGTTTTTCTTCTGTATTTACGGACTCTACATCACTTTTTTTTATTTTCAGGTCAGCTGCAGGTTTTTACATAGAGTGCTCGTAGGTCTTAAAGTCATTTCGCAATTCGCAAGTTAGTTACTCAAGTTAGTTCCTTAAATCATTTGAACGTTTCTTTCATCGAAATGATGTTAAATGAGCCAGTTTATAGGATATGAATAAAAGTTTATTTTTAACATCAATCAACATATTAGCTTTCAGTCCCGCTCATGCCACCATACTTAAAAATTAGGTTGTTGTACTATTCGTTCTTTCTCTTTTTTGATAGCCGACGGGTTTTTAAATGGAAATCTCTCCGTGGAGTATGAGTTGTCCAGGAGAGGTGATTTTGGCTTAGATTTACAGCTTGCTTTGCTGCCTGACAGACGTGTCATGGTATTGGGCAAATTATCAAACATTTTTTTGCTTCATATTGAACTCCTTTCTGAGCCGCTGCTTTGGATAGCTTTATCTGTTATATAAACATATACATATTACAGATTAAACACAGAAGCTCCAAGGAAACTGGTATAGGCATGCGCATTCTAATAAGGAGATATATAAACAGGCAGAATGCGGTGCTGCTGTCGGCAACAAGCGTCTGGCGCCGATGTTAGATCGATTACTGCTACTACAATGGCAGCTTATCAGGATTTAAGTGAGTTCGAACGTGTTGTTATAGTCGGCACACGAGGAATGGGACACAACGTCTCCGAGATAGCGATGAAGTGGAGATTTTCCCGTACGACCATTTCACGGGTGTACCGTGAATATCAGAAATCCAGTAAAACATCAAATCTCCGACATCACTGCCGCCGGAAAAAGACCCTGCAAGAACGGGACCAACGAAGACTGAAGAGAATCCTTCAACGTGACGGAAGTGCAACCCTTCCGCAGATTGCCGCAAATTTAAATGCTGGGCCATCAAAAAGTGTTAGAGTGCGAAACATCATCGATATGGGCTTTCAGAGCAGAAGACCCACTTGTGTACCCTTGATGACTGCACCACACAAAGCTTTATGCCTCGCCTTGGCCCATCAACACCAACATTGGACTGTTTGATGACTGGAAACATGTTACCTGGTCGGACGAGTCTGGTTTCAAACTATGTCGAGCGGATGGACGTGTACGGGTATGGAGACAACCTCATGAATCCATGGACCCTGCATGTCAGCAGGGAAGTGTTCAAGCTGGTGGAGGCTCTGTAATGGTGTTGGGCGTGTGCAATTGGAGTGACACATCTAGATACGACTCTGACAGATGACACATACGTAAGCATCCTGTCTTATCACCTGCATTCATTCATGTCCATTGTGCATTCCGACGGACTTGGGCAATTCCTGCAGGACAATGCGACAGCCAACGTGTCTAGAATTCCTGCAGAGTGACTCCAGGAACACTCCGCTGGCCACCAGAATCTCCAGACATGAACATTATTGAGGATATCTGGGATGCCTTGCAACATGCTGTTCAGAAGAGATCTCCACCCCTCGTACTCACGGATTTATAGATAGTCCTGCATGATTCATGGTGTTAGTTCCCTCCAGCACTACTTCAGACATTAGTCGAGCCCATGCCATGTTGTGTTGCAGCACTTCTGCGTTCTCTCAGGGGGCCTACAAGATATTAGGCAGGTGTACCAGTTTCTTCGGCCCTTTAGTGTTCAATTATAACTCCAGTAGGAGTGGAGATATGGGAAAAATGTGTTTTTACAGTCCCTGGCGTATAGGATGCCCTGCATATTGGGATTGTTGTGTGGGAAGAGTACCGGCCTGCCAAATCAACCAGCTTTGCAAGGCAGTCAACATATCAGCAGCAAGAAACGGTTTCCCAGGCTGCGACCTGTAAGCTGGCCTGCATGACAGGCATGTTGTGTTGGAGTAGTATCAGCCTGCCTTAACGACCTGCTGTGCATGGCAGCCTTTACATCAGGGTAAATAAATTATTTTCAAGCTCCTGATGTGTAGCCACCCCTGCATAACAGGCACATTGTGCCAATAGTAGCATCCTGCTTCATTTAAGGAGCTATACGTGCCAATGAGCAAGGCTAGCGGCAGGTTGAGATAGGTGGGAGTGGACAGAACAAAGGGGAGGAGGAATTGGATAGAGAGAGGGGAAGAAAGGGAGAGGCATGAGGCAGATCGAAGATGTAGTGGGGTGGTAGTCTCGTAGGATAGAAGGGGTGGGAGGTGGAGATGAAAAGAGAAGAGAGAGGGAGAGGAAGATGTGTCAGAGGGAGGAGCAAGAAAGTACAGTCAGAGAGAGGGTGTGGAGGAAATAGATAGAGGGGAGGGAGGAGATGAAAAGACAGTCAGAGTGGGAAGAATAGATATATGGATAGAGGTGGGAAGATGAGATGAACAGACAGAGGGAGAAAGAGATGTGTTCAATAATATGTATCGAATGTACTGTAGGTGAAGCTATGGGGAAAAGGCTAGTGATGGGTGGAAGTAAAGGTCATTTTTTCCTCTTGTAGTGTAGGTACAGGCATCACTGTTCTCAAATTGTGATGGGTTATTTATGATTAATTTCATATTATATATATATATATAGGTTCTGTGGGCGAACACACATATTATTCTTACTGTGCACTTTTGTGTAATCAGTACTTTCTTTCTAAGTGATGAGTTACTCCAGAAATTTATTCCATAAGACTTCACATAAGCGTACTATTTCAGGAGGTTGATTCTTTTGTTTCCAAGACAAGCAGTTATATGAAGAGTAAAAGTATTTGTAATGAATTTTTCGAATACCTCTTCCATCTCGAGTTTTCATCAAAATTTGGAGCATTCTACCCTATTTACTGACTCCTGTGAATGTGCTACACGAATAGTTAGACCAATATGTCCAGTTTCGATAAAAGTTTTAGTAATACTGTTTATTGCACAGAATTGAATATAGTGTGCTTTCCTCAAATTTTAGGGAGAGTCCATTTTCAGAGAACCACGCAATAATTCTTTGTAATACGTCATTAACAATCTCTCCTGTTTCTTTCTCTGGGATTTATTATTACACGAATATCGTCTACAAAAGATACCAATTCTGCTTGTTGAATTTCAAGTGGAAGGTCATTCGCAAACAGGGTGCAACGGATATAAGTGCAGGTACTTCTGTTGGTGACTGAGGACAGTGTACTGAACAACATCATGTCTTAAACAGACTAATAATAATAGCTATTACAAGTCTTGTTTTTAGGTTAGTAACGGCAAACACGTGTATGAAGAGCAAGCCACTAATTTTTATTTTTCACAGGGCAGCAAGTCAGGCGTTGAAATATGGACACATGGACGCAAAACGATTAGTCTATACTGACAGGCGTAGTCCACATAGTGATGGAGTTATCTCTGTGCAGAAAATATCAGGTCGTAAAGTTCGTGATGTGTTTGTGGGAAGACAGTTCGACGCAGAGAAAAAAACAAGCAACGCATCATTAAGGTACCACATATTTTATCTGCACTTATACCCGTTACTCCCTGTATATAAGGAAATAGAGTGGATTGAAAACTGCATCCTGTGGGACTCCCTTTGCGATTTCTCTAAGTGTGTAATATGCTTTACACAACCAAACGCTTTGGAAACACCACAAGAGAGACCAACATTCAACATTGTGGTATTTTATTATTTAAGGCTTGTAACATTTGGCGGACGAATGTGTAAATAGCATTCTCAGTTAAGTAACCCTTCTGTAACCCAAACTGATAGATTCTAAGTAAATTGTTTCCACTAAAATGTGAGACTACTCTTGAGTACATTACTTTTTCGAGTATTTTGAAAAAAGATACCAGTACAGAAAGTAGACGAGTATTATTTAAGTCTTTCTTGTCAGCTTTGTTTTAAGAAGCTTAATTGCATATGTTGACCTGTATGAAAAAATTCCCTGCGCCAGTAGTGCATTACAAATGTTACTGAGTACACTTCTTATTAAAGTTAGAACAGCTTTTCACAATTCTTTTTGAAATTGCATTAACACCATATAATCCTTTGTTTTTTAGAATGTTTGTAGTTCTTTTAGTCTCAGTGAAGGATGCTACTCGTAGTCCCTTCCTTTTTTAAACTGTCTCTTGCTAATTCAACTGAAGCATTTAATCCTGCTTTTACTGCTACCTTCAGACACTGATGTTGAAAGTACTTGTAACTTGTGAGTTATCAGTCACAACATTGTCATGTAGTTTCGGTGTTACGTTATCTTGTACACTGACTAGCCGTCCTGTCTCCCATTTGACAGTATCCCATTTCCCGATGGCGTGGTATCTTTCTATGCAAATTCATCTTCTGTGTGGCAAGGCACTGCACGCCAGCCGGAGTGGCCGTGCGGTTCTAGGCGCTACAGTCTGGAACCGCGAGACCGCTACGGTCGCAGGTTCGAATCCTGCCTCGGGCATGGATGTGTGTGATGTCTTTAGGTTAGTTAGGTTTAAGTAGTTCTAAGTTCTAGGGGACTGATGACCTTAGAAGTTGAGTCCCATAGTGCTCAGAGCCAGCCAAGGCACTGCACACGGTTAAATGTTCTTCTTTTTTAAAATTTATAAACTGTGGCAGTAATTTAGAACAATGTTCTCGGCATCCGCACTTAGACGGTTAGAATCATTATGAAGTGAAGTGCGTGGCAGAGAGTATTTGCCTTTACCATATTTTGTAGCACTCGTAACTAAGTGTGGGAAGAATTATTTGCAGAACGATTCTAATTTTATTTCTACGAGATTGACTTGCAGGGGACTAAATAACGTACTTTCTTTCCACTCCGAATCAGTATTTTGCGATATTTTCGCTGTTATTCTTCGTGTAGCAGCCAGTTAATATTTTTCAGTATTTCTTTCCACTGCATATCCTCCACGCTTTTATTCCCATGCATTTGTGTGTGCCAACTGGCTACTTTGCTCGGACTTTTTCCTGGGTCATTTACAGGTGCTCTTTCCACTGAAAGAAACTGCGTGGCAGGAAGTTCTGTTGAACTGGCGAGGCGCACCACGAATGTTTGTAAAGACTCCCAACGAAAATTTTTGGACAGGCCTTCACACACTTCGACAGGACTACCCAAGTTGCATTTAGCAGGTGACGCTGTTTTGTGCCACATGTTCACGTATGTGTGAATTCCCAGTTTCATTCCCATCATCCTGCATCCCTATCTTTTTGCATATCCAGATCTTTTTCTTTTTACCAAAAATTCGGTAGTTTTTCTTCTTCATGTTGGAACATATGTTATGGCCCCTGTTTGCCAACAGTCTCATCACACATATTGATGATGACAACGGTGGAATTGACTTTGTTATAATCTTTCCGTTACAGTTGTTTTAATGTTTATGCAATTATGTAATTCTTTATTTTTAATTTTTTCCACTCTTTGTAGAGCACATTACATAATATACATGCTTGGTTGAGATAATCGTTTGCAAGTGCTTCTTGCTGTCTTTGTCTTGTTTTTTTTTTTTTTTTTTCACTGTTGTTTAGTTAGCGACCCTCTGCTCCGACTCGACTCTATGACTGCACCGTTTATGAGTTTTTAGTATTGAGTTTTTTCCCTCATCACCAGACAGTTGCCTCCTTTCTCTTGATCTTAGATCACTTGTGTTCCTTATGTCTTATGAAATCAATAAAACTACGAAACGTTTGAGGCTATTAATGTGCAGCAAGTATTGATATTTGCTGAAACTTCTTGACAAATTAAAAATGAGTACATGTGTACCATCTTGGGGCTTGAACATGGGGCCTTTGCCTTTCGGAGGGCAACTGCTCTGCCAACGAAGCTATCGAAGCACGTCCTGACAGCTTTACTGCAGCCATTACTTCATCTCCTACCTCTCGAACTTCTCAGAGTTCTCCTGCACGCCTTGCGGAATTAGCACTGCCATAGGAAAGGATATTCCGGAGAAGCGGCTTGGTCACACACTAGGAGCACACAGTTTGGGTTTGCCGAAAATTTCAAGCTGGTGCACACTCCACTGCAGGGGACAACTTTATTTTGGAACAATCACCCAGGTAGTGGCTGAGGCATGTATCCTTTCTTGCGGGAGTGCTAGTCCCTCAAGGCATGCAGGAGAACTCCTGTGAAGCCTGAACAGCCCATGTAGTACGGCAGTTGTCCGCAGAAGGCAAAGATTAGGGGTCTGAGGTGCTGTTCGGTACACAGGGTTAATCTGCCAAGGAGTTTCAATTGGATAGGATGTTTACAGAATGAAATTCTCGGGTCTTATAAGCACACATTGATTTTAATTGTTCAAGCGTATCAGATTATTTATTTTCATCATTTCATTTAGAATCATTACAAATACTTCTGTTAGAGGAATTTTATTTTATGCAGTATAAAATTCCATGTAGTTGTGGACAAGTACATATTGGAACTACGAAAAGAAGTACAAACTACGGAAAGAAGTGCAATAGGATTTTAGCTCTGTGTGTGTAATTGAGACCAGCGAACCTGGCAATGCTTCACAATTTCTAAATGTGTACGGGAATTAGATGTACGCACTAATCTCCGTCTCCTCTCTCTTTCCTCCTCCTCGCCTCCTCTCTTTGTCCTTTGTCCATCTCCTCCTGCCCCCACCGCCTCTTGCCTTTCCCTGACGTCCTCCTTCTGCCTTCTCTCTCTGCCCATTTCCTACTTCCCTCTCGTTATGTTTGTTTTCTCCCCTCTCTCTGTTCACCTCCTCTTCTCCTCTTGAGCTTTGTTTATCGATGTTGCAAAGGAAACCTTGATTGGGAATTGAAGACGTTTAAAATGAATGAATAAATCAGTTTGGGTCATTGATATATGGGGTATGAAGAGACACCTTCAGGTGCTGGATCGGTGAGGATAGTAGCTTCAACGACTGTATTTCGCATGGTTTTCATCTGCAAATGGGTAGGTTAATGATTTGAGTACCTTGATATCGTAGTTAAAACTGACTGCTAGAAGGAACTAAACCACACATTTTCACACCTCAGCACAGCACATAATTTGTTTTTCTTGCAGTCGCGTTTAAAAGAAAACGTCTGCAATGCTCTTTAAAAATACATAACCTATGTCCGTCTGAATGTTTATTAGAGTTGTTGTTGATGCTGTTGTAGTCTTCACTCCGAAGACTGGTTTGATGCAGCTCTGCATGCTACTCTATCCTGTGCAAGCCTCTTTATCTCCGAACAACCACTACTACTTACATCCTTTGAATGTGCTTACTGTATTCCTCTCTTGGCGACCCTCTACGGTTTCCACTCGCCCCAGTTCCCTCCAGCACTAAACTGGTGATCGCTTGATGTCTTAGAATGTGGTCTGTCAACCGATCCTTTCTTCAAGTCAGTTTGTGCCATAAATTTCTTTTCTCATCAGTCATATTCAATACCTCATCACTAGTTGCATGACCTATCCAATCTTCAGAATTCTTCTGTAGCAAAACATTACAAAAGCTCCTCTTCTCTTCTTGTCTAAACTGTTTATCGTCCATGTTTCACTTCCATACATGGTTACACTGCATACAAGTACCAAATATTTAAATCAATATTCGAGGTTAACAAATTTCTCTTTTTCAGAACCGTTTTTCTTGCCATTCCCAGTCGACATTTTATATCCTTTATTACAGTATTGTGCAAAAATTTGATATAAATCAGTCAAGAATATTTCGAGATTCTTCCTAATAAAGTTTTCTCTTTTTATAACATATATATGTATGTTCAATATATATTTAAAAATATGTACCCTATGTCAGTCCGAACTTTTAAAAAATATCATGTAAAAACTTGAAGTAAATCGGTCAGGAACTTTTCAATATTTTTGGTAACAACGTTAAGCAATTCGTTGTGTTTATATAGTTGTATAAATATATTTACATATGTTAAAAATATATGGCATGTGTGTGTGTCCAAATGTTTATTACAGCACTAATTTGAACTAAATCATTGAAAATCTTTATTAGAGTATTGTGTAAAAATTTGAAGCAAAAGAGATCAAGAACTTTTCGAAATTTCTGCCAACTACTTATCCCCTTTATAGAGTCTGCAGCTATTTGTATATCGTATATATTAAGAAACGTGTAGCATATGTCCGTCTGAAAGTTTATTGAAGTATCGTGTAAAAATCTGAAGTAAATCGATGAAGAACTTTTAGAGATTTTTGCTAACAATCTTTCCCCTTTTTGTTGTGTATATGTACTTATAATCACATGTATTGTAAAAAGTGTAGCCTATGTCCGCCCAAACGTATATAGAATATCGGGTAAAAATGTGAAGTAAACTTGTCAAGAACTTTTCGAGATATTTGGTAGCAACTTTAAACAACGACTTGTATTTATATAGTAGTGTAGATAGGGCTGATATTGAAACGAGGATGAGTAACAGAACGGCCTTACTTACAGGTAGTGGACACACGCATTGCCTATTTTCAGTTTCTTGCGCAGTCTTCAGAGACGAGAGCAACGACCCCCGACTGGCTGCCGACAACTGCATTCCTTGTGGAGCGCTGAGCGCAGAGCGGCAGGTCGGCGCCACTCAGCGCAAAACAGCAGGCAGCGCACTCCTTGTCGCCGCCTGTCCGCGCGAGCTGCCGCATGTCGCCCGACGTTCACTGACTTTCAGAGCGGCGAAATGCCTCACCCACTGCATCCAGCACACACCTCCCATGGCTACAACCACAACGCATTCTGATCACCACGTGCCCTGGCAGAAATGATTGTTAATGTCAGAGAGTTCCAGCAAGTGGTTGGTACACTGGTTACCTCTCAACTGCACTGCGCAAAACAAAAAATCACCTACTGGAAACCTCATCCTTTTCCCATTGCGACGGAGAAGTGTGAAACTTCGCTCAACCTTCCTGTGCAGCGGTGCAAAAGCATGGCGCCCTGCGATGTTACCCTCGGGCTCAGCAACGATTCAAAGAGCAAAGTGTCGGCACATGCGGTAAAAAAAAAAAAGAAAGAAGCCAGAGCTCAGAAATTCGTGTGAGGAGTAAGGTGGGTTACTGATGTCTCATTAGCACCAAATTTCACAACAAGTCTGCCGAACGTCAATGTGGACGTGTCAAAACACGCGAAGGTCATCACGACCTCCTTGTCCACGTCTCACCCCTTCTCTTGACGCCTCTGCAGAGGACGCGACGCACAGCGTTTAAATGACTCACTTTTCTTACAGGTCGCCGAGAAAAACGTATGAGACACATCGCCACTCAGAATCGAAACGAAAAGGTCTCAGGAGGTGGCACAAAGAGAGTCAATAAAACAACCCATTCGCTTGGGGCGTTCATTTACATACACTGCAAAGTCGTAAACGACAGATTGCAATGCGATGTACAACAGGACGACGCTCTCGGTAACCTGTGACAGTGCTGACACCTCTCAGGTGATTCAACCCTTCGTTAAAGACATCGTGGGGGCTGCAACACCACTGAAAGTGATCTGGCCCCTTTGGAGTGTAGAGCGACCTCAATTTTCTGCTCTGGTGAACAGAGTCGAACCACCAGGGATCGTTCAAAATCATTCGACGAAATCTAAGCGTTATTCGAAGCAGCAAAGTGTTCAAAAATGCTCAAATGTGTGTGAAATCTTATGGGACTTAACTGCTAAGGTCATCAGTCCCTAAGCTTACACACTACTTAACCTAAATTATGCTGAGGACAAACACACATGCCCATGCCCAAGGGAGGACTCGAACCTCCGCCGGGCCCAGCCGCACAGTCCATGACTGCAGCGACTGAGACCGCTCGGCTAATGCCGCGCGGCCAGCAAAGTGTGTTTGCTTTTTCGACCCTTCTGCTTCGCTAAACATCCTCCGTGCCTTTCTTGAGCGATTTTAAAATGTATCTATACAGAGACAACCATTGACAGAGTCTTAGCCACCTGCAGGCAGGCAACCATTTTGACACCGTTAGCTGCGTGGTGCTACGCTGCTGCTCTAGCACCTGCTTTCAGGCATGCTGAATCTGAGGGGTTGTAACCTCCCCCTCACTTATCGACCTTAATGACAGTGAAAAATTAAACCGCGTGTACCTAATGGAAATTTGGGAAAAGCAATCGTCACCGAAGTTAATCTGTCGGTAAAGAGGGAGGAAAGGGTTACATCTAAATGAAAGGAAAAATGCAAATGAAACTGGTGGAAATTAATTTTGAAAAGGGGTAAAGTTAATAAAGGAAGTAAATGTGCGGCCGTTACGTTAACAATCAACTAGCGGTAATTAGATATTTGAGATTTGGGGAAAATTACGGTCGCCAGTCCTAAGGACAATTACTATAGTAACTGAAAAAGAAAGGTTATTACACATATAATTAGCACTAGAAGCGTGGCAACTGAGGGTTGACACGTGTAGTGAGAAAACTGAAAGTTTGTCAGAAGTAATCAATTTCGCTACACTCTGACTTAATTTAGCAAAAGAATTAATAAAACCGGAAAATCGAAAGTTAATTTAGTGACTGAAGTTAGTAGTGAGCTTTCTTTCTCAAGCACATCGAAATTCAGTAAAATATGGTTAGTCTTGGACTACCTCAACAATCATTTCAAAAGCTACTTGCATCTACGCAATTTAGAAATAAGAGATTTAACTTTGAACTTGAATTAAATGATTCTGAACAATTAACAATAGTAAAATTTAGTACGTACCAAGCTGAGCTGCTGTCACAGGTACGCTAAAATACGGTAACAAAGCTCGCACTCTTAATTCGTGCTTGTGTAATCTAAATATTGTAGCCAGCTATGAATGCCTTAACTGAACTCTGAAATTAAAGCAGTGAAAACGAATTAGCTATATTACTTTAATGCTGGCGTTTGAGTTTCAACGACACTCGGGTTCATTTCGGAAAAGGAAGGGACTCTGCTTGGTAATGCAATTGGGACAATGAGCAACAAACTTTCATGCTAAGTTGCTGTAATTATAGTGACGAAAATGGAACAGTTTGAAAAGCTGAGGTCTGCCATACAGTTCTAAAACTTTACGTGCTTCCAGTCTTCCTTGTCGGTTGATTGAAGGTTTGAAGCCGTCGGTCGAGGAGTGGCGACAGTCACTCATCGTCGGCCGTCGCTGTTGCAGAAGCTGGATGTTGGCGCGCCTTCTTCTCGACACGGTCACCAGACGAAACGGGCTCTTGATGTGCGCTAGTTAATGTTTCCCGTCCGCGACACCATGTCAGAAACTATCATCGCAAGTCGAGCGCAATTACATGCTGCCAAACCCCGAAAGCGCGGCAACCCGCGGGAGCTTGACACAACACACCTGCTCCACTCGCTACTCCAGCCACACTCTCTCTCTGCTCAGCCCGCGCTCCACGCGGCAGAGTTAACACAACCAAAGATCCTAAACACTTTCGTTCTTCACACGACCTATCGATGTAATCGTTCGATAGCACTTTTCCCTAGGCAAGACCCAGCATAAAAATACAAATAATATTTACGAAACAAACCAATTATACATCGACATAAATGCATAAATATATATATACAAATAGTAAAACAATTACAATATACTAAGACACGGAAATGTTATATATTCAGGTAACAAAAATAAGGAAAACAAATTTATAGTACAATAGATGGAAATAGGAGGATATGCATTTCCGGCGTTACAGGGTGTCGGAGTGGTTGTCTGCCTACAGGCGCGTAGGAATCCGTCAACGGTTGTCTCTGTACAGGTACCGTTTTGAAGTGCTCAGCAAAGTTGTGCGGGTGGCACTGAGATATTCAGGGGGTCCCTTTGCCTTCTTATTCACACATGTGCCAATGTCACACACCGCCATGACCCTGCCACACGAGGGCGCGAGACAGGAGGCCTGATAAAGCAGAAACACACTTTGCTGTTTCAGTTCACGTTCAAATTTCGTCGAATGGTTCTGAACGGCCCCTAGTGGTTCGACCAAGTACACCAGACACAAAATTGCGCTGCGCTCCAAAGCGATCAGATGGCACTGAATGGGGTTGCAGCCCCACGATGTCCTTAGAGAAGGGTTGAATGGTCCAAGGGTGAGTCAGTAGTGTCAAAGGTTGTAAAGAACATCGTTCTGCTATATATCGCACTGCAACCTGTCGTTGCCGACTGCAAGATGTGTGTAAATGAACGCCCAACTGAAGGGGTCACTCCTGACACATTTCCGTGTAGGTACTAAGATACGTTTTCCTCGACCACTCACGAAAAACTGAGTGGTTTCAACCCCGGACGTCGCGGTTCTACCTCCATTGCAGAGGTGTTAACAGAAGGGCTGAAATATAGGTTATGAGGCTGTGATGAGCATCGCATCGTGTGACACGACCACGTTGGCGTTGAGGAGAATTGGTGCCAATGTGAGGTCAGTAACCCACGTGAATTTCGGGGCTATTATCTTTCTTTCGCATGCTTCGACAGTTCGCTCTTTGAACCGCCGCGGAGCCCGAGGGGGACGTTGCAGGGCGCCACACTTTTGCTCCTTTACAGAGTAAGGCTGCAGGTACCTTTGGGTCAAATTTTGCATTTTTTTGCGTCTCAATGGCTGTGGTTGCAAATAAGTGACCTTTTAACTGTTTTGCGCAGTGTACAAAGTGTAGCAAAAAGATGGGTAACTCATAAAGTTGGAAATTGCTCGAACAAAATGTTATTGCACCCCCGTTTAAACTAGCACAATCTTTTTTTTTTTTGAGAGGGGGGGGGGCTGTTTCTATGTTTATCTATACTCTTTTGACGACAGTAAATCGCCTCGTTCAGAGCCACTTGTGTCATGGAGCAGAATGTATACCTGTATCCTCAGTGCAATTCAGTAGTGTATACAGCCGTAAATGGGTTATAATGAGATTTGTCCAGTCTGCCAGTGTACCTAGACGGCTAATTTCGAACTAACACAGCGCGCGTATCATCGGTTTAAAACAAGGAGGGTTGCCAGCAGTGGAAGTTCACAGCGACATCATTCGAGCATCCGTTCGCTGCTGCTTGCCTCGTAGGGGTTTAGGTTCGATTCTCAGCTTACGCAAATTCTTAAACAGAGGTGCATGTCCTACTACTAATTCTGTCAATTTAAGATAGATAAAGATGGGAAAAAATCAGTAACATTTGCCACTGGTAATCGTTGGTTCGAGTCTCCTTTCGATCATTATTTTTTTCGTTTTTTTCCTTTTAACTGGAATATTACGTCATTTAAATATATAATTCGTCGAATATATCCAATTAACAGATATCGTATTGCCATTTTTATGAAAAATGAACGTCTTCTTCTTTCTAATTATATACTGCGTAGAAAAATCCAGTTTTCATTGCAAATATAAACCTTATTTATTGATCTTTTATAAAAGATTGTTTAAATTAAAAAAAACAGTAGAAATTAAAGTCTATTTCATCCTTATGTATTTCTTCAAGGAGATGTTTTTGGAACATGAACCTTTAGTTTACTCATTTTGAGCCGCAAGGGGCGTTCTGTAGAAAAACTTCTTTGTCAAGATCGCTATGGGAGAAGCCGTCCGCCGAGATCTGAAGATGGTAACATTGATTACCGAAACCGGTTCTCGAGAAAAATAAGTTTATCTTCTCTAATCTACATGCACCTTTGTAAGCGAGCATTCTACCACACAGGCACACGACCTGTCGTAGAAAATTGTCGCGTTGGTTTGGCATTTTGAAGAAGGTTGGAAATCTGGAAAGTCGATTTTCTCGAGAATTTTTCAGAGTTGCATCGAACGGTTTTGTAGCATTCCCATTTTAGTTCTGAACTTTACGTACCATAAACATAAAAAATTACAAAACTTCGAATGGTCCCCTTGTTAGTGCTCGACCGCGGTGAGCACCACCAGCTGATGGCACCTAGCTAGAGGTTATGACGCGTAGCTTCCTCAAGCAGACTGCAACAGAACTGCACGCTGTTTTGTTAGGGGTAGGTGTGAGATTGTGTTGACCGCTGCACTGTACTCCACATGTCGGATCCACTAGAACATGGTTACGGCCATTGGCCTCTACATTAGTTTATCGTGGGCTGAAACAAGTTTTTTTACAAGAGTTGACGAAAAGTAATGCCTCCACTTTCGTAACTCTTCAACAGTCGGCACCATTGGTATGCGGCAGGTACTAGGTTGTTCCGTAGCCTCTTCTCTACAGCTCCAATTGGCGGGAAGCTTTAGCATTCAACGGTTGTGTTGTTACAGTGTAAAGTATGGAACCCTGCGCAGACGGCCGATCAATGCGTTTTAACCAACGTGCAGTCATTGTATTCTTGACAGAAGAAGGTGTCACCCCAAAGGAGATTCATCAGAGAATGAAAGCAGTTTATGGTGTTTGTGTTGATGTGAACACTGTGCGTCGTTGTGCGAATAAGTTTAAAGATATTGAGGCGGGAACATCTGACCTGCGTGACAAACGAAGCAGCCACCGAGTTTCACAAGTAAAATGTTGACATATTGATTCAGGACGATCATCGCATCACGGCTGACAAGGGTCCGAAAGGTTCAAAACGGCTCCGAGCACTATGGGACTTAACATCTATGGTCATCAGTCCCCTATAACTTAGAACTACTTAAACCTAACTAACCTAAGGACAGCACACAACACCCAGCCATCACGAGGCAGAGAAAATCCCTGACCCCGCCGGGAATCGAACCCGGGAACCCGGGCGTGGGAAGCGAGAACGCTACCGCACGACCACGAGATGCGGGCGAAAGGAAAAGGGAAATGTTTTTCCTGCAGCATGACGGTGCCTATCCACACACTTCACGTGTCACCACAGCAGAACTTCAGAGACTGAAGCTCACCACCGTACGGCATCCTCCATACAGTCCAGATTTAGCTCCGTCTGACTTCCATTTGCTCCCGATAATGAAAGCCGATCTGCGGGGACATCATTATGCTTCTGATGAAGACATTGAGAGAACTGTGCGACTGTGGTTGCGGAAACAGTGTGTCAACTTCTTCCGTGACGCCTTCAGAAAACTTGTTTATCGTTGCAGAAATGTATCCAACTGGCTGGTGATTATGTGGAAAAGTGAATATTGGTAATGAAAGATCACATTCTAAGGATTACTTCTGCGTTCGATTTATTAAAACATTCCCATCCAAACCCAATTCACGAAGGTGGAGGAATTACTTTTCATTCAACCTTCGTAGAATGGAGTGAAAATCTAGGAATCGGGGCAAGATTTTAATATAAATTATACTCCAGTATAATATTGTAATTGATTTCACTTGATGATGTAACTAACCGTTACGAAACTGGTCGTGCTTTTTTTACTCGACACGCAAGTATGCGTTGGACTACTACTACTGTCATCACCAGATAGTTACCAAAACAAGTTACACATAACTAACATATCTACGTATATACTTCAATAATGTTTATAGAGTAGTTCAAACAATACATTAGTCACTTAGAACACAAGACAAATTGTCAGCAGAATCTCCATCTACATATATACTCCGCTAGCCACCAAGCGGTGTGTGGCGCAGGGCACAATTCGCGCTAAAGTCATATTTCCCCCCGTCTGTTCCACTCGCGGATCGCGCGAGGGAAAAACGACTGTCTGTACGCCTCAGTACGAGCTCTAATTTCCCTTATCTTTCAATGGTGATCATTGCGTGATTTGAAAGTTGGTGGTAATAATATATGCGATTTGAAAGTTGGTGGTAATAATACATGCTCTACATCCTCGGCGAAGATCGGATTTCGGAATTTAGTGAGCAGCCCCTTCCGCTTAGCGCCCCGTCTATCTGCAAGTGTGTCCCACTTCAAACTTTCTATGAGATCTGTAACGCTATCGCGATGGCTAAATGTACGAGTCACGAATCTTGCCGCTCTTCTTTGGACCTTCTCAATGTCTTGAATCAGACCCAACTGGTGACGGTCCCATACAGGCGGACAATACTCTAAGACTGGACTAACTAACGTTTTGTAAGCTATTTCCTTTTTTGAAGGACTGCATCGCTTCAGGATTGTACCAATAAACCGCAATCCAGAGTTCGCCTTGCCCGTTACTTGTGTAATCTGTGTCAGCCACAGAGTTCAATCACAGCATAGTTTAAATAAAACCCTTTAGAAGATACACAATTAATCTCTCTCACAGCGTCTAGTCAACAAATTTGAACTGGTCTCGCTCAAAGTGTACACAAACGGACTCCGCGACTTGTCCCTCTACATCCACTGACTTCTGTGCAGAATTGTGGCTACATCGAGTCCCGTTCGTCAGGTTTTTTTATTTTCAACACAGTCATTTTCTTTACTATTTATATTACAATTGATATAATGGGAAAAATACGTGAAATCGGATGAACGTTTATTAAATTTATAATGTTATTTGGCAGTCTACAAATTTTTATTATCACAAATAATATAATATTCATAACTATCGACTGGTAAACGACCAAAAGCATAAAGTGATACTGAAACTGTATGCTTGTCCGTGATTTGAGAAATCCCTCATACCTGGAAGGAGCCCGTAGCGACTTGTTACCTCCAAGTTTATGAGCGGCACAGACGGCTTTCGAAAGATGTACAATTAATCGTCGCTTTCGACATTAGTAGTACAAGTTGCAGGATGGTATTTTTCGTAAAAACATGGAAAACAAAGTTAAACGGCACCAGCTGCATTGAATAAATGCTATGTTTCCGCATACGCAAGGTCTTTTGAGGTTTTCCGTGGGGAAACAGATCTCGTTAACATGTTCGAAAACCTCTCTTTCAGACGATAATTTGGAAGCAAACCATGCATAACGCAGCATTTCCTTAAATATCGGCGCTGCTAATTGGTCATGCAGTATCGACTGTATTATAATAGCGTCTTCACGAGAAGCAATTTCCCGTTCTCTTTCGATTGAATACGAACGATTTTGAAGACACGGACAAGCATACATTTTCAGTATCACTTTATGCTTTTCGTCGTCTACTAGTCGATAGTAAATTATATTATTTGTGATAATAAAAATTTGTAGACTGCCAAATAACATTGTAAATTTAATAACAGTTCATCCGATTAGACGTATTTTTTCCATTATATCGATTGTAATATAAATAGTAAATAAAATGACTGTTCAAAATAAAAAAAAAACTGACGAACGGGACTCGATCCAGCGACCCAACGATTACGGGGCTTGAACACTAACCAGTCCGCTGCCGCCGGTTCATGATAATAAAATTGGCCACACACACGTATATATTGGACGACGGAAATTATCTTGTGACTTTCTCAATAACGCTTGAGAAATACGCCCTACTGCTTACACATTTTGTTGTCCTAATGGAGTAATACGAGTGTACGAAGTTTGCAGTAAATCCGCGTTTCAAACATCATGGCCTCCCCTTGTAAGACAGAAAAGGACGCACCACGAAGCATTTATCCGGATGGGACGGAAGTCAGTAGATGCCATGTGTATTTACACACGAACAGAGAATTATAATTTTAGAAAAACCGGACGATTTATTCCAGAGAAAGAGATTCACAAACTGAGCAAGTCAATAACGCGGTGTTCCACCTCTGGCCGTTATGCAAGCAGTTATTTAACTTGGCATTTATTGATAGATTTGTTGCTTGTCCTCTTGCGGCATACTGTGCCAAATTCTGTCCAACTGGCGAGTTAAATCGTCAAAATCCCGACCTGGGTGGAGGACCATTGAGATAATGCTCCAAACGTTCACAACTGGGGAGAGATCCGGTGACATTGCTGGCCAAGTCAGGGTTTGGCAAGCACGGAGACAAGCAGTAGAAACTCTCGTCATGTGTGGACGGGCATT
Organism: Schistocerca cancellata; assembly: GCF_023864275.1. NCBI lineage: Eukaryota > Metazoa > Arthropoda > Insecta > Orthoptera > Acrididae > Schistocerca > Schistocerca cancellata. The sequence continues at coordinate 174,669,915 of NC_064632.1, forward strand.
ATCTTGCTCAAATATTTGTCCAGGATGGCTTGCTATGAAGGGCAATATCGTCAACGTACCGTTGTGATGTATGGGTGTCGCTGATGACAACCAAAGGGATCCCGCAATGAACTGAAATACCTCCCCAGACCATCATTCCTCGTTGTGGGTGACTCTCGGCTTGGTAGCCATCATTGTCCAGGACGTCTCTAGACACGTCTTTGCTGGTCACCGGAGCCTGTAATCTCATTGACTGAATTAGAATGACCAACGAAAACTTGTCTTGTGACGCCCCAGACAGCGGTGCATATTTTCCTGTCACACGCCGTATGGCCCTACAACCAGGGTGATGGTATGTGGTGCCACTTCTTTTCATAGCAGGACTCCTGTGGTTGCCATCTGCGGCACCCATAGGATATTCTACACCTTGTTGCCCTTCATCGCAAGCCATCCTGGGCCTACATTTCAGCAAGATTATGCCCGCTACTGCTTGTCTTCGTGCTTTTCAAATCCTGCCTTAGCCTGAAATGTGACCGGATGTCTTCCCGATTGAGAACGATTCGGCTTTATGGGCAGGTATCTGTAGCTACCCCGAGATTCTGACAATCTATCGAGCCAATTGGACATAATTTGTCTCGATAAACCTCACCACACCCAACAGCTCTGTAAACCAGTGCCAAGCCGAATAGCTCCTTGCATAAGGGCTGCAGCTCAACCCAAGCGTTATTGACTTGTTGTCTTAATAAATCATCCAATTTTTCTGAAACTGCAATAATTTGTGTGCCTGCACATGTACTTCACATCTACCGATTTCCCTCTCATTCGGACAGCTCCTTCGTGGTTTAATTGAAAAAAAATGGTACAAAACTTTTCTACTCCTTTGAGCATTATCAGCAGAACATTTCGTTTAGTGAAGGCATATAAGAGTCACCCTATATGAGGTAATCAAGAATTAAAGTCTATAATTATCAGTGTAGATTAGCACGCCGTAATTAGCTGTTAGCGCTCTGCAGTGGATGCTTCCGTCTGTTGTTTCAGATCTAGAAAGATTCTGCTTCATTGTGGGATTTATGGAAGACGATGTATGAACGAGTGAATGAACTGACGGCCTCACTCCATGATTTTCTCTCTGTGGGGTAGTGAGTGACATTCTTAAAGCACTGAAGTGTTCACATCTTCAGGACTGCGTTATTTTAGGATGGTCTGTAAGGGCCGTGACTCTCGTGACACGCAGTGCTGTGTGTGCCTAAAACTCCTCACACGGGACGTGAAAGCAAACGAGACGTCGAGCTAGTCGAGTTTTGTGACGTCAGAACGTGGAATTTGATGTTTCAGAGCATTCGCAAGCGTGCAAGAAGGAGGAGGAGCTTATGTACCCTCACCGGCGAGGTTATCAGCGAAGCGTGAAAGAAAGAATCATACACGTCAGATCTCAGCTTCGTAGTCTGTGTGATACAAGGTGCCTTCATACTATACGTCACAAGCACAACTAAGAAAACGCGTCATTTTGCGTAAAATTTGTAGTAGTAAAGTGATGGGAAATTAAATATAGTGGTTAAAAGATTTTCTTGTTTGTCGCTTTTATTATAGCTTATGTACCATGAAAGTATGCCGTTTCAGGCACTGTCGCGATGGAGATTTATCGAAAACGCGTGTCTATTTTGGTTCGACGTGTTATAAATAAACGGCAGATAATGACGTACTGGTGTGTAAACTTTCAGTTACCCGTAAGATAAAAGACATACATTGCAAATTACATCTGTCAGCTATAGTTTAATAGACGTAAGCGTTGATTGTGTCCTGTTTTCATGCATTTATTTTTTGTTCACCGTAATCTTTTCGTTAAGATTCTGCAATTTTCGATGCTATGTATATGTAAGGGTGCTCTCCGTATAGGTGTATGTTCCGATTTTGAGAACGCGCCGCAGAACATTGACCAATGAATTTACAGGGTTACTGTGAACGTCGCTGCTTGATTCGATTTTAATTCATTTATCTACAAGAAAGGGTTGCACTGCTTGCCTTAGGAGGTGTTATACAATTTGCTTGTTTCGTATTTCTTTTATTTCACACATTTTATATGTTATGTTGCTGAATAGAAACATAGAAGCAGTGAGCAGTATAAATGCCCATAGCGTTTTAATAAAAGGCTGAGAATACAATTCCTATCTGATTTGGAAGACTAGTGTAAAATTCTGTTGCACTGTTTTCAATGGAAGTCTAGGCTGCTGTCCTTTCTGGACGAACATGCAACGTTTCTATCTTCCTTGTATCATGGTCATAGATATTGCAATTTTTAATATACAGAGTTTTCATTATTTACACCACAGACAGAACCACGTGGCTAGTATATGAATAAATGGCGAAATGTGCGTTTTAATACATTGAGGTGACTTAAGTCATGGTATAGCGATATGCGCGTATGTAGATGGCGGTAGCATCGCGTTCACAAGGCGTAGGTCGCGCAGGATACGGTGGCCAAAGCTCAGTGACCAGTTTTCGTCCAAAGAGCTGGGAGAGTTCGTTTGTTTGTGCTGCCTATCGTCCGGTCGGCGATGATAGAATCGACGCGCACGTCCTGCAATTTTCTCAGGCGATTTTACAGGAACTATTCGGTACAAAAAAAAATCACTTTTGCTTTACTTATAGCTTTATATGTCAGGTTCATTCTGACGTGGGCATCATTTCGTAAATGGTCGTCGTTATTGTGATACTTGTTAGGAAGTATTCCAAACAAGTTGCAATGAAAAATAGGGGTCGCTATGATTTTGCGTCTGGTGCAAATTACATAATATTTTGCTGCGTATGAAATTTAGCTAACATGTTGAATTTTTCCTTAGAGTTTGTTGGAAGTCTCTAATCAGTCACCAATCTCGAGAAAACTGATCTGATGTAGTGCACTCATTTGCGATCGCACTGTGCCAGTTTGAAATATCCACAACATTCCTCATATTTCATAAACGGTTTGAAATATCGAAATGAGATGTTGGCAAATGATATCACACAAAGAGAAGAGTATTTTGCCGAAAACTTCATTATCCACCCTGTTATTCCACTAACTACAGACTTTTCCGATGAAAGAATGTGTAATTTTTAAGGGCCATCGATAGCTAATGAAACGAGAAATGCTGTGGATTTTGGAACAACGTAAGTGGAGCCATTGCATGTTTATTTTGTACCAAGGGTGTGCTTTCTCGTAAGATCGTCACCTTACCGTTCCTCAGTTCCTCTCTTAATGAACCACCGTTTCAGAATTTTCTCGCAGTTGCGTCTGCACAACATGTTAGTGAGGTGAGACTGTGTAAACTCCACTGAGGTATGGCAAAAGAAGCAACTTTTAATATGGCAACAACAGAGATGTGTAGGCTTTACTCAAAATTCCCCACTCAAGATTCTTCTCTGAAAGACACAAACAGTTAATAAACCAGGCGAAAATAAATCGCTTCATTTTTGGCAGAATTCTTTTTAGATACTAACCAAAGAGGTGAATGGTCACCGTGCAAGTGTGGGCATGGAGGGTCCCCGCTTAATATTCAGCAAAAATGTGAGTGTAGTTTTCAGTTTAGAGCTGCACTTCCCCTCCAGCGGTCGGCACTTCCCCTACAGCGCTCTGAGCGACCTCCCACCACTGTCATGCTCCCCACGCTTCCCCAGCCGACTGCGCATCTAGCGGGCACGGCATTTTGTGCGCACGGAATTACCGGGCTCTGATCGCGGAAGAGTAGTTGGAGCTGGACGATGGGATATTCCATTTCGGAAGTCACTAGGGAATTCCATATTCCGAGATCCTCAGTGTCAAAAGTGTGCCAAAAATACCAAATTCCAAATATTACCAGTCATCACGAACAACACAATGGCCGACGGCCTTCACTTAACCACCAAGAGCAGCGACATTCGCGTATGAAGTTGTCAGTGTCAACAGATAAGTAACACTGCGTGAAACAGCACCAGAAATAAATGTGGGATGTACAACGAACGCATCCGTTAGGACAGTGCGGCGACATTTGGCGTTAATGGGTTATGCCAGCAGATGACAGACTCGAATGCCTTAGGTAACAGCACGAAATCGCACGCAGCGCCTCTCCTGCGCTCGTGACCGTATCAGGTGTACCCTAGGGACCTGAAAAACCGTGGCCTGGTCAGATGAGTCCTGATTTGAGTTGGTAAGAGCTGATGGCAGAGTCCGAGTGTGGCGCTGACCCCACGAAGCCATGGGCCCAAGTTGTCAACAAAGCACTGTGCAAGCTCATGGTGATCCATAATGATTTTGACTGTGTTTACGTGGAATGGACTGGATCCTCTGGTCCAGCGGAATGGAAATGATTATGTTCGGCAACTTGAATACTGTTTGCAACCATTGGCAGACTTTATTTTCCCAAATAATGATGGAATTTTTATGGATGACACGGTGCCATGTCACAGGGCCACAGCTGTTCACGATTGGTTCGAAGGACATTCTGGAAAATACGAGCGAATGATTTGGCTACCCACATCTCCGACATGAATCCCATCCGACATTTATGGGACATAATCAAGACATTAGTGGATACACATAATCCAGCACCGACAACGCTTTCGCAATTATGGACGGTTATAAAGGTAGCAAGGCTCATTGTTTCTGCAGGGGACTTCCAACGACTTGTTGAGTCCATGCTGCAAATACGCCAAGGCACAGGAGATCCGACACGGGTATTAGGAGATATCCCACGGTTTTTGTTACCTCAGTGTAGAGCTAATGTAGCAGTTTTACGTAAACAAACTGACTGGTTTTTGTGCGTGATACAGCCAACAGCTACTGCTGGAGAGTGCTGCCATCGCAAATCACGTTGAGGAGCACGTTACGTCACGTCTCGTGTGATGTAGTCTACCAACTCGTTTCGGAGGGTGCAGCAAGTACGATGGAAACCACGACAGGTGTGCTTCGCGGTGAGAAACACGCCCTGTGCGGAGACGTTTTTAGTCGCACATTGCCTCACAAGGGTCGGCCTGTGGGCTTGAGCGGCGGCAGCAGCCGACTGGAGCCTCGCTCGAGGCGTGGCGGCCAGACGCCGCCGCCCGCCGCCGCCACCCGCCTCCTGATCGATTGCCGCCGCCCCAGATACCCCCGCCCCCCGCTCCCCGCCGCCGGCCGCTGGAGAGCGCCAGAGCGGCCTAATTGCTGTGATGTAATAAAGCGGCCCTTCCCTGCTCTCCTCTCCTCTCCTGTCTCATCCTCTCGTGCCGCCTCCTTGTCCTGTGAGAGCAGCGGCCCAGCTGGTGTTGTTTCGCCTTAAGCCGTCCTCGCACGAAGCGTGCCTCTCGCATCGCGAAGCGCGCCAAACGAGGCTTTCATCGCGGCTGGTTCACACCCTGAAACGACCTCCTACGTTCACACGGAACGTAACGAGCTTCTCATCGCGATTTGCGACAGCTGTGACGGATGTCGGCTATATCCGGCGCGCAAAGCACGCATTTAGTTCACTATAACAGATGCGCCTAAAACTGCTACGCTGACGGTGTTTCCGAGCTGTTCTGAACTGCAAGGGATCAACCAGTGATGCATACAGCAATCTTGCAGTTGATTGGTTCCTGTTACGTTTAAAAAAATGGAACAAAGTCACCCTTAAATGGCGAGCTCTCTAATATACACTGCGAAACCCCATGTGTACGTGGATTTAACTGAATCGAAATTAATCGTGAAACAGGTAAAGTCTTGAGACTCAGTGCTGAAATTTATTTACGCAACGGATTTACTAACGCTGGCCGGCCAGGGTGACCGAACGGCTCTAGGCGCAACAGTCTAGAACCGCGCGACCGCTACGGTCGCAGGTTCGAATCCTGCCTCGGGCATGGATGTGTGTGACGTCCTTACGTTAGTTAGGTTTAAGCAGTTCTAAGTTCTAGGGGACTGATGACCTCAGAAGTTAAGTCCCATAGTGCTCAGAGCCATTTGATTTTACTAACGCTGCAAGTTATTTTGGCCCTAGCAATTAATCTTAACGTGGGGAACTGACGTAATATTCCAGAATGAGAGTTTCACTCTGCAGCGGAGTGTGCGCAGATATGAAACTTCCTGGCAGATTAAAACTGTGTGCTGGACCGAGACTCGAACTCGGGACCTTCGCCTTTCGCGGGCAAGTGCTCTACCAACTGAGCTACCCAAGCACGACTCACGCCCCGTCCTCACAGCTTTACTTCTGCCAGTATCTCGTCTCCTACCTTCCAAACTTTACAGAAGTTCTCCTGCGAATGCGTAATATTTATCATCCAAAAGGGTTAAATCTAATGATAAACTCAAGTTTTAATTCACTCTGTGGTTTATTACAAAAAGCAATGGAATGATAAAGCATTCAAATCAGTTATGAAGTCGTGAAAGTATTAGGACATACTTACCCTCGAGAACTGCAGCTATGACTAACAGTTGTCAAAGTGACTCGATAGGGTGTAGTTGCTGAATAATCTCGCGTTTGACTCTGTGTGATGTATCACAACCTGACTGTATGACGATTACAGTCATTGTTTGTCAGAATTACGAACTAGAGAATCCCAAAGATCTGAGGATGCACTGACGAGCATGAGATTGTGCAGCATGTTACGAATGTGAATTACACATTCTCGCTTCTCCTTATATGCCGCACCTGAAAGCGACGCTCACCATAGTCGTCGGCTTAATACGAGCAAAGTGGAGGCACAGTGCCTCGCTGCCTGGAAGTTTGACGCTACGATCGGTCTGCCGAGGGCCAAAACACAACACCCCAGTCGGCTCCTCCAGTTCAGAGCACAGCCTGCAGCGAAAGCTCTTATCTATGCAGCTCCAAGCCCCGTGACGAAGTGTTTCTCTTCAAGCTTGTGAAAAGCTGTTTGCTCCCTTCTTCCCGCCAACAGAAGCCGACAACCAATCCTCTCTACTACAACCAGCCAATGGCGTAATTGCGTCTTTAACAAAATATCGCGCCAAGAAAAGGCGAAATGTCAATAGTATCTTCCCTCTCAGCCACCAGATAGCCTTGCACTACAGGTTTTACTGGACCTCTGGGAATGAGAAACATTTTATTATGGTTGACTTGAAATGTTTGCACAACAAAACGAACTGTTATTCTGTGTACAAAAGAGTAAGTAAAAATATTCATTATCTCACTGTGATGAATATCAAAAGCAGTATCAATATTTCATGATAATTAATATTTTTTTAATAAAGATACTGAGAACAATGAAAATAAAAGAAATAGATTTTCTGGTTTGAATATTCCTACGAGAAAGATGCTGTTATTGATAACCAAATCACTTGTTTCAGTGGCATTAGCTTCTCTACGCATAGGAAAAATTAATTGTGCTTTTTCCAGGGATTAATAACGCGCTGTATGACTCGAATCGCAATAAGTATTGTTGGCCGCCATGTGCAAGACGGCAGATTCTTTTTTAAATTACTCCAATATTACGTGGTGTATATCCAAAAGAAGATGGTTTACAATTAGTTTCTTGAGTAAATAGATTAAAGTCAAGTTAATTTCATTCATTTTGCAAAGAATAGTATGGGTATGAAAAGACTCTTATGGTTGCCGCTTCGCGGATATCGTTTCTTCAAGTGACGAGAGTTTTCACAGTTAGGAAAGTGCTCAGCTTTGAATTAGTAATAGGTACACCACGCAAAAGGTGGTTGTCCACGCGAACCTACGAACTATAAATTATTATTCACGTTAAGAGACATTCTATTACAATCCTAAGAATATCTAAAAGTAAGCGGTTAACGTGCATCACACCGATCTGTTCGTAATTTATTTTACGTCTATACAGACACTTCAGAGTTATTTATTTATCGGGTACTTGAATATAGAAAGCCTTAACGATACCAAAGTTAAAATTACTTGCCCATGGGACGAAGCTGTAGTGAATATGTTGTACGTAGCCTCATGTGATCTTATGATGTGTTATTAACACCACAAGGATACTTCCACCTATTGTTCAGTGACTCGTACTCACACATAAAATATACCGCATTGATTCTGTAACGAGTGTACACACCCATATATAGACAAAAAAATCTCTACGACGTCCTGAGTAACACTAAAAAAATAACTGTCCAACTGTCCACAAGGCTAGTTGCCTACTACTGCAACTTGTGAACCTTTAGTACAGGGGTGTCCAACATTTTAGTTTACCTGGTCCACGCTGGAGAAGACGAGCATTTTTGGGCCGCGCATAACTTACTTAACGCTAACATTAACCGCTAAGCAAGAAAAAAGGGGGAAAGAAAGAAAGGTGGACCCGCGAGAGAACAGTTTCATGTAGCTGAAGTTTAAAATTGAAAATATTCAATTTACCATAACTTTAGATAAACGGAATTTTATGAATTTCTTTTACCAATGGTGTGACAGTTACTCACTTCCTGGGTCGTATTGATATTCGATTTGGGTCACATGCGGATCACGGGTTGGAGACCCCTGCTTTAGTGTGTCGGAGCTGTTTTGCCATGTTTTTGGATAGCCGGGATAAGTTTATCTGCTGAAGTATTCACCTTAACATGATCCTTGCGCCTCTCTCCAACTGACAGCATTCCGTCGTCCAGAATGAACGCTTTTAGCTCGCCGTCCACAGTGAACCCGTACAATAAACAGCACAGTAGCCTCTTCGCCACTCCACCACCTGCCGGAGCGACTTTCTCCTCGACAAGACAAGGCAGCTCTACCCCCTACCCAGCTCCCCTATAGTTCTGCTTAACTCCACGTACAGTCAGCTCCCTGGGGTCGTTTCTCTGAACCTCGCTGCAAGTCACCTGTCTCATGTTCACAGCATTCCTCACTTCCAAAGTTCGACCATAAAATCAAATTGATACAGCCAGTACGACGTTAGATTACAAACTGAAAAAAGGGGAAATTGAATCATTGCATACAATCACTGTGATCTCGTTAAACCAGTGAAGCTACGAGGTGTGATCGGAAAATACGGTGAATAATTTTGTTAGAAACAAATTAATTAGCTTACATGGAATTTGATTAAATCTCTTTCTAAGTTCAAGTGTTGGCTAGCAGTACACGCATCCCTGCGTTGAATCAATGACTGGAAGCATTTCTGGAAGGCTTCTTTTGGATAGGCGTCCAGCTCCTCTGTCGTGGCCCTCTCAATGTCGAGAATGCTGACAAAACGTTTCCCTTTCAGTATTATTTTAATTTTTGGGATGAACGACAAGTCGCATGGTGCTAAATCTGGTGAGAAAGGTGGATGTGGACAGGCAGGAAAACTTTTTCTGTCAAATACTTGTGACTCAAAAGCGAGGCGTGATACGGCGCATGGTCGTCGTGAAGAAGGAAGCCAACGGTCTATTTTTCTCATCTCATTCTTCCTACATCGTTTCTCTAATGTTGCAGACGCCCTTGTAATGCTAGGCGTTTACACATTTTCCCCTTGCAACGAACTGTGATCGTACCATGCTGTCAGTATCGAAAAAAAAAACAATGAGCGCGACTTTGATATTAGCTCCTGGGCCCGTCAACACCGACATTGGACTGTTGATGACTGGAAACATGTTACCTGGTCTCGTTTCAAACTGTATCAAGCGGATGGACGTGTACAGGTATGGAGACCGTGAATCCATGGACCCTGCATTTGAGCTGGGGGCTGTTCAAGCAGGTGGAGGCTCTGTAATGGTATGGAGCGTGTGCAGTTGGAGTGATATGGGATCCCTGATAGTTCTAGATACGATTGTGACAGGTGACACGTACGAAGCATCCTGTCTGATCACCTGCATCCATTCATGTCCATTATGTATTCCGACGGACTTGGCTACTCCAGCAAGACAATGTGACACCCCACACTTCTAGAATTGCTACAGAGAAGCTCCAGAAACACTCTTCTGAGTTTAAACACTTCCGCTGCCCACCAAACTCCCCAGACATGCACATAATTGAGCATATGTGGGTTGCCTTGCAACTCGCTGTTCAGATGAGATCTCCTCCCTCTCGCACCATTACGGATGTAGGGACAGCCCTGCAGCGTTCATGGCGTCAGTTCCCTCCAGCAGTACTCCAGACATTAGTTGAGTCCATGCCATGTCGTGTTGCGGCACTTCTACGTGCTTGCAGGGGCCCAATACGATATTAGGCAGATGTACCATTTTCTTTGGCACCTCAGTGTATAACGTAATATACCTATTTCTTCATTTGTTGTTACCTTTTGTGTATATATTTTGTATATACCTTATTGTAACAACTGTTCTACGTCCTGTGTGACCGATTGACTATCACTGACGTACACTCCTGGAAATGGAAAAAAGAACACATTGGCACCGGTGTGTCAGACCCACCATACTTGCTCCGGACACTGCGAGAGGGCTGTACAAGCAATGATCACACGCACGGCACAGCGGACACACCAGGAACCGCGGTGTTGGCCGTCGAATAGCGCTAGCTGCGCAGCATTTGTGCACCGCCGCCGTCAGTGTCAGCCAGTTTGCCGTGGCACACGGAGCTCCATCGCAGTCTTTAACACTGGTAGCATGCCGCGACAGCGTGGACGTGAACCGTATGTGCAGTTGACGGACTTTGAGCGAGGGCGTATAGTGGGCATGCGGGAGGCCGGGTGGACGTACCGCCGAATTGCTCAACACGTGGGGCGTGAGGTCTCCACAGTACATCGATGTTGTCGCCAGTGGTCGGCGGAAGGTGCACGTGCCCGTCGACCTGGGACCGGACCGCAGCGACGCACGGATGCACGCCAAGACCGTAGGATCCTACGCAGTGCCGTAGGGGACCGCACCGCCACTTCCCAGCAAATTAGGGACACTGTTGCTCCTGGGGTATCGGCGAGGACCATTCGCAACCGTCTCCATGAAGCTGGGCTACGGTCTCGCACACCGTTAGGCCGTCTTCCGCTCACGCCCCAACATCGTGCAGCCCGCCTCCAGTGGTGTCGCGACAGGCGTGAATGGAGGGACGAATGGAGACGTGTCGTCTTCAGCGATGAGAGTCGCTTCTGCCTTGGTGCCAATGATGGTCGTATGCGTGTTTGGCGCCGTGCAGGTGAGCGCCACAATCAGGACTGCATACGACCGAGGCACACAGGGCCAACACCCGGCATCATGGTGTGGGGAGCGATCTCCTACACTGGCCGTACACCACTGGTGATCGTCGAGGGGACACTGAATAGTGCACGGTACATCCAAATCGTCATCGAACCCATCGTTCTACCATTCCTAGACCGGCAAGGGAACTTGCTGTTCCAACAGGACAATGCACGTCCGCATGTATCCCGTGCCACCCAACGTGCTCTAGAAGGTGTAAGTCAACTACCCTGGCCAGCAAGATCTCCGGATCTGTCCCCCATTGAGCATGTTTGGGACTGGATGAAGCGTCGTCTCACGCGGTCTGCACGTCCAGCACGAACGCTGGTCCAACTGAGGCGCCAGGTGGAAATGGCATGGCAAGCCGTTCCACAGGACTACATCCAGCATCTCTACGATCGTCTCCATGGGAGAATAGCAGCCTGCATTGCTGCGAAAGGTGGATATACACTGTACTAGTGCCGACATTGTGCACGCTCTGTTGCCCGTGTCTATGTGCCTGTGGTTCTGTCAGTGTGATCATGTGATGTATCTGACCCCAGGAATGTGTCAATAAAGTTTCCCCTTCCTGGGGCAATGAATTCACGGTGTTCTTATTTCAATTTCCAGGAGTGTAATTCGATATGCAGCGGGCGGGGCATCGCGTATTTAAGCAACAACTGCGTTGCTCTCCTTAGCAGCTGACGTTCGTGGAGTTACAAAACCCGCTCTACTTACCGCCATTGCCTGTCATCATGGTTATAATTTGTTCTTTTAATATTCATTATATGTGATGTTATTACTATTATCAGAAATCCGTCTAAATCCTGTCTATATTCATATTTCAGTATGAGTGACTGAGGATGGTCAAAAACTGACCGAAACCGGTTACCTTCGAAATAAATGTTTTTCCGGTAGAGACTGTTCGTGACCATTTTTAAATGTAAGGAAAAGGCCGGGTCTTGGCTGACTAAAGGATTCCGAAAGAAGGGAACTGAAGGTCTGCTTTTCCCTGCACAGGAATAAGCCATCAGAACCAGCGCCTTCAAAGCAGAAATCAGGAAACAAGCACAAGGCCGAAAGTACAGACCCTGCGAAGTATCTGAGGAAACAATCGACCACATCTTGAGCTTTTGCAAAAGTATCGCTCAGACTGAGGACAAGCAGAGGCATAGATCCGTGGCATAAATTGTCCACAGGAACGCTACTATCTGCTGGAGGCGAGGTATTGTTGGGTCTACAGGCTAGAAAAACGAATATGCCAAGTTAATTGCGGGATTTCCGACTTCAGACGGAACACGTAGTGGAGCATAGTAGACCAGACATCACAACTGTGGAGAAAAAGTAACCGAGGATTGATGACATTGCCTTCCCAGGCTACAGTAGCATCAACGAGAAACAATTGGAAAAACTGCCATATACTAGGATTTGAGAATCGAACTACAGCGTCTCTGGCGTAAACCAGAAGAAATCAAAGGACGCAGTGGTTCTCGGCTCCGTGGGGGTAGTGCCAAAAGACTAGGGTTGCCATAATCTCGGAATCCAAAACCAGGACAAAACTTACGGTCACCGTAGCCGATCGAAGGAAATAAGAGGAATATGGAGTCCTGATGCCCATAAGCTAAGGGAAATGTGCATTTAATTAATGATCCAGAGTTTAGGAAGGACTGCTTCATTAAGAAAGCATTTATTACAAAAAATAAGAATATGCATTACATTATTTAGTACACGAAGTTATATTGTCACCATTTGAGCTTTTCTTATACCAATCGTATTTCTCAGAACCTTGAATAGATGAAAGGAACTTAATCTGGTTCTCAATCAGTTTATGAAATTCACTGCAACTTACATTTTTCATATTGTACTGTAATTGCATCGTTGCATTAAATGATTTTACTGTTAACCTATTCCTTTCTTCTGTCCACTGAGAATTCATGAGGGAAAAGATTCTCTCTGCATTGGCGTTATGACTGGGAATGGAGAAATAAAATTCCACAATTTTCAGCAACTCTGAATACTGCTCACTAGAAATACAATTATGAATGAAGAACACCCATTTCTTATGTGACATCATATTCTCAAAACTTTCATCTTTGACCTCCCCCAAAACACACTTTAATTTCAGTACTTGGTCAAAGAGAAGGGACTCATTCAATTTACAGCTTGTGTTTTCATGCATCCACTTGAATGTGCCGGCCTGTGTGGCCGTGCGGTTAAAGGCGCTTCAGTCTGGAACCGTGTGACCGCTACGGTCGCAGGTTCGAATCCTGCCTCGGGCATGGATGTGTGTGATGTCCTTAGGTTAGTTAGGTTTAATTAGTTCTAAGTTCTAGGCGACGGATGACCTCAGAAGTTAAGTCGCGTAGTGCTCAGAGCCATTTGAACCATTTTTGAACTTGAATGTCTTTTCAACATTTTCCCATGAAGGTACAGTCTTTAGCAAAATCCAGTCAAAATGTTTATATCAGACAAGGGCTTACTCCATTTTGTCAAGTAATCAATAACAGTTTGATAGAAAAGAGAGACTTACCCTAGAAATGTAGACTGCTGATATTGTGTGAGGTCAGACATTAATTCTTTAACTTTAGACGTAACGAAAACACACTGTTTTCTCTCTCCTAAAATTTACAGTATATTTTCTAGCTCTAGTCTTACCTCATTCACTGATATGTCTTCCCTCTAAAAAATGGTTCAAATGGCTCTGAGCACTATGGGACTCAACTGCTAAGCTCATTAGTCCCCTAGAACTTAGAACTAGTTAAACCTAACTAACCTAAGGACATCACACACATCCATGCCCGAGGCAGAATTCGAACCTGCGACCGTAGCGGTCTCGCGGTTCCAGACTGCAGCGCCAGAACCGCGCGGCCACTTCGGCCGGCTGTCTTCCCTCTCAATGCTGCTAACTGCCCTCTGGAAAGGATTCATTTGTACATACAAGAAGAGCAGATACATTTCACCAACAGAATCAGAAAATAATTTCTTGAGAAGGGAAGGACATGTGTCAAGTGAAAGAAAGTAAGACTTAAGTGCCTTAAACATGTGGATGAACCTCTCTATAGCAGGAAACACGGTGAGCCACCTGGTTGTTACATGACTAAGTAGGTCCTTATGTGTCACATCAACAAATTCTGAAAATTCTTTTAGTGATGCTACACGAACAGTATATATGGAGAAATAATTAAAAACCTTTATGATAATGCTCTCAATATCATAAGAGAGGACATCTGCACCAGTATGAATTGCATTATGCAAAATATGAGCTGGACAACCTACTCCTAAAATTTCCCTATTCAGTTTCTTCTGAAGTTTCTTGTACACATTGTTTTCTCCTTTTTTCGCAGCACCCCCAAAGTTAGTATTTGTGTTATCTCCACCAAAAGCGGATACCTTATCACTAAGTATGTTGTAAAATGCCACTGCATACACACCCAGTTATTGTACTAGAATCCTCACTGTCACATTCATTTAAATTTAACAATCTACTTTGGACACCTTCATCATAATCAAAATACTGCACAAGAACAGGAAATATTTTCAAATACTTGTGGTTGCTAGCATCAGTGCTAATACTAACATAATTGGCCTTCGATAGACTGTTCCTTGTTCTGTCTTCAATGAACGGTGATATAACTTTATTAACGATGGCTTCTGTTTTAGTTTTGCCGCTGGAGAAGTTTACTGCAACTTTCGAGTCACTAAAAACGTGAGGGATAATTTTTGATGTGCAAGAACTTGAGTTGTATGAATGATGGTGACACAGTGAAATGCAAATGCAGCTCCTGCTGCAGCTACTTTATTACCATCTGTCTGTGTTTTTAAAAAGCTGGTGAGCTGTATGGAAGATGATGAACCCACTGCCGTCTTATGCTTTTTCGATTGCACGTGGTCGTTAATATCACGTCTACCTCCATTACTGATTGAAATGTAGGAACTGTGAAAAGGAAAAACGTATAATAGAATAATTTTTCTAGGAAAACAACGATTTCAATGGGTCTGTGTATAATCGTAATGTTACTCACCCGCAAATTTTGCAGGAAGTTTCGTATTCAGTTCTTCCTCGCTTTATACTTGGAAACTGTTCAGTATATTCCTCCCTGTACTTAACCTTCCGTCTAGCCGACATTATTAAACCACCAGGCAAATAATAACAACTATTTAATACAATATAACACAACGAAATCGCAAGCACAACAAACCATGCGAACATTCAACAAGCTAATCAAAGAGGATAATACTCTTCATTGCCAGAGATGACTGACCGCCCACTGTATCGACAAATCGCAGTCTCGCAAATCGTACGCCTGAGCCTGACTGCCCATTGTTTCCATATCTCGAAAGTTGTTCTGTTATGTTTGGATTTTATTTAATGTGAAGGCAAAGAGATAACATATTGATGCTTCTTTGACAGCAATGTTTGAAATTACCGTAAGTTGACTTCAAATCCAGCAAATATCGCGGACATTTGCCTTTTCGGCCCGGACGTTTTCATTTACCCTAAATTCGCGGACTGTCCGTGGCGTATGGCAACCCTACAAAAGACCTTACTGGGCACTTGAGAACCATTAGCATTGACAAAATATGCATCTGCCAAATACAGAAAGCCGCCTTACCGGAAACAGCACGAAGTATTCGCCAGTACAACACTCACTCCTAGACGCTTCGGAAATGCCCGACAAGTGACAAAATACAAAATCCAACGTAGTGAACTCTTTTGATGCTTTTACTGTAAAAAAAAAATAATAATAATAATAATAATTCCCGTGGAGGCCCGGGAGAAGAATAGGCCTCCGGTATGTTCTGCCAGTCGTAAAAGGCGACGAAAAGAGCAAACCACTAGAAGGGCTAACCCCCCTTTTAGTGTGATTACTTGGTTCAGGAAAGAACTAAAGAAGCCTCGGACAAGCGCCGTCATGGTCGGGGACGACGCTTGAACCCTATGCCCGCCCACAATGGTAACGACACTGCTAGCCAACTGGAACACGATTTAAATCCAAATAGAGGTGTTTTGCAGGATATGCTTCCTGCAACCACCCTAGAAGGAAAACAAAGACAGAGGATGAGATGGTCAGGTGAAGTTAATAGACACCTCATGTTCTGCTATTACCAAGCAACAAACCTAGGAACCAACACAACTGGATACAGATCACAAGTATACACAACATTTATTACCAGATACCCGGAATTAAAATTTTTAACAGAACAACGACTAGCTGATCAGATCCGTGTAATAATAAAAAATAACAGGGTACCCCAGTCAGAATTAGAAAACATCAAACAACAAGTACAACAAATACTGGAACAAAATAATGTGCAATCAGAAGAAGAAGAAAATACAGTAATGGACTCAAACATCCCAGAGCAAACAAACAAAGACCAACACGCATCAATTAAACAATCAGAGGAAAACGAAATCATAAGACAGCCACCAGAACAGGCACAAATAGAACACGAAGAGACACACGTGTTAGATATAGAAGAGAAATTTCAGCTGACATATATAGAATACAAAGACACAAATACAGTCATTAGACCATTCTTGTATAGACCACCAAATAACCCACAAGTCGAAACAACAATAACAACTATCAACACAATCATACACAACAAAATAAATGAAAATACAACTATGGAAGAGTTACAACTACTGGTTTATGTAGGAGCACTCACTACACTAAATATACACACTAGGCAGAGATCAGAACCAACCAACACACAGAAGAAGCCCACAAAACCAGCATGGCAACACAGGTTACAGATCAGAATAGAAAAACTGAGAAAAGACATTGGACAGCTAACACAATTTATAAGAAATGAAATATCAGACAAAAAACGAAAAAGGTTAGGTAAAATCTCACAACAAGAAGCAATAGAGCAATTAGATGAAAAGAAGCAGAAATTACAAGCATTGGCCAAACGACTTAGAAGATACAAAAAAAGTGAAAATAGAAGGAAACAAAACCAAACATTCAGTACAAACCAAAAGAGATTTTACCAAACAATAGATAACACACACATTAAAATAGACAATCCACCAAACATAGCAGACATGGAACACTTCTGGAGCAACATATGGTCAAACCCGGTACAACATAACAGGCATGCACAGTGGATACAAGCAGAAACAGACTCATACAAGATGATACCACAAATGCCTGAAGTGATAATTTTGCAACATGAAGTCACCCGAGCAATTAATTCTACACACAATTGGAAAGCCCTTGGAAATGATAAAATAGCAAATTACTGGCTAAAGAAGTTCACCTCAACACATTCACATCTCACTAAATTATTTGACAGTTACATTGCAGACCCATACACATTCCCTGATACACTTGCACATGGAATAACCTATCTGAAACCTAAAGATCAAGCAGACACAGAAAACCCAGCTAAATATCGCCCCATAACATGCGTACCAACAATCTACAAAATATTAACTTCAGTCATTACACAGAAATTAATGATACATACAACACAGAACAAAATTATAAATGAATAACAAAAAGGCTGCTGCAAAGGAGCACGAGGATGTAAGGAGCAACTGATAATAGATACAGAAGTGACATATCAAGCTAAAACTAAACAAAGGTCGCTATACTACGCATACATTGATTACCAAAAAGCCTTTGATAGTGTACCCCACTCATGGTTACTACAGATATTGGAAATATACAAAGTAGATCCTAAATTGATACAGTTTCTAAACATAGTAATGAAAAACTGGAAAACCACACTTGATATCCAAACAAATTCAGATAACATCACATCACAGCCAATACAGATTAAGCGTGGAATATACCAAGGAGACTCATTAAGCCCTTTCTGGTTCTGTCTTGCTCTGAACCCACTATCCAACATGCTAAATAATACAAATTATGGATACAATATTACTGGAACATACCCACACAAAATCACACATTTGCTATACATGGATGATTTAAAACTACTGGCAGCAACAAATCAACAACTGAACCAATTACTGAAGATAACAGAAGTATTCAGCAATAATATAAATATGGCTTTTGGAACAGACAAATGTAAGAAAAATAGCATAGTCAAGGGAAAACACACTAAACAAGAAGATTACATATTGGATAACCACAGCGACTGCATAGAAGCGATGGAAAAAACAGATACCTATAAATATCTAGGATACAGACAAAAAATAGGAATAGATAATACAAATATTAAAGAAGAACTAAAAGAAAAATATAGACAAAGACTAACAAAAATACTGAAAACAGAATTGACAGCAAGAAACAAGACAAAAGCTATAAATACTTATGCTATACCAGTATTGACTTACTCATTTGGAGTAGTGAAATGGAGTGACACAGACCTAGAAGCACTCAATACACTTACACGATCACAATGCCACAAATATAGAATACATCACATACATTCAGCAACAGAAAGATTCACATTAAGCAGAAAGGAAGGTGGAAGGGGATTTATAGATATAAAAAACCTACATTATGGACAGGTAGACAATTTAAGAAAATTCTTTCTAGAACGAGCAGAAACTAGCAAAATACACAAAGCAATCACTCATATAAATACATTAGCTACACCATTGCAGTTTCATAACCACTTCTACAACCCTTTAGATCACATAACATCAACAGATACAAAGAAAGTAAATTGGAAAAAGAAAACACTACATGGCAAGCACCCGTATCATCTAACACAGCCACACATAGATCAAGACGCATCCAACACATGGCTAAGAAAAGGCAATATATACAGTGAGACGGAAGGATTCATGATTGCAATACAGGATCAAACAATAAACACCAGATATTACAGCAAGCATATTATTAAAGATCCCAACACCACAACAGATAAATGCAGACTTTGCAAACAACAAATAGAAACAGTAGATCACATCACAAGTGGATGTACAATACTAGCAAATACAGAATACCCCAGAAACCATGACAATGTAGCAAAAATAATACATCAACAACTTGCCATAAAACATAAACTAATAAAACAACACGTTCCCACATACAAGTACACACCACAAAATGTACTGGAGAATGATGAATACAAATTATACTGGAACAGAACCATTGTAACAGATAAAACAACACCACATAACAAACCTGACATCATACTCACCAATAAAAAGAAGAAATTAACACAACTAATTGAAATATCTATACCCAACACAACAAATATACAGAAGAAAACAGGAGAAAAAATTGAAAAATACATCCAAGTGGCTGAGGAAGTCAAGGACATGTGGCATCAGGATAAAGTTGACATTATACCAATTATACTATCAACTACAGGAGTCATACCTCACAATATCCACCAGTACATCAATGCAATACAGCTACATCCAAACATATATATACAGCTACAAAAATCTGTAATTATTGATACATGTTCAATTACCCGAAAGTTCCTAAATGCAATATAACATATACCATACAGTTACAAGGAAGTCACGCTTGATCAAGGTCCGCGTCACGTTCCATTTTTAACCAGACTTAAGTCTGAGAAAAAAATGTCAATAATAATAATAATAGTGATGATTGTGTGGAGTTTAAGAAATGTCGATCTTACTAAAACCGTGTTAAGCAATTTCCTTATTACTTTATCGTCAGAAGTGAGTAATATAATGTAACAGAGTCGTATGCCGGCAGTAGAGATTAAATCAAAAGCGGAGAAGCAATTTACGTTTATACAAGCAGCATTAAAATTGTTTAAACCGACAAATTGGAAGGTTTTACGGAACATCAAAGCAAATATTTTTCTCTGATTTCATATTTTTTAAACCGGTAGAGGGAGTTTTCCTGGAAAATTAATTAAATCAACGAACTACAGGACGTTGCACGGGACACTGAAAACACTTTCTCAAATGTGTTCTCCTGTGAGGCACCATTTTTCGAGGACATTAAATCTGTCTTAAAGTAGACAAAAAATAACACAAACAATTTGTAATTATTTATTACCAGGAGACAACAACGTTAATGCAATTACTTCCAAAAATGTCTCCACTGAATTTTATACGAGGCTACACCAGCTGGTCACGTTCTATTTAACACGGTCATAGAATGCAGAAGTGACCTCAATTTCTCCTATTGATGTTACTATGCGGGCATCTGGATCCTCTTCTGATACAACAGGTGTTTTGTAAATACGCTTGCACATCTTTCCGCACACAAAGAAGTCCAGAGGGATCAAATCAAGGGTTCGAGTAGGCCACGACAGTGGGCCACCTTTGCCAGTATACTTTTCTGGAAACTGTCGGTTCAATAATCGACGCACATGACGACTGAAATGTGCCGGCGCCTCGCCACGCTGGAACCACATGCGCCGACTTGCGAGTGGCACGTCATCCAGCAATTCTGGCAACACTCTGGCGAGGAAAAAGTAATAACGGGTGCCATTTAACGGCCTAGGTATGAGATATAGCCCAATTAAACAGTCAGCAACAACACCTGCCCCGCGTTCGCTTGGAACCACACTTGATGAGCGCGAGTAAACGTGGCCCATGGATAAATTTACTCCAAGCATGCAAACTGCACATACGGAAGACCCCATCACGCCCTAACGTTGCTTCATCCGTAAACAGTTCTGAGGATGGAAATATGGGCTGTGTTTGACACACTTCTAAGCAACTCTGCGAAAACTGTGCTCTGAGTGATGATCACCTGGTTCCAGCTTGTGAACACGCTAAGTGGGTATAACAACTACTCGTCAAGGACGATTCTTACATTCATCTTATTCGCACCCCTGTTATAGTTGCACGAGTGCTGATGGAAGGATCTTGCTCCTCATGCTGCAGGACAGCTTCCTCAAATTGCAGACTTCGTTCTGTTCGAGTTCGTCCCTGTTCACCGTATCTCTTGCAAATGTGATACACATCAGTAAACGTCGAACGATGCGGGGTGCGGCGATTGGGATTCGGTTTTGACAAACCCGCTGTGCTGCTCATCCGTTGCGGTTCGTTGTGGTAGGCACCAACCATGTCGGTGTACTCACTCCAGGTGTGTCGCTCCAAGGACTATTCTGAACCAAGACGTACAAATGGTACACATGGCTCTAACCACTGTGGGAATTAACATCTGAGGTCATCAGTCCCCTAGACTTAGAACCACTTAAACCTAACTAACCTAAGGACATCACACACATCCATGTCCGAGGCAGGATTCGAACCTACGACCGTAGCATAGCGCGGTTCTGGACTGAAGCGCCTAGAACCGCGCGGCCACAGCGGCCGGCCAAGATGTACAACTAAATGCGAATGTGAAGCAGCTCTTACAAGACCGAAGTATGCCCCCTACCGGTACAGGAGAAACCGTTACATCAACAAATCAGTCATTACAACTGACGAACGAATGCGCCTTCTGCGTGATTAAAAAAATGCTCACTGGAAAATATGACGTTAGAGAATCATACTTGTTTTGATGTCTCGTGTGATCTCCCAGAGAGTGTCGGTTTAAATAACTTTCGGCCTGTTCAAGTATGATCTTACCGCTAGAACTGCTGTTACGTAGAAACGCTGTTTCAGCGTTCATAGGTGTGAGCTATGCGGCACTCTCGTTTTTAGCGTCGGGTGCAGGCAACTGTGTTACTGTCGGAATACAGGATTTGCTTTGTTACGCGATTTGGTGCTGTGCAGATGAGAGCATCCCAGACAATTCGATAACAGAGCCAGAACTGTTTATTGGGCGCCAGGTCACCAAAGTGAATCAGTATGCGCTCTAAAGCGTCCCAGCAATTCGATAACACAGCCAGACCTGTTTATCGGGCACTAGGTCACCAGAGTAAGTGGGTATGTATTCGACCGCGTGGCTAACTAGCGCGCTGCTGCTGCTGCTGCTGCTACGCAAAACAACCGCCCTCTAGAGTGGCTGTGCAAGTAGTGTGCCTATGTAACTAAGAATTTTATTAGGATAATTAACAATCCGAGTTTTTTGTTAATAAATCTTGGACGAAATGACTTATAACGTGTTGAAACGTTATTGAACGAGTGCATTTATTCTGCTATGCTATATATAGTGAAAAGGTGACTGACTGGTGGGAAGATGCTGATGTGATTTTAGTACGTTCAGCAGGGTGGTTCTTAGCTGCCATGTCATAAAATTCCAAGACGAATGTTGGTAAAATCTTTAAAATTCTGGAATTGTGGGCATACAATGATAGTTACAAGGCCTTTGCTTTCCCCGGTCCATGATCATACTTGCGCTGATAGGCACAATCCTAAAACTGTGTCTTTGTTCTCAAAAGTACTGCTAAAAAATGTGCCGTCCCTTATTACGTCGCACGTTCCTGCGGTGGGCGTTGGGACAGTGAAGAATGTTGGCCCCGTCTCCTTGCTTATGCTGCCATAACACAGAACGTAAACGCGAACTTGGTTGTAGAGCTAATCCAGTTTTGTGAAGTCACAACCCAGAATTTCGCTTTGGGGAGCAATGCCAAGTGTGAAAGAAACAGCAGCAGGAATGAGATTAGCGATAAACTTTACCTCCATGAGGGACAAAGTAAAGAAGACATAAGAAGCAGCCTAGCACAAGTAAAGAGGGCACCCTGCTCTAACAGAAGTCTACTAGTATCAAACATAGACATGAAATTGAGAAAGAAATTTCGTAGAATGCACGTCTGGAACAAAGCATTGTATACAGGGGGAGGCAGCTAAGACAGACCACTCCAGATACATCCAGTATGAATAAATAAATCGAGATGCCATTTTCGACAAGTTATAGCGGACAATATAGCGAATTCCTGAAGTTCGCAAGTAATTTTTGTCTTTTGTAGTCCCCGAATTAGGGCATCAACTTTTTTCTAATGACATTATACGTATACTTTTTTGGGTGGTATTTGAAAGAAGCTTCTAAGATAACTTCAGCGACGTAACATGTATGCGACTTGTTCAAATAGTATGAAGATAACAGCGCCGCAAATCACTGACCCGCTGTCATGAGCAGAGATTCGACAAACGTCTGCCCCATTAATAACAAATGTAAGCAAGCACGTCACTCAGGTAGGGTTTCTGTGTTTTTTTTATCACAGCTGTCGTACCAAGTGCTCAAAATGTTGACCTCGAGCATTGCTACACGCTATAAAGTGATTTCATCTGAACGGCTGCCCAGGCCAGTATTATAAAGCATTTCACGCCTTCGGGAGTCGCCGGTGTTTCGCCACAGATAATGTACAGAAGTGTTATGTTTTGTCAGTGTGCGGAACATTTTGCGTTTCCTGAACGACCATTCCAATGTCCCCCAAATTTTTTCATAAGAGGATCTGTCATTACATGTGCGGTATGGGAGGGACATTCGTCGTGCCGGTACCACACTGACTGCCTCATGTCCAGTGGGATGTCTTATACAATAACTCTGGCAGCAGCACGCCTTAGTTACTCGATATACTTGAGTGTATTTAGATTCCAGTAGTCAGCGTGGATTTTCAACTGAAGATTGGTGCATATTGCGAAGATTAACTTCCCCATGGTTTGTAAGCAATGCTTCTTCCTTAAACAAAGTTTTGCGTGGATACGCCGCATCACTTTACACTTTTCATAGCAAACTTTCGAGGAACTGTAACCAACAAGTCACTGCTATGAAGCTGTAGATGCAGCGAAATGTAGTTTTCGCAGAACACTCGTCTGGTTTGAAACTTCCTGGGAGATTAAAACTGTGTGCCGTACCGAAACTCAAACTCGGGACCTTTGCCTTTCGCGTGCAAGTGCTCTACCAGCTGATCTACCCAAACATGACTCACGCCCTGTCCTCAAAGCTTTACTTCTGCCAGTACCTTTTCTCCTACCTCCAAAACTTCACAGAAGCTCTCCTGCGGCACACAGTTTCAATCTACCAGAAGTTTCATATCAGCGCACACTCCGCCGCAGAGTGAAAATCTCATTCTGGACTCATCTGGGTATCCTTCTCCGCAGCTCTGGTAGTTGGTGACATTCGCCATAAACGATATTCATTTTTGGACTGTTGCATACATTGTGAATGTATCAATAGTTTTACGAGCAGATTAACTGATTGCTACAACAGCACAACACAGAATAACGGGCTACAAGAGCACAGGCAAGCACAAGAACCGTACTTGAATTACGTATCTGCTTACGTTTGGTATAATAGGGCAGATGTTTGTGGATTGTCTTCCCCTGGCGGCAGGGCAGTGGTTTGCGGCGCTGTTATCTTGGTACTGTTTGTTCAAGTCCCATACATGCTATGTCGTTGAAGTTCTCTTAGAAGCTTCTTTCAAATAACATAGAAAAAAGTGTATAGTTCTAACAGAAAAAAAGAAAGTTGATGTAATTCGGTGACTATAAACGATAAAAATTACTTGCGAACGTTAGAAAATTCACTATATTGTCTGCTATAACTTGGCAAAAACCGCACCTCCATATATTTATCCGTTGTCAATATATTTGGGGTGATTTATCTTAGCTGCAGACCCTGTATAAGTGAATCAATGATTGTGAGAAATCCGGGAAAGAAGAAAATCAAATCATTTGTGTTACAATAGAATGTTGAAAATTAAGTGGACTGGTGGAAAACGAACAGGTCCTTCGCACCCTTGGGAAGGAAGAGAATACTCAGTGTGTCCCAGTTCCTTTAGGACTATGGCTATGAAAAATGGAAGTGATGCATTATGCTCACAAAATCACTGTATTTATTCTAAACAATTTATTCTGTATTCTGTAATTATTCTGAATCAAAACACACCTGAAACTCTTTTGGAACAGTAATCGTAGTCATTTTTTGTTGCTTTTAGTACTGTAGTATAGTTTTCTTAGACGACCTTTATTGCATCATAACGCTATTCTTTCACTGCCAACTTCAATCTGGGGAACAATCCGGCGAATACGGTGGGTGATGCAGGACTGTGATCTACTTGCTAGTGCAGAGTCTTCACTCTGTGGGCTCCGGTGTCGTCATGGAGGAGCAACCACGAACCTGCCTGTCGGTATTCGGGTCGAATTCGACGGATTCTCGCCCGCAAATGATGGAGGATTCAAAAACCTGGATGCTGTCTCACTGCTCCACTGCCATTTTCCTACGAGTGTCAGACATGTACTGCTACATTCGCGGCCAGGATGTCCGCTGCAGCAACGCTAACGCTTTTACTTTCTACACAGCTGTTTTGAAACTTCAATGCTCGTAACATGGCAATTCGCCACGAGATAGCATTGCAATTCGGAATGTCACACAGGCAATCGTAACGGAACTGGCACACACTCTGTGTCTCGGAAACACTAAAGAAATTTATAAAAAGAGACCGGATTACAGGCCACATGCTGCGACATTGCGCAATAACTACTTCATAGCAGAGGGGGCGCCCACCATTGTGGCCGAGCAGTTCTAGGCGCTTCAGTCTGGAACTGCGCGACCGATACGATCGCAGGTTCGAAACCTGCCTCGGGCATGGATGTGTGTGATGTCCTTAGGTTAGTTAGGTTTAAGTAGTTCTAAGTTCCAGGGGACTGATGACATCAGATGTTAAGACCCATATTGCTCAGAGCCATTTGAACCATTTGAACAGGATAAGCATCAGTCTGGAGTTGTTTGTTGATGCTGCTGTGGCGCACAGTAAGGTGTCGAAGTTGAGAGACTGCAGAGTGACACAAGGTGATTTGGGCAAAATTTTTCGTTGGTGTGATGAATGTCAGCTGGCTAAATGTGAAAAATGTAGGTTAATGTGGATGATTAAGAAAAAAAAGTGTAATATTCGGATACAGCATTAGCAGCGTCCTGTTTGTCATAGTCACGTCGTTTAAATATCTGGGAGTAGCGTTGTAAAGCGATATGAAATGGAACAAGCAGGTGAGGGTTGTGGTACGAAAGGTGAATGGCCGCCTCGGTTTATTGGGAGAGTTCTAGGAAAGCGTGATTCGTCTGTAAAGGAGTCCGCATATGGGAGGCTAGTACACGACCTATTCTTGAGTACCGCTCGAGTTCTTGGAATCCGTGCAGGTCAGATTAAAGGAAGACATCAAAGCAATTCAGAAGCGGTCTTTTAGATTTGTTACTGATAGGTTCGAACAACACGCAAGTGTTACGGAATCTTTGGAGGGAAGGTGATATTCTATTCGAGGAACATTATTGAGAAAATTTACAGAACCGGCATTTGAAGCTGACTGGAGAATGATTCTGTTTCTTCCAATATACAATGTGCGTAAGGACCACGAGGACAAGATACGAGAAATAAGGGCTCATACGGAGGTACATAAGTAGTCGCTTTTCCCTCGCTCTATTTGGGAACGGGGAAGGGAATGACTGGTAGTGGCACGGAGTATCGTTCACCACGCGCTCGTGCGGTGTACTGCAGAGGATCTATGTAGATGTAAATGTGGATGTAGATGTACTCTCAGCTGAAAGGATTGGCACTGGAGATTATATCGCAATGGTCCGTCTCAGACCACCCAGAAGGCTGATGGAGAAATGAGCACCTGTAGTCTATGGCAGCCACTGTCTGATCAGCTATAGGTAGTAGAGATGGGCAAAACTGTTCTTTTCAGAGATTGGATCAGAACTGTTCACTCCCTGAAATGAATTAGCTCTTTTTCATGACTCACCACTCATTTACAATAGAAAATAAATGGAAGGCACATTGCCCTTTAAACTTGGTTTATTCCAGTACTATACCTGTATTATGATCTTATTTGATCCTATTTTGAAGTAACACAGATAATGAGTAAGAATTTTGTATTGTTTATTGAAATTTCCACGATATGACAAAGTTTTTGATTATTGATTTATTTTGCACTATCGTGGTTTTCTGGGTGATCGGAAAATGTTGTAACTTGAGATTTACATTAACAATATATTTGGCTATAATGTATTAAAATTTCATTAAACTCATACAAATACATCGCAAGCCATATATTTTTAAAGTGAACGTTTCCTTCCGAAGACGCCTAAAATCGTAAAATCCGTACCAGAATAAGAAAAAAAATATAAATTTGACTGTAAAACGAAAGTGCTGCATATAGCCTTACGCAGAATAAAACAAGGAAAATATTGGTGTATCACATTTTGCGATACGTTTATCGGTTCGCTCGTAATTAAAGCGTAAATTCGAGTGTCCATAATAAAAATCCTATAGTAAGAGGAGTCATCAGGAACCTAATCTAATCAGTTTAAACAAATAAAAATAAAATAAAAACAATTGATGTATACATAACATAATAATGTAATATACATAGCGGTATTACTACGAAGAACAATATCCAGTAGGGACGAACTCCGATGCAGAGGCGCTGAGTCGAGCAGGTCGAGCTGCGAGCTGTATTACTGCGTGAGCTCAGACCGCAGAGACCAGAGTGACACCTGAGTCGCTTTGCTCAACGCTCTGGCTAGAGTCGAGACGGTGGGGTGAGCGTTGAGCGGGCAAGTTCCGAGGGTGGGGGGGAGCGGTGAACTCACCCGCTCCGAGACAAATCGTCCGTTCCCTTGCGAGCAGGTTGTTGCAAGTAGTTCCTATGTTATCCGCTAGGTGGCTCTCTGTCCTGCTGCTCGCATCAACTGCCCAGAGGGCAGGACGTGCGACTGAAACGATCGCCGACAGAGTGCGATGCGAAGTTAAGCTGCGCCAGACACTGCAGGCGGCAGACGACGCACAGAGACGGCACGGCATATGTGAAACACAAAATCCAATGGGGCACTGCACAATGCAGGCAGCCAGGTAGAAGCAGGGCAGAGGCCGACGCTGGCTGTGTTGTGTGGCGTGCACTGTGCTCTGACCAGCAGAGGCGCTGCTGATATGCTCCGTCTCTCTCTCTCTCTCTCTCTCTCTCTCTCTCTCTCTCTGCCGTGGGAAACGTTTGGAGCTACCGTTCTTTTTTTCTGAATCACTGATTGTTCACTCCTTTGAAAGATTCAACTCTATGAATTAGTTCAAGAGCGGATCCCTCATCTCTAATAGGTAGGTGCAGTGGCGAAGTGCATCACTCTGCCGACCACCGACGCCTACAACTGGCTTCGGTTTCAGAAACCCGACCGGCTGGCCGCTGCCAACCGCTACAATCCGACACGTTCAGTTTCTCTCTCTCTCTCTCTCTCTCTCTCTCCGCAAGGCTGTAACGCCACACACCGACCTATAATCCACCACCTGTTTAGAATCAGCCATACCTAACTAAACACAGACACTCGCGCACAAATGTTAGTGATAATGACGAGAGAACTGCCCCGTTTGGCTTTTAAATTTCCGTACGCCACAGGCACAGCATCGAGAGAAGAACAGACCATTCTTTTACAGCCGTGTATCTCCCAACTGAATCAATATCTGGTCTCACCATTCACGTGTTCACGTGGCCAGTTGTAGAACAGAGATACCCTCCATGACGCCACCCCCTCCCCTCCCATCCATGCTCATCTCTTCGCAGGCTGACTTTTCGAAGCGTACGGGAAGTGCAATAATTTCCAGACCAACACACTGATGTGCCAAAACATTGCGACCAGCTGCTTATAGGCGTGTTGGTCCACCTTTGCAACGCAATACAACAGCGTTTCCGCCTGGCAGAGACCCAACAAGTCCTTGGTAGGTTTCCGCATGTATGTGGTAACAGGTGTCTACGCGCTAGCTTCGCAGTTCCCGTAAATTATGGCCCGGTGCTGTGTCAGAGCGGGTCTGAAAACGGACTGAATGGTATGTCGGGAATGTTCCGATTTGTGGCATCCCATTTTCTAGCGTTCACAGTTCCACTCACTATCTCCGGAGGACAAAATGACAATACGTAAACTCAAATAGCAACGGGTGATAGCCTGCTAGACGATTTCAATCGGGTTCATAATAGACGACTTTGGGAGGTGGGGGGGGGGGGGGGCAAGAAATCGATGTGAGTTCACTGTTACGCTCCTCAAACCAGTGTATCACGATTTGGGCCTTGTGAGACGGGCAGTTAGGCTGCTGTAAAACGCCAGCACCGTCGGGAAAGAGCATGGAAAGATGCAGGTAGCACCTAACAACATTCACGTAGTCTGCAGCTGTCTTCGATTGCTACCATAGGTCCCATGGACGCCCAGGTAAAGGTCCACCATAGCAGAACACTGCTCCCACCGGCTGCGTCCACGGTGTGGTTTATGTTTCGAGCATCCCATCGCCTGGGTGACGGCGTCTACGGTCAAACTGTGAACTTGGTGTTACAACAAACCCACATCATCCTGCCATACGATTCGTTTCCACTGCTTCACTACAGTCGTAGACTGACGATGACTCTAGATGAACACGTGTACGCACAGAGTCTCTCCACTGTGCAGCCCCATGCTCAACAACGTGCGTTGAACGAAACGCTTGTGTCTGCACCATCACTGTACAAGAGCCCTTTAATAGCAAGTTAGTGTTACTCTTTTAAAGGATTCATGGCTGTGATCATTTAACTAACGGACTTTAAGTGGCTGGCCGGTGTGGCTGAGCGGTTCTAGGCACTTCAGTCTGGAACCGCGCGACCGCTACGGGCGCAGATTCAAATCCTGCCTCGAGCATGGATGTGTGTGATATCCGTAGGTTAGTTAGGTTTAAGTAGTTCTAAGTTCTAGGGGACTGATGACCTCAGATGTTAAGTCCCATAGTGCTCGGAGCCGTTTGAACCATTTTTTGATTTTAAGCAACTGAAGTGTCGTCTCAAAATAATAATAATAATTTGCACGGGGGAGTATAGATTACAAAGCAGTGTTTGAACAGAGATATATTTAGCAGTTGTAATTATTTGTAGCCAGTTAAAAATACGGTTACCAGTCCAAATGAGGCACGTAACTTTGGAATAAGTGTTAATATTGGTGCATAAGTTCGTAGCGTTTCTGTTTTGCATGTCTGTGTTCGTATTGCTGTGGGTTTATTTACCGACTTCCATTTCTTATGTGTAGTTTACCGTTGCTATTTCAGTTTACGTATTGTCATTTTGTCATCCGGTGATAGTGAGTGGAACTGTGAACGCTAGAAAATGAGATGCCACGTGAAGAAATTGGAAAATTTTCGACGTAGCCTTCCGTCCGTTTCCAGCAGAGGCGTGGCACTAATGTTTTTTTTTTTTATTATTCAGCAATAAGCGAAACACCCTGAGGAAGACCATTTGCAATAGTGGCCCAATCATCAGAGTGGTCAGATACCCTGAAAAAATTGACACTGACAACGGCCGCAAAAGAGTATGCTTACATATAACAGTAGTGTAGTTAATGCATTTCCCGTAAGAAGCGAGGAAAGCTATTTTAGGGGCTTAAAGATCTATTATGTGTACAGCTCTCTTACATTCATTTACAAACCAGTACGCTGGTGTGCTATTTGTGACGATGTGTGAGAAAACATGCGTCGTTGAACCACAGTTACGGAGGCGGTACATCCTGCATGCTTTTCTAACGTGTGTTATTTCTTGTACGGATATTGCCTTAGTGAAAAGGCATGCCATATAATAAAAAATACCTTTACTGTCATAATTATTGTTTCATAGCTCACTCACAAGTCTTATAAAACACTGATAAAGATATAGAGTAAAATTTGTTGTCACGTAAGATGGTACGACAAAACTCACGTGGTACTGTCCGCTATTCCACTTAACGACGCTTTCGAAAAAAAACTCCTGCCTACACGTTCCTGTACGTATACTAATATACAGTGAAGAGCCAAATAAACTGGTACACTTGTCTAGTATCGTGAAAGGCCCCCGCGAGCACACAGAAGTGTCGCAGACGTATCAGGGGTCCCACATCATTGCAACTGCACACGCTCCACACCATCACAGAGCCTCCAACAGCTTGAACAGTCCCCTGCTGACATACAGGGTCCATGGATTCATGAGATTGTCTCCACAGCCGTACGCATCCATCTGATCGATACAATCTACATCTTCATCCATACTCCGCAAGCCACCTGACGGTGTGTGGCGGAGAGTACCTTGAGTAGTCGTCGGATCAGACATGTTTCTAGTCATCGACAGTCCATTGTCGCTATTGACGGGCCCAGGTGAGGCGTAAAGGTTTGTGTTGTGTAGTCACTCATCAAGGGTACATGAGTGGACCTTCGGCTCCGAAGCCCGTATCGATGATGTTTCGTTGTATGGTTGGCAGCTGACAGTTGTTGATAGCCCAGCATTGAAACCTGCAGCAGTTTGTGGAAGGGTTGCACTTCTGTCACTTTGAACGATTCTCTTCACTCGAGACTGTTAGGTAAGTCCTTGGATTTCCTACTCCTCTGTCCAGTACAGTAGATTCACACGTGACGCCTATGCGGCCATCCGCGATTAGTATCACCGTCAATATTGATCACTTTGCCATTTTACACTTTGCGAGTTCGTCTCTGGCTTCCAATATTTCGTCGAAGCTACCTTCAACTAGATGTCCATATCTGCAGCAGTTTTCTCAAATTTAAGACTTTATATAGAAATACAAGGAACCAGAAAAGAGCATACAAATGACAGGTCTGCACTCCAGAGTGTGTCGTAAGCGACGTCTTCCGTACGGAAACAAGTCTGTTCCAAACCGCCTTAGTGAACTGCAGTCTGATATTTCCAATCTATTCATGTTACTGTTTCCTTTTCTCATTGCTTTGATCGACCACGAAAGAGTATCACGACGAAGTCACACGGGTACACAAGTCGTCTTCGAAATCGGTCAACCAATGCGAGGCATGGCGATAAAATATGCCCCGCCACCGCCGTTACGTCTAGTGGCAGTTTCTGTGTGGAGGTGACGCACATGGCGATACAGGACGCACATTTTTAATGGGAATGTTGCTCGGCAGACGTGGTCCCATCACCAACTACGGACACGTCGCAGCTATAAGTAGTGCGATTTGCGTCGCTTCGCAGTGAAATGCGGAAGATGACTTCGAGGAGATCCGTGACAGCTTCCTGTTGACATCATTAATTTTACTTACGATGATAAGCAGAGGGCCTTACAGTGCAGACGGAGAAGGTGACAGGGCGTGCGAGGAAAATGTTGAAGTAAGTCGACGGTGTACAAATTACGGAAGGATGGACACGATGCTGAAACGTATGGAAGTGCCTACGTTAAAGGAGAAGAAGCAAAATGCAGACAATTATTATACCATCGATGACATGGATAAGTGTCTTATTAGGCAGCCATTTCAGTACCGACTTCAGGAAATATTCATAACTTTTGTTGCGCAAAACTGGACATGTAGGCTAGCAAAGAACCTTCGACACAAACAGTTTTGTATAAGGGATTTTATTTTAAAAGTTGCCTTAATGAGCCAGATGTCTTGTGTGAACGAGACGACTTAGTTTCAAAACAGGCAAACTATACTAGATTTTTACGAAAAACGTAAACACCAGAATTACAGCGGCGAGTGGTTTACCTCGAAAATGCAGGTCCTGTTTGGTTTTCAAGGGAACCTTATACCATACTTCATGCGAAACTGTGGGAAGTTCAGTATCGCTGATGGAGGTGGACAGTGATCACCTTGTTCCCAAAGCAGCCGTAAAGGATGAATAACATTAAAATGTGGAGCCTGTGGTGCCCAGTGGAGATGCGACAATTCACCCTCGTGCACATAAATCCAGTCCTGGATAACGTGAGCGATATGAACAAGGGGCCTCTCGTCATGGAACACAGACAGCATTGGGGAACAAACATCGTGTCACGGGATGGATTCGATCAGCCAAAACGGATACTTAATCCCTGGCAGTAATGCAACCTTGCCGGGTAACTGTTGGGCCCATGCGATACAACGACGTGGCCGCCTGGACCCCCGCTGTGTTTCACTCACCGGACGTAAACTCAGCCAAAATTTGGAATCCCTGTGAAAACAGACTCATCGGACCAACTGACTTTCTTCCACAGCTTCCATGTTTTATGGCTACTTTTTAACTGTCCACGATTCATGCTGTGTGAGATTACTCTCCAGACATAAAATTTAGCAAACCTTTTTCACGGCTCCATTGAAATTCTTTTAGCTGTTAGCAACTGCTTCATTTTTTCGACTGCTGTCTTTCCCACAAATATGCTCGTCCTTATTTTTTGTGTACAGATTCCGTTCCATGTCATTAAACTTCCCAGGCACAGAAACGATTCTACTTATGCTATCTTTTTTCCGTCTAAGAATTTAACTGTCGCTTCCTTCTTGTTTATTCTACCACATTTGTCTTTCCTATAGTTACCTTCTTTCCATATTCCCCCCTTCTTGCAATAACTGTTCATCTGCTACAGCTCCTCTTCTGATTCTGCTAGCACTACTTGACCATCTGCAGATTTTAATCTTTCTGCTCCAATTCCGACTCCAGCGTCCTTTGTGGCCTTCCCTATCACTTCTCCGTATATGTTGAATTCCCTCGGTGGCAGCGAGCGTTTATGCCTTAGACCTCTTACAATGCTCGTCTCTTCCGTATCCTCATTCCCTATTCTATCAATTTTTGCTTTGTGTACATCTCCTTTCCTAACCTTGTACCTTTGTATCTGCACATTTCCCGGTTATGGTCATATGCATCGCTGACGAGTGGCTTTGGATTTCCATCTCGCCCTGCAATTTACAGCTTATGGAGTTCCCTTCGTGTTGTTTTGTTGATGACAGGGTTCGCTAGTGCGACATTCAGTTCCGCAGTGACTTTTGCAGCTGCTGTCCTATTTTTCGTCACAATCCACTTCAATGATCGTCCGTCAGTATTACACAACGCGTTGTGACTTAGCGGATGACGTTCTCCCGCTTTCCCTGTATGTGGTGTGAATCTTCGATACGGTGCCGCTTGAAACAGCAAAAACTTCGGATACGCCATTTATCTCCGACATAATTCAGTCGTAGCTTCACAGAACCGTGTTCTGACCGAGACTGACACTTGCAACGCGTTGAAGGCATTGCACAAATGCTATTCGTGATCAAATACAACAGCGCAAACTACTGACTTGGCCAGCATCTGCATTTGTATTCGAGTATGCATTTCTAGCTGTGTTTCCATATTTTTGTCCAATCCCTGTGAGCAAGGCATTGGCATGCAAGCATGTAGCATTTGTCCGCGCTACGCTCGTGAGGACACTGCAGTGTACGCTGTTGCCGGCTCCCCTCACCGTAAATAGGACAGCACTGCTCAGGTGTTCAGTTCGTTTTGGCAGATAACAGTGACCCAGTTTAACCGCGGCTCACGAGCAAATCGAGACTGGTGTCCCTTATTCAGATTAGACTTATTTGCTTGCTTAGCAGGCCAGAGAATTAATACGGGTCCGCTGATAAACCCGCGGAGCACTACCTCGCATAGCTTGTGTCGCGCGTTGCACAAGTGGATTCTGACCGCGGCCGTGAGAGAGATTTTGCACAACGTCACGGTTACACGAAGCGATTTTAGTATCCAATGTCATCTGCTATATTTTTCTGCATCTCAAGATTTTCTAAATTTTCTCCTAAACTATGATAATGACAGTATGATAATATACCTAGCACCCAGGGAGTGCATAGTAATTTCAGATTCATAAATAAGCTTAGTGCCACTGAATTTCATTGCTCATTCCATTCTGCTTCATAATATAGTTGCAGGGACCTAATTAATTAACTCATAAATTTTGTTAATTACGAAATATTATTTTAGAATAGGTGCATATTGTACACTTTACATATTTAGTGAGCGGTACGAAACATATGTCGGCATATCAACGCCTATCATTTGAAAGTACATCTCTCCAACTTTTCCGTAAGATATCTAAAGCTGTCTGTAACTAATAATATTCCGAATCAATTAACATTAAAGGTTTGCACCATTGCTAACCTCAGTTACAAATTATGTCAAACTTCTGAACTTGGGCATTATAATTTTGTAGATATATTTTTTATGTCCCATTTGACGTGCAGCATTTGTTAATTAACTCGCCAATTAGAAAGTTCAATATTTTGAGGGTCAGAAAATATTTTATTTAATGTGGCTGCCATCAATAGTGAGCAGTGTAAAACATATTGTTCATAGGCGAAACTATATACAGGAGCAGCACATCTGAGGTCAGGCAGTCCGCGGCCGAGAGTAAAGTGAGCAACACCTGTGTCTCTTGCGAGCAGTGTGCCGTAGTGCGATAACTAACAACCTGAAATATTCTCATGTATAGCTTAGAGTTCGCTTTCTCCACTCGTGGTTTTCATTCATGATTTCTGTGACAGCAACTACTAATTAATTCCTTGTGTGAACTTATTAGAGAAACACAGTGATTATTGACTCCTATGACTGTTTAACAGGACAGTGTTGACGGACTTACCAATTATTTGTGTCAACTATCTTCATTGTTTCGAGTTTCTTAAATATGTATGGGGACAGTGATATGATGGACTGAACGTTAGCCGGCCGGTGTGGCCGTGCGGTTAAAGGCGCTTCAGTCTGGAACCGCGTGACCGCTACGGTCGCAGGTTCGAATCCTGCCTCGGGCATGGATGTGTGTGATGTCCTTAGGTTAGTTAGGTTTAATTAGTTCTAAGTTCTAGGCGACCTCAGAAGTTAAGTCGCATAGTGCTCAGAGCCATTTGAACCATTTGACTGAACGTTAAATTTTTGCCACATGTGAATCGTTTTGAACCATTGGACTGCATTGTGAGTACTGTACGAGGACAATTTAACAATCTATAAACTATTGTAGTATTGTAACAACCTGCTTTCCTTTAATTCGAACTGTATGTGAGGCGCGAAATTGGCAATATCAGTGAATATAGTACACGGAGAGTGTGATTAAAGTGTTTTAAATCTATATCTGGTGTCGACGACAATATTGTTATGGACTATTAGTAGAACTCCTTTCAACCAGTTTAGAGCCAGCGCGGCTACCGGGAAGGTCTGAAGAGCCTTATGCATAAAGAAGCAAGTTTGTTCCAAAGAGAGCTTCCGAGGACAGAACAGGGAAGCGACGCTTCAACTTCGGCTACTATAGATTAGATTAGATTCAGTTTTCGTTCCATAGACCCAAAAAAAGAGATGATTCTCGTGGGTGTGGAACATGTCAGAAAGTACAACACAAAACATTTTAATATAATACGTACTAACGTCATCAGTTCTCAGGAGATTGTCGAAATAGGAGAATACAGTGCGGTAAACTGGAACAGCTAATATTTACAGAATTAACACGCTGTCAGAATGAAACATTGTTATGTAGTAATAATAAATTTATCACAAACTAAATACCTAATCTTGACTGTTGTGATCAACTGCTGTCAAGCTGAAATCCAATAAACATTTTTACTTAAGCTGGCTTACCAGTCTCTGTTTAGATATTCATCTATAGCAGGGCCTCCCAACCTTTTCAGCTGGCGGACCCCTTCTTCAGTCGAAAATTCATGGCGGACCCCTAGTCAGTCATGAGCACATGAACTTTAAATTTCAGAGCAAAACCCATGGGAACTGAAAGCTTCTTAATGCAAGTACGATTTTCCCAATGACTCTCCCCCCCCCCCCCCCCCCGAAGTATCAAAAGGCTTTGGTTTAGAGATGAATGAAAACAACTTGAAATTAACGATCCAATTTGAATTCCCACTGTATCCAGGCACTTACTAGTGGATTTACTCCTTTTTTTTTTCAAAACGCTATAGCCTGATTAATATTACTTGGTAATTGACATTTCACACGTTGGAACTGCCTTCCTCCAAGAGCAATCGACGTCACGTCCAAACTGTTAGCTGTTGACGAGCTGCTGCCTGTGGTCTGTTCACTTCCACTGTTTGGCAACTGTTGTGTAAGGAGCATGCATATTTCGTAACAGTCGTGTGTGTGTGTGGGGGGGGGGGGGGATGTTCGTGAAATCCGAAGGAAAATGTTCAAATGTATGTAAGTCTATGGCACTTAAGTGCTGAGGTCATCAGTCCCTAGTCTCACACACTGTTATCCTAAGTTTAACTTTCGCTAAGGACAACACACACACACACACATACACACACACACACACACACACACACACACACACACACACACACACACACACACACACACACACATACACACACACGTGCCCGAGGGAGGACTCGAACCTCCGAAGCGGGAGCCGCACCATGTTTTCGTTTGTGTTGCCGACTGTCAAATATTATTGCCAAAGATCGAATGTTATTGCCAACTTTCGAGTGCTATACACATGTTTTTCAAAGAAAAAAAATAGTGATTAATTTTATTTTCACATTTTTATTCAACAATTTTACTCATTATTTTACACGATTTGGTGAAAGGTGGCCGCGGACCCCCTAGAAAGAGCCGGCGGACCCCTAAGGGATCCGCGGACCACGCGTTGGGAAGCCCTGATCTATAGAGTAGGAGTTGCCTATCAAAAGGTCTTTAAAACATTGTGTAAATTGTGCTTTATCTGAAACCAAGTTTTAAAAACTTGGTTTCAGGTAATGCACAATTTATGAAAATGTGTTTTCCTGAATATAGGACCCCTTTTTGGATCAAGGTAAGTGGTTTTAGGTCTTTATGTGGATTGTTCTTATTCCTAGTGCAACAAGTACCATTATAACAACGACCAGTTTTCGCTAATACCAGACCACCTAAGTGAGTGCTGGGAAGTTTTCACCTCGTCCAAATGCAATGTAGGCTTCGCGATCGGTCTTTATTATTTCCTCGGTGCCCTCCGGTTGTTAAGACTTGGCTCGTCGTGATATTTGTCATACGTTTTGGCAAGTACAACGACCAGTTTTCGCTAATACCAGACCACCTAAGTGAGTGCTGGGAAGTTTTCACCTCGTCCAAATGCAATGTAGGCTTCGCGATCGGTCTTTATTATTTCCTCGGTGCCCTCCGGTTGTTAAGACTTGGCTCGTCGTGATATTTGTCATACGTTTTGGCAAGTACCTTTTCTCTCCTAAGGAAACCTAATTGCGCGTAAAGCTCTACTGTTACAAATCGCAATCCTTGCGCATGTTCTGCGGCCGCCGCGATGAAGTCATCATCCGAACGGAGCCGATTCATCCATCTCTGACGATATCTCCTACACTACGCGACGAAATGTCGGGCAAAGCATAGCCGCCACGACTGCGGCATAAAACCAGAACCTAGGTGTTCCCAAAGAAGACGTCCCGTTTGCTTATGCGCGTAGCCTATACGAAAATCCAAAATAACGTAAGCAGCATTGAGAATAAATCGCACATGTGAGATGTAAATGCATCGTCTGAGGTTCTACAGTCCCATTTATGTAAAGCAGGAATCTTTGGTAACATTGGAAGTCTCGTTTTGCCGCCCGATATGAAATACCTGAGGTAACTAACGAGGGGACCGTACGAAATTCCCCTCACCGATTTGATTCGTATTGACAGGGTTAGTAGCCCACGACAAGGATTTCCACATTTTTAATAGGAAGACGCAACTCTCGACGGTTTTAGAAAAACTCGAGTGTTCAGAAAAAACAGAACACCTTGAACGACTAGAGATAGGACGTTCATATTCACAGAACGTTCATATTCACATTAGTATGTGATGGAGAAATTATTAACTTCTGAAACATGTCGGCCCGCGGGTTCAAGGTCAACATTGGTATCGCGGAGCAACACCACCTATCGGTAAAATGTGCATGCGGCTCTCGTTGTTGCTATAAACCGAAGGTAATGGATCAGTGTGACTTGAGCAGACGTGCAGGATGCCTCGCAGACGTATGCGCCAACCGTACCGCCAAATCAGCGAGTCTAAAAGATGCATTATTGGTACGAGAGAATGTGATGCATCTGTCCGAGAAACTGCTGCTCATGTGGAACGAAGTTTCGGCAGTGCAACGGATGTGTGCAGAAGGTTCACGGAAGGCAACAGAACACGAGGAGATGGGCCAGGTCGCAACACCCAGACCACTCCCGCCTCCCCCCCCCCCCCCACCCCCTCGAGAAGACCGACACCCAATGCCCCAATGCGAATGACATTACAGATGTGCGTCCTCCTCGGCTATGGCGCAACAGCGGAACAGTGTAACACACTGTCAGGGGTGAGAGTCCATCGCCGTTTATTACGGCACAGGTTACGTGTGCGTCGGTCACTTCTCTGCCTACCTTTGACGAACGTGCAGAAACATGCTAGATAGCAATGGTGTATGGAATGACATCACTGAAGTCAGGAATGGCCTCAGATGGTGTTTTCAGACGAATGCAGGTTCTGTTTGTTTGAAACTGATAGCCGCATTCTGGTTCGCTGCAAACAGGGGGAGCGGCATCACAATAACTGCATTCGCACAACATATACAGCGTCAACTCGAGGCCATATGGTGTGGGGTGCTGTTGGGTACAACGACAAATCACAGCTGGCTCGTGTCGAGGGAACTGTGGCCAGTGTGACGTGAATGACGCCCTGCGACCCATAGCCATACCCTTTCTGCACGACACCCCAATCGCCATTTTTCAGCAAGACAGTGCACGACTATTTACAATTTGTACAGAAAGCAGATGGCAGTTATAAGAGTCGAAGGACATGAAAGGGAAGCAGTGGTTGGGAAGGGAATGAGACAGGATTGTAGTCTCTCCCCGATGCTATTCAATCTGTATATTGAGCAAGCAGTAAAGGAAACGAAAGAAAAATTCGGAGTAGGAATTAAAATCCATGGAGAAGAAATAAAAACTTTGAGGTTCGCCGATGACATTGTAATTCTGTCAGAGACAGCAAAGGACTTGGAAGAGCAGTTGAACGGAATGGACAGTGTCCTGAAAGGAGGGTATAAGATGAACATCAACAAAAGCAAAACGAGGATAATGGAATGTAGTGGAATTAAATCGGGTGATGCTGAGGGAATTAAATTAGGAAATGAGACACT
Organism: Schistocerca cancellata; assembly: GCF_023864275.1. NCBI lineage: Eukaryota > Metazoa > Arthropoda > Insecta > Orthoptera > Acrididae > Schistocerca > Schistocerca cancellata. Next base: position 174,709,563 of record NC_064632.1, read on the forward strand.
TAAACTAGTAAATGAGTTTTGCTATTTGGGGAGCAAAATAACTGATGATGGTCGAAGTAGAGAGGATATAAAATGTAGACTGGCAATGGTGAGGAAACCGTTTCTGAAGAAGAGAAATTTGTTAACTTCGAGTATTGATTTAAGTGTCAGGAAGTCGTTTCTGAAAGTATTTGTATGGAGTGTAGCCATGTATGGAAGTGAAACATGGACGATAAATAGTTTAGACAAGAAGAGAATAGAAGCTTTCGAAATGTGGTGCTTCAGAAGAATGCTGAAGATTAGATGGGTAGATCACATAACTAATGAGGAGGTATTGAATAGAATTGGGGAGAAGAGGAGTTTGTGGCACAACTTTACTAGAAGAAGGGATCGGTTGGTAGGTCATGTTCTGAGGCATCAAGGGATCACCAATTTAGTACTGGAGGGCAGCGTGGAGGGTAAAAATCGTAGACCAAGAGATAAATACACTAAGCAGATTTAGAAGGATGTAGGTTGCAGCAGTTACTTGGAAATGAAGAAGCTTGCACAGGATAGAGTAGCGTCGAGAGCTACATCAAACCAGTCTCTGGACTGAAGACCACAACAACAACAATGCACGACCACTTTTTGCTGCACGAAAACGTGCGTTCTTGGTGCCACAGGATGTGAGCCTTTTGCCCTGGCCCACCAAATCACCAGACTTGTCGCCAATCGAAAATGTGTGGGGTAAGGTGAAACGATAGGTGCAGCGCTGTGACGCATTACCAGTCACCTCAGATAAACTTTGGAACCAGCTGAGTGCAGCATGGATCGCTACACCACAGGACGTCATCTGCGCCTTATACGCGTCGAAGCCGTCGGAACAAGTTATCAGGGCCCATGGCGGACCCTGTACCTACCAGGCAACAGGACACATGCTGAACCGAGGTAACTGAAATGCTAATCATTTCAGCAGAACTACTAATGTAGACGTCCTGTGAACATGAACGTCGTATCTCTGGTCGTTCAAGGTGTTGTCTTTTTTTCTGAACACGAGTGTACTTTGTAGGGTCGCCAATAGGCAACGAGTCCACAGCCGAGCGAGTAAGCGTAGTTTCATAAGCGCGAAGTCTCCGGATCGAATCTCGCTGCCGATAGTACTTCTTTTGTGAGTTATTTGCACCAATATTCGGTGCTATGCTTCGATATGTGTGGTAGGCCGTGAAACTGTGTGGCAACCGAGAACCATGGACATGCAAAAATTCGGCTTTTCTTACATCTGCTGTATGTAGCAATAATTATTGTTTTCCATATTTTTACTAGAAATACTATCCTGATTCATGTAGTGCTGCGCTGGTTACATATTATACTTGTCACAGATGTAGATACAATAATGTAAATAAAATGACTGCAGTGATTTGATTAAAAGTTCTCGTGTATCTTTTTTTATTTTCAGTCTCCTCAAGAGAAGAAGTTTTTCTCTTTTTTTCATGTTAAAGATTATGAAAATTGTAAACGAATGATGAAATATTCAGACTTTTACGGTCGTAATGAATATGTTACTAGAATTACGTGGAAATGAAAAATAGACTACCGGCATTCAGTTTCGATTCAGAGACCTTCGGCAATGAAACCAAGAACTTCCTCGCCAGGCTACAGATTCGGTGAACGCTATAAAGCTTACGGAATAAGCAGGACTACGATTTTCAAACTCTATTCTCTCAAGAACGGTTGAAAGTTGTGTCTTCCTGTTTACATATGTTGATGTCCTAGTCGTGCCCGAGACACCGAAACCGGCGAGGGTAAATTCGTACTGTCTCCTCGTAAGTGGCTGTTCCCAAGATACACTACATCTGCACTGCACTTGCTCACTTCAGAAACATCTGCATCTTAATACAACTTTGTTTGCACTAGTTTGTGTTGCTACTAAACATTGTGTTGGCGGAACGGCTGATTGGAACCCCGTGAAATTCAACTGCGGACTACTGTACGCCATGTTTCGCCTGTGCGACTGTTCATCACTTTCAGGTTCATTCTCACCAGCTTGTCTGTTTGCTAGCCCGGCATTCCGTAAGGTCACAGGTCGCAGCCCTGTTGGCGACACGCCGAGACGAGGATCCCGTCTGCTCATAAGCCGTGCCGCCTGCAGCTCAGACACAATACGGTGCCTCTGGGGACCTCATTACCGGCACCGCGGTGTTTCAGTCTCGGCTCGCCATAGAACACTTGCAGCGCCGATCTATGGACAGAGCGTGAGTCTCGCACAGCAAACCTAGACAAAAAGCTCTGTCCCCGAAACCAACTAGGCTAGGCGGCTGGATACGCCTAGCGCGGATAAAGCAGACCAGCACAGCAAAACCAGCAGGCCAGCTAAAGCCTTCTAAAGCGATCATCTCAAGAGTAATACAGCAAGAGTTCGTCACCTAAATACGACAAGTGGTGACACTGGACTCCTTTTCCGCAATGCCTCAAAGGACTTTTTCAGAAACTGCCATATCAAGTGCTCTGTAACGTCTGAACTATAATGTTCATATCCGTATTTCACTGTTGAACAATGGAATTTTTGCATAGAGAAAAATACCCAGTCTTCATAGATGTTGGTACAATGAATTTGAAACTGACAATTCTTGTTCCTTAGCTCCTGTATTCGTGCTATATGAAGATTGTTGTATCTTTATTTCTGTTTTTTAGCTCTCGTTTTCTTGTTATATAAGGAATGTCACGGAAATCACATGCGAATTTGTTTTCATAGATGGTTCGGAAACCAGTTTGAAAGCTATGTTATTACTTAACGGCAACGTGCTTCCTTCCATCCCAGTGGTATACGTAGCCCTACCAAAGAAAAGTTACATGAGTGATATTTTACACTGCCTCGACTATGATAAGCACTAAAAGTCTGTGTTGATTTAAAAGTCATTGGTATGCTTATGGACTGAGGTGGATACACTAAGTATTGTTGCTACGGGAACAGTCTTGCTAAGAATTTACGTATACAAACAGGAAAATTAGTCACGACGAAAAGCTTTATTGACAGGCTAGAAAAATGTCTCATGCCACTTTGTGGCGGCACCTAATGGTTAGTGCTGAGTACTTGGCTCTTTCAAACAGAATCCCATACGAGCAAACCAGTCGCGTCTTTACCTGTGGTTACTCATACTGTAGGTACTTGGGCTATGCACGTCTGTGTTTAAAAAGATTGGCTCGATGTAGTCATAGGATCGAACAGCACACGTCTGCTTGTATACTCCACAGTTAATTCGCTGCAAATAATAAGCAGTAGCTGTGGCCCTGCAGTCAAATAGTCTATGCATTGGCTGGATTTGCGAATTAATAAAATAAACAAAATGAAATGATCGTGTGGCATTGTTGGCCGGGAGACCCCATCCGGGGAAGTTAGGCCGCCGGGTTGCAAGTCTTATTTCAGGCGACGCCACAATGGCCGATTTGCGCGTCGGTGATGATGAAATTACGATGAGGACAACACAACATACAGTCCACGGCCAGAGAAACGCTCCAACCCGGCCGGGAATCGAACCTGGGCCCACGGGATGATATGCAAACACGTTACCACTCAGCTAAGCAGGCGGACAATAAAATACACAGAAATATAAAAGAAAAGATAAATGATTAACTTAATAAAAGGGTTCTATTCTAACGTCTGTAATGGATATAGATGACCGAGAATTATGTTGAAAAATGTTTATTCGAGAAAGGATATCTGAAATAAATGGGAAGTGGCCCTCCAATATTCAATTAAAATACAGACAGAAAAAGTTGCATCGAGAGCCTTATGAGAATGGTAGCAAAATCCCCAAACTAAATAGTCATCAAAGACGCACGGAAACTCAGTCCATTTCTTTATCATATTGGTAGCGGCCTTTCACTGTCCACAATCAAGCACTTTCACAATAGAATACCACTCTTTACCACAAGCAGGTCTGCGTCCTTCCAGAAGTCGCATTAAAGTGTCCAGAATCGCTCCCTTGAACTCTTCATTCAGAAAGTCCCAGTCTCTACTTCACTCCCATAGTGTTCCCCTACTGTCTGCTTTTCCATTGGCTGAAGGCCATCCCCGCCAAACTACATTGTTCTTAAGCTCTACAAGCATGATTTGACTCAACGTGACCACTTTCCAGACTAAATAAAGAAATCTCATAAACATTTGGTTACATTCGGATAATTTACAGTAAATACAGGTAATGATTGGTTCATAAATAAATAAGCCAGCATTCTTGCGCAAGTGTGCTCGTAATAAATGACAATATTCTGTCGTTAAATATTGTTTAAACAATTATTTATGCCTCCTTTACAGAAGCATTTTTTAGTTCTCTCTTAAATTGTGGTGTGCGACTGACCACTTTTAAATTAGCACAATTTTTTTTAACAGTACTTGCAATCAACAGTTAAATAAAGTTACTGACAAAATACTAAATTGTTCATCAAATGAAAACACAAGTATGACAAAATATGAGGTGTTGATGCAGAGATCATTTGGTGTGTAAATGTGAAGAATATGTTGTTCAGCAAACATTTTCGTAAGAAAAAAAGATATAAAAGACGTGATTAGTCAAGAAATAAAATAGATACAGATAGTTAGCTTTCAGAGATGTTACGTGTACTCAGCTATAGTGCAATGGTATCGTCTAAGATATCACATGTTGAAATCACATGAAGCGTTGTTAATCCAGAGTTTCATTGCGAAAAGGTTTATTCATTGTGCATATTAAATTCTGTAGTTTTAAAGATACTAAAATGCTGTTGTATCACATGATGCTTTAATACTTGACTGTAGATTATCATAGATTCTCAAAGAGCTGTAAGAAACCATCTTTCAGCTTGTGACACTCCGCCATTTCCTGGAGCGTTGTCTGTCCTCTTAAGCGTCAAAATTCCCCGTACCGAGATTTTCCCCATTTCTGGCCAGCAACCGTACCGTCGTTGCCTCTGGACCAGCTGCGGCGCTTTGATGACACTGGGGCTGTCGGCCTGCAGTTAGCCGTACAAGAAGTTCATCTTGCCTCGTACCATAGCTCTTTGCCCATACCACTTCTGGGGGGCCGGTTACATCGCCTAAATACACGTAACGTTACAAGTTGTAAATCCTAGTCAAATCTTGTTACCAGCAGTACCTGTGGAGCTAGGAGTGATGAAGTAATTTGCAGAAGCAGTGAATAAGAGCATTTGGATAGCTACATGGAAAATACCCTGAGCTGGATGCTGTCAAGATCAAATAGGGTGTATTCATTGGTCCACGAATACGTAAGGTTTTGGAGACCAGAAGTTTGAGTGTATTCTCAGTCCCGATGAGCCAAAGGCGTGGCAATGCTTCCAGAAAGTCACGTCATTGTTCTTGGGCAATAGGAGGGCTGAAAATTACATAGGACTTGTGAATGACCTTGTAGTGCCAATGAGGAACTGAAATGCAACATGCCACTGGAAATACACTTCATTCACTTACATATCTTCGTTTTTGCTGAACATTGTGGACCGTTATTGATGAACATTGTGAGAGGTCCCACCAGTCAATCCCTGTAACGGAAGATTGATACCAAGGAAGATTCAGTGCTTCGTTGTTGCATATTTCTGATAGACTTTGCAGAAAGACTCGCATCTTCCCTATAAATGGCAGGTGAAGAGAAAACGTGTGTTGTAAAAAAAGGTAGCTGTTAATATTGTATCTTTAACTTAACTAAATTGACTGGAGCTTTCCATGTACTTAGTCTAAAGCACTTGGGTTTATCTTTCCTTGGATTTGTGAACAGGACAGGCTTTACAATTTTGCGTTGCTAGTAAAATATTAAAAAAAAAATAGAGTGTATCTGACAAAGGCTTCAGCATCCCTTAAATTGTGTAAATGCATTTAGATATGGTTGTAATTATTAAAAATTTTCGAATGTAATATGGAAAACATGTATATCAATATTTTAGTAAAAATGTAAACTCCAACACACTTTATCTAAAAAAGTAGAGCCATTCTAGAAAAATGGCCTCCATATTTGTCATCAGTACATCGAAGTAACACTAAAACTACTGTCAAATGTCTGGTAAATAAATATGTTTGGGAAGTGCTACACTTGGACTATGTCCCATTACAATATCTGAGGTACATAAAAGTTTCAATAACTTCCAACCATGAACCAATCTATATTTTTAATTGTCGTTTTCTCCGTTAGAACACTCAAACCGTATAAATTGACTGTTCTGACCTTTGTAAAAAAACAAGGGGTTAAATTTGTTGTTTATTGTATTTTTCAGTCGGTTTCTATGGCGTTAGATTTTGTTTTGTTGTGACAGCATGATTGCACAGTGTGCTACTGGACATTAAAATTGCGACACCAAGAAGAATAAGAAATACAGAATTTTTACATAGTGTGTGTCTGCATCACAGTAGATACTCTACGCTGGAGTGCATCAATTGCAGTGGGTGGCTGATGTTCATGTGCCAGTATCTTGCAACCTGTGACCAGTTGTTCTCAGTGGGGGAAAGATCAGGAGGGAAACACTGGACTATTCTCTATACCACTGTAAGTCAGGACACCACGGGGAAGCATGCGGTCTTGCGCAATCTTATTGAAAGATAATTTCACGTAGACTTCAATGATAGGGGCACCGTCGTTAACAAGTAGAAATGTAATGACTCCTCTCCTAGTTGCCGGGGATATGAAGACCAGTGCTGATCGTGTTGTGTCTCCAAGTGGCACCCCATACCCTTACGTCAGATTCTGGGACGCTGTGATGACAACGAATAGAATTTGGCAACGTTCATTTTCCTCAGAGCTTCCACAAACTGTTCATTCTATCCTGGTTCTGTACACATTACATGCATTCTTAAAAAAAGACAACACATTGCCACTCCTGTGTGTAGGGCTGTCGTTGTGCGGACCACTGTCTGGCCGGCCGCGGTGGTCTAGCGGTTCTGGCGCTGCAGTCTGGAACCGCGGGACTGCTACGGTCGCAGGTTCGAATCCTGCCTCGGGCATGGGTGTGTGTGATGTCCTTAGGTTAGTTAGGTTTAAGTAGTTCTAAGTTCTAGGGGACTTATGACCTAAGATGTTGAGTCCCATAGTGCTCAGAGCCATTTGAACCATTTTTTGAACCACTGTCTGCTGCCGCGTCGATGGAAGTCGTAAGAATGGCTGCCGTGGTGTCCGCCTCGGTAGCTAAGCGGTTAGCGCGGCGTTTCCCCAGCGAAGAGGCCCGGATTCGATTCCCGGCAGGGTCGGAGATTTTCTCCGCTGGGGACTGGCCGTCGTGTTGTCATTACACTCGCCGTGCTGCAGGCGTCGGCGCACCTTCCGTGCTGATGTTTGTCTCGAGTACACAAGCCCATTACCTGTCTCTCTCTGTCTCAGGGGACGTGACGCGGCTATGCGGCTCTGCAGAGCCAAGTGAACCACGTGTGTCTAGCCTGTGGGCGGTGCCGTTGAGGTGCTACGTGGCGTTCATTACGGCCCTCCTGTGCTATCAGTTGCATATTCGACAGGTATACAGGCGCATTAGGTTCGATTCTTGGCCGAAACTAATTTTTAAATAGAGGTACATGTCCAGCTAGCAATTCTGTGAAGTTTAGAATACATTAAAGAGGGGAAAAATCAGTAGCACTCGAGTCTGGTAATCGCTAATCCGAGCCTCGTTTCGGTTATTATTTTCTCGGTTATTTTTTCCCATTCAGTCTGAAAACCTAAGTCATGTAAACATACGGTGTAACGGGTATAAGTGCAGATATTCCTATGGATGACAGAAGACGATTTACTGAACAACATTACGTCACTATTTACGTCATTTGGAGACTAATAATTATAGCTATTGCAAATCTATTGTTTTTAAGTTGCGTAGTATCTCCAAGTGTGTGCCGCACAAGCAAGCCATTATATTGCTTTTAAAAGTAATTGCGGCTTTTGACAGTTCAGTGCGGAGCGAGTGGCGGGTGGCGTAATGCCAGCGTGTGCTGAACGGAATCTGTAAGGCTCCCTTGACTGCAGGAACAGCAAGCCGGCCGATCTGCATTCTTTCTCGAACGATTTTAAAGAAACTATTCGGTAACAAACTCTGATTCCCGCACATCCTATAGCGTGATTCGTCAGCTTCATGATCAACTACCTATCATTTCGTTAATGGTCATAGCTATTGTGATATTTAGATATTAGGTAAAAAACTGCAAAAAATTCTTAAAGTTTGCAATAAAAAATATGCGTCGCTGTGAATTTGCGTTTGGTGCACTTTAGGTCGTATGTTGCTGAATATCAAATTTAGATAACATATTGAATTATTCTTTAAGCTTAGAAGGATATCGCTAGCTGTCTCCAGTATCAAGAGAGTGAAATGTATGAAACATTCGTAAGTCCCTCATACCTCACTGACGGTGTGAGAAATCGAAACAAGATTTTGGCAAATGATAGCAGAGGGAAGTTCAAATGGTTCAAATGGCTCTAAGCACTATGGGACTTAACATCTGAGGTCATCAGTCCCCTAGAACTTAGAACTACTTAAACCTAACTAACTTAAGGACATCACATACATCCATGCCCGAGGCAGGATTCGAACCTGCGACCGTAGAGGTCGCGCAGTTCCAGATTGAAGCGCCTTGAACCGCTCGTCCACACCGGCCGGCTAAAGAGGGAAGTATTTTGCCATATGAGTGATATGCTAAACTTCCATGTCTGCCTCGATATTGAAGCTATTACGTAATGTAGGTTTTAAGGGCAATAAATAGCCGCTGAAAGAGAACTGCTGTGGCTTTTGAAACAGTATAAGTAAAGAAGTTGCACATTTTTTTTATACAGAGAATGAGTTTCTCATAACTGTTGACCTTCCTTGCCTAAGTTGCTAGTTTAATAATGCACTGCTTTAGGATTCTGTCACAATTTCAAGTGCATTAGAATGTTAGGGAGATGAATATTTGTAAATTCTGCCTTGTTTAGGCGAAAGCACATTTTAATTTGGCACAAGAAGAGTTACGCATTACTCAAAACTCGTCGCAGTCCTTCATGAATCCATGTCTCGTCGACTACCTTCTTGGTATGTCTGACAACTCGAGACCAGTCCCGTGGTGTAACGTTTCAAATGGCTTCTTTTATCAGCATTGCAGCCTTTCTGAGCGTTTTTTTTTTTTTTTTTTTTGCCGCTTTACTTCTCACCTAGGCTCACATGGCCTCAGTCGGATGAAAATGAGTGTGGTAAGCTCTATCGCGTTAGGCAGTTCGTCGAACTGGCAGCGTGGAGTTTTTGGCTTGTACAAATGTTCCATTCACTCCGCCCTAAACAAGCTACGAAATTAGAATTATATTAATACCTTCAGCTGCTAACGGGCGTTGATGTATATCAACTGGGACAGGTGAAAATGTGTGCCCCGACCGGTACTCGAACCCGAGAGCTCCTGCTTACATGGCAGACGCTCTATCCATCTGAGCCACCGAGGGCACAGAGGATAGCGCGCCTGCAGGGACTATCTCGCGCACGCCTCCCGCGGGACCCACATTCTCACCTTGTATGTCCACACACTACATTCGTAGTGTCCCACCCCAACACACTCATTATTCGTGGAAGACATTCTTACCAAGTCCCGTAAGAGTTCGGGGAATATGTGCGCTTCCGCACGGAAGAAGATGCTTGCAAGCAACAGTTAAGCTATCATATGTAGCGACATTCTGTTGTGTCTACTGAAAAGTTTCTGATTATTTTACATCTTTAGCACACATCTTGCAAGCTTATGTGAATATCAGCTACCGATATAGAGCAGTTTTATTTGATTTTGTGGCGCTGTTTTTTATTCTGCAATGAAAACTGCCTATAACCGGAAAGAGGACGGCTTGAAGGTGAGTTATAATGCAAATTTGTTTGTGGATTCTTACCTGAAACATTGCAAATGAACTTAAGTTTTCCTGGAAAAGAAAATCTGACTTTGAGTATGCGATGGACAACAAGACCAGATGAAGAACAAAACAGCAGCTTCTGCGCCAACGAATGACACCGTATGACAGATCCGGTCACTGACCAGTGTATAGGTCAAAAGCGAGATGTAATCTTTGAAACGACTGTAAAATGCGGAAAAAGTGGAATTGTTCTGTACTTTGTAGCAGTAAGGAATTGTTTTAAGACATTTCACGTGCAACTGTGCAAAATTCAACCATTATTTCAACACAGCCGGAGCAACTTTGTGGTACTTTTATATAGCACCCATGCGCCTTTGTGGGCGATGATACTTATAGGTAACATACTGTAATTTGGAACAGTGTATGTAAATTTTTTCACATGACCATATAATTTCAGTTTTGTATCCCGCCTGAAAGGCGGCGCGCGAGTCTGCTCCTGAAAACTGAAAGGTTGGCCGAATGAAGGGAGTGAGTAGGAACAGGAAAAGGTAATACACGACGGTACTGCAGTATGAATTTAAATCACCTTTACTCTAGCAAGAAGAATACATAACTTTGCAATGAGGTGCAAAGTGTCCCGGCCGTCTGCTCTTGATCAAATGGGCTGAATCAGCAGCGGAGCTCGTAGATCTCAACAGTGGCTGCTAGAGGGCGCTGTCGTCGGTGTCTCGCAGTAGTGCCAACTTAACTTACGCCGTGGCATCGTAGCTATCGATACCACATTCAGTAACTTCATACTTTTTCTTCAGAATATTTTTGCGCGTACCAAATAAAGGGTTAAAAACATTACAAATTAAATTCTTTTTCATCCTCATGTATTTTACGATTCATGGAATTGTTCATGAACAAGCATCCTTGTTTGAAATTTTTGCTGGGCTGGGAATCGAATCTGAGCAACACACGTAGTAGGTTGACGTACTGTCACACAGCCACACGACCTCTGTAGAAAAATTGGCCTTGCTTTAACATATTAAAGGCGGTCGGAAAACTGCAAAGCCGATTTTCTCGAAAATTTTTGAGAGTTACATGGAACTGCTTTTGATGATTGATAGGTGAACACGGAAGGAAGGAAGAAAGATTGAGTTTAACATCCTGTCGACATCGAGGTCATTAGAGACGGGGATGAGTTCTAAACATCACGTGCCATGAATCTATGAACTACAAAAATCTGCTTGCTACATGGTCCTCTTGTAAGTCCCCCGAGAATTTCTGTTACGCTTCAAAGAATGGTTCAAATCCTCTGAGCACTATGGGACTTAACATCTGAGGTCATCAGTCCCCTAGAACTTAGAACTAGTTAAACCTAACTAACCTAAGGACAGCACACACATCCATGCCCGAGGCAGGATGTGAACCTGCGACCGTAGTGGTCGCGCGGTTCCAGACTGTAGCGCCACTCCGGCCGGCTATTACGCTTCCCTGTGGGCTGCCCCGACCTGTTACCATCCAAGCAGCGCGACTCTGAACTTGTTCGATGAGTGTTGTCGTGCATAAAGGAAGAGGTGGTATAATGGACCCGAACTTTGATTTTTTATATACACTACCACAGTTTCTTTACTACCTACTTAAAAGTTGCTGTGCACATACTATGTCTTTGACGTATTTATCACACAGTTTTTCTGGAATGATGCATGGGGCAAAAAATATAATTTGTTTTATGGAACCTTACACAACCTGCGAAAAAAATCCGTGTTGGTCATTTGTGTCCCATGGGATAAATTCAAGAGATTAAACCAGAACTTACAAGAAAAACGGTTTTATTAAATAAAACATAATTATAAGAGCGTGCAATGTGGAACTTCACTAGGAGATCTTCCCCATACTTAAATTTATTTAAAAAATAATTTTTTTCAAGGTTCTTATGGCTTCAGTATTTTGAAAAACTCTTTATCTGTTAACAAAAATCACACACATAAATGTCAGTCTCATAACTAACAGTCAAAATTGGCTTCCTCCGATTTTTCGAATAACTGCCTCTTCGAAAGGCAAGTAAAGACAAAAGAGCATTTGAAGGGTGCTCTAGGCACAGAAACCACTTTTGCTGCCTTTTTTTAGGCCAGTTCTTTTCTCGGATGGTGCTTCTAAGGCTCTTACCATGTCTTGTTTATCCCAAGTACTTCTTTTTTGTTTGGTCTTAGGTGTTAACTGTTTACGACCGTCTGCTACACAAAACTGAGCAGAAGCTCTGTAGTGATAATTTGCGTCCCGTTTGTTTTGGGGGCTCATACTGCCAGCACGGTAAGGGCTTATAACACCAAAACCGCCATGTTTGTGTACAAAAACTTACCATCATCTAACCTTATGCATTATTACAATATTAATACGGAAACATAATCTTTGGCACCTTTGCAATAGAAGGAAAATATCATAATGAGTAACTTCATAGGCGCAACTGTAGTAATATTGTTAGAAATATCTACCTCAAAAAGTTTTTGTCGGCAATGAAAAGAAGATAGCCTCGCTGATCGCTGGCAAAACTAGCTGCAACGTAAGGGAACTCTACAGGTGATACTATGAACTAGTACTAGTAGCTGCTGGATGTACCACCAGAATGCGCCGTGTAGGTTATTAGATGTATAGGTGGCCCAAATTACCCGCAGGGGCCCACGATACCAGCTTTGCCAATGACTCCAATCACTGAGACAGTACCCTGGAATTGGTCGCACGAGTGCTTCCTTCATAAATGCACCACACTTCCCCAGGTGCCTTACAACAAATCTAAGTGTTCCATTCGCCAGTTCTAATATGATTTTACGTGATCGCTCAATTTAATACCGCTTCTTGGCATTACACATAACTACTTGTATGATGCAACACGTTCAAGAATTTCATCACTTGTACCTTCTTGTAATCGGGTGTTATATGGTTCGTTGTCTTTGTTGTGGGCATTAACATACATAAGGACCAACTGACGATGATGCATAAATGTGTATGGTGAAGAAAATGAGTTTTGAAAATGTGGGTGGAACCCATTGTTACTCCGTCAGAAAATTACAGGACAGGATTTTTATTATTTCGGAGTTTGCAATACTAAGAAGGAACAAATGTTGTTTTTATCTTACCTGGTATGTGTGTGTCCTAGAAATGACTTTGGCCTTATTTTCGCACAAACTCGCTAGCAGAGCAGTGCTTAACAACACACTGTTTGGGTTCTTGGCGCATTAGTTATGGTGACACAACGGATGATGTGTGAGAGCAAATAGTTAACATTAACTTTTGCGTTAAGCTCGGGAGAACCACTTGTGAAACTTCTACAATGATTAAGCAAGCATATACTGGCGAGGTACTTTCAAGAAGTCGTGTTTTCGAGTGGCACAAAAGGTTTCTTGAAGGCAGAGATACAGTGCAATACGATCCCAGAGCAGGTCGCCCGTCTACAGCACATACCGTTGCAGACGTGGAGCATGTAAAGCAATTATTTCAAAAAGACGGTCATGTAACGTACTCTGAATCGTGATGTGTGTCATAAGATTCTAGGCGAAGATTTAGGGAAACGGAAACTTGATGCAAAACTCGTTTTAATGCATAGGAAACACGAAGAATGTCTGCTGAACTACTGGATAAAGCCGATCCCATATTTCGGTAAAAGATTATTGCTGGGGATGAAAGTTGGTTCAACCAGCATGACCTTCACACGAAGCGTCAAAGAGCTGATTAGCGGAGTCCTGGGTCACCAGTCTCGAGAAAAGTCTATCGACAACCTTCGAGAACAAAGACAATGTTGATCGCATTCTCTGACAGTAAAGGATTAGTTCACCAAGAGTATGTTACTCCAAGTCTAACAGTGATTCAAACTCTTCACAACGAAGTCTTAAAACGTATGCGACAAGCAATTCGACGCCCTCGCCCCGATTTGTGGCAGTGTCAGGACTGGTTCTTACTGCTTGACAATGCAAGATCCCGTACTGCTTTATCTATTGCGGAGTACTTGGCCAGACATTCTGTTATTGCCATCCCACATCCGCCATACTCGCCCGACCTCTCGCCTTGCGTATTTACTTGAACGGGACAACTGAACGGGAGGCTTCATCGACATATCGCGCACATCCAACGGGCGGTGACAAATGAGCTTACAAGCAACGCAGTTGAAAATTTACCTGTTTGCTTCGAAGACCGCCAGAAACTTTGGCAACTGAGTATAGATAACCAAGAGGACTACTTCAATGGGCGCTAGGATTATTACCTGGTAAGTGCAATTTTCTGTTTGTAAAAAAATCTGTCCTGGAATTTTTGTGACAATGGGAGTATATAGCTTTTTTACTTAATTATAGTTGGGTGACTTTTGATTCTGTCCGGTGAAGCCAAAACACCGGCCACCTGATACATGGCCACCTGAAACTTGGGCACTGACGCTCAGTATCCGGGATGCCGCGGAATCGAAAAAGTTTTCCGTCACGCGGCGAACCACAAATCATATGCAGGATGTTTACTCAGAGTTTCGTAATTGGCAGCCGTGCAGCTCCACGTGGCGCACGCCGCTATAAGCAGACGGGCGCGATCAGAGTGTAGCGAGTTTTGCCTCCGCCTGCAGGCAAACGTGCAGCCGCCATCACACCACAGCGGCGACGGACCTCTGCTGTGGGGGAACTCGGGGTGCGTCGGAGGCGCAGCGAGTGAACAGGTGCAGCCACATAGGCCGGGAAGGCTTCTGGCGTTGACAGTGTGCTACAGTTTTACTCCCCTCGCAGCGTTTTTCATATATCCGAGATCGACTGCATTCAATCGATCTGTTGAATATCGACTGCTTAAGATGTAAACTGATATTGCCCAGGACGAACTGTCTGTCAATTCCCAGGATTGCATTTGTTAGTATCGGCGCTGCTGTTATTGGGACTGTGCAGTGAAAGAAGCTATTAAAATCCGGCTATCTTACGTATAGAGAGATAACGGATATCCTTTTAAGTAAGTGTTGGAACCCTGTTTTGACTGACATAAAAAAAATAAACCACCACCTTTCACGTTTTACATTCCCGCCTAAGCCTTTTCGTCGCTGAGGTACTTACCTACAGCTTTTCTGTTATATGCAATCCTAAATTCCATATTCCGTAGACATCAGCCAGTTATACAGGGTGTTACTAAAAGGTACGGCCAAACTTTCAGGAAACATTCCTCACACACAAATAAAGAAAAGATGTTATGTGGACATGTGTCCGGAAACGCTTAATTTCCATGTTAGAGCTCATTTTAGTTTCGTTCTTCCACCTACGCTCAATGGAGCACGTTATCATGATTTCATACGGGATACTCTACCTGTGCTGCTAGAACATGTGCCTTTACAAGTACGACACAACATGTGGTTCATGCACAATGGAGCTCCTGCACATTTCAGTCGAAGTGTTCGTACCCTTCTCAACAACAGATTCGGTGACCGATGGATTGGTAGAGGCGGACCAATTCCATGGCCTCCACGCTCTCCTGACCTCAACCCTCTTGACTTTCATTTATGCGGGCATTTGAAAGCTCTTGTCTACGCAACCCCGGTACCAACTGTAGAGACTCTTACGGCTGTGATACGATACGCCATTCTCCAGGGCTGCATCAGCGCATCAGGGATTCCATGCGACGGAGGGTGGATGCATGTATCCTCGTTAACGGAGGACAT
Organism: Schistocerca cancellata; assembly: GCF_023864275.1. NCBI lineage: Eukaryota > Metazoa > Arthropoda > Insecta > Orthoptera > Acrididae > Schistocerca > Schistocerca cancellata. The sequence continues at coordinate 174,724,995 of NC_064632.1, forward strand.
TTGAACATTTCCCGTTACAAAGTGTTTGAAGTCACGCTGGTACGTTCTGTTGCTGTGTGTTTCCATCCATGATTAATGTGATTTGAAGAGAAATAATAAAATGAGAAAATAAGCTCTAACATGGAAAGTAAGCGTTTCCGGACACATGTCCACATAACATATTTTCTTTCTTTGTGTGTGAGGAATGTTTCCTGAAAGTCTGGCCGTACCTTTTTGTAACACCCTGTATATTGAGGTGACAAAAGCCATGGAAAACCTCCGAATACCGTGTCGGACCTCGCTTCAGCTGTGCAGTGCAGCAACACGCAAGGCATGGACTCAACAAGGCGACAGGCCACTGCAAAAGTTTTGAGCCACGCTGCGTCTATAGCCGTACATAGCAGCGAAAGTGCTGCCGGCGCATGATTTTGTGCACAAAATTACCTCTCGATTATGCCCCATAAATGTTCTATGGGATTCTTGTCGGGCAAAATCATTCGCTCGAACTATCCACAAAGTTCTTCAAACCATTCGTGAACGTTTGCGGTCTCGTGACAATTTCATCGTCGTTTGGGAACATGAAGTCTATGAATGCCTGCAAGTGGTCTCCAAATAGCCGGACATAATAATTTCCAGTTAATGATCGGTTCAGTTGCACCAGAGGATCCAGCCCAGTCCATGTAAATACAGTCCACACCGTGGTATCGATAGCTATGATGCCACGGCGTAGGTTGGCACTACGACACCGACACCGACGACTGCGCCCTCTAGCAGGCGCTGTCCAGATCTACGAGCTCCGCTCCAGATGTTGCCCATTTAATCAAGAGCAGACGGCCGGTACACTTCGCGTCAGCTTTGCACCTACGTACTAAGTTATGTATGTCTCTGTAAATATTCATGCAACAGTAAACCACTTTACTCACTCGCAGTACCAACATGTATTACTTTTTCCTGCTCCCCACTCACTTCCTTCATTCGGCCAACCTTTCAGCTTTCAGGAGCAGACCCACGCGCCGCCTTCCAGGCGGGATACAAAACACACCATTTTGGAGCCATCACCAGCTTGAACAGCGCCTTGTTCACAACTTGGGCCCATAGCTTCGCGGGGTCTGCGCCACACTCGAACCCGACAGTCAGCTCTTACCAAATGAAATCGGGACTCATGTGACCAGTCCATGGTTAGTCGCACGTCCCAAATTGATTTCTGCTGTTATTTCGCGCAGTGCTGCTCGTCTCTTAGCACTGACATCTGTACGCAAACGCCGCTGCTCTCGGTCGTTAAGTGAAGTCCGTCGGCAATTGCTTTGGTTTCTTCGGCACATTCTTGACACTGTGGATCTCGGAATATTGAATTCCGTAACGGTTTCCGAAATGGAATGCCCCATGTGTCTAGCTCCAACAACCATTCTGAGCTCAAATTCTGTTAATTCCCCTTTGTGCGGCCATAATCATTCTATGGGGTCTGCGCTAGTGACTAAAGATGTGGAATGCGTGAACTTATGGTGGACCACCTGTATCCCTTCATGCTTCAAGTATTCCTCGACGGCTTTCCACCTTCTAGGAGGATAACTGCTCATGTCACAGGGCCAAAAACACAGTACAGTGGTTTGAGGAGCATAATAGTGAACTCACTTTGATGTTGTGATTTCAACAAGATAGAACACATCTGAGAATGTAGGATTACGACTCCTCTGAATAGATGAGATGTTTATGTACACTCTAAGACAAAAAAAAAGGAAAACGACGCATCATGAAGGGCTTATCCGAATCGGATGGAAATCGGTAGATGTGACGCACATGTACAAAGAAACAAAAGGTTACAGTTTCAGAAAAAATGATATTTTATTCAAGAGAAAAACCTTCACAAATTGAGCTAATCAACTACGTGTTGGCTCAGCTCTGGCCCTTTTGCAAGGAGTTATTGGGCTTTGCATTGACTGATAGACTAGTTATGTGCTCTCTTGAGGGATATCGTACCAAATTCTCCAACGGAAAGAGGTTCCTACTCAATGGTCTGAAGATGACCACAGTAGTGGTCGAAACCGGTCATCTTGTTAAATAAATCGTGATCAAGACTGTTTTCAATAGTAATAAATTCTGTTCAGTTTGCACTTTAGATCGTCAAAACCTCGAGCTTGGGCGCCACATAGTGCTCCACCCATTCTTAATTGGGGAGATATCCGGCGGCGTCGCTGGCCCAGGGAGGGTTTGGCAAGCAGCCACAAAAGCAGTAGAGACTCCTGGCCTTATCTGGCTCAAATGTAAGCGCAGGATGGCTTGCCATGAAGGGCAACAAAACGGGGCGTAGAATATCGTTGTGCTGGAAGGATGCTGCGGGTGAAAATCAAAGGGTCTCGAATGAAAAATAGCCCAGAGTTGCACTAATAATGTTTATTCTAAACCTTGACCATGGTTTCTGCTATAATAATATAGCCTTCTTCAGAAGTCATAAGCTTTTAAAAATGAAAAACGTCTTAGCTCAGCGGCTGCGTCAGATGGCTCAAATGGCTCTGAGCACTATGGGATTTAACATCTATGGTCATCAGTCCCCTAGAACTTAGAACTACTTAAACCTAACTAACCTAAGGACATCACACAACACCCAGTCATCACAAGGCTGCGTCAGGATCAATAAAATAAAATAACTTCAACACACATAAGCCTGTTTCGATCATACGTAAAACTACATATGGCACCGTATGTCCTCCGCCACTACATCTACAGATAGCACCGTATATACTTTTACTTAGTATCGAAACAGGCTTATGTCTGTTGAAGTTATTTTATTTTATTCATCTTCACGCAGCCGCTGGGCTAAGACGTTTCCATTTTTAAAAGCTTATGACTTCTGAAGCTGGCTATATTATTATAGCAGAAACCATGGTCAAGGTTTAGTGCTGTTTTTCATTCGAGACAATTTCGTAACGGTTGGTGGTGTTGCTGCCATGATGAAAATAATAAAACCAAAGGGGCCTGCTATGAAAAGAAATGGCATCCCAGACCATCACTCCCAGATGTTGGGCCATATGGCGAGCGACAGTCTGGTTGGTATCCAATTGCTGTCCGGGGCGACTCCAGACACGTCTTCACTGGTCATTGGGGCTCATTTTGAAGCGGGACTCACTGAGAACTCTACTCCAGTCAACGAGATTCCAGGCCGGATACGTGTCTGGAGAGGCCCTGAACAGTGGTGGGACACCATCCTGACTGTCGCCGGCCATACAGTCTAGCAGCCAGGAGTGATGGTCTGGGGTGCCATTCCTTTTCATACATGGCGGTCATCCGCGACACCACTACAGCACGGCGGCGCGTCGACGACATTCTGTGCCCCGTTTCGTTGGACTTCATGACAGACCACTCTGGGCTTACATTTCAGCAAGAAAATGCCCTAATCCACACGGTGAGACTTTCTTCTGTTTGTGTTCGTGCTTGCCAAACCCTACTTTTTCCAGTGAGATCGCTGGGCGCTCTCCTCAATTGAGAACGTTTGGAGCATCGTGGGCAGGGCCGTCCAACCATCTCGGGATTCTGACGATCTATCGCGCCAGTTGGATATAATTTGGCACGATATCCTTCAGGAGGACATCTAACAACTCTGTCAATGGCAGGCCGAGTAATTGCTTGCCTAAGAGCCACGGATGGACGAGCTTGTTATTGACATATCTGTACATCACATATATTGATTTCCATCCTATTCGGATAATTCCTTCGTGGTGCGTCGTTTTTTTTTTTTTTTTTTTCTTTTTTCTTTTGAGACATATACAGGGTGTTTCAAAAATGACCGGTATATTTGAAACGGTAATAAAAACTAAACGAGCAGCGATAGAAATACACCGTTTGTTGCAATATGCTTGGGACAACAGTACATTTTCAGGCAGACAAACTTTCGAAATTACAGTAGTTACAATTTTCAACAACAGATGATGCTGCGGTCTGGGAAACTCTATAGTACGATATTTTCCACATATCCACCATGCGTAGCAATAATATGGCGTAGTCTCTGAATGAAATTACCCGAAACCTTTGACAACGTGTCTGGCGGAATGGCTTCACATGCAGATGAGATGTACTGCTTCAGCTGTTCAATTGTTTCTGGATTCTGGCGGTACACCTGGTCTGAGTCGAAACAAGGCCCCGGGAGTAGACAACATTCCATTTGAACTACTGATGGCCTCGGGAGAGCCAGTCATGACAAAACTCTACCATCTGGTGAGCACGATGTATGAGACAGGCGAAATACCCTCAGACTTCAAGAAGAATATAATAATTCCAATCCCAAAGAAAGCAGGTGTTGACAGATGTGAAAATTACCGAACTATCAGTTTAATAAGTCACAGCTGCAAAATACTAACGCGAATTCTTTACAGACGAATGGAAAAACTAGTAGAAGCCGACCTCGGGGAAGATCAGTTTGGATTCCGTGGAAATGTTGGAACACGTGAGGCAATACTGACCTTACGACTTATCTTGGAAGAAAGATTAAGAAAAGGCAAACCTACGTTTCTAGCATTTGTAGACTTAGAGAAAGCTTTTGACAATGTTAACTGGAATACTCTCTTTCAAATTCTGAAGGTGGCAGGGGTAAAATATAGGAAGCGAAAGGCTATTTACAGTTTGTACAGAAACCAAATGGCAGTTATAAGAGTCGAGGGGCATGAAAGGGAAGCAGTGGTTGGGAAAGGAGTAAGACAGGGTTGTAGCCTCTCCCCGATGTTATTCAATCTGTATATTGAGCAAGCAGTAAAGGAAACAAAAGAAAAATTCGGAGTAGGTATTAAAATTCATGGAGAAGAAGTAAAAACTTTGAGGTTCGCCGATGACATTGTAATTCTGTCAGAGACAGCAAAGGACTTGGAAGAGCAGTTGAACGGAATGGTCAGTGTCTTGAAAGGAGGATATAAGATGAACATCAACAAAAGCAAAACGAGGATAATGGAATGTAGTCAAATTAAGTCGGGTGATGCTGAGGGAATTAGATTAGGAAATGAGACACTTAAAGTAGTAAAGGAGTTTTGCTATTTAGGGAGTAAAATAACCGATGATGGTCGAAGTAGAGAGGATATAAAATGTAGACTGGCAATGGCAAGGAAAGCGTTTCTCAAGAAGAGGAATTTGTTAACATCGAGTATAGATTTAAGTGTCAGGAAGTCGTTTCTGAAAGTATTTGTATGGAGTGTAGCCATGTATGGAAGTGAAACATGGACGATAACTAGTTTGGACAAGAAGAGAATAGAAGCTTTCGAAATGTGGTGCTACAGAAGAATGCTGAAGATAAGGTGGGTAGATCTCGTAACTAATGAGGAGGTATTGAATAGGATTGGGGAGAAGAGAAGTTTGTGGCACAACTTGACTAGAAGAAGGGATCGGTTGGTAGGACATGTTTTGAGGCATCAAGGGATCACAAATTTAGCATTGGAGGGCAGTGTGGAGGGTAAAAATCGTAGAGGGAGACCAAGAGATGAATACACTAAGCAGATTCAGAAGGATGTAGGTTGCAGTAGATACTGGGAGATGAAGAAGCTTGCACAGGATAGAGTAGCATGGAGAGCTGCATCAAACCAGTCTCAGGACTGAAGACCACAACAACAACACCTGGTCTTTCAAGTGTCCCCACAGAAAGAAGTCACAGGGGTTCATGTCTGGCGAATAGGGAGGCCAATCCACGCCGCCTCCTGTATGTTTCGGATAGCCCAAAGCAATCACACGATCATCGAAATATTCATTCAGGAAATTAAAGACGTCGGCCGTGCGATGTGGCCGGGCACCATCTTGCATAAACCACGAGGTGTTCACAGTGTCGTCTAAGGCAGTTTGTACCGCCACAAATTCACGAAGAATGTCCAGATAGCGTGATGCAGTAATCGTTTCGGATCTGAAAAATGGGCCAATGATTCCTTTGGAAGAAATGGCGGCCCAGACCAGTACTTTTTGAGGATGCAGGGACGATGAGACTGCAACATGGGGCTTTTCGGTTCCCCATATGCGCCAGTTCTGTTTATTGACGAAGCCGTCCAGGTAAAAATAAGCTTCGTCAGTAAACCAAATGCTGCCCACATGCATATCGCCGTCATCAATCCTGTGCACTATATCGTTAGCGAATGTCTCTCGTGCAGCAATGGTAGCGGCGCTGAGGGGTTGCCGCGTTTGAATTTTGTATGGATAGAGGTGTAAACTCTGGCGCATGAGACGATACGTGGACGTTGGCGTCATTTGGACCGCAGCTGCAACACGGCGAACGGAAACCCGAGGCCGCTGTTGGATCACCTGCTGCACTAGCTGCGCGTTGCCCTCTGTGGTTGCCATACGCGGTCGCCCTACCTTTCCAGCACGTTCATCCGTCACGTTCCCAGTCCGTTGAAATTTTTCAAACAGATCCTTTATTGTACCGCTTTTCGGTCCTTTAGTTACATTAAACCTCCGTTGAAAACTTCGTCTTGTTGCAACAACACTGTGTTCTAGGCGGTGGAATTCCAACACCAGAAAAATCCTCTGTTCTAAGGAATAAACCATGTTGTCTACAGCACACTTGCACGTTGTGAACAGCACACGCTTACAGCAGAAAGACGACGTACAGAATGGCGCACCCACAGACTGCGTTGTCTTCTATATCTTTCACATCACTTGCAGCGCCATCTGTTGTTGAAAATTGTAACTACTGTAATTTCGAAAGTTTGTCCGCCTGAAAATATACTGTTGTCCCAAGCATATTGCAACAAACGGTGTATTTCTATCGCTGCTCGTTTAGTTTTTATTGCCGTTTCAAATATACCGGTCATTTTTGAAACACCCTGTACATGTCATTGTAACGAGTTATTTGAATGAAAGTGTAAGTGTAATAACCAAGATTAGTAAAATTCGTTTGCTGTAATTACTCTACCTGATAAAACTTTGCATTTCAGTGACTATGTAATCTTTTAACCCCCTTTCCTCCAAATCTGACACAAATTTTAACACCATATTAAGACGCAGCTTAAATGTAATGGTTCGAAACAGCCGAATCGTCAGGTCTCTATATGACAGCACAATACTAACTCCATGCTTCAGCTTGCCACACAGTCTATAATATGCTTGGTACCACTACAATTTGTGGCTTTCGTGTTACGGTGGGTTTTGAGGGGAAGTAAAATTTGGTGAACAGTGCCAAATTGTCAGTTACATCCCTCATATGAAACGACGGAGTTTGAGGTGGAGTTCCACAGTCTGTCTGACTTACCGGTTCTCAAAACTTGCGCGACAGAATCGTTTATGAATACAATCACAACACTCTCGTATGGGGTAAACCAACAACTGATTGTATCATTATAGTCAGGTTCAAGTCAAATGTCGTGTGCGGCGCTACCTCACAGCGAGCAAGGAGGAGAGCGATCGTGGGCAGAAGCGACGCCTTGTTACTGCAGTCGTTAGAGGTTTTTTTTCTGTTTATTCGGTTTCGGGTTGTGCCCATTCAGCTATCACAGTTATGGGAAGCCGATACGATAGAGTATTGGAGAAGATTTTCATGACAGTTAAGACGATAAGAAAGTAAGGACAATAAAACATCCAGTCCCCATGCGGAAAATGTCTCCGACGCGCCCAGGAATCGAACCCGGATCCCCTCGGTTAGCAACCTACCGCGCTGACCGCACAGCTACCGAGGCGGACGTCGTTGGTTATTGGCGTGAACTCGGCGACGGCAAAATGTGGCAGCATTCTGGACGGAATGCGAATTATGTAGCCAGGAAAGCGGTGCCGAGGGTCCTACGATTCAACGAACTACTCCAAATAGGAAGAACAACATGATCACAATTCTATTGGCGGTAGGGATCAACGTGCGCTATTATCTCTATATACGGTATAAAACAAAATGTCCTGACTGAATCAGTGACTCATCATCGTCCAGCCCAAACCGCTAAGGATACAAACTTGAAATTTGGCGAGGATGTTCATCTTATACTATGGGCATCGTTTCAGAAGGAATTTCACCCTAAGGAGGTGAAATAGAGGCTGAAATATTTTTTGAAAATATGTCGCTATTAAAGCAATTTTTAAGTCAGAACTACCTAAATTGGTACTTGATTCTCGGTCAGAAACAAAAAAAAAAAAAACGATGTGTTATAGCGTTTTTGGGAATTCAACCCATAAACGGGTGAAACAGCAGGTGAAAGTCTTTTTTTAATAAATCATTATTAAAGAACGTTTTATTTTTCAGAGCTACATCTATGGAAATTGGTGTTTCACATCCCGATTACAAATTTTAAAAATACGTGTTTGAATGTTATTGGGATTTCAACCCCCAACGAGGTGAAAGAGTGATGAAAACTTTCATAAAAATGTTTTATTAAAATATTTTAAAAGAAAATCTATGAGAGCTGATATCTAACTTCTCGATTGAAAATAAAGAAATATGTGTAGTGGGATAAAAGTTTGTATGGAAATACCACAACAAGCACGCAAAAGGCAAGTTATTAAAAGTCAGACTCCAGCTACCAAAACCTCTTTTTGGCCAGAAGTACATTCGCAAAAGAACATGCTTCTATGGCCTTCATTACCGTGAAAAGTTTAGAACGTGGTGCAATTTGTGAACTAAATCAAAGAAAACTAGTTATCACGACAGTTAACACGACAAATGGGCTTTGTCACAACTCCATAGGAAAAGAAACGAGTCTTCATTTTGCAATAAGCCTAGTATATGTTAATACAATTATTTTGTTGTAGTTACTGCACAAACGTGTGATAAGCAGTGGTCGCTAAGTTAGTTAATTCATGAAGAGATGTTGCCTCTGCGAAAGCTGTACAGCTGTTCTTCGGCATAACTATATCCCTGGGATAAAAAAAAGGTACTCTCCAGAAAGCTGTTCTACCTATATCTATATTTCAGTTCTAATAATTAGACGAGAAGTCGTGTGGGAACGACTAATTACTTGCGAAGAGGACGCACTAGATTAGACTAGATGAAGGCATCGGTTATCTGCACGAGACGTGGTATTGCATACACTACGCTGATAATAAAAGATGCCAAAGTCACAGGGTGGAACAGAAGTGCTGATCAGCCTTTTATTGTTGCATCGTGTTTTAGAGTACATGCGATCTCTGTTTCTCAGTGTGAAATTTCTAATGGAACGGCGAAGTCTGCGAGAGATAAGACGTTAACGAATGCGCGCGGACTAAGCGGGACGTGTTTGGTTTCCTCTCGGCTACCAGGCGCCTGCCCCCACTCGTGGCTGAGCAAGAGGCTGCACGTCGTATATCTCTGTGCAAATACGGCAGGTATTTTTACCTACGGAGGCACACGCAACAAGAGGAGGAAAATGTATGGCTCTACCAGACGTCTGACAGAAGAGCGACAGCCACCACACATGATTTGCACTGTGTGTACCAATATGAGGAAGAACCGACCGCCGTCTAATCGGATTCGGATGACACTCACTCTGCTGTTGCAGAACAAGTAGTGGCTCCAATGCGTACGGCACACGGGGACTGTCAACATTATTCCACAGCTGTTGTACAACGTTGGTAGTGTGCTTGTACATCTCAGTGTACTCTGAAAACCACTATGAAGTGCGTGGCAACGGTATTTCTCATTGTCCAACGTATCTGCCTTCCTTCTCGTTCCATTGGGGCACGGAAAGCGGGAATAACTACTGCTTAAACGTGTCTGTGCGAAATGTAGTTAGTCTGATGTTATCTTCAAGACCGATAAGGCAGCGATACTTAGCGGTTTACAGTGTAATCCTAGATTCCTCATTTAACGCTCGTTCTTGAAGCTTCGTAAGTAGGCTTTTGCGGGATGATGGGACTCTTCAAACGTCTGCCAGTCCAGGATTTTCACCTCTTGAGTGATGCCCTCCCGTTGATAAAATCTGTCACAATTCCTGCTACCCTTCTTCCTATTTCGTTAACAGTAAATTAACGAATAAATCAGCAGCATCTGTTCATTTATGTCTCGCCGACTGTTGGAGGTAACCCTGCTACACATAGTACATATTTGTCACAAACTTACGTTTGTTGTAATATAACGATTAGAGTGGCAAACAGCTTGATAGAACGCTCGTGGTTTTCTGGCAGTCGCCCCACTCAAATGGTTTCCTTTTCATCGCTTTTCGATGTAAAAGCTCGCGTTATAAAAAGGTAGCAACTGCAAAACTGACATGCTAAAAAAGCAAAATTGCTGCTGGTGTTTAGGAGTAAACCCACGGATTACAGTAGTGATTCCTACGTAGACGCCGTAGCGTAGTGACTGCTGAAACAGATATCTAGCACTGTATTCTGTGTTATGCAAAAAGAAGATGCATGCAATGAAATGTTAAGTCATGTTCGAGGACTTGGTAAAATGTGTTCCCAAACTAAAGGTGATCATATTATTCTACAGTTCAAGGCGCAAATACAACGTGATGGGGGGAGGGGGGGGGGGGGGGGGAAAGATCTATAAGGAATATTACCTGGAAACAGTTACACATCTCCCGGAAAAAGAGTTAAGGATTGAATTTGGCCTCAGAAACAGATAGTAACTGGAACAATAACCTTATAAGCGCCAGCCTGTTATGTTTGTTTCCATATATACTGACGTGTCAGTGCTGTGAGATTATACTATACTGGATGTTCCACAAGTTTTAGGGATTAAAACATTATAAAAGGTTCATATGGACATGTGTCCGACAATCCTTCGATGGGAAGGTATGAAAGGATGTATCATTCACGGCACGTCAATGGTACATTTACCAAACATATTTACATTTACAAAGAGTGATCGAAATGACCACTTCCGTGCATTCCCTGAGCCTTCATTCCCTTCTTTGCCGTACGTTGAGGAAAACTCCTGGTGTGTTCTGCATTTAGTGAGTTTCATTAGCATACGCTTCCTCAAAACATCGACATTGTGCAAAGACGTTGAATGCATCAAGGATTTTAAATGTCCTCAAAGGAGAAACTCCTTTGTATTCAAATCTGGCCCTCTGGCAAGCCATGCAGTTGATCCCCCTGGACCAGTTCAGTAGTTCGGAAACAGGTTATCGAGTTGCTGGTAAACTATCCGTGTAAAGTGCGCTATAGCACCGTCCTGCATAAACCACATTCGTTGGTCGAGATCTAGAGGTACATCACCAAGTAACTGAAGGAACTCATGTGTGACAAACTGCAGATACGTTTGACCAGTAAGACGTTCCAGAAAGAAGTTGGGGCCAGTGAGATGACCATAAGTGATTCCATCCCACACGCTGAGGCTGAACCTCGGTTGATGTCTGTCTTGCGGCTCTTCACATGGGTTTTTACGAGGTGCATTCAAGTTCTAAGGCCTCCGATTTTTTTTCTCCAGACTGGAAAGAGATAGAAACATGCGCATTGTTTTAAAATTAAGCCGCGTTCATTGTCAATACGTCCCAGAGATGGCAGCACCGTACGGCAGATGGAATTTTACTGCCAGCGGCGAGAATGAGAACTGTTTTAAATACTTAAAATTGCGACGTTTTCCTTACTTGAACAGCGTGCAGTCATTCGTTTTCTGAATTTGCGTGGTGTGAAACCAATTGAAATTCATCGACAGTTGAAGGAGACATGTGGTGATGGAGTTATGGATGTGTCGAAAGTGCGTTCGTGGGTGCGACAGTTTAATGAAGGCAGAACATCGTGTGACAACAAACCGAAACAACCTCGGGCTCGCACAAGCCGGTCTGACGACATGATCGAGAAAGTGGAGAGAATTGTTTTGGGGGATCGCCGAATGACTGTTGAACAGATCGTCTCCGGAGTTGGCATTTCTGTGGGTTCTGTGCACACAATCCTGTATGACGACCTGAAAATGCGAAAAGTGTCATCCAGGTGGGTGCCACGAATGCTGACGGACGACCACACGGCTGCCCGTGTGGCATGTTGCCAAGCAATGTTGACGCGCAACGACAGCATGAATGGGACTTTCTCTTCGTCGGTTGTGACAATGGATGAGACGTGGATGCCATTTTTCAATCCAGAAACAAAGCGCCAGTCAACTCAATGGAAGCACACACATTCACCGCCACCAAAAAAATTTCGGGTAACCGCCAGTGCTGATAAAATGATGGTGTCCACGTTCTGGGACAGCGAGGGCGTAATCCTTACCCATTGCGTTCCAAAGGGCACTACGGTAACAGGTGGATCCTACGAAAATGTTTTGAAGAACAAATTCCTTCCTGGACTGCAACAAAAACGTCCGCGAAGGGCTGCGCGTGTGCTGTTTCACCAGGCCAACGCACCCGCACATCGAGGTAACGTTACGCAACAGTTTCTTCGTGATAACAACTTTGAAGTGATTCCTCATGCTCCATACTTAACTGACCTGGCTCCTAGTGACTTTTGGCTTTTTCCAACAATGAAAGACACTCTCCGTGGCCGCACATTCACCAGCCGTGCTGCTATTGCCTCAGCGATTTTCCAGTGGTCAAAACAGACTCCTAAAGAAGCCTTCGCCGCTGCCATGGAATCATGGCGTCAGCGTTGTGAAAAATGTGTACGTCTGCAGGGCGATTACGTCGAGAAGTAACGCCAGTTTCATCGATTTCGGGTGAGTAGTTAATTAGAAAAAAAATCGGAGGCCTTAGAACTTGAATGCACTTCGTATAAGCCCAGACGTGATTGTTATGATGACGTGAAAAGTCAGCCTAATCAGTGAATAAGACACACGCTGTAACGCTGCCCTAACAGCCGTTGGCACACAGTTATTCTTGGTTGAAAGTCTGCATCATTTAACCCTTGCACCCCTTGAAGTTGATACGAATATGGAAGATTTTCATGCAGAATGTTCCAGACCCTCGTGCGATGACGTCCTCCCCTCTCGTAATCCTCCTTGTGCTAGTTGACGTAATTTCATCCACACTACGAACTCAGACATTTGTACATCTTGAGGTCTCCCACCATCTACAACTCTCTTCTCAAATAAGCCTGTCTCTCGCAAGCGTTGGTGAAGTCGTACAACGTTCCTGTACGAGGTAACTGCCTTCCAGGGTTACGTTAAGCATAAAGTTTACGCCCTGCGTCCGCATTCCCGTCTGCTAGGCCGTACATTTAGTGCATATCCGTAATTTCGTGTAATGAAAATCAGTCTAAAACAGAACAAATGACTATCAGACGAAACCGAATGAATGCCCTGACTAACTGTAAACAATAGAGTGAGGGAACATGCACATTTGAGGAAAATTACACAACAAGGAGTGACTTCGGGGAATTCCTTTCATAACTCTAGAAGGACGATTTTCGGATTCGTGTCCATAAAAGCTTTCTGTATGGTTTTGCTATTGATAATAAATCCTAAAGGTTCTGACACGTGCTTTTATACATCCTAAATGGTACGTTATCGATAATAATGCTGCTTAACGTATTCGACAGTATCGTTCATCTTACATGTGTATTTTTGTATTCGAATTTTCACTCAAGTAACTGGTTGCAACGACAGATACACACTCCTGGAAATGGAAAAAAGAACACATTGACACCGGTGTGTCAGACCCACCATACTTGCTCCGGACACTGCGAGAGGGCTGTACAAGCAATGATCACACGCACGGCACAGCGGACACACCAGGAACCGCGGTGTTGGCCGTCGAATGGCGCTAGCTGCGCAGCATTTGTGCACCGCCGCCGTCAGTGTCAGCCAGTTTGCCGTGGCATACAGAGCTCCATCGCAGTCTTTAACACTGGTAGCATGCCGCGACAGCGTGGACGTGAACCGTATGTGCAGTTGACGGACTTTGAGCGAGGGCGTATAGTGGGCATGCGGGAGGCCGGGTGGACGTACCGCCGAATTGCTCAACACGTGGGGCGTGAGGTCTCCACAGTACATCGATGTTGTCGCCAGTGGTCGGCGGAAGGTGCACGTGCCCGTCGACCTGGGACCGGACCGCAGCGACGCACGGATGCACGCCAAGACCGTAGGATCCTACGCAGTGCCGTAGGGGACCGCACCGCCACTTCCCAGCAAATTAGGGACACTGTTGCTCCTGGGGTATCGGCGAGGACCATTCGCAACCGTCTCCATGAAGCTGGGCTACGGTCCCGCACACCGTTAGGCCGTCTTCCGCTCACGCCCCAACATCGTGCAGCCCGCCTCCAGTGGTGTCGCGACAGGCGTGAATGGAGGGACGAATGGAGACGTGTCGTCTTCAGCGATGAGAGTCGCTTCTGCCTTGGTGCCAATGATGGTCGTATGCGTGTTTGGCGCCGTGCAGGTGAGCGCCACAATCAGGACTGCATACGACCGAGGCACACAGGGCCAACACCCGGCATCATGGTGTGGGGAGCGATCTCCTACACTGGCCGTACACCACTGGTGATCGTCGAGGGGACACTGAATAGTGCACGGTACATCCAAACCGTCATCGAACCCATCGTTCTACCATTCCTAGACCGGCAAGGGAACTTGCTGTTCCAACAGGACAATGCACGTCCGCATGTATCCCGTGCCACCCAACGTGCTCTAGAAGGTGTAAGTCAACTACCCTGGCCAGCAAGATCTCCGGATCTGTCCCCCATTGAGCATGTTTGGGACTGGATGAAGCGTCGTCTCACGCGGTCTGCACGTCCAGCACGAACGCTGGTCCAACTGAGGCGCCAGGTGGAAATGGCATGGCAAGCCGTTCCACAGGACTACATCCAGCATCTCTACGATCGTCTCCATGGGAGAAAAGCAGCCTGCATTGCTGCGAAAGGTGGATATACACTGTACTAGTGCCGACATTGTGCATGCTCTGTTGCCTGTGTCTATGTGCCTGTGGTTCTGTCAGTGTGATCATGTGATGTATCTGACCCCAGGAATGTGTCAATAAAGTTTCCCCTTCCTGGGACAACGAATTCACGGTGTTCTTATTTCAATTTCCAGGAGTGTATATCCCAAAAAATATATTTCTCTAAATCAACCAAAAAAAGAAATGATACAAAAAGTAAGAGCCAAGACGATGACGAAGATATGGCTCGTAATGTATTAATGTGTGCTGAATGCTTGATCTAGATAACAGTAACTACACTCTAAGACAAAAATACACAGCACTAAGGAATTATCCCAATGAGATGGAAATCGATAGCTGTGATGCACATGTACAGACATATAAATGATCAGAATTTCAGAAAAAGTGGACTACTTATTCACAGAATGAGCTTCACGTATTGAGCAAGTAACTAGCGCGTTGATCCACCTCTGGCCCTTATGCAAACAGTTATTCGGCTTAGCACTGTTTGATAGAGTTGTTGGATGCTCTCTTGAGGGATACCGTGCCAGATTCTGTCCGTTAGCGCATTAGATCACCAAAATACCGAGCTGGTTGGTGGGCGCTGCCCGTAATGTTCCGATGTTGGGAAGAGATGGGGCCACCTTCCTGGCCATGTTAGGGTTTGGCAAGCACGAAGAAAAGCTGCAGAAATAAGTAATGTTAAGCCGTCATACAACTGAAACTTCCTGGCAGATTAAAACTGGATGCCGGACCGAGACTCGAACTCGGGACTCTTGCCTTTCGCGGGCAAGTGCTCTACCATCTGAGCTACCCATGGACGACACACGACCCGTACTCACAGTTTTACTTCCGCCAGTACCTCGTCTCCAACCTTCCAAACTTCATAGAAGCAGTATCGAGGACATTCAGTCCAGTTGTCAATCGTGTAATAACTGCCACAACATGTTTCGGTACAACGTTACCACATTTTCAAGCGAGAAAAACAAGGAAACCAGGTAAAACAATCCCCTTATACTGACAGACATATGGGGCAATAATCACGCGGTTGACAAATGAGCTGGATATCCTCAGTAGAGTAAGCAGTAGAAACTCTCGGCGTTTGCGGGCGGGCATTATCTTGCTGAAATGTAATCCCAAGATGCGTTGCCATGAAGGGAAACAAAGCGGGGCGTTGGATATCGCCGGCGTAAAGTTTTACTGTAAAGTAGCCCCGGATGACAACCAAGGGTGCCTGCTATGAAATAAAATGGTACCCCAGACCATCACTCCTGCTTGTCGAGCCGTATGGAGGGTGACAGTCAGGTTAGTATCTCACCCTTGTCTGGGGCGTCTCCAGACACGTCTTGGGCCTGGAATCTCATTGAGTGTAGTATAATTGTCTTCAGTGGCGAGTTTCGCTTCTAACTGAGACCCGATAACCAGTTAAGACTTATCTGGAGACCCTTCGTGACAAGCCGTACTGGGCTTACATTTCAGCAAGATAATGCCCGTCCACACACTGCGAGAGTTTCTGCTGCTTGCCTTCGTGCTTGCCAAACCCTGCCTTGGCAATCAAGGTCGCCGTATCTCTCCCAAACTGAGAAAGTTTGAAGCAAGGGCCCTCCAACCAGCTAGGGATTTTGGCCAATTGAACAGGATTTGGCGCGATACCCCTGAAGGGGACAGCTAACGATTCAATCAACACCAAGCCAATAAGTGCTTTTAGAAGGGGCAGAGTTGGACCAACGCTTTGTTGACTAGTTAAATTTTTTTAGTTCTCTTTTTTGAATAAATCATCCAAGTTTTCTGAAGTTGTAATCAATTGTTTGTCTGTGCATGTGCATTACATCTGCCGATTACCATCCCATTCAGATAATTCCTTCGTGGTTGGTCTGCAATTTTTTTGTCTTGGAGTGCAAGTAAGTGAAGAGAAATACTGGATATTTCTCTGCGCCGTGCCCGGACTTCTGCAGAACCAATAGCGGGCTGAAGGAGAGGATGTGGGCCGGACGGACTGTATATGCGGCGGCGTGCTCTTCGGACTGTGATATGTGGCATTTCAGTTTTTGGCGAATACGAATTAGCAGCAGCCTTACAAATAAGTCTGAGGAAATCGGTGGACCACATGAGACTGGCTTCCAGCGGTGTGCAACTATGCGAGCCAGTCGTGTACGTTTTCAGATGACACTTACCCATCAGGTCGAGGGTTAGCACTTTGCTCGTGTTTTTATAATACATCGGGCGACTTCCTCAGTCCGCCAGCCACTTGTACGCCTTCCCATATGTATCACACACTACCATTTCATTTCCATACGAGTCGTAACTACTTGTACTATTCCAGCCTGTCTCCTGATTCATTAATTTCGCTATCTCCCCTGTTTATTCTAAACAGTCGCCTCTCCATTGCTCTCAGTTCCACAGGTCAAAACTGGGCGCACACGATAATTGTAAGGTTTTCTTTTTAGACACGCCGAAAGCTCAGTTTTAGAAATTGCGGGTCGCTTTTACTCACCATTCACTTCAAGTCGTTGTCTTCACCTGCATATAACGGCATTAACTGTTTATCTGACTTGGCTCGTACAATTCTAATTTCGATGTATTGATTGTATATAATATTGGTGGTTCTCACGCAAACTTCCAATCTTGACACGTTAAATTCCTCGATTACATATTGAGGCTATGCTGAATACAGAAAACTGCGCAAAACGAAGGTCACTCAATTATGTTCAGTTCAAATCGTTTCCTTTATTCGTTTTTTGGTTTAAGCATATGAAAACTTCAGCTGAAACTGCATCAGAGACTTTCTCAAAATGCATTAATCCTTCACAAAGTACTGAGTGAGTATGAAAAGAATATAATACGCAACCTCCTGCGGTGACACCATGAACGACATTTCCACTTTTACTTCGTTCTTATGGCCTTATGTTCGGTTTTAAAAATTGGCAAGTACAACAGATTTGTCACTGCTACTGATTTGTGGTTAATTTCAAATAAACTCGCTGCTCAAACGTTCCAGAAATACCAAAACATTCATCGCTTATTTAATAATATTATTATGATTGAAACTAATTTTACGTAATCGGGTGCTAATCACAACATTTGTTTAATTTACACCACAGACAGACAGCTGTCAATACGTTTAACGAATTGGCTGGGGAGAAATTCATCTAATGAATTATGTAACTGGTTCTCTTTCTACTTTTTACTTCGTGTCGTGGCAATTAATGAAACAGTGACAGGCAGAGCATCTGCGTTAATTTGTAGGCAGTAACAGATACACGTTAAATTGACGTGGTAAATCTGTTAGGTATATTGTGTACGGGAAAAGGCAATGTCAATGGATGTACGAATTAAGTAAATACCAATGAAATATTTTTGGTAAGAAATAATTTCCGGACACGGATTCCTTATTAAAGCTGTATCTACTAAGTCCTCTCTAGAAACCATACACCTATGTAAGATGAATTGTGGAACACTCTGTAAATACACATAACCTGCTGATATAGCATAACACACAGCGCGCTAGCTTGGAGGCAGAAATCTGGGCCAGACCGGCATCGAATTGGCGCGACATATGAAACACCGTAGTCCGGTGCACTGGGCAGACAGAGTACGATTTTTAAGATGGTTTTCCACGCTCGTTTAGACAAATGCTGGCCTCATAGATGGCTTCCCTCCCACAGGTTGCCTTGACGATTTTGGCGCCAGGAAAGGCATCTGAACACGAAGTTAAATACAGTAATAAAAAATGTGCCAAGTCCGTAAAAGCGGAGCGCGTACTAGACGGAAAAGAAAAGAAGTGATCAATTATCTTCCTTTAAAAAAGAAAAGAGACAAAATCGGGCTACTGTACGGGCTACTGTAAGTGAAATATCTTAAAAAGAAGTGGCAGATAATGTAGACAGCCCAGTTTAATTAGATGTTTATTTGTTTGTTTACTGTTCACATAACAATAATTTTTCAGACAGTGTCATAGATTTTAGTTCACATATACAAAAGTTTAGTTAACATACATAAGCACATATATTGATATAAATAGTGAAGGTCAGAAATTATCGAGGGTTTTTTTTTCAGCAAAAACAAGCTTATACTGTAGATACTGTTTTAGAGCGAGACTTCACAACATTGATATAGTGTGTGAAGATTAGAAATTATCATTTTTGTGTTGCAAAAACAAACTTATGCTATGCACATTGTTTTACAAAGGGGAAATTGTAACTTGAAATCTTCACCTGAATAACAGCTTTTCTCTATTAATAAATGTGTAAGTTTATTCTTTAAAGTGTTTAAATAAGGTCAGATGAAGTCTTGTTATAAAAGATGGTTTCTATTGTATGTGGACTGTGGTCTGGAGCTTTTTTTTTAGTTCCAGTTCTTTGAAAGTTTTCCCATTCCTGCGTATTGTACCTATGTACATTTCTGTTTGTTACGTTATATTCTGTATTTTATTTCACAAACATCATTGCCTGCAGGATGTACATAGAGTAGATGGTTAGCATTTTATATTTTCTGAAGGTTTCTCTACAAGGCTCTCTCCTGTTTACCTTAGCTACCACTGTTACTGCCTTTTTTGTAGACCGAATATTCTGTCTGTATAGACAGCTGGCGCCCCACCCCATATCTCAGTACCACACTGATAATGTGGATTTATCACTGAGAAACAGATTTGCCTCAAGCTATCATGGTCCAGGAAGACTGAGACCCTTTTCAGTAAATACACATTTGTACTGTTTTTCTTACACATATAGTCAATATGTTCTTTCCACGGCAGGTGTTCGTCAACAATTATACCAAAAAATTTGTGTTTGTGTAGATAAGTGCCAGTGGAGGCGTAAATAGACTTCTATTGATGTTCTGATTATAGCTAAGCATAAACTGCATTGTCACTATCTTCTCTTTATTTACGAGTAGCTTACTTTGCGGTGCGATAACTTGACAGAAAATTATGATTGATTTCATTACTGTTTGTAGTAGTTTGCATATCATGGCTAGAGATGACAAAAGGTGTGTCATCAGCATAGTTTGCAACCTTACAGTTTTGGGGTTCAATTTAATCGTTACGTACACAAGAAACAGTAAAGGTGCCAGTATTCTTCCTTGGGGCACACCACACTGAAGTATCTTGTGGGTTGCATTGGTTGTTATTAACTCCGGTAGGTAAGTAGTTGTAAGGTTACCCCTCTCATCCCATATGCGTCTAACTTACGCAGAGAATTGTATGACTCACGGTATCAAAAGAGTCACTCATATACAGGAAGGTGCATTTAGCTTGTCTCTTTCATCTAACGTTTTTAATATTTCATGTATAAAAGTTGCTAATGCTGTCACAGTAGATAGTCCTTTTCTAAAACCATGTTTTAGATTGTTAAATAGATTACCTTTGATGAAATATGCCTCAAATTGATTTAATGTTACTTTTTCTAATAATTTCCCAAGCTCTGGGGTTAATCATATTGCCTATAGTTTTTCATGTCAGTTTTTATTCCCTTCTTATACACCGACAGGATTTCAGTGATTTTCAAAAGATGCGGGAATTCTCCATGGCAGAGGGAGATATTCATTAGATGTGTCAGAGGCTTCACTAATTGTCCTCCGTATTCCGTTAGCAGCTTAGGTGATATGTCATCCAAGCCACAAAGATATTTTAGCTTGAAATTTTGAAATGATAGCTAGGAGGTCCCTATCAGTAATGCCATACATGAAAAAAGATTGGCTAGTTTTTGTAACATTTAAATTGGGTGCCCAGTCATGTGTTTCATTTGTGCCAGTTGTATTAAACGTCTGCATGAATTTCTGATACAGTTTTTTTGGGTCATTTATTATATCGTCATTTTCTTTTATGTTATGGTAGTTTGTTCATGAGATGTTTCCCACATTCTTTATACATAATCTGCAGGCTGCTTTACTAACTCAGATTTAGTTGCTTATTTGATAGGCATATTTATGAGCTTTAAAGTGAGTTCAGGAATCTCTGTATTTTTTTCTGAGCAGTTTGTATTTTGTTAAACAATATTGTAATTTAGTGCCTCTAAAAAGTATGTAACAGTCTTCCATGCTCTCTCTCAGTTCAATCCTTTCTGGAGGAAATTCTCAGCTCTGCGATTAATAATTTTACTTGTTTTTCTAAAGGGCATGTTTTACTTAAAGTTTTATTGAATAGTTTATACAAATTTTCCCATTTATCAATCATATTTGTTGCATTGTAAATTGGCTCCCATTTTTCCTTGCACAATCCCCTCGTAAGTAACCATAATTACATTTTCTTTTATACATAAACGTATCACTTATAGTTATATCTACATTCCCTACATCAGTTTATATAGTAAAGACTCTGTGGCCAGATATGCCGTTTTCTACAGTGGTTATGTTTATGTTCTCCTTTGCTATGTTTGTGAGGTTGTGGTCAATGTCTGTCTGTCTTTCTACAGTAATTCTTGTAGGTTCTAAGTTTATGTGATAATAGTTATAATACTGAAGTTGGTCAACATACCGCAAATAATTATTGCTATTTTTTAAAGAGTCTGTGTTGATGTGTCCAACAAACAGCACATGTTTTTTTAATGCTGATGCCTTCTCCAGCAGGTCCTCCAGGCAATTGAAAAACTCTTCAGTACCGCACCCTGGTGACCTTTACAGAGCTTCCATAATCAGGCTGTTGTTCCCTAGTTTTAAAATTATTGCTGTAAACTCAAGTACTCTTTCTTTATTCAGATCATCAATCCATTTGACTTTTTCACATAGAATGTGAATGTCTGCTATAAACGCCTACCCCTCCGCATGTATGTGTCCTTCTACAGTACAAGTCTGTGAGCTCGTAATTTCTTAAGCTGTGTGCGTTTAAAAGACAATGGACGAACGAAAGAATTCAGGTCAGAGATCAGGACGTACCGCTTGGTTATAATTAAAGCTGCACCTATTCGCGGAGGTCTAGTGTGAGCTGTAATTAGTGTGTCGTATGGCAGCGGACCTTGATAGATATGCTGACGCGTTAATGCGGAACCGATTTACGCAAGAAACAAATTACTTCTAATTTTGGCCATCAGCTGCAAAAGTAGCTCAGTGCAGCGTTTCGTCAACGTCTCCGGTGTTCATGTTGAACAAATTGTGTAAGGGGCGGTTAATAATAAAAACAATCTTATAACATTCCCACTTTGTAAGTTAATGCTCACGTCCTGTTCCTATTCCATTACATAAGGAAAAATTTATATACGTCTATTTGCACTGATAGCGTCAGGTTTGCGCCTGGTGGCCACAACTGGAACTAATTGTTTTTCTACCTTAAATCGGTTCCGTATTAACGCTTTAGAATATCTGCCACGTTTCGCTGCCATACGCTGATTACAGCACACAAAGGGTCGCTGTAAGGATCAGATGACCCCCTTCTGGACTACTCGCTTCATTTCGCTATTCACTGTCTCCCCCTGCAACCTGAAACTTGCTCAGCCGGACAACTGCAGAGTCTAGCGTGCCAGCTGAAACCCAGCTCAGCGCTGTGTCATACAAACACACACACACACACACACACACACACACACACACACACACACACTGACTACCGGAAGTGTCAGCTGAAGCATATCGCTTGCCAATGAAACTCCCATGAGAACGCAGGACAGCAGCATTTTCGACTTTGCGCATCCCCACACGATCATCAAGACACACACACACCCTCACTATTCATTATTCGAATGTGTTTTAAATTAACTATTATTTTTCAGGTTAAACTACACCTACACCTTACTGAAATAACTGATGTCCACAGGATCAGACATAGCACTATACTGTATGCAAATGGTTAATATATAAAGTTTGAAACCCATCAGAATAAAAATTTTAATTATTTCTAACACACGTTTCCTGGTCAATATTTGATTTCAGATTCAATTCACATGATCAAATTCCCCCGTTTGATACCCGTCACAGCCGAGTGGTACAGTGTGGAGAATGTCTTGAAAACAAGTTATAAGGTGGACATCATCAAAATATAAACAAGAGTAGTAAATAACATAGTACAATTGGTAGACAGTTTTACTGTTTTGGCACGAAAATAGGTGACAATGGCCTAAGTAAAGAGAATAAAAATGGATAACGGAAATTTAAGTGGTAGGAAGATTTTCCGAAAATATTTGTGTGTGGAGTCTAGACTTATGTGGGAGTGAAACAGTTCAGACGAACGATTTTGCAAAGTGATGCTGGAAAAGAATTCTGATTATTACAATGGTGTATCGGATGGGTGAAGAAGGGGGACTTAATTAAATCGGGAAGCAAAAGATTTATGGCGCAACTTGACTAAACTAGAAGAACTGTTAGATTGGTAGACATCAAATGGTTCTGAGTACTATGGGACTTAACTTCTGAGGTCATCAGTCCCCTAGGACTTAGAACTACTTAAACCTAACTAACCTAAAGACATCACACACATCCATGCCCGAGGCAGGATTCGAACCTGCGACCGTAGCGGTCGCGCGGTTCCAGACTGTATCGCCTAGAACCGCTCGGTCACTAAACATCAAATAATCGCAAATTTGGTAATGCAGAAATGTGGTTGGTGGGGGAGGGGGGACAAATTGTTCAGGGCTTTGCTACAGCAAGCGAGTTGTAATGGCTGTAGGTGGCAGAAGTTAGGTTGCGATGAAGAGAGCCGCCCGATGTGGCCAAGCGGTTCTAGGCACTTCAGTCCGGAACCGCGTGACTGCTACGGTCGCAGGTTCGAATCCTGCCTCGGGCATGGGGTATGGATGTGTGTGATGTCCTTAGGTTAGTTAGGTTTAAGTATTTCTAAGTTCTAGGGGACTGATGACCACAGATGTTAAGTCCCATAGTGCTCAGAGCCATTTTTTTGATGAAGAGATTTGGACAGCATAGGCCGCGTGAAGATCTACATCGAACCACTGTTCGTACCGAAGACCACTAGAACAAACAACACATTTTCGGAAGTAAGCAATAATTATGTTACACAAAGAATTGCATCTAATTTATTCATTAGCCACGTGCAAAGAAACAATCACGAAAATGTTAAGAGGAGGCGTGCGCCTGCTCTTCTGCAATAGACAACAACTAGCTGAAAGATTGAAGAGAAGATATAATCATTTACAGAAGTCGTGGGCTCCGTCGATCTACAAACTTAATCCACAGGTGCTCGAAATAATTGCTAATAAACGTATGCTGCAGCGTCATCATTGGTTACGTGATAGTCTTTGCGCTAGCGGAGGGCGTGAGATGCAGTAGACTCGCTCGCTAAGGTACAGTAGTGCAGAACACGCGTAGCCCCGTCGCCTCGTGGTTTGGCACAGATCGGCCCGTTCGCAGTGCCACCAGATTGGATTGCCTCGCCGCCTGCATTCGAGACGTGTTACTCGATCCGGTGGGATGTAAGGCAGCGCAACTGCAGTGGACTCGAAATTCAGCACCCGCGATGTAAGGGAGTCGGGGCACAGTGAGAAGTCGCACGGCAATCCAGTGTTACGCAAACGCCGGGGCGCGGCACCACCCAGCTGGAGCAGACTGACTCCCACAGCTGGAGCTGCACGCTGGGGCGGAGGCATCGCGTCAGCCGGCCAGCCCTCATAACGGGTGGCTGCCAGACCGCCTCTTCTGCTCCGTCTACCACCAAAACAGATTCAGAGGCTGTCTTTGAGATGTGCTGCTCGACCCACTGGCATGTGAGGCGGCGGCGGTAGTCTGAACGTACCTCCAGTTTTTGTCACCGGACTAGCGCTGTCCATCCCTTCCTGACTGAGACGGGTCTTACGATTAATCAAGGAAAACCTCCAGTTGGGAAACGGGGCCAAAATTAGTTGGTTACTGTCGAGTTGCAATTTACAATTTCTTTATTGATTACTTCAACCATTAAAAGTCATTTCTTTATCACTTGACCAGGAACAGATCCAAAAAAGCTGGTAGGCATGAGTGCCTTTTCAAAACAATTGATTTTACAGTTAACGGCCAAGCCATTTTACTTAAAACCGACTTTGATAACACATTTGGTAACAAATCAAAATTTTCCAAGTAATGAAATTAAAAACTTTACTTTACCGTTAATAGCCAAGCCATTTTACTTAAAACAGACTTTGATAAAGCAAAAAATTACAACTTTCCAAGTAATGAAACAAAAAACCACTTCTTTTAAACTTCGGCACAACAAGATATTAAATTACAAGGGCTCGCTAACAGGAAGGCAGAACTAGCATTTTCAAAGGATGCCAAGCAGATTAAAACAATCAAAGTAAAGATACATTCACCTTTTACAATAACTAACAATTTTAAAGCCACGTAATTTTAAAAAACCACCAATGAAAGGCAAACTTTAACTTTTTAAACAGTGGCCAAAAACAATCAGAGTAAATACAACCATTTAACATTTTACAATAACTAACAGCTTTAATACCATGCCCTGGCCCCAAAATGTCCTGCGATAGAAATAATTAACCGACCGGGTGTAAGGGCAGCCACAATTGTCTCCCGAAGAATGCTCAGGCTAGAAGCGGACTAACAGACCCATAACGCCTCACATTCACCAATCACATCGACCTCACGCGAGACCAGGGGAGGAGGAGAAGGAATCAAATCAGGAACCATAATCCCTGCCCAAAAATACACTTCTTCCCAGGCAGTACTAATAAGAAGCCAAAAGCTGTCTATAATTACACCGGCGACAGGGACAGGAAATCCGAACGCAGGAGGCCACAAGGCAGAAACAATGTAATCCAAAACAATAATCACTGCCCAAAAATACACTTCCTACCGGGCAGTACTAATAAGAAGCGGAAAAGATCACTGTCTATAAATACACCGGCGACAGGGACAGGCCGGCCGGAGTGGCCGCGCGGTTAAAGGCGCTACAGTCTGGAACCGCACGACCGCTACGGTCGCAGGTTCGAATCCTGCCTCGGGCATGGATGTGTGTGATGTCCTTAGGTTAGTTAGGTTTAAGTAGTTCTAAGTTCTAGGGGACTTATGACCACAGCAGTTGAGTCCCATAGTGCTCAGAGCCTTTTTTTTTTTTTTTTTTTGATAGGGTCAGGAAACCCGAACGCAGGAGGCCAAAAGGCAGAAAAGACGCTGGTTGCACAAACCAAAATTCTTCAATTAACATCTAAACCTTTAACCAACTTAACTTGCAGTTCATCAGAGAAACAGCAGGTGAACTCCGATGCAAAGGTGCCTCACACCCGACCGTGTACACGTCGCCATTGTACCCAACTGGGCACAGTCACGCAGCCACGCGCTCTGTCACCGGAGCCCTCGTCTTCTCTGCACCCACGGCGGCGAGATACCACTCCTCAGGTTAAGCGAGTTACTAGTCCATCATTCCCGCCTCCTGACGGAAAATTTAGAGACATCCGTTGCCGCTCCCACCAAGTAGTGACTCGGAACCACAGCCGTGGCCCCCGGGTGCTCACAACAAGAGCTTACAGCCTTGTCCCGTCAACTCGTCCTACTCGTCTCGCACCGCCAGGATAGACCATGCGGCTTCTCGGAACAACAGCCAACTCTCCACCGCCACGCCACGCCGCGGTCTCCTCGCACGACACTCTCTAATTCCCGATTTTAAAAACAGACCGACTCGTCACCGCTTGGCAACCAACCGGCCATCCCCCCAAAGATCTTATTCCCTTACACAAGGCTAACAGGAAGCAACGACTCGAAGATCGATAAGACCAGACACGCCGCCAGAGGGGAATCTCAGCAGAATCGCACGCACCATAACGATAAATATGAAAGAATCAATTAAGGATGGAATGGAAGGACTCAGAACAATCTTTACAGCGCGACATATGTTGAGAGCCGACACACGGCTCACTGATGTCTACATCCATACTCTGCAAACCACTGCCAGGTGCGTTGCAGCAGGTACACAGCAATGCATCACATGTTGTGCCTTCTTCGCGCTCCACTCGCATATGGAGCTCGGGAAGAATGACTGCTTAGACACCTCCGACCACGCTGTAATTAGTCTTATCTCGTCTCTGCGCTCCCTACTGGAGCGACATGCAAGGGCCTTTAGCATAATCCTAGATTCCCTAGTAAATATTAATTTTTGAAACCTTATAAACAGCCTGCCTGCATCCCAATATTACGTTCACGATGGAAGTTGATAAGGATGGAAAACTTCCGTTTTTAGATGTTTTGATCTACAGGAGGCATGATGGCACATTAGGACACTGTGTTTATCCTACGTCCACGCATACCGACCGATATCTTCATGCATCAAGTTCTCACCCATCGTACGAACGCAACGGGATCCTACGTACATTGGTAAAAAGAGCTTACGCCATCTCAGATGCAGATAGCTTGACACAAGAGCTGGACCATCTAAAAACTGTGTTCAAGCATAATGGTTATACTGACAATCAGATCCGTCGTGCTCTGCAGTTTGGACCTACGCGGGAACCAACGGAAGATACAAGCAAGTCGGTGGCATTCCTATCTTTTGCTGGGAACATATCTTCAAAACTAGGTAGAATTTTAAAGAAATTTAATATTAAAAGTGTATTCCGTCCGCCAGCTAAGACCAGAGCGCTGTTCGGCTCAGTGAAGGATGATTTAGGTTTGGGAAAGCCAGGAGTCTACAAGATTCCCTGCCACTGCGGGAAGGTCTATATTGGTCAAACAATTCGTACGGTCCAGGATCGATGCGTGGAGCATCTTCGCAACACGCGTTTATTTCATCCAGTGGCGGAACGTTGTCTTACGGAAGGACATAAAATGCTTTACGATGAGACACAAGTGGTTGCCCCTGCGCCGCGGTATTGGGACTGTGTAGTGAAAGAAGCCATTGAAATCTGGCTATCTGACAGTATTATAAACAGAGATAAGGGGTATCCTTTAAATAATAGTTGGAACCCTGTTTTGTTTGACATCAAGAAACAACGGTTCTTGTCTCGGTCTTCAAAAACTGTCAGTAGAGTTTGATATCGATTTATTGTTTTCACGAGCTTTCACCACCGGTGCGCTATTGTGCCTGTTGCTAGAGGGCAGTTATTTTCGCGCACGCGCGGTGGACCCTCGGTCGGTGTATATAGGAACCGCCGCGGCGTGTTTGATTTCAGTTCCGGCGAGATAGTGCGACGGCCTACTCACCTGAAGATGGCGGCTAGGGGGGCCGCCGAAATATTGTGTCCGAATGACGAGATGTTCCGGCTGGAGACGCGATATGAATACAATGACTTATAAACCTGTCATTTCGTCAGTTCAGAACTTCAATCAATTTTTCGGTATTTGTTTAGTTTCGTTTACAACAGGTTTTTTTATTTTTTACTAATAACCGGCTAAGAAATCCGGCATAACAATTTTCCATAGCAGCAGTGCTGAAATAATTGTTTTTTAAATAATTTCTTTTTGAAAAACGAATGAGGTTTATTCGTAAGATTTGCTTCGGTTTGAAATATTCGGTTCTTATAGAAATATGGAAAAGTGATCATTGCTATTTTAATAACAACACCGACAGAAACGAGCAAGGAAAATACGACACAACACCACCACATCACTGCTGAGCCAAAAACGTAGCTGTTGCTGTGTGACGTGGGCTGTTGCACGGAACACCTCGTCTACACGATACTTTCTCACCGTCGTCCTTGGACGTTGGTTGTTGTATTGCAGAAAGGCATCATCCCTAGTTTGGAAGTATTTTACGAAGTGTGGTAACAGTGGAGTACAATGTTGCAGTTGCATTGAAAGATTAAAAACGAGAGAAGGCACAACAAACATGCAACATCGTATAAGGAGAAAGTATGAACGAAGTTGAAATTCGTGGTGAAAACTTCCAGTTGTCTTTTATTTTGCAAGTGTTTTCAAGGTTAATTGGCATAAATGGTAGGAATGTTTTACCCTGATGTGAACGATTATAAGTTGCTGTTCCATCACAACCGTAGTGAGTAAAAATGTCTGGAATATAATAATTGTGCAGAGCAGTTGTGACTTTCGATGTGAATAAGCCATCTGGTGCCAACTTCTATGTACAATTATTATATTGCTGACAATTTTATTGATTACGGTTGCCCTGCAACAGCAACTTGTAAGTGTTTACATCACGGCATAGCATTCCTGCCTTTTATGGCTGCTTAGCTTGAAAGTGGTCTTTGACTGATACTAGTAACATTATACAAAATAAAAGAGAGGCGACAGTTTTCACCATGAATTTCGACGATTATTTAGCAGCTGATTTTTCCCAGCTCTATGAGTACATAAATCTACAATGCTCTCTGAAAGAGAAGGTAAATTTGTTTGATATGCCTCTAACTTTGTTGATGTGCTATAAACTTGGGATAATAACTGAACCCCTAATATTGTTGCTGTTTTTGGGCGAAAAAGTGATACCATGAAAAAGTGACTATGCAGGAAAGTCATTAGCCAGTAATCTTCCTCTGTCGACGTCGCCGCGCCCTTCTCCTTCATGTTCGCCATCTTTGCTGGAGACGCCGAGACAGATTTCTGACACGTTCTCAACCCCATATCTATCGAGATCTCCTACTCCTTCACACGAATTAGAATTTTTCAATCTTCCTTCGAAGTTTACGTTTATTACAGGAAATGACAGCAATAAAAAACCGAAGCTCGGCTATTTTACAAACCGGTTATTTTGAGCGGATTCAACAGTCAGGTTAAACTGGAGACGAAAAGAATCGGTATAAACAAAAATTGGTTGTTCTAGCGATAACCTTCGTCCCTACTGCGAGAATTTCTTTGTGTACTGGGGCTGCAGTTCTATAAGTGCAGACAAACAAAAATTTAATTACACTGCTGATAATCAAAACTGCTCTACCAT
This sequence comes from Schistocerca cancellata, assembly GCF_023864275.1. Taxonomy (NCBI): domain Eukaryota; kingdom Metazoa; phylum Arthropoda; class Insecta; order Orthoptera; family Acrididae; genus Schistocerca; species Schistocerca cancellata. Next base: position 174,754,389 of record NC_064632.1, read on the forward strand.
CTGGTGAGCAAGATGTATGAGACAGGTGAAATACCCTCAGACTTCAAGAAGAATATATTAGTTCCAATACCAAAGAAAGCAGGTGTTGACAGATGTGAAAATTACCGAACTATCAGTTTAATAAGCCACGGCTGCAAAATACTAACACGAATTCTTTACACACGAATGGAAAAACTGGTAGAAGCCGACCTCGGGGAAGATCAGTTTGGATTCCGTAGAAATGTTGGAACACGTGAGGCAATACTAACCCTACGACTTACTTTAGGAAATAGATTAAGGAAAGGCGAACCTACGTTTCTAGCATTTGTAGACTTAGAGAAAGCTTTTGACAATGTTGACTGGAATACTCTCTTTCAAATTCTAAAGGTGGCAGGGGTAAAATACAGGGAGCGAAAGGCTATTTACAATTTGTACAGAAACCAGATGGCAGTTATTAGAGTCGAGGGGCATGAAAGGGAAGCAGTGGTTGGAAAGGGAGTGAGACAGGGTTGTAGCCTCTCCTCGATGCTATTCAATCTGCATATTGAGCAAGCAGTAAAGGAAACAAGAGAAAAACTTGGAGTACGAATTAAAATCCATGGAGAAGAAATAAAAAGTTTGAGGTTCACTGATGACGCTGTAATTCTGTCAGAGACAGCAAAGGACTTGGAAGAGCAGTTGAACGGAATGGACAGTGTCTTGAAAGGAGGATATAAGATGAACATCAACAAAAGCAAAACGAGCATAATAGAATGTAGTCGAATTAAATCGGGTGATGCTGCGGGAATTAGATTAAGAAATGAGACGCTTAAAGTAGTAAATCAGTTTTGCTATTTGGGGAGCAAAATAACTGATGATGGTCGAAGTAGAGAGGATATAAAATGCAGACTGGCAATGGCAAGGAAAGCATTTCTGAAGAAGAGAAATTTGTTAACATCGAGTATAGATTTAAGTGTCAGGAAGTCGTTTCTGAAAGTATTTGTATGGGGTGTAGCCATCTATGGGAGTGAAATGTGGAAGATGTATAGTTTAGACAAGAAGAGAATAGAAGCGTCCGAAATGTGGTGCTACAGAAGAATGCTGAAGATTAGATGGGTAGATCACATAACTAATGAGGGGGTATTGAATAGAATTGGTGAGAAGAGGAGTTTGTGGCACAACTTGACTAGAAGAAGGGATCGGTTGGTAGGACATGTTCTGAGGCATCAAATGATCACCAATTTAGTACTGGAGGGCAGCGTGGAGGGTAAAAATCGTAGAGGGAGACCAAGAGATGAATAGACTAAGCAGATTCAGAAGGATGTAGGTTGCAGTAGGTACTGGGAGATGAAGAAGCTTGTACAGGATAGAGTAGCATTGAGAGCTGCATCAAACCAATCTCAGGACTGAAGACCACAACAACAACAACCAAAACTTTACGGTCCACCTCTCGTATCTTGCAAAGGTGTCGTGAGAATAAGATGAGAGAGATTCCAGTACGTTCAGAAGCATCGCGCAGAGAGTCATTTTCCCCTCACGGCAGACGCTCACGGAGCGGGGCAGAGAATCGCCAGTGCTAGGAAGAACGCTCCGCCGGACGCCGTGCCGTGGGTTCCGAGTTGTATAATTATGCAGATGTAAACTGGCCAGACTGCAGAATCGCTGACGCTCGCAGGAAGAAGCAGAAGGGAAGTGGGCGCCGGCGCAGCCCAGACCGCCGGGCACATAACTTGTGTGTGGGTCAGGCGCTTAAACGGGGCGCCGCGCCGGCGGCCGATCGATTGCGAGCAGACAGCAGGCAGCAGGCGGCTCTGGCGTCGCGGCGCCGGGAGCCACCACAAGGCGGCGGCGGCGGCAGCCTCCCTCACCACGTGCCTTCTGACTGCCCACGCAGTCTCACTGCGCTACAGACCGAGTCTCCAGGGCTGTCAGGAATCTTACCAAAACACTGGAACGTTACTGCAGCAAAATCCTTCTAGTATCTGGCCTCAACATACACTACTGGCCATTAAAATTGCTACGCCACGAAGATGACGTGCTACAGACGCGAAATTTAACCGACAGAAAGAAGATGCTGTGATATGCAAATGACTAGCTTTTGAGAGCATTCACACAACGTTGGCGCCGGTGGTGGCACCTACAACGTGCTGGCATGAGGAAAGTTTCCAACCGATCTCTCATACACAAACAGCAGTTGACCGGCGTTGCCTGGTGAAACGTTGTTGTGATGCCTCGTGTAAGGAGGAGAAATGCGTACCTTCACGTTTCCGACTTTGATAAAGGTCGGATTGTAGCCTATCGCGAATGCGGTTTATCGTAACACGACATTGCTGCTCGCGCTGGTCGAGATCCAATGACGTTTAGCAGAATATGGAATCGGTGGGTTCAGGGGGGTGATACGGAACGCCGTGCTGGATCCCAACTGCCACGTATCACTAGCAGTCGAGATGACAGGCATCTTATCCGCATGGCTGTAACGGATCGTGGAGCCACGTCTCGAGCCCTGAGTCAACAGATGGGGAAGTTTGCAAGACAACAACCATCTGCACGAACAGCTCGACGACGTTTGCAGCAGCATGGACTATCAGCTCGGAGATCGTGGCTGCGGTTACCCTTGACGTTGCATCACAGACAGGAGCGCCTGCGATGGTGTACTCAACGACGAACCTGGGTGCACGAATGGCAAATCGTCATTTTTTCGCACGAATCCAGGTTCTGTTTACAGCATCCTGATGGTCGCACCGTGTTCGGCGACATCGCGGTGAACGCACATTGTAAGCGTGTATTCGTCATACTGCCGTATCACCCGGGTTGATGGTATGGGGTGCCATTGTTTACACGTCTCGGTCACCTCTTGTTCGCAATGACGGCACTTTGAGCAGTGGACGTTACATTTCAGATGTGTTGCGACCCGTGGCTCTACCCTTCATTCGATCCTGCGAAACCCTACATTTCAGCAGGATAATGCACGACCGCATGTTGCAGGTCCTGTACGGGCCTTTCTGGATACAGAAAATGTTCGACTGCCTCCCTCGCCAGCGCATTCTCCAGACCTCTCACCAATTGAAAACGTCTGGTCAATGGTGGACGAGCAACTGGCTCGTTACAATACTCCAGTCACTACTCTTGATGAACTGTGGTATCGTGTTGAAGCTGCATGGGCAGCTGTACCTGTGCACGCCATTCAACCTCTGTTTGACTCAATGCCCAGACGTATCAAGGCCGTTATTACGGCTAGAGGTGGTTGTTCTGGGTACTGATTTCTCAGGATCTATGCACCCAAATTGTGTGGAAATGTAATCACATGTCAGTTCTAGTATAATATATTTGTCCAATGAATACCCGTGTATCATCTGCATTTCTTCTTGGTGTAGCAATTTTAGTGGCCAGTAGTGTATTACGTGCGTTAATATGTCGAGTTTTTCTTTGGCCTTGCTTCTGTTATCAACCGCAACGCCAGAATTGCATCTCTCGTGCCATTACCTTTCCTAAATCAAAACTGACCATCATCTAAGACAACCTCAATTTTCTTTTTCGTTCTTCTGTATACTATTCGTGTCAGCAACTTGGATCCATGGGCTGTTAATCTCATTGTGCGATAATTCTAGAACTTGTCAGCTTTTGCATTCTACAGAATGATGTTCTTCCGAAACTCTGATGGTATATTGTCAGGCTCATACATTCTACACACAAACGTTAGCAGCCGTTTTGTTGCCACTTCCCCCAGTGATTTTAGAAATTCTGATGGCATGTTGTCTGTCCCTTCTGTCCGATCTTGAATCTTCCAAAGTTCTTTTAAATTCTATTTGTAATACTGGATCCCCTACTATTCTATATCGACTCCCGTTTCTTCTTCTATCACGTTCTCAGACAAGTATTCGCCTTCACGGAGGTCTACAATGTACTATTTCCGCCTATCTCTCTCTCCTCTGCATTTAACAGTGGAATTCCTATTGCACTCTTAATGCTATCACCATTCTTTTAAATTCACAGAAGGTTATGTCGACTTTTCTATTTGCTTAGTAAGTCCTCCCAACGATCAAGACAAATTCACAGGATTTGTTGACATGGAAAAGGCGTTCGACAATGTAAATGCTGTAAGGTGTTCAAAATCCTGAGAAAAATAGGCGTAAGCCACAAGGAAACACCGTAATATACAACATGTGCAAGTACCAAGACGGAGCAATAACACTGGAACACAAAGAGAGAAGTGCTCGAATGTAAAAGGGTGTAAGATGAGGATGTAGTCTTTCGACCCTTGCGTTCAATCTATACATCGAAGAAGTAATGACGGAAATAAAAGAAAGGATCAAGAGTGGTTCAAAATAGTTCAAATGGCTCTGAGCACTATGGGATTTAACATCTGAGGTCGTCAGTCCCCTAGACTTGAAAACTACTTAAACCTAACTAACCTAAGGACATCACACACATTCATGCCCGAGGCAGGATTCGAACTTGCGACCGTAGCGGTCGCGCGGGATTCAGACTGAAGCGCCTAGAACCGCTCGGCCACAGCGGTCGGCGGATCAAGAGTGGAATTAAAATTCGGAATGAAAGGAAATCAATGCTGAGATTCGCTGATGACATTGCTATCCTGAGTGAAAGTTAAGATGAATTACATGATCTGCTGAATGGAATGAACAGTCTAATTAGTACGGAATATGGATTAAGAATAAATCAAAGAAAGACGAAAGTAATTAAAAGTAGTAGAAATGAGATCAGCGGGAAACTTAATATCAGGATTAGTGATCAACTAGATGAAGGAATTCTGCTACCTAGGCAGAAAAATAACCCACTATGGACGGAGAAAGAAGGACATAAAAAGCAGACTAGCATTGGCAAAAGGGGTATCCCTGGCCAAAAGAAGTGTACTGGTATCAAACATAGGTCTTAATTTGAGAAAAAAGTTTCTGAGGATGTACGTTTGGAGCACAGTATTGTATGATTGTGATTCATGGACTGTGGGAAAACCGGAAAAGAAGAGAATCGAAGCATTTGAGACGTGATGCTACAGGAGAATGTTAAAATTAGGTGGACTGATAAGGAGGTGCTCCGGAGAACCGGCGAGGAAACGAATATGTGGAAAACACTGACAAGGAGAAGGGAGAGGATGAGAGGACATCTATTAAGACATCAGAGAATAACTTCCATGGTACTAGAGGGAGCTGTAGAAGGTAAAACCTGTAGAGGCAAACGGAGTTTGTAATACATCCAGCAGATAATCGAGAGTTTAGGTTGCAAGTGCTACTCTGTGATAAAAAGGTTGACACAGAAGAGTAATTCGTGGCGGGCCGCATCAAACCAGTCACAAGACTAATGACTCAAAATAGCACCAACGGAAAACGCTCCTGCCGGAGCCACTGTGTCCCGCTGTGTCTCTCACACCGCCATTGTCTCCTCCGTGCTTTCTGTACCACAAGCACTGCATGCTACCTTCCAGTATTAATTACTTTCCTCTGTCTTTCCGACTACCACTGTCTTATTCTCTCTCAGCATAAACAAGTACGAACATGTTCGTATGTCAAAATTTTTTGGTAATTTTTAAAGGTGCTGAGGAAGGTAGAATGAGTCACCTGGCAGCCCACATTTCATTCAGACTCTTTTAAATAAACACGAACATATTTGCATTTTTTGTGTTTCGACTGGAGCATTTTGCCGCTGGTTCCCTTCTTTTTCCTGCAACAGCAAAGCAAGTCACCCATATAAAAAGATCTTTCTGGGTCAATAAAATTTTGGTAGTTTACTTACGCGAAATTGAAATAACGCAAAACTAATTTTACCCTTCAGACCGGATTTTAAGTGCAAAAAAATTTTCAGGTGCTTCAGCACTATAATATGGAGTTCCCAGATGATAACAGAGACACTTTACATTATATTTCTCCGTGCTTCGTCGCTTTACAAACTGCATTTTTGCCTCACACCGGATTTTACGCGCGTATTTTACATGTAAAAATAGGGTAACTTAGAACCTCTGTATCTCGGAAACGAATCAGGATATGAAGAAAATTTTCAGGTTTGTTCGAGATCGGGATCTTAGGAATATATCATAAAAATTCCAGTCATTTTCTGTCGATAGACATCGTGGAATCCTCAGATGGGTTTTGGTCTGCTAGTGACGGGGAAAATATAGTAAAAGAAACCCTTTTTTGTGGAGTTTTCCAAGGAAGAGCCTGTAAATCAATGGTGCCTCCACAATTCCCATCAAATCCATCAAAGACCAAATCAGATGCAAAAAGAACCAACCGATTTGTTTCATTTGCCAAAGCAGTATGATGTGTGTAATATAGGGTTGTAACAGTAAGACGATTCTACTTTTGTATATAAAAAAGGTCCCTAGCCAAAGGGCTATCCAAAACATTTGACCTATCTTTTTATCACCAATAAAATATACGGTAGTAACAGTAAGATGATTTTCTTTTGGGTATACAAAAGGTCTCTAGCACAAGTGTTATCCAAAACATTTGATCCTATCTTTCTATCACCAATATAGCCCGAGGTATGAGCACCAGAAAATTCCGTTTTTATGCTCAGGGTTTTGGAACATGTTAGGTACACATGCTGTCGCATACAAACCATGAACATCAACTAGAATCTAACTCACTGCTTCGCTTATAGTGGTGTTCGATGTTCTGTTGGCACCAAGGCAGTCATTCATGCTGAAAAACTTCGAATATCAACCATGAGAAGTCAACAAGCCTTGGTCCCCAATCCCGGCATGCCGCCGAACCAGTAGCAACACGCGTTAAATACGAAAGCTTGCCATTGCTTCTTCCACGACTTCCCCTTCCCATACAACAAAGTTCTTTCCCAAATGTAACCTTAACCTTTTCCTTTCTACCCTTTCGTCTCATCAAAGTTCTCCCCTCCTTTCCTCGTACTGTCATTTCTGTCTTACCTCGCCATATCCACGTCCTGGCCCCGCGCTGTTCAGCCGTATCCCAAACACAATGCCTCCTGTCACACCCCATCCCCTCCACCAGTGCTCACAGCGCCACTTACCCCCACCACTTACCCCACCCAGCTTACCTTTTCTCAGTACTGGAGCTACAACTAACACAGTGCAGTCAAATGGTTTCTTTTTATTACAAAAACTGCCATCAATATATATATCTTTTTCTCTGCTTATTCCCAGAGTTCTGAAAACACCTGCCCTCTCACTAGTGTATTCTGTTGGTGAATACTGTTGTCCAGTATGGCTGAATAGTACTCATACAGGCATGGTTGATACACAGCTGAATGTGGCCATGGGAAGTATATTGGCACAATTAAATCCACACTCACAGAATGGCTACGTGTTCTGTTCTGTCTAATATTGAACCACCAAAGCTACGACGTCAAGCTGCGCTGAAAAGGGAATGGGAGAAACGTTCCAGTACTCCGGAGCTGCCTCTACGCCAGAACTGTGATACCACTCAAAGGCAACGACTTAAGTCTAAGAAAAGGCAAATCTGGCAAAATGCTCACATCTGAAGGATTCGAGCCAGAAACAACATGGCGGGATGGGTGGCTCGCAGCCAGTCCTGACTCTGAGCGTCTCGTTGTCGATCCTGCACGAGCCCTTCCTAGGGGGTAGGGAGTACGCACCAAGTGCGGACGATGCCACGACTTGAAGTACAAGTGGGGAATCGTTGAAAGTGGCAAGTGTGACCTCAGACACCAGTGACAAACAGTACACACCGTACTCACAGAATGTCTTCTTTGCAAATATGTTGGAGCTCTGTCCAGCATCATGGGGTCTCTGTGGTTGCAGACTCGTACATGGAAATTTTAGATACCCATCGATAACCAACAGCTTGCAAATATTTAAAGAATTTTCCTATCTATTACAATGTTAAATTTAAAATATCTATTCTGTTTATAAAAACCATTTTTTATATTTTATGTGTAATTATTCCACGTGTTTTTTTATATTTATTCTGTTCACTGGGATAATATTGTCTTATCGACTTAATCTCAGACTTCCCTAATCAGGACTGAATGTAATTTACTTTATCTGTACTTTACGTGTATTGTATTACCATTAACATCACTGCTGTCCAATCTAAGTAACGTATCCTTGATGCCAAACGATTGTCAATATACCCGGTGTTTCAGAAATGATGGTCAATATTCAGGGATATGACAGGAATCATCATTCTAAAAAAAAAGTCAAGTAAACGTGTACTCTAAAACGCATATCTTAAGAGCTATGAGCAATTCCTGATCTTTGATACTGTGAAGCAAATCTCTTCTACTGCAAGCTCTTTGCTTTCCATATTTGACGAAGTGGTAGTATGGAAAAAAATGACCAATAAACATGTGCTCTAAAATGCATTCCTTAACAACATCTTCGATACTTTGGAACACAACTCTTCTAATGAACAAGTGCTCATAATTTTTAAGATATTCATATTAAAGCACACGTTTACTGGACTTTTTTTCTTGGTTTAGTCCATACTACCACTTCCCAAAATATGGAAAGCAAAGAGTTTGCAGTAGAAGAGATTTGTTTCACAGTATCGAACATTAAGAATTTCTCATAGCTCTTAAGGTATGCGTTTTAGAGCCCATGTTTAATTGACTTTTATGTTTCGAATGATCATTCCTGTCAGGATTAGCCGAGCGGTCTATGGCGCTGCAGTCATGGACTGTGCGGCTGGTACCGGCGGAGGTTCGAGTCCTCCCTCGGGCATGGGTGTGTATGTTTGTCCTTAGGATAATTTAGGTTAAGTGGTGTGTAAGTTTAGGAACTGATGACCTTAGCAGTTAAGCCCCATACGATTTCATACACAGACATCATTCCTGTCATATCCCTGATATTGGCCATCAATTTTGAAACACCCTATTCGCATCATCCTTATTCCCAAAATTCCTGAAGACAGACGCTGACTGTGAATATTGTATCACAGACATAGTCCCTTTGACTGTTCAGAGATGTCACTAAACCCGGCCAAAGATGTAAACAATCATGCATGAGCAGCGCAAATTAGATGGAGGGGGTCCGACAGCCGATCAGTTCTAGTTATTCCACCAGGAAGGAGGTACACGGCTCATGTTGTCTGTAGTTCACCCATGCCTAAACGGTCAATACCGCAATTCGATCGCGTCCGCATTGTTACTTTGTGCCAGGAAGGGCTCTCAACAAGGGAAGAGTCCAAGCGTCTCGGAGTGAACCAAAGGGATGTTGTTCGGACATGGAGGAGATACAGAGAGACAGGAACTGTCGGTAATACGCCTCGCTCAGGCCGCCCAAGGGCTACTACTGCAGTGGATGGCCGCTACCATGGAGGTAAAAATAAGAGGAGTTGTCATGACGTCACAAACTTGAAGCCGACCCAAGTCAAGATCCGCCATGTTAGCTACCCCAAAACATTCGCTTCTGGTAGTTTGATTACGTGTAGTCATGAAGTTTTTTGTAAAAAAATGCCGGCTTGCGTCGCTTACTGGTGTACTAATCGTTCTGATTGTAGTCTAAAGTTTAAACAAATCCCATTTCATTCGTAAGTGGACTTATTTAAGCGCTATTTTCTTATATATACTTGAAATTCTGATGCGCTGTAAAGTTCTACAGTATGGTTTTATTTCTGTGATTTGACTTTAGATTTCCTATCAGTCCAATGCGAAGAACTCTCTGGAGGTGAGCAATATACTTGGTTTTCATTGTTTGGTTATTCCCAAGTAACTGAAAAGTCCTGGCATGAAATATCCTGGAAATGGGGACTAATGTTTTAAAATGCGATAATTTAATATAAATGTAATGTAACTACATGTAGTTAATTAAATCTTCAGTAAAATGTGTGGAACACCTGTTACAGTGGTTAGATTATGAGTACTTAAAGGGTTACATATTTGTTAAAGCAAAGTTCCCTATCTATGTCCAGGCTATTTAGATCATTGCATTAATCCCTGTGTTGTCGTGTTACCCTGTAAATTGCTGTTATTTGACACACTGAATGTCGCTTGGTAGGTACAATTTAAAAACAAAGTAGATGTGTGAACTACAATGGGCCTGACAATCTTAAATTCTGTTCTTTTCCTTCGTAATTTAACAAACCTTTCACTTTGTTGGCGTGACAGCTGGCTTGTTTACATCATCCCTGCATACATCTATGGGACATCGAAGGAAATAAGGCAAGTTTCTTGCAAACTTCAACATTTAAAATTTGCATTTGACTTGAAAATGCAACGAATACAAATCGGTGCCTCTAAACTATCAATCATTGCTTTTGGAGTTCTGGCTTTATCAATTATCGACACAGACACAATGAAAGTGAATAGAAATGGATTACGAAAGCACGCTTTTCATAGCACATACTTCTCTTCTAGGTTATTCGAAGTGTATAAACAAAAAGGAATTACAGTACTGAGGCCAGAAGCTTCATATTTTGGTGTCGCAATACTGTATCGAATGCGCATTTAAGACCAGAAAAACGTTTGAAGTTGCGTTCCTTATGCTGTGTTGTTCACTAAAACAGTGTAACATTTACTATATAAAATAAATATCGTGTACACACGACAGAAATAACGAACAAGAAGGAATTGTAAACACTCGTCTGCTAATGTTTTGGGGGATCCAAGATGGCGGCAGGGCCCGCCCACTGGCTTCAAAACAACGTACAGCGTAAGTCTATAGCGCCATCTCCCCTTCTTCTACCTCCGTGGCCGCTACCTACGGATTATGGCTCGGAGGAACCCTGACAACAACGCCACCATGTTGAATAATGCTTTTCGTGCAGCCACAGGGCGTCGTGTTGCAACTCAAACGGTGCGCAATAGGCTTCATGATGTGCAACTTCACTCTCGACGTCCATGGTGAGGTCCATCTTTGCAACCACGACACCATGTAACGCCGTACAGATGGGCCCAACAACATACTGAATGGACCGCTCAGGATTAGCATCACGTTCTCTTCACCCATGAGTGTCGCATTTGCCTTCAACCAGACAATCGTCGGAGACGTGTTTGGAGGCAATCCGGTCAGGCTGAACGCTTTAGACACACTGTCCAGCGAGTGCAACAAGGTGGAGGTTCCCTGGTGTTTTGGGGTGGCATTATTTGGGGCCGACGTACACCGCTGGTGATCATGGAAGGCGCCGTAACGGCTGTACGATACGTGAATGCCATCCTCCGACCAATAATGCAACCATATCGGCAGCATATTGGCGAGGCACTCATCTTCATGGACGACAATTCGAGCCCCCATCGTACACATCTTGTGAATGACTTCCTTCAGGTTAACGACATCGCTCAACTAGACTGGCAAGCATGTGCTCCAGACATGAACCCTATCGAACATGCCTGGGATAGATTGAAAAGGGCTGTGTATGGACGACGTGACCCACCAACGACTCTTAGGGCTCTACGCCGAATTGCCGTTGAGGAGTGGGACAATATGGACCAACAGTGCCTTGATGAACTCGTGTATAGTATGCCACGACGAATACAGGCATGCATCAATGCAAGAGGACGTGTAACTGGGTATTAGCGGTACCGGTGTGTACAGCAATCTGGACCACCACCTTTGAAGGTCTCTCTGTATGGTGGTACAACATGGAACTTGTGGTTTTCATGAGCAATAAAAAGGGCGGAAATGATGTTTATATTGATCTCTATTCCAATTTTCTGTACAGGTTCCGGATCTCTCGGAACCGAGGTGATGCAAAACTTTTTTTGATGTTGTACTTAATTGTTGTAATATTTTCAATATATCGTTACACATTTTTATAACTTATCTCGAAGGAAGAGCTACTGGTCCATAACAACGATGAAAGAGAAGGAAAAGGTATCGACTGAAGTGGTGTACTGGTGAAGTACCTGGTCTCTCATTCGGAAGTGGCAGGATTCAAACTCCTCTGTCCGTCCAGATTCGCGCCACCCGCCCAGTACCTTAATCTGCTCAGGCTAACGGCACTTCGATTTCTTCAATAGTCTAGTCCTCCCACGATGCCACTCATACTCTCCGTTAATGTCTCTATCTGCTCATTTTAATCAGGAGGTAAGTGATACAACCAATGTCGTCCGTCCGAAGCAAACATAACGGACGTTTGTTTTACGAGCGTTATTAACTGATTTTGTACAATTTGCTCACTTTGAAGTGCGAAAGAAAAAACAGATATTATACTGTTTTTTACTGTAAAAACATAGCGCGTAAGTTTGATCTGGCGTTCGAACCAGAAATAGTAAAAGTTCTTAGAAACTTCCCACTTTTTTGGTCTACATCTTAATGAAAACCTTAAAACTGGAAATATTGTATGACAAACCTACTAGCAAGACTGGTTCTTATATTTTTAAGGAAAAATAAGAGACAACTTTGACAATATAGACATCAGTAAGTAATAGCCATTATTTCGATTTGCTGCTTTCCCATTTTCCATGTTTGCTGGATATGATGTCTGGCTGTGATGCAAAAACTGTTTTCTCGTATGACTCAAACATGTTTTAGCACCTCTATGCCTTCATCAGCGAGTCCTACACAATCGCATAACGTAAAATTAACACAAATAAATAAAACCCACAACAGATGGCACAGAGGTGCTGAAACATGTTTGGGTCATACGAGAAAAATAGTGTTTTGCACAGCAGACGGACCTTGCATCCAATGATCAGTAACTAAATTTACATCCTGCTGTCAGGCCAGATGTGTTTAAAACACGCACAATCAAAATATTTACGTATGTTTAGAATATTAGTAAAATGATTATTTAAAGAAAATAAACTGTTGATTTTTTAGTTTTTAACTGAAAAATAATAAATTAAATAAAACAGAAACAAAAAGTAATGGTTGAAGACCTCAAAGAGAAGCACTAGAGATCCACTGAAATTGGAAGGACCGTCTCTGGGAAGAGCTGTAGGAGAGGGAAGGTTCAGAGGCTCTGTAGCGTCACAGGATATGAATACATACAGGGTGGGGCAAATAAAAGTCACACGGACGATATGTAGCAACATTAACGGAGGAGGAAATGGCCTACAGTTACTTCCAACAGGCTGGAGCAACTGCCCACACAGCCGGAGCCGGCCGAAACTTGGAGCAAATTTCACACCTGACAGAGTCGCTAGGAGAGGTCAGACGGGTCGCGGAGCTGGCTGGCTACACAGGTCACCTGATCTGTCAGTGTGCGATTACTTTGTGTGGCGAGCCCTCAGGTCTGAAGAGTATCGCAACAACCCTCATAGTTTTCAAGAATTGCAGAAGAACATTTTGGATGAGACTGCATCAATTCCAGCAGTCCAGTTTCGATTCGCCTTCAGCAACTTGCTGACTAGCACCCAAAAGTGCAAAGAGATGAATGTTGGTCACTTTCAGCATCTGCTATACTCATGTTAGTACTGTATTTCCTGTCTTCTGCTGTTTTTCGTTTGTACTCTGTACAAACAAAGGGGTCATATGCGTGGTTGTGTGAGGATGATTGATGGGAGGGCATATGGTGAACGGTAGGAGAGAAGTATAGTACGGGAGCAGAGTGTGGGTCGGGCCTTGGTGTGAAGAGCAAAGGAAAAAGTGGTGGGGAGCCTAATATGGGGCAGGACAGCGAGGGAGCTGATAGAGTAGCGGATAATTAACGTCGGGCCGGATGTTTGCATGTGTGAGAGCTGATGGGCTGAAGTTCCATGTGTGTGTAGGCGTCGGCTTGTTGGGATGTACCTGTACGGCAGAGTACAGGCGTTGGAAGTTAGAAGGAAAACTATTGGGCTATAAAAGCAGAGCTTGCTGATAGTGAGGGATATACGGAAGGAAGTATTTAATGTGAGTGGGGAGGAGTGGGAGTTTGCTGAGGTGGTAAGACTTTCACGTCGGGAAGGTAAACGGAAAACAAAAACTGTTTCATGTTCTACGGTTTTAAGAGAGTTGTAGGTTTGGTTGAGCACAGATACAGGCAACGTTAGCGTAGGAGAGGGTAGGTCAGATCAAGTCCTCGTAGGTGGGAATGATAGTAGATGGACGTAATGTTCGAGCAGTTACTACCTAAAAGTATACTTTGGGGTAACTCCTGGCTTAGGCAACACTATTCGATGTCACTCACTGTACGAGATCGACTCGCGCACATCAGGTAGGCTCTTGTTTGAGCAGGCGAAAACACCAACTACAGCTTCATAGTACATTTATTTGCAGATAACATTTATTCTCAGCTATGTACTGAGTTTGAAAGTAATTTTTATTCACAAATTTAATACTACAAAGAAAACGACCTGCACTGCCGTTTAGTGAATCTAACTCTCGCAAAGAATAGTCAAATACAGTCACATACACTACGATGACAAAGGCCATACTTCAAATGGTTCAAATGGCTCTGAGCACTATGCGACTTAACTTTTGAGGTCATCAGTCGCCTAGAACTTAGAACTAATTAAACCGAAATAACCTAAGGACATCAGAGACATCCATGCCCGAGGCAGGATTCGAACCTGCGACCGTAGCGGTCGCTCGGCTCCAGACTGCAGCGCCTAGAACCGCACGGCCACTCCGGCCGGCTGGCCATACTTCCTGACATCGTGTCGGACCTCCTTTTGCCCGACGTAGTGCAGCAGCTCAACTCCGAATGGACTCGACAAGTCGTTGGAAGCCCCGTGCAGAATTATTTAGCCAGACTGCCACTGTAGCCGTCCATAATTGCAAAAGTGTTGCCGGTGCAGGATTTGGTACACAAACTGACCTCTCCATTGGATTCCTGTCGAGCGATTTGAAAGGCCGAAACATTCGCTTGAACTGTCCAGAACGCTTTTCAAATCAATCGCAAACAACTGTTGCGTGGAAACGCCGCGTATTGTCATCCATAAAAATTCCATCATTGTTTGGGAACATGAAGTCCTTGAATGGCTGCAAATAACTGTTTCCAGTCAATGATCGGTTCATTTGCACCAGGGGACCCAGTCCATTACGTGTAAACACAGCGCCACCAACAGCTTGCACAGTGCCGTGCTGACAACGTGGGTCCATGGCTTCGTAGGATATGCACCACACTCGAACTATATCATCACAGGTCTTACCGACGAAACATCACAGCTCTTAAATGAGGGTTCATCTGACCGGACCTCAGTTTTCAAGTCGCCTAGTGTCCAACCGATACGGTCGCGAGCCCAGGAGAGGCGCTGCAGGCGATCTTAGCAAAGACGCTCGCGTCGGGTCGGTCTGCTGCCACAGCCCATTAACGCCACGTTTCGCCGCACTGTCCTAACGGATACGTTCGTCGTGCGCCCCACATTGATGTCTGCGGTTATTTGACGCAGTACTGGTTGTCTTTCTCGGTCGTTAAGTGAAGAGTATCGGCCACAGCGTGGTCCGTGGTGAGAGGCAACGCCTGAAATTTGGTATTCTCGGCACACTCTTGACCCTGTAGATCGCGGAATATTGAATTCCCTATCGATTTCCGAAATGGAATGTTCTATGCGTCTAGCTCCAACTACCACTCCGCGTTCAAAGCGTGTTAATTCCCGTCGTGCGACCATAACCTTTTCATGTGAATCACCTGAATAAAAATGACAGCTCCGTCAATGCACAGCCGTTTTATAACTTGTGTACGCGATACTACCGCCAAGTGTATATGTGCATATCATTATCCCTTGACTGTTGTCACTTAAGTGTAAATTTCTGTACAATCTGCTCGCCAGAGTAAAATGTGTGGCATACAGGAATACTGTTTTCAAATGCTGATCAAGCTGTTTTCTACTTGGCAACCTCTTTCGTTGCGGAATACTTCGATAGCAGTGAATAGTGAATGAGCAGACAGTTTCTAGTCATGTTAGTATTTTTATTTGATAAACGTGCGCGTCTGGTGTTCAGGCTTCGCACCTGTCTTCAGTTCAAGGCCACTCATCTCCTGCCAGTCGTGGATGCCCGCACCTGTGTGACACATCCCTAGGTCCCCTACAAGTGCAAGACAACGGCTCCTCCTACGAAACCTGAATTACTTGCGCAGTTAAACCGTTTCCAGCGCCCTGGTCCCACCACTGAAGACATATTCCGCTTTGCCACTATCAGTCTCCAAAGTACCCGTCCATCTGGGCTACAGGATACCCTCCAACACATGAGACTATCCTGCAGCTGTGTATTTCATATAAATGCCACTCCTGTGTGACTTCCTCCCGCTCAGATACCCTCACTTAATCCCTACCTCACCCACCCTGTGCAGCATCCGCACCATAATAACAACGAGGTCGCATTCCATTACCCCACCTCTGCCAAACTCACTGAAAATTTCGCTTCAACTATCCACACCTCCTAACTGGCACCCCACTCGTACCACACCTTATTTTCTGTTTCAATAACTCCATCCACCGTGATTTTACGCGGAGCTGATCATCAAGCTACAAAAAAATAAAACCCGTCTTGATCGCTTAATAAATTTCTTTACGTATTACGCCGATTCAGCTACTGCCATCATCAAACATCACAAACATAGACGGTGCAAAACGAGGTTCTGTGTCATCATTAAAAACCTGTACGTACTCAGGAAGAGTAGATCTAAGTTTTTAGTAGTAACACGTGAGTGTGAACTGTAGAGTAGTCGTGTACATGCAGATGTAGATGCACCTTGTTTCGCAACTTCTACGTTTCTGATACCTCATGATGCAGTAGCCAAAACGGCGTAATAAAGAAATTTATTAAGCGATAAAAACGGTTTTATATACAGTGATCGCGATCTCATTTAACAAATTTGTTTCCTTTATTAACGATCTACAGCGAAACCATTTCCATCATCATTGGAGTGTCTCATTACCAAACCAAAATCGTCCATTCTTATTATAACAGCGGCTCTCTTTTATCGTCCTTTAGTATTTTTACGGTTCTGTATATCAGTCGGTAAAAACGGAGCTCTTATAGGATCAGTTTGTTGTCCGGCCGTCTATCTGTCTGTATGTCTGTCTGTCTCACTGTGAATAATCGTTTTTCTCAGCAATGGTACACGTGTCAAATTAGAATCTGTGTCATTTACTAGGGTTAACGGCCCTTTGGCAGTGTAAAAAATCTAATCTCCTAAGTCAGTGCAATAAAAAGACACGGTTGTTTATGTCACATATTTTGACACTCGAAAACTCATTCATCAGAACCTATAGGGCACATTGCATTGGCCTAGAATCATAAAATCTGGCAACAAGGAAGGTTTCATAGAAAAAATATATGAAAAGTCCGAGAAGACGAGAGTAACGAGGTTAATAAGCAGTAGCGTGTGATATAAGTTGAGAATGGGAATCTGACGGGAGGCGTGGCAGGGCAGTGTGGTTGTAGTACTTAGGACATTTTCTTTAATAAGCAGGAGCCCAGGATTCGATTCCCAGTCTGCCACCAATTTCCAACTACCCAATTGATATAAATCAATGGCGACTGTCAGCTGATGTCTTTAACTCCTCTGTCTTGCTTCCTTCAATCTATTTATCATCTACGGCGCTAGTCGACATATAATTTGTGAATGGTGGGCTCCGCGTCCTTCCCAAGTCGTGCAGCGACCGTAAACCATAAAATTACCAAATATGCAGCAATCAGTCGCAAAATCATGTTTTATTTATTCACTTTTGCAAATCGATTTCAGCTCATTAACAGCCGTCATCGGTGCTTTCAACCAATATGTGCCCTGAGTAGTAATACTGTCTTTGACCTCTGCTTGGAGGTCCGATCCGACTCAAATTTTCATCGTCATCCTAATATGCAGCCAAATGTGGTTCATATTCGCAACTGCAAATACATTTCCTGTAACTCTAATTTTGTACTAGTGACCCTATACCCACCTGACCAGAAGTGCCGTTCTTCGTGCCAGCACACTTCACTAATTCTGACTTCAGATTATCCATTTCCCTTTTTACATTATCTATCCTACGTACCCGGATTAAAGGATCTAACATTGCACCCTCCGACCCCTAAATCGACAATTACATTTTTCTTGATGACAATACCCTACCGAGTGGTTCCCTACCGGAGATCTGAATAGGGGACTATTTTACCTTCTGAATGTTTTACCCGAGAGGATGCCATCATCGTTAATCCATGCATTAGAGCTGCATGCCCTCGGAAAAAGTAACGTCTGTAGTTTCCCCTTGCTTTTAGCCGTTCGCAGTATGGCAGCATAGCAAGGCCACTTTGGAAAATGTTACAAAAAAGCTTTAAATGAGTCGTGCTGTTTCGATGTAAACGAACAAATAGTTTCTGGATTTCACAACAAATGTCTCTGCGAACACTTGTTATCGTTCAATATCGATCTCATGTTTCGGCTTTCTTGGTAGTGGGAAAGGTGTCTGTTTGGCGGGGCAGGATTTGTATAGGTCGAATTTTTTTTTCTAGGGGAGGGGGAAGGAATCTTGTGGAGGGGTGAAGCTTCTGCACCCTGCACCTCGCTGGTTACGCTCTTGCGGGGAGGCACTGGTACACTACTGGCCGTTAAAACTGCTACACCACGAAGATGACGTGCTACAGAAGCGAAATTTAACCGACAGGAAGAAGATGCTGTGATATGCAAATGATTAGCTTTTCAGAGAACTCACACAACGTTGGCGCCGGTGGTGACACAACGTGCAGACATGAGGAAAGTTTCCAACCGATTTCTCATACACAAACTGCACTTGACCGGCGTTGCCTGGTGAAACGTTGTTGTGATGCCTCGTGTAAGGATGAGAAATGCGTACCATCACGTTTCCGAATTTGATAAAGGTCGGATTGTAGCCTATCGCCATTGCGGTTTATCGTATCGCGACATTGCTGCTCACGTTGGTCGAGATCCAATGACTGTTAGCAGAATATGGAATCGGTGGGTTCAGGAGGGTAATACGGAACGCCGTACTGAATCCCAACGGCCTCGTATCACTAGCAGTCGAGATGACAGGCATCTTATCCGCACGGCTGTAACGGATCGTTCAGCCATGTCTCGATCCCTGAGTCAACAGATGGGGACGTTTGCAAGACAACGACCATAACCATCTGCACGAACAGTTCGACGACGTTTGCAGCAGCATGGACTATCAGCTCGGAGATCATGGCTGCGGTTACCCTTGACGCCGCATCACAGGAGCGCCTGCGATGGCGTACTCAACGACGAACCTGGTGCACGAATGGCAAAACGTCATTTTTTTAGGATGAATCCAGGTTCAGTTTACAGCATCGTGATGGTCGCATCCGTGTTTGGCGACATCGCGGTGAACGCTCATTGGAAGCGTGTATTCGTCATCGCCATACTGGCGTAGCACCCGGCGTGATGGTATGGGGTGCCATTGGTTACACGTCTCGGTCACCTCTTGTTCGCATTGCCGGCACTTTGAACAGTGGACGTTACATTTCAGATGTTTTACGACCCGTGGCTCTACCCTTCATTCGATCCCTGCGAAACCCTACATTTCAGCAGGATAATGCACGACCGCATGTTGCAGGTCCCGTACGGGCCTTTCTGGATACAGAAAATGTCCGACTGCTGCCCTGGCTAGCACATTCTCTAGATCTCTCACCAATTGAAATCGTCTGGTCAATGGTGGCCGAGCAACTGGCTCGTCACAATACGCCAGTCACTACTCTTGATGAACTGTGGTATCGTGTTGAAGCTGCATGGGCAGCTGTACCTGTACACGCCATCCAAGCTCTGTTTGGCTCAATGTCCAGGCGTTTCAAGGCCGTTATTACGGCCAGAGGTGGTTGTTCTGGGTACTGATTTCTCGGGATCTATGCACCCAAATTGTGTGAAAATATAATCACATGTCATTTCTAGTATAATGTATTTGTCCAATTAAAACCCGTTTATCATCTGCATTTCTTCTTGGTGTAGCAATTTTAATGGCCAGTAGTGTATAATTCGATGTGTGGAAGCGTGGCTCGATAGCTCAAACGGTATAAGCATTGCCTGCGGAAGAAAAGAGTTTTCATCTACCAGGAATCCTCAAAAGACGAGATAATGTAATTCTGTGCGGGAGGTATACTGAGGTAGCGGCCTCGTGTTCTGTGCACCGTGAGGTGACATGGAACTAGACTCAGTAAGTTAATGTAGCGGTGCAGAGGAAGGGCGGGTCGGTGACTGCTGCGAGATGAGGTAAATGTCAATGCCCGGGAGCGTATGTGTGCTCAAGTTCAATTGGAACGGGATATATTATCGTGATACGCAAGGGAACGCACCGGAGTAGGAAACTGGGGGCGAATCAGGGAGTAGTTGGTGTCTAGTTTGCAGTAAACGTCGATACACAGAGATGTGGGAACGTGCTAATTGAGTTGCTGGCATTTGATAATGATTTACGCTCGCGACGGTTCGTCTTGTCGCCGACACTCGAGCTGTCGGCACTGCTGCTAACGTAGGCTGTCTTTTTAGCGGACGAGGTAAGAATGCGAGACGCGCCACTGAGCCTGCAAAGCAAGTCGAAGCGTAGCCAGTGAGCGTCGCGTTGCGTTTGCGTCGTGTCGGCCAAGTCCCGTCGTCCAGTGCACAGCGCGGCGCCTGCCCCGCCATCTCGTAGCCACGTCGCGAAGTAGCACTGCCGCACTGACAAGCGAGTGGGGAGATGGCCTCAGTCGGCCGCCTTGTTTGTTCCAGACCGCGCACGCGACGTACAACCAGGTAGCGTCGCTAACAAGGCAGCGATGTGACGAGTGACGCCAAAGCGGCACTTACAGTTACATATAGTTATCAGGAGCGTGGCTAAAGCGAGTAGCGTTCCTGTACAGCTACACATTTCATATGAGTGATGTAATGTATATGACGGACGAACGACGAGATTAGTGAAATATTCGCAATTTATTACAGTTTTCTTTATGTGGAAATATTGGGAATCTACCAACTAAAATTTAATTTTTTTTATTTCCATATTTTCTAAAACTGTTTCAATTTTTCCTGTTGAGCTATTCGTCGTCGAAGTTAATACCCTCTGATCTTTGAATATAGCTTTTCTCGTTCCCGTATAATACAACTTCCGTCCAGAAAGTTCCGAGACTCATTTTGTTCCTGGCGTGTAAGTGGCGTCAATGCAGTAGCTATGGTGGCAGCTTCAACTAACAACTGTAAACAGTACATACGCATTCGACCAGTCAGTTGTGAGTAGCCACTGTTAGGAAGTGAACGTGCGGCAGGAGTCCGTCAACATTGTTGGGTCACATCACAGTACAGCAACAACTCAGTCAAGTGCTAAAGGTACGAAGTTTGTAACGCACACCTAGACTCCCGAACAAAAATGACGCGTGGACGCCTGCTGCGAGTTGATTGAAATGCAAAACGCGGACAGTTTTTTCCTGGAATAAATCATCACAGGCGGCGAGTGTTGTTGTTGTCAATACAAAACTACCATAAAACGACAGAGTTGAGAAATTCACATGAAGGAGCAACGCTTTACTCACAGTGTCACATTCAGGCCCACATGACGCACGAGTTAAACATCTCAAATAAGAACAGTTTCACGTGGCTCTACGAGCATTCTGTGCTTTGTTCTCAGGTGCGGAGAGCTTGTGTAGAACACTTGGAGCAAAAAAAAAAAAAACTTAATTTTTCTCTGGTTTTTATTCATTCGGTGTCGAACTTTTTGGACTGACTATGTTCTCAAAAGTCTCGTACACTGTGAAAATCCAGAAAAAGTATTTCTGCAATGACAATAGGAAAAACTAAAATGTAAAGAATCGGGAAACAATTTGACAGTAGATGATTTTCGAAAAGTTACGTTATCTTTTATACACTTTCAAATGGCAGAATACTAATTGTCATAGTTATATTCATTGTCCTTCATTTTCGCTAGCATCAGAAAGCCTTGCTCTTCGTTTTCCTTAAAAATTACGTAAGCCGAACTAGCTACATTCAAAATTTAGTCTACAAAAATTGACGTGAAAATCTAATGCGACAGTCATCGTCACAGATTCGAACTAAAAACATGACTCTTTTATTGATGATAAATTCCGTAAAATGTATCGATGAAGGACATGCAGAATTCTACCGAGACCTATTGTATTTCTGCCCACAAATAATTATACCCCGGAACAGGTGCTGGGAGCGTTATGGGTCTACAGCGGCACCGGGGACTCTGCTCCATCCACAGTAGACACGCGTCGAGTAAAGTACATGGCTTCTATCTGCTGTGCTGTTGGTCGCTGTGACTTCAGTACTACACTCATGCTCATAAATTAAGGATAACTGCAGAATGTCGTGCCACACAACGTGGCACTACCCTAAAACTGGCGCTAATAGTATAGGCAAATAGGGAACACACGACGACACATGGTATTGGTGATAAGGTGAGAAAACCGTCCCGAAAGACATGGGCTACAAAACGTCACTGTTTCCTGTGCAAGTACCCCGACATCTATCTTGTACACTCCTGGAAATAGAAAAAAGAACACATTGACACCGGTGTGACAGACCCACCATACTTGCTCCGGACACTGCGAGAGGGCTGTACAAGCAATGATCACACGCACGGCACAGCGGACACACCAGGAACCGCGGTGTTGGCCGTCGAATGGCGCTAGCTGCGCAGCATTTGTGCACCGCCGCCGTCAGTGTCAGCCAGTTTGCCGTGGCATACGGAGCTCCTCCGCAGTCTTTAACACTGGTAGCATGCCGCGACAGCGTGGACGTGAACCGTATGTGCAGTTGACGGACTTTGAGCGAGGGCGTATAGTGGGCATGCGGGAGGCCGGGTGGACGTACCGCCGAATTGCTCAACACGTGGGGCATGAGGTCTCCACAGTACATCGATGTTGTCGCCAGTGGTCGGCGGAAGGTGCACGTGCCCGTCGACCTGGGACCGGACCGCAGCGACGCACGGATGCACGCCAAGACCGTAGGATCCTACGCAGTGCCGTAGGGGACCGCACCGCCACTTCCCAGCAAATTAGGGACACTGTTGCTCCTGGGGTATCGGCGAGGACCATTCGCAACCGTCTCCATGAAGCTGGGCTACGGTCCCGCACACCGTTAGGCCGTCTTCCGCTCACGCCCCAACATCGTGCAGCCCGCCTCCAGTGGTGTCGCGACAGGCGTGAATGGAGGGACGAATGGAGACGTGTCGTCTTCAGCGATGAGAGTCGCTTCTGCCTTGGTGCCAATGATGGTCGTATGCGTGTTTGGCGCCGTGCAGGTGAGCGCCACAATCAGGACTGCATACGACCGAGGCACACAGGGCCAACACCCGGCATCATGGTGTGGGGAGCGATCTCCTACACTGGCCGTACACCACTGGTGATCGTCGAGGGGACACTGAATAGTGCACGGTACATCCAAACCGTCATCGAACCCATCGTTCTACCATTCCTAGACCGGCAAGGGAACTTGCTGTTCCAACAGGACAATGCACGTCCGCATGTATCCCGTGCCACCCAACGTGCTCTAGAAGGTGTAAGTCAACTACCCTGGCCAGCAAGATCTCCGGATCTGTCCCCCATTGAGCATGTTTGGGACTGGATGAAGCGTCGTCTCACGCGGTCTGCACGTCCAGCACGAACGCTGGTCCAACTGAGGCGCCAGGTGGAAATGGCATGGCAAGCCGCTCCACAGGACTACATCGAGCATCTCTACGATCGTCTCCATGGGAGAATAGCAGCCTGCATTGCTGCGAAAGGTGGACATACACTGTACTAGTGCCGACATTGTGCATGCTCTGTTGCCTGCGTCTATGTGCCTGTGGTTCTGTCAGTGTGATCATGTGATGTATCTGACCCCAGGAATGTGTCAATAAAGTTTCCCCTTCCTGGGACAATGAATTCACGGTGTTCTTATTTCAATTTCCAGGAGTGTATATGGTCACCATGCACACGTACACAGGCCGCACAACGGGTTGGCATACTCTGGATCAGGTGGTCGAGCAGCTGCTGGGGTATAGCCTCCCATTCTTGCACCAGTGCCTGTCGGAGCTCCTGAAGTGTAGTAGGGGTTTGAAGACGTGCAGCGATACGTCGACCGAGAGCATCCCAGACGTGCTCGATGGGGTTTAGGTCTGGAGAACAAGCAGTCCACTCCATTCGCCTGATATCTTCTGTTTCGAGGTACTCCTCCACCATGGCAGCTCGATGGGGTCGTGCGTTATCATCCATCAGGAAGAAGGTGGGACCCACTGCAACCCTGAAAAGGCAGTCGTACTGGTGCAAAATGACGTCCTGATACACGTCACCTGTTACAGTTCCTCTGTCAAAGACATGCGGGGGTGTCGTGCAACAATCATAATCCCACCCCACACCATCAAACCACGACCTCTGTACAGGTCCCTTTCAAGAACATTACGGGGTTGGTATCTGGTTCCTGGTTCACGCCAGATGGAAACCCGGTGAGAATCACTGTTCAGATTATACCTGGACTCGTCCGGGAACATAACCTGGACCATTGTTCCAATGGCTATGTGCTGTGTTCTTGACACCAGGCTTTACGGGCTCTCCTGCGACCAGGGGTCATTGGAATGCACTTTGCAGGTCCAGGCGAATAAACCATGTCTGTTCAGTCGTCTCTAGACTGTATGTCTGGAGAAAACTTTTCCAGTGGCTGCGGTAAGGTCCCGAGCAAGGCTACCTGCAGTACTCCGTGGCCGTCTGCGGGCACTGATGGTGAGATATCGGTCTTATTGTGGTTTTGTACACTGTGAACGTCGCGTATTGTTGCGCCTGGACACGTTTCCTGTCTGCTGGAATCGTTGTCATAATCTTGAGATCATACTTTGTGGCACACGGAGGGTCCGTGCTACGACCTGCTGTGTTTGACCAGCCTCCAGTCGCCCTAGTATTCTACCCCTCATAACGTCATCAATATGTGTTCTCTGAGCCACTTTCAACACACAGTCACCATTAGCATGTCTGAAAACGTCTGCATACTTACTCGCTGCACCGTACTCTGACGGCCGGCCGGGGTGGCCGAGCGGTTCTGGGCACTCCAGTCTGGAACCGCGCGACCGCTACGGTCGCAGTTTCGAATCCTGCCTCGGGCATGGATGTGTGTGATGTCCTTAGGTTAGTTAGGTTTAAGTAGTTCTAAGTTCTACGGGACTGATGACCTCAGAAGTTAAGAGCCATAGTGCTCAGAGCCATTTGACCCATTTCGTACAATGACTTGCACCAACACACCTCTGCGTATGTGGACTGTTTCCAGCGCCACCGTGCGATGACCGCAGGTCAAATGCACCGCATGGTCATACCCCGAGGTAGTTTAAATCCGCAAACCGCCCACCAGAGCGTTGTTTCACCATATATCAGCATTATCCTTAATTTATGAGTATGAGTGACATCCCTCCCCTGCCGCTGATGCAGTCCTCTTCAGAACTGACGTGTGTTGCGTGGGTTTCCAGGTCGTGTGTTTTCATTCCCCACAGGCCGCATGGTGGCATTTATTCATTATCATAGACGACAGAGTTAGGGTGCTCTGTTAACTTCTTCCATAGTACAAACGTTAGTGGTCAGGAGATGAAGTCTTGTCGTTTGACGAGTTCCTTCGCCAACCATGTGCCCTTTCCACTGCCAGTCCTAGCCATGCCAGAGACATTTCGGCTCCCTCCTCGCCATCCCTCACCACTGGTTTGTTTTCGACTTCCGACATTTTCAGTTTTTCATATAATCTTTAGTTTCTCCGTAACATCCAGACTGAACAATACAAAAAATATATATAATACATAATGAAATAAATCTACTTAAAAGAAATATATCTTATACAGCCAATTATTTGTCTGCTGTGAAAAGGGAAGGAGAGAGAGGGCATACAATTGGAGGGAAGCGTAATATGGCCGTTGACAATACAAAACAACAATGCAACACATTACACCGACGTGGTTTGTCAACAGAAAGAAAAGAAAACAAGTAAACTGTGAACGGCGTATTGCGTTTTTCGTTCAACAGTTCGTATGCTATTCTGTGCACCACTTACGGTTGGCTTACACAGATGTCGGATAGAACATTTTCAAAAAAAAATTCATAAATAACAGCTAACACCCACAATCGCGACAGCTGACGCACGAGGCAATGTCGTCTTATACAGGAATCGATATGAAATTCGACTGTAGGGCGGTTTCGTCCACCGACGTTAACGGTTGTCCTCACTCAGCAATGTACCAAACGCCATGCTATGCTAGCGCCACTGCCGGCTCGGCTTCCATGTCTGCAAATTACACTCGACTCTGTATAAATTACACAGTGAGTTTTGACCGAATTTTCATAGCAAAACGAAGAGTGGGAAATGAAATAAAAGGATACAAATTGATGAGCGTGAGCCCTAGTTTAGCAAAAAAATATTTAATTGCTTTAAAGTAATCAGAGTATTTAGGAAAAAGTGATTTGAGGGAAAATTGAAAATAGGGGGCTCTGGTCCTGCCTTAGCAGTGTGTTCGTCGCACCTGAAGATGTCGGCCAGTTGCGCTGACGAAATATTGTGGAGTTTTCACTATGACATCCGACGTCTCGCCCGAGATCCATATATACAAAATTGAAATAGTTCGCGAACAGCTGCTATAGCTATGTGAATGAAGCGCCAAAATTTCGTCACTTTACGACCTAGCTATTCAGCTCATAAAAAATTACATTGGTGTGATATTTAACTGTGAAAACGCTTCCTTCCAATCAAGCATTAAATTTAGGACATCCTTAGAAAACAGAAGTGTGAAGGGAGTGTACCTTTCCAAGGCCAAGCTACATAGCACATTAAGAGGTACGTTGGTGTGTTATTTAATTGTCAAAATGGTTTCCTTCGAATCAAATCCTAAATACAGGGCATTTCGAGAACAAAAAGACTGTAGAAAAGCAAATGAGGTGTCTACAATATCATGCTGCCAGAACTTGACTTGAAAATAAAAAATTTGAAAACTGACGGTCAAATATTTTCTCAAATGATTTGTCTAAAAGTAATAAACAAATGGGCTAGTGAAACATTTTACGCATCATGCATATTTGGCCGACTTGTTTTTTCAAATTTCGTTCTGTTTGAGTGTGGCCTAGTCCAGCCTAAGCTCCAGACGTGTGGGAGGGCCGCTTCGGGCGCCTTCGAACCCCTGCTTCTCGGCCTGCACCAACAACAATACGGCCCGGAACACTGTCGGCTGGAACCTGCTCATTAGCGATCTGCCTCAAGCCGCGTGCAGCCCGCCACTGGAAATAGATTTGCATTGCAGACACGTTTTCTGCGCTGTTCACAGAAAGCTTTGCACGTCGTTGCTTGTTAACGTCTCTTCTGCCCACACTGGCGGCAAACACATCTCGCATTCAAATCGCCTGCAAAGCTGTTCCTCGACGAATGTGCTACGTCGTGCCTAAAGACGGTGACGGCGTACCCATACGCAGTCGCGCACTATCAGTACTCGTTAGTTTGTGTGAACGAAGACAAAGGCGCGGCGGGCGACAACGTACCGCAGGAGCAGCTGGTGGGGATCAAACCTACTGTACTGCCACTAACATCACTAGCATCTCGCATTCCGATTTAGAAATTCTGGCAAACGTGGTACCAGCATTAGTTCATATGAAAAGGAGAAAAGTTCAACAAAGAAATTCCAGTAAACCCAGAATTTGCTGTTGCTCTTTGTTTTCCTTGAAACGGGACAGTTATTTGAGTGTCTAGCGTATTTATTTCACATTTCGAAGCCTGAAGTTGTATTGTTGGGAGACGTGAAACATGTGGCGTTACTTATCACTCTTTGCCTAAAATCAGTTAACGTCTGAGCCCCTATAAGTTAAAAGGCGCCACGCATGCATACAGTCGGTTGCATACAGGATAATGATACGAACGTATACAGATGGCGGTAGTATCGCGTACACAAAGTATAAAAGGGCAGCGCATTGGCGGAGCTGTCATTCCCACTACAGCGGGTACAAAACAAAGCTGTACGCCTTGCACTGCATCTCCCGAGGCGAGAATCGATCACCACAGAAGTGCATGAGGCAGCAGGCGTACCATTTCTAGATTTAAACAGACTGCTTGTCAGTTTTATGCATTGACGCAGCAGTCAGAATAGGTACATCGCCAATCTGGGCAACCAGGTCCACTGTCGGCCGACTACTCTCTGGTCGGACCTGCAACTTGAGCAGTAATTCCGTGGCAAGTAGCGAAGGCAGTTTTAGAAAAACTGGATGACAAGAAGATCAGAGGAACAATAAAAGTGAGCTCAAAAATTTCTCAGCCCCATAACTAGGCTATGAATGCTCAAACTACGCAAAACAAGGTCCAGAGACATGAAGGTGTGTGTGTGTGTGTGTGTGTGTGTGTGTGTTTGTGTGTGTGTGTGTGTGTGTGTGAAGCTGTCATTTGTACTCAGGTGATTCATGTGAAAAAATTTCCGACGTCATTAAGGCCGCACGACGGGAATTAGCAGATTTGCTAGTTGTAGAAAAGACACTTGGGACATTGAAAAAAATTGCTCTGAGCACTATGGGACTTAACATCTGAGGTCATCAGTCCCCTAGAACTTGGACTGCTTAAACCTAACTAACCTAAGGTCATCACACATAGCCATGCCCGAGGCAGGATTCGAACCTGTGACCATAGCGGTGGTGCGGTTCCAGACTGAAGCGCCTAGAATCGCTCCGCCACACCAGCCGTCTTGGGACATTCCATTTCGAAAATCATTAGGGTATACAGTATTACGAGACCTAAATTGTCAACAGCGTGGCGAGAATACCGAATGGCAAGCATTACCTCTCATTACCGACAACGCAATAGTGGACGGGCTGAACGACCGAGAGCAGCAGCGTTTGCATAAGTTGTCAGTGCTAACAGACAAGCAACACTGCTTCAAATAACTGCAAGAATCTTAAGACAGTACTGCAAAGTTTGGCGTTAATGGGCTATGGGAGCAGACGACCGACGCGAGTGCCTTTACTAACAGCACGACATCGCCTGCAGCGCCTCTCCTTGGCTCGTGACCATATCAGTTGGACCCTAGACGAGTGGAAAATCGTGGCCTGGTCATACGAGTCCGGATTTCAGCTGACAAGAGCTGACGGTAGGGTTCGAATGTGGCACAGATGCCACGAAGCCAACAAGGCATCGTGCAAGCTGGCGGTGGCTCCATAATGGTGTGGGATGTGTTTTAAGTGGCTCATAGACCAGAAATGTTATGTTCGGCTACCTGGAGACCATTTTCAGCCATTCATGGACTTCATGTTCCCAAACAACGATGGGATTTTTATTTGATCACTTTGCGCCATTTAACCGGCCCACAATTGTTCGCGACTGTTTTGAAGAACATTCTGGACAATTCGAACGAATGACTTTGTCACCCTGGTCGCCCAGCATGAATTCCATCCAACATTTATGGGACATAATAGAGAGGTCGGTTCGTATACAAAATCCTGCACTGGTAATCGTGGACGGCTATAGAGGCAGCATGGCTCAATATTTCTGCAAGGGACCTCGACCGACTTCTTGAGTTGTTGGCACGTCGAGTTGCTGCATACGCCGGGCAAAAGGAGATCAGACACGATGTTAGGGGGTATCCCAGGACTTTTGTCACCAAAGTGTATAACAGGCCTGATCGATGGTAACGATGATGATTACGAGAATGGTCACTTTCGCTTAAGGTGCCGTATCAATAAATACTGGAAGTAGAAACATTAATTCAGAGGGTGTGGGTTATTAGCAAACATCGTCCACAGACATCTTAATTCACAAGATCCACAATAACAAATATCGGTCCAGTTGTTTCACTGTTGCCAACTTACTTTTGGCAGACAACCACAAAAAAGTACACGAACTGTTGGTTACATGACCTACCCCAGTGCCGTCTCACTCTCAACTGCCGTTTTCATCTCTCAAAAATATATATGTAGACAGGCATCTGTCCACCACTTTAGGGTTACGATATCAGTGAAACAATATAAAAACATGTACTTAATAGTAGAAGTAAGCTACCTGCTGCCAGCAGTATTTTAATTTACAATGCTTTTAACGCAAAAGGGATTTCCACTTGCATATTAAATCAGTCTGAATGTATGGAAATGTGGTAGCAACAATATTTGAATCATCTGTTCCTTTCACAAATAGTTGTGTCATCTTGGCGAAGTAAAATAAGTGTAATTTTTACGAAATTTAAAAAGACTGTGAAATTTTGGGTAAAACGTCTCATCTTAAAGAATTTCAAAATTGTGGATGATTTAATACTGAGATTAATATTTTATTAATATTAATTCACCTGATGTGTTTGGGATCCAGTTGTGAGTGTAAAACATTATCTTTTCCTATCTAACATGTGTTGAACGACGTACATTTGAAAGCATCGTTTAATTAGATTTTGGTATTTCACAGCAGATTCCTTTGCCCGTACATGATACTATTTTTAATTAGGCAAAATAATAGATTCCCTATGAAAGGTATTTACTGTCGTGATCTTTGATTGTTACAGATCCTCAGTTTATTACAGCACAATTTTGGGTAATGGGTTTATCTAGTTTCAACATTCGGAATATGGATTTCTTACAGGGATTTAAAAATACAATTTCAAAAGGTTTGTTTGGTATCCACGGAATCATCAGACTCTCAGCAATGTTGTGTTGATGTTAAAAACATATCTTGTGAATAAGAAAAATAAAATTTACGTAATTTCAAGTTAGGCTAGAATCAAAGAGCCTGTTGCAAAAGGCGCTAAAGTCTGGAACCTCGCGACCGCTACGGTTGCAGGTTCGAATCCTGCCTCGGGCATGGATGTGTGTGATGTCCTTAGGTTAGTTAGGTTTAATTAGTTCTAAGTTCTAGGCCACTGATGACCTCAGAAGTTAAGTCGCATAGTGCTCAGAGCCATTTGAACCATTTGAATCTGTTGCAAAGTGTTACGATCGGCTTTGCATTCATAATCGATAAGTGAATTAAATAAACGGTGCATAAATCTATACTGTATCTAATTTTGATTACACCTTATTCAATAATGCAGCAGACGTCGTTGTATAATAAGTATTACCTCCTCATCAATGACACCACTATCTGCGTCGCTCGTTGTGAGTATGAAATTTGGAAATTTGTGGTAAGTTCCTATGGGACCAATCTGCTGAGGTCATCGGTCCCTAGGCTTACGCACTACTTAATCTAACTTTAACTAACTTACGCTAAGGACAACGCACATACCCATGCTCGAGTGAGGACTCGAACCTCCGACGAGGGGTGGGGGGGGGGGGGTGGGGGGGAAGGGGGGGATGAATGACAGTGTACACGGTAGTGGGTAGTGAGATCGACTTCTGCAAATTGTTCCACTCTTCTGCAGGTAATTCATCTTACCGTTTTGGAACCGTATCTTATAAAACTGGTTAGGTAACATATTTACCAGCGACTGTCTCCTTTGGCAGTGGAATTATTACTCTCCGTGATATCAGACGTAAATTCGCCTGTGTCATATATCTCAGCTACCAAGTGGTCAGTTTCCAGGTGTTTAGTTTGTCTTTTATCCAAAGGTTTCTTTACTTTTCCAATATGCAGTATGTGGTGTCACCGCCAGACACCACACTTGCTAGGTGGTAGCTTTAAATCGGCCGCGGTCCATTAGTACATGTCGGACCCGCGTGTCGCCACTGTCAGTAATTGCAGACCGAGCGCCACCACACGGCAGGTCTACAGAGACGTACTAGCACTCGCCCCAGTTGTACGGACGACTTTGCTAGCGACTACACTGATGAACCCTTTCTCTCATTTGCCGAGAGACAGTTAGAATAGCCTTCAGCTAAGTCCATGGCTACGACCTAGCAAGGCGCCATTAACCATTTCTAGAGAGAGTCTCACTTGTATCATCAAGAATGCTGTATACAAATGATGGATTAAAGTTAAGTATTCCAGCAGCTACGTACTTTTCTTTATAGCATTCATTACGTATCCTGTTTCAGACATAACGCCAGCTGGCGTGTGTAAACGCGTGCCTTTCGGTTACCCGTCACTGTGGACTGGCTGTCTTGTCAGTCCACCACACAGTACCTGTCCTTTCTGTAGTTACAGCGTTGCATTTCTTCACTACCCATTTCTGCTTGGTGATTTTGCACTTTTGACAATCTCGTTATTTGACGCCTGTATTCCCTTCCGCCAGCTTCATTTGCTGCATCTTTATATTTTCTTCGTCCGTCAGTTACGTTTTACGTGTCACGTGTTTTGCGAGGATTAGTACTTGATCTTGTCTTTTTGCCCATTTGATCCTCTCTTGTCTTCACCATTTCATCTCTCAAAGTTAACCACTCACTGTTGTATTACTTTCGGTTCGTCGTTGCCCAATGCTGCCTTTGAAACTCTCAGCATCCCTTGGTTGTTTCAGCTTTTCCAACAACCATTCGCATAATTTCATACCTTCCTTCACTTTCTTCATTTCTAACCTTCGGTACTATTATACAGAGTGATTCAGCTAAGTTGTTCACTGAAATATTTGATGAGCGGTTTAAGACAACGTAATTCTGATTTCATTCAAATTAACTGTGCAAAAATCATAACTAAACGACGCAAGTCTCTTTTCATAGCTGTATGACAGAAATATTGGTGTCAAATCCTCTTTTTCAAATGAAACTCTAGTGACTTCTGATGGTAGTAATGTAATTCTAAAAGAGTCTACTTCATCTTTGTTTCGCGCTTCAAAAATACAATTAGCAGTTGCAGAGAAATTATGGTACTTAGAACTTATGAATTATCTTTTAAACACGAAATGATGATGATGATGATGATGATGATGATGATGATGTTGGGTGTGTGGGGCGCTCAACAGCGCGGTTATCAGCGCCCGTACAAATTCCCAACATTTGCCACTTTCATGAAGAACATGAAATGGATGCGGTCTTGTGCGGAAATTCATGTTATATGAAACTGTCGCTTTAAACTGATGCAGCTACACGCAGCTAAGACTGTCTGCCCACAACGGCGTAACAGTGAAGAGGAGTTTAATTTAAGACTGATACTAATCACACTTTGCTATATGAGGCTGGACTGACACACCAACCGGAAGGCAAAGGAAATGATATGCGAGAATGACTCACCACTATAGCTATGGTAATAGTTCAGCTCTTCTTTCTACCGGAGCCTTGAAAAAATAGCACCCGTCAAAAATTAAATGTATATTTAATACAAGGAATCCATACATATTGTAAAAATGAATGTTCTGAATGTATGTATGTACATACGAGAGTATATTCAATATCTCCTCCTAAACCATTGGTCCGATTTCACCCAAACTTGGTACCCACATCACTTGCTGTCTGGAAAGGTTTGCTGTGTGCGGTAAGAACTTTCTCCTAACAAGAGCGTAAGCGTGGGGATGAAAAAGTGGTGTAGCTCCTGACGCGCGAATAGCTGGACTTCATTCATCCTACATTTCAGATTGTGAGTAGTTGGCTAACTCTACTCGCGACACATTATGCACATAGTATTCGGATATAGCGACGAATATACCTGCAAAATTACATCATTATACAACAGATAGCTCAGAGATATAATATCACAAACACAGAATTGCGTGAAAAACTGCCGTGTCATGCATGACGTTTAAACTTATTACTTCTTTGCTATTAACCCTATTCTCAACACGTTTCGTAGACACTATGCACATATTGGCTGAATGTGCGACGCAATTCAGCACATACAATGTCTTTACAATGAGCTGCGTGAAACCGAAACTGCAGGGTGAAATTCGCTAAGGTACACGTGAACTACGTGTACAAATATGTGTGAAGTATATTAAATATTCGCCACGGGTAAAAAGGTCCTCCTTAACTCCTGGATCGATTGCAACCAAATACTGCTACTACACATATTACTTACTATCTGGTAATAAATACAACCTCCTAGTGACGTGGGAGGGTGGGGGGGAGGGGGAGTGATATCGTGGAAAGAGAAGGTAGTGGGAGCAGATGGACAGAGAGGGCCAATGAGGAAATGGAGACAGATTGGAGGGAGGCAGGGGGGAGAGGGACAGAGAGAGGGGAAGGGGTAATGTCTAGAAATGGTATAGGAGCAGATGCACAAAGATTTGGGGTGGGAGGAAGTGGACAGAGAGAGGGTGGAGGAGGACATCCATTATTAGAAGACTGGATTAAATACATAGCCAGGCAATGCCGGGTACTCAGCCATTTGAGATATAAAGATCGTTAAACAATAAATCCGCGCCACGCGTTTAATGTCAAGATACACCTTTGTGTTGCAAATTTACATCAGGAACAGCAAAAAAAGGGAAATCACTAAAGAATGTGGTCATAAATAATGATATTCAACCTTCGTCAGCCATTGTTGATTCTCAGCAGTCCAATAACGTATATTTCTTACATCCATTTCCCACGATTTGTAAAAGTAGCTATTGTTCTGATGTCGCATCAGAACCGAGCTACAGAAATTCATGCGCCTTCTGCCGTCCTATTGGTTAGTCTGCCGGTGAAGTGACATATGCTACGAATGGAAGCTGTTTTGGCCGCAAAATACTAGCAACGCTGCGCCGATTTATTCCAGAGACACTCCTAGTGCTGCCCAACTTCCTTCCGCGTATGCGCCACTCCGGCCCTCTGGGAGGTTCCAGTCACTGCCATCCCATCTGTATAAGCAGAACAACTTGTCAGCCCCGGGAGTCAGTAATTTCAACAGCACGTGACGATGTTGGAGACAGCTGTCGAAAGCTCGAGTGTTTTATTCGAACTGATGCAGCCTGTAAACCGAGAAGATTTTATTGACGTATGTCACCGCGAAAGGCTCCGAGGACAATTTTTTGCACATTCACTGAATCGTCTTTCTCATTGGACGTACTCTGTTGGGATACACTTGTGCGTACAACATAACTGTCGTCTTCTCGTTTTTTCTGCATATCGTTTCTCTTGGTTTGTCAAAGAAATCATATTTTTTCAAACTGACCAGCACTCGACGCACGTGAACGACACAGATATAGTAAAAGCTACGTTACGCCTTCGCCCCTTTTATACCGGCATCGTGGTTTCCTTCTCATACGAAGCGACGTATTTCCTTATTTTGATATGAAATCGCGAACTACTGCAATCGGTTTCATGCTCAAAACAGATAATTCGTAATTTCTCTGAAACTAGTAGACGGATTTTGAAAAGTAATACGACACTGAATTTGTCTCTTTCATAATCGTGACACTACTTAGCAGCAGAAATTACTATATTTCTATTTGAATTAGTGAAGTTGATATAATACCGTGTTGAAAACAAACTATACATCGTTTAGTGGGCACTTCCTCACAATTAACATGGGTGAAAACGCAATTACGAGATCTCAAATTATTTAGGAAATTTCTGTGGTAAACAGCTCAGCTGAATGACCTGTATAACCTGTCTGAAACCTTCCACTGTCTGCAGGTCTCTTCCACATATACAGACATTTTTTCATGATTCCCGAACCAAGTGTTTGCAGTGATTAAATTGTGTTATGTGCAAAAGTTAATCTACAGTTTAGTATGGACTCAGAACCTAAGCAATCAAGCGACAAGTGACAAAACAAATCCTAGATCCAAATGTTGGTCCTTCCCACTTCAGTATGAAAGCTGTTCACAAGTATTTTAAATCATAAACAAGTTTTACACAACCATTCATTCAATAATTCCACTTTATGTTCGTATCATAGATGATCGTTCACTAGTATATTTTCCAATGTGGCTTTCATAATGAAAGACACAAATGATTCCCTCGCTTATGACTGATACTAATACCTGTATTTTGTTCTGTTTTTCAGGTAAGTTCCTGGAGACTCTACGGCAGTACCGCTGCGGCAGGCGCTGCATCGGCTAGAGGTGAGTTGCACTTCAAGTGGACTCACTGGGATGTTTGATATTCCTTAAGATTTGAAATTTTTGGACTCCGTACGAATCTTTCCCTCAGTCTCTCCATGGCCGCATCTGGCACACTTGATCGACCGGTTGTTTTCTGTTTACACAGACAGTGTCCCTGAATTGTCGAGACCAACGCACAATGCTCCATTTACATGGCGGTTCTCTTCCATAGTTCCTTCTGAACGCGCGATGCACTGTTAAAACTGTTTTCTTGCTTTGTCGCCATTTTGTTAAGGCAGTTCACTGGTGACTGGTGCGGAGAATGCGAACTTGGTGAGTTCACCGTTCTACTCATGGATCACTCACGTTTCTACATTTAGTGCTTTGGAAAATACAGAACTCTGAAAACGAAATAATCATTTGTATATATAGCCCGAATTGTCGTCAAGAAAGGACAGAGCTCTCAACCTAGTAACCAGTTAGAACATTTATCAGCTTAGTTAGTTCGTGGTGTTGTATTAATGAGTAGTAAGCAACGAATTATCCGGAAATTGTAATCCCTTATACAAGGGGCGTTCAGTAAGTAATGCAACGCACTGTTTTCTGAATGCGGGATGGTTTCATTCAGGATTTCAATACACTATATTATTCCTCATACTTTTGGCTACAAAACCCTATTTTTCAACATAATCTCCCTTCAGTGCAACGGCCTAGTGTCACCCTGTGGGAGAGGGGGGGGGGAGGGGAGGGGCGGGTCTGTATGCCCGCTTTGTACTATTCTAGGTCCTACTGATCGACGTCGGAGCCACCGTCTTGCTGAATCAATAACTTCCTCATCATCCACGTACTGCTTCCTCTGAAGTGCATCCTTCATTGGATCAAAGAGATGGGAGTCGGAAGGTGCAAAATCTGGGTTGTAGAGTGGATGAGGAAGAACAGTCCAGTGAGGTTTCGTGAGCTCCTTTCAGGTGCGCAGAGTTGTGTGAGTCCCGTTGAGCAGCGAGATGTTTGATTGTGATCCGTCGATCACCTCGAATGAGCGTGTCCTCACGTTCCAACACTGCAGGAGTCACAGCTGTGAGCGGCCGGCCAGCACATGGGAGATGGGACAGGTTTGCGCGACCTTGTTGCTATGAAAACAGACGCCTTGCCCAATAACTCACCGTGCTTTTGCTCACAGCCAGGTCTCCGTAGGCATTCTGCAAGCGCCTATGAATACACTCCTGGAAATTGAAATAAGAACACCGTGAATTCATTGTCCCAGGAAGGGGAAACTTTATTGACACATTCCTGGGGTCAGATACATCACATGATCACACTGACAGAACCACAGGCACATAGACACAGGCAACAGAGCATGCACAATGTCGGCACTAGTACAGTGTATATCCACCTTTCGCAGCAATGCAGGCTGCTATTCTCCCATGGAGACGATCGTAGAGATGCTGGATGTAGTCCTGTGGAACGGCTTGCCATGCCATTTCCACCTGGCGCCTCAGTTGGACCAGCGTTCGTGCTGGACGTGCAGACCGCGTGAGACGACGCTTCATCCAGTCCCAAACATGCTCAATGGGGGACAGATCCGGAGATCTTGCTGGCCAGGGTAGTTGACTTACACCTTCTAGAGCACGTTGGGTGGCACGGGATACATGCGGACGTGCATTGTCCTGTTGGAACAGCAAGTTCCCTTGCCGGTCTAGGAATGGTAGAACGATGGGTTCGATGACGGTTTGGATGTACCGTGCACTATTCAGTGTCCCCTCGACGATCACCAGTGGTGTACGGCCAGTGTAGGAGATCGCTCCCCACACCATGATGCCGGGTGTTGGCCCTGTGTGCCTCGGTCGTATGCAGACCTGATTGTGGCGCTCACCTGCACGGCGCCAAACACGCATACGACCATCATTGGCACCAAGGCAGAAGCGACTCTCATCGCTGAAGACGACACGTCTCCATTCGTCCCTCCATTCACGCCTGTCGCGACACCACTGGAGGCGGGCTGCACGATGTTGGGGCGTGAGCGGAAGACGGCCTAACGGTGTGCGGGACCGTAGCCCAGCTTCATGGAGACGGTTGCGAATGGTCCTCGCCGATACCCCAGAAGCAACAGTGTCCCTAATTTGCTGGGAAGTGGCGGTGCGGTCCCCTACGGCACTGCGCAGGATCCTACGGTCTTGGTGTGCATCCGTGCGTCGCTGCGGTCCGGTCCCAGGTCGACGGGCACGTGCACCTTCCGCCGACCACTGGCGACAACATCGATGTACTGTGGAGACCTCACGCCCCACGTGTTGAGCAATTCGGCGGTACGTCCACCCGGCCTCCCGCATGCCCACTATACGCCCTCGCTCAAAGTCCGTCAACTGCACATACGGTTCACGTCCACGCTGTCGCGGCATGCTACCAGTGTTAAAGACTGCGATGGAGCTCCGTATGCCACGGCAAACTGGCTGACACTGACGGCGGCGGTGCACAAATGCTGCGCAGCTAGCGCCATTCGACGGCCAACACCGCGGTTCCTAGTGTGTCCGCTGTGCCGTGCGTGTGATCATTGCTTGTACAGCCCTCTCGCAGTGTCCGGAGCAAGTATGGTGGGTCTGACACACCGGTGTCAATGTGTTCTTTTTTCCGTTTCCAGGAGTGTATTTGCGATGCTCTGGTTTTCCGCGATAAAAAATTCAGTGACAGTTGTCAGCTTGTTACTCACCTCATATACAGACGCCACTTTGAAGGCTACGTACAGCACCCTCACCTATCGAAACTTCACGAAGCTATAGAAGCTAAAGCGGGAATATTCCGCGATGGCCCACAACAAATTCCGCATGTTTTCAACCGAAATTGCCCGACAAAAAAAGTGTCGCATTACCTTCTGGACGCCACTCGTACAGTAGTTACCATATAAAATTATAGAGTGCTATTTATTATTAACAATAAAAGCTAGCTACATTCCTCTCAGTTTCTAGGTAGCAGGCCTACACGTACACCAGCAATGAATGAATAACTGTCCCGGAGGACGCGGACACCTTGTCTCTCCTTCACGCACACTTCGCAACTGCGCACAGTATTACGTGCGGGCTTTGTAAGGTCAGCATTGCTGCATCTCGATCGTTACGACGACAACCACGAGTAAAACGCCCTTGAGATACGACAACGCGCGGTTAAGCACCTGGGGGGGGGGGGGCGACAGTGAGTTTTTACAATAGCTTGTGTTTGCGCGCGTACCTTTACGGCAGTCGTTGAGGAGGAATCTACAGATGTGTTCGGTCGCTAATGGTGGATCGGAGGAAGCATTCGAAAGAGCGCCAAATAGTGTATTGAATTTTACGGTTGCATTGGACAATAATTCGCAGGTGGGGAATGTCGTCCAAGATTGAATTGAATCATTGATCAAAGTTAAAGTTTTAGAAGACTCACTTGGCATGATTTTAAGTGGCATCTCAGTTCACTGTACTTACATGGTGACAATTATTGAAGTATATCAAAGAAAACGTAAATTACTTATAAATTACTGCGTGAACACACTTTATTCAACATGTAAACGTCTCTACAGATATTTTGATTTCGGTTATGACGTGTTCGATATGCCTGCCGTCATTGGCGATGATGTGGCGCAGGCGAATAGCGAAATTCTGCGTAACCCGCTGAAGTGTCGGAGCATCGATGCTGTCGATGACCTCCTGAATGTCTATGTTCAGCTCAGCAATGGTTTTCTGGTTATTGCTGTACACCTTGTCTTTAATATAGCCCGACAGAAAGGAGTCATGTGTATTCAGACCCGGAGAATATGGGCTGTCAATCGAGGCCCATGCCAGTGGCCCCTGGGAAGACCAGAGCCGGAACGCTATACCCAGAGTGCTGTTCCAGGACATCAGACACTCCCCTGCTTCGATGGGGTCGAGCTACGTCTTGTACGTACCACATCTTGTAGAAATCAGGGTGACTTTGGACAATGGGGATGAAATCATCTTCCAAAACCTTCACGTACCGTTCTGAATATCGCACTGATTATTCCGTAACTGGACATTGCACACCACACAGTCACCCATTGAGGGTGAAGAAACTTCCAGATCGTGAAATGCGGGTTCTGAGTCCCCCAAATGCGTCAGTTTAGCTTATTGATGAACCATTCAAATGAAAGTGGGCTTCGTCGCTAAACCAAACCATATTCACATCAAAGTCTTGTTCGTGAGTTCTGTGGACAATAATGTTGGCGAAACACAACCGCTGTTCCATGGCCCTGGGGCTTAATGGCTGATGGGTTTGAATTTTGTATGCGAAGAGATGCAGGTCTTGAACAACAAGCTGTCGCAGTGTCTCCCGGTTGATTCCCACCTGTTGTGCAGCTCGGCTGATCGACTTCCTGGGGCTGTTTGAAACACAGCGCGTGTCTTCTCGATGTTGTCAGAAATTTTCACCCTTCTTGGACGACCGACATTGCCAACACTGTCATCACGAACACTACCCGTTCTCTCAAACTTTCGAATCATATTCTTGATTGTTAGCACACTTGAACCGGTTGTCTTCAGCTTGAACTCGACCACAAACTTCCCTTGAGCCGCAGTTGGGCTGTTGTTGCTCATAAGCGCTACGTGCTCAGACACGCGTACCGTGACATTTTCATGTGCAAATGGCCGATAACAAGGGACGTACTCATGCGCATACGAATTCCCATCACGCTCCGCGGTCAACCGTGCTGTTTGAACGTCATAACGCAAACCGTTCAGAAGTTATGACAATTTTAATTCGTATAGTTCAGTAATTGTCACCCTGCAATGAACTCCACCGAACCGATCATCAAATTATGCTACTGAGTAAAAACCTATCATCGACAAGGAGAAGTTACCAACAAATGAGCAACGAAGAGCAACCTCATGATTTGCTCATTTTACTGCGAAATTTGAATACTTTAGAATCTGTGCCTGACAATGAAGAGCGATTTTTAATGCAATATAGCACACTGGGTCCATGCCTTTCGTGTAGATGGCGCGCCTATGGTGGAGTTGGGTCAGTCTGTACTACGGCTGGACGGCTGGAACGGTGGCTGCCTAGAGTGTGTCTGGCTGTTGCTGCTACTGTAGCGACTGGAGACAGCAGAAAGGCGACCTCCCTCTTCCAGCTTCCAGTTTCAGTCCCAGCAAGAGCGCGCGCCGGCCGGCCTTGGCATTTCTGGACTACGCGGCTCCAGAGCGCCTGCCGGTCACCCACCGCCTTTTCTCTGCCTCCCCCTTCCCCCCACCCAAATCCCTCCCAGTCCCACACAGACGCCAGATCGGTCGTTAGATATGCGAGTAGACGAGCGCAGGCGGCACGTTAAGTCTTTGCTGAACAGGCCACCCACCTGTTCCGCTCAACTGCTTTATCTGCGCGCGAAAGCTGCTTCCTCCGT
Organism: Schistocerca cancellata; assembly: GCF_023864275.1. Lineage (NCBI taxonomy): Eukaryota > Metazoa > Arthropoda > Insecta > Orthoptera > Acrididae > Schistocerca > Schistocerca cancellata. Next base: position 174,795,277 of record NC_064632.1, read on the forward strand.
TACTGTATTGCTGTAGAAAATACGAGTAACAATCCGGTAGTGCTTCTCTGTTGTAAATTACTGAGCCGTGGTCCTCTCGGATCGATCCCGTTCTATCAAAGTAATCGATCGAATGATGCTGTGGTATGTCGAGAGGTTGTAACAATGGAAAATTGTACTGAAATGCAGGAGGATCTTGTAAGGGATCTGTGATCCCACGAACTTACATGCTAGTATCCGATGCCAAGGTCGACTGCAGACAGGAGTCGATTGTCGAGCGCTGCAGAAGGCAATGAGACTAGTGTCGAATGAGACGAGAGTCGAATGAGACTAGTGTCGAAAGAGACGAGTGTCGAGTGCAGAGTAGTACTGGAGAGAGTCGAGAGAGAGGTGGTGCTGGAGAGACGGGCAAGAACGGTGGTCGAGTGAGCTGTAAGCAGTAAAATTCATCGGAGTATGACGAGTGAGCACGTCCCCCTGATCGTCGTGGGGTTGACCCTCACTAATACCGATTCGCGAGTGATATGAAACAGAAAGTGATAAGTGCCAAATTACGCGTTTCGCGTCAACCGCGTCGGCCAGCAACAGCCATGGATTGCAGTGAGGATTGTTGTGAATGTTAACCACCAGCATTGCGTGTGACGAAGTACTGAAAATCAGCAATCAATAAAAAGAGATAACCGTAATTAGACGTGTAAGGCGAAGGTAGCAACTGCCTCAGCATTTGTGTGTTAGTAGGAAATATATATCAGTTTGTACATCGCAACCTTTGTCGTCCTTAATAATAGACAAACTTTCAATCATCCTACTATTCAGTTGCAAAACAGCCGCAATCGGTTGAAATACCCCCGAAACCACAGCAGAAAAACCGATCGCCTTTCATCCATTAAGCACGCGGTCATATAATTATAATAATTAACTGTTTGGCGGCTTTGGTAAATTACACAAAACCCAATTAAGGAATTTAATCGGGGGTGTTTCAATCTGCAACGAATTGACGCATGGTACAGGGAATGGCAATTGAATCTCAATGTAGCCAAGTGTAATGTGTTGCGAATACATAGAAAGAAAGATCCTTTATCGTTTAGCTACAATACAGCAGGTCAACAACTGGAAACAGTTAATTCCATAAATTATCTGGGAGTAGGCATTAGGAGTGATTTAAAATAGACTGACCATATAAAATTAATCGTCGGTAAAGCAGCTGCCAGACTGAGATCCTTTGTAAGAATCCTAAGGAGTGCCGGCCGCGGTGGCAGAGCGGTTCTACGCGCTTCAGTCATGTTAAGTCCCATAGTGCTCAGAACCATTTGAATCATTTGAATCTTAAGGAAATGCAGTCCGAAAACAAAGAAGTAAGTTACAGTACACTTGTTCGCCCACTGCTTGAATACTGCTCACCGGTGTGGGATCCGTACCAGGTAGGGTTGATAGAAGAGATAGATAAGATCCAACTGAGAGCAGCGCGCTTCGCTACAGGATCATTTAGTAATTGCGAAAGCGTTGCGGAGATGATAGATAAACTCCAGTGGAAGACTCTGCAAGAGAGACGCTCAGTAGCTCGGTACGGCCTTTTGTTGAAGTTTCGATAACATACCTTCACCGAGAGTCAAGCACTATATTGCTCCCTCCTAGGTATATCTCGCGAGGAGACCATGAGGACAAAATCAGAGAGATTAGAGACCACACAGAGGCATACCGACAATCCTTCTTTCCACGAACAATACGAGACTGGAATAGAAGGGAGAACCGATAGAGGTACTCAAGGTACCCTCCGCCACCCATCGTCAGGTGGCTTGCGGAGTATGGATGTAGATGTAGATACCAAAGATCTTTGGGTAGAGTGCCTCGCAAGATTTGTCCCTCACGGCAGGAGGGCAGTGCGGCCGAGCCTACGGGAGAAGGGTGTTAGTTTTCCGCCAGGAGGAGGCTCCGGCAGTAGACATAGCAACGCATGCGCAATCAGTGACCGTTGGTAGTGGAGCACACTACATGGATGTGCAGTCTTGAGAAGAAATTTTGTTTTCTGCTATCCCTGGCCGTTTTGGAGTTGATTTGTTGATGGCATAAGGACAACGTTAAACATCAGGACTGCAACTGCATCAGAGTGACTGCACGCCGGTCGTTTTTACTGGTGAGGATTTGCGTTTGAAAACATTGGACACTGTGTCCCGTGATATCTGATTAACTCCGGTCGTGCTCCGACTACAGCCAAACGCCGGTTGCGGTTACAGTTACCTGATCTGCTTCTTCTCTGTGAGCTGTTGGCATTATTGTTTAATCCCAAACATACTTAAGCTGCACTTATGTACGCCCAATTATGTTTTCTGGTCTTCATCTGTTGCTTTTTGAATTGCGTTTTTTTCTTTTTTTTTATTTCACTCTAGACTTCACGGAATTGTACTGATTGCAGTGATTCAGCTAAAGTTATTGCTAATTGTTCTCACTTGCTATGTCACAGAGAACATAGCTGCAGATTTATGATCGTAATTGGTGTGTTCTGGTGTCAAGAACGGTTCTCACTAGTGTTTATAAGTGTACTCTGCTATTTCCTGCACTGTGTTTCTCCGGTTTGTGTGGTGGCGGAAGAATATATTTGTATCCGTTCTGTCAATAGTGGTTTGCCTACAATTATTTTCACTCGAAAAGACATATCACTAGCAGAATTTCTATGTTGTAAAATTCTTATCTTATATTGTTAGATGTTAGTTTATTACCTTTAATTCTTGTAAAAAATAAGGGAGGATTAAGTAATATTATTTTTTGCACTTTAATTCAGTCAATATAAATTTTGATTCAATTAAGATTCAAGTTAAGTTACAAGAAGTTGAGGCATTTTTTTTCCTTTAACATTTATTGTGCTATCAGATCAGACTTGCTGAATAAAATTAAACTAATCAATCTTTTTTTTTAATTTTGCAATAGTCATATAATTTTATCTGTTACTTTCTTTGGTTGATGTAACATGTCAAATTTCCGTGCAACATCGTATAAGAATTTTAAATTTTTTTCTGCGCTGCCAGACCTTACCACTCCCGAGCTCTTGCTTACCTTGCCTAACAATTAATTAACTGGGTACACGCACCTACACTCACACGCTCTCATAACGTCTCCAATAGCTGTATTTCTCCGCTACAGGTGGTTCTGTAAAGATTGAAATTGTTCAGTCAGCAGTGGTACTGAACCGTTAATCAAACAGTATCGCGGGCGATATATATAAATAATGTTCGCCCACACCGGATCACCGACTTTCAAATAGTTGCACGTTTACGCCGCAAATGTTTGAATACGCTCAAATTATCGCTACATACGTGGCCAAGTACGAAGTTGTTAGCCTCAATATTCACAGACTGGAAACGAAAAATTAAAATGATGTTCAAACAGGTCATTAGGTCGACTAGAAAGCTCATGACTCCATCCAGCTGCACAGAGCATCAGAACAACAGTCAAATGAGCCATTATAGTATCCCGTAGCAGTATGTTTCAGGTAGGGTGCTTTTCTCTGTAACTAACAGCATAATAAATGAAAGGAATATTTATTTACAAAGGTAAACGTAAGAAACTTTACTTTTTCCCGCAGTTATAAACATGATTTATATTGTCAGTTTCCAGAGAAACTGCAAAAAGGTGAGAATTTAAGTAGATGAGACCTGGATAAACTGACTAAACCAGAGGTTGTACAGAGTTTCAGGGAGAGCATAAGGGAACAATTGACAGGAATGGGGGAATGAAATGCAGTAAAAGAAGAATGGACAGTTTTGAGGGATGACGTAGTGAAGGCAGCAGAGCATCAAGTAGGTAAAAAGACGAGGGCTAGTAGAAATCATTGGGTAACAGAAGAAATATTAAATTTAATTAATGAAAGGAGAAAATACAAAAATGCAGTAAATGAAGTAGCCAAAGAGGAATACAAACGTCTCAAAAATGAGATCGACAGGAAGTGCAAAATGGCAAAGCAAGGATGGCTAGAGGATAAATGTAAGGATGTTGAGGCTTATCGCACTAGGAGTAAGATAGATACTGCCTACAGGAAAATTAAAGAGACCTTTGGAGAAAAGAGAACCACTTGTAGGAACATCAAGAGCGCAGATGGAAACCCAGTTCTAAGCAAAGAAGGGAAAGCAGAAAGGTGGAAGGAGTATAAAGAGGATCTATACAAGGGCGATGTACTTGAGGACAATATTATGGAAATGGAAAAAATATTATGGAAATGGAAAAGGAAGTAGATGAAGATGAAATGGGAGATATGATACTGCGTGAAGAGTTTGACAGAGCACTGAAAGACCTGAGCCGAAACAAGGCCCCGGGAGTAGACAACATTCCATTAGAACTACTGACGGCCTTGGGAGAGCCAGTCCTGACAAAACTCTACCATCTGGTGAGCAAGATGTATGAGACAGGCGAAATACCCTCAGACTTCAAGAAGAATATAATAGTTCCAATCCCAAAAAAGCAGGTGTTTACAGATGTGGAAATAACCGAACTATCAGTTTAATAAGTCACAGCTGCAAAATACTAACGCGGATTCTTTACAGACGGATGGAAAAACTGGTAGAAGCCGACCTCGAGAAAGATCAGTTTGCATTCCGTAGAAATATTGGAACACGTGAGGCAATACTGACCCTACGACTTATCTTAGACGAAAGATTAAGGAAAGACAAACCTATGTTTCTAGCAGTTGTAGTTAGAGAAAGCTTTTGACAATGTTGACTGGAATACTCTCTTTTAAATTCTAAAGGTGGCAGGGATAAAATACAGGGAGCGAAAGGCTATTTACAATTTGTACAGAAACCAGATGGCAGTTATAAGAGTCGAGGTACATGAAAGGGAAGCAGTGGTTGGGAAGGGAGTGAGACAGGGTTGCAGCCTCTGCCCGATGTTATTCAATCTATATATTGAGCAAGCAGTAAAGGAAACAAAAGAAAATTTCGGAGTAGATATTAAAATCCATGGAGAAGAAATAAAAACTTTGAGGTTTGCCGATGAAATTGTAATTCTGTCAGAGACAGCAAAGGACCTGGAAGAGCAGTTGAACGGAATGGACAGGGTCTTGTTAGGAGGATATAAGATGAACATCAACAAAAGCAAAACGAGTATAATGGAATGTAGTCGAATTGAATCAGGTAATGCTGAGGGAATTACATTAGGCTTAAAGTAGTAGATGAGTTTTGCTATTTGGGGAGCAAAATAATTGATGATGGTCGAAGTAGAGAGGATAAAAAATGTAGACTGGCAATGGCAAGGAAAGCGTTTCTGAAGGAGAGAAATTTGTTAACATCGAGTATAGATTTAAGTGCCAGGGAGTCTTTTGTGAAAGTATTTGTATGGAGTGAAGTCATATATGGAAATGAAACATGGACGATAAATAGTTTGGACAAGAAGAGAATAGAAGCTTTCGAAATGTGGTGCTACAGAAGAATGCTGAAAATAAGTTGGTTAGATCACTTAACTAATGAGCCGAAATTGAGTAGAATTGGGGAGAAGAGGAGTTTGTGGCACAACTTGACAAGAAGAAGGTATCGGTTGGTAGGACATGTTCTGAGGCATTAAGGGATCACCAATTTAATATTGGAGGGCAGGGTGGAGGGTATAAATCTTAGAGGGAGAGCAAGAGATGAATACACTAAGCAGATTCAGAAAGATGTAGATTGCAGTAGGTACTGGGAGATGACGAAGTTTGCACAGATTAGAGTAGGATGGAGAGCTGCATCAAACCAGTCTCAGGACTGAAGACCACAACAACAACAAGAACAGTTTCCAGAGAGTTACAGAAACGAGTTTTATTTTTATCAATGGAACGCTATGTTTTTCTATCACGTACTTTATGTATTTAAAGCAGCTGTGCACAAATAAATTTAAATCAAATTTTTATCAATTTTAGTCAAGTTGTTAGAAAGGTTCAGTGTTTTAGTGACGGATGCAACGTGCTGTACATAATTTGCTGTGTTCAGACACATGTTCTGGCTCCGGAACGTTTATTCCACGTCAGTGTCCGTGGCAGACGGAGGTTTGTTTGTTCGTGCATTCAGACCTGTATTTCATACGGCAATGCAAATATACACTCTCCCGTCTAACCTAGTTGACTCCAAACAACACATCGATGAAGACTGTCGCTCTGTGACACCAGTAGCTTTACGTGTCGTCTGTAGGTCATTTACAAGGCGCACTGAACTGTGCATTTAGGGAAACGGGCACTTGGATGAACCCCTCACAGAAATAAACATTCCACAACCGGAGCATCCGTCTGAACAAAGCGAGTTATGTAAGTTGCGACCATCCCTAACACTTTAAGCCTCCCTAGCTTCCCAACTGTACCAACGGCCTTGCCACAGTACTAACACCGACTGCCGTCAGATCACCAAAGTTGAGGGCTGTCGGGCTGGCTAGCACTTGGATCTTGGATGAGTGATCGTCCGGGTCTGTCGAGCGCTGTTGTGAAGCAGGCTGCAGTCGACCCTTTTGGGGCTAATTGAGCTGCTTGACTGAGAAGTATCGGCTCCGGTCACGAAAACTGACAGTGGCTGGCAGTATGGTGTCCTGACGACATGACCCTCCATATCCGCGACGTTTGTCCGCTGAGGATGACACGGCGGTCGGTCGGTACCGTTGGGCCTTCCGAGGCCTGTTCAGACCGGACGGAGCCTTTAGTTTTTTAGCCCCCTAACTAAAATTGGTATAAATTTGATTTAAACTGATTTCTGCATAATTGGTTTCAATACATCAGCTACCTGATCTAAAAACATAATGTTCCATTCAAAAAATTATAACTCGTTGCTGTGACGTTTGTTATCTTGACCTATCTAAATATATATTATTTAGCATGTTACAGACGAAAACACCCTAGAGACACCAATCGTTAGAAACGTAAACTCCCCTGCCGTTTCTTAACCACAGTTTACCACACCTGATATTATTTTGTTAATCATTAATTAAAATGCTTGTTTTCGCTTTTTATTCCTAGCTTGTACACTGTTGCGGTTACGATGTCATTTTATATACCTTCTCAGCCGCTATGTTCACTATATAGTTCTTCTTCGTAACTTATCGACTTTGCAAGTTGTTCATTTTCCAATTACACTGCTTGATTCCAAAAGGAGAAATTATAAAAGACAGAAACACACTGCGCATGACACTGGATAGAGGAAGATTCCAAGTGTTGACACAGCTGCGCTGTTGTTTATTTGTAGTAACATGGCGACTACGCCACAAGAGGAATCATTTTGTGTGTTGGAATTTGCGCGAAGTCAATTCGTCGTTGAATTTCAACCTGCATTCCGCCGTCAATTCAGCAAGAAGCCGGCTCTGCACAAGCTTATTTATGACAGGCGTATAAAATTCTTAGAAGTTGGTTGCATATGCAAAGGGAAGGGGTCGGTCACGCACGTCTGATGAAAATGTCGAGCGTATCCGAGATATTTTCACACTTCACTTCAACTTCCTAAAACAACGGTGTGGCGTGTTCTGAAACGCCGTCTGCATACGAAGCCTTACAAGTTGCAGTTAGTGCACCAGTTGGGTCCCGGCCACCATACTATAAGGTAACAATTTTGAATTTGTGTTCTACAGTATATGGCCGAGGACACTTTTTCCGAACGACGTTTCTTTTCGGACGAATAGGCGTTTCATCTATCGTGTACAGTAAACCACCATAAATAAGAATTTGGGGGTCACAAAATCCTGGCATCTTCGTCGAAACTGAAAGAGACTCAACGAAACAGAACGTGTTTTGTGCCGTTCCTGTTCACATCGTTTATGGACCTTACTTTTTTTTGTGAAGGAAACTGTGACAGGTATGTCATGCCTGGACATACTGCAAAATTGGTTGTTTCCTCAACTTCATTTTTGTGCATGCCGGCGCACCGCCTCACTTCCACCTTGAGGTGTGGCGTTATCTTAGCAACATCACCCCACAACGCTGCATTGGAAAAAGGGGCAACAAGTTCTTGTTCGTTGCTGTTGGGCTCCCAAGTCGCCAGACATCACACCTTGCGGTTTTTCTTTCTGTAGTGGTACATAAAAGACAGAGTCTTTGTCTCAAGTACGGCAGCTATTCCTCATGAGCTGAGAAAACGAACTGTTGAAGCTGACGATTTAATAAATACGCTGTTGATTCGTGTGTGGAATGAAATACTCTACCCTTTCGACGTTCCTCGAGCGAAGCATAGTAGTCATGTTGCGTGTATGGTGTACTGTCTGTGCGAACATAAAACTTTGAACCTTCCTCTATCCACCGACATGCGCAATGTGTTTCTTTCTTTCATAGTTTGCAATAAACAATCGAAATCTGTTATTTCTTTTTGAATTACTCTGTATAGCAATTTGTGAGGCTTTGGACGTGTATATATATCGTAAATTAATTAACACAGAACCTGTCCTAGAAAAATCGCAGTATAGCAGTAGGAGGAGTGTACAATAGTTGGCGCTTAATACCTTATATACCAGCAATACAATAATGCCTGTAAGAAACGTTCGCCTTGTAAATGTTTTCAGTCGATACTGGAAGTCAACGAGCAGCCGCAGTACTCTCAAGTGTGCAACAAATATGTTCATGGGGAACGTTGTAGCAGCGCTATCCAGTCAGTACAGTGGATAGAGTCTTGAGTTAGAATACTCCCTGTGTGTGTGATGTAATTCCAGCTCCAGAGGGGTACGTTCTACCGCCTAGTCGGGAAGGGCTTTCTTCATGTGCGCACAATGAACCTTTTCAGAATGAGATTTTCACTGTGCAGCGGAGTGTGCGCTGATATGAAACTTCCTAGCAGATTAAAACTGTGTGCCGACCCAGGAGAGCTTCTCTCGCAGGAGAGCTTCTGCAAAGTTCCGGAGGTAGGTGACGAGGTACAGGCAGAAGTAAAGCTGCGAGGACGGGGCGTGAGTCGTTCTTGGGTAGCTCAGATGGTAGAGCACTTGCCCGCGAAAGGCAATGGTCCCGAGTTGAGTCTTGGTCGGTCACAGTTTTAATCTGCCAGGAAGTTTCAATGAGCCTTTTCTCCGCGGTGGTTGTGTCTTAAGTGTACCTATTGAGCGATTGTGACTTTAGTGGGCGTATGTAAATTGTGGTACCATATTTGTCCTCTGTAGCGATTAGAGAAGTGGGTGCCTGTGTGCAGAATGCAGTCTACCAGTACCTTTAAATTAGCATACATACATCCTGAAACAGTTTGGATAGCATCTGCGAAACCCTGTACGCTTTCATGTGCAGGTCAGAAGCTCGAGTGAAGCGTGACAAGTCGAGGGCTTGCGCCCTTCCCTTTCTTTTGCTCCTCCTGCTTTTGCTCCTCCCTCCCTCCCCCCTTTCCACCCCTTACAGACCCTGTTAGCCACGCCCAAGCAGTAGGAGACAGAGGCATCCGCCGGGCTCCCTGTTGATAATATCTGACAACGGCGGGGGTTTGTAAACAGAGAATACTTGGACATGAGGGGGAACTGGGAAGGGGTGGAAGAGCAAACAAGTAGCGATTATTTACGTCTGGAATTTACTTTGGCAGCGCAGTAGACACGAGATAGGGGAGCAGCTCTCTGCAACATATTCTCCACGGTTCCCGCTTTAACATCGGAATGCCGGCCTCTGCAGATATTAGCGTTTAATATAATACCGCCCCGTTGCCGAATATTACGGGGCAGAGGCAGGGTGGCGGCATAGCAGCCAGAAGGCCACTGCAGCAGCGACGTCGCACTGGGAACTCGCTTCCTCGTCTCACTATGTTTCCGCTGATATCAGCGATTTGTTAGTAAATTAAAAGCAACAGGAACCCACTTGGTAGCGTGGGGACGAATGAGTAGAAGAATAAAACAACGCTAATACCAATCCCATATCCTTTTTCTGATTTTAATAGAGCTCGATTATATTACAGTTCCATAAACGCACATGATTTACATTCAGTAATTCTAATGGACGGCACTTGTATTCAACTGTCACTGGGTATTAGACTACAGTCTACTCGTACTCGCCTCTGACTTTACAATACCATATCCTCGGAATTTCCCCTTGCCGCGCGGGGTAGCCGTGCGGTCATGGGCACCTTGCCACGGTTCGCGCAGCTATCCCCGTCGGAGGTTCGAGTCCTCCCTCGGGCGTGGGTGTGTGTGTTGTCCTTAGCGTTTAAGGTAGTTTAAGTTAGATTAAGTAGTGTGTAAGCCTAGGGACTGATGACCATCGCTGTTTGGTCCCATAGGAACTTATCACAAATTTCCAATTTCCATTTCCCCGGGAAAATTGTTAAAGTTTGCGCGACATCTCGTACAGGACGTAAGCTGTTTCTCATCATGCACACGCGATCATTAACCTTAAACACTTGAGCAATTCTTAACGACTACTTGGTATTATGTTGTCACTTCAACTCTTCAATTAAGCTTCTACCTCTTGTCGCACTTGCACTTCTCCTGTTTCCACTTATCTCACCTGTAAAATTCACCGCTAGTCTTCAACACAACTTTGTTCCACTCTACCTTCCCTCGCGACAGGACCCACCGGCCCAGCCTCTCACCCTCCATTCTCAACTAACACGAAAACTTACGCGCACTCGAACGTAAACTCTCGCACTGTCAGCACGACAGTGCCCATAGAGAGTGCGCCTCCCAAAGAATTTGCGTGGCCGCCGCTGATCGTGATATACTGTCAGCACATTGCCTTATATTCCTCAGCGGCGCACTCGCTCGTTTTCATCGACACCTGCATTCATCGAATAACATAGCGATATGTGGCACGGGGTGCTTTGGGAAAACTGTCGTTTCCTCCCCTTCCGCCCTTTTACATTCGCGAATGGTGCTAGGGAAGAATGACAGTTGCTAAATCTCCGCAGAGCTCTGTACCACTGGGTTATGTGGAGCGAGGTTTGGGCGAGTAACATGCAAAATAACTTCAAACATCTGTTAATCAAAAACATACATCTGAGAAATAAAATAGTTTTTTCAGTGAAGTTTAATTGGCCAGCAATAAGGTCAAAATTTTAAAATTGAAAGAAAGTACAACTAGTTAATTTTGCAACTTCAATATTTTGCTGACGTGGGCCCAACCCTTTCATTTCACGAACTGTTTATTACGAGTATGTCGCAGTTGCAGTACATATATATTTCGGCGATTAATTTCGAACCGACTGGTTCATTCTCAAGCCAGACCTACGAGGCAGCACCGAAAGTGCCTAATTTTATTCACAACCTTCTAAAATTTGCAGTACATGCATCTCACAATGACGGTAGATTAAAGTCGCAACACAGTTTCTTTTGACTTGTGTAGTGAGCATATGTATGCATATTGTGACACTGTGAGGCGCATGTATTGCCAATTTTAGATGGGCGTCATTAAGATCAGACACTTTCAGTGCAGCCTCAGTAGATATGACTTGAGAATGAAAAAATCGGTTCGAAACTAGTAGAAAAATATATGTACGGCAACTGTAATAACACTTCAACAACTAGTTAATAAATGAATTTACTCTTTCGTTGGTTAATCAGTCCTTTTCTCACGGTCAGCTCTCTCTTGGCAGTCCCCTCCCGGAGATCCGAATGCACGACTAGTCTGGTATGTTTGCCATTGGAGAGATCATCATGACACTTTTTTCAGTTACAGGCCAAATGTCCTGTGGAGACACATTATGTGTCCAGAATGAGATTTTCACTCTGCAGCGGCGTGTGCGCTGATATGAAACTTCCTAGCAGATTAAAACTGTGTGCCCGACCGAGACTCGAACTCGGGACCTTTGCCTTTCGCGGGCAAGTGGTAGAGCACTTGCCCGCGAAAGGCAAAGGTCCCGAGTTCGAGTCTCGGTCGGGCACACAGTTTTAATCTGCCAGGAAGTTTCATATCAGCGCACACTCCGCTGCAGAGTGAAAATCTCATTCTGGAAACATCCCCCAGGCTGTGGCTAAGCCATGTCTCCGCAGTATCCTTTCTTTCAGGAGTGCTAGTTCTGCAAGGTTCGCAGGAGAGCTTCTGATAAAGTTTGGAAGGTAGGAGACGAGGTACTGGCAGAAGTAAAGCTGTGAGTACCGGGCGTGAGTCGTGCTTCGGTAGCTCAGATGGTAGAGCACTTGCCCGCGAAAGGCAAAGGTCCCGAGTTCGAGTCTCGGTCGGGCACACAGCTTTAATCTGCCAGGAAGTTTCACATTATGTGTCATTAATGCAGTGACTTCCATTGCCTTCTGCAGACTCGTGTCGTTGATTATTGCTGATTCTTCCGCCCTTTAGGGCAGTTTACCACCTCAAGGGCAAGAGAGTCCTGAACCTTGTCTGCTCCTCCGCCCTCATTGACAGGTCTGTTGACAGAATGAGGGTGATTTATTACGTTGAGAATCTTTGACTGCCATTGCTGATGATTTTAATTCAAAGTTTAAATGGTGGCTGTGTTCGAACTCAACACCGAGAACGTTCTAATTGCTAGTCACAGACGCTACCGCTATGCCACGAGTGTAGTAGAGGAAAGAACAGAAGACGGGGGAATATGAGCTCCGGAACTGGCTGATGAAGTGAGAAAAGAAGAAATGTGAATAGATACGGAAGTCGCAGGTGAATCAGTACTGCAGTCAGTGTTTAACAGAGGTTTGGAAGACGTTCCTAGTCGCTGAGTATTACCTTTCAGTCTTTTTCCCGTGCTCACCTTCCCCCGACGGATATCCGAATGGGAGACTAGTCCGGAGTATTTTACCAATCGGGAGATCATCATGAAGCTTTTTCAATTACAGGCCACATGTCCCGTGCATACACATTTTTTGTCTCTTTGATGGGGTGCTTTCCATTGCTTTCTGAGTCCTCGCGTCGTTGATCATTTCTGATTCTTCCGCCGCTTATGTCCATTTTCACACATCTGTCTGTTGCTCCGCAACCTTTGACAAGGCCGTTGGCTTAACGACGATGACTCCTTATAACGGAAGTCCATGTGTACAACATGCCATTCCGGACGTTGAGTGTAAGTGCTACTCTGAAATGTAGACGTTGCCACAGGAGAGGAAGTTGTGGGGACGTATCACACCAGTCAGGTGACTAATAACAGAAAAAAGTCTATATCTTTCCCTACAGTTTTCATGCTCTACAGCTCTCTCTAAGTTATTTTTTATGTCTTAACACGTGTCTTATTCTGTCCTTTCTTCTCCCTTCTTCTTGTCAATGTTCATAGCATATTACTTTCCTGTCGTTTTGTTCCTCATGTTCTATCGTACACCTTTTATGCCTTACTCGAAGCTCAGAACTTGTCTTTAATAATTCCAGTTTTTCAGTTCCGATTTTCATGTCTGTTGCCACCGTCGTACTTGCAAGAGTTTTTTTTTTCATTTGTGCAAGTGATATTTATTAACTAACTGAGCACTTTCTCTTTGTACTCAGTATCTGAATTTTTTTAGATATTAAACGTGTTGTTTGATTTCATATGTTATACTCGTACCTACCTATTCTTGAACCATTCAGATAACTGCAAAATCTACCGCAATATATTTCGTGTTATTGATCGCATCATAGGTGTCATTATCTGAAACGCACGCTTGAGTAAAGCTGGCGGTCATTCCGTTAGCAGTGTCCATACTGTGGAGATGCAGCCCGCTGCGTCACTATTCTTCCTCGTGCAGCCTTGCCCCTCACGGTAATTCTTCCCTCCAAACGATGCAGTACAGCGAGTTGCCGCGAGTGGTTTGTTAGGGGCACACAGGCGGAGCTATGGACGGGACGTGGTGTACCGTTGCGTTGTGTTACGTTGTGAGGTCAGAGGACAGAGCACGCACCTGGCACCTGTTCCGTGTCCCACCACACGCATCATAGCGACGAGCGACGCGTCTGTAGCGAGAAGTCGGGCATCGCGTCATGTCGCAACGAAACGTCATGTTAGTAGCGTAGGTCACGTCAGTTCCGTTCGCTTGTTACGCTGCATTCGATATACACGTAACCGAACGATATGGCGCGGTAGTTAAGTTGCTCAACTCAGATTAAGGAGCAGCGAAGGCCCTTTCCCCGCCGATTACCCCTAATTTACGTATGCCTGATTTCCTTCAGCCACTAATGGCGAAACCTGGCGCGTAACCCAGAATTTGACGATGGGGAATTTCTTTCATTGCGTTCGTGCAACTACATTAGCGCTTGTAACGTGCCTGATCGCGCACCTGTTTACTAGCTCGACTGTAAAAAGGTTCCTCGCAGCGAAATTCATGTAGAGGAAGAGGAAGGAGACCCGCCAGCGGGTTGGGAAACCTCTGGAGCACCGAGAGTGTATTTGAAGACACACAGAGGCAGGCTCAGCCAGACGTCGAAATGGACGCAGGAGTCCATACGATCGAGAGGTCGCTCGAGGTCCCTCTCCTCGGACTGCGACCCACCTGATGATTCAGTGTGCGAGGCGGTTTGCTGTGGTGTCGTACAGCAAGTGTCGGCTGGCCCCAGGCAAGCCCGCTTTGGTTCACGTCAGCAGAAGGCACAGCACTGTCTACTCCTTTCCGTTGATTCCTGCACCCTGGAGGGACGTGTTCGCAAGGTAAGGTAGGCCCTATGTGCTCGTGCTTTGTAACTTCCAAAGACGAACCCGTCGCGGTAGTGTTGGAGCATCATATCGTGGTACTGCAAAATCTCGGCAGCGGCTGCTGGCGGCGGACATCGGCACGTGACACAGGCAGACAACGGGACTGGTCCACCTGCCCGCAACTTGGCCAGCTCCACACTGTTCTGGGACTGTCGTCAGGCGGCAGTTGTAGCTTTCACTCGTCGGTGTAGAAAACGCCACTGATCCAGGCTCCATTCCAGGTGTTCCATTTACTACAAGATGGGCCAGAAGTCGCGATCGGAAATGATTAATGTTGTATTGAAGTAAGAAGCAACATGAAAGGCAAACAAGAACGTGAAACGACTCCCTAGCTGTAGCAGAAATTGTATTTAAGAGAAAGAGATACATGCAAGAAGAGAGCCCCGCTGGTTAGCCGCGCGGTCTGAGGCGTCTAGTCACGGTCTGCGCGGCTTCTCCGTCGGAGGTTCGAGTCCCTCGAGAATGTATGTGTGTGTGTGTGTGTGTGTGTGTGTGTGTGTGTGTGTGTGTGTGTGTGTTTTGTCCTTAGTGTAAGTTAGATTAAGTAGTGCGTAAGCTTAGGGACCGATGACTCAGCAGTTTGGTCCCATACCTTACCATAAATTTCCGCAAGAAGAGAATAGCACAGAAACCAGTCGTGTTATATATTTCAAACTCTCTCTGTATGCTGACCATCACTCCCGGCGCAGTCTTGGATTCGCTGCTATGTGCGCCTCCTTTCTCGGCGCAGCATTTGGGGAATGATCATTCTCAGGGTGCGGGTAATCTCTTCTTTCAGCTCTTCAGTGGAAGTCATACGAGTTTCGGAAATCTTTGCCTTCAAGAAGAACCACAGTCGATTATCGTACATAAGTGTTCGCAAGAATCACGTCGCGTGTTCTTTTCATGACGACTTCATTCATTGATCCTGCTGGGTGGAAATGAATGGTAACGTTCTTTCTTCGTCCAGCGACGCGTGGAGATTCTGGGAACGTTCATCTCCGCCGACCGTTTCCTTGTCGATTTTGTTCGTTAATGAATCAGCGATGCATTTAAGCATTCAGTGTCTTCATTATCACTGGTCTTTTTTTGGGTCTTGGATTGCGTGGTGCATCTGTCACAGACCCAGTTGCAAAGGTCTTTCTTTTCAGTTTCCGAAGATTAACCTCCGCTGGATTTGTTTCTTGAACCGATTAAAAACGTTTTCTCTTATTTCATCATATGTGTAACACATTCGTCCTTTTCATGCACCATACGCTGAGAAGAAAACATTATTCGATTGTGAATCTAATTCTATCCACCATCATAACACAAATGTTTACAACAGTAGCGCCTTGGTAACAAAACAGAACTGCATTTCCAGATCCACCTAACCACGAAACTATATGTTGAGTTACTTGAATACTTTTCCGATCGTGGCTTGTGACCCACCCTGTTCATTCGGTGCTTGGGGGTTTCCGCTGTTGTTCGTAATGGGCGCCTACAGGCCAAACTGATGTTGTGGAGTATGCAGGCAGAGGCGTGAGCAGCCGGTGGTGTTGACGGCGGGCCACCACTACGATACAGGTATCCAGTGTCTCGCATCTCACGGCAGCGATCGAATGTTCGAATGACATCGCTGTGCTGAAGCCAGGTCTGCGGGCAACTTGCCGTGCTGAAATCCCTTCTTGCCGTAGAGTGAGAATGTCTCTTCGAAGCGTGTCGACAGCGTCAGCCGTCCTCACGAGCTCCGCGGCGGGAGGTACTGATGCTTTGCTTTCGCCTCCGTCACACACGTGGCTGTGCGTGTCGGTTCGAGTAGATTTCACACTACTTCTTGCAGTCGTGACGTCGCTAGTGGGCTTTCGACTATCGATTTTTGCGAGCGCGTGTGAACGACCCCGGTGTGAACTGTGTGCATTTCGATTTTTCATTTCCTTTGTAACGTGTGTGTGCCGCAGTACGCCGTTTCAAAGCAGTGGCGCATTGAAAAATGTACCACAATCACGTCGCTCTTCTCAATAAATGTCAGTCAATAAATCATCAAAGATATAAGACTTCAAGAGAAATTATGACAACCGAGACAAGAGACGAAATTCATACGATTAATCTGTAGCGTAATGAATAACGCCACGGTTTACAGAGCTAGAAATGGTAGGTTCGCATCCTGCTACACGCTAACATGTTTTTTTTTTTTCATCTTTGCGTTGTTAACACATTCTGTGGCTTTGTTATGAATGTAATACAAGTATGTTCTTCAATATCTTATTTAACATTTCCGCTTGATTAGAGAACAAAGGGTGAAATAAATATTTCACTCTCCATTTCCGAATATGTGGTAATTTACGAGTGTGTTCTTAGGCAGGAAACTAAAAGCTTATATTGCTGCGAGTAAAACGAGAAGCAATAACATTTATATTCTTCCTTGTCACAAATATTTCGGACGTTGCTCAACCACAAACACATCCCCAGAAGAGTTCTCGCTATAACTGAAGTTTTCCTGCCGCTGACACATCCATAAACATCTACTCGGCACTATAGCGATCGACAGATCGATAGCCTCGTTTCTGGTCGCCTTCCCAGTGCCACTGCGTCACGGTTACGTCGGTTCCTGCAAAAAGTAATGTGTAGTCTACCAGTACGGGGCAGTTTCTGAGATCAAAAGAGTACCGAGAAAGAGGCTTCTGGTCAAGAACAGCACAGACTGAGCAAGGCGCCAGAATGGTGCCATGCCTTTTCTCAGTCAGTTTGCCTCTCCCGGCCTCCCAGAGTACCAGCGGCAGATTGTGTTTGATCGTAATCTATTGAGAGACCTCCATATTGACCACTTCTCCGAATGAAATTAGAATTGTATTAATACCTTCAGCTGCCAACGGGCGTTGATGTATATCAACGGGGACAAGTGAAAATGTGTGCCCCGACCGGAAGTCGAACCCGGTATCTCCTGCTTACATGGCAGAGGCTCTATCCATCTGAGCCACCGAGGGCACAGAGGATAGCGCGACTGCAGGGACTATCTCGCGCACGCTTCCCGCGAGACCCACATTCTCACTTTGTATGTCCACACACTACATTCGTAGTGTCCTACCCCAACGCATGTCCGAAAGAACAGACACCATATCCATATAAGTATATAGTTCTTTCAACACAGACCATGACCTCCTTCTTCTGGGCGGATGCACACACATTCCCCAAACTCTTACGGGACTTGGAAAGAATGTCTTCCACGAGTAATGAGAGTGTTGGGGTGGGACACCACGAATGTAGTGTGTGGACATACAAGGTGAGAATGTGCGTCTCGCGGGAGGCGTGCGCGAGATAGTCCCTGCAGTGGCTCGGATGGATAGAGCGTCTGCCATGTAAGTAAGAGATCCCGAGTTCGAGTCCCGGTCGGGGCACACATTTTCACCTGTGCCCGTTGATATATAAATCAACGCCCGTTGACAGCCACATTGGGTCTATCTGATTGGCTGCTGATGATGTCATCATGGCTATATAAGCGAGCAAGTGTAGCAGCCCCCGCAGTCAGTGAACCCTTGACGACGATGGCGGAGATGGTCATCGAAAGCTCGAGGATTTTATTCGAATTGACGCGGCTTGAAAACCGGGAACGTTTTATTCATCTTCAATTCAACCTGTCCCTTTCCTTTTACTTTCCCTTCTCAACTAAGGGATTTAACATTCCACACTGCGGCCAGTAGGATGCCAGTTTTCTTTCTCCAGATGACATCCTCCTGAGTAGGGATGGGCAATTTTTTAAAAAATGTCGATATATATATATTGTATCCATATTTATAGGACACATGGAAATTATCGAGACAAAAACTTAGTAATTTTGAAATATAAATATCGTCTGCTCATTCCTATTTGAGAGAAATATCGGGAGTGAAAGACTTCTGATAAGTGTTGTGCACATGAAATATTGTACTTATCATAAACATTTCAGACAACAGGAGTCCGTTTTCAATTAAATACGTCAGTAATGTGTGTGACACTTGTTCCGAGTCTGCATTATTTTTACAGTCCGTCTATCGTTTCTTAACACAGGCACAGGAGGTAAGGGGAGTGCACATTCTGTCTCATAGTTGGGAGCAGAGAGTGGTAATTTTCACCATTCTCATGGACAGCTGCCATCAAACACGTTCGTTTTGCAGTAGTAGGAATGACGCACGGAAGTAGCAAACTTTCATGAATATGCGGTACAGATACATTCATGTTCAAACCCGGTGCTCACTTTGTGTTAAAATGCGAAGATTGCTAGTTGTTGGACTGGGCAAGAAAACTGCCGATGAGAACTATAGTACCCATGAGTCGAGGAAAAACAGACTATAAGCAATACATTTTCGATATTCACTGTTTAATTCCGATTAATCGATATAATATCGATGACTCGCAAATCGTACAGATATATCTATACCAGTATGAGAAGATGCCGATTTTTTGATATATCGACAACTACTCCTGAGAGATTCGAATGGGGGACTGCTTTGCCTCAGGAATATTTTGCCCACGAGGATGCCTTCAACATTTTGCCATACAGTAGAGCTGTATGCCCCGGGAAAAAAAAAAAAAAAAAAAAAAAAAAAAAAAAAAAAAAAAAAAGCTGTTGTAGTTCCTCCCAGACGCTCGCAGTGCCAGCACATCAAGACCATGTTTGCTCATGCTACAAGGCCAATCATGCAGGCTGTTGCCCCTACAAGTGCTGAAAAGGCTGCCGACCCGTTCGCAAGGTCCCTCCTCTCCTCCTCCCCCCTCCCTTCCTAGTTGGAGCGCGGCTGCGGGCGGACACGGGCAGAGTGTAGCGCGAGGTCAGTTCGCGTGTGCCCACCGGCCCGTGGTACCGCATGCACTGTACTCTACTCTACTGTGCTGTATGTCGTAAGACGCGTCCCGTCCAGTTCCGCTGCCCGCACGTCACACGTCCGTTCTGGCGGCAGCGCATCCGTGCGCTCTGCTCGTTAGCAGAGACAGACAGAGGGCCGCGGCAACTGAACTTTCTCTCGTTTCGCCAGTCCCGTCGGCAGCGCTGACGCCACGTGTTGCAGCTTCCTGGCCGCTCAGCTCCCACTGCACGCCTAGCCTTTAACGAGGCAGCAGCCCAGCCTCGGACCCTCCAGAATGGGCGCGCTGCCGGCTGTTAATGTATACGAGGAGGCGAGAGGAGCCTGTCGATTCACTAGCTGGCGACGCCTAATAGGGGGTAGCGTCTCTTTCCGAGGGCACTTCTCGGCTCGAAAAATTGATGGCCTAGCATTCAGACATTCATTTTTCTTATCTTGAATCTGAAGGAGACATCAATGAGCCAAGCTGGGTTATGAAAAGTCTGTGACACTGAGCGCTGCTGTCGGACTTCCGACCCGACGGGCTAAAATGACGATAATACAGTGCGTCCGCAAAGTGTCCGCTACGGCGCGGCGGGCTCCGCGTGTATGCCCTAGCGGGAAGCGGGAAGGTTGGCAGCACATTCATGGCTGCAGTTATGTCGGGACACGGGATTCAACAGTATTACAATTAAAACAATGAAATTAATTAAGTGTACTAATTACAGTTAAATAAAATGTGCTCACGACTATCACAGTAAGTGCTGGATATGTTGTCCCGGCGGAGGTTCGAGTCCTCCCTCGGGAATGGGTGTGTGTGTGTGTGTGTGTGTGTGTGTGTTTGTCCTTACGATACTTTCGGTTAGGTAGTGTGTAAGCTTAGGGACTGATGAGCTTATCAATTAAGTCCCATAAGATTTCACACACATATGAACATTTTTTTTTTTGATATGTTGTCCTCTTTCCTGAAGGCATAGTCAACATGTTTACTTTATTTGCGGACACCTTTATCGATGTTTCACGTGTAATCGAATGCAAATAATCAATTGTCGCTGCCTTCAGTTCATCTATTGTCTTTGGGTTATTTGGATGCACAAATTTTTTAGCCGCATCCCAAATGAAATTATCGGGCTGAGACAGATCCGGTGAGGTCGGGGACCAGCCACCTTTCGTAATTACTCTGTCTTCAAAGATTTCACCTAAAAGTCGTAGGGACTGAGCAATAGCCTTCTCTTGTTGGATAATTCATTGACCTCACTTTCATTCAACAGGGCAATAAATGGATAAATTATGTGGAAACAACAGACATCGGAAGTGACAGCAGTATCGAAAAAGATAGGTCGTACAATATGCGCTCGCATTACGGCAACCCACACTCCAATCTTCTCTGCGTTCAACGGTGCGTGCAATGGTATTTCTCTTAAGGCAAGTGTTAGTTAGTTACTTACATGCTCCATGGATCATTTTGTGCGGTAGATCGTAATGATTGGAACGATGGAACAAGTCATTTAAATTCACATCGCAAATTGATTTGTACATGCGGTTACATTCTGAACATTTCTAAGCTTTGTTTTTCTTTTTTTACAGAAAGAAAAAAAGATATACAGATGTGAGTTAGTAATTCATACCACCACCTTTCAGAGATTACAGTAGTAGAAATTCTTCTGCAAATAGAAGGAGTTGTCAAGGAGAAACTTTCTCAGTTCGTTATCACATTTTACTTTGCTGTCTGTCGAGCAGTTTATATCAGTGGGTAAGTGGGCAAATAGTTTTTTTGCATAATTGTGCACCCTTTGTGCTAAAAACAATCCTAATGTGAAGTAATGAAGATCATGGTTCCTTCTGGTAGTATAATTATGTACCTCATTGTTCCTTTTGAACTGTAATGGACCATTTACAACAAACTTCATGAGTGAATAAACATGCTGTGAAGAATCAGTCAGAATGCCCGACTTCTTTAACAGATGTCTGCAACATGGTCGTGAGTGAGCATGACATATTATTCTTACAGCAGGTTTCTACGCAATGAAGATTTTCATTCTTAAAGATGAGTTACCCCAAAACATTATTCCATATGACACTACTGAATGAAAATATGCAAAATATGCCAACTTACTGATTTGTCTAACGCCAAGATTTGCAATGATTCTAAACGCAAATGTGGTTGACTATGTTGTTTCAGGACTTCTGAAATGTGTTTTTTTTTTTCAATTTAAATTTTCATCAATGTGGACTCCTAAAAATATTGAAATTTCCACCCTATTTATTATCTCCTCACCACATGTTACACTTATGGTGTAGTACCTCTAGATGGGCAGAACTGAATATGTTGCTTCTTTTTAAAGTTGAAGACAAGACAATTCGCAGAAAACGAGTCAATGATACTCTGTTTACTATTTCTTCTGTTTCTGTTTCTATGTTTGGACTGAATGCAATACCAGTGTCATCTGCAAAAAGAACTAACTCTGCTCGTTATATACTAGATGGAAGGTCGTTTACATATATGAGGAATAGTAGTGGACTAAGATTGAACCTTGGGGAGCCCTATATGTGATTTCTCCCGGAGTCAGAGTTATGTTCCAGGACTGTATGGCTCAAATGGCTTTGAGCACTATGGGACTTAACATCTGTGGTCATCAGTCCCCTAGACTTTAGAACTACTTAAACCTAACTAACCTAAGGGCATCACACACATCCATACCCGAGGCAGGATTCGAACCTGCGGCCGTAGCGGTCACGCGGTTCCAGACTGTAGCGCTTAGAACCGCACGGCCTCACCGGCCGGCCTCCAGGACTGTATTAGTCGAATTATTCAGTACAACCTTCTGTACTTTTTTGGTTACAGTTAATATTATCCATTAGTTGGGTATACCATCAATCCTACAAAATGTCAATTTATTTAGGAGAATATTGTGATTCACACAGTCAGATGCTTTAGAGGGGTCGCAGAATATGCCACCCGGCGCTATTTTATTATTTAATCCTTATAAAATCCGGTGAGTGAACGTATATGTTGCATTCTTAATAAAGCAAACCTTCTGAACCCCAAACTGTGATTTGCTAAGGACACTATTGTTGCGAAGGTGAGATACTAGTCTGGAATACATAATCTACTCAAAAATTTCGGAGAATGATGTCAGCAGTGAAACACGTCGGAAGTTATTGCCATCTCCTTCTTTAAAGAGGGGTTTAACAATGGCATATTTGTGTCTCTGGATTTTCGGATGACCAAATAAGTGAATTTTGGGAATTAATGTAATGAAACCAAGCCTCATCAGTGAAAAAGGTCCGATGTCGAATAACAAATCGCTGAAGCCATTCACAATACGCTAATAGGTTCCATTCTGTTAAAATTGTGGGCTTACCAGTTCGTGGTGCATCTTGAACTGAGCCTGTTATCTGAAATTTGCGAATTAAATCACTTACAGTGTCACGATGTGGACACCTCGAAGCAGGAAAACGCAATCTAAATTTTCACCTCACATGCTCCGTAAAGTGTCATCTAGCACGGAAAACATTTTCCACTGAAAACGCTTTCACTGCGTTAGTAAGCATTCTCACTACGCTTACCGTACACAAGAACTAGACCAGTTTTTCTCAATCAGGAGGCAATTACCCTCTGAGAGGTAAAATTAGTTTCAGTTCAGTGGTGTCTGGTTTTCGAAACTGAGCTATTTTCAGAAGATAATTTGTTATTATCATCACTATTTCGTAAAAATGTAATACCGATTACATAAGTTACAAATAATCACATTTTCATTTCAAATACTAGCATTAACGCTTGGGTCAATGTGGTGGAGGTTACAGCTTTTGAAACGAATGTATGAACAACATCTTCTTTGTTCCTCACACTGCACATATACACTCCTGGAAATGGAAAAAAGAACACATTGACACCGGTGTGTCAGACCCACCATACTTGCTCTGGACACTGCGAGAGGGCTGTACAAGCAATGATCACACGCACGGCACAGCGGACACACCAGGAACCGCGGTGTTGGCCGTCGAATGGCGCTAGCTGCGCAGCATTTGTGCACCGCCGCCGTCAGTGTCAGCCAGTTTGCCGTGGCATACGGAGCTCCATCGCAGTCTTTAACACTGGTAGCATGCCGCGACAGCGTGGACGTGAACCGTATGTGCAGTTGACGGACTTTGAGCGAGGGCGTATAGTGGGCATGCGGGAGGCCGGGTGGACGTACCGCCGAATTGCTCAACACGTGGGGCGTGAGGTCTCCACAGTACATCGATGTTGTCGCCACTGGTCGGCGGAAGGTGCACGTGCCCATCGACCTGGGACCGGACCGCAGCGACGCACGGATGCACGCCAAGACCGTAGGATCCTACGCAGTGCCGTAGGGGACCGCACCGCCACTTCCCAGCAAATTAGGGAGACTGTTCCTCCTGGGGTATCGGCGAGGACCATTCGCAACCGTCTCCATGAAGCTGGGCTACGGTCCCGCACACCGTTAGGCCGTCTTCCGCTCACGCCCCAACATCGTGCAGCCCGCTTCCAGTGGTGTCGCGACAGGCGTGAATGGAGGGACGAATGGAGACGTGTCGTCTTCAGCGATGAGAGTCGCTTCTGCCTTGGTGCCAATGATGGTCGTATGCGTGTTTGGCGCCGTGCAGGTGAGCGCCACAATCAGGACTGCATACGACCGAGGCACACAGGGCCAACACCCGGCATCATGGTGTGGGGAGCGATCTCCTACACTGGCCGTACACCACTGGTGATCGTCGAGGGGACACTGAATAGTGCACGGTACATCCAAACCGTCATCGAACCCATCGTTCTACCATTCCTAGACCGGCAAGTGAACTTGCTGTTCCAACAGGACAATGCACGTCCGCATGTATCCCGTGCCACCCAACGTGCTCTAGAAGGTGTAAGTGAACTACCCTGGCCAGCAAGATCTCCGGATCTGTCCCCCATTGAGCATGTTTGGGACTGGATGAAGCGTCGTCTCACGCGGTCTGCACGTCCAGCACGAACGCTGGTCCAACTGAGGCGCCAGGTGGAAATGGCATGGCAAGCCGTTCCACAGGACTACATCCAGCATCTCTACGATCGTCTCCATGGGAGAATAGCAGCCTGCATTGCTGCGAAAGGTGGATATACACTGTACTAGTGCCGACATTGTGCATGCTCTGTTGCCTGTGTCTATGTGCCTGTGGTTCTGTCAGTGAGATCATGTGATGTATCTGACCCCAGGAATGTGTCAATAAAGTTTCCCCTTCCTGGGACAATGAATTCACGGTGTTCTTATTTCAGTTTCCAGGAGTGTACTTTGTATCATCCATCTGTGACAGTAAAATTGTTACATATATGCTTCAATACCTCATGAAAATGCCTCCTCCGAGTTGTATGTAGTTCCGACATTGGACCAGAAATTGCTTCATTATTCACTTCGCTACCTTAAACGATCTAACTGAGATCACGATACAATTACGTAATGCTGTGCGGCAGTGGTCAGACGCAAGGCATTGGCAGCCTGAAGTCTTGCAATTTCTACCATTTCAGGGGTAAGGTGTCCAGGAATCTAGTGGTACACTAGCAGTAGGTATAGCGTACACTCTTTGACTTGGTTGATTTTAAAATAGGGTTGCAGGGTGTGAGTGAAGCAGATGTCACGAGGGAGAGGAGTGGTGCAGAGGAAGCACGTTTTGTGATAAGTATCTGTGATCAATGTGAATAATTAGCTTCTTTTTCTAAGGAGGAGTTGTGAATTATTTCATTCTTCTATAAATATAAATAAAAAGTTGTTAGAATTAAGCGGTACCAATTGCCTCATTGACTCATTATTTCCGGGGTTAATAACACACCTATAAAAACTAAATGTCATTTATCTTCCATAACTTAAAAAATAAAAGCGTTCAAAGAATATTGCGAGGTGCCGGGGCTAGCAGTGTATTTAACACTAAATTCTTCTAGAATATACATATGTAAATGATGCTCTAACCCCCCCCCCCCCCTATTCTGACACCGAACGAGGTGGCGCAGTGGTTCGACACTGGACTCGCATTCGGGAGGACGACGGTTCAATCCCGCGTCCTGCCATCCTGATTTAGGTTTTCCGTGATTTCCCTAAATCGCTCCAGGCAAATGCCGGGATGGTTCCTTTCAAAGGGCACGGCCGACTTCCTTCCCTGTCCTTCCCTAATCCGATGAGACCGATGACCACGCTGTCTGGTCTTCCCCAAAACAACCAACCAACCTATTCTAACTCCGACTTTTGCTGTTGCACATGGATTAAAAAATATACGCGAACTGACTGTAATCAACCCTGCAAGTGGAGTAGAGAAGAGTTTGGCACATGCAATAATTTAATTTGATAAATAAGTTAAATAAAGGAAGGTTTCATTAACGTAGTGAGAAGTGATAGGGTTGCTCTACCGATTAACAGAATGAAAGTTCTGTCCAAGATAACAATATGATTTATTAAGACTAAACACAAAATAATAAACAAAAACACATGATACATTTACAATACATCAAATTGGCTCAAATTGGATACTCAAACAAACGCTATGAAGGTGAAGTTGTCCCTAAACTAGATTGTGAGGTTTAAGACGAAGTGGTATGTGGAGCCAATTCCTTGCCACTTAAATCTTAAGAGAGACACACAGCTAACCCAACAGTAATTGCTGCTACTCAAGACAGAACAAAGTTAGAAAAAGACGAACAGGCGCGCTCTGCTGAGCTCTGATTATCACCTAGGAAAATCCCTATCTGCCGGTGCTGCGGACATACATTACCAAACTGTCTTCTTAACTGCCAGAACACGATGTGGCGTACCGGAGGCGATGGCTGGTTGCTTCGACGTCCTCGACCGAAAGGCGAGAGCCGACTACCTAGAGCACCCGTACAGGCCGAACACACAACATTCCCGCCCCCACGACAGTGGCCGTGGTTAAACGTTCCAATCAGCAACTCGAAAACCGGCGGAAAATTCCACTCTATTGCCGGAGCACTACCATTCCACCAATGGAGATTCTTGGCGCCAATTTATGCGCTGATTTTGCTACGTCACGGAGCTATGCCCTGAGCAAGCCAATCACAGTTACTATTTTGCAGAAAGCGCGGGAATTTTCCCGCCACAACTGCCTGGGTACACAAGTCATTCCCACGCCTCGCTGGTAGCCCGCCAGAAAGTGTTTTCGCTAAGTTTCTGCGAAGTAACGGAACCTCTAGCCCAGCCGCTA
Organism: Schistocerca cancellata; assembly: GCF_023864275.1. Taxonomy (NCBI): domain Eukaryota; kingdom Metazoa; phylum Arthropoda; class Insecta; order Orthoptera; family Acrididae; genus Schistocerca; species Schistocerca cancellata. The sequence goes on from NC_064632.1 coordinate 174,821,735, forward strand.
CTTCAGACCCCTCCGGGCGTGTCTTTTGACAATGTCGGCGTCTGCAAAGCATTCACTCGACTTCCTCACACCCGTCGGCTTAACGCTTTCCAGATCAGCAGAGCCCGCCTGTCACCGGACCACCGGGTGACGAGAGACGCTGCGTGTGAAGTCCGCGTGTGAAGGAATAGCGACTTTTCACTGCATGCAATTAGAGAGGAGAATCGTAAGGTGGAAATATGAGAGGGGGTTCATGCCACCTCTCAATATTATTTTTCATTCTATAGATAGGCGCTAATGATATGGGGGGAGAGGGGAGGGTAACAGCCAATAATTGATTGCACTCAGGGTTAATAGTCTCAGAAAGGTTGGGAACCACTGAATTAGACAATAACACAAGTAAACAGCTGCAATGCACACTCCACGCTGTTACCCCCACCCCTCCACTGCAGGTCCGCGGAACACGTGCAGGCGAGACTTGAGCGTGCTGCCCACCTTACGCGCCCCGCATGGCGAGACACGCGGAGCTCTCCGCTGCGCAGAGACTTTGCGGATGCACAGTATTTCTCCCCCTGTGCGAGAATCACGAATTATTGTGCGAGCATAAGGGTTGTGACTACGTGACGTATGGGAGTCTGGAGGTGTGCTCGGATAACTGAAGTGGTTAAGACGACCGCTTGCGATGAGCGGGAAATCCCGGTTCGAGTCCCGGTACCACACAAATTTTCATGTGTCGCAAAAAGCTTACGCCAGTGTGTAGTCACAATATGCGAATCTGTTTCCCAATCTTTACCTTAACTGTAATCTTCAGTAGCAGTGTCTGTTCCTTCAGACATCCATGCGTGTGTGGACATTGTATTGTGAAGGTATACAAAGTCTGTATAAACACAGAAGGATAATTACTTTATCTTTTGTTTAAGGGCGGATAAATCCAACAACTATAGCACAATCAGCTTCACAGTCCTTGCATACAAACTGTTGAACGGGGAATATATAGGAGAGCAGATATATAGGAGAGTAGAAAATGGAACTGCGGGTGACTTCGAATTTAGGAAAGGTAAAGGTGGCAGGAAGATTTTGAACCGCCATTGGCTGGGGGCTCCTCCTGTCCGAATGGAGGTGGCGGGCGGTCCCTCTGAACAGGCTGTGGAGCAGGCCCGCTGGGCTTATTTCACCCTCCGAGGATGACAGCTGTTTTCAAAAATGTTCAAATGTGTGTGAATTCCTAAGGAACAAAACTGTTAAGGTCATCGGTCCCTAGCCTTACACTACTTACACTAACTTATGCTAAGAACAACATACACACCCATGCCCGAGGAAGGACTAGAACCTCCCGGGGGGAGGGGCCACGCAATCCGGGACATGGCGCCTCTAACTGTGCGGCACAGCTGTATTCCGTCTCCTGTTGGAGAGACACTTCTGAAAGCTCAGAAATCAACGCTTTGCGGCGTAGTGCTTTAGTAGGAGCAGGGAACGGCCAATGAAATGTGTGCAGACGCCTCCAGAGGCCGGTTGCGTGAAACGCCTGGATTTTGAAAGAGTTCGGTGGAGCGGTTTCCAGTCGGCCCATACATCGCAGAGGTGTTGGGAGCAAGGCGCGGGCCTCCTATGGCGGAACATTCATGTAAAATGTTGCATGTAGGGAGTCGGCTTTGAGTCTTTCTCAGTGAAGTAGTTTCGTCGACCCGGAACGCATCAAAAGAGTTCTCGAGTGCGTTCTCGTGCGCGTCTCTATGATCCTCATCATCGAAGGTAAAAATTGGATTTCAAACTAAAAGTACAACACAAAGTTGGCAACAACAGTAAGAAATATTTAGAATCTCGTGGCTCTATGATCCACTGCAAAGACTCTGACAAGTTTTATATCTATACGAAGATGGTATCTGTTCTTTCGGACACGTCCGAAAGAAAAGATACCATCTTCATATAGTTAAGGCTACCGGGCCATTGACCTCCATCTTCTGTGTTGGAGGCACACGCATTGCCCGAACTCTTACGGGACTCGGTAAGATGGTCTGCCGCGAGTAATGAGTGTAATGGGCAAGGGCACTCCGAATGTAGTGTGTAGACATTAAGTTGGGAATGTGGGTCTCACGGGGAGGGTGCAAGGGATAAATCCCTGTAGTCGCACTATCCTCTGTGGCTCGGTGGTTGAGATGGTAGCTCAGCGTGTTCGGTCAGAGGGTTAGCTGCCCTCTGTAATTAAAAAAAATAATAATAAATAAAAAATAAAAAAAACTGAGTGAATTGATCAACGACGAACTGCAACTAGTGTCTCGCGACGTCTGCCCCGAGCAAATGCAACGAACAAAAACAAACAAAATGAAAAAAAAGATGGTTAGAGCGTCTGCCATGTAAGCAGGAGATCGCGGGTTCGAGTCCCGGTCGGGGCACACATTTTCAACTTAGGGTCTTGATTTAATTATCATTTCAGTTTTATAGCTGTCGGACGGGAAGGAGTTTCAAGACTCGTTTTAGAGAGCGCACATATAGCGAAAATAAGAGCGCTCTCAAAGACATGCTGCAGAGAACTTAAGAGGATAATGTGGATGCGGTGCATAAGGCACCAAGAGGGATAATTTCCGAACCTAATCGAAGAAATGGAAATGTATGTGAACAGAAAACGGCAGTCGGAATTATTGCTGAATGAACAGAATGATTGTAACCTGAGTGCTTACATGGATGTATTCAGAAACCTACTGGTTTGAGCAGCGCCGTGCGCCCCAGCAGCTTGTCGTGCAGTCGTGTGCGCCGGCCACCAGCGACCTTCTCCCGCAGGCTCCTCCACAGGAAAACAAGAGGTTCATAGAGAGGAGCCACGAAGCGGCGCTACTGAGAACCCACTCCCGGATGTGTTATCGACTATCGAGTTTTTAGTTAATACTCACTGTTTCGTTAGTTACCTTACACTTACGGTTGTGGTTTAATTGTTTTGTCATACTGGAAGGTCTTGATTTATAGATGTGATGTTATTTTTTAAGTTTTTATTCTGGCATTTACACAGTTATGTGTTATTTACTTTGCCAGGCAGTTCATGTTTCATTGTCAGACACTCATTTTGTCATGTGAAGTAATTTTAATTAATGACTTCGAATACTGCCTTTTTAACCATTAAATTTAAAATACTCTTTTAATTATGTACCCTCTGCTGGCCTCAGTTATTTGTATAAACACCAGACGCATCCAGGCCATCACTAGCATTTACTATGTATCTATATGTATAGATTTTGATGTTGATACCAATATAAGAATATTTTATGCTGTGTATGGCTGGTACGCGTGGTTGTTAATCGTATAAATATTTTTTTATTTATTTTTCCTATGTGTCACCAGGTCTGTTATAGATTTTGCTTCAGCTAATTGATGGTTCAAATGGCTCTGAGCACTATTGGACTTAACATCTGAGGTCATCAGTCCCCTAGAACTTAGAACTACTTAAACCGAACTAACCTAAGGACATCACACACATCCATGCCCGAGGCAGGATTCGAACCTGCGACAGTAGTGGTCGCGCGGTTCCAGACTGAAGCGCCTAGAAGCGCTCGACCACAACGGACGACAGCTAATTGAACTAAGTTTTTTTAAAGCAGACCTGAAGATGGCAGTAGCGGAAACCAGTAATAGTGAATTGCAACTTTTGTGTGATCAAAACGGACCTTTACAAATAAAGCGTTCACTTTGAAGCCACCTGGTTCCAGTGCTGCGGTCCTGTGAGCGAGCGCTTGCTCGATACACAGGGGCGCCTTACCAGATCGCGGGCACTGCAGCCAGCTACAGCTCGACTCGGATAAAAGTGATGCACTTGGCGACAGTTAATTCAAGGAGATATATTCAATTTCTTTGTAAGGGAAGTTTACCTGTAGTGTTTTTGTGTGACTTTTATCTGCCGACTTTGAACAGTAAGCCTGTTTTGGTGATTGAGATTGCAGGCAGAAGCTGGTGGCGTGATCTCAACAGTTAGAGGAGCGGTGTATAGTCTCCGGTCCTCCAGTATCATCTCGAAATCTTTCTGAAAGTTATTGGGTAGCTGTAGAGATTTAATTATTGACTTCAGAGTAATGACATGTTTAACTTTGTTCCGCTGATCAGATGGAAACTGGTGACTTATTTAGAATTGTTTAATGGCGCAGCAGTGCAGAGGATTAATCCGGAACCGAAACGTTTGCGAGTAAACAGGTGGAGGATTACGTCGCTTTTTTTTTTTTGCGTGCGCTGCACATCGCCGAGAGAGCTTTGGGTTCTGGCAGCGGCCGCGAGTGCGACTAGGCGCCATACCACGGAATCTGCGAGAATAAACTGAAGTGGCGCTTGATAATGCGGGCAAAAGTTAAGAAAAATCAAGACACAGTCACAGGATTCGTCGACTTAGCATCGACTTTGTAAAGAGGTGCAACATGTTTGCAGCTCTGTGAAAAGTAAGTATATGCTAGAGGCAGATGTGGGTAGTACACACTTATCAACCAAAACATTGTGACCACTGCCCAACACGAGGCTGAATGCCTCCTGATAGTGTTGCGTGCACGTGACGCGGTAAGGAAAGATAATGTAAGCGGAAGAGAGACGAATGGGCCCTCATATACGGAAATCCATTGATGTAAGTAGCTTTGATAAAGGGCATTTTGTTTTCACCATACGGCTGGAAACGAGAATCTCTGCAACGGCGAAGCTGGTCGCCTGTTGGCGTACTACTGTCGTGAGCACCTATGGAAAGTGACTGAACGATGGCGAAATACAGAATATGACGAATGGTATTGGACGACCACGTCTCCTCACGAAACGTGAATATCGGAGAATCCCCCACTGTGTAGTCCAGGACAGGAAGCGATCTGTGGCAGGTCTGACGACAGGGTACAATGCTGGTGCAGGCACAAGTGTTTCAGTTCACACCGTTCAAAGGCCGCTGGTGAACAAGGAGCTCCGCATCACACGACCCCTACGTGTTCCTGTGTTGACCCAGTGACATCGACAGATACGATTGGAGTGGACACAGCATCACTGAGTTTTCACCGTGGATCAATAGAAAAGTGTCGCCTCTCGAATGAATCGCATTTCATGTTACACCAGTTCGATCGCTGGGTCCTTACGCACAGCCATCCAGGCGAATAGGCGCGCGAAACATGCACCCCGCCTCAGGTAGAGGCCGGTGACGAAAGAATGTATGGGGTACATTAACGTGGGCTTCCGTGGTATCTGTGGTGGTAATGACAGCAGTGAACTACGTGAACATTATTGCGGACCAGATGCAGCGCTTCATACTTGAAGTCTCCCCCTACTGCGGTGACATCTACCAGCAGGATAACTGTCCATGTTGCAAGGTCAGAATCGTGCTGCAGTCGTTTGAGGGGCAGTATAACGAACTCACACTGGAGTCTTGTCCAGCAAATTCGTCTGATCTGTACCCACTGGAACGCATGTCGGGCGCCAGCTGTATGCCTCTAACTACCATCCCGTAATTTGCAAGAATTTCTTGACTTGGGCCTACACATCTAGTGTCACATACTTCTGGAATTCTGCCAAGGACTTGTAGAAGCCATGCCAAGCAGAATCGCTATTGTAAAGTATTTGAAAAGTGGAACAATACGCTATTAAACATGTGTTCATAATTTTTTGGCTCATCGGTGTATAATATGTACGACAACCGAGAGGGAAATAAAAGAATCTATGATCTAGGGACTAGTGCTCGGATTAAAAGCGACGCAATGGACGGATAGAGTCTTTCTCCCCTGCTGCTCAACCTGTAAGTCGAGGAATCAAAGACGGAAATTATAGAAAGGTTCGGAAGTGGTACAAACGTTTATAAAAAAAAAAGACTTGAATGATTACATTTCTCGATGAAATTTCTGTCGTCAGTGACTGTGAGGAAGAGTTACAAGACCTTTTGAATGGAATTATGGTCTAATGAGCATGGGAAATGTGTATTGAGACTGAACCAAAGATGAATGAAAGTAGTGAGAAGCGGCAGAAATGATATTAGCCATAAACTTAGCAGAAAAACTGTGGAACGTGTACACTGGCTGAAAATGTTACACCATGAAGCAGCAATCCGATATTTATTAAACTGTGCTGTAATGTTCATGAGTTGACTAGTATTAAACGGTAAGACTTCCATTCTGCTCGGAACTGATGTCCGTCGTCAGTATGAGTATCAGGTGTGACTCCTGTGCGCGCCGACACACTCTTGTAGTCGTTGTCGTATAGAGGCAAACACAGTCCGAATATCGTCTTGAGGAATTCGTCACATTCGTGAAACGCAGCTGGCTGGTGGTTGGTAATGAAGCATACCTCTTCCCATTGCATCCCAGACATGCTCTAGTGGGTGAAAAACAGTGGAAACCTGCCAGGTCAGTCAAGACTGCCCAAAGAGTTTGTGTTGTGTACTGAGCTGCAGGGTCTTGTATTATGACGCTGAGGCCGTCAAGGGCATCACAACCGGGTTTACCTTTCTCGCCACATTCTGGCGAGTATTCAGGCTTTCTTCAACGATTAACTAATCAGTCCTGTTGGTCACATCCAACAGCTCCCCTCACAAGATTCGAAGCGCCTTAGAGGTGTGGGTGTCCAGAATCTCTGCTTCCCATTGTCCTCCGCTAGGTCGCCTACGGACACGTTGGCATCGATCTGACCGCCACAAACGGCAGCGAGTTCAAGTGAAACACGTGGCTATAGAGACCTTTTCAACGCTCAGACATCAATGATGTATATATGCAGCCGAAACGACGAATGATAATTTGTATCAAGGCCAGGATTCGACACCAGGTCTCCCGCATACGAGGCAGATGCACTAACCACTACGCCTCCCTGACACAGTGTCTTCGCACAGGTGCGCAGACTTCACTAGCACGCCTCCCTCCTCAACTCAAATTCCCATTCACGCCTCAGCCCATTTGGTATTCTCCCTAAACTCGAAAAACATTGCGGAGGGCCTCCATCTGTACTGGAATAACACCTCAGCAACGAACAGCGCATCTGTCTAGTGAGCAGTAGACCTGGCTCCGAATCGCGGCCTGAGTAAAAATTATCATTCGTGGCTTCATTCTGCGTATGGACATATTGACGTTTAAGACTTGAAACAGTCTCTGGAACCATATACACTGAAGAGCCAAAGAAACTGGTACACTTGTGTAATATCGTGTAGGGCCCCAGAGATCACGCAGATGTGCCGCAACACGACTTGGCCTGGACTCGATTAATGTCTGAAGTAGTGCTGGGGGGAACTGACACCATTGGAGGAAACTGACACCATGAATCCTGCAGGGCTGTCCATAAATCCGTAAGAGTACGAGGGGGTGGACATTTCTTCTGAACAGCACGTTGCAAGGCATCCCAGATATGTTCGACAATGTTCATGTTTGGGGAGTTTCGTGGCCAGCGGTAGTGTTTAAACTCAGAAAAGTGTTCCTAGAGCCACTCTGTAGCAATTCTAGATGCACAATGGACATGAAGGGATGATCAGACAGGATGCTTACGTGTGCTTCATCTGTCAGAGTTGTATCTAGACGTATGAGGGGTCCCATACCACTCCAACAGCAAACGGCCCACACCATTACAGAGCCTCCACTAGCTTGAATAGCTTGAACAGTCCCCTGCTGATGTTGTCTCCATACCCGTACACGTCCATCCACTCGATACAGTTCGAAACGAGACTCGTCCGACCACACAACAGGTTTCCAGTCATCAACAGTCCAATGACGCTGTTGACGGGCCCAGGCGAGGCGTAAAGCTTTGTGTCGTGCTGTCGTCAAGGGTACGCGAGTGGGCCTTCGGCTCCAAAAGCCCCTATCGATGACGTTTCGTTAAATGGTTCGCACACTGACACTTTTTGATGGCCCAGCATTGAAATCTGAAACAATTTGCGGAAGGGTTTCACGTTGAACGATACTCTTCAGTCGTCGTTGGTCCCGTTCTTGCAGGGTCTTTTTCCGGCCTCAGTGATGTCGGAGATTTGATCTTTTACCGGAATCCTGATCTTCACGGCACACTCGTGAAATGGTCGTAAGGGAAAATTCTCACTTCATCGCTACCTCGGAGATGCTGTATCCCATCGTTCGTGCGTCGACTATAACACCATGTTCAAAGTCACTTAAATCTTGATAAGTTGCCATTGTAGCAGCAGTAACCGATCTAACAACTGCTTCAGACACTTTTTGTCTTACATAGGCTTTGGCAACCACAGCGCCGTACGCTGCCTGTTTATATATCTCTGTATTCGAATACGCATGCCTGTACCAGTTTCTTTGGCGCTTCAGTGTAATTTCATTGGATTAAAGCCCGTATGCCTGGGTTTCAGTCAGGATCCCCCGTTTCGTTCCATGCTGGGTGCTACTCCAATACAACTGGAGAAACTTTACAGTGCTATTGCAGTTCAGGGAGGATACCAAGAGGGCAGGGGCGTGAATTGAAATTTGGATTGAGGAGGGGGCCGTGCTAGGGTGAATCGGTACAGTTGTGGAAAGCCACTGTGCCAGGGTGGCGTAGCGGTTGAGGCCTAGTGAGGAGAAGGGAGAGTCTCTGTTTAACACCAGACAATTATATTCAACATGCCAGTTGTCTCTGACTCTACACCATGAAAGTCTCCGTTCCCTGTGGTATGCTATCAGCGGCAAACAACGTGTGGTAGCTCAAAATCCGAACCCAGCTTCCAGTAATCTGTTCCCGAAGTTGGCGGCGACACACTGTTTCTAACCTCCGCTCGGATTTCAACTGTTGTCACCTGTCTGTTTGTCAGTCAATCGAACGATATTATCATCATCTCGTGGTGTAGTCCCTCTCGAAGGACCCGTCTCTACATTTCTTCCCACAATGTTGTTCTGAATCCATCTCGTCACCATTCTCTCTGCTGTCATTCAATTAGAGCAATTGTCTGTCCCACCTGTCGAGTTAATACTCCCGCGTCCCTCATGCAAACGAGATGGCGAGAAACTGTACCCGCATATCTTGTGAGCACGATGTGTTGCAGCTTCCACTTGAAAAGTTGTAGTAACGTTATACTCTCTCTACATTCGTCACACAATCACACCGTTCTCCATCTCCAGGAACGATCATTTTCTGTACTGAGAATCTGCATGAAATTTTAACTAAACATACTCCACAGGTCAGTTGAACGGAATGAACAGTGTCTTGAAAGGAAGATATAAGGTGAACATCAACAAAAGCAAATAAGTATAATGGAATGTAGTCATTTAAATCAGGCGATGCTGACGGAACTAGAGTAGGAAACGGGACACTTAAAGTATCAGATTAGTTTTGTCATTTGAGCAACAAAATAACTGATGATGGCCCAAGTAGAGAGGATATAAAATGTAGACCGGTAAAGACAACAAACTCGTTTCTGAAGAAGAGAAATTTGTTAACACCGAATATAGAATTAAGTGTAAGGTTTTCTGAAAGTATTTGGATGGAGTTTAGCCATGTATGGAAGTGAAACATGGACGATAAACAGTTAAGATAAGAAGAGAATCGAACCTTTGGAAATGGGGAGCTACAGAAGAATTGATGAAGGTTAGATGGGTAGTTCATCTAACTGATGAGGAGGAATTGAACAGAACTGCTGAGACAAGAAATTTGTGGCACAACGTGAGTAGAAGAAGGGAACATGGTGTAACATTTTCGACAACCGCATCTGTAGCAGACGAAGTGAAGAGAAATTCTGCTACTTTGGAACCAAAATACCTCTTGACAGACGAACCAAGGAGCACAAAGGAGTCAAAGGCAAAGAGAGTGGTCCTCATTTAAGATGTCTGGTAATATCAAATATAGGCATTAACTTGAGAAGTAATTTTCTGGGTTTGTACGACTGGACTGTGGACGGTGGGAAACAGCAGATAAAAGGAAATAGAAGAGTTAGAGACGTGGTGTTACAGAAGCCTACTGAAAATTAAGTTGATAAATGAGAAGGGGCTCCGTACAATCGGCTAGGAAACCAAGGTGCGGAAAACTCTGATAGAAAGAAAGAGCACCATGGTTGGAAGTATGTTAAGACACCAGCGGCAAAGCATAAAAATGCTCCTGTCGAAGCACAAAAAAGGCGAATATGTCCCTCTTTAAAAGACTCTGACAGGAAAGTGGGGAACAGGTGCCTCAATCTTCATTCCACCTTCCTCACAAAAATTTTGGCACGTAAACATATTCGCGCTCTTTTAACACAGAGCATTCTAAATCCTTCCACCCAGTCTCTCTTTGTAGTTAGGCTTTCATACTCAGCATCTCGTTTACACAATCACTGTCTACATATGTCTCTCTCTCATTGTATCCTTCTTCTCCAATTGATTTACATTATATCCCATTGCCACTGACTCCTCTCTCAATTACATGGTCTCTTTTTATCGTTCTTCCCCGCTACCACCGTCTCTACCATACCTTGCCAGCTCAAAAGTACTGTCTGGTACAAATTTTCTCCGTATCTCCGATTGTTTAAAATTTCGATCCAAAATGAGCCTTCCCCTACATGTACGTTCTGAAGTTCGCCGGTCTGGGAAGGTCCAAACCCCTCAATCCTATGTATGGTCTCCTGTATTTTTCATTTTCGTTGTCTCTTCTCTCTTTTACTCCCACTGCTTCGATCTCCATCCATCTCTCTTTCTCTTTTATTGCCACTGTCTCTCACTGAGTATCAATATCTCCTTTCTCTTGGGGTTCCACTGCTATTGCCTTCTCTTTCTCTTTAACTACCGCAACATTTTTTCTCTCGCACCATCTCTGTCTCCTCTCTCTTTCTCCCCCACTGGCAATGTCTCCTCTGTCTTCCACCGTCACTGCCTCTCTGCTACTCTCTTTCAGTACAAAAAACGCGCCGGCCGCTGTGGAAGAGCGGTTCTAGGCGCTTCAGTCTAGAACCCCGCGACCGCTACGGTCGCAGGTTCGAATCCTGCCTCGGGCATGGATATGTGTGATGTCCTTAGGGTAGTTAGGTTTAGGTAGTTCTAAGTCTAGGGGACTGATGACCTCAGATGTTATGTCTCAAAGTGCTTAGAGCCATTTGAAAAAAAAAAGAAAAATACGAATACGAACGAATGCCGAAATTCTGGCAAGTAAGGCGGAATGAAGGTTGACGCAGCTAGCTTCCCCACTTTTCTGTCAGATTCTTTTAAAGAGGAACATTTTCTCCTTTTTTTGTGCTTCGACAGTAGCATTTTTCCGCTTGCTTCATTCTTTCACCTGCAACAGCAGGACGTGATGCTCACGTACAACGAATTCTATAGGTCAGTAAACATTTGACAGTTTATTTATATACTTCGACACATTTACATATTTCGACACAATAAACAAGAAATAATAATGCATAATATTATATTTATCAAAAAATCGTTTGGTTTACATTTTTTCTGGATACTTTACTCAGATCGCAGTTCATCGAAAACGCCCGGCTTATGGTTTCTATCTTAAAAGACTGAATTTAAAGTCCTTGCAGTCTTACATAATTTTTGGCGGTCATTTTTAGTTATTTTCAGGCCTGTTGAGACCCTTTTTAGCCCATCTTTTGTCACTGCAGTATCACTATGGACGTATCAGCGTAGCCGTGAAGTGCCTATTATACAACGACAGCCGTCATAGGGTTTTATTGGTGAAAATATGCTGACTAAAAACATAGTTTGGTGACCTCAGAACCGTATCAATAACTCTACTGCCCTTTCCATGTGTTCACTATGTCAATTAAAACTACATTTACGCCTCAGACCGCATTTTACATGTATAAGTAGGGCAACTTTGAACTTCTGGATCTCGGTAACGGATAACAAATGATAAAAGTTCCGACTACCTGCCATGAATACAAATTACGGAACTTGTCATTTTTAATACCCAAAAATCGTGGTTTCTCGGAGGTTTTTCAGGAACCGCCAATGAACAAGCCATCTAAAGTCTACCATAGACCGTGCCTCATGCAAATGAAGTAACCGATCCGATTTGCTTAATTTGCCTGGGTTGGAGGAAGTGTGCGACGTTTAAAGTTGGACCCTGTACGATCTGCTGAATGGAAAGTACTATCTAATGAGTACAGAATATGGAATGAGAGTAAATCGAGGAAAGACCAAATTAATGAGTAGCAGAAATGAACACAGCGAGAAACTTAACATCAGGATTGATGGTCGCGAAGTAATGAAGTTAAGGAATTCTGCTACCTAGGCAGCAAAATAACCGAGACGGACGGTGCAAGGAGGACATCAAAAGCAGACTATCACTGGAAAAATGGGCATTCCTGACCAAGAGATTTCTACCAGTATCAAACACAGGCCTTAATTTGACGAAGAAATTTCTGGGAACGTTCGTTTCGAGCACAGCAGTGTACGGTAGTGACATTTGGACTGTGGCAAAACCGGAACAGAAGAGAATCGAAGCATTTGAAATTTGGTGCTATAGACGAATGTTGGAAATTAGGGGGACTGATAAGGTGTGCAGAATCGGAGAGGAAAGGAATATGTGGAAAACACGGGCAAGGAGAAGGGACAGCATAATAGGACGTCTGTTAACACATCAGGAAATAACTTCCACGGAACTAGAGGGGGCTGCAGAGGGGGACTGAGATTGGAATAGGTCCAGTAAATAATTGAGAATGTTGTAAGTGAAGAGATTGGCATAGAAAATTCGTGGCGAGCCCTAGCTACAAATATCTGTTCTTGTGATAGTGCTCTCCAGGCCAAGGACTATGGCTATCCAAAACACTTGACCCCTTGTCTCTGTGATCAACAGAACCCAAGATATGACCCCCTGAAGCATCGCATTTTCAAGCTCGGACCGATAAGTTCTGTGGTATCAAAGGGAACCGCAAAGTATAGAAACTGACGGAGAAAATAAGGGTTGGAATATATCCAACAAATAATCTAGTACGTTTAGTATAAGTTACGGTCGGAGAGAAAGAGGTTGGTACAGGAGTGGGTGTCGTGGTGGGAGCATCGAACCAGTCGGAAGAAAAAAAAAGGCTCTGAGCACTATGGGACTTAACAGCGATGGTCATCAGTCCCCTAGAACTTAGAACTACTTAAACCTAACTAACCTAAGGACATCACACAACACCCAGTCATCACGAGGCAGAGAAAATCCCTGACCCCGCCGGGAATCGAACCCGGAAACCCGGGCGCCCAGTCGGAAGAAAATAGGGAATAGTCGCATCGGAGCAAAACTACGAAAGACCTAAGAGAACAGTTGAGCAGAGTGGGTAGCCTGCCTGGAGCATATTTTGGGTTAGGTACTATCGAAGTTGACGTGGAATTCGACAGGAGGAGCGCCTCAGCCAGCAGAGTGAAAGCGCCCACCCACGCAGCGGGGTGACGCCCGCTGTGTCGCAAGTGCGACGGCCTCGCCACAGTGCTGTGCCGTGGTGTGCGCTGCGAGTATTTTGGGCTCCTTTGTGGGGCGTGCGATCGCGCCAGCCCGCCACCACCACTTCACGGATGGCTGCTTAGGTCCACTTTCCCACCTGCCTTGAAAGGCATCTATAACTGCCCGTCCCATCTGGGGATGCAGCGCAACTTTCTCCCGTTTCCGAAAGGTCACAGCTTCCGAATGATACTGCTCCTCCGCCTCCATCTCCAATAATTTTGCAACGGAAGCTCCAGGTACACAAATAAAGGTCGTCCTGATCCAAGGGTAGCTTCTTTTACCACTAATCGAAACATGTTGCCTCCCACGCTTGATCACAGTCACTGCTTAAAATTTCAGTGAAAATCTCAGCAACTGCAGCCACAGACTTCCGGCATAAGGAGCCAACCTCGTCCTTCCAACCGCCTTCTCAAAGACGGTGGAAAAGCGGACAGACTCTTGACTACCCTTAAAAGGCAAAAGAATCAGCAAACATCAGCGGCATGAGGATGTAGAAGGTATTGGAAAGCACTGCGTTAAAGACATATGAGGTATAATGTGCCGTGTAATTCAAAAGTGCCATTATGATCTTTCCATTGCTAAAAGGTTCCAGATTACTCTCTCATTTGGTTCTCCGGGAGAGAATAATGGGGAGGTAACTATGGGAAAAGAGTGAATAACCAAAAAATGAGAAACATTCTAAGAGTCGTAGCGTGAACTGTCAGAAGATGAATACGTCAGAGAAGTTAAAACAATGTGAAAAGGAAAATGCAGAGACTCGGTCTAGATATGGTGGGGGTCAGTGAAGTGTAATGGAAAGAAGATAAGGATTTCTGGTGTGAGAACGATTCGCCACGTGTAGGAAACTAGGGAAAAGACTGAAATACTATGAACTGTGCACTGACAGGATTATTCTCACTAGAACTTACAGGAAACGAACAACAATAACAAATGTTTCAGGTATACATGTCGACGTCACAAGCAAAACATGAAAATATAGAGAAAGAATATGAGGATATTGAACCTCTAATTCACTATACGAAGAGAGGCCATAATCTAATACAGGTGACTGCAACGCGGTAGCAGGTGAAGAAATAGAAGACGGAGCTACGCAAGAATGTGGGTTCGGTGGTAGGAAAGAGAGAGGAGGAAGACTAATAGAGTTCTGCAATAAATTTCAGCTACCTGCAGCGAATACATTGTTCAAAAATCAGAAGAGCAGAAGATATACGTGGAAGAGGCCGGAAGAAATGGGAAGACTCCAGCTGGATTACATCGTGGTCAGACAGAGATTCCGAAATCAGGTACTGGGTTGTAAGGTGTACCCATGAGCAGTTATTGACTCGGATCGTAATTTCGTAATCATGAAGAATAGACTTAAGTTTAATAGAACTATCCGAAAGTATCATTGTGGAAAGAAGTGGGATAATTAACTACTGAGGAATGATGAGGTGCGTTTGAAATCGAAGGCAGTAGAAATTGTCATAATGAATACGGCAGTAGGCAATTCAGTTGAAGAGGAATTGACATATCTGAACAGGACAATTACAGAAGCTCAGTAGTCGAATATAGGAGCTAGAATGGTAACTGCGAAGAAACCTTGGGTAACAGAAGAAATACTACATACTTCAATTGATGGACGAAAGAAGGAAGTACAAAAATGTTCAAGAATAAACAGGGATTCAGCAATATAAGCTATTTAGGACTGAAATGAATAGGACGTGGATGGAAGCTATGATGAAAAGGCTGAAGGTAAATGCGAAGTTATCGAAAAAGATATGGTCGTCGAAAGGGCTGATTCAACATACACAGAAATTAAATACAACGATCGGTGAAATGAAAAGCAAATGCGTCGTTATTAAGAGTGAAAGAGGAATTTCAGTGCTAAGGACAGGAAACACAGATATTGAATCGGTAGAAAGAGTACACTGAAGGCACCAGGAAGTGGGGGGAGGGGAGAAACGTCTGTTGACGTGTTAGTAGAAGAAATGGGAGTAGACATGGAAGACATAGAGGATCCAGAATTAGAATCAGACAGATCTTTAGAAGACTTACGATGAAATAAGGTGGAATATGTAGAAACCTTCCTTCGTATTTTCTAAAATAATTGAGTTAAGTGGCAACGAAGCGTCCAAGTTTCTGGCAAAAAGGTACAGAACAATGGAAAATAAAACTGTGCACATGTTAGATGACGATGCGTTTGGCCTTAGGAAAGGTGAAAGGACCAGAGAGGCAGGCTTGACGTTTCCCTTGATAATGGAAACAAGCCTGAAGAAAACTCAAGACACATTCATAGGATTTGTCGACCTGGAGGAGAAGTTGAAGGAAATAGTTAGGAAAATGTCGGGAAAATGCAGTAGATGTAAACTATAGGGAAAGGCGGCTAATATACCATTTGTTTTGTACAAGAACGAGTAGGTAATAATAAGAATGGAAGCTAAGGACGAAGTGCTCGGATTGGAAACGGTGTAAGACAGCGATGTAGGTCTTTGACCACTATTGTTCTACTTATGCACCGAAGAAACTACGACAGAAATAAAAGAAAAGGGAATAGGATTAACGTTAAGAGGGAAAGAATATCAATGATAAGATTCGCTGACACTGCTATTCTCAGCGAAAGTGATTAAGAATTACGGAACCTGTTGAATGGAATGAATAATATACTGAGCACGGATTACGGATTGAGAGTACAGCCAAGAAAGACAATAAGTGGTGATGAATCCGGAAATGAGATAGCTATAAACTTGACATCATTAACGAAGACTACAAAGTAGAGGAAGGGAAAGAATTCTGGTACTTGGAAGCAAAGTAGAACATGACGGAAGAAACAAGAGTGCATAAAAATTAGACTACAGTGCATTAAAAATAGGGGAAGAGCGCATTCCTGGCCAAAAGCAGTCTTCTAGTATCAACCATTGTCCTCAGTTTAACGAAGAATTTGGAGGTTGTACGTCTGGAGCACAGAACAGTACGGGAGTGAACCATGGAATGTGCGGAGAGTGAACCATGGTATGTGCGAAAACTGGAGAGCAAGAGAATCGAAGCGTATGAGATACGCTGTTATAGAAGGATATTGCAAGTTAGATGGGCTGATAAGTGAGGAAGTTCTCCATAGAATCGGCGAGTGAGGTGTGGAGACTAAAAACTGTAGGCAAACACAGAGACTGAAATATGTTTAACAAATAATTGAGGATGTCGGATGGGAGTACTACTCTGTGATGAGGAGACTGGCACAGGAGAGAGGAGAGGAATTCGCAGCGGGTCACATGCAACGAGTCAGAAGATTGGTGACGCAAAACAAAAAAAAAACAAAAAACAAAAAGAGAGAGAGAGAGAGAGAGAGAGAGAGAGAAAAGAAAAAAAGAAAAACGTCAAACAGCGAGAGCCACGCTGACAGCTGGGCGCCTAGGGACGTCCGCTGTCTGGCGAGCTGAAGAAGGGAAGCAAACGACATTTTTTATTTTATTTGCTGCCATTTGCAAATGGCTTGCAGCCTAGTTACTAAGACAGGTTCCAGCTCCCGGCTGATATACGTCTACGGAGCGGCAAGTTAAGTATTTATTTTTTCTGTATTTTCCTCATATTATATTTAGTAAACTTCGTGTGTGTTTTTCTGTATAAGACTTTTAACCTCACGTTTTTGTAAGTGTAAATTCATTAGCTCTGTAGCGCAGTAGGTGCTCACCGAACAGCGAGCCACATTCTCATTAACGCATCACTGTCCACTGATGACACAACAGGAGGGTAGCAAGTTGCTTATCTAGAATTCTGTTTGCTTTTACAGTTTACTTTTTCAGTTAGTCTTGCTAGGATGAAGAAGTAGCTGAATGCGCTTTTGGCGAGGGATGTAGCGGTGGCGGATTATCTGGCGCGAGAGCACACGGCACAGAACGTCTCAGATGTTATCCCTTCTAATCTATTTAGTTCTATTTGTGTCGACTGGACTTTGTTGTCATTGCTGCACCATACGACATTTCATTATACACTCCTGGAAATGGAAAAAAGAACACATTGACACCGGTGTGTCAGACCCACCATACTTGCTCCGGACACTGCGAGAGGGCTGTACAAGCAATGATCACACGCACGGCACAGCGGACACACCAGGAACCGCGGTGTTGGCCGTCGAATGGCGCTAGCTGCGCAGCATTTGTGCACCGCCGCCGTCAGTGTCAGCCAGTTTGCCGTGGCATACGGAGCTCCATCGCAGTCTTTAACACTGGTAGCATGCCGCGACAGCGTGGACGTGAACCGTATGTGCAGTTGACGGACTTTGAGCGAGGGCGTATAGTGGGCATGCGGGAGGCCGGGTGGACGTACCGCCGAATTGCTCAACACATGGGGCGTGAGGTCTCCACAGTACATCGATGTTGTCGCCAGTGGTCGGCGGAAGGTGCACGTGCCCGTCGACCTGGGACCGGACCGCAGCGACGCACGGATGCACGCCAAGACCGTAGGATCCTACGCAGTGCCGTAGGGGACCGCACCGCCGCTTCCCAGCAAATTAGGGACACTGTTGCTCCTGGGGTATCGGCGAGGACCATTCGCAACCGTCTCCATGAAGCTGGGCTACGGTCCCGCACACCGTTAGGCCGTCTTCCGCTCACGCCCCAACATCGTGCAGCCCGCCTCCAGTGGTGTCGCGACAGACGTGAATGGAGGGACGAATGGAGACGTATCGTCTTCAGCGATGAGAGTCGCTTCTGCCTTGGTGCCAATGATGGTCGTATGCGTGTTTGGCGCCGTGCAGGTGAGCGCCACAATTAGGACTGCATACGACCGAGGAACACAGGGCCAACACCCGGCATCATGGTGTGGGGAGCGATCTCCTACACTGGCCGTACACCACTGGTGATCGTCGAGGGGACACTGAATAGTGCACGATACATCCAAACCGTCATCGAACCCATCGTTCTACCATTCCTAGACCGGCAAGAAAACTTGCTGTTCCAACAGGACAATGCACGTCCGCATGTATCCCGTGCCACCCAACGTGCTCTAGAAGGTGTAAGTCAACTACCCTGGCCAGCAAGCTCTCCGGATCTGTTCCCCATTGAGCATGTTTGGGACTGGATGAAGCGTCGTCTCACGCGGTCTGCACGTCCAGCACGAACGCTGGTCCAACTGAGGCGCCAGGTGGAAATGGCATGGCAAGCCGTTCCACAGGACTACATCCAGCATCTCTACGATCGTCTCCATGGGAGAATAGCAGCCTGCATTGCTGCGAAAGGTGAATATACACTGTACTAGTGCCGACATTGTGCATGCTCTGTTGCCTGTGTCTATGTGCCTGTGGTTCTGTCAGTGTGATCATGTGATGTATCTGACCCCAGGAATGTGTCAATAAAGTTTCCCCTTCCTGGGACAATGAATTCACGGTGTTCTTATTTCAATTTCCAGGAGTGTATTACATCTACTTTTGTTCAGTCGAAGGACGCAGACATTGAAGTATAGGAGTGGAAATGGGATTAAAAGTGCCTAACAGCAATGGAAATAATACTAACAATGTTAATTATATATTTGCATGAAGACTTATCTCTCTATCGCTAATTTTTTGTCGAATGTATCACACAATCGAGCAATAGCCTTATTGAATGCAATGATCTTTTTATCATGCTTTTATTTGATCGCGTTCTTGTCCGTCCGTCTGTTCAGTCAAAACTTTGCAGTTGATTGTAAACTAACTTCCGATATGCTACAGATTCAAATTTGAAACATAGCTCAGAACTAGATGATAATGCAATAATAACCCGCTCTCTTGTTCAAAAATGTTCAAATGTGTGTGAAATCTTATGGGTCTTAACTGCTAAGGTCATCAGTCCCAAAGCTCACACACTGCTTAACCTAAATTATCCTGAGGACAAACACACACACGCATGCCCGAGGGAGGACTCGAACCTCCGCCGGGGCCAGCCGCACGCTCCCTTGTCTCTCTGATCCAGCTACCTCCCACAGGCGTGGGGGTGAAAAGGATTGGTAATGCCCGATATCTTAGGTGCCCAGCAGGACTAACGTGTTCCAGGATATTGAGTCGTGTCTGTTCATTGGATGCATTATCAATAGAGGCGCTCGACTGCTCAAAACTCACTGGATAGACACCGTGCAATGAAAACACATTGAAGGAGAGGGAAAGACTGTTGCAACTAATATATTTTAAATTGATAACTAACAAGGAACTGGAAAAAATGTTTTAATAATTAAATAAAAATCTATAAAAATCATACAAAATGAATTTTACTTGCTTCTCTATTTTATTTTTTAGGAAAATAATAGTTAAACAGATTGACATATTATTAGTAGGTAGGTGCAACATTATTCTAATTCAGTTGCGACAAGGTGAAAAGACAGTGGAATAAACTTGAAATTTAACACGTGTCTCTCTTATTATCTCATCAAAAAGTTAAATCGATTGAGAAATTTTTCACACGGAAGACTAAAAAGCAGAAAATAATTATTTAAGTAAAAATAAATTCTTAATATAACACGTTTCTAAATCGAATTGCAAAGTATAAAATAATTTCTCCTAGTTCCATACAGATTCCTAACCCCATAGTTCTGAAAATGTGTGACTGACTTTTTTAATAGCTGTGAAAATACTTGAAAGACCTATAATTAAAATCGTGAGGCGCATGCAATAGAACCACCACTGTTTGCAGTATATACTCATCACTTATTGGATAATGTCCAAAGTTCCTTGCGGGTTTTTGTGGACGTAGCTGTTGTATGCAGAGAAGTCGCAACACTAGAAAATCACATTGAAATGCAGGAAGACCAGCAGAGGATCATGGTTCGGCGCAAAAATTGTCAGTTCACCCTCGAATTAACCAATGTAAGGTACTGCGAATAAATAGGCGAAAAGCTCCTTATTGTACGCTTAGACAATATCAGAACAATCGCTAGAAGCAGTCACTGTTGTTGTACAAAACAAATTAAAGTGGAACGATAACGTAAAACAAATTGTTGGTAAGGGAGGTGCCAGACTGAGACTAATTGGAAGAAATCTCGGAAGGTACAGTCCTCTCACGAAAGAATTAGCGTAGAGAACCCTTGTCCTATAGGTATTTGAATACTGCTCGTCAGGACAGCACCTATACCAACTGGGAATCATCGAGGAAATAGAGGAGTTCAAAAGAAGAAGTATGTGCTTCGTGACGCATTCGTTTAGGAAGCGCGAAAGAGTCTTGAAGATGCTCCAGTTACAGACGCTACAAGAGAGGCATTATACGTCACAGTGTGGTATACTGCTAAGACTCAGACAGGGGCACGTTGCTAGAAGGACCAGCTCTGGTTCCCGGGTGCACCTTGGGAAAAGACGGCGAAGGTGAAAACAGAGGTTCGAGCTCGCACGGAGTCTCGCCAACAACAGCTCTTTTTTTTTCGCACCATTCGCGACTTTAACAGGAACAGGAAAGGAGGGTATGACAATAGCACACAAAGTACCCTCCGCCACACACCGTAAGATGACTTGCGGAGTGTAGATGTAAATGTAGATGTACAGGGTGTTCAGAAATTCCTTTTAGAAACTTCCGGAACTTGTAGAGGGGAGTGAGTACGTAATATTTTGAGTAGGAACACATGTTCGGAATCGTCACCCATCGACGCTACAGAGCTAGCGCCCCCAGATGTATGTATATTCAGGATGGTTCCGTGATGATATTACAATTTTTCAAGGATGATGGAGACAGAA
The DNA here is from genome assembly GCF_023864275.1 of Schistocerca cancellata. Taxonomy (NCBI): domain Eukaryota; kingdom Metazoa; phylum Arthropoda; class Insecta; order Orthoptera; family Acrididae; genus Schistocerca; species Schistocerca cancellata. The sequence goes on from NC_064632.1 coordinate 174,842,694, forward strand.
AGATGTATCAATTTGAGGTAAGGATCCATTGTTCGGAAACGAACTAGTAGTCCAATGAAACTGTCAGAAAAAAGCCTGTACCTTGCAAAAGGTGGGGTAGAAGATTTTATTTTTTTAACTCGTTCATATTGTTGGAAAGGTTAGAAAACGAAGTTTTGCCAACAAAATTTCTCTTGGGAAAACTTTCTGCAGTCAAAAAACTTCGAAAATTTCGGACTTTTTTCAGTTTTTTCAAAATATCTCAGTTTTATTTGCTCCTATCGCTTTGACGTCTATTTTCTTTTTTAAAGAGCACAAAATTCTCTACAAATTTGATTCTTACCATTTTTTTTCTACTCCCAGTATCTAAGGCGCTACAGCACGTCAAAAAATACCATTTTTTTCAAATTTCTAGCAAAGTGGCAAATTACCTAATTTTTGAACACTGTTATTTCAGTTTCTATTTGTGTAGTATAAACATATTACTCATCATGTTATTCATTGGAATTTACCATCTCACTCTGCTGCAGGGCCAGGACAAACAGCATCATATTCAGTAACTATGAACACATTCACTTCGGATTGCGTGAAGTTTATTTGTGTTACAATATGTAATACGATTGCATGCAGGTGCCGCACATTTTCTGCAGTTGATTGGCGTTAATGATCAGTTGTAAGAAAAAGTATCTAGGAGTTGTTCTTTAGCGGACAAAAGCGTATTTATTCTTTGGCCTTCGTTCCAGTGGAAGATGTGAAGTCAGGTGGACCGAGTAAATTTTTTGTCATTGATGGAGGGTACCGTATCCACAACTTGACTTGGACTCGAAATGTTTGCTTCAAGTCAATAGCCCAAAGCTATGTTTCTTACCTGCAACGTTATTTTGGATCTCAATTTGCTATTGTATTTGATATTGTATTTGATGGGTATCCGTGTGAGGGAGACAAATGTTGCACAAAGAGTGCTGAGAGGATTCCTAAGTCCAAAAAACATTCTTCGGTTGACGTTGTGGTTGAATCAGAGATGGTGAACCAAGTCCCTCAGGACAAGTTCTTGTACAACGAACGAAAGAAGATGCGTTTGATCACACTTCTTAAAAAGGAATTTCTTGGGTGTATCATTGAATTGCTCCAGGCACAAGATGATGCTGACGTTATGATTGTAACATCTGCCATTTCAAGAACCAAAGATTTTGGAAGTGTTGTCATTGTAGGAGAAGATGTTGACCTGCTTGTTCTCATGACCGGTTTGGGGCAAGGCATTGAAAACTTATTTTTCTTAAAGCCAGGAAGAAGAAATGCAGAAGACTAGTGCACCATTGCAGCTTACAAGTTTGACAGTGAATATATTCTGTTCACTTACGCCTTTAGCGGATGTGATACAACATCCGCTTTTTTTGGTCAAGGAAAAATTAAGTGCTGCAATATTGTTGCGAAAACAAACCTCAGCCCTACGCACGTTCAATAAACCACATGCTACCCGTGTAGAAATAATAACAGCAGGAGAATAGGTTACTATCGCATTGTATAGTAGAGGTGTCAGCAGTTCCCACACACTAGACCATTTGCGGTACCAGCTATTCGCCAAGTCTGCCACAAAAAGCAAACTGAATCTTGCACGGTTGCCAACTACACAAGATGCTGCACATCATTCGTTGCGGACTTACCAACAAGTCCAAAGTTGGATGGGAAACTGGAAACCTCCTGAGAAATGGGGCTGGAATCACAGTGACCACGGTCCAATACCCGTTATAATGAGCCAAGATCCAGCACCTGAAGCACTTCTTCACATTGTTTCATGCTCATGCAAGCTGAACTATGGCGGAGCGTGCTCCTGCAGAAAAGCGGGTTTGAAATGTTCTTCAATTTGTAAGAAATGTATTGGGGTCAACTGTGAAAACGTGCCAAAATTTTTATATGAAGACAGTGAAGATGTTATGGAGGATGTTGAGAAAACCGCTGACGAAATCAACGAACTTGCTGACTCGCTGTTTAAAGAAGAGGCCATTCTGGGATCAACTCTATGTACAGACCCTGAAATCGTAACTCAAGGTATTTCTGGTGACACTGAGGAACCTGGCCCATCAAAACGTTGGAAGTGATGCTCATATCTGTCTCAAGTGCGATATTACAAGTATTGCACACCCAGAACTTTCAACATTTTTTAGTAACTGACAATGCATTTTAATTGTAACAAAGCTACTTATTTTTTATGTCAACTGCGTGGCTTTTATACACAAGAATAATTACCTACCTAATTAGGTTGCCTATTGCAGCTAATAATAGTTCAGTTTCCTGAGAATTTATTTTGTGTGTGTGTGTGTGTGTGTGTGTGTGTGTGTGTGTGTGTGTGTGTCTATATCTCTTAATGATGTATTTTTATATTTATAGTTTTACAAATACCAGGGCAGAGGTGCCCCATAGTGAACTTGAGGTAGTGATGTAAGAATCACAATAGGTGGGTCCCCAGCAATCCTCATGTTGCATACAGAGAAATTGAATAGCTGGAAGTGAGGTGGTAAATTCCAACATATAACATGATGTGTAATGTATTTATACTACACAAACAGAAACAGAAAAAATAGCGTTCAAAAATAAGGTATCTTTCCACTATGCTCAAAATTTGAAAAATTGGTATTTTTTTAGGCGCTGTAGCACCTTAGATATTGGGAGTAGAAAAAAATGGCAAGAATCAAATTTGTAGAGAATTTTGTGCTCTTTAAAAACGAAACTAGACGTTAAAGCGATAGGAGAAAATGAAATAGATATTTTGAAAAAACTGAAAAAGGCCGGAATTTTCCAAGTTTTTTGACTACAGAAAGTTTTCCCAAGCGAAATTTTGTTGGCAAAACTCGGTTTTCTAATCTTTCCAACCATATGAACGAGTTGAAAAAATAAATTCTTCTACCCCACCCTTTGCAAGGTATATCCGCAATTTGACTGGACTATAGCCGGGAGTTACAAGCGCTAATCATTCTGATACCCCTGACATTGGAGTACTTGTACCGGTACTGTTATGGTTAAGAATGTAGGGTAGGCACCTTCCAGAGGTGGTAGTATAGACCAAAAAGAAGAAAAAATTCTACTCAACATGGGCTTTAAAATGCATAACTCAGGCGCTATGACCGCTTGTTCGTCTTCGTTAGTATGAAACACATCTCCTCTATTGAACAAGTGCTCATAGCTCCTGAGGTATGCATTTCGAGCCCATCTTTACTGGACATTTTTTCTTGTTTGCTCCGTATTACCACCTGAAAGTCTTACAGTGCCGGTATACGTAGTGCACTGTTAGAGGTAACAGAACAGTTTTCGCTTATACCTTCCGACTCGTTTGTTTCCGGTACAGGGGTCCTTATCTAAAATTTGTAACATTTATCCTTTTTCATCATACTTGAATGTTTGTAACATTTTCACGGAATCACCCTGTGTGTACACACCCTGATTAAAAAAGTGCTTAATGCTTATGAAGGAAAAAATTTTGCTCAGGCTACCTTTTGTGATCTTAGCAAAGCCTTCGATTGTGTGGAGCATATTTCACTCCTCAACAAACTAGTTTATTACGGAATCACAAACAGTGAAGTTGACAACATTTTCGAATCTTTCCTCAGCAACCGCAAACAAATTGTTCGTATTGGTAAACAGAGATCACAGCTAGCTGAAGTTAAGTGCGGTGTGCCACAAGGCTCAGTATTAGGACCTCTGCTATTTATCCCACTGACAACCGATCTACCATCTTACATAAATACTCATTCCATTCTCTATGCAGATGATACCACTTTTTTCAATATCAGCTCAGACATAGATATGCTCCAAACTGTGGTAAATGACACAATATCACAGGCATCAGTCTGGCTTCGACCTAATGGGCTCCTGGTTAATAAAACTCAAAAAGATTGTATTTAGTTTAAGAGATCTGCCATTAGAAGACTTCATGGATAGTGTTAAGTTCTTAGGTATTGTTATAGATAGTAAATTGATTTGGGAGCCACATATTAAATGCATTAGTGCAAGGCTGTTTAGAGTGGTGTATTTGTCAAGGAATTTAAAAAACCGTATACCTGCGGCCTATGTAAAATCGGTCTACTTTTCTTTTTTCTTTTTTTCTTTTTTTTCAAAGCATTATATCTTATGGGCTTTTAATATGGGGCAATAGCTCACACCTTCAGGACATTTTGGTACTTCAGAAGAAAGTAATTCGAATTATCACAAACAGTGATAAACTGGCCCACTGCAAACCACTGTCTATCAACTTAAACATATAACTGTTATAAACATGTATATTTGCACTGCTCTACTGCGTATAAAGAGCAACTTATCAGAATACCAGCGTAGAATAGATGTACACTCTCATGGAACCAGAAATAGTAGCCATCTTGACATACCCTACTACAGATTATCCAAGTCACTGAACAGCTAGGAAGTGGTGGGTATGAAGATGTTTAACAAACTACCACTAGAATGGGTAGAAGCTCCGTTTGATTTATTTAAAGACATTTTTTTCAGTTGGTTAGCTGCAAATCCTTGCTACTCACTTCAGGAATTTTATGACTGTAAAATATCATAGTGGTACCGATTTCTAGAGAGCAGCATAATTTCTTTAACTGAGTAATTTATGATGCAATGTTTTCATATTATTTCATTTTAAATATTATATTTTATGGAAAACCAATAGTGACATATTGATCTTCAACCCATGTACATATGCTGTATAACTTGTATATATGTAACTTGACTTTGTCAATTGCTGTAATAGATAAACGACAATAAAATTTCATTCAGTTCAATTTACAGGCGCCAGTGTTTGTAACATCGACGATGTGTAGTGTCGTTAGATAACGTTCCTATGCATGGATTCGTACACAGAACATTATGTACTCACTCCTCTCAACAAATCCTAGAAGTTTGGAACGGGAATTTCCGAACAAGCTGTACATGCAGCGCGCTAAAGAATGACAAATATAGTGTCTTTGTTTTATTGACGTTGCGATTCATTACATTTCATTTGTCCCCTTTTATAAAAAACCGTGTCATAAATGAATAGCCACGACGCTGTTCGGATTTATCGGGTATCGTATTAGACTGTAGCTCAGCATTGGCGGAGAGAGAGAGAGAGAGAGAGAGAGAGAGAGAGGAGTGTGCTGTCAGCTGCGCACGCTCAACCCGGCAGACAGGGCAACAGCGCCGCTAGCATGTTGCGGCGCAACCAGGAACTAACTTATTGGCTGTACGGTGCCGCAGGGTATTCGGTTTAGTCTGGAAATTCGCTTAGCGCGCCAATATTTGCGCAGACGTCTCACACCCTAGGGCTGAGCTCTGCTGTACGACGGGCTTGGCGCCTGTATACTGCGAGGGGACACAAACACACGAGAGATGCTAACAAGTTAGAGCTTGCCAGAACAGACAGACGTAGCACAGACGCGATCGCTGTTGAGAAGCAGTCTAGCCTGCATCTGGTGACTAACACAGCAGTGGTGTGCACGAAGGAGGCGGCAGTGCGATGTGATCGAAGCAGAGACAAACAACAAGCAAATTTTGCGGCGTCTAGAGTTTCAGGTCCCTGTATCTGCCTCTTGTCCCATTCCTCGTTCCAACCGTTCCCTACCATGGTAATTGGCAAAAGCTGGGATCGCCATCATACAGGGCCAGAAGACTTCGATCATATGCTCGAAAAACTATCTATCGTTGTCCTTCCTGGCGTAACATTTGTCGTGTTTGCATTAAGTCACCCAAATGAGCATTACAGTGGCTCGAGTAGCCTTCCTATACCTTCGTCTACATCTAGGAGGACACCCTGCACATCACGCTTAATTGCCTGGCAGAGGGTTCATCGAATCACCTTCACAGCAATTCTCCGTTATTCCACACTAACAGCGCACGGAATTAAACGAACACCCTTATCTTTCCGTGCGAGCTCTGATTTCCCTTATTCTATTAAAATTATCGTTTCTCCCTGTCTAGGTCGGTGTGGACAAAATATTTTCGCGTTCGGAGGGGAAAGCCGGTGATTGAAATTTCATGAGAAGATGACACCCCAACGAGAAACGCCTTTGTTTTAATGGTCCATCCCCAATCCTGTATCATGTCCGTGGCACACTCTCCCCTGTTTCTCGATAATGCAAAACGTGCTGCCCTCCTTAGGATTAACGGAATATATCGAGAAAGTCCAATCTGGTAAGGATCCCACACCGCGCAGCAGTACTCCAAAAGCGGACGGGCGAGCGTAGTGTAGGCAGTCTCTGTAGGAGGTCTGTTGCATTTTATAAGTGTTCTGCCAATAAAACGCAAACTTTGGTGCGCCTTCCCCACAACATTTTCTATTTATTCATTTCAATTTAAACTTCGTAATTGTAATTCCTAGATATTTAATTGAATGTACAGCCTTTAGATTTGATCGATGTAACGTGTAACCGAAGTTTAACTAATTCCTTTTAACACTCATGTGGATGACCTCACACTTTTCATTATTTAGGGTCAATTGCTAATTTTCGCACCCTACAGATATTTTACCTAAATTGTTTTGTAATTTGTTTTGATCTTCTCTAGACTTTACTAGACGATAAACGACAGTATATTCTGCAAACAGCCTAAAATGGCTGCTCGGATTGTCTCCTATATCGTGTATATAGATGAGGGACAGAAAAGGGTCTATAACATCTTGGGGAACGCCAGACTTCACTTCTGTTTTACTCGATGACTTTCCGTCAATTACTACGAACTGTGACCTGTCTGACAGGAAATCACGAATCCAGTCGCATAACAGTCGATATTTCATAAGCACGCAATGTGATTACAAGCCGCTTGTGAAGTACGTACGGTGCCAAAAGCCTTGTGGAAATCAAGAAATACGGAATCAGTTTGAAATCGCTTTTTGATAGCAGTCAAAACTTCGTGTGAGCAAAGTTTCACAAGATAGATGTTTTCTAAATCCGTGTTGACTGTGTGTCAATAGACCTTTTCTTCGAGGTAATTCATAACGTTCGAACACAATATATGTTTCAAAATCCTGCTACATATCGACGTTAATGATACGGGCCTGTAATTTAGTGGATTACTCACATTGCCTTTCTTGAATATTACCTAAACCGGCATAAAAATCAGCGCTGCATCTTGTGCGAGCCCAATACAGATAGACGCGGCAGAAAATGCCATTGTCTGGAATATCACGTGCTAATCTGCCCCTTGCCATTGCACGCTGCCCCACCATACGCATTCTATTGTGCACGCCTCTGTAGTGTAAATTCTTAAAAGTGTCGTATTGATCAGGCAGCAAAAGTTTTGAAAACTATTTGAAATCACCGAGGGACGTGAAAGGGAGGCAGTAGAAAAGACGGAAATGAGACAGGCTTGTCACGCATCCTACCCTAACCCCCAACATATTCAATCCGTACATTCGGCCGGCAGCAATGGAAGCGAAGCAGACATCTGAGAGGGAATTAAAGTTCAGGTAGAAGAAATAAAACTTTGAAGGTTTTCTGTTGGCACTATAATCCTTTTACTGATAGCAAATGACTTGGGACATCTGTTGCACAGAATGAATATAGAATATCACTAAAAGTAAAACGAACATATTGGAGTTGGTCTAATTAAATCAATAGATGCCGAGGAAATTAGACTGGGAAATAAGAAGCTGAAAGTAGTAGACGTTGTTTACCATTTTTGGCAGCAAAAAAACTGCCTATGATCCAAATAAGAATAAAGTGTAGACTGTCAACAGCAAGAAAAGTGTTTCTGAAGAACACTGAATATAAATTTAGGTGTTAGGATGTTTTTCATGAATGTATTTGTTTGTAATGTAGGCATATGTGGATGTGAATCGTGTACGATGAACAGCGTAGTAGACCGTAGGGAGAGTGGAAGGGCTGACTGATTATAAGGGTTATTCTAATCAACTTTTTTAAAAGCCAAGAAAGCAAATAATAATTCTCAGGTGCAGTGCCCAAAGTAAAAACAGCTGACTGTCAATTAACTGATTAGGCAGAAGGGCCATCTCTGAAAATAAGCCTAGGTATTATCCCTTTCTTAAACAAAAGTTTTAAAATTTGAATTTGTGATTACGCTCAACAGCCACTATAACAAGATAACAACAGAAGGGCTTATCCCCAAGTTATTAAAATTTTACCAATTTAAATTTAAACGATTAGAAACAATAGCCAATATGATTCAACAAGAAGTTCTGGGGTTGCCCCCTATTTACGGAGAAAATCAAGAATTGGATTTAACAAACATCAACATGACAAGCTATCCCCAAATTATTAAAATTTTAGCAGTGTAGACTCAAATGATTAGGCTTAACGAGTACCTTAATGAAAAAAAGAAATACAATGGATATTTCCGATAACCAGAATTCGAACATTTAACTTATACATTTACAAACACTGAAATTGCCTTCAGCTACTGAACGACAAGAAAATATAGTGATTCATAAGTTTGCGGTGAAATTGAAGGAACTTACAGAGGAGTAGACATACAACAAATTTGGAACAGGAACTTGTAGCGATGGAAATGATCCTGAGCCAGTGAGTGTTTTGCAGTTTCAGGAAAAACGAGAACAATCACTAGGCATGTTGCTTAATTTCAGAAAGTTAATGAACTGTTTCTGTGTGCGTAAGCTTAGATGAAGACTTTTCTGTTCAAGAACGTGACGTATTCAATGCTACATACCCCAGACGCTGGATCGGAAGAGGAGGTCCAGTTAAAGGGCAACCCCTCTCGCCTGGTCTGATGCCTGCTGATTTCGTTTTTTGTGGGGCATATCGAAAGCCTCGAGTACGTGACACCAGTTCCCGACGGGGAAACAACTTTCGCCAGCACACTTGTAGCATCTGACGAGATTCGTGCGTTGCTGGTGCACTGCGCAGAGCGCGTCAGAATTTTCTAGGAAGTTGTTATGTCTCAACTGAATGTTGTGGTTCTTGCGTCTGACTTCTTGGACACTAAGTCGGCTAATAACAAAACACTCTGAATAAGTAATACTTTATTAATTACAACAAAACTTATTTTTGATCACCAGGCTTGGTTGTGGCTGTGAAACTGCACACATGAACTTGCGGTTCTTAACGCACTAAATGATCCAAGGTTACTTAGTGGCGAACTGATACAGTTTCAGAATGGCCATATTGTAGCTATTGTCTACGAACTGTGTCTGCGATACAATATCCACGGTGAACGGTGTCTGGAGGAGTTCTGGGAACCGGAATGACGCAAAACTTTTTTTGATGTGTGTATATACCGCGAGTATCCTACTGTCACAACCCTCGCTAATGAACAGGTGACGCTGGTGTTGGTGACTGCTGCTAGTTACAGGGCTGCTAAACGCCAGGAAGCGAAGTCATGGGAAGGTAGGGGAACACCAGGAAGGTTTTCCAGGCAACTATGGTTCCTGACCGGACCAAGTGCTGTGTGCGGCTAAATTTACAGTCAGGAGAAGCAACAGAGGGTTGCAGGGTTGGTTTGACTGACTTTATCCTCTCTTCACTCATAAAGCAATCGGGAATACACCTGTGCGTGTACCGAAGTGAAATGAAATAGGAGTCTGACCATTGACGACCAAAGTAACGTAGCGGTTCTTGATTGGCCTCTTAAAAATTCTGATACGAATATTTACGATATGAGTCAGAATACAAAGAGACAGCGCGTCGAATGAATAAGAAAGAGAACACACTGCGGAGAAGATTCTCAGAGCAAAAGAACTTTTTCTCGGAAAGTTCTCACTTTCGTATGAATAAAATATTCGAGGCGTATTCTCTGACCAGAGAGTGTTTTCTCACTACCTCACCTCTGTGTTGAGAAGGTTCTCGGTGTGTGTCATCTGTCGCGTCCTGCGCAGAACACACGCGTAATCTTAACATTTCATTCAACTCGCTCAAACAGGCAGACTAGCACACACAAATATATATCTGGCGTCAGTGTCTTCTCGACGAGTTGCACTACGTTTAGAATTTAGTTTTATATGCGGCAACAAATTATTAAGACGATTGCAGAGTTGACAGAAATATGTCTTCTGACGATGATACCGAGTTTTCGAGCTGCGCGACACCTCTGTGTTACTGAAGTTAGGCGAACGCGTTATGCGAACAAAATCTTAAGAATACATCACACTTTCACCTACTCCAAAAAGGAATTCTATCAGAGTTTTGTATTAGGAGATAGTTTTGATTAAATGCACTGACGGAAGAAACGCAACACCAAAAAATAATTAACGTAGAGTAATGAAATTTCGGAAATACATTTGCATAGGTAACATATTTAAACGATTAACACTGCAAGATCACAGGGTAATGCAAGTGCGTGAAAAGCAATTGCAAATGCGAAATGCTGGCACGTTAATAAGCGGTCTAACCGCCATAATATTGAATTGAAACATGCAAACGCGTATCAATTGTCTTGTACAGGTGCTGGATGTCAAAAAATGTTCAAATGTGTGTGAAATGTTATGGGACTTAACTGCTAAGGTCATCAGTCCGTAAGCTTACACACTACATAACCTAAATTATCCTAAGGACAAACACACACACACACACACACACACACACACACACACACACACACACACACACACACACACACACACCCATGCCCGAGGGAGGACTCGAACCTCCGTCGGGACCAACCGCACAGTCCATGACTGCAGCGCCTCAGACCGCTCGGCTAAGCCGGATGTCAGTTTGTGGAACGGATGCAGTTGGCCAATCAGTACAGAGATTGTTAATGTTGTTTGTGGATGACGGTGCAGTTGTCGTCCGACGAAGACCCTCTTGTGCTCGATTGGAGACAGATGGGACGATAGAGCAGGCCAGGGCACATGTCGGCATTCTGCAGAGCATGTTGTATTGCAACAGCGGTATGTGGGCGAGCGTTATCCTGTTGGTGTGCTGTTCACGAATGGCAGTACAACATGTCGAACGATCATATTGACGTACGAATTTGCAGTCAGGGTGCCTTGGATAACCACGAGAGTGATCCTAATGTCATACGAAATCGTACCCCAGCCCATAACTCCAGGTATAGTTCCGGTGTGTCTAGCACGCAGACGAGTTTGCTGCTGGTCCTCAAATGGACTCCTCCTAACTGTGTGTACTGTAAACAGTAACGGCTTATTAGACTGTCTTGAAATAACATTTACATCTGTTAATTTCGTTCAGTTAAGTGCGACGTGTTGAGTTCGGTCTGCAAGGAAATTGTGAACACAGTCACAAATCTGCCATGGAGCTCGTTTCTTTTTCACTAAACGATGTGCGAAACTTTTCTAAACGCTTCCCTGAAGGCAAGCATCTCGGCATCAACCTGATCTTTGTCCCGGAGGTTCTGCATCTCATGGATGAACAGAAGACGCTGAGTTCCACAAGATCACTGTTTCCAGAATCCATGTTGATTCTTAAAGACGATGTTTTCATTCTCGAAAAACTTCGTAATTTCAGCATGAAACGTGTTGCATAATTTTACGACAGGTTGGCGTCAACGATATAGGCCTTTAATTATGTGCATCTGTCCTACCTCATTTCTTGAAAACAGGAATGATTTGCGCTATTTTTCGGTCGCTAAGTACCCTGCATTTCTCCAGCGATATACGACAAGCTACTGCTACAAGGGAAGCGAATTCTTTCACATAATCTCTTTAGGATCCCACAGGTTATTGTCCGGTCGAGATGCCTTTCCACTATCAAGAGAGAGTAGGTGTTTCCTGTTTTTCGATATTAATGGAAGTGGAGATGATAGTTTCTTATTAATTAGTGGTAGTCCTAGAAAGACAAAAATGCTATTCAGATTTCTAATGTGACCACTTCACGTCATGACTTTATCTGCAATACAAACGCTCGCAGGCAGAATGTGTTGGCAGCGGGAATACCCAACTACCACAAGCCATGTGTGACGTCTGTGGGCTCCTCGGGGCCCCATCCTATCGCATCATGCACCTATTGATGTACCAGCTGCCACCGCACTCTGAAAACGCTATCAACAACGAGAAGACCAATGAGGTGGGGCTCTCGCCGACAGTATTTTTTGTTTCGAAAGCCTGTTGCCGGACGTTAACTGGGATGTCAGACTACACGGCGAGTACGGCTGTAGCGTGGGTTGTCTCACTTCCAGGCGACCGCCTTTTCACCGCGGATCAGGAGCCTCTTCACTAGTGGCGAGGATCGGAGCTCTCTGCGGAGGCGGCTTTTTCTGTTGCTTTCTCACACTGACTTCGTAGACGACGTGTAAACTTACTTCACGTCCAGAGGTATAAAGCTGCAAGCAATATTAGGGTGCCATTCTTTTCTACTTCACGAAAGGGCATATGTCCGTAATGTGTAATAGACAGTGAAGCGTTGTTGTCTGGAACCGCGCGACCGCTACGGTCGCAGGTTATCCTGCCTCGATCCTTAGGTCATTTAGGTTTAAGTAGTTCTAATTTCTAGGGGACTGATGACCTCATATGTTAAGTCCCATAGTGCTCAGAGCCATTTGCACCATTTTTGAAGCGTTGTTTCCTGTTAAATGTTCGGCGGCTGCTAGTTGCCGTTACTTCATTCTAAGCAAGCGGTTTCCCATTTGGCGTTCAATAACGTATTTTAAGGCAGTAGCTAGCTCCCTTAAAATCTACTTTCTCCTTATATTGTACAAATGTAGGTCTTTGACTTCACGGGGGGTTAGTAAATAACGATGAAACGCCCCACCCACAAACTACAAACACTGGATGCATTAAATATCATCCTGGTCGCCGTGACCCGTGTCCAACTCAAGGTAACACGAGAGACTGAAGAGTTACAGGATGTGGCTGCATGAAATGCTCCCACGTCCAAACACATGTGATTTACGGTATGTGTACAGATACTTTTGATGAGAACAATATACATGCAACTTTCGTACGAGGCGGCAGTCGCAGCATACAAGCTTCGGAATGCAATATTTAATAGAAGATGTTCACTTCTAAATGTTGCAATGTTTGGATTACAGTGTAAAGTCGAAAGGAGGTAAATTAGCGATAGGCTTGTACAATAAGGCGATCCGTTGGTCAAATAACATGGTTTAGCGCAATCAGAAACAATCTTAATTACATGATATGCTATCGAATTCAAAATGCATCCCTTTTTGACACTTCCCTTGCACTGCAAGTTAAAATTACATTTGCAGGCCGGTTGTACGAAGTCAGCGCGTCCCATATCTGCAATACTATTTTGTGGAAAACGTGTTTCTTTCTTTTAAAAAAAAATTATACGAGGGTGTGGTTAAAAGTGTAAGTAGGCTGTTTAGGTCGTTATATTGGTAACGTCACCGCCACGTAGCGCTCTGTATGAAAATCACTGGCTGTGCTGGGTGCAGTCTGTGGCTGGGTGACATTGTTGGAATTTTCTATTCTAGTGTTGGGCAGTTGGCTGTAAACAGCGCGTAGCGTTGCGCAGTTGGAGGTGAGCCGCCAGCAGTGGTGGATGTGAGGAGAGAAATGGCGGAGTTTTGAGAGCGGATGATCTGGACGTGTGTCCATCAGAGACAGTAAATTTGTAAGGCTGGATGTCATGAACTGATATATATTATGACTTTTGAACACTGTTAAGGTAAACACATTTATTGTTCTTTATCAAAATCTTTCATTTGCTAACTATGCCTGTCAGTAGTTAGTCCCTTCAGTAGTTAGAAACTTTTATTTAGCTGGCAGTAGTGGCTCTCGCTGTATTGCAGTAGTTCGAGTAAAAATGGTTCAAATGGCTCTGAGCACTATGGGACTTAACAGCTATGGTCATCAGTCCCCTAGAACTTAGAACTACTTAAACGTAACTAACCTAAGGACAGCACACAACACCCAGCCATCACGAGGCAGAGAAAATCCCTGACCCCGCCGGGAATCGAACCCGGGAACCCGGGCGTGGGAAGCGAGAACGCTACCGCACGACCAAGTTCGAGTAACGAAGATTTTTGTGAGGTAAGTGATTCATGAAAGGTATAGGTTATTATTAGTCAGGGCCATTCTTTTGTAGGGATTTTTCAAAGTCAGATTCCGTTGCGCTAAAAATATTGTGTGTCAGTTTAAGAGCAGTCATTTATAATTTTTCTAAGGGGACGTTTCATAAAAGTAATGCCTCAAAATTTTTTAAGTAAAAGCTCTTATAGCTTTTCAAATAAAACGTTATTAACATTCTGCATCTTTATTCTTCATGTCTACATATTTATTTCTCAACATACTTATCCTGGCGACGAACACATTTCTGCCAACGAGACACCAGTGTGTTGATATCATCTCTGTAGAATGTTCGGAGCCATAACCTCACCTGTGCTTGCACCCTTTTCATCACTATCAAAGTGAAGTTCTCGAAGTTGTTCTTCAAATTACCTAAGCAGATTAAAATGGATGGGGCAAGTACAGGGTTATTACAAATGATTGAAGCGATTTCACAGCTCTACAATAACTTTATTATTTGAGATATTTTCACTATGCTTTGCACACACATACAAAAACTCAAAAAGTTTTTTTAGGCATTCACAAATGTTCGATATGTGCCCCTTTAGTGATTCGGCAGACATCAAGCCGATAATCAAGTTCCTCCCACACTCGAGCCGATAATCAAGTTCCTCTCACACTCGGCGTAGCATGTCCCCATCAATGAGTTCGAAAGCGTCGTTGATGCGAGCTCGCAGTTCTGGCACGTTTCTTGGTAGAGGAGGTTTAAACACTGAATCTTTCACATAACCCCACAGAAAGAAATCGCATGGGGTTAAGTCGGGAGAGCGTGGAGGCCATGACATGAATTGCTGATCATGATCTCCACCACGACCGATCCATCGGTTTTCCAATCTCCTGTTTAAGAAATGCCGAACATCATGATGGAAGTGCGGTGGAGCACCATCCATCCTGTTGAAAGATGAAGTCGGCGCTGTCGGTCTCCAGTTGTGGCATGAGCCAATTTTCCATCATGTCCAGATACACGTGTTCAACCGTTTCTTCGCTCACTGCAGGCCGACCCGTTGATTTCCCCTTACAGAGGCATCCAGAAGCTTTAAACTGCGCATACCATCGCCGAATGGAGTTAGCAGTTGGTGGATCTTTGTTGAACTTCGTCCTGAAGTGTCGTTGCCCTGTTATGACTGACTGATGTGAGTGCATTTCAAGCACGACATACGCTTTCTCGGCTCCTGTCGCCATTTCGTCTCACTGCGCTCTCGAGCGCTCTGGCGGCAGTAACCTGAAGTGCGGCTTCAGCCGAACAAAACTTTATGAGTTTTTCTACGTATCTATAGTGTGTCGTGACCATATGTCAACGAATGGAGCTACAGTGAATTTATGAAATCGCTTCAATCATTTGTAATAGCCCTGTAATGACTGTATGGAGGATGATCAAGGAGAGTGAACCCAAAGCGTCGGACTGCTGCAGATGTCGCAGCACTCGTGTGTTGTCTGGCATAGTCACGATGAGTGTTCCATCTATGGACGAAGTCTTCGGCTTCAAAACTCGATTACAGCACGCTGTTTCTCACACGCCGACATAGGTTCGTTACACAAGGCCATGTTCCAAGCTACAATTCGGAGCCCTTTAGCGCCATAGGGCTGCGAATATATAGACATGAAGGATAAAGGGATAGCATGTTAATAATGTGTGTTCTATTTAAAAAGCTTTAAAAGTTTTCATGCATAAAAAATTCGGAGACATTCCTTTCCATCACGCTCTCGTATACCTGGAACGGGAAACATTTCGTCCACGTTTAACACAGGCAACCCTACACGAATCATCCACCTCAAGCGCGGAAGATGTGAGTTGGGTTGCCTATCGTGCGGTGCACGAAATACTTCCCGGGACAGTTTTGCTTTGCCTACAGTATATACTGTATAAGCGAAGCGGAGGCGAAGATAGGGGCTGCAAATGAGAAAACCCGCTGTCAGAACGTACTTGGGTAAAAGGCAGATTATTATATAGCGGGGCCTGATAAGAGTCAGCTGTTCGAGTGGTACTGTCGTGAGCATCTGTGGAAAGCGGTCGGAGGTTGGTCGCACCAAGCCCAGGCGACAACGTGTTGGGGACTTGCCTGCTGTGTAAAGTTGGATAGGCGACGATCTGATGACAGAGGGCACTCGCGTTTCGGAGTACACTGTTCAGCGCTCGCTGTTGAACATGGGGCCCCTCAACGGCGACCGGTACGTCTTCGCGACGACACTGAAATTAACGATTGCTGTGGCCAGGGGACCATCGAGACTGGCCAAGGACCAATGGAAACGCCTCGCCTGAATCACTTTGCTCGAAACACACACAACACCACTGACGCAGGGCAGTGGTGGGCAGTATTATGCTATAGGGGTTATTCACCTGTGCATCCGTACGACCAGCGGTAGTATCGAAGGCACGACAGCTGCGGGCTATGTTAACGGTACTGTATATTACCTCTTCATCTACATCTACATCTACATCCATACTCCGCAAGCCACCTGACGATGGGTGGTGGAGGGTACCTTGAGTACCTCTATCGGTTCTCCCTTCTATTCCAGTCTCGTATTGTTCGTGGAAAGAAGGATTGTCGGTATGCCTCTGTGTGGGCTCTAATCTCTCTGATTTTATCCTCATGGTCTCCTCGCGAGATATACGTAGGAGGGAGCAATATAGTGCTTGACTCTCGGTGAAGGTATGTTATCGAAACTTCAACAAAAGGCCGTACCGAGCTACTGAGCGTCTCTCTTGCAGAGTCTTCCACTGGAATTTATCTATCATCTCCGTAACGCTTTCGCGATTACTAAATGATCCTGTAACGAAACGCGCTGCTCTCCGTTGGATCTTCTCTGTATCTTCTATCAACCCTATCTGGTACGGAGCCCACACTGCTGAGCAGTATTCAAGCAGTGGGCGCACAAGCGTACTGTAACCTACTTCCTTTGTTTTCGGATTGCATTTCCTTAGGATTCTTCCAATGAATCTCAGTCTGGCATCTGCTTTATCGACGATCAACATTATATGATCATTCCATTTTAAATCACTCCTAATGCGTACTCCCAGATAATTTATGGTATTAACTGCTTCTAGTTGCTGACCTGCTATTTTGTAGCTAAATGATAAGCGATCTATCTTTCTATGTATTCGCAGCAATTTACACTTGTCTACATTGAGATTCAATTGCCATTCCCTGCACCATGCGTCAATTCGCTGCAGATCCTCCTACATTTCAGTACAATTTTCCATTGTTACAACCTCTCGATACACCACAGCATGATCTGCAAAAAGCCTCAGTGAACTTCCGATGTCATCCACCAGGTCATTTATGTATATTGTGAATAGCAACGGTCCTATGACACTCCCCTGCGGCACACCTGAAATCACTCTTACTTCGGAGGACTTCTCTCCATTGAGAATGACATGCTGCGTCCTGTTATCTAGGAACTCCTCAATCCAATCACACAATTGGTCTGATAGTCCATATGCTCTTACTTTGTTCATTAAACGACTGTGGGGAACTGTATCGAACGCCTTGCGGAAGTCAAGAAACACGGCATCTACCTGTGAACCCGTGTCTATGGCCCTCTGAGTCTCGTGGACGAATAGCGCGAGCTGGGTTTCACATGACCGTCTTTTTCGAAACCCATGCTGATTCCTACAGAGTAGATTTCTAGTCTCCAGAAAAGTCATTATACTCGAACACAATACGTGTTCCAAAATTCTACAACTGATCGACGTTAGAGATATAGGTCTATAGTTCTGCACATCTGTTCGACGTCCCTTCTTGAAAACGGGGATGACCTGTGCCCTCTTCCAATCCTTTGGAACGCTACGCTCTTCTAGAGACCTACGGTACACCGCTGCAAGAAGGGGGGGCAAGTTCCTTCGCGTACTCTGTGTAAAATTGAACTGGTATCCCATCAGGTCCAGAGGCCTTTCCTCTTTTGAGCGATTTTAATTGTGTCTCTATCCCTCTGTCGTCTATTTCGATATCTACCATTTTGTCATCTGTGTGACAATCTAGAGAAGGAACTACAGTGCAATCTTCCTCTGTGAAACAACTTTGGAAAAAGACATTTATTATTTCGGCCGTTAGTCTGTCATCCTCTGTTTCAGTACCATTTTGGTCACAGAGTGTCTGGACATTTTGTTTTGATCCACCTACCACTTTGACATAAGACCAAAATTTCTTAGGATTTTCTGCCAAGTCAGTACATAGAACTTTACTTTCGAATTCATTGAACGCCTCTCGCATAGCCCTCCTCACACTACATTTCGCTTCGCGTAATTTTTGTTTGTCTGCAAGGCTTTGGCTATGTTTATGTTTGCTGTGAAGTTCCCTTTGCTTCCGCAGCAGTTTTCTAACTCGGTTGTTATACCACGGTGGCTCTTTTCCATCTCTTACGATCTTGCTTGGCACATACTCATCTAACGCATTATGTACGACGGTTTGAACTTCGTCCACTGATCCTCAAAACTATCTGTACTTGAGACAAAACTTTTGTGTTGAGCCAACAGGTACTCTGAAATCTGCTTTTTGTCACTTTTTCTAAACAGAAAAATCTTCCTACCCTTTTTAATATTCCTATTTACGGCTGAAATCATCGATGCCGTAACCGCTTTATGATCGCTGATTCCCTGTTCTGCTTTAACTTTTTCAAATAGTTCGGGTTTGTTTGTCACCAGAAGGTCTAATATGTTATCGCCACGAGTCGGTTCTCTGTTTAACTGCTCAAGGTAGTTTTCAGATAAAGCACTTAAAAAAATTTCACTGGATTCTTTGTCCCTGCCACCCGTTATGAACGTTTGTGTCTCCCAGTCTATATCCGGCAAATTAAAATCTCCACCCAGAACTATAACATGGTGGGGAAATCTACTCGAAATATTTTCCAAATTATCCTTCAGGTGCTCAGCCACAACAGCTGCTGAGCCAGGGGGCCTATAGAGACATCCAATTACCATGTCTGAGCCTGCTTTAACCGTGACCTTCACCCAAATCATTTCACATTTCGGATCTCCGTCAATTTCCTTCGATACTACTGCACTTCTTATCGCTATAAACACGCCTCCCCCTTCACTGTCCAGCCTGTCTCTGCGGTATACATTCCAATCTGAGTTCAGGATTTCATTACTGTTTACGTCTAGTTTCAGCCAACTTTCTGTCCCTAGTACTATATGGGCGTTGTGACCGTTTATTAATGAGAGCAGTTCTGGGACCTTTCTGTAGACGCTCCTGCAGTTTACTATTAGCACATTAATATTGTTATTCTCTGTTGCATCTTGCCTACTCCTACCTTGCCGCGTCTCAGGAGGCGTCTTGTCGGGCCTAGGGAGGGGATTCTCTAACCTAAAAAACCCCATGTGCACTCCACACGTACTCCGCTACCCTTGTAGCCGCTTCCGGCGTGTCTTCCCAGGCGGTGATGGCATTTACAGCAGTATAACTGTCCGCGTCGAGAGGCCAAAATTATGCTACAGTAGTTTGAGGACAATGACAGTGAACTCATGTTGGCCTGCCGACTAAATTCGCCTGATCTGAACCTGATGTAACTCATCTCCTCCGCTGCCATCGGGTGCCAGTTCAGCGTCCACAAACCATCGCCTCGTAGTTTACGGAAATTGTGCGTCCTCTGCACAGACGTCCCCTGTGACATACATATCTCCTGAAACCTACCAAGGACATGTCGATGCCACGCAGAATCACTGCCGTGTTGCGTTCCTCAAGTGAACCAAGGGAAGCAGCTATATGAATATCAATCGCTCGGATGGAAAACCAGCGAAGAAAGGAAAGCTGAAAGGTGGAAGAAGGGTATAGGAGGTCTGCAGAAAGGAGATGAACTTGAAGGGAATATTACAGAAATGGATGAGGACGTAGATGAACATGAGATGAAAGACATGATACTCTGAGAAGAATTTGACAGAGCACTTAAAGACCTAAGTCGAAACAAGGCCCCAGGAGTAGACGACATTCCGTCACAACGCGAAATACTCTTAGACTTCAAGAAAAATATCATAATTCCAGTTCCAAAGAAAGCAGTTGGTGTGAAAATTACTGAACTATCAGTGTAATACGTCATGATTGCAAAATACCAATTCCTTACAGAAGAATGGAAAAACTGGTAGAACCCGACCTCGTGGAAGATCGCATTGGATTCCGGAGAAATGTAGGAAGACGCGATGCAATACTGACTGTACGACTTCTCTCAGAAAATAAGTTAAGGAAAGGGAAACCTGCGTTTGTAACAGTTGTAGGCGTTGAGAAAGCTTTTGACAATGTTGACTGGAATACTCTCTTCGAAATTTTGGATGTAGCACGGATAACATACATGGAGCTAAATAGCTATTTACAACTTGTACAGAAACCAGACGCCAGTGAAAGGAGTCGAGGGGCATGAAAGGGAAGCAGTGGTTGGGAAAGGAAAGGGGAAAGGGTTGTAGACTGTCCCAGATTTTATTCAATCTGTACATTGAGCAAGCAGTAAAGAAAAGCAAAGACAAATTTGGAGCAGGAATTAATATTGAAGGAGAAGAAACAAACACTTTGAGGTTCGCTAATGGCATTGTCAAAGGACTTGGAAGAGCAGATGAACGGTATGGACAGTGTCTTGAAAGGAGGATATAATATCAACATCAACAAAAGCAAAACGCGAATAATGGAATGTAGTCGAATTAAATTAGATATTTTGAGGCAATTAGATTTGGAAACGAATCACTAAAAGTACTTGATGAATTTTGCGAAATAACTGATGATTGCCGAAGTAGAGAGGATATAAAATGTAGACTACAATGGCAATTAAAGCGATTCTGAAGAAGAGAAATTTGTTAACATCGAATACAAATTTAAGCGTTAGGAAGTCTTTTTCTGAAGGTATGTGTCTGCAGTGTAGCCGTATATGGAAGTGAAGCATAGACGACAGTTTAGACAAGAAGTGAATAACCTTTTCTGAAATGTGGCGCTACAGAAGAATGCTGAAGATTGGCTGGGTAGATGACGTAACTAACAAGGAGGTGCCGAATAGAATTGAAATTCGTGGCACAACCTGAAAAAAAGAATGTACCAATTGATGCGACACATTCTGAAATATCAAGGAATCACCAATTTAGTATTGGAGGGAAGGGGGGGGGGAGAGGGGGAAGTCGTAGATGGAGACCAAGAGATGAATACAGTAAGGAGATTCCGAAGGATATAGGTTATTCGGAGATGAAGAGGTGTGCACAGGATAGAGTAGCGTGGAGAGCTGCATCAAGCCAGCTTCCAGATACAGCAAGTGGACGAATACGCTATTAAGCAGATGGTGATGCTTTGACTCATCAGTGTATATAAACGACTGTTGTAAAGGAACAGCAGTGGGAATCGCAGAGTGCCTGCCACCACGCGCTGTGGACAGGTTTCCGGAGTACTGTGGCCCTGCAGCCGCGCGCGGTGCCTATTAGTTCCGCTCCTCTATTGATGGGCGACACAGAAGTTGGCCGACTCGAACGTCTCCCCCGCCACCTGTTGTCGCGCCTATTCAATTATTGAAGGTGGCGTGTGGCCGCGCGGCTAACGACGTGTCGGCTCCGGCTGGTCGCTGATCAGGGACCAGCGTGTCCTCACACGTCGCCGGCTTTCTGTTGCACGCTGCAACAAAACAGAGACAGTGCTTTAATTCTCTGAAGCGCCCGCTTCACTGTAAAAGGCGAAAATCACTGTGCCTACCACATATTTTTCTCAGTTTACCACCCAGGGCCGGTAGTTCTCTCAACTAACCAACTTATTATTGCCTAAAGTATCATTACGTGGCACGAGAATCTCAGTGGAGTACTTTTACCTCGTATTTACGACACGAGTTGGTATTTCATGCATGCTGGTTTCGTTCGTGCAACTGTCGTCCATTTCTCTCTGTGTTGTTGTTGTAGTCTTCAGTCCTGAGACTGGTTTGATGCAGCTCTCCATGTTACCCTACCCTGTGCAAGCTTCTTCATCTCCCAGTACCTACTGCAACCTACATCCTTCTGAATCTGCTTAGTGTATTCATCTCTTGGTCTCTCTCTACGATTTTTACCCTCCACGCTGCCCTCCAATGCTAAATTTGTGATCCCTTGATGCCTCAGAACATATCCTACTAACCGGTCCCTTCTTTTTGTCAAGTCGTGCCACAATCTCCTCTTCTCCTCAATTCTATTCAATACTTCATCATTAGTTATATGATCTATCCATCTAATCTCCAGCATTCTTCTGTAACATCACATTTCGAAAGCTTCTATTCTCTTCTCGTCCAAACTATTTATTGTCCATGTTTCACTTCCATACATGGCCACACTCCTTACAAATACTTTCAGAAACGCATCCTGACACTTAAATCAATACTGGATGTTAACAAATTCCTCTTATTCAGAAATGCTTTCCTTGCCATTGCCACTCTACATTTTATATCCTCTCTACTTCGACCATCATCAGTTATTTTGCTCCCCAAATAGCGAAACTCCTTTACTACTTTAAGTGTCTCATTTCTTAATCTAATTTCCTCAGCATCACATTACTTAATTCGACTACATTCCATTATCCTCGTTTTGCTTTTGTTGATGTTCATCTTATACCCTCCTTTCAAGGCACCATCCATTCCGTTCAACTGCTCTTCCAAGTCCTTTGCTGTCTCTGACAGAATTACAATGTCATCGGCGAACCTCAAAGTTTTTATTTCTTCTCCATGGATTTTAATACCTACTCCGAATTTTTCTTTTGTTTCCTTTACTGCTTGCTCAATATACAGATTGAATGACATCGGGGAGAGGCTACAACCCTGTCTCACTCCCTTCCCAACCACTGCTTCCCTTTCATGCCCCTCCACTCTTATAACTGCTATGGGCTTTCTGTACAAATTGTAAGTAGCCTTTCGCTCCCCGTATTTTACCCCTGTCACCTTAAGAATTTGAAAGAGAGTATTCCAGTCAACATTGTCAAAAGCTTTCTCTAAGTCTACAAATGCTACAAACTTAGGTTTGCCTTTCCTTAATCTTTCTTCTAAGATAAGTCGTAAGGTCAGTATTGCCTCACGTGTTCCAATATTTCTATGGAATCCAAACTGATCTTCCCCGAGATCGGCTTCTACCAGTTTTTCCATTCGTCTGTAAAGAATTCGCGTTAGTATTTTGCAGCTGTGACTTATGAAACTGATAGTTCGGTAATTTTCAAATCTGTCAACACCTGCTTTCTTTGGGATTGGAATTATTATATTCTTCTTGAAGTCTGAGGGTATATCGCCTGTTTCATACATCTTGCTCACCAGATGGTAGAGTTTTGTCAGGACAGGCTCTCCCAAGGCCGTCAGCAGTTCTACTGGAATGTTGTCTACTCCTGGGGCCTTGTTTCGACTCAGGTCCTTCAGTGCTCTGTCAAACTCTTCACGCAGTATCGTATCTCCCATTTCATCTTCATCTTCATCTTCATCTACATCCTCTTCCATTTCCATAATATTGTCCTCAAGTACATCGCCCTTGTATAGACCCTCTATATACTCCTTTCACCTTTCTGCTTTCCCTTCTTTGCTTAGAACTGGGTTTCCATCTGAGCTCTTGATGTTCATACAAGTGGTTCTCTTATCTCCAAAGGTCTCTCTAATTTTCCTGTAGGCAGTATCTATCTTACCCCTAGTGAGATAAGCCTCTACATCCTTACATTTGTCCTCTGGCCATCCATGCTTAGCCATTTTGCACTTCCTGTCGATCTCATTTTTGAGACGTTTGTATTCCTTTTTGCCTGTTTCATTTACTGCATTTTTATGTTTTCTCCTTTCATCAATTAAATATCTCTTCTGTTACCCAAAGATTTCTATTAGCCCTTGTCTTTTTACCTACTTGATCCTCTGCTACCATCACTAGTTCATCCGTCAGAGCTACCCATTCTTCTTCTAATGTCCTTCTCTCCCCCATTCCTGTCAATTGTTCCCTTATGCTCTCCCTGAAACTCTGTACAACCTCTGGTTCTTTCAGTTTACCCAGGTCCCATCTCCTTAAATTCCCACCTTTTTGCAGTTTCTTTAGTTTTAAGCTATAGATCATTACCAATAGATTGTGGTCAGAGTCCACATCTGCCCCTGGAAATGTCTTACACTTTAAAATCTGGTTCCTACATCTCTGTCTTACCATTATATAATCCATCTGATACCTTCTAGTATCTTCAGGATTCTTCCATGTATACAACCTCCTTTCATGATTCTTGAACCAAGTTTTAGCTATGATTAAGTTATGCTCTGAACAAAACTCTACCAGATGACTTCCTCTTTCATTTCTTAGCCCCAATCCATATTCACCTACTATGTTTCCTTCTCTCCCTTTTCCTACTCTCGAATTCCAGTCACCCATGACTATTAAGTTTTCGTCTCTCTTCACTATCTGAATAATTTATTTTATCTCATCATACGTTTCATCAATTTCTTCATCATCTGCAAAGCTAGTTGGCATATAAACTTGTACTACTTTAGTAGGCGTGGGCTTCGTGTCTATCTTGGCCACAATAATGCGTTCACTATGCTGTTTGTAGTAGCTTAACCGCAGTCCTATTTTTTTATTCATTATTAAACCTACTCCTGCATTACCCCTATTCGATTTTGTATTTATAACCCTGTATTCACCTGACCAAAAGTCTTGTTCCTCCTGCCACCGAACTTCACTAATTCCCACTACATTTAAATTTTCTAACCTACCTGCCCGATTAAGGGATCTGACATTCCACGCTCCGATCCGTAGAACGCCAGTTTTCTTTCTCCTGATAACGACATCCTCTTGAGTAGTCCCCGCCCTGAGATCCGAATGGGGGACTATTTTTCCTCCGGAATATTTTGCCCAAGAGGACGCCATCATCATTTAACCATACAGTAAAGCTGCATGCCCTCGGGAAAAATTACGGCCGTAGTTTCCCCTTGCTTTCAGCCGTTCGCAGTACCATCACAGCAAGTCCGTTTTGGTTAGTGTTACAAGGCCAGATCAGTCAATCATCCAGACTGTTGCCCCTGCAACTACTGAAAAGGCTGCTGCCTCTCATCAGGAACCACACGTTTGTCTGGCCTCTCAACATATACCCCTCCGTTGTGGTTGCACCTACGGTACGGCCATCTGTATGGCTGAGGCACCCAAGCCTCCCCACCAACGGCAAGGTCCATGGTTCATGGGCTGTAGTTCTTCTTTATATGGCTATTTTGGCAGTAACTGTTTAAATTTATCTGTTGTCGTTTAAATCTACATGTAATATCAATCTTTATTCAGATAGAATTTTCTATTCTTCACAGACGGATTTTTGTGTGGTTAGTAGCGCTAACCCCGCCCCTATTTTCGATCTAGTATGCCCCGGCAAAAAAGAATAACATAGGAAGAATGTTACGGATATTCTTTGATGAAATTGCTTCTAGCGAAAACAGTGCTGAAAATGACGAAAGTAATGACAACGACCCGACATTCACTTTCATCGAGAGGTGTAAAAGCGTTTGTTGGCTCCAGAAATGGTTCCAGTGGCTGCTGCTTCATTCTATGTACACGAAAATAATTTATCATCTTAGATCAATGCACACAAGCCGTACTTAAACGAACGTACTCCTCACGAAAGCAGTAAACATCAGCTATTCACTCATCACCTAGAAGATGTACAGTTTGTAGTTCAAGGAAACCTGTGGACCGAACTGTGTGTGTGTGTGTGTGTTCAGTGTGCAAAGTGCCGTTCTGCCTGAGAGCAGGCAAAAACATGAGTTACCACACAAATTAAAAGAAAGTTAAAGCAAAGTTGAACCACGAACCATTGAAACTGTATACCGCAATGCGGTGATGGTTATCTACGGTGACCACATTTAATATTAATATTTTCTTGTACTTAAGATGAATTTTTACAAACTTACTGTAGTAAACATACCGCAATAATAAAACTTAAGTGTTACAAGTGGATTAAATTGGAAATATGTAAATTATTGTTCACGTCCATCAAGGGTAAATTTTTATGGCGTTTACCATCCGCCTGAAGAGTTAATAAAGAGACATTCATTCATACACACATCGTGTTTCGTTAATCCCACGCGATAATCCCAATCGCGTTCATTAAGAGTAGTCGGGTTTGTTCCCAGAATATCTCTCATACATCTAGGTAGGTGCATCATCTTGCTGAAGGTACGAGACACCGGTGGGTGGGATAGGATTGGCATTTTTTGATATACAAAATGAGGGACATTTACCTAAAAATACGTGATTTTTCACAAAAATAAGGGACAGTTCATAAATACTTGGAAATCAAACTTTACGTACCATTTTCAGTTACATTAAATTAGTTTCATTAGCAGAATGAGATAATTATTTAAATTCTCAAAAGAAACTTACACTGTCTTAGCACTACATACGGTACAGTGTATTAATAATACTAGAGACCGGATTATATGCAACATAAATAGCTCCAAATATTCACTCAAATATGCATTAAAATGCTTAAAATATGGATTAAAAGTGTCGAAACATGCAAGATTAAATAATAAAAAACATAGTAGTGCGTGCGGTATGTCTGGAAGGTAGACCTGTGCATATCGATTGCGAGGAAGAGCGCCGGCCGCGCGAGAAATCGGGACATTTAGATTGCTGATCTCATGATCTGTATACTTTGTGGTAGAGGAATTTTTTGAACAACATTAACGTTTAATTAATACTATCGAACTAAAGTATTGTTTAGAAATTTACATTTTGCTAATATTGTAAACATACATGATAAGGTACTGTTACAAATGTTGGGTAATAAGATCATGTCTCTGATCATTCAAGAAAATTATGTAAGAAGAAAAGTGAAACGTCTTTATTTAAACGAGTGTGTTCTTACTTAAATTGCAGAATGACTGAGAAGATGAAACTTCTTCGTTATTTGATTCTGAAACAGCTTAGTAAAACTGAACGTACTGAGCCTACTTTCTCTTTACTTTTTGTTATCATGTCAATACTGACCCACAATATTCTAGCGCAACGCAGTCTGACTGCTCAAAAAAAATTACAACCTGACTTCAAATAATTAATTCAAAAGAATGGTCCTGACTAAAATGAAATCTTAACAATACCCTATACATTTCATTAAGCACTTACCTCACAAAAATCTTCATTACGCGAACTACTGCAATACAGCGAGCGTCAATCCTGCCAGATAAATAAAAGATTCTAACTACTAAAGCCACTAACTACTAATAGGCATGTGGTTAGCAAAGAAAAGATTGGAATCTAGTACAAAGGTATATAATCACGAATAATATTCAGTTTCCAAGTCGAACATGTACAGATCGTTAGCCTATGCTAACATTTGAGACTTCTACCCTCCATCAATGCTAACTTCT
The DNA here is from genome assembly GCF_023864275.1 of Schistocerca cancellata. Classification (NCBI taxonomy): domain Eukaryota; kingdom Metazoa; phylum Arthropoda; class Insecta; order Orthoptera; family Acrididae; genus Schistocerca; species Schistocerca cancellata. Next base: position 174,869,893 of record NC_064632.1, read on the forward strand.
CACACCTAACATACATCACTGCTGGCTGTTCACCTCCAACTGCCCAACAGTACTTCCATCACTGCTGGCGACTAGCTTCCAACTGCCCAACAGTACTGGCGATTAACTTCCACCAACGAGTCCAACCAGCCACAGAGTCTCTTACAAAGGAAGTGCAGTCAGATATCTAATGCAAAGTGCTACACAGCGCTGCAAACACAGAAGCAGCCCACTTACAAAAGGACCATTCGGCATCAACTGAGGTAACTGGGCAGTATCTGAACTTGGGAGAAAGTTCAATCGTCCCATTAATAAACTACCAATTCGGGACGAGGGTTCAAAGCCTAGGTTATTGTTCAAAATGTCTTCAATCTTTCCTTTAAGTGGTCTCGGGAATACCTCTGGCAGTGAAGAGTTCACTAGTCTAACTTTATTCATTAACTGAATAGATTCATTCAACGCCAAACCTTGAGTCTCAAGCTTTTTAATATTCTCAGGTACATGGGAAAAATGAATGCTACTCACATCAATGTTTTTTTTTTTAATACTGGAATCATTAAATGCTTCCTTGCACTGCAAAAATGTCAAAGCCTCTGCAATGTCGAAGTCTTTTACTACGCCCCTGTTGGCTTCGTAATGTTCATCGTAAAACAATACAGTTCCAGCCCACATACCCCGAGTTACCATTGGTTTGGGAGGTAAAGGCTCATTTGGTAGTTTTTCTTTGTAGGTCTTGATGCGAGCAGGTGCCTTAAGAAGCAGTTTCTTTGTGGATGAAATCAGTTTATATACATTTCCAAACGTGGATCGTACTTCTTCAGCAAGACGATGTACTCCGTGAGCAAAGCACGTCACGTGAATCAAGTTCGGATTAAATACTTGGAGGGCTTTTCCTGCTTTGATCATATAGAGAGCAGTATATGAGAGAAACAAAAACACCCTTTCACCTGCAGAAGATTCTGGAAATATTTTTCTAATACCCTCTTTCACTAATCTGGCGATCGTAGAATGATTTATCTCTTGAAGTTCTTTGGAGGCCACTAAATAGGAAGAAGAAGGCTCTTGTTTTACACACCAGTAATTAGGATTGCAATGTAACGGCCACAAGCGCCGGTAGTTTCTATAACTGAAATCCAAAAAGTCTTGTCCTTAGGTTCACTGCCTATTTCTTCCAGGAGATGTTGGTAAATTATCGGTATGTAATTTTTACGCAATGTTGATTCATCGGATATATTTTGATTCAAGCAATATTTGCGCAGGAAGCTTTTGAGGATAGGTTTTGTAAGTTTATTAAAAAGGATATTACTTGCAATGAAGGCTCCGCATAGGTCGATGTTAAAACGATTTTTTTGGTTACCTTTGGAGGTCGAATCACTGTTACTGCTACTTACCGCTGTCAAACATTGTCGTGGGCCTTTCTTTTGCTTTCCTGCGATATGGAGACTTATCTTGTCATGTTGGTCTATTTGAAACTTTTTTTGCACGAAACATTTTTCTCGAAAACTCGACATTTCCGCGATTTTTAAATGTTCCACGATCGCCAGCAGAAACATTTCTTTTTTCGGGCTGCATACACTAAATATAAACACGTTAAACTTTGTACAAATAAAAAGAAAACGAAACTGAAACAATGAACATGCGACTAACAACGTGCGTAATTTAATTGTTGCCGACGCGTGCGGTATAATGGGGGAGGGGATTAAGTGGGGGCGCATTGGTTCTGCCTGCCTGTTCCTGTACAGTAACCAGCTCGCTAGACAGTAGCATCTCGGTCAGTGATCGCACGTAGTTGTAGGTCGCAGTCACTCCGTGAGACATCAAAACGAGGTCGAGCTAGACCGCGCCCATCTAGGTTTTTAAATTATTGTAAAGATAGAGCAAAAATATGCATCGTCACCAATTTTAGTTAAAATACACAATAACCGGTGAAAAGGTATGCAAATACGTACGCAACATGCAAATGCATATAATCCGGTCTCTAGTTGTGAGAAAACATACAGAAAAACACGGTATTAACTACCATATTGTCTCCATGTGTACTTCACATTTGATCTTGACAGACCTGCATACGTCTTCTCTCCAGTTTGGTCCTTTCTGAAGACGACAGAGCTTACATGGCATTCTTAACTGCAGTTTCGAAGAACTGGTTTCTTTCCTTTGTTCCGGTTTTCTCTTCAAGTAGGTACATTTCGTAACAAGTTTCAGCCATAGAAATAGTGGCTCTTTCTACTATTATGATGCATTGAACAAAAATCGTAGCTACATTCCTGAAGAACAGTAAACGGATTTCTAGCTATACATCCCAAAGTTCATCTTCTGGATTAAAATACTTCTTCAGAACTTTGGCACAGTCCTCTCGCAGTGATCTGAAGTAGGTTTTGATGGCAGGCCAGTTGTGGATTAATCTTTCTACTGCGCAAACTAAGGAAAGCCAGCAAGCTGCAACGTGTCTCAATATCTCCCTCGATTCAACATACACAAACTCAAAGTATTTCTGCAGCGCTTCGCAGACATAGAGAAATTACTATGTACTTTCAGAATAACGTTTTCTATGTCTACTTCAAGGCAATCAGTTGCAGGTTTCATTGTATTATGGACAGCACGAGCTTAGCGATCTGAAAATGGTTCAAATGGCTCTAAGCACTGAGGTTATCAGTCCTAGAATTTAAACCTAACTAACCTAAGGACATCACACACATCCATGCCCGAGGCAGGATTCGAACCTGCGACCGTAGCAGCAGCGCGTTTCTGGACAGAAGCGCCTAGAACCGCTCGGCCACAGCGGCCGGCTAGCAATTTGACTTCAGAACTCTGAAATATGCATTATGAATCAGCCTAAAAACAGAATAGTGCTTACTGTAATCGACATTAGGTTTATCTGCAGTATAGGCAGTAATCTTGTTTGAAGGCAGACCATTTCCATTAACCACTTAAATGATACATTCAGGTATTGAACTTGCGGATTCATTGGAACTTTCTAAAAGTCCAGCAACTCGTTTTGTATACCGCTTGCGATTGTGGAGTATTTTACACAGAGAGGAAATATTTTACACGGGAAATATTTTACGATTACCTTTATTGCTGGCATCTTTTGCAGTTGAAAAGTAGTAAATTCGGAGATAACCCCTTGTACAGGATATGGAGCCAATATATCTTGCATCAGACTTCCTCCCTTCGTTATTCCACACGAAATACTCGTAGCAATACTGGAATCACCAAAAATATGAGATACCAATTTATTCTAACACTCCATGCTGGCTTAACTGTGGTTAACTTTTACACTGTGAAACACAATAGTTAGTTCTGTTGCAGTCATTTTATCGTGCTGTGTTTGAGAGGTCACTTGATTAGAAAAATACGAACCTAGATCTTTCGTTTTATTTTGTGATCTTGTATTTTCTTCAAGGGTTTCAGTTCTAGCATGTCACTTAAGGTCTGATTAACCGCTATAAGACAGAGTATTCACGTGCACAAATAGAACATCGTGCCTTGCATCGTCCAATAACAGGTTTCACCCATGTATATGACGATTCCCAGCTATTTTGATACAAAGTTACTCGTTTAACTCTGTTCATATGAGTTGCATTGACTGAATTCACATCAGAATATCTTAACGCTGCTGTCTTCGATGAGCTTTGATAACTTCACATTTTAAATATATTTTGTTTCAAACAGCACGAACAATGGCGTTGGAAACTGGAGGGGAAGACCTAGGGATGTACCCGGCGGAAGACGAGGTAATTAACCCAGCACGCTTAGCTCTACAAGCAAACGCCGAGACTTTTTCTCACTTCTGACAGCTTTGTTCAGAATTCTTGAAAAAGTAATGTGTTTGAGAGTAGCTTCACAAATTTCTAAAAATAAAGTACTGACAAATACCTATTTGGTTTTCAGAAAGGCGTTTCAACAGAAAATGCCGTATATGATTTCACTGATTAAATATTTAATGCTCTGAATAACCGAACATCTCCAGTTTGGATGTTATATGATCTCTCAGAAGATTTTGAGTGTGTAAATCCTCGAATTCTTCTAGATAAGCTTAAGTATTGTGGTATGAGTGGGACAGTACACAGGTGATTTAATTCATATTTAACTGGAAGAGTGCAGAAGTTTGAAATAAACGGTTCACATAATGCGCAGAAATGAGCAGATTCTTCAAACTGGGGAGGTATCAGGAACGGCGTCCCAAGTTCAGTCTCTGATCCCTTATTGTTCTTAATGTATATTAATGACTTGCCACTCTATATTCAAGAAGATGCGAAGCTAGTTCTTCACGCTGATTATACAAGTATAGTAATTACACTCAACAAACAAGACTTAGCTGAGAAAATTGTAAATAATGTCTTTCAGAAAATTATTATGTGGTTCTTTGTAAATGGACTCTCATTAAAATTTGATAAAACACATTACATACAGTTCTGTACAGTAAAATGGCTCAACAGCGTTAATAAATGTAGAGTTTGAACAGATGTCTGTAGCTAAGGCAGAATATTCAAAATTTTTGGGTGTGTGCATTGATGAGAGATTGAATTGAAAGAAACTCATTAGAATCATTGCAAATTTTGGCTACAAACATATAAGTAAATTAGCTTACTATGCCTATTTTCATTAATTGCTTTCGTATGGCATCATATTTTGGAGTAATTCATCACTAAGGAAAAAAGTATTCATTGCACAAAAGCGTGTAATCAGAATATTAGTTGGAGCCCATCCGAGATCATCTTGCAGACATTTATTTGAGGAGCTAGGGATATTCACAGTAGCTTCGCGGCTGATCTTCACTACTTTGCGTTAAATCTAACTTTGGCGCAGAAAGGGGTGAATTATGCTGCCACAAAAATATTTGGTCACTTACCAAGTAGGATCAAAAGTCTGACAGATAGCCGAGGAACATTTAAAACCAGATCAATAGGTGAATTTTTAGATACGTATAATTTAGTAAAAGAAAAGAAAACACTTTAATTATGGCATGTAAAGAAACGTTTTGTTGAAGCGAGACGTTCCACATCATTACGAAGTGTCTTATTCATGATCTATGGAATAAGCGTTAATCTGATGTAATCTAATCATTAAATTTCCTTGTGAGGCTCCAAAGAAAAAAAATTGAGCTATTTTGAACTTCAACGGTGCTCAAATCAAATACGGATTTTAAAATAGTCAGAGACAAAAAAAGACAAAGGGGACGGAAAATTTTCACCTCATATGTAGGACGTCCCGTACAATACGGGACATGTGGCAACCCTTGGGTGGGGTGCCGCAGGCAGGCGAAGCAGCTGACTCACACGCTGCGATTGCGCAGAATGTTCCCGTATCGTTTAAGATGGGTGACGTTGCAGAGGGTCCGATATCGTGGCATGGGAACACCTCCCATACGCGATTTCTTCAGGCGCCTGTCTAGACGGTGCATGGCCTCGTGTTTCGCACACACTCGCAACCTTCCATGGGCGAGTAACGAGACGGTCCAGTCGAAGCGACCTCCCCCACACATGTGGCGGTGCTGTAGCGCCCAATATCCCCTCACGTGTTGTGAGCAGAGCTGCACGTCTGGGACGGAAACTTACCATAGAGGAGCTTCTCCTGTAGTAGTAGTAGCAGTTCATCGCACGTTAATGGACCAACAAAGTGTACCCGGAAAACAGCTCAAGTCATTCCCGTTTTCAAATATTATAGGCCTATATTGCGGCCCTGAATCCTATATAAAATTATTGAAGACGCGTTATACTCCGGTGTTATGACGTTTTCGGAGAACGGCGCTTCGGTTGATGCCGCGTTCCTTGACTTCAGGAAGGCACTGATACAGTCTTGCACTTCTTTTTTTTTTTAAGCCATCACTCTTGCGACTGATTTAATGCGGTCCACCACGAATTCCTCGCCTGTGGCAATGTTTTCATCTCGCAGTAGCAATTTTAACCTGCGTGTTCAGTTATCTTTGCGTGTATTCCAATCTCTGCCTTCCTGCACAGTTTTTATCCGTTTTTACCCTTTACAGTTTCCTCTAGTACCAAGGAAGTTATTTCCTGATGTCCTATAATCCTGATCATTCTTCTTGTCAGTACTTTCCATATAGTCCTTTCCTCGCCGATTCTGCAAAACACCTCATTCCTTATCAGTCCACCTGATTTTCAGCCTTCTTCTGCAGTAGCACATTTCAGATGCTTCGATTCTCTTCAGTCCTTCCGACAGTCATTTCTTTTTCGATTTCTTCACATTTTTCATTTAGACATTTAGCTTCCTTGCATATTCTATTTATTTCGATCCTAAGTGATCTAGCCGAATTTCTCTGAACATTTTTGTGCTCCCTTCTTTCGTCGATCAACTGAAGTATTTTTTTCTGTTACCTGTGGTTTCTTCGCATTTGCCTTCCTTGTACCTGTTTTTCTCTGCAACTTCTGTGACGGCCCTGTTCAAAGATGACCATTTCCCTTCAACTGAGCTGCCTACTGACCAGTTAATTATCGCAGTATCTATAGTCTCAAAAAGCTTCAAACATACCTCTTCATTCCTTGCTACCTCCGCATGACACTTCTTTGCCCATTGTTTCTTCCTTACTAGTCTCTTAACCTTCAGCCTACTCTTCATCGTTACTAAATTTTGATCTGAGTACATATTTGCTCCTGGGTATGTCTTACAATCCAGTATCTGATTTTGGACTCTCTGCCTGAGCATGATATACTCCTCATGTATTTCCCGACCCTTTCCAAGTACACCTCCTCCTCTGGTTATTCTTGAACAGAGTATTTGCTATTACTACTTGAAATTTATTGCAGAACTCAATTAGTCTTACTCTTCTCTCTTTCCTACTACCAAGCTCATATTCTCCCGTAACCCTTCTTTTACTCCCTTACAACCTCATTCCAGCCCCCATGGCTATTAGATTTTCGTCTTCCTTCACATACTGAATTACAAGTTCATATACTCCCTCTGCCTCTTCATCCTCTGCTTGCGACTTCGACATGTATACCTGAACTATTGTTGTCGGCCTTGCTTTGCTGTTGATTCTCATGAGAACATCTCTATGACTGAAATTTTCACAGCAGCTCACTCTTTACCCAACCTTCCTATTCATAACGAATCCTACTCCCGTTATACAATTTCCTGCTGCTGTTGATATTACCCTGTACTCGTCATACCAGAAATACGTGTCTGCTTTCCATTTCACTTCACTGACCCCATTATGTCTTGGTTAAGCCTTAGCGTTTCCCTTTTCAGATTTTCTAACTTTCCTAGCACATTATGACATTCCACGCCCCGACTCGTAGAATGTTACCATTTTATTGGTTGTAACAATTTTTTCTCGTGGTCAGCTTGCCACCCCCCTCCAGGAGATTCAAATGGGGGGCTATTCCGAAATGTTTTGCCAACAGGGAGATCATCATGACAATTTTTTCAATTACGGGCCGCGTGTCCTTTGGATACACATTATTTTGTGTCTTTAATGCAGTGGTTTGCATGGCCTCCAGCATACTCATGCCACTGGTCATAGCTGATTATTTCTCATTATAGAGGCAGTTTCCCACACCAAGATCAAGAGAGTGCCATGAAACTCTGTCCTCTTCTCCGCCCTTTTTGACAAGGCCGTTGGCAGAACGAGGGTGACGTCTTATGCCGGAAGTCTTCGGCCGCCTTAGTAATGAATTTTATTTGACATTTAAGCAGTGGTGAGCTTCGAACCCGCGACCAAGGACTTCTTGATTATTAGTCATAGATGCTGCCCCGAAACCACAGGTCCAACTCTCTCATTTAGGGAACAAAATGCGAGGTTACCGAGTACCGGACCAGATTTGTGACTGGATTCAGGACTTTCTTGCAGACAGAACTCGAGACATCAATCAGCGCAATGTGTGTTGAGGTCGCTGCCCCCGGATTACATGGCTTGTCGCACCGGAACTCCTGGCAGACAGAAGTGTTTCTGTACACTTTCTGCATTCCTGCAGATCTCAACAGTGGGTAGCGTTTAGCATACGGCTGTCTCTATAGTACCCGTTACGACTGATGCCCTAGCCCATTAATGGGTCTCATGAATAAAAGAGGGAATGTACCTTATTCTCGGAATTTCGAGAAATGTTCTCAGGTTCGTATGACAAAAAGCGAGAAGAATGTGTCCGCTCCGATATATGAGTGGTCAGCGTGACGGATTGCCGTCCGACGGGCCTGGGTTCGATTCCTGGCTGGGTCAGGGATTTTCTCCGCTCAGGGACTGGGTGTTGTGCTGTCTTCATCATCATGTCATCCCCATCCGGCGCGCAGGTCGCCCAATGTGGCGTCGAATGTAATAAGACATGCTCCAAGGCGGCCGGACCTGCCCCGCAAGGGGCTTCCCGACCAATGACGCCAAACGCTCATTTCCATATACCTGAGAATGTAAAACGGTAGTGGAAATGCTCAGTGCGAAGAACTTTCCTTGATTTAGTATGAATAAAACTAAAGTTCTTTCTCACAAGCGGAGAACATTCTTCGTTTTTTGAAGTGAGCGGTGTAGCATACTCCGAACTGAGTAAGTACTGATGAAGTTAATTTTACTGAGGTTCTTTTTAGGAAAAATGTCAGAACGAAACACTGAAGAGAAACTGTAGAGGTTTATACAGGTGTGACAAGGAAAACATTGAAGGGGAAACTTTTCAGATGAAACGGAAATAATATTTTTCTGGTATTTGCCAGACCCACGTTTTAAGACTGATATAGTAGAATTCTTAGGTATACACTAGACAATTGACACTTAAATTTTCACAACTTCTTCACAATGTTTTCTCATAGTGTAAAACTTACATAAGGTGAACATTACTGATACCTACAAACTGGAGGGACGGTTTCCTGACTGGAAGTGGAGCGAAAAAGTCCTATGAACACGTGTCCGGAAATGCATCGTTGCCACGATAGATGGCGCAGAGAAATGACAGTTTGTCTGACCACGTGCCACGTGTCCCTTGTCTGTTGCAAGCTGTGCGATTGACGCGGTGTACTGTAAACAGCAGAATGGCCCGGTATTCATGTCGGGAACAAGCCGAGATGGTGTCTGTGTGCGGCCAGACGGGTGGAAACAGTTGACACGCAGTACGGCTATACCAAACCAAGTACCCTCACACATACCAACCACATCACACACAACATGTCAAGCACACTATTTCTACGTTTTTGGGAGTTTGTGTGATCATAGCTCCTTGCAGACAGACTAACGTGTTGCAGGGAGGCGGCAGACTGCGCGTACCCCAGATTTGGAGGACCGGGTTCTACAGTATATTGAGACAGCCCTAGTCCAAGCACCATGCAAGAGGCCCGCCAACATGGTGTACGCCGAAGCACGATTCTGTGCATCCTGCATGATAACTTCTACTATCCCTATGGCCTGCAATCCCATGGAGGCCACTTTGAACATCTGTTGTGACGTGTATGCGATGCAAAAATGGTTCAAATGGCTCTGAGCACTATGGGACTTAACATCTATGGTCATCAGTCCCCTAGAACTTAGAACTACTTAAACCTAACTAATCTAAGGACATCACACACATCCATGCCCGAGGCAGGATTCGAACCTGCGACCGTAGCAGTCGCGCGGTTCCAGACTGTAGCGCCTAGAACCCCTCGGACACTCCGGCCGGCTTGCAATTTGTCGGTTTCATTAATGTTCACCTTGCATTTTGTTATGTTAGTAGGCGGATCAGAAAAACAACATAGTGATCTGTTTCTCGTAACGAAACCGCACGGGCGACTGCCTAAGTGCTTGATGCGCGAAAGGACCATCATGCGTCAGATTTAACCAAATTATCCCGTGTTAGGAAACTCTGTCTCCGTTTCGGCTTGGGGAAGATGAAAATGTAATGCATTCTCAGGATTTAGTTCTCATAATGTGTTCACCAGACTTTAGTAACAAAGAAGTTTTCTGCATGTCGAAAATTCCGGTAACATCGTCAAAACATACATTCTCGTAAACTGTCATCATCTTAAATATTAGTTGCGTCACATAAAACTAAACTCAAAACGTATTGCATCTCTTCCAGAACACGTTGATGCCAGTTCCACACTTGTACTCTGAGGCGGCAAAAGTCCTGGGGTACCTCATTATATCGTGTCGGATCTCCTTATGCCCGGCGTAGTGCAGCAACTTGACTTGGCATGCGCTCAACAAGTCGCTGGAATTTACCTTCAGAAATACTGAGCCTTTCTGCCTCTATAGCCGCCCATAATTGCGAAAGTGTTGCCGGTGGAAGAGTTTGTCCATGAACTGGCCTCTCGATTACGTCCCATTAATGTCCGATAGGATTCATTTCGGACGATCTGGGTGGCCATATCCTTCGTTCGAACAGTCCAGAATGTTCTTCATACCAGTCGCGAACAGTTATGGCCCGGTGACATAGCGCATTATCATCCATAAAAATTCCATCGTTCAACGAAAAATGGTCTCCAAGAAGCCGAACATAACAATTTCGAGTCAATGATCGGTTCAGTTGTACCAAAGGAGCCAGTCAATTCCATGTAAAGGCATCCCACACCATTATGAAGCTTGCACAGTGCAACCTGGTTCCATGGGTTCATGGGGTCTGCGCCACAAAAAAATGGTTGAAATGGCTCTGAGCACTATGGGACTTAACTTCTGAGGTCATCAGTCCCCTAGAACTTAGAACCACTTAAACGCAATTAACCTAAGGACATCACACACATCCATGCCCGAGGCAGGATTCGAACCTGCGACCGTACCGGTCGTGCGGTTCCAGACTGTAGCGCCTAGAACCCCTCGGCCACTCCGGCTGGCTCTGCGCCACACTCTAACCCTACCATCAGCTCTTACCAACTGAAATCTGGACTCATCTGACTGGGCCACGGTTTTCCAGTCGTCTAGCGTCCAACCGATATGGTCACAAGCTCAAGAGAGGGGCTGCAGGCGATGTCATGCTGTTAGCAAAGGCACTCGCGTCAGTCGTCTGCTGCCATAGCCCATTAACGCCACATTTCGCCGCACTGTCCTAAAGGATATGTTCGCCGTACGTCCCACGTTGGTTTCTGTGACTATTTCACGTTTGTCCATTAGCACAGACAACTCTACGTAAACGCCGCTGGTTACGGTCGTCGAGTGAAGGCCGTCGGCCACTGCATTCTCCGTGGTGAGAGCTAACGCCTGAAAGGTATTCTCGGCGTTCTCTTGGCACTGTGGAACCCGGGATCTTGAATCCCCTAACAGCTTCCGAAATGGAATGCCCCATGCGTGTAGCACGAAGTACCATTTCGCGTTCAGAGTTCGTTAATTCCCGTCGTGCGGCCATAATCACGTCGGAAACCTCTTCATATGAATCACCAATCACCTTACAAACGAAACTCCCCATCGCATTCCCCTCAGATTTATGTTAAGAGGGCTCAGTGGATAGCCCGTGAAAAACTGAATACAGATCAAGCGTGAAAACAGGAAGAAGGTGAGCTGAACTGTGGAAAAAAGCAAAATAGAAACAGTGTACGGTGGAAGGACAAGAAGTGAAATGTAGATCAGATTGAAACAGTAATGGCATCGTGGTTAAGTGGTCACGGTGTTGGGCTGCCATGCGGGCGAGTCGTGTTGAAATCTTTCTCGTGCCCTTTATAATTTTTTTTTTCACAACATTATGAACTATCCGCCTGGTCATTGAAATGTTTGTCCTCTTTCTGTTGTCTTGTGCAGTTGTCATTGTCAACTAATCACTGGTTATAGAATATGAGTCATGTGGTAAGAATACATTACCAGCGCAAGTAAACGTGATGAATAGTGAGAGCAGACGAAATACCACAAAGACGTCTCACAGAAATGAAAACAACAAATAGAAGGGTGTGAAGTATGTTACAGCAAAGGAATTCGAATCAAAACTTCCAAAACGGAACAAACTTCAAAAACGTTAAGAACATATTATATTTCGACAGAGCGCAAAGCAACTGTGTGATAGTAAAACTGTTACGTTCATTTGTTGCAGCTTATGTGACAAAGTATTAATTTCTCATCATTTCTTTGAGCGTGATCACATTCACATTCATACGAACAACAAAATCTGACAAGTAGCTATATCTCACTCACTTACCAGCCTTACAAATTAGGTGCATCGGTAAGAGATTGCTATCATATGACACCCGTACTGTTAGAAATGTCGTGTATGACATACCAGACGTGTTGCCGGCCGGAGTGGCCGTGCGGTTCTAGGCGCTACAGTCTGGAGCCGAGCGACCGCTACGGTCGCAGGTTCGAATCCTGCCTCGGGCATAGATGTGTGTGATGTCCTTAGGTTAGTTAGGTTTAAGTAGTTGTAAGTTCTAGGGGACTGATGACCTGAGCAGTTAAGTCCCATAGTGCTCAGAGCCATTTGAACCATTTTTTAACTGCATAACACTCATATTTGAAGACATTGGTACCGAGTTCTTATCTGATTACATTTAAAATTTTAAAAACTACCAAGCATGTTCCGCGTATACATTTCCATAGCCGTGTCATATTACATTTCAGTTTTTCTGTTATATGAAAAGAGTATTCTAAATATCTCTATTCACAGCAGTTACTGTTCGGTACACTTCATACATGTAGCATTAAATAAGAAATATTGTAAAAATAGGTTAACCACACACAAGGTAAACATTCGGAATCCTCAGAGTTGAGAGAAACATACCGGACGATTTAGCCTATTATACAGGAAAATGTAACTCCGTCCCGGGTTCAGGAGTGTGGGACAGCGGCTGGTCGATGAAATCTAATAACACTATACCGACAATTGACATTGTTTTATTAGGAAGCCAGTTTTGACGTTCTGATCACGTCATCTTCAGACCTGTCACATGAATGACACCAAGTACCACTCGTGCACTGGCTCCTATACTTGTATCTGGTTCCGTGTCCGCCCCGATAGTCGCTGTTGGCTCCCCTTCATTAAAAAAAAAAGGAGTAAATAAGAAAAAAGAAGCCAGGACGGTAGCTCAGCGTGTTCGGTCAGAGGGTTAGCTGCCCTCTGTAATAAAAAATAAAAAAAATAAGTGAGTTAATGGATCAACACGAACTGAAACGGGTGTCCTGCGACATCTGCCCCGAGCAGATGCAACGAGCGAAAACTAACAAAATGAGATTACAAACAAAAAAACAAAAAAAAAACTGAATGGTCAGCCTGACGGACTGCCGTCCTAAGGGGCCGGGGTTCGATTCCCGGCTGGGTCGGGGATTTTCTCCGCTCAGGGGCTGGGTGTTGTGTTGTCTTCGTCGTCATTTCATCCCCATCCGGCGCGCAGGTCGCCCAATGTGGCGTCGAATGTAATAAGACCTGCACCAAGGCGGCCTGACCTGTCTCGTAAGGAGCCTCCCGACCAATGACGCCAAACGCTCATTTCCATTTTCCATCTGGTTCCGTAGACATCCGAACTTTATGCGCACGAGAATGAGCTCGTGAAGTTCGGATAGCTACGGAACCAGAAACGAGTATTGTGCCTTGTCTTATATTTGCACGAGTGGTGACATTCATGCGATAGGCCTGAGAAGATGACATGATCCAAACGTCAAAACTAGTTGCCTAATAAAACAATGTCAATTGTTGGTGTAGTATTATTAGATTTTATCGACCACCCGCTGTCCCACGCTCCTCAACCCAGGACGGAGTTACATTTTCCTGTATAATGGGCTATCAGTGGCGCCGATGTCCCGCCTGTTCACGATGCCGCCAGGACGCTCAAGACCGACGTTGAGCGACGCTCCGCCTGCAGCCAGCCCCGGTGTCTGGATCCGGGCCGCAAGGCGCCACGTTGCCGGTGCTGACGGCAGCTCCTGAAATATTCACTGGTGACCGATCACAGTAATCTCTGCACTGTCGGAAACGGTCGGTCAGCCCACGCGGCGAGCGGACGCCTCTGGTTAGCGACTGCGCAGTGCAGCGTCGCCTACCCGAACGAAAGCGATGGAGCACCCAGCGACACCGCCGAATAGCCGTGCGGCAGGCGCGTCGACCCTTTCACTCCCTCCCCCCGGCCCCTCCTCCCTGGTCGTACAAATTTCGGCAGCTGCCCCGCGACTGACATATCACTCGATCGAAAATGACGATCCTTTGCTCTTGTAAGATTACCACCGGCTACATCTGCGTCCATATTATGAAGTGCACGCCATAGGGTACTTTCCACTGTACCACACATTAAGGGGCCCTCACGCATTCAATAATATTTCCAAATTGTCTGTATATTGCCCGTATTGTCAATAATGTAAATACTGACGAAGAGTATTAATGGACCTCAAAATATTCTCACAGGGGAACCTCCCCATCGCACCCCCCTCAGATTTAGTTATAAGTTGGCACAGTGGATAGGCCTTGAAAAAACTGAACACAGATCAATTGAGAAAACAGGAAGAAGTTGTGTGGAACTATGAAAAAAATAAGCAAAATATACAAAGTGAGTAGTCCATGTGCAAGATAGGTAACATCAAGGATAGTATGAGCTCAGGAGTGCCGTGGTCTCGTGGTTAGCGTGCGGAACTGTGGAACGAGAGGCTCTTGGTTCAAGTCTGCCCTCGAGTGCAAAATTTTGTTTTTTTTTTCGCAAAGTTATGATCTGTCCGTTCGTCCATCTACGTCTCTGTTCACTGTAATAAGTTTAGTGTCTGTGTTTTGCGACCGCACCGCAAAACCATGCGATTAGTAGACGAAAGGACGTGCCTCTCCAATGGGAACCGAAAACATTTGATCGCAAGTTCATAGGTCAACCGATTCCTCCACAGGAAACCACGTCTGATATATTCTATACGACACTGGTGACGGCATGTGCATCACATGACAGGAATATGTTGTCGACCCATCTAACTTGTACACTTGGCGAATGGGTAAAAAGATTCTTCTGCCTTGCCTAATTTAGGTTTTCTTGTGGATCTAATAATCACTCCAATAAAAGTGATGAAAACATAAGAGTTTGTCACATAAACTGCAACAAATGAATGCAACAGTTTCACGGTCGCGCAGTTTTCCCTGTGCTCTGTCAAAACATATGTTTTTAACGTTTTCATACAACGTCCCCAAACTACAGCGGTTACCTCGCGTCGGACGGACGAACACATAATAATTGTCTGAAAATAAAAAATTAAACTTTTCAATCGAGGGAAGACTTGAACGAAGGACCTCTCGTTCCGCAGCTGCTCACGCTAACCACGGGACCACAGCGCTCCTGAGTTCATACCATCCTTGATGTTAACTATCTTGGGCATGGACTACTCAGTTCGCATATTTTGCTCATTTTTTTCATAGTTCCACACAACTTCTTCCTGTTTTCTCAATTGATCTGTGTTCAGTTTTTCAAGGCCTATCCACTGTGCCAACTTATAACTAAATCTGAGGGGGGTGCGATGGGGAGGTTCCCTTGTCAGTATTGTCAGTACACACTGAATGTGTGAGTTCAGGGATTGACGGTTTGACAATTTTCTCCATTCAGATGCTGGCAGAGCTTCGGTAATCAACCACGCGGCGTTAGTGTTCACTGTTTATTTCTTTAAATTCTCCATTGTGTATTTTATACCTTACAGTCAATTTTTAAGGAGTGTTTTAACACAAAAGAATCGTTATAGGCCTAAGCAAGAGTAACCACTGTATATATCATTTTAGGATGGCCAACGTCCCTATGACACTGCTTAGTTCATTAATTTAAAAATATTGTATAATCTGATGTGTTACATAGCAGTTTCAAAGAACGCTCCCATTTGGAAAAATACGTCATATATCTGCAATGCCTAGTAAGAGGTCTGCGGATGCATATCGACTTCACCAAATTATTTCATAGCGTAAAAAAAATGTTTACGTTAATTGCCTGCACAGGTCCTTGCCAGGCAGATATACGAGGTATGTGAGAAAAGTAATCGGACTGACTTTTTCTCCACCACAGTTTTTATTTTCTTTTACTTTTTCGAACATCGATACTGTCCCCTTGATAGGACTTTCCTTCGCCAGCTGTACACCGATGGAGTCGTTGTTCCCAGTCTTGGTAGCAGTACTGAAAGGCTTCACCTCGTAGGGCATTTAATATGTCGGTCACATTCTTTTGAATGTTCTCCAGAGCCCCAAAATGGCCTCCTTTTAAGACAATTTTCGATTTCAGGAAAAGAAAAAGGTCACAAGGACTCAGCCAGGTGAACAGGGTCACGTAATTCTCTCAAGAAGATCAACACACACGTTTCTTAAATTGTCCTTCTGCTCAGCTGTGAGGGTTTTCGGCACCATTTTGGCACAAACCTTTCGCGTGCGCAAAACTTCGGTCAAAATTTCATGTACGGTGAAACTGTTAAACAGGTCAGCTATCACCATTATTCTTAAACGACGATCTGATCTCACAGAAAGACGCACACTCTCGACGTTTCCGATGCTTTTTGAAGTGGAGGGTTTGCCTGGGCGAGGTTGAGCTTCAATGTTTTCTCTGCCTTCCAAATTGATTTCTGTCAGCGAAAAAACTTGTTTTCTTGGTAAGGAATGTTCCCCATAAGCCTGTTTCAACTTTTCAAAGGCCACTCTCCAAGTTTTACACAAAATTTAGTTACATAACGTTGCTCTAAATCCCGCTGTTCCATTTTCGTAACACACAAGACAACACTACTTCACTCGTGCTCTCTTAAAAATCACGTGATGGCTGTACGGGCTGAAAGTCGGGCCGAGCACCAGGAAGGGATGAACACGCCGCTCCTCACAGGCAGAAATGCACAGCGTTGCCTAATCTCTCACAGTGTTGGCCGACTCATTACTTTTCTCACACGCCTCGTAATTGCTTCACTGGTTTGCACAGAATTTTGCTAATTGTGTTTGCCGACATTACAGAACTGAACTTCGAGGATTAGAATGACCTGCCTGTCACCAGATATCTCGATGTTACCCCGAATATTCTGTCGACTGTGATTTCCTCTCTCATTAACGTAATTTGCTTCACTGTTTCATCTCGTATCAACACTAACAAGTTGCCGTGTGATGCAGGACTCATCGAACAATAATTAGAGAAAGCTTTCGGGGACATGGTTCTGATTTCAGTCAGTAAATTAATACGTGAGCAGTCGCTCCATTTTTAATTGCTCTCGGGTCCATTTCCTCTTTATCGTTGTTGCTTGCAAGCCGTTGCTAATATAAATGCAACACACGCTTTCTTGTGGGTGGACATTATAACCTCGTGAAATGGTGTTGTCAGCTGACAATTTTTCTGGTTCCTTCGAAAGGACATAATGTCAGGTCGCTTCAGTATATTGAAGGTTTGCAAAATTAGTATTGCCAATAATTATTGGTGTCCTCCCTTGGCCATGGGTGTGTGTGTCGGTCTTAGCATAAGTTAGTTTAAGTAGTGTGTAAGTCTAGGGGACCGATGACCTCAGCAGTTTGGTCCCTTAGGAATTCACACACATTTGAACGTTTGAATAAATATTGAACGTGTGAAAACCCCTTTATACCTTCTTCCCGTTGCATTTTAAGTGTGGAAGGCGGGCAAACGCCTGTGTGCACAATGTAAGTCCTATCTAGTCCTCGCAGTCCTGAAGGCAGAGTGTGGTACATTCTTAGATTCGTCAATTACCGATCGTTCTCGAAAAATTGTTTTTAGGATATAACTAACGTCTATCTTCTGCCACTTCAGTTTGTCCAACATTTCTGTTACGCTCTCCCATGGTTTAAATCGACCTGGGCATTGATGCAATTTTTCTTTGTAAGTCCTATTTGGTACAGCTTCCATACACTTGACGAATATTCTAGAATGTGTTGCGTGAGTGCTTCGTAGTCTCCTTTTAGCATGACGGCATTTTTCCAGTATCCTAGAAATGAACTGAAGTCTGCTAACTTCTTCCCCTACTGGTGAGCGAACATAATTCTTCCATTTGCTAACCTTACGTACTGTTAGACCAAGGTAGTTGTATGAGCTGACTGATTCCACGTGTTTCATAAGTACACCGACAAACTTCGAGGAGTTGTACAAGGTGTCTTGAACTAAATGAGGGTAGGAACACGGGTCGGGAAGCGTCATCCGGCGACGCTACACAGCGTTCAAGTTATAGGCGCCGGCACATCCCGCTAGGTCTTCCCCCGGCAGCAGGCATGACTTTGTACGCGAACAGAGCACGGTCAGAATGCCTCGCAGTGTACCTGACAGCAGCAGCCCGGTCGTTAGATGACACTGAACGCGGCCGCTCCTGTCACACCAACACTGTAGAGACCGCTAACAGCGGTGACGGCGGAGGGGAACGGCAAACATATGCAGCAGCAACACAACGCTCAGTAGTAGTTCGTCGCGAGCTGGAGTGCCGCATGTTGGAGACGTTCACCTGGGCCGAATACCTCGACATGTGTTTCGTCTATGCTGAGGCGAGAGCCAATGGGCACGCAGCGCTCCCGCATCTATGGGCAACGATATCGCAATAGGCGTCAGTCGCATCCCTTCATGTTTGCGGCCATCCGTCAGAGTCTAGGTGAAGCGGGTGGTTTCGTAGGGCGTCGACACGACAGAGGTCGCGCGCGAAACGCACGCGGATCGCGATTTGGGGAAAACGTGCTAGAGAGGTTCGACGCAGATCCATTCGCGAGCACTCGTGCTGTGGCACACGCAATGCAGAGCTCCACCTCAGTGGTTTGGCGGGTGCTGCATTACGAGGGAAGGCATCCATTCCATCTCCAGAAGACACAAGCGCTGCTGGCCGACGAATTTTCTCCACGTGTGGCGTTCGGGAAGTGATTCCTGCAGCGTGCGCTAAGCAGCCGCATTACGCTGCTTGTGTGTTGTTCACGGAGGAGGCCTCCCACACCTGTGAGGGTGTGGAGACGAATCGCCACGCCACCTACGAACAAGGTCACCAGTAAAAGTTCGCCTTCAGCGTGTGGGCTGCATGGTCCACGATTACTTTGCTGGCCCCTACACGCTTCTCCCTCGACTCACTGGCGACAGCTATACAACATTCTGTCGTGTCCCACTGACGTGTCCTGAGAGGGAGTGGAAGGACTTCGTTGGTGCGCGTCAGAGAACTTACTTGGCATGAGGTCTCGGTGGTGTGGGCCGCCAACTCCTCACTGCTCCGTTGTAGAGAAGGCTGCAAGGTGAGCTAGAGTACGGAACTCTGACAGGATCTTACGGAAGCTTTTATGTATGAACACTCGATGTATAGAACGATTATACTCGAAGTACCCCTGGCACTTGTGATTTAAATAAGATTCTATATACAGTCTCCAATGACAGTCTATCTGGCTATGCAGTTGCCATCCCTAACTTCCCAAACCTAAGTCCTAATACGGCAGAGGCGAGCGCACCAGAATAAGTGTCAGCTGTGTCGATTCAGCCTAAGTCCCCACTTGTTGCTCTGCTCAATACTCTCCTGCAACTCTTGCAGCATCCCGACGCAGACGAACGTGGACCGGCGTCCTAAGTACCTCACTCCATCACTCCCCTTCGATCTAGCGGCTATCCGCTTTTATAGGGGGTCGTGCATCCGGCACCACTTGTTCTAGAAGGTTCTAGCACCCCCGAACTTTGAGCCCTGAGTAGGCTAGTCACGCGGCAGCATGTGATGCCTAAGTGATGAACTAGCCATTCTCCACTGTTTGCTGTGTCCAAGGGTTGCCACTAACTGTGCTTGAGCCTCGTGATACTGCATACTCCGCTCTTGTTAGTCGAGTACACATTACACATGAGATAGTCTGGTCACGTCCGCCTCGCTTGATCTGTAGCAATAATTTTCCTGCCTACAGCCTACATGATTTTAATTCTATCTTCTACTATTCGCGACAATTCATAAGTGCTCCCGAAATTACTAGAGAAGGTGCCACTTGCAGTCCATCGACGTTTTTTGGATCCAGCACTATGGGACACACACACCTCAGTCGAGCTGTCGGACGCAGCTTTGGGGATCGCTGGATTGGTCGGTCGAGATGTTCGTGAAGGGGGAGGAGGAGATTAGTGTTTAACGTCACGTCGACAACCAGGTCATTAGAGACGGAGCACCAACTCTGATTAGGTGGTTCATTGAACCCTCTGCCAGGCACTTTATTGTAAATAGCAGAGTAATCACGTAGATGTAGAAAGGACGGAGAAAAAGAGCGGCCGTGGCCTCTCGATGGAACCATCCCGGCATTTGCCTTGAGCGATTTAGGGAAATCACGGAAATCCTAAATCAGGATGGCGGGACGGGGATTTGAAACGTCGCCCTCCCGAATGCGAGTTCATCGTCTTAGCCACTGCGCTACCCCACTCGGTGAGGTGGCCTTTTAACGTGGCCGCCTCGGTCGCCTGACCTCAACCCGCTGGACTACTTCATATGCGACGTGTGGGGTTTTCCACACCACGCCTGGTATGTTTGAGCGAATGCGGCAGTCAATGGATACGAAAATGTCAGGCTTGCTGAGATACTGGAGGCAGGCATTTTGAGCACATGCTATAACTGTATTTAATTCGTAAGTGGTGAAATCATTGTTGCAGGGAGTACCAGCGATCCGATGAGCTAATTTAAACACGTGAAGAAAATAGTCTCGATCACAATAGTACATTTAGTTTTTAACGTTTGTTACACATGTTGTTCAATGTATTTAATTTCCTGTACCAGTGGAATAAATGGTAATGTAGTCTACATTCCTTTGATCTTATTGTCTGATCCTTGCCAAAACGTCTACACGTGTGGTACCACCCCGTTTCCTTGCATTCGTGGTTCCTGTCCTTTAAATCAATAAAGGCGCCGACGACCCGGACTGTCTGCCGTTATTCACGTAACGCGGCCGATTGCCGGCCACTCCAGCGGGGTAGACGGCGGTGTCTGCTGCATAGTCGACGTTCGCCCCCGTAATTTCGAAGCTCCAGTTCTCTGTCTGTTACATCCGGTACACTATACGACAGAGTATCAGAGATTGTATAGAGGGCCCTGGGAAACAATACACTGCGGATAGAAGCCGGGTCCGACACCATTAGTCAGCACGGCAACAGAGCATCGCATTCATAGGAGGTAAGGCCCATGTATGCAGCAGCTAGCTCCATCTGCTACACTGGCAATCGTCGTAATCAGTCATCGTCATCGAATGTCAAAAAACCGTAGGTCTCGACCTGCCCGCGGTCCGTACGGTTCGCGCACACAGTCACCTAGCGGTAGGCGCCGACGCCTGTAAAAAATGGTTCAAATGGCTCTGAGCACTATGGGAGTTAACTTCTGCGGTCATCAGTCCCCTAGAACTTAGAACTACTTGAACCTAACTAACACACATCCATGCCCGAGGCAAGATTCGAACCTGCGACCGTAGCGGTCGCGCGGTTCCAGACTATAGCGCCTAGAACCGCTCGGCCACCCCGGCCGGCTACGCCTGTAACTTGGACACCTAATAGTGTTGGTGGCTGACGTTTTCCTCGAGACACCTTCTATATCCCCTCGACGTTTTCCGGTGTAATTTTGAAACACCCTGTATACGAGGTATGTCCAAAACATTCGTAATTTCGCGCCAGTGGTATGTTCCAGCGAAATGCAGTCGGCATCCCTGCACACGCCTGTGTTTAATGTGTAACTGCCGGAAGTTACATTGTTGTATGTCTTCTAGTTATTGTTCAGTGCTGTACTGAGTAGACCGTTGTGTTGCACAATTTGCGAATTTCAGAATGGCGGAGTTAGAGGAGCAATGCGTCTGCATGCAATTTTGCATGAATCTCAAGAAAACCTTTACAGAGACACGCCAAATGATGTAGGAGGCCTACGGTGATGAGTGCTTAAGCCTTATTTGGTATTCGATTGGTTCTCGCGGTTTAAAAACGGCGTAACGGAAGTTAAAGATGACCCTCGTTCAAGACGTCCGACGACGCTCATGTCAGGGAAGTGGCAATCGAAGACTGGCTGTACGAGAGATTGCAGAAGAATGTAATATTTCAGTTGGAACATGTCATGAAATCCTGTCACAGCATCATGGAATGCATTGTGTTGCCACTGATTTCGTCCCACGGCTCATGAGTCCAGACCAGGAAGACCTTCGCCTCGCAATCGGTAAAGGCTTTTGGATCGCGCAAATGAGAACGGGGTGTTCCTTAAGAGAATCACAACTCGTGATGAGACGTCGGTCTACGGTTATGATGTTGAGACCGAGGTTCAGTCTTCACAGTGGGTCGGGAAAGTTTCACCAAGACCAAAAAAAGCTCGCCAGGTCAGGTCGAAAGTCAAAATCATTCTGAAAGTTTTCTTTGACTTTGAAGGATTAGTTCATCATGACTTCGTGCCACAGGGACAAACCGTTAATCGATGGTACTATCGGGACATGTTACGATGCCTGTGACAAAATGTGAGAAGGAAATGGCGTAAAATGTGGCGAGACGATTCATGGCTCTTGCATCACCATAACGCACCCTCACTTCATCCCTGCTGGTGCGTCGCTACTGGCAAAAAACGAAACCATTGTGCTGCCTCATCCTCTGTGTTCTCCAAACATGGCCCCTGCGGACTTTTTTTTTATTTCCGAAGTTGAAAACCCCGTTGAAAGGACGAAGATTTGCAACGATAGACGAGATTAAAGGAAAATTCGCATACGGCGCTTCGCGCGAGCCAGCGCGACTGCTTCCGGAAATGGAAACGGCTTTGGGAGCGGTGTATCAGTTGTGGAGGAGAATATTTTGAAGCAGACCCTGCACAATAAGTAAGAGGTAAGGGTAGAAAAAATTTGTGGACAAAGTTCTGGAATTTTTTGAACAGACCTCATATGTAGATATATAACTGGCTGGTAAACTTCTAGCTCTGTATGTTGACAGATGGTGCTGTTGTATACAGGGAGGTGACATCATAACACACTTACTACATGGTGTATAGAGACATGCAGATGATGAGTGGCACATGCAACGGTTGCCCCAGCTGATCCTAAACATTATTAAATTAAATGTGACGATCGTAAATGTTATTCATTTTTTTTACATGTCCAGCTACGTAGGACCAAATTGAGGAGCAACTCGTTACCAGAAATGTACTGATAGATAAAATAAAATGTATACGAATCCTGTACATCGACAAGATACGTGTTCATATTAGCGTTATCAACAATATCTCACAGGTATTGCCTTAATTTTTTTCCAGGAACTCCCCGACCGAAAAGAAGGAGTAACCCTTGAGGAAACTCTTCAATTTATACTGGAAAGTGCGTGAATTACTGCTAAGATCGTGTAATACTTGTGGCAGCTCAGTGAAAATGGATGCAGCACAGTTGTGCACGCTTTTCTACTGGAGATTCAAGGAGGTTGGTTGGTTGGTTGGTTTGGAGGACAGGGCTAAACAGGGAGGTCATCGGTCCTATCGGATTAGGGAAGGATGGGGAAGGAATTCGGCCGTGCCCTTTGAAAGGAACAATCCCCAGCATTTTCCCCAAGCGATTTAGGGGAATGACGGAAAACGTAAATCACGATGGCCGGACGATGGGTGAGTCAACGAGGTGTGATCCAAATGCAGACCCGATTTTTGCCTAATATTAACTGAGTGAAAGCTGCTAATTTTTAGGAATAGGTTCTGATTGTTAACAGCGAACAACACTACAGAAAATATATATTGAGATGCCCATGTCAGAACTCACAGACTCCTGAACGGGGATCGACAAGAGTTTCGCGAACTTACACCACATATTGCACGAAATGCGAGTTTCTGAACCAGTAACATCCCTTGTGTATGGAAATCAATTTTGCGCACTTTACTACAGATTGAACGAGAACAGGTTTTTTTTTCATTGTGCAGTAATCTCATATCCACCGGTTTTCTATTACCTGAAATACATGATTTGGCTGTACTGACATAGTAAGACTTCACACATTCCGCAATACTATTTCCAATGTATGTTGGACAATCCCAATAGTCCTACGTTCTGACAGAAAGTCTCCCCACTGACTTCTCCTAAACTCTACTTTCCTCGAACTTGTTAGTACCACTATGTGCCTTGAGGATGTTGGCGCTGAAACAAAAATACATGTAATGCAGTTGCTTAATGCAATATTGTTTCTTTTTAATTTACGAGCTTTTATATAATACCATTTTTATTTTACAACAAATGCTTTTTAGTAATTAATAATTTTTCGTTTGTTCCAAACTTTACAAAGTTGTGTTTCTATCAATTTGATTCGACTTTTTATGCTATCTCACTCCAATACAATTACAAAATATTAAATTTCGTAATTTAATAGTATAAATAGACTAAAGTTTACCCATCGATTAGTAAGTGGCGAAAGTAAGAATGTTTTCGCTAACTTTCGAAATATGCTGTTGTAACTACACTCCTGGAAATTGAAATAAGAACACCGTGAATTCATTGTCCCAGGAAGGGGAAACTTTATTGACACATTCCTGGGGTCAGATACATCACATGATCACACTGACAGAACCACAGGCACATAGACACAGGCAACAGAGCATGCACAATGTCGGCACTAGTACAGTGTATATCCACCTTTCGCAGCAATGCAGGCTGCTATTCTCCCATGGAGACGATCGTAGAGATGCTGGATGTAGTCCTGTGGAACGGCTTGCCATGCCATTTCCACCTGGCGCCTCAGTTGGACCAGAGTTCGTGCTGGACGTGCAGACCGCGTGAGACGACGCTTCATCCAGTCCCAAACATGCTCAATGGGGGACAGATCCGGAGATCTTGCTGGCCAGGGTAGTTGACTTATACCTTCTAGAGCACGTTGGGTGGCACGGGATACATGCGGACGTGCATTGTCCTGTTGGAACAGCAAGTTCCCTTGCCGGTCTAGGAATGGTAGAACGATGGGTTTGATGACGGTTTGGATGTACCGTGCACTATTCAGTGTCCCCTCGACGATCACCAGTGGTGTACGGCCAGTGTAGGAGATCGCTCCCCACACCATGATGCCGGGTGTTGGCCCTGTGTGCCTCGGTCGTATGCAGTCCTGATTGTGGCGCTCACCTGCACGGCGCCAAACACGCATACGACCATCATTGGCACCAAGGCAGAAGCGACTCTCATCGCTGAAGACGACACGTCTCCATTCGTCCGTCCATTCACGCCTGTCGCGACACCACTGGAGGCGGGCTGCACGATGTTGGGGCGTGAGCGGAAGACGGCCTAACGGTGTGCGGGACCGTAGCCCAGCGTCATGGAGACGGTTACGAATGGTCCTCGCCGATACCCCAGGAGCAACAGTGTCCCTAATTTGCTGGGAAGTGGCGGTGCGGTCCCCTACGGCACTGTGTAGGATCCTACGGTCTTGGCGTGCATCCGTGCGTCGCTGCGGTCCGGTCCCAGGTCGACGGGCACGTGCACCTTCCGCCGACCACTGGCGACAACATCGATGTACTGTGGAGACCTCACGCCCCACGTGTTGAGCAATTCGGCGGTACGTCCACCCGGCCTCCCGCATGCCCACTATACACCCTCGCTCAAAGTCCGTCAGCTGCACATACGGTTCACGTCCACGCTGTCGCGGCATGCTACCAGTGTTAAAGACTGCGATGGAGCTCGGTATGCCACGGCAAACTGGCTAACACTGACGGCGGCGGTGCACAAATGCTGCGCAGCTAGCGCCATTCGACGGCCAACACCGCGGTTCCTGGTGTGTCCGCTGTGCCGTGCGTGTGATCATTGCTTGTACAGCCATCTCGCAGTGTCCGGTGCAAGTATGGTGGGTCTGACACACCGGTGTCAATGTGTTCTTTTTTCCATTTCCAGGAGTGTATTTTACGTAAGAAATACTGTATCTATTTATTTTGGTATTGGAATGGAATAATTACTGTTGAATAAAGATGTGACAGGTTCTAAGTACACTGCAGAGGATTCCTTTTTACAACGTAAAGTGCGTTACTACAGTGATCGAGACATTGTAATTCGCTAATAATTGACACTATCCAGAATACCACACATCAGTATGTCAGAGCTGTACCTCTCAACTCGAGATGACGACGAAATATCCACATGAAGACTCGAGCAAGGAAGTAACGCTGGATTCCAGAGACTATCACGAAGCTCGTTAACGACTCTGAGACTTTCCGGATTATTTCCGGCTGCGGTCACCAAGCACCGACAAGAAATCCAACGTGAATCATGCACTACAAGCTTTTATTCCGACTGACGCTAAGGACGGGTGCACCCTGTCAGAATTCCGCTGTGCTGGCTGCATTTACTTGCAGCTCGCGGTATGCGCTGTCACCGGTAGCCACTGAATCATGTTGCGTACCAGACCTGCCGTGACGTCACCGCCAGCGTCACGGCGACCTGTCTCAGCTGAGTCACGCGATAAGCCCTGCACGGCCATCTGACTCGATACCCAACACTACGGAGCAGCCCTCACCTTTCCACCTGGCCACTCAGTCTGCCGCTGAATCACTTTAAACTGGGCAGTGACGGCTGGCTTTTTCTCACTGTTTTATCCATCATTGCATCTGGGTGACCCATTACTCCCTTTTTTATTTTATTCATTCGCCCGTTGCGTTGTAGTATCTCGTCTTTTCTATCCTCAATTTACAGATTCTTTTACATAATTAAATATTTTTCCGTCTGCCCGGAATCGGGACAGACTTCATATCACAAATGCACGTTCAACTCTTAGCTTTTCTTAATTGTAGGAATATAGAGGGTGGTCAGGAACAGTCTGAAAAGTATTTAAGGGTGTTACCGGGGGGATCTACTGAGAAATAATTGTTAGGAAAAAATTCGACACGCTGCACCGTTTCCAAGTTATTAAGCGTCGAAGCTAGGCAGTCAGGTCGCTGCGCGCGCAAATTCAAGCACTTACACGGTAACTGACATATGTGGGTCCGTCAGTTAGCACCTGTTCAGATACTCATTACCGCGTAAAATGTGTCTTTTTCGAAAGTGACGAATTTAAGCTAGGTGACCATAAGCTACGTTTATTCAGTTCGAGGAACCCCAACGAAGAACACATTTGGATACTCTGTCTGTCGCAGGTTGCTTGAATTTGCGCGAATGACGACGAGCTTGGCCTAAGTTCAATGCTAAATAGCTCGGAAATGGTACAACGTATCGAACTTTTTTCTTAGCAGTTATTCTGCAGCAGAACATACCCTGCAACACCCTTACAAGCTTTCCAGACTGTTTCTGACTACTCTGTATAACTCAAGAAATACGAAAGTGTTGTTGTGTAACGACTACAATAAAAAAATTCCCGTTGAAATTTGCCTTTCCACCTTTTAATCGAAAAATTTCTCTCCCATAGTGAAAATATCAGTCTTTCAAATGGCTCTAAGTACTATGGGACTTAACTTCTAAGGTCATCAGTCCCCTAGAACTTAGAACTACTTAAACCTAACTAACCTAAGGACATCACACACATCCATGCCCAAGGCAGGATTTGAACCTGCGACCGTAGCAGCCGAGTTGTTCCGGACTAAAATGCCTAGAACCGCTCGGTCACAGCGGCTGGCTATCAGTCTTTATACAGAAACTGCTACCCATGGCTGATTTTACAATGCAATACTATGAAAAGGTCGGTGATAAGGACGTCCGTGTAGGCCCGTTTATACTCTATCGCAGCTGGAACAGGAGAAGAGACTACGTGAACTCGCTGTGCGTGCAGAGAGGAAAAATTACATGAGTCTCGAAAAGAATTGAAATCGGGCAGCAATAAAGCAAAATCTGGATCTCTTCACTTGGCGGAATGTTAATTATTACCTTCGGGCGCAACTATATGCAGTTTATTCTTATCAGTGTTTGATGCGAAGATGATACGAAACTGTGAAGGTATTTAGCCATGGCACAGTATATTTAGCCATTATTGACCTGACTAATGTAGCTTTCTAGCATTCTGCATGGCGTCTGTTTGTTCTAAGTCGTGTCTACCTACCACTTTCGCGCAACGACGCTCTGAGTGTGTGTTTTAGGGAATTGACTAGTTTGAACCTGGGACCTGTTGCTGGTAAGGAGACGCCAGACCACACATGACATGTAGAGTTTAGAAGAGTTCAGTGAGACTAGCGATGATATAATCAAATACTTAATGATTTCAGCGTCAGCTCCACTGCACTCCCTGTAAAAGAATCTTAATACTAACTAAATTTAGTGGAAGGGGTTCAAGGCTTTCCTATTTTTAGTTAGCTGGTAAAATAACGTCGAAAAAGCAGTTAAGTTTACCATTGGAATTTTTATTCTACTCACAAAACATTGTTTATAAATTGCACTATTGATAAAAGGAAATATTTTAATACAGGATGATAAAAACCAATTGCGTTCAACAAAAATGTGAACGAATATTCCCTGAATGGGTTTCCAAGTTCTACAATGGATCAAAGGATGACCTATGCCATATCACATCTATAATCTAGGTTTAAATTAAGTTTCATAAAAGAGAAAACTATCAAAAATGGTCTACAGTGACCCTCAATTATCTTTAATTACTTATTTAACTTGTCGGAAATTACAGTGGCTGATGTGGCTTCTCAATAATTATATAACAGAAAAATCATCGCGTTTCAGATTTTAACTTCAAGTAGAAAATGTGAATACCATGAAGTTTAATTGACGATCGACACTAGTATTACGTAAAAAGGGGGTGTAACAGATGAGACTTCTGCAGTTCTGAGTGAAGCCTCATGCACTCTTATGCAGCATCGTGTGTGTTCATTACCTTGTCGGTGGTTAGGCAGTGTCAGGGGCGGCGGGCGGCGCAGCTCCAACCACCTCGCCGTCTCGGTAGTAACTCTCACCTAACTTCTCCTTACTACAATTTACCGAAGTTGGTTTAAAAAAAGCTATCTGGCTGTGTTTTCAACTGACCAATCAGGGTCTCAATGTTAACCTTAAGCTCCGCCTACAAAAATTCTGTCTATCCAATGAGAAACGTTATACTTTTTGTGGTGGGGCAATGTTTTTAATGTTTGCTACGTAACAGAGACGCGTATAGTCTCACGCTAAAACTTGCAGCTGGTGTGGCCCTTTTAGTGTTACCGTAAGATCTATACTGTTCTTCTGGAGGGCTGGGGGACAGACTTCCCGGCGGTCAGCCAGCGATGTGGGTGTCCCTTATCGTAGGGCCTTCTAGCCTACACGGCTCTGCTCTCGGCTTCTGTTCTCGTTTCTCCCCTCGGAACTGCGTCTGTTTCACGGTGGGAAGGTATGACATGCATTTAGGCGTTCTTGTGTTAGTCTGTGGTATTCCATTTGCTCACTCGTTGATCGTATTCATTTGGTTAATTTAATGTCAGGATTTATTCAGAGCTATGTGACATATTGCCGGGTTTGCTATCATGTCAGGGTTTTCATGGAAGGTGTTGGATTTTCCTGATACCGTACAGCTTACTTGTGCGTTTTGAAGTAATCTCGACATTCCCTCTACATAGAGATTGTGTCACGTAAGGTGTAAATGGAAAATATTGAAATAAACGATATCGGAATTGAAAAACAACTGCTATCACTTAGTAGCGGAAAAGCATCCGGACCAGACGAGATACCCTTAAGATTGTACAGTGATTATGCTAAAGAACTTGCCCCCTTTCTATCAGCAATTTATCGTAGATCGCTGGAAGAACGTAAAGTACCTAGCGACTGGAAGAAAGCGCAGGTCGTTCACATTTTCAAGAAGGGTCATAAATCAGATGCGAATAATTATAGGCCTATTTCGCTTACGTCAATCTGTTGTAGAATAATGGAACATGTTTTGTGTTCTCGTATTATGACGTTCTTAGATAATACAAATCTCCTTCATCATAACCAACATGGATTCCGCAAACAGAGATCATGTGAAACTCAGCTCGCCCTATTTGCCCAAGAAATTCACAGTGCCGTAGACACTGGCGAGCAGATTGATGCCGTATTCCTGGACTTCAGGAAGGCATTTGATACGGTTCCGCACTTACGTTTAGTGAAAAAAATACGAGCTTACGGAATATCGGACCAGGTTTGTGATTGGATTCAGGATTTCCTAGAAGAAAGAACACAACATGTCATTCTTAACGGTTCAAAATCTGCAGATGTAGAGGTAATTTCGGGAGTACCGCAAGGAAGCGTGATAGGACCTTTATTGTTTACAATATACATAAATGACTTAGTTGACAACATCGGTAGCTCCGTGAGGCTATTTGCAGATGACACGGTTGTCTACAAGAAAGTAGCAACATCAGAAGACTCGTACGTACTCCAGGAAGACCTGCAGAGGATTAATGCATGGTGCGACAGCTGGCAGCTTTCCCTAAACGTAGATAAATGTAATATAATGCGCATACATAGGGGCAGAAATCCATTACAGTACGATTATGCCATAGGTGGTAAATCATTGGAAGCGGTAACGACCGTAAAATACTTAGGAGTTACTATCCGGAGCGATCTGAAGTGGAATGATCACATAAAACAAATAGTGGGAAAAGCAGGCGCCAGGTTGAGATTCATAGGAAGAATTCTAAGAAAATGTGACTCATCGACGAAAGAAGTAGCTTACAAAACGCTTGTTCGTCCGATTCTTGAGTATTGCTCATCAGTATGGGACCCTTACCAGGTTGGATTAATAGAAGAGATAGACATGATCCAGCGAAAAGCAGCGCGATTCGTCATGGGGACATTTAGTCAGCGCGAGAGCGTTACGGAGATGCTGAACAAGCTCCAGTGGCGGACACTTCAAGAAAGGCGTTACGCAATACGGAGAGGTTTATTATCGAAATTACGAGAGAGCACATTCCGGGAAGAGATGGGCAACATATTACTACCGCCCACATATATCTCGCGTAATGATCACAACGAAAAGATCCGAGAAATTAGAGCAAATACGGAGACTTACAAGCAGTCGTTCTTCCCACGCACAATTCGTGAATGGAACAGGGAAGGGGGGATCAGATAGTGGTACAATAAGTACCCTCCGCCACTCACCGTAAGGTGGCTCGCGGAGTATAGATGTAGATGTAACATATAAAATAGTATATGAGAGGAATATTTACTGAAGCAGGCAAACGTAAAAAAATGCTTTATTGTTCCAGTGAAGTTATTAAAATAGAGTATTTATACTCTAAGAGAAAAAGAACGACCCGCCACCATGGAATTATCCGAATCTAAAGGAAACTGTTAGATGTGATGTACATGTACAAAGAAATGATTACAATTTCAGAAAAATTGAATGATTTATTCAAGAGGAGCAGCATCATAAATTGAGCAAGTCTATAACGTGTTGGTCTACCTCTGGCCCTTATTCAAGCAGTTATTCGGCTTGGCATTGATCGATATAGTTGTTGGACGCCCTCCTGAGAGATTCAGTCCAGTTGGCGTGTTGGGTCACCAAAATACAGAGCTGGTAGGAGGGCGTTGCCCGCATTGCTCCAAACGTTCTGAACTGGGGAGAAATACGGCGACCTTGCTGGCCAAAGTAGGGTTTGACAAGCTCGAAGACAGGGAGAAGAAACTCTCACCGTGTGCATGCGGGCATTATCTTGCTGAAATGTTAGCGTAGAATGGGCTACCATGGAGGGCAACGAAATGGGGCGTAGAATATCGTCGACGCACCGCTGTGCGACGGATTAAATCTGAGGGGAGCCGATATGGAAAGAAATTTCCCCCCTGACCAGCACTCCCTGCTGTCGGGCCGTATGGCAGGCGACAGACAGGTTGGTATGGCACCGCTGTCCGGGGCGGCGCCAGACTCGTTTTCGCTGGCCATCGGGGCTCAGTTCCAAGCGGCACTCATCACTGAAGAAACTTCTACTGCTTGTTAAGAAAGCTTCTGATGTGAAGTTTTTTTGCCTTGAGCGCGTGTATATACACTGGATTACTAGTTTCGACAGGACTAAGCTGTCATTTTCAGATCCGTAGATGGCAGCTTTGTCCTGCCGAAAATAGTAATCCAGTGGATATACATGCGACAAGGCAATAAAAGGTCATAGCCGCGCGGGATTAGCCGAACGGTCTCAGACGCTGCAGTCATGGACTGTGCGGCTGGTCCCGGCGGAGGTTCGAGTCCTCCCTCTGGCATGGGTGTGTGTGCGCTTGTCCTTAGGATAATTTAGGTTAAGTAGTGTGTAAGCTTAGGGACTGATGACCTTAGCAGTTAAGTCCCATAACTTTTCACACATATTTGAACACTTTAAAAGATCATCAACTTTCTTCACATTGATTTAATTGATCGCTGTGCAGCCGACAGTGCCTTGTGCTTATAATACTCCTCAAGTAACTGGGATTCCAAGCCCAAGACGTGTCTACAGGCGCCCCAGACACTGGCAGGATACCAACCTGACTGACTGCTGCCATACGGCCTGACTGCCAGGGCTGATGGTCTGAGTAGCATTTCATTTCATTTCACAGCCAGACCCCGTTGGTTGCCATCCGCAGCACGATATTCCCCAGAAGGATATCCGACAACTCTCTCAATCAAAGCCTAGCCGGATAACAGTTTGCAAAAGGGCCAGAGGTGGATCAACGCATTATTGACTTCCTCAATTTGTGAGGCTCTTTCTCTCCAATAAACCATCCAGTTTTTCTGAAACTCTGTGTGCACATGTACAACGCTTCTAACGATTTTACTCCGATTCGTATAATTCCTTCGTGGTGCGTCTTTTTTCTCTTAAGAGTGTAGTTTTTCTACAGTGGGTTGCAGCAACGAATTATGCTTTTTAAATGGAATATTATTTGTTCCGTCATTTAGCTGATGTATTTAAACCAACTGCGTACAAACCAGTTTAAATCAAATAGCTATCGTTAAAGAGCTAGGAACGTTCAAATTTTAGGCAGGGATGTAACATGCTGCAGATGAAGTTGTTGGTGTCACGGACCGACAGGTATCCTCGATGAGCTGTTTCAAGTCTTCTCGGGCTGTTGTTTAGCTAAAATAAGCTCGACTCTTAAGATATATCCACAGACACAAATCTATTCAATCAGGCTATCGTGTGGGCCTTTCCTGAGGAGCGCAGCGTGCCAGCCATCTTCCAGAAAACTCTTGTTCGAGTCTTGCATAATAGGACGAGCAAAATGGTTGGTCATCGTGCTGCGTCCACATACGTCCTCTAATGTCTAGACTGACATTTTGAGGGAGAGCACCTAAACTGTCGGCGATGGAAGCTCAATACATCCATCTTTCAGAGAACCTGCGAAGCAGTGGGGGCCGATGGTTAAATCTCCAAGAATTCCACACCACACATTAACAGACCACTTCTTTTGACGGTCGACGTGACGTACTCGTGAAGGATTTTTTATGGCCCAGTAACGCATATTATGACGCATCACTGCACCGTAATTTGTGAACTTGGATTCAGAATATAATACAACATTTTCTAAGAAGTCCTGAGCGAAATTATTCACACCATCTCGCAGAAAGAAACTCTGCGATTGAAACAATAACCATGCAGACCCAGTTAGTACGCGTGAAATTTTGTGTAATCTTCGCCACACAGATATATAAGGCTGATACCATTGACTGCAGCAACTTGTCTTAAGCTGATGAGAGAACCGTTGTGTACTGCAGCTAAAACAAACACTTGCACTTCCTTACACCTTGCTGATCTTCGTCTGTTACCGCCACGGCTTCTCAAACCAATTGTTTCTCAAGGTGGACGTTCAGCACCTAAGATCGCAATGACTGACGGAGCTCTTCGACCAGGATATGTCACGGTGTAAGCCGTGGCTCCTTCATTGCTATCGTGTCAGCATTGGCGTCACCTGACGGCCAACTTCACCTTGCTTCTGTATCTCTGGTCGTGAAGTGCCATAATGCAATACGAATTTACACTCTTTCATGATCGAAAAGCAAAAATTGTGGAAAAGTACCTGGATACACACGTATGTTCTAGCTGAGCGGCCGCCGTGTCTGGCGTGCTGAGGACTCGAGTTCTACTCCCGGTAGTGGCAGGGACTTTTCCTCAGTAGGAGGACTGGAACGGGGTGCATTCAGCTTCATAAGGACAACTGGGGAGCTGGTCTATTGATGAGCACCGGCACCTAGGTCTAGGAGGGCGGTGGGGCGTACTGACCCTACACCCTCCATTCCGCAGCAGATAACATGACGTCACGTGGCAGACGACGGCGCGGCGCCGGAGCTGGGATGCAGCGCTACCTGTGGGACGAAAATGAAAGCGGCGTGTACATCCTCCCTCTCACTAATTACTGATGTCCTGAATTAATTTTTAGTCTCGAGTACTTCATTTTCTGTCGTCTAACTAATGCTAAGGTTTTATCGGCATAACTTGAGGGTGTGACTACACAAATTAAACTTTCTGAAATGAATGGAATCAGTGTGGGTGAAATGTATGACACGGGACTAACATCAGTGAAATCTGTGCGGTAATACTGATCGTGCAACTACCACAATGGGCCTCATTGCCTGACCTACTGTTTATGACCACCCCACGCGCCCAGCACTACTCGGCTTTCCGTCCTGTTCTTTTCTCTCTTATTTTTTTGCGAACACACAGCCAGAGTTAGGACTGGATGCGGCGAACGACTGTGGCTGACTCACCAAAAGGGCATTCATTTACTGAAATGAAGGCGGTGGAATCTGTGGGGGGAGGATTCTCGCACGTATTCTCAGTTCGAATATAATGAATTTCCTTGAGACAGAGAAGTAGGTGTCCATGCATCAGCACGCCTTTAGAAAGCGTCGCTCCTGCGAAACACAACTCGCCCTTTTTTCACATGATATCTTGCGAACCATGGATGAAGGGTATCAGAGGGATGCCATATTCCGTGACTTCCAGAAAGCGTTTGACACAGTGCTCCACTGCAGGCTCCTAACTAAGGTACGAGCATATGGACTTGGCTCCCAAATATGTGAGTGGCTCAAAGACTTCTTAAGTAATATAACCCAGTACGTTGTCCTCAATGGTGAGTGTTCATCGGAGGTGAGGGTATCATCTGGAGTGCCCCAGGGAAGTGTGGTAGGTCCGCTGTTTTTTCTATCTACATAAATGATCTTTTGGATAGGGTGGATAGCAATGTGCGGCTGTTTGCTGATGATACTGTGATGTACGGACAGGTGTCGTCGTTGAGTGACTGTAGGAGGATACAAGATGACTTGGACAGGATTTGTGATTGGTGTAAAAAATGGCAGCTAACTCTAAATATAGATAAATGTAAATTAATGCAGATCAATAGGAAAAAGAATACCGTAATGTTTGAATACTCCATTAGTAGTGTAGCGCTTGACACAGTCACGTCAATTAAATATTTGGGCGTAACACTGCAGAGAGATATGAAGTGGGACAAGCATGTAATGGCACTTGTGGGGAAGGCGGATAGTCGTCTTCGGTTCATTGGTAGAATTTTGGGAAGATGTGGTTCATCTGTAAAGGAGACCGCTTATAAAACACTAATACGACCTATTCTTGAGTAGTGCTCGAGCGTTTGGGATCCCTATCAGGTCGGATTGAGGGAGGACATAGAAGCAATTCAGAGACGGGCTGCTGGATTTGTTACTTGTATGTTTGATCATCACGCGAGTGTTACGGAAATGTTTCAGGGATTCGGGTGGGAGTCTCTGGAGGAAAGGAGGCGTTCATTTCGTGAATCGCTACTGATGAAATTTAGAGAACCAGCATTTGAGGTTGATCGCAGTACAATTCTACTGCCGCCCACTTACATTTCGCGGGAAGACCACAAAGATAAGATACGAGAGATTAGGGCTCATACAGAGGCAAATAGGCAGTCATTTTTCCCTCGTTCTGTTTGGGAGTGGAACAGGGAGAGAAGATGCTAGTTGTGGTACGAGGTACCCTCCGCCACGTACCGTATGGTGGAATGTGGAGTATGAATGTAGATGTAGAAACATAATGACACGAAATTATGCCAGTGAAATATTTTCAGAAATGCTGAAGCTGCAACGTAATGAATGTGTTGTGATAGATGACCGTAATTGCAACCCAGATGCCCGTCACTACTATTCCTTTCATTTCATTGAGTCCAATCCAGTTGGTTTACATCAGTACAGCAGGCAAGCCACGGTCCTCTCCCATGCCCGTTCAACTTGTGATGTCATTATCAAAGGGGGAATCCCTGGCGGTTTGCTTCCTATGAACAGGAGGATCCGTGGCATTTTGCAGACGGCCTGCGCACTTTACCCCCAACCCCATGTTGCTACAGGTTGCACCGAACCGAATGCAGGTCTATATGCGTACGTGAAGCGCATGCAATGATATATGGATGTTGCCGATACAAACCGAAGTGTTGAACTGCGCTGCCTGTAGCTGTGCACTTTACAGCTCCCGAGGCGCACTCACGAAGTGGTTCCCAGAAGGCTGAAGCAGGATATCGCAACTTGGTGAAAAGAGTTCAAGAGCATTTTAACTCACAATATGAAACTGCAAAAAGGTGGGAATTTGAGGAGATGGGACCTGGATAAACTGAAAGAACCAGAAGTAGTAGCTTCAGGGAGAGCATTAGGGAACGATTGACAAGAATGGGGGAAAGAAATACAGTACAAAAAGAATGGGTAGCTTTAAGAGATGAAATAGTGATGGTGGCAGAGGATCAAGTAGGTAAAAAGACGAGGGCTAGTAGAAATCCTTGGATAACAGAAGAGATATTGAATTTAATTGACGAAAGGAGAAAATATAAAAATGCAGTAAATGAAGCAGGCAAAAAGGAATACAAACGTCTCAAAAATGAGATCGATAGGAAGTGCAAAATGGTTAAGCAGGGATGGCTAGAGGACAAATATAAGGATGTAGAGGCGCATATCACTAGGGGTAAGATAGATACTGCCTACAGGAAAATTAAAGAGACCTTTGGAGTAAAGAAAACAACTTGCATGAATATCAAGAGCTCAGATAGAAACCCAGTTCTAAGCATAGAAGGGAAAGCAGAAAGGTTGAAGGAGTATATAGAGGATCTATACAAGGACGATGTACGTGAGGACAATATTATAGAAATGGAAGAGAATGTAGATGAAGATGAAATAGGAGATATGATACTGCGTGAAGACTTTGACAGAGCACTGAAAGACCTGACTCGAAACAAGGCCCCGGGAGTAGACAACATTCCATTACATCCACTGACAGCCTTGGGAGAGCCAGGGATAACAAAACTCTACCATCTAGTGAGCAAGATGTATGAGACAGATGAAATACCCTCAGACTTCAAGAAGAATATAATAATTCCAATCCCAAAGAAAGCAGGTGTTGACAGATGTGAAAATTACCGAACTATCAGTTTAATAAGCCACGGCTGCAAAATACTAACACTAATTCTTTACAGACGAATGGAAAAACTACTAGAAGCCGACCTCGGGGAAGATCAGTTTGGATTCCGTACAAATGTTGGAACACGTGAGGCAATACTAACCCTACGATTTATCTTAGAAAGTAGATTAAAGAAAGGCAAACCTACGTTTCTAGCATTTGTAGACTTAGAGAAAGTCTTTGACAATGTTGCCTGGAATACTCTATTTCAAATTCTGAAGGTGACCGGGGTAAAATACAGGGAGCGAAAGGCTATTTACAATTTGTACAGAAACCAGATGGCAGTTATAAGAGTCGAGGGGCATGAAAGGGAGGCAGTGGATGGGAAGGGAGTGAGACAGGGTTGTAGCCTATCCCCGATGTTATTCAATCTGTATATTGAGCAAGCAGTAAAGGAAACAAAAGAAAAATTCGGAGAAGGAATTAAAATCCATGGAGAAGAAAGAAAAACTTTGAGGTTCGCCGATGACATTGTAATTCTGTCAGAGACAGCAAAGGGCTTGGAAGAGCAGTTGAACGGAATGGACAGTGTCTTGGAAGGATGATATAAGATGAACATCAACAGAAGAAAAACGAGGATAATGGAATGTAGTCGAATTAAATCGGGTGATGCTACGGGAATTAGATTGGGAAATGAGACACTTAAAGTAGTAAATGATTCTTCTATTTGGGGAGCAAAATAACTGATGATGGTCGATGTAGAGAGGATATAAAATGTAGACTGGCAATGGCAAGGAAAGCGTTTCTGAAGAAGAAAAAATTGTTAACATCGAGTATAGATTAAAGTGCCAGGAAGTCGTTTCTGAAAGTATTTGTATGGAGTGTAGCCTTGTATGGAAGTGAAACGTGGACGATAAATAGTTTAGACAAGAAGAGAATGGAAGCTTTCGAAATGTGGTGCTACAGAAGAATGCTGAAGATTAGGTAGGTAGATCACATAACTGAGCAGGTATTTAATAGAATTGGAGAGAAGAGAAATTTGTGGCACAACTTGACTAGGAGAAGGGATCGTTTGGTGGGTCATATTCTGAGGCATCACGGGATAACCAATTTAGTATTGGAGGGCAGTGTGGAGGGTAAAAATCGTAGAGGGAGACCAAGGAATGAATACACTAAACAGATTCAGAAGGATGTAGGTTGCAGTAGGTACTGGGAGATGAAGCTTGCACAGGATAGAGTAGTATGGAGAGCTGCATCAAACCAGTCTCAGGACTGAAGACCACAACAACATGAAACGAGCCGTGTCTTTTTAACATCGGAAGTAAACATTATAATAGACACAAACGTGACATAACACGAAATGAAATGCCCTGTGCGTTAAAACAGTGAAGTCTGCAGATATCAGCGGAGGGAATTAAATAGAAGATAAAAACTGCGTCTACAATACCGCCAAAAAAGGCAAGTCGATTCATCAGTGCTATGAAATCTTACAGTAGCCGGTAACTTCTCGGAACAAATAATTGCTTTTCTCATCACACCGTTCCGCTACGTTGGTTTCTGTGCAACAGGCTCCCGTAGCAATCGATAAAAATTTATTCTCGCCCATCGTCTATTAATTCCGCAACAAGTATTCGTCCTCTAAAAGGAGGTATTTTCGAAGAATCGTTAACCTTCCCCTATCCTTCCGTTTCTCATCCACTTTTTCACCGATAATGATTATTTTCATCTTTTCTAGTTGTTCACTGCCACGGTATATAATGCAACGCCAACAGAGAGAGCGAGAATTGGTGATTTCGTTTCAGTACCCGACGCGATGATAGTTTTCACTCATTGCATGCAGTAGGAACAGCTGACGTGCACCTTGTAGTGCGCCTAACCACACGCGACTTGACTTCTCATTTTCGCCCCAGTGTGCGCATCTGTAAGAACCAAGTGACGCTGAATGGTTATATCGGTCCCGTTGGCGTACTGGGATGTCCTGACTGATTGAGGCGAATGCTCACGGTAACCAGGATCTCCATCCTCGAATCTCGGTGTGAGGAAATTTTCCTGTTCACAGCAATTGATTAGGACACGTGTGTCGTGGTCTTCAGTTACGACTTTCGAAGCCACAACCGTTAGTTTAATTACCATTCGGGTGAGTCCTCAGCCTTAGTCGCGAGATTCAGTGAAAAAAGTCACACTCAACAATTGTCCACATTTCTTCTTATTTGCTGCCTGAATGCAGCGCTCCTGCGGATATCAGTAGAAAACTAAGCCCCTATTGATCCCGTTAAAGCTGATAAGGAGTAAACTATTGTTCCCGCCGCCGTCTTGTTTGCTGTTGGCTGACAAGGAGCAGCAGATACGAGCTACGCGGACTCTGTGCGCCTCACTGATGCCAAGATGTCGCTCCTCGCGTTTGTCATAAAATGGGGGCACAGCGAAGCGCTTTTTCAGATACATGATTTCAGCTGCTGGAGCGATCTCCTTAGTTGTTCAAGTACACTACTGGCCATTAAAATTGCTACAACAAGAAATGCAGATGATAAACGGGCATCCATTGGACAAATATATTACACTAGAACTGACATGTGATTGCATTTTCACGCAATTTGGGTGCATAGATCCTGAGAAATCAGTACCCAGAACAACCACCTCTGGCCGTAATAACGGCCTTGATACGCCTGGGCATTGAGTCAAAATGAGCTTGGATGGTGTGTACAGGTACAGCTGCCCATGCAGCTTCAACACGATACCACAGTTCATCAAGAGTAGTGACTGGCGTATTGTGACGAGCCAGTTGCTCGGCCACCATTGACCAGACGTTTTCAATTGGTGAGAGATCTGGAGAATGTGCTGGCCAGGGCAGCAGCCGAACATTTTCTGTATCCAGAAAGGCCCGTACAGGACCTGCAACATGCGGTCGTGCATTATCCTGCTGAAATGTAGGGTTTCGCAGGGATCAGTTGAAGGGTAGAGCCACAGGTCGTAACACATCTGAAATGTCACGTCCACTGTTGAAAGTGCCGTCAATGTGATCAAGAGCTGACCGAGACGTGTAACCGATGGCACCCCATAACATCACGCCGGGTGATACGCCAGTATGGCGATGACGAATACACGCTTCCAATGTGCGTTCACAGCCGTGTTGCCAAATACGGATGCGACCATCATGATGCTGAAAACAGAACCTCGATTCATCCGAAAAAATGACGTTTTGCCATTCTTGCACCCAGATTCGTCGTTGACTACACCATCGCAAGCGCTCCTGTCTGTGATGCAGCGTCAAGGGTAACCGCAGCCATGTACTC
This sequence comes from Schistocerca cancellata, assembly GCF_023864275.1. NCBI lineage: Eukaryota > Metazoa > Arthropoda > Insecta > Orthoptera > Acrididae > Schistocerca > Schistocerca cancellata. Next base: position 174,910,129 of record NC_064632.1, read on the forward strand.
CGAGCTGATAGTCCATGCTGCTGCAAACGTCGTCGAACTGTTCGTGCAGATGGTAGTTGTCTTGCAAACGCCCCATCTGTTGACTCAGGGATCGAGACGTGGCTGCACGATCCGTTACAGCCATGCGGAAAGATGCCTGTCATCTCGACTGCTAGTGATACGAAGCCGTTGGGATCCAGCACGGCGTTCCGTATTGCCCTCCTGAAGCCACCGATTCCATATTTTGCTAACAGTCATTGGATCTCGACCAACGCGAGCAGCAATGTCGCGATACGATAAACCGTAATCGCGATAGGCTACAATCCGACCTTTATCAAAGTCGAAAAGGTGTTGGTACGCATTTCTCCTCCTTACACGAGGCATCACAACAACGTTTCAGCAGGCAACGCCGGTCAACTGCAGTTTGTGTATGAGAAATCGGTTGGAAACTTTCCTCATGTCAGCACGTTGTAGGTGTCGTCACCGGCGCCAACCTTGTGTGAATGCTCTGAAAAGCTAATCATTTGCATATCGCAGCATCTTCTTCCTGTCGGTTAAATTTCGCATCTGTAGCACGTCATCTTCGTGGCGTAGCAATTTTAATGGCCAGTAGTGTACCACGAACCATCAACCGCAACGTATTCATTGCAAAAGCGCGCACATTAATTCTTACCAAGGTGCTGCCACAGCTTTGGAAATAACACACGGAACAACTTATCTGTCACCGTAGTTTAAATATGCGAGTGGATGTTATTAGATAGCAGGGTAATGAGATTCTATGGCATCAAAAGGTTGTTTAAGTTCACTACCCTTCCGTACAGCGTAACAGAATACTACGGACGCAGATTAACCGCAGAGGCACATGATGGGTTTAGTGAGGTGCATTGATGGGTCCTACTGCAGGATATCATCTATACCGAAACGAGTAGAAGGTGCTGCTGCATTGTCGGATTTGTATCCGTAAACAATTGTTAATTAGTGCTGAGGAAACATACAGAAACTAGATCAATCACGTTGTTACTAATGCGAGCTAGGAAAGCGAGGTGTTTAACCATGTGTAGTGAAAAACAGCGTCAGACATGGCGATGTGCTCGCTAACTTCATCACTCCGGAGAAAAGTTGATTAAAGAGGTCTGGAAAAAGTTGTGAAAAAGTGCACCAGTGGAGATTATTTAATCATGCGCTAACCTCCAATAACATTTTTTATTTTATAACTAATATTATGAACAGATTATGGTGTTCCCGAGGGGAGTCCTATCTCACCCACTGGAGCTAATTTATTTGCGAAGGATGTTTAAGAAAAAGCACTCAGCTCTGCAGTTTTAAAATCGACAGTGTTCTCGACACATTTCGATGACACATTCAAATTGATCCATTTTCTCTAATATCTAAACTCTATTCGTGAAAATATCAAAATTACAATGGATCTGGAAATAAATGGTTGTCTACCGTTTGTGCATGTATTATTTCGACGAAAGGAAAATGGGTAAGCCCACCCATAGCGATGTGTTCTTGCACGCCTCTAGCGCCACCATCCTTCGCAGACTATGAGTGTATGTAAAACATTAGTACACAGATCTCGCTTGGCCTGCAGAGTCAACTGATACACCTGCAAGACACATTCCGTAAGAATCGATATACAGACCATCAAATTAAGAGAGCTCTGCTAGCTTAAGCGCCAGATCAACCAAACGAAGAGCACAAAGAAAGAGTTGTTAAGCTTACGGCTTTCCTGTCGTACGTGGGAAGTATTTTTCCAAAATTGCAAGAATAATGAAGAAGAATAAAGTGGATGTGATCTTCCTTCCACCGGCCAAGACGGCAGCTCTCCTGCGATCTGTGAAGGATGATTTGCTTTTGCGAAAGGCGGACGAGTGTGGTGAAAGGTACGTAGCCCAGGCAACATGCACTGTAAGAGAACGTTGCAATGAACATCAACGATACGCTCTTCTGCTACAGACCAATAAATCTACAGCAGCTGAACGTTGTATTCTACGGCTTCCGGAAAAGTTGAGATACTGGCAACAACCTCATCCTGTTAGGATTCAGTGCTCAAGGAAGCTGTGGAAATGCATTCAGCAAACAACTTGCTCAGCCCAGACGAGAGTTTCCTGCTCCACAAATCATGGAAACCCGTCATTTCACGTCCGCGTTCTCAAAGTAAACAACGTTCTGTGTGTTCACTGCCAGGCTTTCCAACATATGCCATCCATAATAATCAGCCAAGTACATCGTAAGCAGTGCGGATTAGCTGACTCTGCACTTTCTTCATTTTACTCTTAGGGGCATAAATTTTTATCTATGACTGACGGTCGTGTTAACGAGAGTGTTATCTTTCACGCAAGAGCTTTTACTCCACAGTGTAAAATGATTTAAAAATCTTGCAAGTGACTCTCCTTGAGAATGGATGAAAGCCGAAATATCGGTTCAAGAATTAATAATATCCCGGATGCTCTCCCGAAAAATTATGAGTATTCGATCCGCCGAGAAAACTTCAAGACACAAATTTCCTCCCCATTCGAATAATACCTTCATGTTGCTTCGCTTTATTATTACTATTATCATCTTAGAGCGTGTTTTGGGGGCAACTGTCAGTCCCTGCACGAAGCGCCGGTCCTCTACAGGTCTTCCTGCAATTCCGTTTTCCAGTGTTGCAACTGTCTTGTACGCATCAGCATAATCCGCCAATACCTTACAGGACTTCGGACGTTATCCGCAACATCATTTGCACTGATGAGCCAATACATTATGACCACCTGCTTAATAGCTTGTTTGTCCGTCTTTAGAACGAAATACATCGCTGATTCTGCGTATCAGGGATACTTGAGCATTGTCCTGCAAAATGATGGTCAGGTCCTGCAGACAGTGTCATCACTTCTGTCTCTAAGCTGGTCATAGGTTGTGTACCAAAAACGAACAGCATAGAGAGAGAAGTGATGAAACTTTCTGCAGGACCTGACCATCGTTTTGCAGGACAATGCTCAAGCACGTACAGTGCACGCTGTTAATGATTTGTTTGACTGATGGGGCTGCTGAGTGCTATACCACCTACTGCACTCCCCTGACTTAAGCCCTCGTAAGTTCAACAACTGAAGGAAACACTTCACGACATTAGTTTCAGAACTGCTACAAATGCGCCGCTCGAATTGTCAACACAACTGGCACTGCTAAGAGTATCCTACGACTTCCACATCGCTGGCAACGGGTTGTACACAATGCTGGTGGCTACTTTGAAGGCCAGTAAAACTTTGAAACACGTATCTATTTTGTACGAGCTGTAAATAAATAGTTACCACTATTAAAGTTCCAACCCTCGTATTTGCAGCCCCCTGCCATTATACGGTTCCGAATTGTAGCGTGTAACATGACGGTGTCCATAACTATATTGGTGCATGAGAAACAGCGTTCCTGTAATGGAGTTTCTAACCGCAGCAAACTTTGTCCACTGATGGAACACTCTCTCCTCCACAATAACAATGCTAGACCAGACACGAGCGCTGCGATATCTGGAATAATCCCGCGCGTTGGGTTCACTGGCATCGATAATCCCCCATACAGTACCCCCTTTGGGCTCATTCGATTTTCATCAGTCAAAACTTGAAGAACACCTTCGAGGACTTCACTCTGACGGTGATGAAGCGGTGCAAGCTGGGGTGAGGTTGTGGCTCCGTCAATAAAGTAAAACTTTATGCAGTGAAAGTATCAACAAAGTGATCTCTCGTAGTGAGAAATGGAGTCGTCTCCAGGGTGACTATGTTGAGAAAAAAATGTGAAGGCAAGAAGAATGAAGATGTGGTATTTTATCCTGCTATATTTAAAAAGCTGTAAGAATTTTCTCACACAAAATTCGGAGGCTTTACTTCTCAGCACGTCCTGGTAATTAGAGAAGTTTTTAGCTAAAACAATAATGAGTAACGTTCGAGATGAACAATTGAAATAATTGTTGAAATCCTTGAATCTGGTTGATCATAGTAAATTTTACTTCTTACTTTACTATATTAATTAATTTTGTGTGACTTTGGTAATGTTGTGTATCGATGTCTCGGTTGTCGTATTCCAACTTTACCATGGTATTTTATTGTTTCTTTGAAATCAGAAACGTGTAAATGAATTAACACTGACAGTGATTTTTAAGGATTTGAAAAAGTTCGCTGTTAAAATTCGTAACAATAAAGAATAATGTGACGTCGTTATCATCGCGTCGCGTATTATTGTGATCAGTAGCAGCTTTAATTTCATTTAGCATTATGTTAAAGAATTCTAAAGTTATGGATATGAACTTTCAGTTAATTAAATAATCGTGGACCCTTGACATGAAAAAACTCCAGACCAAGTGATGACCAACGTGCCCAATGCCTTTGCTACTGATTGTTACGTGAACTTTAGTTCGATTAGAACCAATTGGTTTCAGTAGTGAACTGTTCGCCTTACGACTGGCGACCGGTTTATTTCATTGCATCATTTGAATTTCACTAAAGTACAAATGTTAGTTAATGAAAATTCGACTAACCGATCGAAACTGATCTTTACCATTTCATTTCTTTGCATTCAGTCTTTATGCAGACAGTGTGTTCAGTTGCCATGTTGGTGTTTAGTTACACAATATTCACTCATCGTTTCGGTGAATTTCCTTTGGAATCGATGCCTTCCCGAAAAATTAGGTTCATCTAAACACGATTGACTGTACTGTACATCGGACGAAGAGGTGGGTTGCAGTATGACGTAAGTAAACGGTTGTCTCAGTAAATGAACAGTGTTAAAAAAATGGCTCTGAGCACTACGGGACTTAACTTCTGAGGTCATCAGTCCCATAGAACTTGGAACTACTTAAACCTAACTAACCTAAGGACATCACACACATCCATGCCCGAGGCAGGAATCGAACCTGCGACCGTAGTAGTCGCGCGGTTCCAGACTGTAGCCACCCCGGCCGGCAATGAACAGTGTTGCTGAGACAGTGTCCGTCATCTCAAAGATATTTCTGAACTCTGGAATCAAATCTGATGAAATTAGTGCTCCATTGTCGTTTATTTGGATGACACAAAACTGTTTGCTTAATTTTCCTCAAGAGGTTACCCTGGTACTGATAGCCTATATGCTACTGCGGTGGATAGATGAGTTGTGTTACCACACCTACGAAAGCCGAACTTCGTACATCTACCCGTTATTTGAAATCGAGGCGACAAACAGACTGTTAAGAGTTGCAGGAGCGCTCGTCGAACAGGACTGTGTCGTAAGAAGCTGAAGCTCGTAACCGCTGGGAAGCTTCAGGGAATGCCAGAGCCGGTGTTACAGTGTGACGGCGAGTGAAAGCCGGCCCTGTGGCACGCCTCGATAACGGACGCTCTGCTAAGCGAGGCAGCAGGCCACACAAGAAAAGGAAGCTCTGGCCAACTCACAGACATCGCGCCCAAAGCCGCTCTCAACAGCTGCTCACGGCCACATCTAATATACGCAAAAGAAAACATCGACGTGGAACAGCGTCGTCACACCGGGCTTATCTCCAGCAACGGTAAGACACGACGCACTTTCGTGTCTGATACTGTCACACTCTAACCAAAAGTCCTCGTACTTCTCTGGAACTGCGAATGAAACAAGTATGTAGACGTCCGCTGAGGCTCGTTTCCCGAGGAGAACCTTACTGTGCGTTGTTGTTTAAACGAGCTGTAAACAGTCTCGAAACGTGGACTGTATCGTGTCTGATAACTTCATCCACCTTCAGCGGATTGCCTTCACTATATCTGTCGCAAACTGTCCGCAAGACAGTGAGAAGACAAAGCACAAGTGCTGTAATGCATGGGACTCACGTCTCACGAGAACATACAGGGTCGGCGCTACACTGCCAAAGGTGCCCTGGACCGTCAACAGCGAAACTCCGTATTCTACTCCACTGTAGTAAAAAGGAACGTTACCAGCGAGCTGCATCTACAGGTAATGGATAAAAATATGGGAACATTAAAAACACAGCACATTACAATACCTAATATGTTGTAGAAAACCAGTTGACATTTAAAACAGATCGTTATCAGCGAGCTGCATCTACAGGTAATGGACAAAAATATGGAAACATTAAAAACACATTACAATACTTAGTACGTTCTAGGAAACCACTTGTCATTCAAAATAGAACGTTACCAGGGAGCTGCATCTACAGGTGATGGACAAAAATATGGGAACACTGAAAACACAACACATTACAGCACCTAATACGTTGTAGGAAACAAGTTGAGATTCAAAAGAGCTTTCAGTCTCCTCGGAATGGATAAATACAGGTCCTGTGTGGTTTTCAAGGGAATCGTAAATAGTGGCAAGTTCACGTCACGATGATAGAGATGGACAGCCATCATGAAACCTTCACTGCGAAGTAGGCTACAAAGGCGCAGTAATATGCACATCTGCTAACTGTGGTGGCCATGGCAGATTGCGAAAATACGTCCTCAAAACCACTCCTAGACGGTGCGAGCTATGTGAACAGGGGCACTGTCTTCTTGGAACGCGGCCTCAGCGTTGGGGAGCAAACATTGGACCTGCGCAGCCAAAATGGCCAGATAATCCTTGACAGTAGTGCGACCTTGCCGTGTAACAATGGGGTCCATTGAATACCACGGTATGGCGGCCCACGTCATCACCGTGAACTCGGCCAGAAGTTGGAAGCAGCATGAAACAAGACACATCCGACCAAATGACTTTCTTTCACTGTTGGTTAGCCCATGTTTTACGGCTTCGACACGTTTTCCTGTCACAGGTATTTGCATCCGTGATGAGTGGTTTTGGAATTCCAGCTCGCCCTGTCATTCCCTGCTTATGGAGCAGTTGTTCCTGTCTTTTGGAGCTGACTGGGTTCCTGAGTGCGACATTCAGTTCTGCAGTGACTGTCGTCCTCTTATTATTCGATACAATCCTCGTCAACGATAGTCTGTCACGATCTCGCAAAATATACTTTCGTCCGCATTGTGATTTAGCGGATGATGTTTTCCCGCGGTATAAACCGCCGGTGAGGTGCCTCTTGGAACACCAGAGACATAGGCTATTTTGGTTACGGAAGCACTCCCACCATACTAACAATATGCCGACATTCGAATTCACTTACGTCGAACATAATGCCCTCGCAATTACGCGGAATACAGTTGTGACCGCGGTGACACTTGCAACGTATTGGCGACACTGCACAGGTGCCGTTCATGGTCAAATACAACAGCGCAACGTGCAGCATCTACATTTATGTTCAAACATGTACTTCTTGCGGTGTCTCCATATTTTTGTCCAACCGCTGTAAAAGCGCGCTAGTGTTGGCTTGCCCAGGACTTGTCTCCATGGTTACTATATTGCCTGCTTGTATCCTCTGCGCCGGCCGGAGTGGCCGTGCGGTTCTAGGCGCTGCAGTTTGGAGCCGAGCGACCGCTACGGTCGCAGGTTCGAATCCTGCCTCGGGCATGGATGTGTGTGATGTCCTTAGGTTAGTTAGGTTTAGTTAGTTCTAAGTTCTAGGCGACTGATGACCTCAGAAGTTAAGTCGCATAGTGCTCAGAGCCATTTGAACCATTTTTTTTTTTGTATTCTCTGCAGACTGCCCTTTTTCCTGTTCCAGATGACAACAGTGCGCGGGAAGAATGCTTATAGGAAAGACTCAGTATGTGATCTAATTTCTCCAGTTTTTCCATCATGCTGGTCTGCTGACACATCTTTCGTGAGATAACACGTCCCCCGAAATCTTCGTGGAACGTTGGCTACCGGAACCTTAACAATAAACCTCTCCGTGGTGTACTGCACGTGCATTGTAGCTTATGCCACTGCAATATTATGAGCATTTCGCACTTACTGAACGATCCCATAACGAAAGCTGCCATCCTTCTTTGCGTTACCTCTGTCCCGTTTATCAATCCTCTCAGCTGAGTATCCCCGACTGACTAACGCTACTCAAGATTCGGTCGAACCAGCCTTTTGCAAAGCCACTTCTTTCTTATATGAATTATATTTTCCTTTGTGTTCTTCCAGTTAATCTCTGTCTGTCATCTACTTCTGCTGCAACTAATCTTATGTCTTCATTGCACTTTAGGTCGCTCCGGATGACTACCGCAAGGTATTTTACGGCACTTCTGTAATCAGTGGTTTATCTCCAATGGTATAAATGAACGGTAATGGCAACCTTCTTCCTAATGTGTCCAGCACCTTTCTTTATTGTTTCGGGGGTCAACTACCAGTCCCAGAGGGAAGTACCGGTCCTCTACAGGTCTTCCTGCAATTTGCTTCACTTTTCTAGCGTTGCAACTGTCTTATAAGCAACAGCATCATCCGCCAAAAGCCTTACAGAACTTCTGGCGTTATCCATCGGAACACTTATACAGTGTGAAACTTATTTAAACTGACAAACTGTAGGAGGTTGTTGTTGCACCAAATGTTGTTATCTAACCTCATAATTCCTGTGAACATTATTTAATCCAGTAAAGGGCGTATCCACTCTTCTGTTGTAATGACTGATTTGTGTTGTAACGGTTCCTATGGTACCGGTAGGGAGCTACTTCACTCTTCAGTCGTAGTACCTGTTTTACATTGGCATTTAGCTGCACATCTTCACCCAGCACAGTACTTGTCCACAAATGGAGCGATACACTTGGAGTGAGTACACTGACGTGGTTGGTGCCTATCACATAGCGATGGGGTCTTCTACGCGTACATCCACAGTTCACATGTTTGGAAGAGTTTAATCAATCTGTTACATTTACTCGCGCTCATCAAGGCGGTTCTACGTGAATATGTGGGGCGGTGTTGTTGATAACTATTTAAATGGGCCATATCTCCTACCTAGGCCATTAAATGGCAGTCATTATTACTATTCCCTCGCCACAACATTGCCAGAATCACTGAATGATGTCCTGTGCTTCGATTCTTGATTCGGCAGTTTCCGGGAAAGTGGACTGGCAGAGGTGGTCCTGTACCATGGCTTACTCTGGACATTTTTAGTGTGCGGTGAGATGCGCAACCTTGTTTACAAAATCACGGTTGAATCACATGATGACCTAGTTACCCCGATAGAAGCAGCAGCCGTAGAAATTGAGAACAATCCTCAATCTATGAGGTGTTCGACAGAATATGTTAACCTTGATTTATAAATCAATAAGTCAATGGAGGCATTTTTTAAACCTCTACTGTATCTGAACTCATTGTTTTTTGTAAATCTTGTTGTTTCTTGGTAAAAAAAGAATTAAAAATAATTTTGTTGCTTTTTGTCTACTGCAAGTAAGGCTTGATTGACCTCATAAAATTGTGCCTCACAGGAAACACATTAGAAAAGTGTTGACAGTGTTCCATTCATCCTCCCAGAGTTTATTAGTTTAATTTTCATCCAGAGAAAATACCTTCTAAAGGTTTAAAAATTATCACCGGGAAATATGACATTAGAGAAAAATAATTGTTTTGATGTCCCGTGTAACCTCATAGAGTTTGTCGGTTTAAACAATTTTCACCCTGCATAGGTCGTAAACGTTGCAGGTCCTACGACACTCATATATGTGGTACGGCCGAAGCTACTGTTACGTCGAAAACTTCTGTCCTCAATAATACATGCTGTGTTCTATTTTCTAGGAAGCCCTGAAAGCAGTGACAAAGTTGGCAGAGTATCCCGTAAGCTGCTACATCTGTGTGACCTGTGTTCTCTTCCAACCGATAGAGCCATTCCTCTTCTCGAAGGACCTGCAGTAAGCAGAGGTCGAGAGCGGAACTGGTTCACTCGCAGATCCCACTCTACACACATCACAACTCGGCTGGCACTCCCTCATATACTGTGGAGCCCCGCGTTTCGCCGGCTTCAGCAGGTCTGCTACATTTCTACTACTGTTATTGGAGATGCGTTCCATCAATGCAACTAAATTATAGGCAGCTTGTTTAAGAGTTTCGCTTCTTTTTAATTGTGGAGCATTTTCAATGACCTGAAATAAATGTTTCATATGGCTCTGAGCACTATGGGACTTAAAATCTGAGGTCATCAGTCCCCTAGAATTTAGAATTACTTAAACCTAAGTAACCTAAGGACATCATACACATCCATGCCCGAGGCAGGATTCGAACCTGCGACCTTAGCGGTCGCGCGGTTCCAGGCTGAAGCGCCTAGAACCGCTCGGCCACAACGGCCGGCACCTGATATATAAAATGTGTTATACAATCATTACTGATGTATTACTATGTAACAGTTTTTTTTCTTAGGTGACAAACGACTTTTTGCAGCAAAATATTTGGTTCAAATGGTTCAAATGGCTCTGAGCACTATGGGACTCAACATCTTAGGTCATAAGTCCCCTAGAACGTAGAACTACTTAAACCTAACTAACCTAAGGACATCACACACATCCATGCCCGAGGCAGGATTCGAACCTGCGACCGTAGCAGTCCCGCGGTTCCGGACTGCAGCGCCACCAGCAAAATATTTGTGAGGTCGAATAACTATTTGATTCTTCTTACGATTTGTGTTCTTATTAATCCATAATTGCTGTCCTAGAGTTGTACTCTGTTTCTCTGCATACAGCAGTTTGCCCGATTTTTGGCTATTTTCGAACAATGTTCAACTGAACACCTCACTTTTACTGTTCACTGTGTCCAGTTTGTGTGTGTGTTTATTGTATCTAGAGTTGCTGGGTGCCTCTTTCTTTTGTTTGTGCTGTGATGCTTGTATGTAGGCCGATCTACATCCACGCGACTTCTCTGTAATTCAATCTTAACTGCCTGTCAGAAGGTTTATCAAACCACTGTAACCCTATTTCACTACCGTTCCATTCTCGAACAGCTCACGGAAAAAAACGAACACTTGGATCTTTCCGTGCGAGCTCTGGTTTCTCTTATTTTATTACAATATTTCTCCCGATGTAGGTGGGCATCAACAAAATATTTTTGCATTCCGAGGAGAAAGTTGAAAGTTAAAATTTCGTAAATAACAGTATCATCCGCAAACAATCTAAGATGGCTGCTCAGATTGTCTCGTGAATCATTTATATAGAATAGAAAGAGCAGAGGGCCTCCAACACTTCCTTGTAGAACGCCAGATATCATTCCTGTTTCACTAGATTGCTTTCCATTAGTTACTGTGACATTTCTGACAAGGAATCACGAAATCAGTCGCACAACTGAGAAGTTACTTCGCAGGTACGCAATTTGATTAGAAGCCGCTTGGGAGGAACGTTTTCAAAAGCGATTTGCAATCTAGATAAATGGAAATCTTTGGGATCCTCTGCCAAAATAATAATAATAATAATAAAAATTTTAAAAAATGTGTGAAATCTTATGGGCCGGCCAGAGTGGCCGAGCGGTTCTAGGCGCTACAGTCTGGAACCGCGCGACCACTGCGGTCGCAGATTCGAATCCTGCCTCGGGCATGGATGTGTGTGACGTCCTTAGGTTAGTTAGGTTTAAGTAGTTCTAAGTTCTAGTGTTCAGAGCCATTTGAACCATTTGAAGCCATTTGAAATCTTATGGGACTTAACTGCTAAGGTCATCAGTCACTAAGCTTACACACTACTTAACCTAAATTATCCTATGGACAAACACACACACCCATGCCCGAGGGAGGACTCCAAACCTCCGCCGGGACCAGCCGCACAGTACATGACTGCACCGCCCTACACCGCTCGGCTAATCCAGCGCAGCGATCCTCTGCCGATAGCTCTCATTACTTCCTGATAATGAACAGCTAGTTGTGTTTTACAGGAACAATAGTTTCTGAATCCCTGCTTGTGTTAATGGATCCTTTTCCTGGAGGTAATTTATAGAGGCGAGGGGGATGAGGGGTCGATGGCTTTCGTTGTGTGCGGGTGAGTGAATGGGTGGGTGTTATTAAGTTATTATTCACTCTGTTTATTTTCTGCATTTCTGTCTGTTATACTGGTTAACAGGATCAGTGAGTCGTTACCTATATGTATTTCAACACTTATTTCTTTTATTTGAAATTTACCCTATATTGTTAGGAATTCTCTGTTGGGGGTTCTTCATTCTAACAATTTTCATTTCCTGTCTCATGTTAGATGGTTAATGCTCATGCTTTATTCTGTATTCAGCAAAGTTAGAATGGCTTTCACATTTTTAGTTTCTTATGCGTTTTTTATATCTGGTTCTCAAATTTTTGCCTGTCATTCCCAGATATCCGCGGCATTCATGTTTTCAGTAATACTGCAATTGAATGACGACAACATTCCTAGTGTGCTCGTTGTGAAAGAACGTTTGAAGACAGAATTCAACAGTTCGGCCTTCGAGCTGTTGTTATGAATTAGATCCATAACCCACCAACAAATGTCTGGACATTGATTATTGTGTCACTGGAAACTTTAATATATGAGGAATATTTCTGATTGTTTAGAGCTGCCAAGTGCATTTCGTTTAAGACACATATATCTTCAGATTATGATTTTGTATGTAAGCGCTCTTCCTGACATAGTTTCCTGACATTGTTTATATATCCAGGTGGGTTTCCATTGTGCACCACTTGCCATATACATATCCTATAAATCTTGTTCGACTGTTCACTCAACGCGAGACACAGTGCTTCTACACGTTCGTGGCCAAAATTGATTTATTCTCTCTCATGACTGACACCATCTTATTCAGCTTGTACAGTTGTTCCTAAGTACCTTGATAACCACTGCCGCCGTCACTCCAGGATCATTGATCCCAGTATCTGTACCATGAGCTCCAGAGATGTTGGCAACAAGTCTAATGGCTCAAAGTGCGTTCCGGACGAGAATGTAATCTCCAGACCTTTGTACTTATCATAGGATTACTTCTGGCTGTGCATCTTCCACCTTGTACGTCTTGACAGACAGAAGCTCTCCTGCAACACTTTAGTGAACTGGATACTGCAGAGAAATGGTTTCACCACAGCCTGGAAGCCGCCTCCAGAATGAAGCTTTCACGCTTTCTCTCTGACGCTGTGAAGGCGTGTCCCGAGTCGCGCCTGGACGAGTCAGTGAAGATTCGGCCTGCAGTCCGAGTTTGTCGGCAGGTTTCACAACAGTGTACTCTGCCTTGCTCAGAGTGACAGCCATTTTAGTCTGATATATTTCTTTCGTAAACAGGGGCTGCGATCCCAGACGACTTGATTCTATATAAAATCAGTGGAGAAACAATCTAGATCGCGATGGAATTTTATTAAAATGACCGGTTTCGGCCTATACTTAGGCCATCGCCAGACAGCACCATCAGCTGAAGTTGAGGATGCGTACAACAGGCAGTCTTAGGGTTATACCGAAGATCTCACTATCAACGTCCGATTTTAGGTAACTCCCAGTACAGAGTATGTTATCACCCCCGTGCTTGTCCGATTTTAGGTAACTCTCATGGCGGAGTACTCTATGACCCCCATCGCTTTTCGATAGTACCTCAAACTCAACCACTTTTTTGTAACCGTTCCACTATTGACCACTGACATATTAAAATTTTCACTTCAAGGATCTCATCATTCTGGGGCTCCTGTTACAATATTTATCCCAACTAGACTGAGAGGTGCCTAATCTAAACGTACACACACAAACACACAATCAGCTACAAAGGTAGCCACCTGTGACGTGCCATGAGTTTCTGGGCCTTCCTGGAAATGTGAAGTCGCTGTGTTGGTGACTTGCGCATTGATGGGGATGAAATGATGGTGACAACACAACACCCAGTTCCTGAGCGGAGAAAATCTCCGACCCACCCGGGAATCGAACCCGCGCCCTTAGGATTGACATTCTGTCGCGCTGACCACTCAGCTACAGGGGACGGACAACTTATAGTTATAAATAGTAGATCAAATAAAAGAGCAACTCAGAATAGTTTTGTTTGTATATGCGTGAGCGGAGGGAAGAGTACGGAACTGTCATTCAGTCACGATGGTATACTCAGTGATTGGCACGACCAAGAGTGACTGAGGTGGTGGTTAATGTTTAACGTCCCGTCGACAACGAGGTCATTACAGACGGAGCGCAAGCTCGGGTTAGGGAAGGATTGGGAAGGAAATCGGCCGTGCCATTTCAAAGGAACCATCCCGGCATTTGCCTGAAACGATTTAGGGAAATCACGGAAAACCTAAATCAGGATGGCTGGAGACGGGATTGAACTGTCGTCCTCCCGAATGCGAGTCCAGTGTGCTAACCACAGAGTGACTGAAAAACGTGTTGAACAAGTGAGAGTCTTTCAAGCGTAGCCGCAAGAAATCAGTTCAGAAGGCCAGTCACGAACTAGCAATTCCAGTGACGTCTGTGTGGTTACTGTTTAAGGAGACCCTCACAACTAAGTACTTTTCGTTTGTAGTTGTTACAAGCTCTAAAGCCAATTTTGCAAAAGAAATGTTGCTGCATGACGAAGATCGTGTCGTCTTCAGTAAGTAATCGATATTTCCCCTAAATGGGAATCCCACGAGACGGTGCACTTACACCAAGACTCTCCGAAACCGATTGTTTTTTTTTCTGCGATATCCCGGTGGAAAGTTTATAGGCCTTTGTTTTTCAATGAAGCAAATGTAACTGGTGTTTCTTGTCTCGATACTCTAGATCTTAGGCTCTTTCCTCGGTTGGACGAAGCTGAAGCACAGCACTTTATTTAGCAACAAGATGGTGACCCGCCTCACTGGCATAACTCAGTACGCGATTGGTTAAACGACGTTGTACCCGACCGCTAGATTGGGCGGAAAGAGCCGGATGACAGAGCTAGTTTTGCATTACCTCCACGTCCACGCACGATCTGGCGCCACGCGATGTTTACCTTTGGATGTTCACAAATGATCGTGTATGTGTGTGTGTGTGTGTGTGTGTGTGTGTGTGTGTGTGTGTGTGTGTGTGTGTGTCCTACCACTTGATCTACCCGGCATTACAAACAGCATTGCCGCAAAAATGGTTCAAATGGCTCTGAGCACTATGGGACTTAACTGCTACGGTCATCAGTCCCCTAGAACTTAGAACTACTTAAACCTAACTAACCTAAGGACAGCACACAACACCCAGCCATCACGAGGCAGAGAAAATCCCTGACCCCGCCGGGAATCGAACCCGGGACCCCGGGCGTGGGAAGCAAGAACGCTACCGCACGACCACGAGATGCGGGCAGCATTGCTGCAACAATTACTTCAGAAAGCCTGATAAAGGTTTGGGAAAAACTCACTGTCGAGTCGAAGTGTGACGAATGGTGCTCACATTGAGCACTTGTAAGAAGAAATTGAGTTGCTCTATCGTTTGATATGTTATTTATAATTGTAAGTTGATGTAATAAATGCTAAAAAGCTGTAAAACCCATGTATTCGTTTTGAAGCACCGTGTAAGGCTGGCTGTGGAGAATCTGGGAAACTGGCGTCGTCATTAGTATGAGAAATGAGGATTTGCGCTAGAAGAACTGAAACGTCCCTTTCGTCCACTCTTGGAGCTTTCGCAACAGCGGACAAAATCCAGACTATAAGCGACGTCTGATGCGACGAACTACTCCACAGCCTTAGTCGCAGACTTTTTCTTCCTGAACGGATTAATTCCCTGCCCTGTTACACTATTTAATCAGTCGCCAGCGTCGCCATCACCCATAAGACCGACTGAATAGAGGCACTACTTCTGTACCACCAGTAAATGCCCAGTATCAATCCAACCATTTTCACAAATGTTCCCAAGTCTCAGCACTGGTCAGAAACCTAACAGTTAGAGTATCCCTCCAGCTGTCTCCTAGCAGTCTTCGTAAAGACAAAACAGCGGAACAGTTTTGTCGATAGAGGAGAGGTCGCACAAAAACATTTCAAACTTCTGCCGAAACAAATGTAATTTATAGGCGTCGACTGAACCTGAGCAGATCCGTCGCTTTCGTTACACACCGTCGCCGACCAAACAGTGCATCCGTGATATCTGATACTAAGATTTTTGCCCGCCGCACACTCGTAAAACCACAACACGCTCACCCCCGTCGGAGGTTCGAGTCCTGCCTCGGGCACGCGTCACTTTGATCCCATTATACTTTACCACAAATTTCCAATTTCCAAACCACGCGCCTTTGTAATCGGAATACGAGCAACTAAAGTTCTACGTCCACACACAGAAAAGCACTTGCAACCGCTTTGAAGCTTTCCGTATTGAAAAAATAACCCTGTAGACCGTAAAGGTTCGTTCATTCCCAATTGGATGTACGCAACACTTATAACGCAAGGCGCTTGTTCTACCAATTCTTCAGTATTGTTCATCAATCAGGGATTATTACCACGTAGGACTGTTAGAAGAGATAGAGAAGATCCATAGAATAAATAGAGTAGATCCAACGCTAGCCGCGGTGGCCGTGCGGTTCTAGGCGCTACAGTCCGGAACCGCGGGACTGCTGCGGTCGCAGGTTCGAATCCTGCCTCGGGCATGGATGTGTGTGATGTCCTTAGGTTAGTTAGGTTTAAGTAGTTCTAAGTTCTAGGGGACTGATGACCTAAGATGTTAAGCCCCATAGTGCTCAGAGCCATTTGAACAAGTAGATCCAACGAAGAGCGGCGCGTTTCTTCACGGGATCTTTCAGTAGGCGCTAGAGCATTACAGAGATGCTCAACAGCCTCCAGTGGCAGACACTACAAGAGAGGCGTTGTGTATCACGAGGAGGCTTACTACTGAAATTTCGAGAGAGCGCTTTCCGGGCAGAGTTGGTCGACTTTAGTTCTTCGCACATACATCTCGCGGAATGACCGTGACAACAAAATTCGAGAAATTAGAGCTAATACGAAGGTTACCGCCAATCGTTCTCCCAACGCGCTATTCGTGAGAGGAACAGGGAAGGGGGTCAGGTATTACTGCTATCAGAAGTATCCTCCGTCACACACCATTAGGTGGCTTGCGGAGTATTGATGCAGATGAGCCGTGTCCTGCTCTGGACAATAGCACACCTCGACGAAGTTCTGTCTCATGCCAGGATTTTTCAGTAGTTTTATCTCGAACAGGGGCGTAGAACACGTGCCTTCACGGGAGACTCACCAACCAGCTTGGTAGGCTGCGACCACATAACGCCCACACGGACTGTGGGAAATGAAGTGCAGCCCATCGTCTCCAGGTTGGACAGTCCCCGACTGTTTGGTTGCCCTTTACTGTGAAGTGTGTTTCATTTGGCTCGAATTTGTCATCACACATTCGTACAACTACCTGCCACATCATTGTCAATAAAATGACCTTTTCCTTGATGGTGTTGCATGTTTCTTTTTTATGCAGTCTATTATATTCAACTTATAGTTTCTTCCGAGACACTACCTGTTTTGTCCATCTGCTCTTCCAAGGCCTTTACCATCTCGCAGAGAGTTGCAACGTCGTCAGGAAACCTCAATGTTTTTATCTCTTCTGCATGACCTATAATTCCCTTTGAAAATTTCTCCTCGACTTCCTTCACAGCTTGGTGAATGTACAGACAGAATAACATTGGCGATAGGCTACAGCCCTCTGTCACTCCCTTCTCTACGGTCAATGTTTGATGTCCTTCGAGTCTTATAAATGAAGTCAAGTTTCTGTGATAGTTGCAGATAACGTTTCGATCCCTGTATTTTACATATCCCTGCTACCTTCAGAATTTCGAATTTCCGTTCAACATCGTCAAAAGCTTTCTCTAATTCTACAAATGCCTTTCCATTAACTTATCTTCTAATATAAGACATAGGGACATTACAGCCTCGCGTGTTCCAACATTTCTCTGGAAGCCGAACTGATCAACCACGAGGTCGGCCTCTATCAGTTTTTCCAGTCTGCTGTAAATAATTCGGGTCAGTATTTTGCAAGTGTGAATTACTGAAGTGGAAATGGAAATGAGCGTTTGATGTCATTGGCCGGGAGGCCCCTTGCGGGGCAGATCCGGCCTCCTTGGTGCAGGTCTTATTACATTCGGCGCCACATTGGGCGGTCTGCGCGCCGGATGGGGATGAAATGATGATGAAGACAACACGACACCCAGTCCCTGAGCGGAGAAAATCCCAGACCCAGCTGAAAATCGAACCCGGGCCCGTAGAACGGTAATCCGTGACGCTGACCACTCAGCTATCGGGGCGGACAATTACTAAAGTGATAGTTCGTGTCAGCACCTGCCACGTTTGGAATTGAAATTATTACATCATCTTTAGTTCTGAGAGTACTTCGCCCGTCTCGTTTATCTTGCACATATCAAGGAGTAGTTTTGTCATCGCCGGGTCTCCCAAGAATCTCAACAGTTCCGAGGGAACTTCGTCTACACCAGAGGCCTTGTTTCGACTTCGGTCTTTTACTGCTCTGTCAAATTATTCTCACATTATAATGCCTCCCCGTCAACTACATATACATACTCCGCTTTTTCTGTAATTTTGACTTGAAGTTCATTTCCCTCGTACGTGACCTCTGTATATTCTTTCCACCTTTCAGCTTTAATTTCTTTGCTTAGGACATATTATGACGAGAATCTGGAAAAATACGGAAAGTGTTGACTGTAGTAATGTGTTAACTTGGTGACGTTAGTAGAAATGTTGGAGCGTCAACCAGTGTAAGTGCAGTTGGCATTTTGAGAAAGCATCAGAACTCGATGTAGAAAGAGTTTTTACAGCTGACAATTTTCATTGCGCACCTCGCGTGCCCTTTTATGGCCAGTCGGAACCTTTGCTACAGCGAGGCGCAACTCGTAAAGCCGACTTTGTGGGTGTCCAGGCGGGCAGGCGGAAGTGACCCTCCGCTATGCGGCGCGGAGCCACTCAGACGGGAGAAAGTCGGAGGCGAACGCCGGGACTGTGACGTCAGAGGGACGCCTGTTTGCCTCACCACCACCTCACCTACCAACTCTACCCCCCCCCCTTCCCCCCCACCTCCATCGACCCCTCCTGTGGCGCGTGACGTCACTGCCGAAGCCTCTCCGCCTGAGATCAGAGACGGTCCTGTCTTTGGAGCTGCATACATTAGAAAGCAAGGCGCCGCTGTTACGTCAGCGCTGTGCTGGCTTCCTTCCTTCTGCTGTAGTTGGGCGAAAACGACAGTCTGCGAACGGTAGCGATGCGGTCGCTCCCTACTCGTCGACTCGTTGCCCCTTAACACCGAGTACGTGTCTAGAAAAAGTTCGATTCTACAGTCCAGACGTACAGAGTTTGTCCAATGTAAACGAAATGGGTCGTTTCATTTCACATTAAAAAGAAAATTATTTTTAAAATACAATTTTACGTTGCCATTCCATAGAGGGGGCCCGCAATTAGTCTACTGCGATATTCAGTTTATCGACACGTATTAACAGGGACGTAAAACAGGAACAATAACCAATATTCCAGGTTTGACTGAGCAGCACTGCTGTTTTGTGGAGACAGCAATCAATGTGCACCAGGACGTTACTCGAGACGGGTAGGATGGGCAAGGACTGCTGCCGTGGTACCGTTTACTCTCCACATCGATGACACGAACATTACAATAGACTAACATGGGACTGCTCTATTGAATTGGCACGTAAAATTCCTATTTACAAATCATTTCGTTTATAAAGTCATACAATCTAACGCTTTCCATTGACATTGGGCGTCACATGAAATATGTGATGAGCAATATTTGTTTTAGAAATACGATATTCGAAACATCTGCCGAAATTACAAGAAACAAGAAATTGTTTCAGACAATTCTTTGTAGAGATACTCAGTATATATACATACCTACTTACTCATACACACACACTAACACACTTTGAGGCCCTCATCCCAATTCAAGACAAAATTGTACCTAGCAAAACCTGGTACAGCCAATAAGTTTAACAGAAATATGATTTTAAAAAATGAGGCTCTTACAATGCTGTAGTTACGTGCAGCTTGGCGAAGAAGAGGTAGCATGAACTAAACACAGTGCCAGAGTTGCCCCATTAGCTCACTGACACGAAGTAATGCCGTAGGGAACGGATATGCCTGGTCGCAACTGTTCGGGTTGTGTTCATGGCAAACATCTTTTTTTCTTTTTTTTGAGTTAAAGCATCAAATTGTATCCAATTTACACCTCTACATTGCGGTACCTTGTGTATTTTTTTCTATTACTTTGTGTCGTCCATGACACGTATAAAGACAACAGAAAATAATAGTGAGTACTGTAACATCGTCTGTATTGAATGAGGTACAAAAAACACAACAGGTAGGCAAAACTGGATTGCACATTATGGTATGCAAAATAATTCCGTTCTGTATGTTTGACGTTCAGGCTGATCTACACAGAACCGGTACGTACGCATACGAGCATCATTCACTGTACAGAAGATATTGAAAGCGACCACCTTGGTTTTGGAAACAGTTCGCCACTCGCTGGATCATACAGTACTTTGTTGGACCATACGCAACACACCTGCATCCACCATTGTCGCAGTGGCATGCACACGAGTTACTAGGTCGTGTACATCAATGCGTGAAGTACTATAAACTTCGTCCTTTAAGTATCCCCATAAACAGAAAGCTAGTGGATTAAGGTTCGCCGAATGTGTCGGTCAGAAAGTGGATCTCCACGACCAGTCCTTTTCCCTGGAAACGCCTCATTCCAGACTGGGGCAGTGCACCATCAAACTGAATGAATTGTACGATACTGGCCATTAAAATTGCGACACCACGAAGATGACGTGCTACAGACGCGGAATTTAACCGACAGCGAGAAGATGATGTAATATGCAAACGATTAGCTTTTCCAGAGCATTCATTCACACAAGGTTGGCGCCGGTGGCGACACCTACAAAGTGCTGACATGAGGAAAGTTTCCCACCGATTTCTCATACACAAACAGCAGTTGACTGGGGTTGCCTGGTGAAACGTCGTTGTGATGCCTCCTGTAAGGAGGAGAAATGCGTACCATCACGTTTCCGACTTTCATAAAGGTCGGATTGCAGCCTATCGCGATTGCGGTTTATAGTATCGCGACATTGCTGCTCGCGTTGGTCGAGATCCAATGACTGTTAGCAGAATATGGAATCGGTGGCTTCAGGAGGGTAATACGGAACGCCGTACTGGATCCCAACGGCCTCGTATCACTATTAGTCGAGTTGACAGGTACCTTATCCGCATGGCTGTAACGGATCGTGCAGCCACGTCTCGATCCCTGAGTCAACAGATGGGGACGTTTGCAAGACAACAACCATCTGCACGAACAGTTCGACGACGTTTGCAGCAGCATGGACTATCAGCTCGGAGACCATGGCTGCGGTTACCCTTGACGCTGCATCACAGACAGGAGCGCCTGCGATGGTGTACTCAACGACGAACCTGGGTGCACGAAAGGCAAAACGTCATTTTTTCGGATGAATCCAAGGTTCTGTTTACAGCATCATGATGATCGCACCCGTGTTTAGCGACATCGCGGTGAACGCACATTGGAAGCGTGTATTCGTCCTCGCCATACTGGCGTATCACCCGGCGTGATGGTATGGGGTGCCATTGGTTACATGTCTCGGTCACCTCTTGTTCGCAGTGACGGCACTTTGAACAGTGAACGTTACATTTCAGATGTGTTACGACCCGTGTCTCTACCCTTCATTCAATCCCTGCGAAACCCTACATTTCAGCAGGATAATGCACGACCGCATGTTGCAGGTCCTGTACGGGCCTTTCTGAATACACAAAATGTTCGGCTGCTGCCCTGGCCAGCACATTCTCCAGATCTCTCACCAATTGAAAACGTCTGGTCAATGGTGGCCGAGCCACTGGCTCGTCACAATACGCCTGTCACTACTCTTGATGAACTGTGGTATCGTGTTGAAGCTGCACGGGCAGCTGTACCTGTACACGGCATCCAAGCTCATTTTGACTCAATGCCCAGGCGTATCAAGGCCGTTATTACGGCCAGAGGTGGTTGTTCTGGGTACTGATTTCTCAGGATCTATGCACCCAAATGGCTCGAAAATGTAATCAAATGGCTCTAAGCACTATGGGACTCAACATCTGAGGTCATCAGTCCCCTAGACTTAGAAACTACTTAAACTTAATTAACCTAAGAACATCACATATATCCATGCCTGAGGCAGGATTCGAACCTGCGACCGTAGCAGGCGCGCGGTTCCGGACTAAAGGACCTAGAACCGCTCGGCCACCACGGCCGGCAAAATGTAATCACATGTAAGTTCTAGTATAATATATTTGTCCAATGAATACCCGTTTATCATCTGCATTTCTTCTTGCTGTAGCTATTTTAATGGCCAGTAGTGTAGCTGTAACATCAAGTGGAATGTTTTATAATGCGTCAAGCAGAGAATGAGCAGCAGCAGCTTGGTTATCGGATACACGCAACACCAAAAATATGTCTACGTATTCATCGTTTGCGTACTCCACCGGGAGGCTGCCCTACATGAACTTGACGCCCATGCACTGCGCGATTAGTAGACACATGCATACAGTTTAACAAACCCCACTGTCTTGTGATACTCTATTGTCATGTGACAAAATGATTTCCTGCTTACAAACGACGAGAACAAGGGAACGGATGTATAAAAGAAATAAAAGAGAAAACCTGATGAGGATTCGAATCACAGTTCCATGATGAATGTCAGTTCGATGTCGCAGCAGTCTACTCTGTAAGGCAAGACAGCCGGTAAAGAAGTGTGGGCTAATACACGTTCCTCTGTACATTCCCATGAGCTTCACGATGTGACAGTATTGGCGACTCCTCGGTTTCATACACTTTTCAAAGTGCAACCTATCTCATTTTGCAAGATAAACTTTTGTGTTGAATCCAGATGACTAATCGGATGGTGACCTCCGAGTGCAGCATTTTTTTATTAACCCTGTATGTATGAGTGAGGGAGAACAATATCCCCTGTTAACCGATCGGTCAGTGTCTCGGTAAATAGTAAGCGCCGTACCCAGTATTTGTGTATGTCGTGGTAACGTCGTCAGTCGTCGTTTATACACACATCAAAAAATGTATTGCCTCATCGCATTTCCCAGAACAGATATACGTTGACTGCGGATATTGTATCACAGAAAAAAATGGTTCAAATGGCTCTGAGCACTATGGGACTTAACATCTGAGGTCATCAGTCCCCTAGAACTTAGAACTACTTAAACCTAACTAACCTAAGGACATCACACACATCCATGCCCGAGGCAGGATTCGAACATGCGACCGTAGCGGTCGCTCGGCTCCAGACTGTAGCGCCTAGAATCGCAGACCACTCTGGCCGGCTTTTATCACAGACACGGTCCCTTTGACTGTTCAGAAATGAACCCGCCCAAAGATATAAATAACCAAGCATGAGCAACGCATATTAGACAGCGCATATTAGACAGCCGATCGGTTCCAGTCATTCCACCAGGAAGGAGTACACGGCTCGTGTTGTCTGTAGTTCAACAATGCCATACGGTCAATACCACGGTTCGATCGCGTCCGCATTGTTACTATGTTCCGGAAGGGATCTCAACAAGGGAAGTGTCCAGGCGTCTCGGAGTGAACCAAAGCGATGTTGTTCGGACATCGAGGAGATACAGAAACTATAGATGATATGCCTCTCTTGGCCGACCCAAGGGCTACTACTGCGTTGGATGACGGATACCTACGGATTATTGCTCGGAGGAACCCTGACAGCAACGCCACCATGTTGAATAATGCTTTTCGTGCAGCCACAAAACGTCGTATTACGACACAAACTCTGCGCAGTAGGCTGCATGATGCGCAACTTCACTCCCGACGTCCATGGCGAGGTCTATCTTTGCAATCACACCATGCAGCGCGGTACAGATGGGCCCAACAACATGCCGAGTGGACCGCTCAGGATTGGCATCACGTTCTCTTCACCGATGAGTGTCACATATGCCTTCAACTAGAGAATCGTCGGAGATGTGTTTGGAGGCAACCAGACACACTGTCCAGCGAGTGCCGCAAGGTGGAGGTTCCCTGCTGTTTTGGGGTGGCATTATATGGGGCCGATGTACGCCGCTGGTGGTCATGGAAGGCCCTGTAACAGATGTACGATACGTGAATGCCATCCACCTACCGATAGTGCAACCATATCGGCAGCATATTGGCGAGGCATTGGTCTTCGTGGACGACAATTCGCTCCCCCATCGTGCACATCTTGTGAATGACTTCCTTCAGGATAATGACATCGCTCGACTAGAGTGGCCAGTTTGTTCCCACACGTGAACCTTATCGAAAATGCCTGGGCTAGATTGAAATGTGCTGCTTATGGACGACGTGAGCCACCAAACACTCTGAGGGATCTACGCCGAATCGCCGTTGAGGAGTGGGACAATCTGGACCAACAGTGCCTTGATGAACTTGTGGATAGTTTGCCACGACGAATACAGGCATGTATGAATGCAAGAGGACGTGCTACTCGGTAATAGAGGTACCGGCGCGTACAGCTATCCGGGCCACCATTTCTGAAGGTTTCGCTGTATGGTGGTACAACATGCATGCAATGTGTGTTTTTTATGAGCAATAAAAAGGGCGGAAATGATGTTTATATTGATCTGTATTCCAATTTTTTGTACAGGTTCCGGAACTCTTGGAACCGAGGTGACGCAAAACTTTTTTTTTTATGTGTGTAGTTGTCAACTCGTGAACATGCTCCCCTTTCTACGTTTTTACAGTTCGCTGGTACCGGACGACAGACCCAAGTGACGAGATTTCGGTTAAACGGGCAGCGGCGGAGATTCGCTAGTCGGGTCTACGAGCGCCCGTGACGGGCGAGTTCGGTGTTGACGTCACAGGACACGCTGGTGCGTTTAAAGCGAATGTGCGGAGCTCATTTCCGATTCTACCGCCGCCCTGGCGCTGTCTGCAGACAATGCCCGCCACCTCACACCTCACACCTCGCTCCATAACTCTTACGAACAGTGTGCAGTACAACGCATAAGGGTACTTAGTACCAATGCTAGCGACCTTCTTTCACGTCCAGTCTCCTATGGCACGACGGAAACACGACCACGTGCCTTCCTACGTGCTTTAATCTCTAGTGCATTAACTGCTGTGTGATATATATGAGGATATAATACATCATGTTATGAATCCTCCCACGAACGCCACGTGCCGTGACGAGCGCATGTGCCGACAACAAAGGACGAGTCGAGGAGTAATTAGTGTATATAAAAGGAGGTGACAGATTCGGGACCTTCTGACGAGGAACAAATCGCTGCTCCATTATTTCTGTATCAGTTTCATTTGATATATAAAAACTGCTGGACTATAGAACTGGTCGGTTGCTTTTCGTCCCAAAGGTTTCGTGAGCCGGCGCAGCCTTGGCCGTTGGTTCGGCGGCTTTTCTATATTCGTACGCGCCCCCAAGGCCGAGAAGACTCTCCGTTTAAACTTAAATCTTTTTAATGGCTGCTGCCGTATTGAACAAATTATTAATTCCTTTCCAGATGACGGCAGCCGAAATGTATTAACATATTTCGGTTCCTATGTGTGTAGAAAATTTCTGCTATAAAGTCTCTTTCCTTTCTACAATTCAAAGTATATAATATAGCCACGAATTAAAGTGTCAAAATAATTGTAGAAAGGAAGAGGAACCGAAATATGTTAACAGATTTAATCATACAGTAGAGCTGTATGTCCTCGGGAAAAAAATACGGCTGTTGTTTCCCCTTGCGCACATGAACTACACGAAAATTAATGACTCGATGACAGTGTTCTCTTAAAAGGAAGGGTTATGCGTTGTCGGACTTCGCAGCGAACGACATAATAGGCCGAAATCGCGAATCTGAAAAAACAGGTTTAATAGCAGGACAGGCAGAAGTAGTCGATTTTAAACTGCTGTAGTACTGTCGGTGTTAGTAGACAGAAAATTTTCGTAGAATGGGACGGCAGTCTTTTATACTGCCCACTGGTTCTGGGAAACTATGGGAACGCAATGTAGGGCAGTGGGGGTGGGGCTGTCGGGGGTGGGAAAGAGGTGAGCAGCCAGCCGGCTGTTTTCCAGGAAGTCTGGAAGCTGCGTGTTCTCCTCCCGCCTAGCCTTCCCGGAAGGTCCCGTCCTCTCCTCCGGAGTATACATGGCCGCCGACTGGCGCTCCCGTGCTTGCAGCACCCGGCACGGCCACAATCGGGCGGCTCCTCTTATCTTAATCCGCGACTCCGGTTATCGGTCGCTGCTCACTGGCCACCATAAAGGCAGCAAAACGTTTACTGCGGGCTACCTTCGCCCATTAACCGCTGTATATACTGCACATTGCTCTGAAACACCACTTTTGGCACTACCAGAAATGACCTGCGTCATCAACCGCACTCTCTAGCCACTGCTTTATGGGCGGGGCGATTGTCCCGTTAGAGAAACATAAAGATTCATGTCGCTGAGATAAGGGCGTGAGATGTACGTGCAGCTACCTGGCTGGCTGGGGAAGTTCGCCGCAGCAGTTGGTCTCCACTGAACTTCCGGCGGGGGGGGGGGGGGGGGGGGAGGAAAGGGTGTTCCGCTGCCCCGCCCCCCCCTCCCCCCCAAGTTGTTGTGCGGAGACCTAGGGAGGTGGCCGACGCAGCGTCTAGTTAACCCGTGATTACAGATGGGAGTCACACTCCAAACTGTTCGATACTCGGCGGTTTTACATTGTAGGACATGCGTTAACCGCGCAGTTCTATCAGTACCTTCAAACTAACCTCACCTAAGATGCATGTGCAGCGTCGAGAAACAGCATCTGTTTCTCAATATTTGCTGCTGAAATTAGCGATGTAATTTACGGAGTCATTTTGACTTCAAATCGATGATCGCATGAGAAAAAATTGTTAAGCCTCATCACTTAATTTATGTACTTCGGAAGAGACTTTCATTATTTAATCGTCACAAAATCTCTTTAAACCTTTAAACTTCATATTCGCCAGGAAGTGACAAAATCAAAAGAAAGGTTCTTGAATTTCTTTATACGTATATGAATATGCACATAAACTAAAGCAGCACTCACACACAGTAGTGTGAGTGATACCTGTACTTAGGATGATGTGCTTACATATACATATAAAAAGTGTATCATACACTTTTCGATAATTCAACATCACAAGCAGCCTGCACTAGAATGTAATGTTGCGGATTTTTCATCGCACCACCACCGCAAGGAAATTTCATCACTTGGGAAAACAAAAAGCGAAAGCTAATGTAAAATGTATCTCAACGTGAACTAGCCATCTGAAGATGAATCTGTCGGTTCGAAACCAGTAACGCCGCTATTTAAATAAACAAATAGCATTGTAAAAAGTGGCTGGTTGTTGTTATCTTCTATGTAAAAGTCAACCTATACAGTATGACCCTTATTTAGATTGTTTGTTTCTTGAATGTAACTCTTTATGAAAATACAATGATGACTGTTTCGTTTTAGAAATGTCGTACGAAGCGCCTGCGACACTGACAATATTATTTCCCACTTATTTTTCTACCCAATGTTAGGGTCTCTCGCCTCACGTGATGTTATACCTTTCCTGCCGTCAGATTAAAATTACTTGATAGTTGACTTCTGTCACTTGCCGCTACAGGGTTGCCACATCGGCTGCCGGCAACCGTTTGGTTGTGGGTGACACCGAAACACGGCGGGTTTCTACACAAATGCTGTTAATGTGTAACACGGAGCAATGTTGGAAGTAGTTGCTGCGAGGTACGCTGGAAATGCGTCAAGTTCTCTCGACAGCCGATTTTAATGGGGTATGTGCGCGACAGTGACCAATATTTTTAAAAAAATTTCATTGTATTTTCCTTTACTACATGGGATTAAACTTCCAATTCCTGAATATTATGTTCCAAATCCACTCCTAAATGTGATATAATTAATAATTAACAAAAGCTTTCACGGTGTCACACCCCTTTGTTGTTCTGTATTTCCTCATATTATTTATTCCTGTAGTGTTTTCTTCCAGTGTTACGCAGCCACAGTGTGAGGAATGTTTTGGTGTTTAGCAGCTCCAGAACTTTTATAAAATTATTTGCATGGAAAAGCTCAAAATCCTAATGAAAGTTACAATTCTCTGACAGGAAAACCTTGCCCCAAGACAATTGCTGATGACGTTGTACCGCATGATGCTTGTTTAGTGTTTGACTATGCCAATCTTGGCAGACTATGAACTCTACAGGAGCTAGGATTTGATCCAGGAGATTTCACACTGTCGATATTGAAGTACATCGATGTCAGGAGAGTTGATGCAGCTGATACTATTATTGCTCAGTTTCAAAACCAGGCTAATCTAAGAGGACAAGCAAAGAAAATACTGCTTGTGGAAAAAGAAGAGAATGCATATGGTTTTCACTATTTCACCCAAGTAAGGTAATGCCTAATACAAACATTGTCAGGTTTCCCACTACTTACGTTTTGCCAACTTTATGTACTAGTTTCTCACAATCTGCTGACATTATTGTCCTTAATTGTGGCATGCATTTAGTCAAAACTATAGTGAAACAATCTGTGGAAGAAATTTTCATTTACTATAATAGTAAACCATTTGGGTAAGAGAAAAGGCCCTAAGATTGGGTATTTTTTCCTCCGAAATTTAGAGAGCTGTAAAAACCTAGCAAAAGAAGATATCAACATGGTGTTATACAGATATTTGTAATAATGGTATATCAAACTTTGTGCAAAAAATTCGTTAATTTAGTTCTAACAGAGTTTTCAAAAGAGAAACGCTTGTACTCACCTTGCTTAAAAAATTCAATTGTTTATAATTAAAAACATAACTTCAGTAAGCAGGACGACTTGCGTGTTTATCCATATAACATCCCTTAACAACTGTGCCAAATTTAGTTAGATTGCCTTGAAAACTTTGGATTTTATAAGGTTTTTTTCCAAACTTCGCGTACGTCTCCCCCTTAAGTGACCGGTGACCGCATTACGGCAGAAGACACGTTTTGTAGCCCAGAATTTAAACTCACGTTCTAACCTAACCACAATATCGTGATGTGCACTGTACCCGAGAAAACGGCGGTGCCAATCAGCGGCATAACTTAGTATCACGTTGGCTTTGCTTAATATCACGCTCGCTTTGTTCACGAGCAAATTCAAGGCAGAAAATATTCAGTTATAGCGCTAAAAAAGTACTGTAATTTCTCGCTATTATTGGTTGCCTGAAACTACCCTCACATTACTACACGAGCTGCCACGTTACCAACCGATGAGCAGACCTCGTTGACACTTAGCTGCAGATTATAGGCGACACAGACAGATTCCAAACGAAAAAAAATGATAGGAAGAAATGTGAACGCAAATAAAAAAGTCAGTACAACGATCAAAAGGACGCGGCAAGGAATTAGAAATAAAAAAATACATTTCAATCAACTTAAATAAAAATAATAATCGAACTCTTCCTATTGGATTTAGAAAAAAATGGTTCAAATGGCTCTGAGCACTATGGGACTCAACATCTTAGGTCATAAGTCCCCTAGAACTTACAACTACTTAAACCTAACTAACCTAAGGACATCACACACACCCATGCCCGAGGCAGGATTCGAACCTGCGACCGTAGCAGTCCCGCGGTTCCGGACTGTAGCGCCAGAACCGCTACACCACCGAGGCCGGCTGGATTTAGAATAAAAAAATTCGCTACATTTGTCGAAAATCGAACTAATTTACGACCTTCGTTTATATTCTACCCATTTTGCTGCACTGCACCATTGGATAAAATACACTCCTGGAAATGGAAAAAAGAACACATTGACACCGGTGTGTCAGACCCACCATACTTGCTCCGGACACTGCGAGAGGGCTGTACAAGCAATGATCACACGCACGGCACAGCGGACACACCAGGAACCGCGGTGTTGGCCGTCGAATGGCGCTAGCTGCGCAGCATTTGTGCACCGCCGCCGTCAGTGTCAGCCAGTTTGCCGTGGCATACGGAGCTCCATCGCAGTCTTTAACACTGGTAGCATGCCGCGACAGCGTGGACGTGAACCGTATGTGCAGTTGACGGACTTTGAGCGAGGGCGTATAGTGGGCGTGCGGGAGGCCGGGTGGACGTACCGCCGAATTGCTCAACACGTGGGGCGTGAGGTCTCCACAGTACATCGATGTTGTCGCCAGTGGTCGGCGGAAGGTGCACGTGCCCGTCGACCTGGGACCGGACCGCAGCGACGCACGGATGCACGCCAAGACCGTAGGATCCTACGCAGTGCCGTAGGGGACCGCACCGCCACTTCCCAGCAAATTAGGGACACTGTTGCTCCTGGGGTATCGGCGAGGACCATTCGCAACCGTCTCCATGAAGCTGGGCTACGGTCCCGCACACCGTTAGGCCGTCTTCCGCTCACGCCCCAACATCGTGCAGCCCGCCTCCAGTGGTGTCGCGACAGGCGTGAATGGAGGGACGAATGGAGACGTGTCGTCTTCAGCGATGAGAGTCGCTTCTGCCTTGGTGCCAATGATGGTCGTATGCGTGTTTGGCGCCGTGCAGGTGAGCGCCACAATCAGGACTGCATACGACCGAGGCACACAGGGCCAACACCCGGCATCATGGTGTGGGGAGCGATCTCCTACACTGGCCGTACACCACTGGTGATCGTCGAGGGGACACTGAATAGTGCACGGTACATCCAAACCGTCATCGAACCCATCGTTCTACCATTCCTAGACCGGCAAGGGAACTTGCTGTTCCAACAGGACAATGCACGTCCGCATGTATCCCGTGCCACCCAACGTGCTCTAGAAGGTGTAAGTCAACTACCCTGGCCAGCAAGATCTCCGGATCTGTCCCCCATTGAGCATGTTTGGGACTGGATGAAGCGTCGTCTCACGCGGTCTGCACGTCCAGCACGAACGCTGGTCCAACTGAGGCGCCAGGTGGAAATGGCATGGCAAGCGGTTCCACAGGACTACATCCAGCTTCTCTACGATCGTCTCCATGGGAGAATAGCAGCCTGCATTGCTGCGAAAGGTGGATATACACTGTACTAGTGCCGACATTGTGCATGATCTGTTGCCTGTGTCTATGTGCCTGTGGTTCTGTCAGTGTGATCATGTGATGTATCTGACCCCAGGAATGTGTCAATAAAGTTTCCCCTTCCTGGGACAATGAATTCACGGTGTTCTTATTTCAATTTCCAGGAGTGTAGTTATATTTACACTATGTGATCAAAAGTATCCGCACACCTGGCTGAAAATGACTTACAAGTTCGTGGCTCCCTCCATCGGTAATGTTGAAATTCAGTATGGTGTTGGCCCACCCTTAGCCTTGATGACAGCTTCCACTCTCGCAGGTATACTTTCAATTAGGTGCTGGAAGGGTTCTTGGGGAATGGCAGCTCATTCTTCGCGGAGTGCTGCACTGAGGAGAGGTTTCGATGTCAGCCGGTGAAGCCTGGCACGAAGTCGGCGTTCCAAACCATCCCAAAGGTGTTCTATAGGATTCAGGTCAGGACTCTGCGCAGGCCAGTCCATTACAGGGATGTTATTGTTGTGTAACAACACTCCGCCACAGGCCGTGCATTATGAACAGGTGTTCGATAGTGTTGAAAGATGCAATCGCCATTTCCAAATTGCTCTTCAACAGTGGGAAGCAAGAAGGTGCTTAAAGCATCAATGTAGGCCTGTGCTGTGATAGTGCCACGCAAAATAACAAGGTGTGCAAGCCCCCTTCGTGGAAAGCACGACTACACCGTAACACCACCGCCTCCGAATTTTACTGTTGGCACTACATCGTGTCACGTTCACCGGGCATTCGCCACACCCACACCCTGCCATCGGATCGCCCACATTGTGTGCCGTGATTCGTTACTCCACACAACGTTTTTCCACTGTTCAATCGTCCAATGTTTACGCTTCTTACACCAAGCGAGGCGTCGTTTGGCATTTACCGGTGTGATGTGTGGCTTATGAGCAGACGCTCAGCCATGAAATTCAAGTTTCCTCACTTCCCGCCTAAATGTCATAGTAGTTGCAGAGGATCCTGACGCAGTTTGGAATTCCTGTGTGATGGCCTGGAAAGATGTCTGCCTATTACACATTACGACCCTCTTCAACTGTCGGCGGTCTCTGTCAGTAGACAGACGAGGTCGACCTGTACGCTTTTGTGCTGTCCGTGTCCCTTCGCGTTGCCACTCCACTATCACATCGGAAACAGTGGACCTAGGGACGTTTAGGAGCGTGGAAATCTCGCGTACAGACGTATGACACAAGTGACACCCAAACACCTGACCGCGTTCGAAGTCGTTGAGTTCCGCGGAGTGCCCCGTTCTGCTCTCTCACGATGTCTAATGACTAGTGAGGCCGCTGATATGGAGTACCTGGCAGTAAGTGGCAGTACAATGCACCTAATATGAAAAATGTATGTTTTTGGGGGGGAGGGGGTGTCCGCATACTTTTGATCACATAGTGTATGTCTATGGAGCTCCAGATGAATTCCATCCTTCAAAAATTCGACTTCAAGCAATGTCATGAAGCTTATCTAATGTAAGCCGATCTCTGTGCTTATGATAGTTGTATATATGATATTGAATCGCGTCTTTTGTGGTATTACCCAGTAGTATTTGGTTAGTGCTGTGTATGAAAAGTGCGTGTTTCATTTGCATCGTTGTGTGTTTGTGTGTTGTTTTTGGAGTGGATACATTGTGTAATGAAATACAAAATAAAAGTGCCAGGCCCATGATTTGGGATCCAAACATTTCAACAAAGAATGCCGGACAAGGAACTGGTCTAAGGCGCTACAGTCATGGACTGTGCGGCTGGTCCCGGCGGAGGTTCGAGTCCTCCCTCGGGCATGGGTGTGTGTGTGTGTTAGTTCTTAGGATAATTTAGGTTAAGTAGTGTGTAAGCTTAGGGACTGATGACATTAGCAGTGAAGTCCCATAAGATTTCACACACATTTCATTTCAAGGAACTGGAAGTGAAATGACCAGTTGCTGTGGCAGTTTGGGCAACGGCGAACAGTTTGGGCGTGACGTTGAGCGCTCTGATCGGAGGGAACCAGCTCTAGAGAGTGAAGGGTCAACTATCAAGTAATTTTAATCGGACTATAGTACATCTGCGGTCACTATGATCCCATAGGCTCTTTGGAAAATTACGTCTTTTCAAAATTAGTACTTTCAAAGCACATGATTTTCTCTGTCTAAGTCAGTTGTATCCAATAATGTTTTGTTTAGTTTTATATTTACAACAGATTAAAATTTATTCATGCTGTTTTGCAAAGTAAAATTCTTTTTGTTTCTTGAATGTAATTCTTATGAAAATAGAATGATGAATGTTACGTTGAACAACTGTAATGTGTATTTTTATATTAGTTCATTGAAATATTGCCAATATATTCTGTATTAATTACTTGATGTCTTTATGAGCACAGTAATACTCAGTAAAACGAAAGCTGCTGGTGGTAGAATAGTTAAGGAAATGTAATATATCAGCGAAAGAAGTGGTTTCTCAAGCTGCGACATGGTCGCAAATCGAACAGTGAGTAGAATATAGATTAAATTTCCTTCACTTGACGTCCATAGTCACATATTTTTTTGTCATCAGACTACCGGTTTCGGTCTACAATGACGACCTTCAGAACTGTTTTATAAAAACATGTCCTAATATGGTGGAGCCATAGTGTCATCGTTAAATGTTAAATACAAAATCAGCACCAGCATCGTCAAATATATACAAATAACAGCATATGCAAGAGTCATCTTGTCAGCATTTGACGATGCTGGTGGTGATTTTATGTTTAACATTTGACGACGCCACTCTGGCTCCAGTATATTAGTACATGTTTTTATGAAACAGATCTGAAGATGGGTATTATAGACCGAAACCGCTACCCTGATAAAGAGTTAGTGACCATAGACGAGAAGTAAAGGAAGGAAGTGGCTTTCGAAACACTTGTTCTAACGATTCATGAGTATCGGTCATCAGAGTGCGACCATCATCAGGTTGGACAAACAGAAGAGAAAGAGAGAGAGAGAGGGGGAGACAGACAGACAGAAGTTCCAGCGAAGAGCTGCGCATTTCGTCACGGGATCGTTTACTCGACGCGAGAGCTTTACAGAGACGTTCAACGAACTGCAGTAGCAGACGCCACAAGAGCGAAGTTGTGTAACACTCAAAGGTTTACTGTTCACATTTCGGTTTCGGAAAGTTTGGGGCAACGCACCACTTCCTCGGCATAGGTCGCGCTTCCTCGGCATAGGTCGCGCTAAGCGACCACAACGAGAAGAAAATCATACAGAGAGAGAGAGAGAGAGAGAGAGAGAGAGAGAGGGAGAGGGAGAGAGAAAATCATTGTTCTAACGCGTCATTCGCGAATGGAGCAGGGATGGGAGGAAGAGAGAATGTTAACACAGGCACCCTCCACCACATACCCCAACGTGGCCTGCAGAGTATGGATTTTAGTCCTAGATGACTGAACGTTGCGATGTTGTGCCGAAGACGCTGGCAAAGATCTAACCGCGTCCACCTGTCGGCGGTGAGTCGTACGTTCCGGAGAGTGGACTCTAAAGCTGTGGGCACACGCACCGTGCTTTCCAACGTCAACGGTGAGCGTTCCGAGTTCAACGTGATGCTGAACGCTCAGAAACGATGCGGCTTGCGCGTACGGTATGTGTGCCTCAAAGTGCTATACGCGAGCGCAGCGCGCTCCAGCGGCAGTTGTCGGTTGGGTCTGGCTCGCATATCACACTGTTAACGAAATGGACGCGCGTAAAATTTCTACATTAGCTCTATTGAAACGCACATTTACTGCCTTCTTCATTTGCTAGTCATATTTTTCTGTCTGTAGTATACATAAATAAAAAATTCAATACCCATCAACACGTTATAACGCAAAAAGGGAAATATCATGTCCAATCAACAAGGACATCAGTTTATAAAAGTTTCATTACACATAGTGCGATACAAATTTAGAATAGTACTCCATATAAGATAAAAATCATTTCCTTATTCTCACTTCTTAGTGAAATCCTAAGGTCATTCTTACTTGATCACTGTTTCTGTTCGGTAACAGGATCTTTATACAAAACTTGAAACAAGAAAATGCAAAATATCTTACTGCAAGTAGTGGAAGCTGTCTTGCAGATAAAGCCAATTGAACAAACTCATTCCTCAGAAAAAGCGCCCTCATACACTGAAGCGCCAAAGAAAGTGATATAGACATGCGTATTAAAATACAGAGATATGTAAACAGCCAGAATACGGCGCTACGGTCGGCACCGCCTATATAAGACAACAACTGTCTGGCGCAGTTGTTAGATCGGTTACTGCTGCTACAATCGCAGGTTATCAAGATTGAAGCGAGTTTGAATGTAGTGTTATAGTCGGCGCACGAACGATGGGACACAGCATCTCAGAGGTAGCGATGAGGTGGGAATTTTCCCGTACGGCCATTTACAAGTGTACCGTGAATATCAGGAATCCGGTAAAAGATCAAATCTCCGACATCGCTGCGACCGGAAAAAGAGCCTCCAAGAACAGTTCAAGAATGGTTCAAATGTCTCTGAGCACTATGGGACTTAACATCTGACGTCATCAGTCCCCTAGAACTTAGAACTACTTAACCCTAACTAGCCTACGGACATCACACACATCCATGCCCGAGGCAGGATTCGAACTTGCGACCGTAGCGGTCGCGCGGTTCCAGACTGAAGCGCCTAGAACCGCTCGGACACACCGGCCGGCTCCAAGAACGGGACCAACGGCAACTGAAGAGTATCGTTCAACTTGAGAGAAGTGCAACCCTTCCGCAACTTGCTCCAGATTTCAATGCTGGGCCATCAACATGTGTCAGAGTGCGAACCATTCAACGAAACAAGGGCTTTCGGGTCGTAGACCCAGTTGTGTACCCTCGATGACTGCACGACACATAGCTTTACGCCTCGCCTGGGCCCGTCAACACCGACATTGAACTGTCGATGACTGAAAACATCTTGCCTAGTCGGATGAGTCTCGTTTCAAATTGTTGGTCTGAAATTGGTTTCAAATTGTATCGAGCGGATGGACGTGTACGGGTATCGAGACAACCTCATGAATCCATGGGCTGTTCAAGCTGATGGAGGTTCTGTAATGGTGTGGGCCGTGTGCAGTTGAAGTGATATGGGACTCCTGGTACGTCCGGATATAGCTCTGACAGGTCACACGTACGTAAGCATCCCGTCTGATCACCTGCATCCATTCATGTCCATTGTGTATGCGACAGCACACACGACAAGAATTGCTACAGAGTGGCTCCAGGAACGCTCTTCCGAGTCTGTAAACACTTCCGCTGGCCACCAAACCCCCCACACATGAATTATTGAGCGTATCTGGGATGCCTTGCAACGTGCTGTTCAGAAGAGATCTCCACCCCCTCCTACTCTTACGGATTTATGGAAAGCCCTGCAGGGTTCATGATGTCAATTCCCTCCAGCACTTCTTCAGACATTAGTGAAGTCCATGCAGCTCGTGTAGCGGCACTTCGGCCTGCTTGCGGGGCCCTACACGATATCAGGCAGGTGTAGGCCTACCAGTTTCTCTGGCTCTTCAGTGTATATTAATATTCATTTTGCATAAATAAGGCATTGTACACTTTAATACTAATGGTTCGTTTTTTGGTATAGATTTAATGGATTATGCCTTTTTAAACATCCACTTCATCTCATTCCCATATAACTCATATATTGTGGCATATTTTCGAAGCAAATTACAAACAGGACAACTTCTCGCACAGCTGCTTTGCTAGCCTTAAAATCTAGTTCTATACGACAAGAACTGTCAAGTTCTCACAGACACATCGTCAATGGGACATTTTTTGAGTGGTATGTGCTTCCAAATTCCTTAACCCCGCTCCACTCAGTGTCCCCCTCGTCGTAAACTGCACACGATCGATTTACTACACTTCTACATTTTGCTTACGCGCTGCGTCACCTTTTTCGCCAACACTGTAGCTCTTTTCTCCTCGTCAGCAAAATCAGCGACGCCATGTGAAAGCTACGTCGGCCGGCTACCGAGCCACTTTCCGCAGTCTCTTGCTATGCTTTAGCTTGCCAATCACAAGAGAGGCCGACTAGCTAGCTGCTCGTAAGAATGGCAGATGGCCCCTGGACACATGCGGCAAGGAACATGAACAACGATTTGCTACCGAGTATATCCGGTTCGCTCCATGACCCCCGAAAGAATCCTCTGTATATCTCGAGGAAGGCCATCGGCAAACATACTGCCTGATTAATGACATTCCATCCCGATCTACCTACTGTTTCATTAGGAGGTTGCATCGCTGACCTACATTGGTAAGGTAACAGGTGACGCGTTGCTGGTTCGCGTCTCAATGGATCCAATATTTTTAGTAACCTTCGCGTTTTCTAATAGGATCTGATACTTTCTCATTAGTTCAGTTGAAGTATGTACTGTAATATACGATGTTATCTAAATATAAATTCATTCTCTCTCAGGAATGAGTTTGTTGGATTGGCTTTATCTACCAGACAGCTTGCCCTACTTGCAGTAAGATATTTGGAACCTTCTTCTTCCAAGCTTTATATTTCGTATGTTGTTAAAATTTTGCTACCGAATGACAACAGTGATAAAATAAGAATAACCTTAGGGTATACTAACACATGGAAATGATGAAATAATGTTTATCTCATGTGAAAAAGATTATAAATATGTGCTTATGGCAGGACATTGTACTTTTCTTTCTGCCTTAGAACATGCTGATGGATATTGCACATTTAATTTATGTATACTACAGACAGAACAACATTGACTAGTACATGGAGAAGAGAAAATGTGCCTTTAATAGAGCTAACGTTAGAGTTCTACGCCCTCCATTTCGTAAACAGTGTGATTTGCGAGCCAGACAAGTGCCGCTGGAGCGCGCTGCGCTCGGGTGTACAACCTCGAGGCACACATACCGTACCCACAAGTAGCGACGTTTCTGAGCGTTCAGCAGCACGTTGAACTCGGCACGCTCGACACTGACGTTCGAAAGCGCTGTCCATGTGCCAACGGCTTTTTTGCGAGCTCTTAGAGTGCATCAGTCTCAGCTCTGTCATGGATTCACGTGAGCGGACTAATCGCTTCCACAGCCAGGTCTGCAGATCTGTTTGACGAGTAATACACACACACACACACGCACACACACACACACACACACACACACACACACACACACACACACAGAGTCTGAGTGATGGAACTTATGATGCAAACTTACAGAGACGATGGCAAATGTATCAGTTTTTGTAAGGAACCCTTGTCTGGATATCACTTAGTCCAAAGTTAAGTGTTATGCAATACCTCTGCCAGTGGAGTAGTAGAACCTCCAAGTCGCTGTCTGTGCGGTGTGAGAGAAACCTGTTTGTTCAAAAATGTTCAAATGTGTGTGAAATCTTATGGGACTCAACTGCGAAGGTCATCAGTCCCTAAGCTTACACACTACTTAACCTAAATTATCCTAAGGACAAACACACACACCCATGCCCGAGGGAGGACTCGAACCTCCGACGGGATCAGCTGTACAGTCCATGACTGCAGCGCCCTAGACCGCTCGGCCAATCCCGCGCGGCAAACCTCTTTATTGCGAAAGTTGTTGCTAAGATTGCAAACAGGATCAATACCTAGACAATGCAGCATTAAGAGTGCTGACAGGAAACTCTGTTAGTGCACTACAGATGGCACTATTGTTGTTGTTGTTGTTGTCTTTACTGCTAAGACTATTTCGATACAGTATTCCACGCTAATCTATTTCGTGCAAGCGTCTTCATCACTTCATCACTGCTGCAAGCTACGTCCTTCTGAACCTGCGTACTGCACTGAAACTTTGGTCTCCCCCGTCAGTTTTTACCTCCCCCCTACTTCCCCCATAATGTAGTGTAGAAAGTGGCAGCCGTAAGTCATGACACCGGATCACCCGGTTGCTGAGTGAGGTAGGAAGCTGGTGCCCTACCAAACAGTCTCTCCTGAGCTTCTACTGGGGTCTCCCACTTCACGTGAGCCCGTGACGAGAAATCCATAGAAGCTAGATCCTGGAGTCTCACTGGCCGACGGAAAATATGGTCCCTTCCGGTCGAACGATGAGTGTGTCCGCTGTCCACGTGCTCAGAGACGTCAAGTAGGGTGCCGGTGGCGAACCCTCGTGCAGAAACCACAACCTCTCGCGGACAGCGACACGTGCCGTCGCTACCAACTGTGGCAGCACATCTCAAAAAGAACAGCCGCCAACGCGCTTCACTCCCATGAATTGGCAGCAGATAAGGCCCATTTAGTTGAGCGCGTACAGTTTCTACCCACAAGCTGATACAGACAATCGTTGCTGGTGACGTCAGACGAATGGTGATCTTTGTTACACCAGACGTGCCTACTTCTGCACCGAAAACACCACCACGGATAAAACAGGCCTCAGACATCTGGAGTAATATATACATAGTGTGGAAAGTTCGGCACTGCACAACTGCACTGGATGAACCATCCAACGCTGCGTTCAAGGTAATATGTCTCCACTAAACTGAAGGGCTCTTTGTGGATCTTCTCCCATGAAGTCCAAAGCCATCTCCTTCAATTCTGCCGAGCGAACAGTTCCTTGCCGAGATCCTTGGCGAAGACTCTGGGGCAGCAACAAAACAGTACCCTCGAAGTTTCAGTCCACTACGAGCTGTCTCTTCCATTTAGGTTGACTTTCCTCTGTACACTGATTCGACTTTTTCGGTACCAATGTATGACTCCATACACTCAATGCACGTCGGCAAATTGCTGCGCCTCCCATGACTAGTCGCCCAGTGTGAACAGCGATAAACTACACGTTGCCAGATCGCGGGCGAGTGTGTGTTGCTTTCCAAGCGTGGAAGCGACAGGCAGCTGTTAGTTCTGGAACGTACCCAGTCCGCAGATACGTGACTCACGCCCATTGCTCAGTCAGTCAGCTGAAATACTCCTTCACTCAAACTATTTGGTTCAGGACGGTCTCCCGTCCTCCTTCGCAGCTCTGGAACACGCTGTATAAGTAATCGTAGTAAGTGTCCGCCCGTCAATAGGAAAGTGTTTTACTTCTGAAAATGTAAGAATTTAATTTTACTAATGCTTTAGAGTGATGCTTCGGGAGCAATGATTTTATGTTAGGTATTTTTCTCTCTGTTGCAGGTAGGTAAAGCCATCAGACAGACAATGCCGATTTTGTGATCGAGCCACTGCGAGTTACGTACAACGCAAGGTGAGTGAAACCGGTTTTCCCCAGGAATGCGCAGACTCTAAAGCATACACGACTCGCAAGTTCGCTTCTTGTGACTTGCAGATTATTAGAATACTTCTCAGTTCTATTAGCATCGGTTTAGTTTGCAAAGTGCATTTCAGCATGAGCAGGAAGTGGTCGGATACGTGGAAAAGCATTGCTCATGAGGAGTATCACACTCCCATGAGACCTAGCACAAGGCCAGCCGACATGGAATTACAGCGACGCTCTTGGAAGACAAGTAACAAGATTCGCACAGGCCATGCCATTTGTGCGATGGGGAAAATCTTCATCTTCTCAATGCGACTGCCGCAGTGAACATCAGACAATCAAACACGTTGTTATAAGCTATAGGAAATGGGCTTACACTGCAGACGTAGATGATTTCTTGGAAGTGATAGAGGTAGCACTGGAATGAACTGAAAATTTAGATATTAATTTGTACATTTGGTTTTCAGTTCGGTCTATTTTGTAAAATTGCGCTGTTTGTGTATGTTAGTTACACTTTAGTTTGTATTGCCAGACGCTAATGAACAGTTCCTTGGGATGCGTTCCTTCGCGAACGAAGCGCCTCTAGTGGCCACTGCCCTGCACCTGCTACGAGCCCTGTAACAGCAGTGGGTCACGGCTACACTGTCCCGAGTACCTGAGGAAGGACAAGGTCACTTTTGCTCAAACGACTGTCCACTATGCAGGAAAAGATAATGGGTAGATCCAAGTCGAGCGGTGCATGATCACTGGCTGTACCACCATTCTGGTGTATAAGGACCGTGACTTTTTCTTTTCCTACGGTGGATATCAAGAGCATCGTTTACATCAACCACATGTATTGGAGTCTGAACTACGTACTGAATCAGTGACACGCTTCACACTTCAAACAGAATCCTGTTCTCATCGACAAAACTGATGCGTAACTATCGAGCATGTCGTGAGCCTGAGGGCAGACTGTTTGAAATCCTGTTGTACATTTTTCGAAGATATCTCAAATAAAATGGGCATTTCGCCCATTGTCCTCGGAGGATGCCTCCCGCAGTCGAAGACGAAACGTCAGGGGAGAGTTTTATGTGTGGACCACGGCATCTCAGCCCGGAAGTGTTAAGTGATGACAACACCTGCCGTGAAAGCCTTCATTCTATGACCAAAATATTATATGCTCCACTAAATTTCAGGTGTGCAGCCACATGAATTCTTCTAATATTTCCGTTATATATCGTTCAGCTATCTTCATAGTGTGCCGAATTAACTGCTCCACCACTTGCTCCGTCCTTTTAAATTCGCGGACCGCGGCCACAGATACATAGGTGCCAGAGACGTTGATCGGTGGCAAATAAGCACATTGCGCGTGAATTATATCTGCGCAGTCGATCCACGCTGGGATATCGATGTATCACTCTGAACTGCACTGTCGCGACGGCTTTGTAAGTTTGTTAAAGTAAACGCCGGATTCCAAGACGTGTCCAGGAAAAAGTCGCTGCCGGCTTATGTGGCCGAGCGGGTCTAGGCGCTTCAGTCCGGAACAGCTCGACTGCTACGGTCGCAGGTTCGAATCCTGCCTGGGGCGTGGATGTGTGTGATGTCCTTAGGTTAGTTAGGCTTAAGTAGTTCTAAGTTCTAGGGACTGATGACATCAAATGGTTAAGTCCCATAGTGCTCAGAGCCATTTGAACCATTTTGAACCAGAAGTCGCTGTCTATTAATTAAATTCGTCGCCAAGCTAATTTGAATTGCCTATTTTGCCACCGTGTCCCATAAAATGATTTAGACGTTAAAATTTGGACGTTTTCGTACAACATAGAGTGACCAGTATCAATACAGAGTTCTGTTAAGGCCGATTTATTTGGCCGTAAGAGGCGGATGTACCTACGATCTTCCGTACTTCCTTCATGGACTTTACGTGTCGTCTGTCCGATGTATGAAAGAGCACATTCGCAGGGGATGTTGCAAACCCCAGCGTTCCGGGGAATAAAATCATCTGTAAAAAACCCAACAGTGTAAAATCACTGCTACTTTGTACTTACTGAGGATCAGTAATGTTTTTGACGACAGGCATCCAACGGACAGACGATTCATACAGTCCATGAAAGATGTACGGAACACAGCAGCTGCACCCGCCTCTTGCAGCCCAATAAATCAGGTGTGGCAAACACTATATTGATACTGCTTACGCTATTTTGTACGAAAACGTCAAAATTTTAGCGTCTACATCATATTTCTGAGACCTGGTGCAGAATGAGGCAATTTAAATCAGCTTGGCGACTAATTTAATTAATAGTGGTTGCGGCTTCAGTTTGGATAAGTCTTGGAATCCGCACTTTCTGTTGTAAACTTACAAGACATTACGGCTCAGAGTGATACATATCGACATCCCAGCGTGGGTCGACCATGCAGCCACAGATCTAATTCATGTACAGGGTTATTACAAATGATTGAAGCGATTTCACAGCTCTACAATAACTTTATTATTTGAGATATTTTCAAAATGCTTTGCACACACATACAAAAACTCAAAAAGTTTTTTTAGGCATTCACAAATCTTCGATATGTGCCCCTTTAGTGATTCGGCAGACATCAAGCCGATAATCAAGTTCCTTCCACACTCGGCGCAGCATGTCCCCATCAACGAGTTCGAAAGCATCGTTGATGCGAGCTCGCAGTTCTGGCACGTTTCTTGGTAGAGGAGATTTAAACACTGAATCTTTCACATAACCCCACAGAAAGAAATCGCATGGGGTTAAGTCGGGAGAGCGTGGAGGCCATGACATGAATTGCTGATCATGATCTCCACCACGACCGATCCATCGGTTTTCCAATCTCCAGTTTAAGAAATGCCGAACATCATGATGGAAGTGCGGTGGAGCACCATCCTGTTGAAAGATGAAGTCGGTGCTGTCGGTCTCCAGTTGTGGCACGAGCCAATTTTCCGCGGGCTACGCGTGAAACTTGCCCGCACGCGTTCAACCGTTTCTTCGCTCACTGCAGGCCGACCCGTTGATTTCCCCTTACAGAGGCATCCAGAAGCTTTAAACTGTGCATACCATCGCCGAATGGAGTT
This sequence comes from Schistocerca cancellata, assembly GCF_023864275.1. Classification (NCBI taxonomy): domain Eukaryota; kingdom Metazoa; phylum Arthropoda; class Insecta; order Orthoptera; family Acrididae; genus Schistocerca; species Schistocerca cancellata. Next base: position 174,953,143 of record NC_064632.1, read on the forward strand.
GGCAGTTGGTGGATCTTTGTTGAACTTCGTCCTGAAGTGTCGTTGCACTATTATGACTGACTGATGTGAGTGCATTTCAAGCACGACATACGCTTTCTCGGCTCCTGTCGCCATTTTGTCTCACTGCGCTCTCGAGCGCTCTGACGGCAGAAACCTGAAGTGTGGCTTCAGCCGAACAAAACTTTATGAGCTTTCTACGTATCTGTAGTGTGTCGTGACCATATGTCAATGAATGGAGCTACAGTGAATTTATGAAATCGCTTCAATCATTTGTAATAGCCCTGTATATGTTGTACCTCTTTGCCGCCGATCAACGCGTCCGGCGTCTGTGTATCTGCGGCCGCATGCGCAGTGGCGAGTATGCGAATTTAGAAGGACGGAGCGAGCGGCGGAGCGTCAGTTCGAGTGAGCAGGGCGAGTGAGGGAGAGTGCTGCGCGAACGGAGGACAAGATCCGTGTGCACTGACTCCGTGCACTCGTCCCGTTCCGCCGAGGCGTGGAGTTGGCCAGCCGCTTCACGGCTGGAATCCGCCACGCTGGATATTAGGGGGTGGGTGCACCTTTCTTACCGATTCAGACACTCACCGGGTTTGACATAAGATTAAATATTAGGATAGATGTAGGGCAAGCTAGGATAGTAACACTAGAGTAGCACTGCAGCGGTCAACCACTCCGGGCCAGCCCGGTGCCAGGGGCATGTTCACCGGGATTAGCTCGGTGAACACGGCCAACAATGTAGGTTTATATAAACGCTGGCACACCTGTAACGCTGCAGGTTTAGTATATTAGCATAAGTAGTAAATAGTCAAACATTTGTAACCCAAAACATAGCAGTAGTGCCCAAAGTGCATGAGTAAAAGAACTAACATTCTTAGAAATAAGCTGCAGTAATAATAATTGTATTGTATCAATTAGGACCCACTAACTGTTTAATGTGGTGGCTTGTTGATGTATCATATATATTGAAGAATAAAGAATTTAAAAAAAAAGATCCGCGCGCATCGACTCACTCAGCGGACGTGGCAAAAGCGACGGTAGTACCTCTGATGCGCCTGATGGCTTTCCAGAGCGTGCTCCCCCTCGATTGCAGACACTGCAACACCAGCTGTAAGAGGCGACGGCTGCACCTGCGATATGTCACGTCATTTTCCGCAGCATGCTGCCTCCGTAATAGCAATGATCGGCACAACGGCGGACGAGCGCACGGGTTGGCACGCCACATGTGCTTTTCGAGGGCGGCATATAGCGGGGGCAGTACACTCCCACGGTGTCGCAAGAACATTGGACGTTGGGGGTCGGCAGACGACTCAGCCCAGGAGCAAGAGAGGTGGCTTACTGGACGGGATCACGGTTGCGCACGCTTCTGCGTCTGCTGAGTGGTAGTGGGGCGTTGAGCATGCTCCAACTCCTGCAGTTTCCAGCGGCGAACGTGATTCGTCATCCGCACCAGTGCCAAACGTACGGACTAATTTGGCGTATTCGAAATGGCCGAAGAAAATCTAGCCATAGTCATGGGAATCTGGCTCACTAGTAGGCCAGCTGAGGATGAAATGGAGGTAGAATTCCAATCGCGGAAGCACCGAGCTGACGCGACTGCTGTGCTAAGACCCAGAAAACGTACGCCATCTACCGGTTTCAAACCACGAGTTTACCCGAAGTAAGGCCTCTCCAAAGAGCACTAAAAGCCAAAGAGAGACCTCCATTGATGAGGACAGCTTCACCAAGGCAAACTGTAAGATGTGGGAACCGAAAACAGTTTTGTCAGGCTTAGCGGCAGTGCCGCTGAGGCTCAGTCTTCTGAAATGGACATATAAATGTTACCAGACCAGAATAAAAGGACTCCAGCCGCACCACCTGTTATCGTACAGTGGACAGACGCTTACAAGTCCTTGCAAATTAAAATAAAATCATTGACGCTGTAGACTTCATAGTCCAAATCACAGCACGAGATTTATACAAAGTGATAGTTCGTACACAAAAAGATTATAACGAACTCATAGAGCTCATTAAAAACGAAAAACTGCACAACTTCACACACTCGTCGTAGCCAAAAAAGTTCATTGAAACAGTATTCCGAAAAGTGCCGTTCAACAAGAAATCAGACACCTCTGCCAAGAATTAGAGGGCCAGGTCTTCCCAATACGATCCGTATCGAAAATGAAGTCCTCCAAAATCCAGTCTTTTGTGTGGTGCTTCTCGACAATGTCGGAATCGCAAAATCTTCCAAGTGGAGAAAGTAGCAAACAATAATGTGACGTTGAAAAACTTTGCGGCAGAAGTCAACGAGTACTATGGTTTCGTTGCCAGAACATGGCTCCATTCTGTACTATGCCCGAAAAATGTGTGAAATGTGCCGGTAACCATCCCATCAAAGAATGTACCCTTCCGTGGACAGACGCACCGGACTGCTGCAACTGCCCCAAAAAGCACGTCGCGAATTACAGAGGCTGGGCAGTCTTTAAACGCGGCGCTGCGAAAAATAATTCCCGCATGATTTCCGCGAAAGTACTCTTACAATCGGAAAGAGCCTTGCTCTTGCCGCGAGTGCTACTGGTTTTTTTTCAGTGCTCCGCAAGAGACTCGTAATCCACCTCGCGAAGGTGCGAATCGCGTTGGTACTCTGATTTTTTAAAACAGCCAACGCTCCAAAGTTACTGGCGGTGCCGAGCTGGCATGGCAGCACACTCTCACTCTTGAGTTATGTGTGTGTTTACACGGAATGGTTTGAGCCCTCTGATCCAACTGAACCAATCACTGACTGGAAATTGACATGTTCGGTTATTCGTGGATTGCATGTTCCCAAACAACGATGGAATTTGTATGGATGACAATGCGCCATGTCAGAACATTCTGGACAATTCGAGCCAATGATTTGGGCACCCTGATCGCCCGACATGAACCCCATATAACATAGTCGAGAGGTGAGTCTGTGCACCAAATCCTGCACCGGCAACAATTTCGCCTTTATGAGCGGCTATTGAGGCAACATGGTTCAGTATTTCTGCAGGCGCCCTCCAAGACTTTTTGAGTACGTGGCACGTCGAGTTGGTGCGCTAGACCAGGTAAAAGGACTCTAGATTGCCAAAGCTGTTGTGGGCGTCAGTCCCGAGACGGGTTTCGTACAACTGCCCATGCTAGTCTATACAGAGCAAGTTTATTCTCGTCTGCATAAGTACTGCAACGTACATACATCTGAAGCTTATTGCTGAACCATGCTGCTAATGCTACTACGCTGCTTGGCTGTCTTATTTTCACAAGCAGCTCCCGTTGCAGACCTCTGCAGCACACAAAAATAGGCGTTAGTAACCAGCTGTCGAACCTAGGAGCCCCACGCTAGTAGCTAGTAGCCAGTAGCCCAGTAAACAGCGCTAACCAGTAGGTGAGAGCACCGAACCCAAGTCAGACCCTATCTGGGCCCAGCCCAGGACCTCAACCACTGCGCCACTAGCCCGGTGAGAGATGCTACTGGAAACCACCACTCCCACTAGCGTTGTCGCCATGGACCTCTACAGTAAGCGAATTCCAAGTCCCCTGCATTACTCATGGAAGTCTGGAATTGTGACCATAACTGCCCCAGAAACGCACTGACATGTCCATACTATTAAGTACTGCATTAAAATTTCTGCTAACTATACCGAGATTTCATATGACACTATCAATGATTCCATTCCTTCCACAAAACTCTGGCGTACGAAGTAAAGACGTACCGGCTTGGCGCGGCGACTGTCAGGTACAGCATACGTAATGGATGAGAATGAAGTGTGACGCGCTGGCGCGTCCCAGAAGCGTGGCTCAGAACGTGACCTTGGGACAGCTCTCTCTCTCTCTCTCTCTCTCTCTCTCTCTCTCTCTCTCTCTCTCTCTCCGCTCTCCCTCTCCTATACTCCAGCTGCTTACCATTCGCTTCCAGGGTGAAGCTAGCTAAGGATGAGTTTTCCGTTCGCTTCACCATTGGGTTGGTTCAAAGCACTTCCAAACCCCACTTCGTATGAACTTTTACGGATGATTCTCCTTGGTTACCAGGCGAATGACAGAACTAGGAATCCGCTGGCAAAGATTTCCAAACGAGAACCACCTTTCTACATTCCCAGAAAGCTGGATTTTGGCGAAAAAAGGACAGATTTCCGAAAGCCCGTCCTGCTACATGACTAGTGAATATTCAGGGTGGAACAGTTAAACCAAGCCACCCCAAATACGTCTAGAATGAATAAATATATCGATGTGAGCTTTCCTCCAAGTTAATATCAGAGAATATGGCGAGTTGCCCCCTGTTCACAGGTACTTTTAGTCGTCTAAAGTCGCCGAATTACGACACCGATTTTGTTTTTTTCCTAATGGAACTATGTGGTATTTCAAAGAGGCGTCTAAGAGAGTTTCACCGGATTAAAATATACGGGACTTGATTAAATAGCACCAAGATAACAGCGCCGCAAACCAGCGTCCCGCTGTCTGGAGAAGAGGTACCACAAACGTCTGCCCTGTTATCCCAAACGTAAGCAAACACGTAGCTCAGATACCGTTCGTTAGTATGCGCATTGCACCCTTCAGTCCGTCTTCCGCTGTTGTAGAAGTCACATAAATTGCCCGTAAAGCTATTAAGACGCTCACAATGTGTACGACAATCCAAAAAGTGAATATCGCTCATGGCGAATGTCGCCAAACTATTAGAGCAGCCGTGCCGTTGTATGCTGAAGGGTACCCAGATCGTGCCAAGCCGTCATGATGTGACTTTGCAAACACTATAAAAAAAGGTTCTAGAAACTGGAAGTGTGGAGAGTAAAATACGCCGAGAAAAAAGAAGAGCAACTGACGAAAGAAAAGAAACTAACATTTTAGCATTAGTAACACACAATGAAAATGTTACTAACACGGGTTTCGGACGTACGAGAGGGATCAACCAAACAAGCGTTCTGCGAACACTTCATTTCACCGCATTTCATCCTCTTCACATTTCGATCCACCTACAGCTTCATGACAGTGACTCCAGAGATTGGTTTCAGTTCTCCGAATGTCATCTACGAAAAGTGCAAAGTGATGCGGCGTATACATACAAAATTTTGCTTAAGGAAGAAACGTCGTTTACAAACCGTGAGCTAGCCAATCTTCGCAATACGCACTGATTGTCGATTGAAAATCCACGCTGACTCAAAGAAGTAGATAAAAACAAGCCTCTTGGTCTATAAACGTTTGGTGCATGTTTTTGAAGATCTACATAATTTGTACCTGTTTTATTGACGAGAATCTAAATACACTCAATATCTCAGTTTCTAAGGTATGCTGCTGCCATAGATATTGGAAGACATAGCCAACAGATATACGTCATTGAATGTGCTACCGACAAGACGAATATCCTTCTCCTTCCACACAGGCCCTCTTAAGACAACGTTTGGAGAACATTCGAACGGTCGTTGAGGAAACGCCAAACGGTATGCACACTAACCAAACTTAACACTTCTTTTATCTGTGGCTCTATTAGGAAACTCCGACGACTCCCGAAAGCACGAAATGCCTTATAAAACAGGTTTGCTGCCGTTAACTCCAGTGAAATTTAACATGCAGTATTTTTTCTCCAGAATCACTTTACAGCGTGTAGCAGTGTCTTCGTAGATTTAGTATAATAGAGCAGACGTTTGCGAAACCTCTTCTCTTAACGGTGGGACTGTGTCTTCATACTATTTGATCAGGTCCTTGATTCGATAAGTCGTTGAAGTTCTCTTAGAAGCGTCTTTGAAACACCACAGAGAAATGTATATACAAGAAAAAAAAACAATGTCGGTTCCTTAATTCGGCGACTATAAACGACAGAAATTATTCAGGAACGCAGGGAAATTCACCATATCGTTCGCTATAACTGTGAAAACCGCACTTTGACATATTTATTCATCTTGGATGTATTTGGGGTGACCTGTTAAGCTGCCTCATCCTGCACATTACCAAACGCCCAACCCGGTTCATGGAGCACGGTTTTGATTTCAGCATGCCTACATAACGGCTTCCAGGTGTTAGAACAATTTGATTTTCAATATTTCGTGTAGTTATTGACTGAATTAAAAAAAAATACTATCACGATTTTCTTATTAAGAGGTACGGTCATATGTTAGAGGTTTAACACAATATAAGACAAGTACTGCTGTTAGAGGCTGTGTGTATGTCTTGAAGAAGCGTAATTTTTTTGTGTTTTACGGAAGTGGTACCTTCTTCGAAGGCAGGTCTTCTTGATTTGTGTTTCATGATAACTGTAACAACATGTGTCAGGATGGCGTTGGACTCACGTCCTAATGAACTGCTCTAGTGTTGGTTTATTTGCTGCCAACCTAAAAGCGGTCTTCTGTCATGACTCTAGGGGTACCTGAACGCGATGCCACCGACCTGGATCAACCGTGCCGGTGTGTTCCAAATGTCTCGTTGTAGGCCTGAGTACTTCGACTTTTTGTAGTAACTTCCTTCTGTCGCTCTTCATAATACCTAATAAATAGTCCATTCTGAGTTCTTCGTGTAATTCTCGTGTTCTAGGACATCTGGGCGCTTTTAGGATTAATCTCGAGCATCTGTTCTGTATAACTCGCAGATCCTTAGTAATCGATAGGCTTGGTGTCCCCTAAGATGAGCATTAGTTACTGGAAGAATTATTATTTTGTAGAGTCTATGTTTTGTTATGGAATTCATCTGATTGCTTGACAGCAGTGGCAAAAACTTGTGGATTAGGCGAACCATATTTCTCCTTTTTCGTCGTAATGTACGATTTGAACAGAAGTTTACCATTCATTACCACACTAAGGTATCTGACCTGGTTCGTCCACAGGATTTCAGCGTTGTTGATGACGAGTTTTTTTTCGTGCAAGCATCACTCCTCTCGTTTTCTCCGCGCCATCCCCCATCATATGAAACAAGGAAAATAGTTAGGTTACTACATTTTTGCTGCACACGCAGTATAACTTCAACATCAGGCATTACGTTATAATTTAATACTTCTTTACTAGTAACTTTATTCGCAACACATTGTGCAAACCGTATTCACATGTACGACGCAGTGTACTTGCAAAATTATGTGATTGTATGATACATAGTTCAGGAGATGTGACATCATAAACACTGAGATTTATAAAAAACGATCTTTTCCTTAAAACGAAGAGCGCAAATTACCGAAAATATAGTCTTATAGTGAGAGCAATTCGTGACTTCTAGCAAACTTTAAACGTAATTTTCAACGTTTTGTATACCCCTTCTCGCTTCCATGCTTCACGTCAAATGTGTAATGTATTAACTAATGTTTAAATAATCAGAAGTTTGAAGCTCTTTTATAGATGACAGTTCGACTTTTTAAAGGATCATTGGTTTTGAGAGAGAGAGAGAGAGAAAGAGAGAGAGAGTCAATCCGGGTTGTGACAGACAGTGCGCCGATTGAGCGCGCGAGACCGCGGCCTGAGTGATGACTTATGGATGCCCGGCGGTCAGGCAGCGTGCACAACTATTATGAACTTTTTGTAACGGCGCCTGGTTGCCGGCGCGAGCTCCGGTCGTAAACTGGACGCGGCGCAGAAACTTCGCAGACCTCATCTGCTCGTCTCTATGACTTGCGACATCCGCCATTTGCATCCACGTTCCGTGTATCGACGTCATTCCAGCGGCGCGCGATTCCTTTTATGATGTCGTGAAGCCGCTTGTTTGAAATTTATGCAGTGAGCTTTAGTATTCTCCAACCATTATCATTTGCTGTATCTTAACACAGACTTTGACTGCGCTCACTGAGGAGAAGAAGTGGAAATTTTGTTCAGTTCCGTAACACATTAGCTCTCTTGTTAGGTATCTTCATGAGTCCCGTAAGATTAATATCAAAGTCAAACGCGCGAACAATTAAAAGCGCATAGAGATGTTCACCAAGACACGAAGTACACTGCCATAGTAATACGATAGCTCTCCTGGAATGACGTGAGTTAGTGTTGTCGCACGCAGCTGCGGTCAGTGGTGTACTGCAGTTAAACGGGAAATAAGAATTAGTACTTTATGGTATTATACACTTTTTCCTACAAGATGCGATTCCTCACAGTGACATGAACCGTTACACGATGTAAGAAAAGAGCTCCTGTAATAATGGTTCTTTCATACCCAACTTCGACACGTAACGTAAACTTATCTAAGATGGATAAAATGAGAGAAACCATAACACAGAAACCGTTTCGATACCTCTCGTAACAGCTTATGACACACTAAACTATCGCATTTTATTAGAAAATGTTGTACACCACCACAAAAGACTATGTCTTATCTTGTATTGTCAGAGCTGTTCTTCAGAACCGAATATTGTTTGTGAAATACCAACACCAGAGAAGCAAATCGAGCAAAGGGGAAATAGCTTACCATAGGAAATGATTCACCTTTTCCTGGAGAGACACGAAGTTGCATGTATGCGTACGACCGTGCTGTCACTATGCAACAAACGTGAGACAGTATACAGGAAATGTATACGCAGTTCCGAATATGAACCACCATCGTGTTTATTTGAATGACGAAAATGAAAATTTGTGCCAGACCCGGACTCTAATTCCGATTTCCCGCTTTAAGCCAGCGGTCGCAATCACGTTACGTATATTCCCGTCAAGGAAGGTCTTGTTTATTGAGAGTGGAGGCCCTGTTATTGACGAATAAATACGAAAAAGCAGTGCCTGTGTTATTTAAAAGTGGAATTCAGAGTTACTCTGCATGCATGTCCGAAAGAACACTTCATCGTACTTCTAATACAGGCATTGCTGTTTCGTAGTAGACGTAAAGTTGTTGAGTGCCTTGGGCACCCTCTTTATATACTATATAAGGAACCAACTTAAGCCGAACCCACTCAAAACACAAACATGGCTTCTTGATCAGAGGAACAAGAAGGCAGTTATGAGTTTAAACTATGAAACGTCCCCTTTGAAAAATTATACAAGACTGTGCTTAAACTGACACACAATATTTTTTAGCGCAACGCAATCTGACTTTCAGAAATCCCTACAAAGGAATGGCCCTGACTAACATTAACCTGTACCTTTCACAAATCACTTACCTCACCAAAAATCTTCGTTACTCGAACTACTGCAATACAGCAAGCGCCACTACTGCCAGCTAAATAAAAGATTCAAACTACTGAAGGCACTAACTACTGATAGGCATAGTTAGCAAATGAAAGATTTTAATAGAGAACAAACAATGTATTTACGTTAATAATCATAATATATATGCCATCCAGTCTTACAAATTTCAAATTTCCTCCATTTCTCTCCCCACATCCGCCACTGCTGGCAGCTCACCTCCTACTGCGCAACGCTACGCGCTGTTCACATCCAGCTGCCCAACACTACAATGGCAGACAACAATGCAAACTACCCACAGACTGCACACAGCACAGCCAGTGATTTTTCATACAGAGCGCTACGTGGCGTTACCAATAAGAAAACCTAAACAGCCTACTTACATAGCCCCCATGCTCCCCACAAAAAATTTTACAAATTGTTTCGGGCACTGGCCAATACATATTTGTTAAAATTTTTCACAATTACAATAACAAAGAAATCAAATGCACACACTTATTGATACAATGTTGGTCAAAAGCTAAAATTTTCTCACAGTCCATAAACACAGTCCTGATCATTCATCACAGTAAAACTGCCGTTTCTTTTTTCAAAGTCTGAGCAGTAAAAGACAATGCACACGGAAGTAGTGGATTTCCATGCAGTCTTGAAGAAGTAGTGTTGTCCTTCCAACGGAAAGACAGTGCTGACTCTTGACATGCTGACAGGTAATGGGCCACAATAGAGCAAACCCACAGCATAGTCAGTCGAAGTTTTGAAGAATATTGGTAGGTAGGTCATCACAGAGTAGACCTACTGTAGTCCTGGTAGAGATTGTGGTATTGGTGAGTCAGCAAAGGTGTAGACCCACTGTAGTCCTTGTAGAGACGGCCAGCAGCCATCTGTTGTGACTGTGCAGGTGCACAATCACCATCGAAGAGTCTTGCGGAGAATATAGCAAGTCCATAAACCATCACTTGTGCACTCACAAAGTTTTTGAATTCTCCTTAGAACCAGCAATGCTGTTAACCAGTCCCTTGCTGAATTATTAACACACGTGCAAACACTAACAGTCCCTACTTCTCACATATTGTCCATATAGTATGATCAACAGAAACGTGTGCAGTGAAATGGAACTTACAAGTTACTTAATTTGATGAACTGCTGTCAATTACAATTTTATAACATAAGAATACAATTACAAAGGTACAAAATACATCATTAAAGAACATAACAATACAGATAACATTCGTAGTACAAGCTTTACAAAAGAATCTAAATAACATATACATCAGTGTTACAGGAATTATGACATGAGTACATACATAAAAGATCAGAATAACTTTTGAAACAACTTTACACATGAGCATTAAAACAAAACAGAATAAATAATGTCTAAACATCTTTACAAGGTAAATAACATTATCAGAAAAACTCTACAACATAGCTCTCATTAGCTAAACACATAAAGACAGGAAAAAGACAAATAAACAAGGGTACATAAACACGTAGTGGGATAACAGAAGGAAAGGACAGGTTTTGTTTTATTGCAATATTTTGCAAACAAAACTTTCTTTGCTTCTTGGAGATCTCCCTTCATTCATCATTATTCCCAGAAAGTCCTATCTATACCTCATTCCTGTATTCTATTCCTATTTCTTTCAAAATAATTATTTTTGATTGTACAATACTCATTTCGGCCCAAATCTTTTTCATATAACTTCGCAATGCATTCTTTACCTATTCTCCATAGTCAGTTTCTTATATAGTCTACCCCTCTTAAGCTAACTTAAATCTACTGAGCTCAGATGCTAAACTAAGGGATGAGGCAATGCAGCAGCACAAAACAATTAATGCAAACAGCAATGAAAAAATGCAGATTTGCAAAGCAAGCAGCATTATAGAAATTAGCAAAGCAATTGCAATATTACAACTAATATAAGGCAATGTGCAGCAAACAAGAAAAATAAATCAGTAGTAAACTGGCTTAGAAGAGTAACACAAAGTCAAATTCAGTAACACTATGCCTGCCAAACAGCAGCAGCAAATGAAATAACTTATATCGAAACATGACATAGCTCAAGCAGAAAAAATATTACAGTAAAAATGGCCATGTTTAATACCTATGTCACATCTTAACACTAGAGTGATGCATCACAAAAACTTACTCTACCAAAAAAATTACCAAGTAGTTGAAAAGAAAATTATGTATGCAGTTCCTGTGAAGGGAAATGTCTTTGTGCTCCCCCATTTTTGGGAAATGTATTACAAAATTAGTATTTACTGTATCTGTAGACAAAATATTTATATTAGTACATCTATAAAATTCTATTTTAACCCATTCTGCAGTGCAGCTAGAAACTAGATATTTAAAAAACTGAAAATATGTACAAAGGAAGGCATGAAACATCATTCATTAGCCATATGGCATTTCATAAAGTAGTAAAAAAATCTCTCAACTCTCGTAGAAAGATACTTGTCATAATCAGGTGTGCAGATGTAAGAATGTTTCCAAGTAATAAGCGTGACGTATTTGCGATGCTTTATACAAAGGAATGTCAATAGCGAGGATAATGGCCTCCCTTTTTTTTCTACCTGTGCCTCTGAAAAGGCACACCCTAATGGCTTGTTCTCCAGGCATCTGACACAGCTGGGTGCCCACGACGCATTACGTGCAGGTGGTCACTTAACTTTCTTACGGAAATATTTAAGACAGCAGTTTCTGCTACAGTGACAGTCTGATATACAAAATTTCACGGGTTGAGAATTTGCGTTGCAAATGTGTAGAAGCAAAATCTTATGAATATAGCAGTGTCCAAAAAATTTTCGCCAGCATTGCGATACATTCATGTATTTACACACATTTCATAACTCTTAAAGTACGATTCTTGGTTTCCAACATCCTTTTTCACAAGTCAGAGTCCCTAACCACTATTCTTACTCCTTACCTTATTACACACATATATATTCGTCGACACGTCAATCTTGCGACGACACTTCAATATTTCATCATAATAAATACATAGCATAATCAAATTCCTCATATAGCATCAGCTTATTGATCATAAACATACCTCAACAGCATAATACGCATCGTCGTCGTAATAATAACATCATAACAGATCAATCACATCTCAAAATCTTCGTAGCTTTCTGAATATTTTAAAACCTACAAAAAATTCTCTGCTCGTTTCAAAAGTGTCATCTACCTCAAACGTACTTTAAAAATCATGATCCCATACCAAATATATCATTCAAAGCTCTCATAGTATCACAATGGTTATGAAAAAATATGAAGAGTTCACAAAGTACAGACAAAATACAATTTTGTAAGTGTGAAGTTACCCAACTGTGTAATTGCGTAAACATGTGCCACTGATGTAGTAAAAAAAATGTTTGTTTCTCTGTTAAATGATCATATAGCTGTGTAATTTGTGTGTTAGAGAAATATGGTACCGATGTGTAAAGTTGTATAAGCAAATACCATATTAGCTAGGGCTCCTTGTGCTTGCCAAACACATGGTACACAAAGTAAGCATGTACCCCCTGAGGATTAATGTAATTACACCCTCAGGTGTTACAGATTACAGCAATGGAATGAAATGTATCACGGAAAACTTTCTTTGTAATTCAAAAATCTTTAAAAATAAATGTTTTAAGTACAAAATTAATCACTGAAATGCGTGTCCTGTAGCGCTAAATGTGCATCTTGTTGTAAGATAATCCCTGTGGAAGTGTCGTAGTTATTTTCCCCCGAAAGCTAAGTTCTGCAGAAGCCAATGTACTTACCTCATGATAAACAAAAGTGAAATGCTTTGCGTATAGATATCTTAGTTATTACGCTTATTGTTGTGATGATGAAAGTACTGTGCTGTAACGTATTGTTGTGCTACGGAAAAGGCTGTCTCCTTGTAACTAGACCACAAAAGTTACTACTAAAACATATTTTACTTTACAGAAGAATTCAGAAAACTGTGCAGATATAAAACAGATACACCACAAAAGCAACATTGTAAATTGTCACTCATTAGTAGCGTCATGATAAAATCGTGTAGCTGTCACATAAACTAACCACTGTCTCATCTGGTATCTCACAGAAAGTACTTTAAATCCAGAATGTATTTTCAAGTAAACCAAAATTTTGCATTAAAATATCATTAGCAGTACCAGTATATATTGTAAGTATGTAAGCCTTATAGTCTTTCAATAATCGGTTTTAAATGTGAAATATGGTGTAAACCTTTAGTCTTCCTAGGACGCAGTGTTTCAACTTCGACGCAATTGTCATGTGGTATACGTCGGTAAAGAATACTGGAATTTTTCTCAATGTTAGCGTCTATGTTATTTTTCTCTGAGCCAGCCGGCGCACGTGGACGTGGGTGCCTGCAGTGCGAGTCACAGTCTGTTTCTTTGTTGGCGCACGTCGTTATTGGGATTTGGAGACCTAACTTCTACAAATTCACCTTGACGAGAAGGCCCTGCCCTGTTTGAAGCTCGCCAGTTCTGATGCAATTCAGGTCTGTCGTTACGATTATATCATCTGTCATCATGTCGGTAGATTCCATAGTTTCTTTCTTATCAGTCACGTGGTGGAGAGTTTCTCCCTGAATCGTAACTGCACGCTGGACCGTTGCATCTGAAGTTATTCTGTCTCCCTTGATAATAATAATTTTGGTTCCCGTATTGTCTGTTTCTCTGATTGTCTCTGTAACAGTCATTACCGTGGAGAGGTGATCTTTGCCTGTAATTACTACTACTCTGCCAACGGTTGTCATACGGGTGGTGTCTGTTTTGGTCACGATTTGTGTTGTGAGAATAGCCTTGTCGCGTCCAGTTATTATTTCTGTCATCGCGGAATTGTGACGGATGTGACCTGTAATTGTTGTGTTCCTGTTTTCGCGTTCCGTGATTGTCAGTGTCAATTTCCAGTTCTTGTAAGAGCCCCTGAAAAGCTTCAATGTCGTCTTTGCAACGTCCTGCCAAAATAATATGCCGTAAATGTTCAGGTAATTTGATTAAGCAAATGCGGATGAGTTCTGAAGGGCTGTATGGGTTTGAAAGATATTGATTCTTATTCAACATGTCTTCAAAATATTTGACAAGACTGGAAAATTCAGATTGTTCAAAGTGTGTCATCATCATGATGCTATGTTTTACTCGGTCTTGTGTAGCTTGAGACCAATATGCTGAGAGGAACGCATGATAAAATTCTCCTTCACTGTGGCAATCGTGAATGATCGATTGCATTCGCACAGCTGGTTCATTCTCCAAGTAGCCACACATAAATTCTTATCTGTGCTCTAATGACCAGTTGGGAGGAAAACAATGAGAGAATTGATGGAGCCACGCTTGTGGATGAATGTCGTTGCCAGAATTCTTAAATGTTTTAAATTTACGTGTAGTAATGAACAGCTTATAGTCAAAATCATCATGTCGGCGAGTCGCATATCGGTCATTGTTACGTCGTTTTGGCGGTTCCATTTCAAAATTCGGTGCACCTTGCCTGCCAATATCTTTCATAATTTCCGAAATGCGCTATGTTATTATTTTGTGGGTGTTCCGTATTTCTATGTCCCTCTTCCCGTATTGGGGCGCGAGTGTCCTCTGAAATACGTAATCCTTGTATTACCTGTGTCAGCTGATCTTGTACTTCCCGGATTTCTCTTTGGTGTTGCGTATTTATTTGATTCTGATTTTGTTTGAATTTCCTAATTTGTTCGCACTCTGTGTCATTAAAGACTACCGGTTTTGTGTCATTCAGATTATCATCTACCTTCATAGATAAATTATTTAGCTGATCCGAAAGTTCAACTACTTTCTCTGATAATGAACTAATTTCCTCCATGTGTCTTTCTGAACCAATTTTCAGGGTATCTACCGTGTCCTTTAAGTTTTCCTGAGTTTTTGCAAGTTGCGTAACCGAATCGGTAGATGCAACTGAGTCAATTTTAGCTTGCAAGGTCTCATGATTTTCATGAACAATAGTTTGCAGTTCTTTTATGGCTGCTTCGTGATTCTGTAATGCATTTTCATGCCGCGAAAAAATGGGTTGAAAATGCTCACAAATTTGTGTTTTTACATCATTACAGACTTTTTAACATTTCGATTCAATGTTGAAAATGCTCACAAATTTGTGTTTTTACATCATTACAGACTTTGACATTTCGATTCAATGTTATGTAACTCAGTAGTTAAATCTTCACGTGATTGTTCAAGCTTATGTTCCACTGAGTCTAACTTTTGTAGATTTTGTTCCATTGTGTCTAACTTTTGAAGCCTTTGCTGTGTTTGTCTCTGATTTTGTTCCATTTGTTGCATTAGCTGTAATAACAATGCATTAGTGCCTGGAATCTGTTCCTCTACGCTTTTCGGCAGTGTATTTGCACCGGCAACATTCACATTTTGACAAGCAGAAAATGTGTCTTGACTTATTTGAGAAAACGGTGAGGACGCAAAACCTGAATCTACAGTATTTGCAAAATTGTGTCCTGTCATTTCGGATTCCTGAGGCGAGCTGTTGCTAAGCGATCGATCGATAATGCTTCCCTGTTCACTAATTGTTTCACTGTCTACGCCATTGTTTGCCGCCCGCTCCATTTCCCTATGCACAATTACCAAATTACTACTTCGAATGTCTGTTAATTCACTACACAATGGTGTTGATAAGCTACGCTCGTCGTCACTATTATTTCTCAGTTTACTTTGGAGCCTAGTGTTACGTTTTTCACACGCCATTATTGTCACAATATTTCACACGACAACACAGAAAAACACTATTTGAAGAGCAAAAATAAGGGAACACATTAAAATAGCACTGAAAATAATATCTAGTTAATTGCAAGCGCAGCTGCGAAATACTTGGTGCAAATCTACAGGCATGCCACAAGTGTTTTACTGTACAACAATGAAAAACTGCAACTACAAAGGAAATTCTCTCTACAATTACGCGATAGCAATAAACAAAATCTACACTAATTACACAAACTACAAGAAAAAATCAGAAGATTCCAGTGAGGTATCCTGGGCTAAGGGTTGGCTCAAATGGTTCAAATGGCTCTGAGCACTATGGGACTCAACTGCTGTGGTCATAAGTCCCCTAGAACTTAGAACTAATTAAACCTAACTAACCTAAGGACAGCACACAACACCCAGCCATCACGAGGCAGAGAAAATCCCTGACCCCGCCGGGAATCGAACCCGGGAACCCGGGCGTGGGAAGCGAGAACGCTACCGCACGACCACGAGATGCGGGCTAAGGGTCGACATATGAAACGTCCCCTTTGAAAAATTATACAAGACTGTGCTAAAACTGACACACAATATTTTTTTTAGCGCAACGCAATCTGACTTTCAGAAATCCCTACAAAGGAATGGCACTGACTAACATTAACCTGTACCTTTCACAAATCACTTACCTCACCAAAAATCTTCGTTACTCGAACTACTGCAATACAGCGAGCGCCACTACTGCCAGCTAAATAAAAGATTCAAACTACTGAAGGCACTAACTACTGACAGGCATAGTTAGCAAATGAAAGATTTTAATAGAGACAAACAATGTATTTACCTTAATAATCATAATATATATGCCATCCAGTCTTACAAATTTCAAGTCTCCGCCATTTCTCTCCCCACATCCACCACTGCTGGCGGCTCACCTCCAATTTTGCAACGCTACGTGCTGCTCACATCCAGCTGCCCAATACTACAATGGCAGACAACAATGCAAACTACCCACAGACTGCACACAGCACAGCCAGTGATTTTTCATACAGAGCGGTACGTGGCGTTACCAATAAGAAAACCTGAACAGCCTACTTACAAAACCACTCCTGACGAAGTGAAGCGCTCCACAACTGCACTGTCTCCAAGGCAGCGGTTCCCAATCTTTCTGAGACTGTTACCCTTGAGTGCATCCAGGTATTGGCAAGCACTCACCTCTCTTCACCCCACCACCAACATCAGCACCTAACTAAAAATTACAATGGGTAGGAATTGTCTCTGAACGCTTATATTTTTTAAAATTATGGAAGTTAAATGATATGTAGTTATCGTAGGTCTCTTATCAAACCCTGAAATAATGAGTCAATCAGACAATGGGTTCCGTCTAATTGTAACAACATTTTATTTATATTCATATAAAACTGAAGAAATGCTCAGTGCATCGCGAGTGTTGCCTATGTAAGGTGGCTATAATTTCGCACCTTACAAGCACTCATCTACATACTTTGTCGTGATTTACAACCGGAATTAGGTATCATTTGATAGGCTGTACATCGTATATATGAATATTTAAAGAAGACTGGCATTGTCACATACACCCCGTAAATAGTTGTTAACGCTTATTGCATCAAAGGTGACACAATGTCTTTATTATCAAAACGGTGTAATGAATGATTGCCTATACTAGTAGAGGTTGGAACGCCAGTGGAAATGAAACGGCAGGCAGAACTCAAGCCTTGGGTGGAAAAGCCCGCACGCCTAGCTTTGCTGGTGAGAAAAGGGCGTCTTTCGTTTAGAGCGCCCGTGTTTGATGGTCGCTCAGTATCAGCTTTGTTGCTACAGACGGACTTGCTGTCTTTGCTCTCAGGAGATTTTTTAATTAGAACGGTTAGGCACTGTATTGTTGCGACTTAAACGATTCTGGACTTTGCCTCCAGGTAGGTAGTCGTCGTCGTGTACGCAGCGTTCAGTAATTGAGAGCATTACTTCTGCCTACACTCACGTTGCGACATTATCTAAACTCCATCCTTGTGGCCGGGAATTCGCGTGTCTCGTCTGTAGAACACAGAGAGGAGAAGACAGTATTAGATTATACTAGTCAGAGGACCGTCTTCTCCCGTCCTAGTGTTTGACAGGTTTTTTTTTAATATTTTGTGGCTGGAGTTCTTCCGTCGTCGCAGACGTGTACGAGAACCATCACTCCGACGCACCAGACTCAGTCATACAGCGATATTGCTAACTGCTTCGGCTTATTATGGTTATAAAGCTAAACAGCTGCGATCCATTGAGGTTGCACACCACTGTAGATCATCTTTGAAAGTAGTGTCTTGTAGTGTTTGGTACGTAGTGATGTCAGTCATCTCGCGTTATTGATATTAGATCGCGCAGCCATAAAAAGGGGCAGATTTGGGCAATTGATCAATCATATTAGGAAATCCATTTGTATCTCTTTATGTCCATTGGACATTGATACACAAAATTTGTAATATATAAAGGGGTTTTAATCTACAATAAATGTGTAAGCAGAAACAGCATTTATCATTTGTAATTACTAGTTCCCTTAATTATTGACTCTGAGCACTATGGGACTTAACATCTGTGGTTACCAGTCCCCTAGAACTTAGAACTACTTAAACCTAACTAACCTAAGGACATCACACACATCGATGCCCAAGGGAGGATTAGAACCTGCGACCGTAGAGGTCACGCAGTTCCAGACTGAAGCGCCTAGAACCGCACGGCCACACCGGCCGGCCCTTAATTATTCATTTATGTTTATGTTGTAATTTATATGTTAAAGAGAAAGAAGGAGGAGATAATATCACCATTAAGAGATCCTAAGATCTGCTTCAGGTGGTAGTCAGACAGGTCGAAATCTTCATTTTCGCGTTCAGTATTTTCCGTTGCACACATTCATTTTACACCCGCCTAGAGTAGCATCGTGGAAAGAATGCTAACAGTCCTCACAAAACGTGCTGCTCCCTCTGCACCACTCCTCTCCCTAGTGACACTTGCTTCACTCACACACTGCAATCTCATTGTAAAATCTACCAACTATACCTCCTGCTTGTGTACCACCAGATTCCTGGACTCCTTACCCCTGAAATTGTAGAAATTGGAAGACTTTACGCTGCCAGTGCTTTGCGTCTTACCACTGCCGCACAGCAATGTAGTAGCAATTACATTATTACACCTGTGTTGTTATCTCAATTACACCGTCTATGTAGCGAAGTGAATAATGAAGCAGTTTCTGGTCCATTGTGAGAACTACATGCAATTCGGAGAAAGGCATTCTCATGAGGTGTTTAAGCATATATGTATCAATTTTACTGTCACAGATGGATGATACAAAGTATATGCGCAATAACTGGACAACGTGAAGAACAAGAAAGATGTTGTTCATACATTCATTTCACAGGCTATGACCTCCACCACGTTGTCTCATGCGTTAATGCTAGTATTTGAAATAAAAAATGTAAATATTGGTAACGTATGTAATCAGTATTGCAGTTTTACTAAATAGTGATGATAATAATAATGATCTTTTGAAAATAGTTAAGTTTCGAGACACCAGCACTAATGAACCCTTCTTTTTACCGCTAAGAAAATTTCATTTTAGTCCTGAGGAGGTAATTACCCCCGTTTGCAGAAAGTGGCTGCCAGGAGTAATACCGTGCGCGAAATGACGGTGACAGTTTGCGGAGCGCGTCCAGAAACAGAGGGCACGCGCGCGCTGGCTCTGCACTACCCTAGAGCTGAGCCTGCTCACCCTCTATAGTACAGGCTCAGCGTATCAAAGCACTGGATAGCCGAAGAGATTACTGCACAGTGCGATGTTTTAAATCCTCTTGCGTTATAGGAACTTCATCTTTGAGTTTATCCCAGAGAAAAGAGTACAGCTTCATCTCATCACGTGAACGTGTTGGCCACCTGATAACGGCTTCACGTCTTATCCAGCTCGGCTGAGCGCTTTCACAGCCACAAGCGAGCAGTGAATGTCTTCCTCCATAGTTGACAGGCCAAGCGTAGACGGCTCTCATGCGGAGGGCCAGGGTTGGATTCCCAGCACTGCCAGGGACTTTTTCCTCGGTGGGAGGACTGGAATAGGATGCTCTCAGCCTCGTGATAGCAACTGAAGAGCTGCTTGACCGATTCAGAGAAACCATCCCGTCCGCGTGAGGTCGTCACCCCGCGCGGACGAAGGCATTAAAATGGTTCAAATGGCTCTGAGCACTATGCGACTTAACTGCTGAGGTCATCAGTCCCCTAGAACTTAGAACTACTTAAACCTAAGTAACCTAAGGACATCACACACATCCATGCCCGAGGCAGGATTCGAACCTGCGACCGTAGCGGTCGCGCGGTTCCAGACTGAAGCGCCTAGAACCGCTCGGTCACCCCAGCCGGCACGAAGGCATCACTGAAGGAAGACAGCCACGACCATGCCCTTCTCACAGCTCAGGAAGACAGTGGCTTATAGTGCTGTGTGTGGAAAGTTTTTGTATCAGCAAAACTGTTTCTAGTGCCAGTGATTAGGAAACCAAAGCAGAGCAGAATCTACTTCCCCTCTATCTCATAAAATATCGGTTTTCCAACGACATTTCCAATATAAAATTGTTTGTTTTCTTTCTGTCGGCTTTTTGTCTCGCTGTATGGATTAAATATATTATAACATTATATGAGCCAACGTTTCTCGAACCTATTTCCCCTATTGATGTCTCTAATATACCATCACCATGCTTTATTGTGTCGACTTAAAATTGCTCCTGACGTTTTTTTCCTATGTGTTGTGTCTTCCATTTCTTATTATTAAATACCCTGTCTCCGTCTGCTCCACAAAAAATCGTGCTTTTCCTGTTTCCATTGTTACGTATGAGTAAAATATAAATTAACTTTCTCTCTATCCAATCATTCTTATGTAGCCTAAAAAAACATTTCTTTCCTTTCAGATGTTTGTTATTTTAACTGATTTAAAATTTTAGTAATATAGTAACACTCTTAGAGACATTGTTTGTAGCGAAAATTGATCGTAAACAAGGTCCCAACCAAACGGGTTTAGAAAACTCTCTTAATAGACTCAAGGTTTGATAAAAGACAAAAGAAAAATTTAAGCAACCAGAATGTAAGCAAAACGAGCTCACAACGCAAAGCAAAAGCAAGCAAATACGAAATAAAAATTTAATAGCAGAAATGGCAATAAAATGTAAGCCAAAATTCATTTAACTTTTTTATTGTTATACTTTTTAGAGAAATATAGTTCATTTTCTTGAAAATGAAGTTGTAGGGCCTCCAGGTAACGAAAACAGACTGTTGGAAGAGCAGTGTGGTGACCCCACGTCGCTCTACGCCGGATCAGATGACGCCATTGTCGGAGGATAACACGGCGGTCGGTCGGTACCAGGGCATGTATTTTACTCATCGTGCTGGTACCACATACGTCTACATAACTGAAATGGCTATTCTCTCGGCGAGCCGGTAGCACTTCGGTAAGAAATTGTGCGTATTTTTTTCCGTTTTGAGTTTTCTTCAGTGAAGTAAGGACCAATTATGTAGGCTTCAATTATCCCGCGCCAGACCTTCACACTTCATTCCCTCGGCCAGTGTGAATTCTCAGCGACCCAACAACACACATTTCCTACATTCAGCTTTCCATGAATTGTAAAGAAAGGTTCCTTCATCGATAGACGGAAGTCTTAAAAAAAGAACCCATTATCGACTGTCCCCATGCCGCATCAGAACCGAGCGATAGAATTCCATGCGTCTTTCTACAGTCCCGCTGCTGGCTCTACTGGTGAACTGACACGCGATATGGATAGAAGCTGTTTGAGTGCAAACTGTGAACAGCGCTGGGTTGATTTATTGCAGAGGCACCCACGATTCCTCTGGAGTTGACTCATGGATTGGGGGTAACAGCAACCAGAACACGGGTTTCGCTCGTTCCTTTTGTTGCAGACCTGCTCCCTACCCCCCTGCTTCTTATTTTGGTGGCCTTCCAGTAGCATTTTGTGGCACATTGGCTAAGTTGTCGTTCTTGCAGGACACAGTCTGTAGGGATACCATCGTGCGTACAACTGAACTGTTCGCATTCCTTCCCCATTCTCTGTAAAGAAGAAGCATATCTCGTTTCTCTTTGTTTGTGAAAGACATTAATTTATGATCGATACGGACAGAATGGCAGTCCTCTGTGCCCTTTTGTACCGGTATCGGGATGGTACAGTACTCCTCATACTACATCAGATACTGGATTGTAAGGCGTATCCAGGAGCAGACATAGACTCAGATCACAATATAGTAGTGATGAAGAGTAGGCTGAAGTGTAAGACATTAGTCAGGAAAAATCAATACGCAAAGAAGTGGGATACGAAAGTAGTAAGGAATCACGAGATACTGTTGAAGTTATCTAAGGCTATAGATACAGCAATAAGGAGTAGCTTAGTAGGCAGTACAGTTGACGAGAAATGGACATCTCTAAAAAGGGCCATCACAGAAGTTGCGAAGGAAAACATAGGTGCAAAGAAGGTAACTGCGAAGGAACCGTGGGTAACAGAAGAAATACTTCAACTGATCGATGAAAGGAGGAAGCACAAAAATGTTCCGGGAAACTCAGGAATACAGAAATACAAGTCGCTGAGAAATGAAATAAATACGAAGTGCAGGGAATCTAAGACGAAATGGCTGCAGGAAAAATGTGAAGACATCGAAAAAGAAATGATTGGCGGAAGGGCAGACTCATACAGGAAAGTCAAAACAACCTTCGGTGACATGAAAAGCAAGGGTTGTAACATTAAGAGTGCAACGGGAATTCCACTGTTAAATGTAAAGGAGAGAGCGGATAGGTGGAAATAATACATTGAAAGCCTCTATTGAAGATTTGTCTGATGTGATAAAGGAAGAAACAGGAGTCGATTTAGAAGAGATGTGGGATTCATTATCAGAATCAGAATTTAAAAGAGCTTTGAAGGACTTGAAATCAGATAAGGCAGAAGGGATGGATAACATTCCATCAGAATGTCTAAAATCATTGGGGGAAGTGGCAATAAATCGACTATTCACTTTGGTGTGTACAATGAATGAGTCTGGCGATATACCATCTGACTTTCGGAAAAGCATCATCCACACAATTCCGAAGACGGCAGGAGCTGAAAAGTGCGAGAACTACCGCACAATCAGCTTAACAGCTCATGCGTCCAAGTTGCTTACAAGAATAATATACAGAAGAATGGAAAAGAAAACTGAGGATGGACTAGATGACGATCAGTTTGGCCTAAGGAAAAGTAAAGGGACGAGAGAGGCAATTCTGACGTTACGGCTGATAATGGATGCAAGGCTAAAGAAAAATCAAGACACTTTCATAGGATTTGTCGACCTGGAAAAAGCGTTCGACAATATAAAATGGTGCAAGCTGTTCGAGGTTCTGAAAAGTGGGGGTAAGCTATAGGGAGAGACGGGTCATGTACAATATTTACAACAGCCAAGAGGGAATAATAACCAAGAACGAACTGCTCGTATTAAAAAGCGTGTCAGACAAGGATGTAGCCTTTCGCCCCTACTGTTAAATCTTTACATCGAAGAAGCAATGATGGAAATAAAAGAAAAAGGTTAAAGAATGGAATTAAAATTCAAAGTGAAAGGATATCAATGATAAGGCTCTCTGATGACATTGCTATCCTGACAGAGTGAAGAAGAATTACATGATCTGCTGAACGGAATGAACGGTCTAATGAGTACAGAGTATGAATTGAGAGTAAATCGAAGAAAGACGAACGTAATGAGAAGTAGCAGAAACGAGAACAGCGAAAAACTTAATATCAGGATTGATGGTCACGAAGTAGATGAAGTTAAGGAATTCTGCTACCTAGGCAGTAAAATGACCAATGACGGACGGAGCAAGGAAGACACCAAAAGCAGACTAGCTATGGTAAAAAGGGCATTTCAGGCCTTAGTTTGAGGAAGAAATGTCTGAGAACGTGCGTCAGGAGTACAGCATTTATGGTATCGAAACATGGACTGTGGGAAAACCGGAAAAGAAGAGAATGGAAGCATTTGAGATGTGGTGCTACAGACGATGTTGAAAATTAGGTGGACTGATAAGGTAAGAAATGAGGAGGCTCTGCGCAGAATCGGAGAGGAAAGGAATATGTGGAAAACACTGATAAGGAGAAGGTACAGGATGATAGGACATCTGTTAAGACATGAAGGAATGACTTACGTGGTACTAGAGGGAGCTCTATACGGCAATAACTGTAGAGGAAGACAGAGATTGGAATACATCCAGCAAATAAATGAAATTTCCTACTCTCACGTCAGAGAGCAAGAAACAAAAAGAGTTAGATCTTACTCTGTAAAAACTGAAATTACTGCGAAACTACGAATCAGATTTTAAAGAGTGAAACGCCGTTGAATTCGTCTGTTCTAAAACTATGAAACTAGTGGCAAAAACCACTTTAGTTCCATTTGAAAAATCGAAGTTGATACCGATGTCTCTGTAATTAGTGTAGCCATGAAGACAGACTATACGTCGATTAGTGAAGATTTCGTACAATTGATCTGGGCGAAAACTGCATTATTATATCTTTGACGGTTCAGGAAATATTTAGTTGAAAATTTACTTGATTCACTCTGTATTTTGTGAAAAGTAACGGTCGTGTGACACTTCTTTGTTGTACGCCCGATGTTGCTTGTACGTCAGAAGATTTCTCTCCGCTCACAATGATATGCTGTGTCCCGTTTGGTAGGAATTTTTTAGTTCAATCTCACAGCTGATCAAAGGTCCCGTACGACTCGCATTCTGTTCATTAGGCAGTACTGCGGAACTGTATCGAACGAAAGCAGTTGCGACATAAAGTCGCGAAGCAAGCAGAAGACCATGCTGATAATTAAAATTTATACTGCATAAAGGCTGGATTGGTCGCTAAACAAAAAGCCATACTTCACAAATAGAATGACTTCATTGCCCGCAGTATGACGTGTTTCAGACTTACGCATCTTCAGAAACCTGTCGAAAATAGTAAAGATGCATGAAAATTACGAAACGATACAAATAAGAACGCGATTTAACAGAGCCTTATGACTGACGTCAGCTTATTTGCATTCTAATTTTATATTTTTTTGTATTTAGCTTTTATAATATCCATTGAGAATGGCGACGATCTACGACGCTTATGTTGCTACGATTCTACATCTACATGGATGCTATGCAAATCATTTAAGTGCCTGGCAGAGGGTTCATCGAACCACCTTCACAATAATTCTCTACTATTCCAATCCCGTACAACGCGCGGAAAAAACGAACAGCGATATCTTTCCGTGCGAGCTCTGATTTTCCTTGTTCTATTATGGTGATCGTTTCTCCCTATGTATGTCGGCGTCAACAAAATATTTTCGAATTCGGAGGAGAAAGTTGGCGATTGAAATTTCGTGTGAAGGTTCCGGCGCAACGAAAAAAGCTTTTGTTTTAATAATTTCCACCCAAGTCCTGTATCATTTCAGTGTCACTCTCCCCCCTTTCTCGCGGCAATACAAAACGTGCTGCCCTTCTCTGAACTTTCTCGATGTACTCCGTCAATCCTATTTGGTAAGGATCCCGCACCGCGGAACAGTATTCTAGAACAAGACGGACAAGTATAGTGTAGGCAATTTCTTTAATAGATCAGTTACATTTTCTAAGTGTCCTGCCAATAAAACGCAGTCTTTTCCCCCACAACATTTTTTATGTGTTCCTTCCAATTTAAGTTGTCCGTAATTGTAATTCCTAGGTATTTACTTGAATTTACGGCCTTTAGATTTGACTGCTTTATCGTGTATCCTAAGTTTATCGGATTCCTTTTAGCGCTCATGTGGATGACCTCCCACTTTTCGTTATTTAGGGCCAATTGCCAATTTTCGAAACCATACAGATATCTTTTCTAAATCGTTTTGCAATTTGTTTTGATCTTCTGATGACTTTACTCGTCGATAAACTGCAGCGTCAGCTGCAAACAACCTAAGACGGCTGCTCAGAATGTCTCCCAAATCGTTTATATAGATAACGAAGAGAAAAGGGCCTAAAAGAATACCTTGGGGAACACCAACATGACGGCAACCATGCGGCTTTGTTCTTTGCTGTTCTTGTTTTACACTAAAATATTTTTCAATCTTTCCTACTGTTATAATATAATTATGTACATTTTTCTATTATACTTCTTTAATTTTTTCGACTATGTTCTCAATTACGACGAAGTAATATCTGATGGCACCGTCATTACTACACTGCCATCTGGCGTGAATGTTGACCTCTGAGTTTCATGTTAAGATTTTTTCGCTATAACTCTGTTCATCATAAGAATAAACTTTATGTAAACAAACACAAACGTGATGATTGGTCAGCACACGTACATAGGTGTTGTTACGCTCTTGGAAGTAGGTCCTACTTACGTATTAGATATCTTATTACTGAGTTACGTTGAATGAAAATTTAAGGTATTCTAATGTATTAACGACCATCAACGTTCTTCTTAATCACAGCTTAGCTATGTAGTTTTTACTTCAAAAATTGTGTACAGTCACAATCTCTGTACTGTTGTACTCTTGACTGTCGCGATGTTAGTACGCAATATGAAAATCGCTGAGGCTACTTCCTGCTCCGTAGAGAGACACGCGTGTGGAACACGGTTAAAAAGCGGCGAGAAATATGTTGTTATTTATGTTTTTCATAAATTTACGGAAAGAAAATGGGCTCTGAAGTTTTCCGATGGACTGTATTTGATGCAGTTGATATGCACAGGCAAGTTGGATGTTTAGCGGAAACGGTAGCGTACCGGTGCAGTTCGCACATCACTGGTTCAAGTCTCGCCTTGACCGTCTTTTTTTTCGTTCAGTTTGAAATACCCATAACTGGTAATAGTAAAATTCGTCAGCATTTGTTATGAATAATGTGCGTCTTCTTGTTTCTAATTACACAATGCACGCGAAATTTGTTTTCATTTCAAATATAAATTCTTAATTATCGATATTTTATGAAACATTGTTAGTAATAGTC
This sequence comes from Schistocerca cancellata, assembly GCF_023864275.1. NCBI lineage: Eukaryota > Metazoa > Arthropoda > Insecta > Orthoptera > Acrididae > Schistocerca > Schistocerca cancellata. The sequence goes on from NC_064632.1 coordinate 174,979,927, forward strand.
GCTCAAATTAAGAAAACTTAACAATTTAATTTTTACGACAGTAATGAAAAACCAAATACTCTTTATATGGACCATATCCATTGTTTTATACCACAGACGTAGCCTCACACGAACCAGAGTGTTAAGTGTCGTAGAAGCATGAAAAACAGTCATTTTCACAGCATCGAACAAACCACAAATTTGCTTTTTTTTTACGTTTCCCAATGTACCATTACAATATGAACCCAACAGAACTGATCTGGAGCAACTTAAGGGGTTTTTCACGAGAAATAACAAGACTGTTAAGCTGCCATGCATACTGGAACTAACGCACGCAGTTTTTTCACACGTCACTGGCGAACGCTGGCGGGATATTGAACGACACGTCGTAAAAGAAGAGGAGAAAATCCGGCTCCTGGGTGGCTTGGTGAACTCTGTTGTTGATCGATTGGTTATCAACGTAGCATATGACAGTTCCAGAATTGAAATGTATTTCTCGGAATCAGATAAGGAAGGAGCTAAGAGATTACCAAACGACAGACTGCAATTAATATCTTCAGCGACGTCAATATTCAACAATACGGTGAAATACCTGCAGTGTGCGTGTGTATCACACATAGCACGCTCAGAAAAATTACACTGTGTTTAATTTAGGAAACTGCAAAAAGGTGGGAAATTAAGGAGATGGAACCTTGATAAACAGACTAAACCAGAGGTTGTAGAGAGTTTGAGGGAGAGCATAAAGGAACAATTGACAGGAATGGGGGAAAGAAATACAGTAGAAGAAGAATGGGTAGCTCTGAGGGATGAAGTAGTGAAGGCAGCAGACGATCAAGTAGGTAAAAAGACGAGGGATAGTAGAAATCCTTGGGTAACAGAAGAAATATTGAATTTAATTGATGAAATGAGAAAATATAAAAATGCAGTAAATGAAGCAGGCAAAAAGGAATACAAACTTCTCAAAAATGAGATCGACAGGAAGTGCAAAATGACTAAGCAGGGATGGAAACCCAGTTCTAAGCAAAGAGGGGAAAGCAGAAAGGTGGAAGGAGTATATAGAGGGTCTATACAAGGGCAATGTACTTGAGGACAATATTGTTGAAATTGAAGAGGATGTAGATGAAGATGAAATGGGAGATACAATACTGCGTGAAGACTTTGACAAAGCACTGAAAGACCTGAGTCGAAATAAGGCCCCGGGAGTAGACAACATTCCATAAGAACTACTGACGGCCTTTAGAGAGCCAGTCATGACAAAACTTTACCATCTGGTGAGCAATATGTACGAGACAGGCGAAATACCCTCGGACTTCAAGAAGAATATAATAATTCCAATCCCAAAGAAGTCAGGTGTTGACAGATGTGAAAATTACCGAATTATCAGTTTAATAAGTCACAGCTGTAAAATACTAACGCGAACTCTTTACAGACGAATGGAAAAATTGGTAGAAGCCGACCTCGGGGAAGATCAGTTTGGATTCCGTAGAAATATTGGAACACGTGAGGCAATACTGACCTTACGCCTTATCTTAGAAGAAAGATTAAGGAAAGGCAAACCTACGTTTCTAGGATTTGTAGACTTAGAGAAAGCTTTTGACAATGTTGACTGGAATACTCTCTTTCAAATTCTAAAGGTGGCAGGGGTAAAATACAGGGAGCGAAAGGCTATTTACAGTTTGTACAGAAACCAGATGGCAGTTATAAAAGTCGAGGGCCATGAAAGGGAAGCAATGGTGGGGAAGGGAGTGAGACAGGGCTGTAGCCTATCCCCGATGTCATTCAATCTGTATATTAAGCAAGCAGTAAAGGAAACAAAAGAAAAATTCGGAATAGGTATTAAAATCGACGGAGAAGAAATAAAAACTTTGAGGTTTGCCGATGACATTGTAATTCTGTCAGAGACAGCAAAGGACTTGGAAGAGCAGTTGAACGGAATGGACAGTGTCTTGAAAGGAGGATATAAGATGAACATCAACAAAAGCAATACGGGGATAATGGAATGTAGACGAATGAAGTCGGGTGATGCTGAGGGAATTAGATTAGGAAATGAGACACTTAAAGTAGTAAAGGAGTTTTGCTATTTGGGGAGCAAAATAACTGATGATGGTCGAAGTAGAGAAGATATAAAATGTAGAGTGGCAATGGCAAGGAAAGCGTTTGTGAAGAAGAGGAATTTGTTAACTTTGAGTATAGATTTAAGTGTCAGGAAGTGGTTTCTGAAAGTATTTGTATGGAGTGTAGCCATGTTTGGAAGTGAAACATGGACGATAAATAGTTTGGACGAGAAGAGAATAGAAGCTTTCGAAATGTGATGCTACAGAAGAATGCTGAAGATTAGATGGGTAGATCACATAACTAATGAGGAGGTATTGAATAGAATAGGGGAGAAGAGGAGTTTGTGGCACAACTTGACAAGAAGAAGGGACCGGTTGGTAGGGCATGTTCTGAGGCATCAAGGGATCACAAATTTAGCATTACAGGGCAGTGTGGAGGGTAAAAATCGTAGAGGGTGACCAAGAGATGAATACACTAAGCAGATTCAGAAGGATGTGGGTCGCAGTAAGTACTGGGAGATGAAGAAGCTTGCACAGGATAGAGTAACATGGAGAGCTGCATCAAACCAGTCTCAGGACTGAAGACCACAACAACAACAATTTAGGAATTTTCATCGCTCTTGTTCGTAATTAGAATTCTATGTCAGGTGGGAACGAGAGCATATTATGCTTTCTGTTGGTCACATAAGAAGCGTACGATAGTGTTGGAGTTTTCCCGAATATTGTTTCATTCTCTTTAAAAATTAAACGACATTCGAAGCTAAATATTGCTCTGCTCGTCTATTTTTACGAGTGAACTGCAGCTGCTCACATCATTGTAGGTCGGTTTGACCAGCTGACTGGCCAGTGCTGTCCGAGTTAAATGCGCCTGTAACGCTGTTGTCCCGCATTTCGCTCAGTCTATGTGGATCTACAGCTATCATCGTACTTGACTCTACTGGACACAACAGGGCATTCGCTCCGCGAGAAACTAAATCCAATGAGATTCACGCAAACGCTGAAGAATACATGGTGTAATGTTAACATCAGGTTTATTCTAATGATTAACACTGCACAGTCTGCTTATGATTGTGACGTTACATTCATACTTATTCCGTAGATCATGAATATGAAATTTCATAATGACATGGAACGCGCCAGTTTAATACAAGTTTGCATTACTCAATACTTTCTTTTTTTATTTTACAGTTACTACTTCATATTTAAAAATTCATCAACTGAGTAAAAGGAGCTGTCGAGCGAACTAAGGCGCTGCAGTCATGGACTGTGCGGCTGATCCCGGCGGAGGTTCGAGTCCTCCCTCGGGCATGGCTGTGTGCGTTTGTCCTTAGGTTAATTTAGGTTAAGTAGTGTGTAAGCTTAGGGACTGATGACCTTAGCAGTTAAGTCCCATAAGATTTCACACACACACAAAGGAGCTCTCAATAAGAAATACTTTTAATTTGTTTTTAAATGTTTGTTCGCTATCTGTCAGACTTTTAATGCTATTTGGGAAACGAGTAAAGATTTTTGTGGCAGCATAAATGACCCCTTTCTGTGCCAAAATCATTTTAACCCTGGATAGTGAATACCATCCTTTTTTCTATTGTTGTAGCTGTGCACTTCGCTATTATTTTTGATCTGGGATTTGGAAATTTAGCAGCCTTTGCATCTAAGTGCCTGAAGTACCTGGTGTGTGCAACTGAAAGTTGCTCTCGTAATTCGCTATTCTGATTCTGTTTCGTAATTTCCATGTATCTAACAGATATCTGCAGGCGGCTGCGTCCGAAACGCGTCATGTTACGAGTCGTTCCATTTTCGGAGCATGATTTTTTGATTAGCGACCATTCCAGCCTTTCAGTTTTCTATGCCATTATAGTCACAGTGTCTGGATAGGTCGCTTCGATCTGTTTTCTGATTTTATATGAGACCAGAACTTCTTAGGATTTCCTGTCAAGTTAGCACGGCTCTCCTTATGCAACTTTTAGCCACTTTAAGTTTTTGTTTGTCTGTGAGGATTTCGCTCTGCAGTGAAGTTCTCTTTGTTTTGTGAGCGACTTTCTAACACGGCTGTCGAACCACCGCAAATCCTTCCGATGCCTCACAACTTTACCCGTCTCATGATTGCCTAAGCGCCAGCCGCGGTGTAGCGGTTCTAGGCGCTCAGTCCGGATCCGCGCGACTGCTACGGTCGCAGGTTCGAATCCTGCCTCGGGCATGGTGTGTATGATGTCCTTAGGTTAGTTAGGTTTCAGTAGTTCTAAGTTCTAGGGGATTGATAACCACAGATGTTCAGTCCCATAGTGCTCAGAGCCATTTGAACCATTTGATTGCCTAAGGCGTATAGTACAATATTCTTAAAAGTAGTCCATTTATGCTCAACATTTTCAGTTCTGGAGATAGGTTAGGTTAGGTTAGGTTAGGTTAGGTTAGGTTAGGTATGTTTCACATTGAGCGAACAAAAATTTAAGATCCGTGTTTTGTAGAACTTGCTAAGCAGAAATGCCCTCCTGTATTTCTTCACATTCCTGTTTACAACCGTATTCAGTGATGCTGTAACGGCCTTATCACTGATTTCCTTTCTTATGTTGACTTAGTCGAAGAGTTCGGACCTCTTGGTAACCAGAATATCTAAGATGCTACCTTCGCATATCTGTTCTCCGATTAGTTGCTCAAGGTCATTTTCGGATAGGGCATTCAGAAGTTTCACACGATTCTCTATCCCTACTACCCACCCTAACCATTTGAGTCTGCAGTGCTATAGCTGGTAATACTATAAAATGACTATAAAATTTACGCGCAACCTTCTCCAAAGTTTACACACAAATGTCCCGGTACTGCCGCTCCTGAGGCAGGAGTCTGTGCTAGCCTTACTTGATACTATCATATTATTCACGGCTCTGGACACAATTCCATCACTGGCGGTCAGCTTATCTTTGAGATTTATGTTCCAATGGGAATTTTGGATTTATTTGCTATTAACACCTTGTTTTTTTCAGCCATCTGCCTGTCGCTGGTAGTACGAACAGGGACATCAATACAGTTTATAAGACAGACTAGGGTCGTGGTCTTTGGATGGAAGCTCCTGTAGTTAACCTGTACGCTGTTAATATTTTTATCTTAGAGCTGCCATGAACGAATGCTACTTACTCTAATTAATGGGGCTGATGTTGATCTTTGTCCGAAATCAAAGTGTATCTTCTCGAGCCTATTGAGGGATTTCTTTATCCTAAAAAGTTCATATGTCCACGCGAGCTTCATCATTTTAAGACGTATTGCTACGCTTCGTTAGTTACATTCCTTAATCGTCCGAAGCACGTCAGCGAATGTATATAGATGGTTTCTTAACTGCGAACAGAACAGATTGACTTTAGTATCTTTAGCGTTACCTTGAAGTACTCACGAAAGAAGTGTTTCTCAAATCCTACCACTGTAGCTTGGTGTAGCTAAAAAATATGTAGATGATGTCAACTGTTACAAAATACAGATCTGTTTCTCCACTAGCCTCTTAGCGTCTTCAGTGCCTACGTTTTAATTGTGACTTTATTCTTTTTTCCACGCCATCCCTGTCTCAAATCAGAGCGTATCTTCTCGGGCATGTGGAGAGATTTCTGTATCCTAAAAAATACTTATATTCACGCCATCATGACGGATGCTCTGTGGTAGCCTTGGCTGAAACACTTGGCCACATCTTGTGCCTCTCGTTCTTTATATTCAATTAACAGATGTTTGAAACCTAACGCAGACTAATCTTGACCAGCTAAAGAAGGTAAATGACTGGCCGTATTTACTAGTGAAGGTCTTACAAAACCAACTACGATTATTTTAACAAAACGAAAGGCTTTTCTTGACTCGTTATTTTGCTGATTATACCCTTTTTTTTTCGCTTGCGGCCTCTTATCCTCGTGGGCATTGCCCCCGTCTTCCCAGTCCAGTAAAGTCTCCGCTGTTATCGCTAGGTAGTTTCCTTGATTGTGCGGTGATTGTTTTCCGCATCATCCTCTCAAAGTAAACAACATATCACAACATGTCACAGTTCTCAACAATACCGGGGTCCTTGCAGCGGCCGACTACGTTGCTTAGTATCAGTTTCAGACGAGTTCGTATGGCGAGTAGCATAAATGTTTCCGACGACATTCAGCAATAAATAAATACGAAACGTAGTCAGAAGCTAAGGCATTAGTAAACATCTGTTACGTCAATTCGAGGGACCAAACACAAGGGGCAAGCCGGTTGCACCTCTCTACAGATGCATTACAAAATTCTCACAGACATGTATGTGTGATGAGAAAGGAAATACTCGATACAGCCGCTATTTTCCGATTTTGCAAATCAGATATCCGTACTGTTTATAACTGTGCGTCTGAGGCAGTTTGTGTCGGACAAGTGCGAATTTTACGAATTGTGTAATTAGAAATAAATCGCAATAATTGTAATTAGAGGAAAATCGGAATAATACTAGAGCATGCATTGCCTGCAGGAGAAACAGACTGTTGAAATTAAGTTTATGAGGACAGTCACAAGTCATAATCAATAAGTTTTATTTTTACCGGTTTCGCTCTAGAATTTTACAAGAGCCTTATCAGAAACTCTGCAATTTGCAGATTAAAATACAGCAGTTGGCTGATTACATTGCCAGCAATGTAACCAGTCAACCACTGATTGATACAAAGGTGAATAATTTATTGATCTTATGATATTCTATCGCAGATCGCCAACAGTGACAGCTGTCAGGTTTCTTCACTGCTAGTTGCAGTTTACTTCTCTTGCTTATAATAAGCACCTAGGGCGTCACATCAGCAGGAAGACGTTTTTAGTTCTCAGAAGTGCGAAAATTGAGAATGCAGTGCTGTGTGAGTTTTAACAAAAGCACTAATACAGTAAAAGCGACCTGCCTAATGTTACTGACAGTTTGTGGAATTTGGAAGCTCGAATAAAGACAAAAGATCCAGTTGACCTCGTGCGTGTGGTTGAGAACGTGGAAAGACATCGTGGGACGCTTCAGCGAAATCAGTCGCAAAAACTAGAAGCGAATTGGGAGCGCCAGAAACGACGGCGTGGAAGCAGTTTTGTAACCGGTTGTGCCTTCAACTGTTTGCCGAGGCAGACTGAACGGAAAAGGCGTGGATCTGTGTGGAGGTGCAGTGCGAGGCAGTTCCACTGAAAGACTGACCTCTCATAAAAGTGCCATATTTCACAACTGGCTTGGGGTAAAGATGGGGTGAAGTCGTTTAACATATGTGACTGAGAAATGACCAATCAACATAACGGTAAAATAGCTACAAGGTCACCATTTTTTTCTGTGGTGCACAGATCAATTTTCTCCGCTTGAACAACGTTTTAGTAAACCAAGTGCCACTTCGATCTGGTTCATATACAAGGCATCGCCGAGAAAATTACAGTGGAAGTGAAAATTGCTGAGAGGGCTAGAACTGGTTGGGTAGTTGACAGTTACATTGTGCCGACGTTGGTGTCGCGAAATGTACAGACACGTTCAAAAGATTTTCGAGACTCGTTTGGCTTGGAGGCACCACACGTTGCTGAAGTGTAGCAGCGTGCTGTAAACTCGTCTCCTGCATTAGAAATGGAACAAAATAGAAGAAATGTGTGTGAATTCCTAAGGGACGAAACTGCTGATGTCATCAGTCCCTAGACCTACACACTACTTAAAACTAACTTACGCCAATGGCAGAACATACATCCATGCCCGAGGGAGGATCGAACCTCAGGCAGAAGGGGCCGCGCAATTCGTGACATGGCGCCTCTAACCGCGCGGCAGAAGTGGGACGACGATACAACAATAAGTGCCGAGTTTTGAAACGGCAGGGAGCAAGATGGTGACTTGGTAAGGAGCTGGACACAGTTTAAGCACGCGAATGAATTATCCGAATGGGACGGAACTCGGTAGATTTACATGTACAGACAGATTTATTCAAGAGAAAGAGCCTCACAAATTGCGCAAGTGAATAACGCGGTCGTTATGGAAGCAGTTATGCGGCTTGTCATTGATTGATAGAGTTGTTAGCTGTTCTCCTGAGGGATATCGTGACAAATTCTGTCCAGTTGGCGCGTTAGATCGTCAAAATCACGCTCATTGGAGGTCCCTGTCCGCAACTCTCAAAACATTGTCTGTTGGGGAGAGGTACGGTGACCATGCTGGCTAAGGTAAGGTTTACCAAACACGAAGACAAGCGGTACAAACTCTCGCCGTATGAGAGCGGGCACTATCTTGCTGTAATGTAAGTTCAAAAATGTTCAAATGTGTGTGAAATCTAATGGGACTTAACTGCTAAGGTCATCAGTCCCTAAGCTTACACACTAGTTAACCTAAATTATCCTAAGGACAAACACACACACCCATGCCCGAGGGAGGACTCGAACCTCCGCCGGGACAAGCCGCACAGTCCATGACTGCAGCGCCTGAGACCGCTCGGCTAATCCCGCGCGGCTGTAATGTAAGTCGAAGATGGCTTGCCGTGCGGGGCAACAGAACGGGGCGTAGAATGTCGTCGACATGCCACTGTGCTGTAAGGGTGCCGCAGATGACAACCAAAGGGGTTCTGCTACGAAATGAAACGGCACCCGAGCCCATTACCCGTGGTTGTCGGGCGACAGTCAGGTTGGTATCCCACCGCTGTCTAAGTCATCTCCAGACACATCTTCGAACTGGAATCTCATTGAGTGGAGTAGAATTGTCTTCACTTATCAGTCCCGTATCAAATTGATCCCCGATGACCAGGGTAGACGTGTCTGGAGGCCCACTGGACAGTGGTGGGATACCGTCCTGGCTGTCGCCCACCATACGGCCCGACAACCAGGAGTGGTGGTAGGAGGTGCCATTTCTTTTCGTAGCAGGACGCCTTTGGTTGTCATCCGCAGCACACTTACAGCACAACGGTACGTCGGCGATACGATACCTCGGTTTTGCTGCCGTATACGGCGAGCCATCCTGGACTCCGTAGTGCATCGGTAGCGTTACCGCCTACCACGCAACGGGGCCCGGGTTCGATTCCCGGCGAGGGACTGGGTGTTGCGGTGGTGTTCTGGCTTCCCGCGCACGGGGTCCCGGGTTCGATTCCCAGCGGGGTTAGGGATTTTTCCTGCCTCGAGATGGCTGGGTGTTGTTGTGTCGTCTTCATCATCATCATTCGTCCCCATTACAGTCAGAGGAAAGCAATGGCAAACCACCTCCACTAGGAGCTTGTCTAGTACGGCGGTGCGGGTCTCCCGCATCGTCCCCGACGCTTCTCGGAGTACGGGACCTCATCATCATCATCGTGGACTTATACTTCAGCAAGCTAATGCCCGCCCACACACGGCGAGAGTTTGTAATGCTTGTCTTCGTGCTTGCCAGACTCCACCTTGGCCAGCAAGGACGCCAGATCTCTCCCCAGTAGAGAACGCTTAGAGCACTATCGATTTCCGTCCCATTCGGATAATTCCTTTGTCGTGCATCTTTTTTGTCTTAGAATTTATTAATATACTTTTAACGTCAATTTATTTACCATAAATAATCAATAAAGTAGAAGCCCTTCTAGTACCTTTGGACAGAACGTCCACATAGAACAATTAAGGACACTTAAATTTTTTGATAGAGACCATTGAAAGCTGAATACTAAATTTAGAATAAGAAAACTATTAAAATATTCCTAAAATTTGAGTTCAGGCAGACAAACATTGTAGAACACAGAAAATGAACATTACCGAATTAACGGCATATATGGCAAAATAATCGCCTTCAGAATGGCAGAAGTTACAAGTGACTCGTACTGAAGGTCCAGTCTCTTAGGCAAGTCTGATATCAAAACGTGAAGGTCAGGTTTAAATTCGGCGACAACCAACCGCAACTTTGAAAAGCAACAGTCTCCGCGTAACCAGTTTTAATTTCATTAATTCTAATGTACAATACAGCAAACTTGCCTGCAACACACCAAAATCTTCAAAGACAAGAGCAATACATAGTAGACACACCAAATACAGGGTGTACATAAAGTCCGGGAACAATTTCAGTTATTTATTGCACAGTAACCAAACATTGTACAGATACCATACATATGTCATTTTGAAGAGAAACCCTGAAAGTTTTTTTTTTTCATGTATACCGCCACAGTGTAGTTTGGTAATTTGCCGACAGTCAGCGCTAGTCGCAAACGTGGCGAGTTCAGGTGCAGAGCGAGCTTTCTGTGTGTTGGAGTTCGACAAAAACAAGTGTGATACAGCTGTTCAACTGATGTTTAGAATCAAGTACGGTAAGAAGCCGCCAACAAGGAAGGCCATTAACCACTGGCACAACGAATTCGCAAAGTGAAGCTGACGTCCCAGTGTGAGTGAAGTGAATGTGGAGCGTGTACGAGAGACAATCGTCAAGGAGTCCAAAGAAATCGGCGCGTCGTGCATCCCGTGAACTCGAAATGGCTCCAGTGACTATGCAGAGCTCCACCCCATTTTCATCGTGATGTTCATGTGTACGTGTACACGGAGCTGCCTCATCGATGCATCGGCCGTGCTACAGAAGGTGACAGCTATTTCATGAAATGGCCTCCCCGACCACCAGATGTCACTCCGTGTGACTTTATTCTGTGGGGACACATTAAAGATCTGGTGCATGTACCGCCTCTGTCACGTGATGTGACAGAGCTCCGGGAGAGAATACGAGAAGCGACTGCCACAGTCGACGATGCCATGCTGGGACGAGTATGGCAAGAATTCGATTACCGTATTGACGTCTGCCGGGTCACTGTAAATGTTTGTAAAAAAACTTTCAGAGTTTCTCTTCAAAATGCAGTATGTATGACATCTGTACAATGTTTAGTTCTTGTGCAGTAAATAATTTAAAGTGTTCCCAGACTTTATATACACCCTGTAGAACTAAGTCTAGTATCACTACACAAGGTAATCTTATCATTCAAAGCTTTGAAAACTGCAGTCATTTCGGCCAATATTTGAAGCGGCCAACAGAATGATACCAAAATAATTAAATAACGCCTCAATGGCTTAAGCAAGTTTGATGCCAGTCTAAACAAAACAAAGACAAAACAGTCTAAATCTGAATACATATACACTGATCGCAACAAGAATATAGCATATGGAGTCGTTAACTTACTCAGGCATTAGGTCATAAGTAACGGTTTACAGATAAACCCGCTTGCGTGATAACACTGAGCATGGCTAAGCAAGAAGTCAATTTCAAGCATAGCCGTATTTACCTGCGCAAATATGTCCTGGGTTGCAGCGCCTCCGTCGAATCTGGCTGAAAAGTTGGTGGTGGAGATAATATACTGGGAATAATATGATCCCCACAGGATTTTTAGTTGAAGCACTTTACTTGCATTTTGATTGTTGAATTAGCTACTGTTTATGGCCAGATCGAATTTAATCTATAATAATTTATGCACATCTAAACAGATAGGCACTCTCTGCCAATGCCCTAGAATGTGACTGAGTGCAATAACATAACTCTGAAGCGACACAAAAGTTCACGTGTGGCAAATAGACATGCAACACAGTCACAGAATTACGGTATTGAATCACTGTTCTTGGAATCTAACAGTCAACTCTGTACGAAAGCGATGTGCACAGCAAGTAGCTATTGGAAGCTGTTTGTATTCTGATCCTGCTGTCAGGAGTTAGCAGAGGGTGTTATTGAGGATTAGCACAGTTCATGAAATTAACAGTCCACAGTGAGTCATTAAAAAAACTAACTGAATAAACAGTAGGACACGTAATTTAGATAAAAGGTAATGCATTTTCCGACTCAAAACTGGTGCTAGATCGTCTGCGGTACAATTCCCCGTTTTGGTGGACACAGATCTTGTATCTTTCTCAACACTCTGCCGACTGACGAAAATGGCTTGTGAGGAACCTCTTTTATAAGCTAACAGTAATTGAAACTGAAGTTAGCTCTCCTTTACTGTATTTTCGTGAGATACAATGAAAATTTTATGCTTGTGAGCAAATGAATAGCAAAGAAAGTTTCTTCTAAATGTGGATTTTTAAATACAACAGCAACTTTTATTGAAGTAGGCTGTATAATTTGCCAAAATATAGGATTCCATGTCAGTAACAATGTTTTAGTTAAGACTACTTATTACCCTGGCATTAAATGAATGCAGAAGTTGCTAACATATTTTCACCATTAGCTGTGCAAATGCTACGTTTCTTTACTTGGCTTTTTCATCCACTTCATCAGTAATTTAGAAGTTAGGTATATGTTTACATGTGAAAAATTATATGGAAATCTAAAATTAGTAAACTACACTGACGGAAAAAAATCGCAATACCATAAATAATTAGGTAGTGAAATTTCAGAAATGAATTTGTCCAGGTAATATATTTATGTGGTTAATATTGCAAGATAACAGGTTTCTGTACGCGCGAGATATGTCATTGGTAATGTTAAATATTGGTACATTAATAACCGGTGTAACCGACAGAACGTTCAAAGAAAGCATGCGAACGTGCATGCATTGTGTTGTACAGGTGCCGGAATTGAGTTTGTGGATGGACTTTCATGCCTGTTGCACTTGGTCTTTCAATACAGGGACGGTTAATGCTGTCTGTGGATAGTGCTGGAGTTGTCGGCTGATGATGTCCCATATGTGCTCGATTTCAGAAGATATGGTGATCGAGCAGACCGAGGCCACATCTCGACACCCTGTAGAGCATGTTGGGTTACAACAGCGTTATGTGGGCGAGCGTTATCCCGTCTGAAATCACCACCTGGAATGCTGTTGACAAGTGACAGCACAACAAGTCGAATCAACAGACCGACGTACAAATTTGCTGTCAGGGTGCGTGGGAAAAGCACGAGAGTGCTCCTGCTGTCATACGACATCGCATCCCTGACCAGAGTATCAGGTAGCAGGCCCTCAACTGGCTTCCCCCTAATCAACACACGGCCATCACTGACACCGAAGCAAACATCAAAAAACATAACAGATCTCCACCCTGCCCTCCGATTAGCTCTCGCTTGACACCACTGAAGTCGCAAATGGCGGTGGTTTGGGGTCATTGGAATGCATGCTACAGGGCGTTTGGCTCGGAGATGTCCTTAAAGTAACCGATTTGTAACAGTTCGTGGTGTCACTGTGATGGCAACTGCGCTCAGATTGCTGCTGTACATGCAGAAAAAATGTTCCACGTGTCCGTCCGGAGCCCGGTCTTTTTTGCGACCGTACATTTCCCTGACCACCGCTGCCAGAAATCATGTACAGTGAGTACATTCCTTCCAAGTATTTCTGCAGAATCGGAGAGGGAATCTGTTACATGACCTCGTCCACACTCCGTAAGGTGCTCATAATGACGTCTTTGTCGCCTTAGAGGCATTCTTGACTAGCGTAACTCACCACGGCCAGTCGCAAAGGCAATTAGCGCTCACGACTGTCACAGCGTGAATTTAAAGCAAACCTGATTTGCATCCTCATAGTGGCGCTACTATCTCCTCTCTTACGCGACTGGTACTAAATTTGAATAGACATCGTCTTTCAGATGAAGAAACACGCCTGCCAACTATTTTCATATATGTCGCACAACTCCTGCTTAGTGTTGCGGTTTACTCTTGCGTCAGTGTAATTACACTTATGAGTTCCAGTTAACCAAAAGAATGTAATGAACAATAAAGTTAAGTTGGCTAGGCTCTAAATTAATGTTTAAGTCTTTGTGTATTGTGCAATGACAATTCCTTCACATTATTTCAACATAACATAGAATGCACATACCAAAGTGTGAAGCGTTGGAATCACTGCAATTTACTCAGAACTAGAATGGTTTAACTTAACGGTACACTAGAAGGCTCAAAACCCTCACTAGCACGGGATAATGACAAGTCAGATGCTCACGAAATAAATAGCACAAATCCCCGTAGAAACATCGCTAGTCCATGCAGTCACAACTCAGTCCTTACAGCTGACAGATGTCAAAAACCACTCTGTCTCGTCACACCACAGGCCGCTTTCTGCAGCGAGGAGAAGCAAACCCTCCTCTCTAAGGAGCGCATGCTCAAGCCTTTATATAAACCGATTCGAAAGCCGCGGCTCCCTGGTGAGACGCCGGCGATCGAAACAGGCGACAGCCAGTCAAAGACCATAGCCTCACGGAAACAGCAATCGCTAGTATCTACACCACGGCTCAAGTTAGTGCAAGTGTACGGTAGCAGTGCACTGTCGTATGAGGTATTAATTAGGTTGTGTAGACGCTACCAATGTGGGCAAACAAATATGAACGACGAAGAATGAAGTCGCAATCCAACTCTCTGAGAAGGACCGTGAATCGAGAGAGAACTGAACGGCCTGGGACTCAAAGAGCGGCGTATCACAGTCTAGGCGATAGGCGAAAAATTGAAAATCAGTCATCGATCAATTTTGCACGACACTGAGCATGACAAAAGTCGCTGCATGCTGCAACTGCTCACATCCATTCAAAATGTCGACCGAACCGAGGCAGCATGGGGAACGCTGCAGCAGTGTCAGGCCAATTCAGATCACTTCTTTAGGAGCCTATTGGCCATGAAGGAGTGCTGGGTGAATCACTGTACCACCCAGTCAAAAGCAGTGGAAAGGTGTAGATTCACGACCGCCGAAAAAGGAGAAGGTGCGACCAACATCAGGCAAAATAAGGCGGAGTGTATTTTGAGGCTACTTTGTTGCGGTGCTGACGAATTGTGCTAGTAAGCGGCAAACCGTCACAGGAGCATGCTACAGAAATTTCCTGACGAGGTCACTCGAGACTGTACAGACGAAGAGTCGGGGGAAGCTGTCCGAGTGGACGATTTAGTTCTACGGCAACGCTGCAGTCTATTGTTTAGAGCACGATCATGCGAGGTGCTTCTTTGGGCTGTCACATTTTGCCTCAGCGGTATTCTCGTGACTCAGCACCCAGTGACTTCTTTCTCTTGCTTTGGATGAAGAAACCAGTGTATGGTGGACATTTTCAGGACAACAACGGGATGAATTTCATAGTGAAACGCGTCCTGAACGGCCAAAATATAGCGTTGTGCAACCAGGGCCTCCGACAAGTCATCCATCGCTGGGAAAAATGCGTCACATTGTAGCGCGAGTCTGTAGAGACGGACCGACACCACCAGAAAGCTTCAAGGTCGCGGCTTGATTTTTTTTTTTCTGCTGAGATAGTTGAAAGTTTATGAATACTCCTCTAACAGTGCTGCCAACAACGTAGGCTACATACCTCGCTGCTTCCTGTACTGTCACGGGGGATATCCTCGAGTATCATAGGTGAAATAGCGAACTACTATCTAAAACTCCTTGCTAAACCGCACGGACGAGTCTTGTGGAGTTTCATAGTAACCTACGACATAATCATGACTGTTTTATATCGTGTTTTTTTTATATTGCCAGTTTTCTCTGAAACTGCTACACGTCATATTACAGAATATTTTACGCTCGTCCCCTTGATCAGTGTAATCGATCCCTAAAGCCACATAACAGTTGAAAGCTGCGTCTTTTATGGCTTTCTTTTCACTTCTCTCTTTAGTACGGTGAAGGATCTGCCCAGCCTACTAGCTGGAGTTTCAGAGCATCCAGAAAGAGTTGAAAGCGTTCACTTGCTGCTAGGAAATGGAGGAGTAAAGAGAGAGAGAGCGACTCCCAGGACACGGTGGTGTAAAGACTCGTTGTTGAATGACTGATGAGGCGAGCCTTGTAGTCGCACAGAGGGATGTTTCTGCTTGAGTACTGCGTACAGTCAGAGAGCTGAATTCAACTTCCATCCGCTAGTGCTACTATCTTCCACACAGAGGTACGAGTCTTGTAAGACGAGCCGTCATTGGGATCACTTATTCTCTAGAGATGAGATGTTAGTTCGCTCCCTCCAGGAGCCAGTTATTCCATTACAACGCCTTCCAGCCAGCTAGTTCCTTTCAGTATGCACTTTGTCGATTTCACTGGTGTTCAAACCTGTGTTTCCATGTTCCTCCTGTAATTCACTAGCCAAGCTTACAGACACTGATCATAGTCATGTAATATTCGCGTAACTTTGCATTTGTCATGCTCATCCAGTTGTGCCAAGGTTTAATTTCAACATTGGAGACCTTTATCCAAGTATTAATTGTTCAGTTGTTTATCTCAGTGGATAACTCTTGTGTTGTGGTTTTCGACAACAAATCAAATCTGATTGTTATAGTGACCACTTGTTTCCGTCATAGATCAGATGATCCCTCCTCTCATTAATATACCTGTGTGTGTGTGTTGTGGTAGCCATATCGTCATGCTTGACTGGCCCACCTCAATTATCATTCGGTAAGTCGTTTCCTTTGCGCGATATTATCATTGCCGTTAATGCAAATTTGGATAACCAACTGAGGCGATTCCCTTCTCTGCAAGTCACCAGAGACTGTATAAGTAGGCTGTTTAGGTTTTTATGTTGGTAACGCCACGTAGCGCTCTATATGAAAATCACTGACTGCACTGTGTGCAGTCTGTGGCTGGTTGGACTCATTGTTGGAATATTCGCTTGTGTAGTGTTGGGCAGTTGGATGTGAACAGCGCGTAGCGTTGTGCAGTTGGAGGTGAGCCGCCAGCAGTGGTGGATGTGGGGAAAGAGATGGCAGAATTTTGAGAGCGGACGATCTGGACGTGTGTCCGTCAGAAAAAGGAAATTTGTAAGACTGGATGTCATGAACTGATATATATATATATATATATATTATGACTTTTGAACACTATTAAGGTAAATACATTGTTTGTTCTCTGTCAAAATCATTCATTTGCTAACTATGCCTATCAGTAGTTAGTGCCTTCAGTAGTTAGAATCTTTCATTTAGCTCGCAGTATTGGCGCTCGCTGTATTGCAGTAGTTCGAGTAAAGAAGTTTTTGTGAGGTAAGTGATTCATGAAAGGTTTTGTGGTGGCGTTCGTAGCGACAAACACTTCGCTGTGGAAACGGCTTACGAAGTCACCGCCACAGTTTTAATAGCGGGCCGACCGGTCCGCTGGAACAGTGAACAGAAAGATGAAACCCCAAACACTCTGATTAAATAAAAGTCGGTACTTATCTTTATTAACGAAGATACAGAAACACAGTAGTGAACTCCGTGTCTACAGAAATCTGTCTAGTTTGAGTCGGAGCGGCTAGGTCAGCGTCGGCTGACGACAAACAACAACTCTGCTGCGATGAACACACAACTGACTAGCAAGTACACAAATCGGTGGCGAGTATACCCCTGAGCGGCGAATACAGAACTGTCCTAGCGCTCGCGACTCCAGCGCTTAAGAAGCCAGAAGCCAGCGGTGGCGCGCGCAGACTTGGGGCGATTTCCTCTATCGCTGGCGCTGCTTATGCGGACGGCGTCCGGACTTTGATGCTGCCAACCTTTTGGCAGCGGGCTCGGTTGGCGTTACTGGCTAGGATATAACAAAAGGTATAGGTTATTGTTAGTCACGGCCATTCTTTTGTACGGATTATTGAAAGTTAGACTGCGTTGCGCTAAAAAAAAATATTGTGTGTCAGTTTAGTGATAATCAGAATAAGTGAAGAGAGAAATGTCTGAGTACGTTCAGTTTTGCTCAGCTGTTTGAAAATCAAATAACGTAAGAGGTTTACCATCACAGTCATTTATAATTTTTCCAAGGGGACGTTTCAACTGGACTGTAGCATCTAGGGATACGCAAAACAGCGCGGCCGACACCGCACAGTCTGAGACACTGTATTCAAATACCCGAAGGACTGTCTGTTAAAGATAATTTTGCAACAGCCCAAATCGCGATTTTTATTGTCTTTGATAACATGTTTCAGTTACAGACCTGTATCCACTGTGAGATTTATACTGCCTAATCGGTATCGGTTGATTGGTGAGAGCGGGCGAACTTGTCCTCCCACAAAGTGAGCTGGGGAGCAGCGAGTGTTGTCAAGTATAGGCAGTCGGCCACCCTCGTGGGCACTCAACTTTTTCCGTAGGTCCGCGCCGTCAACTGCAGAGGGCTTTGTGCGCCGGGTGCTACAGGAGAGGCAGAGGGGGAGGCTGTTCCCTGCCAGGCTTGCGACGCAGGAAACCATGGGCAGCGAGAGGAACGCCTCCACGTTCTCCACTTGCTCAGTCTTATGTACCTGCTGACGCAACTGGCACGTAACACTTGCCTCTGGCTGCAGTGCGGCAAGTACGAGAGTGGTTACACCACAGCTGCGGTGCCAGCCAGGCTTCGCCGGGAACGCTGCTTCTGGTCGCGGCTGCACCTTTCTTACTGCCTGCCGGAACTCCACATCCCCGTATTTACCTTAACAACTGAGGTAAACCTCTAGTGAACACCACTGTCGGGATGGATTTTGCTTGCATTAATTTTTTTTATTAGATACACTACTGTCCATTAAAATTGCTACACCACGAAGATGACGTGCTACAAACGCGAAATTTAACCGACAGGAAGACGATACTGTGATATGCAAATGATTAGCTTTTCAGAGCATTCACACAAGGTTGGCGCCGGTGGCGACCCCTACAATGTGCTGCTGACATGAGGAAATTTTCCTACCGATTTCTCATACACAAACAGCAGTTGACCAGCGTTGCCTGGTGAAACGTTGTTGTGATGCCTCCTGTAAGGAGGAGAAATGCGTACCATCACGTTTCCGACTTTGATAAAGGTCGGATTGCAGCCTATCGCGATTGCGTTTTATCGTATCGCGACATTGCTGCTCGCGTTGGGCGAGATCCAATGACTGTTAGAAGAATATGGAACCGGTGAGTTCAGGAGAGTAACACGGAACGCCGTGCTGGATGCCAACTGCCTCGTATCACTAGCAGTCGAGATGACAGGCATCTTATTCGCATGATTGTAACGAATCGTGCAGCCACGTCTCGATCCCTGAGTCAACGGATGGGGACGTTTGCAAGACAATAACCATCTGCACGAACAGTTCGACGACGTTTGCAGCAGCATGGACTATCAGCTCGGAGACCGTGGCTGCGGTTACCCTTGATGCTGCATCACAGACAGGAACGCCTGCGATGGTGTACTCAACGACGAACCTGGGTGCACGAATGGCAAAACGTCATTTTTTCTGATGAATCCAGGTTCTGTTTACAGCATCATGATGGTCGCATCCGCGTTCGGCGACATCGCGGTGAATGCACATTGGAAGTGTGTATTAGTCATCGCCATACTGGCGTATCACCCGGCGTGATGGCATGGGGTGCCATTGGTGACACGTCTCGGTCACGTCTTGTTCGCATTGACGGCACTTTGAACAGTGGACGTTACATTTCAGATGTGTTACAACCCGTGGCTCTACTCTTCGTTCGATCCTTGCGAAACCCTACATTTCAGCAGGATAATGGACGACCGCATGTTGCAGGTCCTGTACGGGCCTTTTTGGATACAGAAAATTTTCGACTGCTGCCCTGGCCAGCACATTCTCCAGATATCTCACCAATTGAAAACGTCTGGTCAATGGTAGCCGAGCAACTAGCTCGACACAATACGCCAGTCACTATTCTTGATGAACTGTGGTATCGTGTTGAAGCTGCATGGGCAGCTGTACGTGTACACACCATCCAAGCTCATTTTGACTCAATGCCCAGACGTATCAAGGCCGTTATTACGGCCAGACGTGGTTGTTCTGGGTACTGATTTCTCAGGATCTATGCATCCAAATAGCGTGAAAATGTAATAACATGTCAGTTCTAGTATAATATATTTGTCCAATGAATACCCGTCTATCATCTGCATTTCTTCTTGGAGTAGCAATTTTAGTGGCCAGTAGTGTATTATCCTTCTGCGAGTATGCTGAATGCTAGTCTATATTTGTAAATCAATGGTGTCTGCTGAATGTTTGTTTACATCGCCAGACACGGTGTGCATACTGTGATTTCTTGGTTTTGTAGGAACGTCTTTGTAATGGTAAAGGCTGCGGAGGATATGAGTATTTGAATTTGGTGATGTTGAATTTGTAGCCGGCCGGAGTGGCCGAGCGGTTCTAGGCGTTACACCCTGGAACAGCGCTACAGCTACGGTCGCAGGTTCGAATCCTGCCTCGGACATGGATGTGTGTGATGTCCTTAGACTAGTCAGGTTTAAGTAGTTCTAAGTTCTAGGGGACTGATGACCTAAGAAGTTAAGTCTCCTAGTGCTCAGAGCCATTTTTTTTTTTTTTAATTTGTATATCGGTCTAGTAATCAGGCGTTTCATTGCACATTTTTTACTGGTCCTGTACAGGCCTTATTTACCGGTTTCGGCGATGTTTTTTTTTCTGTGGTATCGATAGCGACGATGCCACGGCGTAGGTGCAAGTTCTTAGGTTGGCACTACGACACCGACAATAGCGCCCTCTATCCGGCGCTGTGGAGATCTACGAGCTCCGCTCCGGATTCAGTCCATGTGATTCCGAGGAGACGACTTAGCAACATTGTTTCTACTTCATAGGGGGGCCATTACTGACTTTGTTACTTCAATCCAGTTTCGCACGTACGGGCTCTTCAGTGCAAAGTTACGTAATCATTGACTAATATTCTCTATTAAATGTACTTTCACGTAAAAAACTGTACCGAGAATTTTATCTCACCTGCTCCTTCTCACTTCCTACATTCGGTCTACCCATTCAGTTTACAGGAGCAGACCCACGTGCCGCGGAATACAAAATTTTCCACAATACACTGACGGCAGAAAAAAAAACGCAACACCAAGTAAGTTGGTAGTGTTGTGGGTTGTCAGGATAGCCAACACCGTGTTACTAGAGGAAGCCGAAAGGCACACGTTTTAGCTCACGCAGGCTGGCGTGAGGCCTGGAACAGGTCAAGGAAATTAGAATTTAGAAAAACGGACGTAGCTGGTGGAATACTTAACTTTAATCTATTAATGGTGAACGTCGCTCTTGACTTTACATGATTCAGTATCAATAGTAACTGGTAATGGCGCCTTGCTGGGTCGTAGCAAATGACGTAGCTGAAGGCTATGCTAACTATCGTCTCGGCAAATGAGAGCGTATTTTGTCAGTGAACTATCGCTAGTAAAGTCGGTTGTACAACTGGGGCGAGTGCTAGGAAGTCTCTAGACCTGCCGTGTGGCGGCGCTCAGTCTGCAATCACTGATAGTGGCGACACGCGGGTCCGACGTATACTAACGGACCGCGGCCGATTTAAAGGCTACCACCTAACAAGTGTGATTTCTGGCGGTGACACCACATTCCTCCCCCGCAAATCGGCGTACGGTTGTGGCATAAGGCTTCCGCCCGCCGTGGGGAGGACCCCATGTTGACGTATGCGACGAGGTGGGGAGCCTAACAACAGGCGAGGCTGTGCCACCCGCACCCTGCCATTCGGACTCGGGGAGCTAGGAAACGCCTGAAAACCTGCTCCAGGGTGCATGCCAACATGCGGTGCATGCGCCCGCAGAGAGACAGGAGGGGCCGAAGGGTCGACCTCCATCTGGCCGGGGCACCCGACGGGCGAAGACGACATTTGGTCCGGAGCGGGCAAGAGTTCCATGTCGGAGGACAACTGGTCACGGGAAGCGATGGGCGGCGCGTGACCCAGGGAGGCGCCCGGCGGTTGCAGCGACGCGTCGCCGGCGGGAGAACAGGCGGCGGCGCGTCGCCATGGGACAAAATGGAAGGCAGCGTCGGTAACAACTGGGGCCGAGGCGAGCCAGTAGATGGGTCCCCCGGGCGCTGACCGGACGGCACCGTCGCTGAAAGCAGAGGGGGAGCGGCAGATCCCGTGTGACGACAGAGGCGCAGCTGATTGCGATGCCGACGCACCTCACCAGAGGCCCCCAAAACCAGATACATAGCGCGGCCGAGGCAGCGAAGAATGCGCCCTTCGAGCCAACGCCGTGAACCTCGATAGTGGCGGTAGTAGACAACGTCGCCTGGGGCAAAAGCAGGTGTCTGCCGCTGCACAGGAACCTGATGCGGCGGATATAGCAAAGACATCAACGTCCGATGAGGGCGACCGTGGAGCAACTCAGCCGGCGAGCGACCATCTCGGGGCTGAGAGCGATACGAGAACAAAAAGAGCAATAACGCATCCTCCCGAGAATGCGACTCTTTCAACTTCAACATCTGTGACTTGAAAGTCCTGACCAATCGTTCAGCGGCACCGTTTGACTGTGGCGAAAACGGCGCTGACGTCAGATGTTGAATACCAATGGTCTTGCAGAATGACAAATTCTGCGGACATGAATTGTGGACCATTGTCGGGAACAATAGTCTGTGGAAGACCTTAAATGCAAAAGATAGCGGATAACGCTTGGATGGTGGCCGATGACGTCGTGGAAGACATCCGGACAACAAAAGGAAAATTACTGAATGAATCTACCACAACCAACCATCGAGCATTCCAGAATGGACCAGCAAAATTGATGTGTAAGCGTTGCCAAGGGGAAGTGGCTTTTGGCCATGCAAAGAATTTCCGCGGTGGTGCTGATTGTTGCTCGGCACACACCCTGCAAGAAGAGCACATATTCGTAATCGCGGCATCGATTCCGAACCAAGTACAGTGCTGACGAGCAAGTTGTTTCGTTCTCACTATACCCCAATGTCCTTGGTGGAGAAGCTGTAAGACAGAGGACTGTAACGAACGTGGGACCACGACCCTGGACTGATCATTATCAGAACGCAACAGCAAAACACCACGTCGTACAAAAAGTCTCTCCTTGTGAGCAAAAAATCGGAGAACCAACAGATCCCCAATCCGTGACTTTGACAAGGGCCATTGCGTAGCAACAAAACGCAGAACGGTAGCAAGGACAGGGTCGGCAGCTGTGGCTGTAGCTGTAGCTGTAGCTACACGACGAAAATCAATCGGAAACGATTCGACCACGTCATCTGCTTCCGAATCAATGAACATGCATGCAAGTTCGGAGGAATCGAATGCTCTATCCTCAGCAACAGGCAAACGGGACAACGCATCGGCGTTTCCGTGCTTAGCAGTGGACCGATACAAGATATCGTAGCGGTACTGCGAGAGGAAAATAGACCAGCGAATGAATTTCTGCGCTGTACGTGGAGGTACAGGCTTGGTCGGATGAAAAAGCGATGTCAAAGGTTTGTGGTCTGTGATGATGGTAAAGTGACGACCATACAAGAAATCATGAAACTATGTAACACCAAATACGAGAGCCAATGCTTCTTTCTCGATCTGTGACTAATTTCTTTGCGCAGACGAGAGCAATTTGGACGCAAAGGCAATAGGGCGATCGTGCGAACCATCTTTGTGCGCAAGCACAGCACCGATCCCAAAATCCGATGCATCCACCATCAACAAAAGGGGCTTCTGGGGATCAAATGGCGTAAGACAAGTATTGGAAAGCAACGCCGATTTCAACTGGCGAAAGGCGCGTTCGCATTCCATCGTCCAGACGAACGGAACACCTTTACGGTGTAAGCGATGAAGCGGAGCTGAAATGGAAGAGGCATGTGGAACATAGCGATGATAATAGTTAATTTTTCCCAGCACACTCTGTAGCTGCTTCAAATTCTGCGGTGAAGGCAAGTCTTGTATGGCACAGAGGTGCTCGGGACTGGGATGTATGCCTTGGGCATTGAGTATATGTCCCAGGTAGGGCAAGTGATGAGCAAAAAACACACATTTCTCCTTCCGCAAGCGAAAACCATTTTGTCGCAAGACCTGAAATAATGTTCTGAGATTGGCTAAATGTTCTTCCGTCTTTCCGGAGATCACAATATCGCCCAGATAGTTTGCTGCAGTAGGGACCGAGGCACAAACAGTTTGTAGATATTGCTGAAACAATGCAGGGGCGGATGCACACCCGAATGGCAGTCGTTTGAATCGATACAAACCAAGATGCGTGTTAACCACCAAAACGCGCTGGGATTCTTCGTCCACCGGTATTTGCAAGTACGCATCTGCTAGGTCCAACTTCGAAAAATATTTGCCCGGGTACAGTTTGTCAAAAAGATCTTCCGGATGGAGTAAAGGAAAAGTTGCAATCACCAGTTGTGAATTCACTGTTGCCTTGAAGTCGACACAAAGTCTCAATTGTCCCAAAGGTTTTGGCAAAATTACTAAGGGTGATGCAAGAGAGAAGCCTGCACATGTTCAATTACACCTTGTGACTCCAAATCGTATAATGTTTTTGCGACCTCATCACGCAATGTGTGGGGAACATTGCACGGTCTGAAAAATTTCGGTTGCGCTTTTACATTCAGTTCCAAATGTGCTTTATAGTTCTTAGCGCAACCGAGGTCTGGTGCAAAAATGTTTGCAAATTCTTCACATAGACGAGAAACACTGCCGGCACACTCTGATTCACTGATAGGACCTGATTTACTATAGACAAGTTAAACAACTGAAATAAATCGAAACCAAACAAGTTCACTGCAGAAGAAGAACGAAGGACGTAAAATGACATAAGTTTTGTTTGTCCTTTGTATGTTGCAAGAAGGCTGCACTGTCCTAACACAGGGATCTCGTGACCTGAATAGGTAGTTAACAGTTGCAGCATGCAATGGAGGTGTGCCCAGCAGTTTGTAAGGGTCTTGATTGATCAGTGAAACTGCAGCCCGGTATCGAGCTGGAATGGTATCACTTTGCCGTTAATGTCCAAGTCCACAAAAAGTTTATTGCCCTGCTGACGACAAGAGCGACTGTCTTGTGCAACGTGAACTGACACAGGTACAAAATCACTTGCGACTTGACGGGAGTTCCGGCGATGTCGACGCATACTATTTGTGGGACGAACACAGTCACTGTTAGAGAGAGTGGCACTGGGCGGAGTAGAATGAACTATATGAATTTCCATGGGCGAAGTTACGCGAGCCTGAGTATCCTAGGTTCGTTTCCGATTCCGGCGTGAAGGAAAGGGCCTGGAATGATTTTGAGTTTCCGATCTGAGATTTTTCTGGCAAACACTTTGAACATGCCCTGTTTTATTACAGTAAAAGCAAATAGCTTGGCGTGATGGGTAATTCTCACGCGAATGTCTAGTAGCACACCGCGGACATGATTTTAGCACAGCATTTGCGTGCCGGCGCGGTACACGTGGCTGAGAGCCTGGCGGCAGCGGCGCGGCCAGGTGCGAGGACTGTTCACTGTTCCGTGCAGCTCGCCCGGCGGGCCGGTTAACCTGACACACGGGTGGCGAAGTTTCAAATGATTCCTGAGCAAAGTCAAGTGTGTCCTGCCGATCCAATATGTCCATCACTTGTTGAAGGGAGGGATGGACTAGTTTCAAAATCTGTTCCCTTATACGAACATCAGAAACGTTCTGTGCAATTGCATCAGGCACCATAGTATCTGAATAACGGAGTCCACATTGACACTCAAAAGTAGTAAGGCCTTGCAAGGTTGCAACCCACTCCCAATTAGTCTGACCTGCCGTACGTTTTGTATGAAAGAAGGTATACCGTTTGGCAACTACATTGACTGATTCTTTGAAATATGCATCTAATGCAGACAAAATTTCGTCGGAGGACGGAGTTGCTACGTCGCATCAGGGAAATAATTTGACTATCACACGGTACGTGTTCACCCCTACTGAAGACAACAACACCCCTACTGAGGACAACAAAAAGGCTGCCGCTCGTTACCTTGAATTCTGTAGGCGGCGAGATGGAATCCAAATCGGTGTGACCACTACTTCCAACTTTCCAGTGCAGCATCAAAAGGACGAAAAGTTGGTGCAACTGCGTCTTGTGGCTGCGTTAGCGGTGGAGCGGCGGCTGCCGCATCGTGTTGCATTGCACGTTGACCCTGGACGAGCTGTCTAAGGGCATCCAGTAAGGCCTGCGTCTGCTGATTCTGTAAGCGATAAAATTCGGACAGTACATCTGGAGATGGTGGCGAAGCCATGACACAAGTAAATCAGGGCAGTGTAGTTACGAACGCGGTTTTGCCTCGTCGCCTATTTTGTGGGTTGGCAGGAGAGCCAACACCGTGTTACTAGAGGAAGCCGAAAGGCACGCGTTTTAGCTCACGCAGGCTGGCGTGAGGTCTGGAACAGGTCAAGGAAATAAGAATTTAGAAAAACGGACGTAGCTGGTGGAATACTTAACTTTAATCCATTAATGGTGAACATCGCTCTTGACTGTACATGATTCAGTATCAATAGTAACTGGTAATGGCGCCTTGCTAGGTCGTAGCAAATGATGTAGCTGAAGACTATGCTAACTATTGTCTCGGCAAATGAGAGCGTATTTTGTCAGTGAACCATCGCTAGCAAAGTCGGTTGTACAACTGGGGCGAGTGCTAGGAAGTCTCTCTAGACCTGCCGTGTGGCGGCGCTCAGTCTGCAATCACTGATAGTGGCGACACGCGGGTCGGCGGATACTAACGGACCGCGGCCGATTTAAAGGCTACCACCTAGCAAGTGTGGTGTCTGGCGGTGACACCACAGGTAGTATGTTCCTGCATCTGAAAGATGTCTATTCAAATTTCGCGCCAGTCGCATAAGAGTGGCGGTAGTAGCGCCACTGTGTGGGTGCAAATCTGGTTTGCTTTAAAACCGTGCTGTAACGGTCATGACCGTTAGTTACCTTTGATATTGGACGAGGTGAGTTGATGTTAATTAAGAATTATCCTCACTGAGACTGAACTAGGTCGTGTAACAGAGCTACAGGAAGCTGTGGTGTTCCCTCTGCGATGCTGAGGATGGGTGACCCTTCTGCGATACTGCAGGAAGACTTGGCAGGAATGTAGCCTCTGTACATGACTGGTGGCAGCGGTGGTCACAACAATGTAAGGTCGCAAAAAGACCGGGCTCCGCGGGACTACCGAGAGGGAAGACCATAGTATTCGGCGGATGGCTCTGGCGCATTGTACTGTACCTGCAGCAGAAATATGAGCAGCAGTTGCCACCACAGTGACACAACGAACTGTCACAAATCTATTACTTCAAGGTCACCTCCGAGCCAGGCGTCTTTTGGCGTGTGATCCACTGACCACAAACCATTTGCGACTTCAGTGGTGTCGAGCGAGAGGTCGTTGGAGGGCAGGGTAGACGTCTGTCGTGGTTTCTGATGAAAGCTGTTCCTTCTTCGGTGCCAGTGACGCCCGTGTATGTTAGGCCGGTATTACACTATCATATTTCTTTGCCAAAGAAATATGACCAAATATTTGTCAAATTTCTTTGACAAAGGTCTTTGACGTGGCTCTAAAAGGGATTATCACACTGTCGCCATATTTTTCATCAAATTTCAAGATGGCGGACAAATCCTTATTATGCGCTGCAGTGGCGGACAAATCCTTATTATGCGCTGCAGTTGCTAGTACCACGTTTTCACTGTGTGTATATTTGGAAGAAAAGCGGCGAAAAAAGGAAACTTACATGGATGAAGCCATAGGTATTACGTCGAGACAGTAAAAGCATTCAGCAAAGTTTGTTACGAGGGCTGCTAGTGGTGGACGTCAAGTTTTATACATAATTTAGTTCCGAATGGATGGGAGTGTATTTCAGTATTTGCTCAGTAAAGTGGTTTCTCATATTACAAAACAGAATACTCCCTTGAGAAATGCTGTATGTGCAGAAGACAGGCAAACTGTGACACTGGGATTTCTTGATACAGGTGAGAGCTACTCTAGTTTACCATAAAGCACTGGAATATCACACTGCTCATTAACCTAAATAATTCCAGAAACATGTGAAGCGATTTATAAAACACTGAAGCGGGCATATGTGAAGGTAAATAAATGTTTAGTACACTAGATAGACGCCGCGCAGGATTAGCCGAGCGGTCTTAGGCGCTGGAGTCATGGACTGTGCGGCTGGTCCCGGCGGAGGTTCGAGTCATCCCTCAGGCATGGGTGTGTGTGTTTGTCCTTAGGATAATTTAGGTTAAGTAGTGCGTAAGCTTAGGGACTGATGACCTTAGCAGTTATGTCCCATAAGATTTCACACACATTTGATCATTTTGAACACTACATAGGCAATAAGAACTATTTTTAATTTTGAATAATTTAATTAATTGGATTTTTTTTTGATTGTGACCACATCCTCTATTCCGGTTTAGTGGAAAGCAGTATGGATGTTTCCAGATGTAAGGGTGGATGGCTATAGCTGTGATTGTGGACGTGAAGTCGACTGCAGCATATTCCACCTGCCCATCAATACACAATTAATAGCATGCACTGTGCCCCTTGCTCACCCCTTCCCCCCCCCCCCTTCCCAGTCGAAGCAAGTTTATTAACAAAAAAAAAGAGTCGAAGGAAGACAGGATCTTCGAAGCCATGCTTACAAACACACTACAGAGGCGTCAAATAGCTGCAGCGACGCCAGCGCTCCAAGCGGTTACATTTCACACTCCAGTGAACAGAAGGACAACGACTTTTATTTATTTGACGACAGGCGACATTTGACATAGTTCCCTATTACATCATCAAATTTTTTCGACATATCAACTTTGAAAAAGAAAAATGATAGTGTAATACCAGCCTTAGAAGGAAGCCAGTTGAGGACGTGCAACCAACCAGTCTGCGTGTTAGGCATACTGGACCTACACCTCGAGTTATAGTCTGGGGTGCGATTTCTTGTGACAGCAGGAACACTCTCGTGGTTATCCCATGCTGCCTGACCGCAAATTTGTACATCGGTCTGGTGATTCGACCTGTTGTGCTGCCATTCACGTACAGTATTCCAGGGGATGTTTTCCAACAGGATAGCGCTCACCCACAAACCGCTCTTGTAACCCAACATGTTGCCTTGGCCTGCTCGATCACCAGATCTGTCTCCAGTCGAGAACATATGGGACATCTTCAGACGAGAACTCCAGCAGCATCCACAAGCAGCATTAACCGGCCCTATATTGGCCAACCAAGGTGCAACAGGCATGGAACTCCTTCCCACAAACTGACATCCGGCACTTGTACAATGCATTCACGTTCGCATGCTTGCAGTGAACATTCTGTTACACCGGTTATTAACGTACCAGCATATCACATTTGCAGTGGCTTATCTCGCGCTTGCACTAACGTGTGATCTTGCAATGTTAATCACTTAAATATGCTACCCAGTCAAATGTAGTCCCGAAATTTTATTGCTCTACATTAATTATTTCTTGTTGTTGCGATTTTTTCCATCAGTGTGCGTCTGGTCTTGGTTTCTCGTTTGCCGTGTCGTTAGTTGGGCTGCGTCTTGAAGATATCGCGGCCTACTACCGCTGTACTGTCACAGACGGCGTGGATCAGCCTATCGCTGGTTCCTCGTTTACAAGATTTTTTTGTTAAACTTTAAGAGTCACATCACTGACACAGCATCTCTGACGTTGACATTTTCTGGCTTCCATTCGTTGGTGACACAGACTCTTCAACTAAAATTATCTGCAAAATGTCGACATTTAGGTTCCTTGTGCCTCCGTGAAGTACAAACATAATTTTAAAAAAATTCATGAGGTTACGGACAGCAGTATCTCACGTACAGACAATAACGTCTTTAGAGCGCGAAATCTTATGTTAGTGCCCGTATAAAAATGGCTCTGTGACGTCGAGCGTGTTCAGTGAGTACACCTCGCCGATTTCGAGGGGAATCATACAAAACGCACCGGTGGTAAAAAATGGACAATCATTTCCAAAGATAACTGCTTAATTCATGTACGCAGAAGACTTTTTTGGGCACCAGAATGTCCAAGCATTCCAGTTGTGAGTATATAAAATGTCAGATCTGCAGTCCTAAAAAAACATCAAGCAAACTGCAAACTGACACCAACCATCTGACGACGTCTTCCAGAAGGATGTACGAGTTGTATTTAAAAATTTGATGAAATATAGTTCCATTTCGAACAAAAACACCAGGAAGTGCGAGTTGCTCAACGGTGTCTAGATGGTGTCAGTTGTAATATCCCCTCCTAAAAAATGGTTTTTTGTGTAAAATTTTGTGTAAGGATTTGCGACCAAAGAGTCGAAGTTCATATTGCGTTATCTGTGTTATAACAGAAGGCGCAGCCATCAAATTTTGTAGAGAGCTAGGAGAAGCCTGGATGATTACATTGGTTTTTTTCATCTAGCTATCATAATGTAAGTATCGTGGCTTCAAATGGCTGTGGCCGAACGGTTAAAGGCGCTACAGTCTGGAACCGCACGACCGCTACGGTCGCAGGTTCGAATCCTGCCTCGGGCATGGATGTGTGTGATGTCCTTAGGTTAGTTAGGTTTAAGTAGTTCTAAGTTCTCGGGGACTTATGACCACAGCAGTTGAGTTCCCATAGTGCTCAGAGCCATTTGAACCATTTTTTTTTTTTTTTTTCAAATGGCTCTGAGCACTATGCGACTTAACGTCTGAGGTCATCAGTCGCCTAGAACTTAGAACTACTTAAACCTAACTAACCTAAGGACATCACACACATCCCTGCCCGAGGCAGGATTCGAACCTGCGACCGTAGCGGTCGCTCAGTTCCAGACTGTAGCGCCTAGAACCGCACGGTCACTACGGCCGGCCTAAGTATCGTGATCAAGGGTTGTAGTTGTAAATGATTCCTAACATACGTATTAATTTATCCTTACAAATGTGGTATATCTTTATTAATCCACCACATTATATGTTTGTCGCAGTATTTATTGTATTAGGAGTTACATTTTTTCAGCATTTGTCACAGGGAAGACCCAACACGTCGATGCGACACCCATCCGCCATTGGCGTGATTTCATTATTTATTTGAATTGTTCGTTTTTCCTTACTGTGCGGCAGTCATTCAGGGAAGAAGTTCGACATTTTCAAATCAATCAAAGAGCATAGACAGATTATCACAGTGCGATACGCGAGTTTCATTTTCTAAAATTCCATCGGTCCATATCCTCTGTTGCGCCGCTCCCAACAGCAATATGGGATGCTTACAAACCTCATTCTGGTAAAATTTTGTAATATTTTAGCTGGTTGAGGTGGAAGCCAACTCGCACAATAAAGATGCAGAACTACTGAAACGTGTCGTAACAGGTGACGGAATACAGGTTTTCGGACAGGACGTCGAGGCTAAGGCTCATTCGTCCCAGTGGCAGCGTTCTGGGCCGCCAAGACAGAATAGTTCGACACGAGTGAACAAGCGTGAAAGTGATGCTCGCTGCGTTTTTCGATTTTAACGGCATAGTACGGCATGAGTTCTTGCCAAAACTTCTAATGATCAGAAAGGAGTACTTCTTACAAATCCAACACTTTTCATGAAGTAGTCCGAAAAATTCTATCGGATTCGTGGCGAAACAAACGATGGATGTCAGACCACGACAATGCCCCTGCACGTTGCTCGTGCACTTTGGTCAGAAACAGTACTGTAATGGTGCCCCGGCCGCCGCGTCCTTCAGGCATGGCCTCGAATGACTTTTTACTGTTTAGAAAAATAAATAAAACGGGGGTCGTTTTACAAGCATAGATGAGGCTGAAAGCTATCCCGAAGATCGACTTCCAGAAGTGTTAAGCGTAATGGAAGAAGCAATGTGTAACAGTCAGTGGGCGCTATTTTGAAGAGAGGGTAACAGCGATGTAGACGAATAAATTAAATACTTCGTATAAAAGAACCGAGTGGGGCAGCGCAAAGGTTAGCACACTAGGCTCGCATTCGGGGGGGGGGGGGGGGGGGAGGGACGGTTCAAACCCGCGTCCAGCCATCCTGAGTTAGGTTTTCCGTGATTTACCTGAATCATTTAAGGCAAGTGCAGGAAGTTACTTTGAAATTGAATTGTGCTCTGTCTCTAACGACCTCGTTGTCGACGGGTCGTGAAACGCTAACCTCTGTGCCCCTTCTAGAAAAATTGACATCCTCTAAACACGTCTCGTAATTGGAATTGATCACTATTTGTCGTTATCTGTCTGTCGTCTCTGACAGTATTAAAATGTCGTCAACAAACCTCGAAGATTTTTATTTCTTCCCCTGTAAAAGCACAACAATTAAAACATCATTATTTGCTGTGCTCCCCGGTGTTGTAATTTCTATGGCCATCAGTGTCTACCTGTGGGGAATCC
The DNA here is from genome assembly GCF_023864275.1 of Schistocerca cancellata. Taxonomy (NCBI): domain Eukaryota; kingdom Metazoa; phylum Arthropoda; class Insecta; order Orthoptera; family Acrididae; genus Schistocerca; species Schistocerca cancellata. Next base: position 175,011,788 of record NC_064632.1, read on the forward strand.
GCCGACGAGGGACCATACGGTAGGTGGCGGGTGCCTTGTGGCTGTCTACACTTCTATGCGTCTTGTGGCCGGCCGTTGTGGCCGAGCGGTTCTAGGCGCTTCAGTCCGGAACCACGCTGCTGCTACGGTCGCAGGTTCGAATCCTGCCTCAGGCATGGATGTGTGTGCTGTCCTTAGGTTAGTTAGGTTTAAGTAGTTCTAAGTCTAGGGGACTGATGACCATAGATGTTAAGTCCCATAGTGCTTAGAACCATTTGAACCATTACGCGTCTTATGCATCTACTATGAACAGCTGCAGAAGGAGCGCTACTTTATTTGCAAATAAAGTCTTCTTCCCACCTTTTTTTTCCTTACTTTCAAACTAAATCTTAGTGATAATTTATGTAGTGGTTCATATAATGTTGATATTCTGGACTGAACAACCTACGTTTCCTAAAATAACAATCGGCATTTTCATAAATGTAAACATATTAGCATATGTCTAATCTTGAATAGTGTGGATCTCAGTTGAAGGATAAAAATGTTTATAGTCAGTCACTAACAAAATTATCATTCAGAGATACAGAGTGGCGCAGTTGAAAGTATCTCACCTCCCCTCTGAATGCGAATGCAATATTTCGACTACTGAAATAGATCAAACAGCTACAACATTGTAGTTATGCAATAATCGATTGTTATCATCCTTTTGTCAACATTTCAGTTTATTCCATCACTGAAGTTAGACGTTTCTCTTTGCGGTGTGCAAAATGACTTTCTCGATAGAAGAAAGAATTGGAATCGTGGAAACATATATGAAAACAAGTTCGGTTAAAGAAAAACGCGAAATTTTCAGGGTCAAGTATCCTGGTAGGGGAGAACAAAGTCTGTATAAAAACTGGCGCATCTGTGGATCTGTGCAAAAAGTAAAACGACAAAGAATTTTTCAGTTTGCACACCGGAAGTTGTAACAGACATTCGCCGAAGCCTTATTCGGATCCCAAAGAAGTCTACACGTCATTTGGCGCAAGTTGCGAGCGGATATTGAAAAGGCTTAATTTGAAGCCATATCTTGTGACGTTGTGCAGCTGTTCAGGGAGGATGACCGTAAGAAACGTGTTGATTATTTCACTTGGCTTTTGAATAACATCAGCGATGGTTTGTAAGACCCTTTTCCATTACATCATGAGTGATGAAGCATTGTTTCATCTTTCAAATCATGTGTATTTACAGAACACGGGGTACTGGGAACGTAGAACATGTGTCAGTAACCACTCCGTGATGAAAAAACTGGCGTTTGGTGCGATGTAACAGGAACGCGCATCATTCGGCAATTTCTTTTTTGCTTTCCTTTTTTTTCGCTACCCTCAACACGGTTGCATATATGAAAATTTGATATATTTTGTGCTCAACTCACTGAAAATGAAAGATAATACTGCTTCTTCCAGCAAGATGGGGCAACATGACTCGCTGTCAGCAAACATTTGTGGCCACCACGTTCGCCGGGTCTAACAAATTTTTTTTTTGGGGGGGGGGGGGGGGGGGAGGAGGACAGGACACTGGAAGACCAAGCGCTGTGAAACAAATCCGCACACAGTACAGGAACTGAAATACAACATGAGCCGTGAAGTTGCCGCAGTCGATATCCGAACTTAACACCGGGTGTATCTGAATATGCTTAGACCTGCACAGCTGTGTACTGATGTTGCTGGGAGCTAAAAAAAAAGTTCAAATGGCTCTGAGCACTATGGGGCCTAATTGCTGAGGTCATCAGTCCCCTAGAACTTAAAACTACTTAAACCTAACTAACCTACGGACATCACACACATCCATGCCCGAGGCAGGATTCGAACCTGCGACCGTAGCGGTCGCGCGGTTCCAGACTGTAGCGCCTAGAACCGCTCAGCCACTCCGGCTGGCCTTTCAGTATCTTCTGTAAATGTACTTATCACTGTATTTTTCATTGTAAATAAGTGCTAAGCACAGTTCAGCTCTTGTTGTTGTTGTGGTCTTCAGTCCTGAGCTGGTTTGATGCAGCTTTCCATGCTACTCTATCCTGTGCAAGCTTCATCTCCCAGTACCTACTGCAACCTACATCCTTCTGAATCTGCTTAGTGTATTCATTTATTGGTCTCCCCCTACGATTTTTACCCTCCACGCTGCCCTCCAATACTAAATTGGTGATCCCTTGATGCCTCAGAACATGTCCTACCAACCGATCCCTTCTTCTGGTCAAGTTGTGCCACAAACTTCTCCCCAATCCTATTCAATACTTCCTCATTAGTTATGTGATCTACCCATCTAATCTTCAGCATTCTTCTGTAGCACCACATTTCGAAAACTTCTATTCTCTTCTTGTCCAAACTATTTACCGTCCATGTTTCACTTCCATACATGGCTACACTCCATACAAATACTTTCAGAAATGACTTCCTGACACTTAAATCTATACTCTATGTTAACAAATTTCTCTTCTTCAGAAACGCTTTCCTTGCCATTGTCAGTCTACATTTTATATCCTCTTGGTTTCTGTAATTTCACTGCATTTCCTTTATACTGACACGAGCTACTTTTATCTGTCTCGGAGGTAGAACTATTCATTGCTATTAAAAAGTTATACAACTTCCAGGTTGCAGATCTAAATTGAAACCAGCTCATAAAGAAACAAAATGCCTGGCTTTGGTCATAAACCGTAATTTAAGATGTACAACCCTGCAAACACATCTTCAGGCGCCTCTTGAATAAAATCACGATTGCCACATGGCGGGTAAAATCAAGTAAAAAAAATGACTAGCGGAATCAGTTGGTGAAACAGAGGAATGTAGTACAGCAAGCGGCAGTGAACGGGGAACTGCTTGGACAGAGCGCACCTCACGAGGGAACTGCCAGAAACAGCCTCGGCGCGGCGGCCCGGCACGAGTGAAGGCAGCCGCAGGCTCCGGTCTTGCCAGAGCTTCAGACACTACGATGTCTCGAGCCCACCGCAGTCAGCCGCAGCTGCTGTGTGTATAGCATGGAGGTAAGAATAAAGGGAGATGGCGCTACGTATCCCAGCCGTACTACGTTTTGAAGCCACGGGGGCGTGGCTCGCTGCCATGACACTCTGACCAAAACATTGCCAGTGTACTATAGCGCTGCGTCTATTACAGTCGCTAATTGCACCATGACGTTAAACACTAATCTCCTTCTCCCTAATTGCACCATATACGCATGTAACGTCATCAGATTGGTTGTTTCAAAGTTTTTGTTTAAAATAAAATCTCGTAAAGGCGAAATTCCGCATTTCTTCTGATTAAAAATAGTTTTTAATGTATTACGAATAGCTAGCCTTCAATGTAAACGATACAATTTTGTTAATTCAGTAATAAACGTGTATCACAAACTAAATAATAGAAACTGAAAACTAAGTTAGCTATACCCTCCCTCCAAAGCCCCATAAATACATCTTGTTTGTAATACGTACTGGGACATTTCAGTTACGTTACACTACTGGGAAACACTGTTCATTACCACCAGTATTTACTGAAATACGATACATAGAATGGCAAATCTACACAGTGTCCTGTTTAGGCCTATACTTTACGCCAGTTAATGTACTGTTAGCTTTTAATTTGGTACATGATGAAGACAAAGTGAGTTACTCAACACTTCGATTATCGACGATACGTACGTATTATACTGAAACGTGAACTTGAAAACTCAGAATTTAATTCTTTGAATTAACATACCTTTCGCAAATGTTTTGGGTGTGCAGGGAAAACTGATGGTACAGCATTTTCTCGGAGCCTTACTGTCGAAAGGGAAGTTCGGTGTATGTCCTCTTCTCGGAAATGCTGAGAACGTATAGTGCTCCATTTAGACGCACGCCAATTCTTCCTCCTCACGGCATTCTCCCACAGAGCTTTCCGACTTTCATTTTTAGGAAATCTAAAATCATACAGCAGAAAAACACGCTATAGTACAAGTACCGATGAAGCACACGTTCATTCACAATGAAGTTGTAAAATCACACTTAACGAGACAACTTACACATGAAATGTTATTCCCTTCGATTTCGCTTCACAATCAGAACGATTCGTACATCCGAACACCACACAAGTCACCGTAATAGCGCAAAATCCTTCCAAAAGCGAGCGACAAGCCTATGCACACAAGCTTACAGCAGCAATGTTTTGGTCGGATTGAGATGGCTACCCTCGGCTTCACATAGCTTCACAGCTGTGACGTCACGGCGTCTCCCTCTATTCTTACCTCCATGGTGTATAGCATGGCGCTACTCAGAGGGCTGTCTGTCTGTGAAACTGGGGAGCACAACATGCGGGCACGTTGTCCGTCTGTGGCGCTGCATGTCAACAAGTGAGGGATGGGCACACAGCATGGTAGAGGGCCTCTTCAAACTCCGTCCTGTGATGTGACGTGGCCTACAGTGGTGTCTCATCTTGGTAAAGGCAAATTACAATTTGCATTTCGAAAAGCTTTCTCAGTTTACGATGCTATGTGTGCGTTCCCTCACCAGATTCTACAAATATTAAATAACAAAAGAGCAATAGATGTTATCTAACACACAATATTCTGTAATAAAAACTCGTGTTTTACACAAGTGTTGCCGGCCGCGGTGGTCTAGCGGTTCTGGCGCTGCAGTCCGGAACCGCGGGACTGCTACGGTCGCAGGTTCGAATCCTACCTCGGGCATGGGTGTGTGTGATGTCCTTAGGTTAATTAGGTTTAAGTAGTTCTAAGTTCTGGGGGACTTATGACCTAAGATGTTGAGTCCCATAGTGCTCAGAGCCATTTGAACCACACAAGTGTCATAATCAAAAATGGTTCAAATGGCTCTGAGCACTATGGGACTTAACATCTCAGCTCATCAGTCCCCTAGAACTTAGAACTACTTAAACCTAACTAACCTAAGAACATCACACACATACATGCCCGAGGCAGGATTCGAACCTGCTACCGTAGCGGTCGCGCGGTTCCAGACTGAAGCGGCTAGAACCGCTCGACCACACCAGCCGGCAAAGTGACATACTCACTCCCGATACAGGTAAGCACAAATAATGTATATACAAAAGATCACTGCTTCGTTTCCTGCCCGTAGTTTTTTCCTTAATTTGAAAAAAATGGATCGTATTCAATTTTGTACATCATAATGTATAAAATTATCAAGAGATTTAAACCATGGGCAGTGAGCAAGGTAAAATCCTAGCACGTTTAGGTGCATGGTCTGATGAGAATTTAAATTGAAAAAAAAAAATTAGTGATTCTCAGTTCAGCCACTTAGTGAGAGAGATAAATCGGTAAGTTAAAATAGCTTGCTTATTTTCATGCATTAATGTCATGTGGAATAGTTTTCTGTGCTAACTCATCTCTAAGGGTGAAAGTTTTCATTGCATAAAAATATATAACAACAATAGACTGATGATCAAATGGTTCAAATGGCTCTGAGCACTATGGGACTTAACAGCTGAGGTCATCAGTCCCCTAGAACTTAGAACTACTCAAATCTAACTAACATAAGGACATCACACGCATCCAAGCCCGAGGCAGGATTCGAACCTGCGACCGTAGCGGTCGCGCAGTTCCAGACTGAAGCGCCTAGAACCGCTCGGCCACCAAGGCCGGCTTACACTGATGGGCCGAAACGTTACGTAAACTTCTCACCGCTACACTGGCGTTTTGGGGCATGACGCGATCAGGAATAATTGTTGAGCTGAGAAATAATTGGATACGTTGCGCCATTTCCGGGTTAATTAGCATTGAAGTTAGCCAGTCAGGCTGTTGCGCTCGTAAATTCATGCGGCCCGCAAGATACAATCAATGTCAGTTGTTCACATAGTGTAGATGATAGCGCACGAGACTGTTCAACCTTTGGCTCGGGTTCGATCCTTACTACTGTTCCATGTCCGATTTTGGCATCGCTCCCTTGTTCCTTTTTAGCAAACCAAACAAAGTCGCGTTTGGCGACACCGCTTGAATTTGCGCGCGCAACAGCCCGGTTGGCTAACTTCAATGCTAATTAAATCGGAAACGGCGCAACGTATCGAATTTTTCTTAACAATTATTTCTCAGCACAGCCAACTCTTACAAACTTTTCAGACTGTTTCTGACCACACTATACAAGCGGAACAGAGACGATAGAGACCACAAAGCGGGGCATCCACTGACGTGACCGACTTTGACAATCGGCATTGTTATGGTCCGACACATGGAAAGGAGCATCTCGGAAACGGTGAAGCTGGTCGATTTCCGGCGTGTTACTGTCATGGACATCTTTCGTAAGTGGCTGAAGGACGCTGAAACCATGCATGGGCGAGACCGTGGTGGACATTCACACCTCAACATAGAACACGGAAGTCGGAGGTTTGCTTGCTCTGTAAAGCAGGATAGGCGGCTGTCTGTGACAGATCTGATGACAGAATACAGTACTGGCGCAAGCACAAGTGTCCTCCAACAAACCATTCAGCACACGTTTTTAAACACACGACTCTGTAGTAGACAAAAATGGTTCAAATGGCTCTGAGCACTATGGGACTCAACTGCTGTGGTCATAAGTCCCCTAGAACTTAGAACTACTTAAACCTAACTAACCTAAGGACAGCACACAACACCCAGCCATCACGAGGCAGAGAAAATCCCTGACCCCGCCGAGAATCGAACCCGGGCGTGGGAAGCGAGAACGCTACCGCACGACCACGCGATGCGGGCTCTGTAGTAGACGATCACTTGTAACCTCCCCACTACATTTCTTTCCGTATAGAATTTAGCCCAATTCTACCTCTCACTCTAAAAAAGTCTACGTGTTACCAAAACTACGTCCCTCCCTTTGACTAAACAGAACGTAATTTGAACTGTACTGTAAATGACCTGAGTACAACTTGTCTTATATTAAACGCGCAACTGAAGTAAAACAATTATCTGGCCGTAATCAAAATTTCCACTTAAGTCACATCTTGACAACATTTTTGCAGATTTCTCGAAAGCACAACAGCAAACAGCAAGCAGGCAGCAGCTAAACTAGATTTCTGCTTCACAATAAAATTTCCAACTGTTGCATACCACCTGTGATAATGTGTAATGATAAACAGTTGGGTGGGGAGAGTAACTATTCCTATGAAACGGTATTCCAAAACAACGATTTTAGAATTAAGTATATGTTCAGAAAGACAGAGTAAAACTTTGCGTGATCTCCACACGTAACATATGTCTGAACAATACCATGCTTAACAAAGTGAACAATGATTTAAAAAGCGTTCAACTGAGCATTCCATAAAAATCATAATCAGTTAATAGTTAATGCATGACTCAGGGTAGTGGGGTGTCTTTCTCTCAGCTCTGAGCACATTAACTGACAATAATTATTCTGAGAATAAGTGGTGCTGCAGTCGTACCTCAAGCTTCTTTTCTTCAAAAAATAATAATATTATTCAAAATTTATATTCTCTTCACTTTCTAATATATAGATCTTATTCATCCTAACTGTCCTTTACAATCAGTATTTCTTCATCTAATTGGTTCAATCAAAAGTCAACACAGCACTATAGAATACGTCCATCCCTACCATACTTCAACTAAGAATGTATCAGACTGCGAGGACGCAAAGACTGTCCCACGACAAGACCAAAGATTGTCGAACTGGGAAGGCCGTCTGCCGCCACTCAGTGAACGTTCCAGCTGCGGTAATGGCGTGCAAATTTCAGCCTTCGTCGTCGATGAAGAGCATTCAACAGGGGTCCATGAACAGGCGCCTGTTGTGGAGGACGTTTGCGAGACGCTGTTGATAGCCCCTTGGCTTATCTGGACGGTGAGTAGCTCAACATTTGCTCTCTCTCTGACATGCACGTCGATAACATACAGAAACCAAAACGATACGACAGCGTTACACACTACGTGTTCCCATACTGACCCAGCAATGTCGTCAACTGCAGTGACAACGTGATCGTCGATACCGAACCATGGGTCTATGGAAAGGTGTCATCTGGGACGATGAGTCACGTTTCTTCAAATGGTTCAAATGGCTATGGGACTTAACATCTGAGGTCATCAGTCCCCTAGAACTTAGAACTACTTAAACCTAACTAACCTAAGGACGTCACACACATCCATGCCCGAGGCAGGATTCGAACCTGCGACCGTAGCGGTCGCGCGGTTCCAGACCGTAGCGCCTAGAACCACTCGGCCACTCCGGCCGGCAGTCACGTTTCTTGTTACGCTTGATTAATTGTCGTGTTAGTTAATCGTGTCTGGATGCGTCGACATCGTAGTGAACAACTGTGCGGAACATGCACCTTGCCACGGACTCAGGCCAAGTTGGAAAGTTGTGGTAAGTTCTATGGGACCTAACTGCTAAGGCCATCGGTCCCTAGGCCAAGTTGGAAAGTTGTGGTAAGTTCTATGAGACCAAACTGCTAAGGTCATCGGTCCCTAGACTTACACACTACTTAATCCAACTTACGCTGAGGACAAGACACATACCCATGCCCAAGGGAGGACTCTAACCTCTGACGGGGGGACTCAAGCCAGTGGAGGCAGCATTGTGCTGTGGGGGATACTCTTCTGGGATTCCGTGGGACCAATATTTGCAATCGAAGGGAACATGGTAGCTGCGGACTACTTGAAACATTATTGCCGAGCACCATTGCATCCCGTGATGTCTTCCGCAACGGCGATAGCATCTTCGAGCATGTTATCTCTTCGCGTCACACGTTTAGAACCGCAGTAAAGTGGTTTGATGAGCGCAATAGTGAACTTCCGTTGATGTCAAATTTACATATGGAACGCTATCGGGCGCCACCCGGCACTCACAAACCACCGGCCCACAGTGTACAGGTACTGCGAGACCTCCACATAGACACCTGATGCCACATACGCGCGTAAACCTACCAAGGACTTGTGGAATCCATGCCGCATCGAATCGCTGCTGTATTGTGTTCCAAAAATGGACTAACACGCTGTTACGTAGGTAGTCGTAATGTTTTGGCATATCAGTCTACGTGTTTCTCAGTAGACAAGAGTTTAAACAGTTAGGCATTTCAACTACAGCATGAACACATTATTTTGATGTGGAATGTATTGTGCATTATCCATTAATGTTCTGAACGAATAATGACATACTTAATTACAGTAATACAAGGTCCAATCACGTTAATGTGGCCATCGCCTGTGTTCCACGTCAATGTGCGGTAACCACTCACAGACGGCAGGTGCTAGGACTAGCAGTGGAGGGTATATATTATATGTCGGGGGATGCGGAAAACAGTGTAGTCTTTCTCGCAATGCGATTTATCTGACGTCCAAAAGGACACGATCATCGGCTTTTGGGCCAAGGGTGGAAGCATTTCCGAAACGGTTAAGTTTTATCTTCGTACGTCCAGAGTTGAAATGGAGGACAGTGGGACGTCAGCTGGTATAAATTTATATTAAAAATGAAGAAATTCCTCCAGCTGTATTTAAGGAGTCGATTTTACAACTCCTGGAAATGGAAAAAAGAATACATTGACACCGGTGTGTCAGACTCACCATACTTGCTCCGGACACTGCGAGAGGGCTGTACAAGCAATGATCACACGCACGGCACAGCGGACACACCAGGAACCGCGGTGTTGGCCGTCGAATGGCGCTAGCTGCGCAGCATTTGTGCACCGCCGCCGTCAGTGTCAGCCAGTTTGCCGTGGCATACGGAGCTCCATCGCAGTCTTTAACACTGGTAGCATGCCGCGACAGCGTGGACGTGAACCGTATGTGCAGTTGACGGACTTTGAGCGAGGGCGTATTGTGGGCATGCGGGAGGCCGGGTGGACGTACCGCCGAATTGCTCAACACGTGGGGCGTGAGGTCTCCACAGTACATCGATGTTGTCGCCAGTGGTCGGCGGAAGGTGCACGTGCCCGTCGACCTGGGACCGGACCGCAGCGACGCACGGATGCACGCCAAGACCGTAGGATCCTACGCAGTGCCGTAGGGGACCGCACCGCCACTTCCCAGCAAATTAGGGACACTGTTGCTCCTGGGGTATCGGCGAGGACCATTCGCAACCGTCTCCATGAAGCTGGGCTACGGTCCCGCACACAGTTAGGCCGTCTTCCGCTCACGCCCCAACATCGTGCAGCCCGCCTCCAGTGGTGTCGTGACAGGCGTGAATGGAGGGACGAATGGAGACGTGTCGTCTTCAGCGATGAGAGTCGCTTCTGCCTTGGTGCCAATGATGGTCGTATGCGTATTTGCCGCCGTGCAGGTGAGCGCCACAATCAGGACTGCATACGACCGAGGCACACAGGGCCAACACCCGGCATCATGGTGTGGGGAGCGATCTCCTACACTGGCCGTACACCACTGGTGATCGTCGAGGGGACACTGAATAGTGCACGGTACATCCAAACCGTTATCGAACCCATCGTTCTACCATTCCTAGACCGGCAAGGGAACTTGCTGTTCCAACAGGACAATGCACGTCCGCATGTATCCCGTGCCACCCAACGTGCTCTAGAAGGTGTAAGTCAACTACCCTGTCCAGCAAGATCTCCGGATCTGTCCCCCATTGAGCATGTTTGGGACTGGATGAAGCGTCGTCTCACGCGCTCTGCACGTCCAGCACGAACGCTGGTCCAACTGAGGCGCCAGGTGGAAATGGCATGGCAAGCCGTTCCACAGGACTACATCCAGCATCTCTACGATCGTCTCCATGGGAGAATAGCAGCCTGCATTGCTGCAAAAGGTGGATATACACTGTACTAGTGCCGACATTGTGCATGCTCTGTTGCCTGTGTCTATGTGCCTGTGGTTCTGTCAGTGTGATCATGTGATGTATCTGACCCCAGGAATGTGTCAAGAAAGTTTCCCCTTCCTGGGACAAGGAATTCACGGTGTTCTTATTTCAATTTCCAGGAGTGTATTTTGGCAACTAGTTTCAACGTTGTAACAACGTCATCTTCAGTCCCATACACTTGTTGACGTCAACTGCTTGCGGCTGATATTAGAAGTCAGTGGTGAGATACGGACATGCTCCGTGTGGAAGGTGGTTAGTAACTCATAAGTTTTGTTCGCGTGCCACTGTGGTTAAAGTATACTGCGCATGGCAAAATGGTGCTATCCAAAACCGGCGCTGAGGCAACTGTTTTGCACCACAGTCTATCGATAATAAAATTGAACGACTGCTGCGGAGATATGTACGGGCGAATAGAAGTCCAACTGTTGAGCAACTCACCGCCCAGATAAACCAAGGGCCTATCAACAGTGTCTCGCAAACGTCCTCCACAACAATCGCCTGGTTCATGCACCCCTGTCGAATGCTCTTCATCGGCGACGAAAGCTGGAATTTGCACGCCAATACCGCAGCTGCAATGTTCACTGACTGGCGGCAGATGGTCTTCTGATACGAATCATGTTTCATGCCGTCTGCGTGTATGGCCCTGCAACAATCGTTGGAAGAGTCCACGCCGTGGGAAGAAGCGGAAATGTTATCGTAGCGTTCCCAGGGTGATCTAGTTATTCTAAAACGGCATAACGAATCAACACAAGTATGCATCTACCATTGGGGAACCCTGTCCACTCCTACACACAGTTTGTTTTTCCTCGGCACTGTGACATCTATCAGCAGGACGATGCAACGTGTACCACAGCTGGCAATATACGTACGTGGTTTGAAGAGCAGCAGGATGAGATTACCGTACTCCCCTTGCCACCAAATACTCCGAATTCAAACCCAGTCGCGAATCTGTGGGAGCACATCGATCGGACTGTTCGCGCCATGGACCCTCGTCCGAGAAACCTGCAGCAGCTGGCCACGGCACTGAAGTCCGCACGGCTCCCTCCTCCCTCCTTCCTCAACTTCACTGACTCTCTTCCTGAACGTCCGGGCTGCAACAGGTGGCTATTCAGGCTTTTGACAGGTGGTCACATAATGGGACTCGACCGTGTAGAAGAAAGACATCACGTTTATTACTCTTTATTAAAATTGATTTTGCCCGGTAACGGAGTGAATAACGCTGTCACCTAAATCTTTGATATCTTACCAAATAATATTAAATGCGTGCCAGATAACAAAAAAAGATACATTTGGAGGTTGTTGTTGTTGTGGTCTTCAGTCCTGAGACTGGTTTGATGCAGCTCTCCATGCAACTCTATCCTGTGCAAGCTTCTTCATCTCCCAGTACCTACTGCAACCTACATCCTTCTGAATCTCGTTAGTGTATTCATCTCTAGGTCTCCCTCTACGATTTTTACCGTCCACGCTGCCCTCCAATACTAAATTGGTGATCCCTCGATGTCTCAGAACATGTCCTACCAACCGATCCCTTCCTCTAGTCAAGTTGTGCCACAAATTTCTCTTCTCCCCAATTCTGTTCAATACCTCCTCATTAGTTATTTGAGCTACCCGTCTAATCTTCAGTATTCTTCTGTAGCACCACATTTCGAAAGCTTCTGTTCTCTTCTTGTCCAAACTATTTATCGTCCACGTTTCACTTTCATACATGGCTACACTCCATACAAATACTTTCAGAAACGACTTCCTGGCACTTAAATCTATACTCGATGTTAACAAATTTCTCTTCTTCAGAAACGCTTTCCTTGCCATTCCAGTCGTCATTTTATATCCTCTCTACTTCGACCATCATCAGTTATTTTGCTCCCCAAATAGCAAAACTCCTTTACTACTTTAAGTGTCTCATTTCCTAATCTAATTCCCTCAGCATCACCCGACTTAATTCCACTACATTCCATTATCCTCGTATTGCTTTTGTTGATGTTCATCTTATATCCTCCTTTCAAGATGCTGTCCATTCCATTCAACTGCTCTTCGAAGTCCTTTGCTGTCTCTGAGAGAATTACAATGTCATCGGCGAACCTCAAAGTTTTTATTTCTTCTCCGTGGATTTTAATACCTGGTAAGTTGAATTTAACCTATTTACTATAAAAGTGTTGCATACTTACTTGTGTAATTAAACTAAATATCAGCTACGGCTGATGTGCTCCGTCTCATGATCTTCTGCTGATTTTCCTGATGTTTCGCCAGCCCGAGTGGCTGTCATTTTCAGAGGTTCACCCTCCAATGCTGGTGCTTGCGACCAGAGATCATACGTACCTGTCGCGCCAACGTCTGAAAACCTTCCGCTGATCATTACCGCTGTGGTTCTCCCCCTATTGTCTGCAACAATCGCTCGCTGCAGCAGGGTAATCCAGGGCCCGGTTATCTTGTTGTCTTCTAGCTTGTTAAAACTAAACTCGTACTAGCGATATGCGACAAAATCAAAAGTCGGTCGAAGATGGAGAGACAGATGCTAAAAGCAAACAGATGAACAAGTGGACATTGAAGCCTCAACCGTTTTAAACACTGTTTTTTATCGCGCGGACTCGCGTGTAAAAGATCGACACACAGTCATACTTAAATACCACTCGTGTTGAAATTCAGTAAAGCGCCGTGATGCATGCCATTATGATGTATCGTGCAAAGCTACTCAAGGAACAACGAACTTCAAATGTTTCAAATGGCTCTAAGCACAATGGGACTTAATATCTGAGGTCATCAGTCCCCTAGACTTAGAACTACTTAAACCTAACTAACCTAAGGACATCATACACATCCATGCCCGAGGCAGGATTCGGACCTGCGGCCGTAGCAGCAGCGCGGCTCCGGACTGAAGCGCCTAGAACCGCTCGGTCACAACGGCCGGCAACAACGAAATATATAGTACGCAAAGCACTTGCGCTCGCGCTGGTGTGGTGTGTAAGTGTGTGTGCGCGCGCGTGCGTGTCATTGCCTTAATTCAATCCTCCATATGAAACGCATAGATATATGTATTTTCTAGGATTTGGTTACGGTTGCTCGTTTTTTTTTTTCGTATCAGGTGGATATTTCTTGCAGCGTACAAACACAGTTTATTGTCTGACTTATCAAATGTTGTCATACTGTAAGCACGTCCACGTCATTCCTGGCAGGCACGGCGCTGATCCCTGTCGACACACTATTCTGTAGTATCTATCTAACAGCACGGATGACCCAAGTCTCCGAACGAAAAACATCTTATGTTTACATTCGCGTTCCGGGGGACTGTCGAATGATAAACAGATTGCCATGGAACATTTCTTTTTAAGACAGCAAATAAACATGATGCCGTAATCACACATTTTATCGGCTAGTCAAGGCAGAGGGACGTTGGGCCGTTCTGAAATCGTCACTTGACTTCAAACGCTGCTCTCACTACGTGCAGGACGTCCCAAAAGATTGAGGTTTCTTGAACTGAGTGCCCTGAGATAAGGAACCAGTCTTTTCCTGACAGTATTGCCTCACATCAGGCGCTTAAACGTGCTGCAGCAGGGGTTCAGAGTGGCGACCACTGGGCTCACTGACAGGCCTGAACTCCGGGTTCAAAATGATTTGGGCCCGTCGCACAGGTGTGTCTGTTGCTGCAGCAGCGCCGTCGGCGCTGTGTTCTGTCAAGTGTGCGCCTCATGGACAAGGTCAAACGTGTTTACCGATGAATGTTCTCCCGTAAGACCCAAACCATCTGCTCAAACTCCGCTGTGCCAACGGTTCTTTCGTCAAGAACTTTGTCCGGCTGCCTGGTCGGAACTATCCAACTTCTCGTAGTTTCTATCCACGAAGATAAAGCTCTTTCAGTTCGGATGAAAACTGGTGCGAAATATTTCTCTTCACTCTCGTTTATCGTCTCGGAGACTGCACGGTGCTGTACCGTACCTTCAGTGCATGTCTGTAGTTGCTGCAGCGCATAACGCTCCATCCTCGACAGCCAGCCATGAACCACGAACAACCTGGACACAACACTGGCGACTGTACATTATTTTTCTACGTCGCGTCGCTGTCTTCGATGCGGCAGGCAGCTGTTTGCTTATTATGGGACGTAAGCAGTTTATTACACACACACACACATGCTTCTCTCGCAGTGTGTAGCTCGTACAGCCTGAAACATTCTCTTTCCGTCATTCACTCTTTATTTCAGGATACTTTGTTCGAGATACACTCTCGTCTGTATAATTTGGATGTGAAGGTTCAGAACAAATTGCAGAAGTACGTGTAGCAAGTGTCCACTCGGTAATAGGAAACTGGTTTAGTTCTAAAGAAATAATGATTTAAGATTACGAGAACTTTAGACTGGAGTTTCGAGAACCACATTTTCATGTATGTGTTTTTTTCTGCCTGTTGCAGGTAGGTAAAACTACCAGACACTGCAGTGCGATCAAGGAACTGCGAGTTTACGCACAGCGCAAATTGAGGTGAGTGAAACTGCTTTTCACGACTTTCGAGTCTGCCGCGAGCCGCTCTGTATCGTGGCAGACGAGGTGTAGTCCGTGTCCAGCCCGTGTGTTACTAACAAGGAAAACTTCCCATTTCACACCCCTCAGATTTTCTGTTAAAATGGCCCAGTGGACAGCCGGTCAAAAACTGAGCACAAATCAAGCACGAAAACAAGAAGAAGGTGTACTGAACTGTGAAGAAAGAAGCAAAATAGGAGCAATGAATGGTCCGAGCATAAGACGTGCAATATCACGGGAATTACAAGAAGCAGAGCGTCCTGGTTGTGAAGGTCGTGTGGTCACGGTGTTGCACTGCCAAGCGGGAGATGCAAGATCAAATCTCCCTCGTGCTCCACCTTTTTTTCACAAATTTATGAACCGGTCGTCCGGTCATTGACGTGTCTGTTCTCCTACTGTAGTCTTGGCAATTGTCATACTATGTATTGGTTACAGAACATGACTCATGGGGTAAGAATATATTACCATCGCAAGAGCGTCCTGGTTGTGTGGTCACGGTGTTGCACTGCCAAGCGGGAGATGCAAGATCAAATCTCCCTCGTGCTCCACCTTTTTTTCACAAATTTATGAACCGGTCGTCCGGTCATTGACGTGTCTGTTCTCCTTCTGAAGTCTTGGCAATTGTCATACTATGCATTGGTTACAGAACATGACTCATGGGGTAAGAATATAGTACCATCGCAAGTAAATGTGATGAATACTGAGAGCAGGCGTGATGCCGTATAGACCCCTCACAGAAATATAAACAATAAATAAACGGGTGTGACGGGTGTGAAATGTGTTACAACAAAGGCATTCAGGAATCAAAACTTCCAAAACAGAATGCAAGAATCATAACGTGTAGTAGTACTTGTACAGAACAAACAGAAGGTACGTACGTCTGGAAGTCCCTTCGTTATAACTCGCTGTTGCATAATGGACGTTACACCACGGCATAGACACAAGTTTGACTACAGCGAACAGACACGTCAATGAGCGGACGGACAGTTCATAATTCTGTGAAGAAGAAAAAAACCAAACAAGAGGCACGAGGGAGGTTTGAACACGGATCTCCCTTTTTACGTTCCAGCACTGTAACCTCATAACCACGACGCCGTCGCTAATTACATGCGGTCAATGTTGCACATCTTGAGCTTGGACTGTTCACTGTTTCTGCTTTGCTTCCTTTTTCGTAGTTCAGTACACCTTCTTACTGTTTTCATGTTTGATCTGTGTTCAGTTTTTGTCGGGATATCCACTGGAGCATCTTACCACTAGATCTGAGAGGGTTGCGAAGGGGGGATTTCCCTTGTAAGTGGTTCTTCGCTGCCACCTGTTTTGCGAGCGGTGGCTCCTGGCGCAAGACGCACGGTAGGCCTTTCTTTCCTCCTCTGGTACAACTTTGCACCCAGGAGAATCTGTCGGTCACTCCCTTCTCTCGCGATTATTCCAGAATTGCGTTACGTTTTCCACATCCTTCCAGGTAATGGTGTAAAGTTCGTTTTATAGAAAGCCCATTTTCGCAATCTGTGACCCACACGGGACAGCAGGATGTGTTTTCAGGGGCTTCAAAATAACTGATAAAGAAATCTACTGTTATGAAAGAAGAATATGTAAATAATAACGAAAAGAAAGTCTTCGACATTTAGACTTGCTAGATTTACAAATGATGGCATGCAACAGAACTGTCATTTCCATAGCGTTGAAAATGTACAACATTTTTTTATCAGACTTGCCTCATTTCATAAAGAGAGTTAAAATGTTTAAAACTGGTCCAGAATTGTTGCGAACTGGATTTACAGCAATGATGATACTGTGAACTAGCTTGTCGCTCATTTGTTGAGGTATCGGGGTCTTCATTGGGTCCAGCACATATGCCGCCATGCATAGAAACAGAAAAAAGTATGGTGTATTCCACGACAAAAGACATGATATCGTCGGTGACTTACAGCGTGTAGGGCTACGTCCAGTAGTCGCTGCGGAGGCCGTGGTTGTGTGCTCACCTCTGTACCACTTTCCACAATGTTCTTAAAGTGAGGCTGTTACAGTACAGTGTACTAATACATAATAGCTTGATGTATGTATGTAATTATCAGTACATTGTGCCTTGATAGATGGCGATGAGCATAATGCCTGATGAGTTTATTGCCTCGAAATGCGTCACTAATAAATTGATGTCACAATGTTAATAAATAGCTAGTAAATAAATACGACAAGATTGATAAAAATCTGATAAATTAATGTCACAAGGATGATAAAAAGCTAATGAATTAATCGCAGGTTTAAACATGGCTGTTTTTCAGCAATAATATATTAGTTTCAACATAGGATTATACAGGCGACCGGTTGCAAATAACTGTTTGGTGCATTCATCTAGGTTTCGACACCTGTATGGATGTCTTCATCAGAATGAAATTTTGAGAAACCTTATAAAATAATACATAGAAAATTAAGTATGACAACAAACATTAAGCAGGATGACATTTGTAACAATTTTCTTCTTGTGTCTTTGTAGTTTGACACAGCCTTAGATACCTGGACCGGTGGAAATCTTACCGCTTTAAACGTGACTGTTTCTCAGCAACAATATATTAGTTTCAATATAGGATTATATAGCCAACCGGTTGCAGATAACTGTTTGGTACATTGACATTAGTTTCGACACCTCTACGGATGTCTGCATCAGAATGAAATTTTGGAAAACCCTATAAAATGAAGTAATGGTCAATATTCTGGGATACGACAGGAATGATGGTTCGAAAACGGAAAATCTAATAAACAAAGGCTCCTAAATGCATACGCTGAGAGCTATGAGCAGCTGTTGAGTAAAAGAGATGTGTTTCACAGTATCGAAAGTGAGATGTGTTTCACAGTATCGAAAGTGAACAAGGCATAATAAATTTTCAGGTATGCATTTTGGAGCCCATGTTTACAACAATTTTTAGCTTCGAACGATCGTCGGCGTCATATCACTGAATACTGATCATTCCTCTTGGGACACCTCGCACGTCTCTATTGCAAGACAGTCGCGGAAAGCTAATCTCGCAACATGGCTTTGACTAGTTTCACCTATCACCTACGACCATTATGCAATATTGCTGAAAGTACTTGTTACAAAATTTTTAAGGCTTTCGTGGCCACTTGTTGACAAACTGTCTGTTGACTTCTGTCTTGGATTCTTCGGCCGACGTTCTTCTGATGATTTTTCTGACGTTTCGCCAGCACGAGTGGCTGGCATTTTCAAAGTTTCACCCTCCATTGTGAAAGTACTTGTCGATGTGCATGTTTGCTTTTCTGGCCTTATGTGAGCCGTCACAATTAAAAAGATTGATGCGTATCTTCGGTACGTTGTCCACCGCTACAGAAAAAAGTACCTTAACCGGACAAATCGCGTTTCTCTGTATTTCAGAGGATCTTCAGTAGTGACGCTAACATTTCTCTTACGGTTTCGTTAAGCGAGACGAAAAACAACTGTAAGGCTGGCCTTCGACTCTGCAATAGACGACAGCCTCTAAGCGGCTGCCTAGAGGCACCGCACACTGGTAACATACGCTCTATACCTTATACTATAGTGCTTCAGCAGAGAGACGTAGTATGGGCTGGCGGCCATCCGTGACTCTTGGGTCCGGCCGATCAGCGCCGCCCTCCCCTGTACAGCCTCATCCGTGGGATCTGCCTCTTGATTAGCTCCCGCAAACACACAACACTGGCAGCTCAGTTGTCTTTCTGATGCTGGCAGGTATACGTTCTCTCGGGGAGTGTAGCTCAGGTTCATTCTCTCCCCCTCTTATTCCATCAGCGACTGCCGGTATCACTCAGCATGAGCTCCAGTCTCAACCCCGTGGCCATAATGTGAGATATCTGTTGGGGGGAGTGGCGAGATCGTTGGCCCACTCTGGATCGCTGGCTGTCGGAGTAGCGTGAGCAGGACTCCCTTTGAACGCTTACCCCTACCCCCATTGCAGTCTGTTGAGCGCTTCCGTGTCACTGTCACGTTGACCAGACAAACTTGTGGCTAACTTTGCTGTTTCTTCCGATGATCGACTTTGACAGGAGTCGGAGATCGTAAAACAATATTCAATAACTTATCAAGAGAGAGAGAGGTTTATGAGTGAATTCTCACGTCCGCAAATTAAACTGCCTTTGTGACTGTTGCGAGCAATACCAGCGACTGATCACCGTCTTTCCGTCTATTTACGCGCCTTTCGGAGTATGTTACAGACAGTTACGTTTAGTCAGCTGTCAAAAAATGGTTCAAATGGCTCTGAGCGCTATGGGACTTAACATCTATGGTCATCAGTCCCCTAGAACTTAGAACTACTTAAACCTAACTAACCTAAGGACATCACACACATCCATGCCCGAGGCAGGATTCGAACCTGCGACCTTAGCAGTCGCGCGGCTCCGGACTGAGCGCCTAGAACCGCTAGACCACCGCGGCCGGCTTAGTCAGCTGTCGGTTCTTCTATAAGCCGCTGACCATCTGCAGGTGCCTGTGCTTTTCCCAGCAAGCTTTAGTTTTCTAACGACGTCATCTCCGTGTTCACAGTTGCGTCGGTCTCTGGACAGCCATACACAGCTGCAGACGTCATCTGCTGCGCCACTCACATGATACTGCACACCGCCAGGCCCTATCACACTATACTGACGTACTTTGTGCCATACCTCCGCTTCTGAAGACACTTGCCACGTTTTTAGGCGGGTTCATTAAGGAGATAAAAGCCCGCCCGGTTAGCCGATCGGTCTAATGCACGGCTTTCCGGAGTGAGAAGGAGCGCCTGGTCCCCGTCACGAATCCGCACGGCGGACTTGGGTCGAGGTCCGGTGAGCTGGCCAGTCTGTCGATGGTTTTTAGGCGGTTTTCCATCTGCCTCGGCGAAAGCGGGCTGGTTCCCCTTATTCTGCCTCAGCTACACTATGTCGGCGATTGCTGCGCAAACAAATTCTACGTACGCGTACACCACCATTACTCTCGCAAACATAGGGATTACACTCGTCTGGTATGAGACGTTCCCTTGGGGGGAGGGGGGGAGTCCACCGGGGGCCGAACCGCACAATAACCCTTGGTTCGGTGTGGGGCGGCGGAGGGGTGAAGTGGACTGCTGTAGTCGTCGTGGGGTTGTGGACCACTGCGGCTGCGGCGGGGACGGAGCCTCTCCGTCGTTTCTAGGTCCCCGGTTAACATACGACATACAAGGAGATAAAAGCAAAATGACATCAGACGGCTGCACGCCCGACACCAGAACTCAAAAGCCTATTGAAATCATCAGTGTGTGCGGAACTAGCATGAAAAATAGGCTTCCAATGTGTCGGTAAGCCCAAAAGTACCACATTTTTCGTCTATAAAAGGCAGTCAAATGAAAGCGAGACAGGTGAACAAAAGTAAGGAAACGTTCATTATTTCAAAAGTAAGCGCCGCAGTTGTGTAACACATTTACCTCATTGTGAGACAAGACGTGGAAATATGTTTGCGGTTGCCCACGGAACCATGATTGTACCCAGACTCCACCTCTTCATCCGAAGCAAATCGACGCCCACGAACGTCTTTGTTCTGGGCTTGAAAAACAGAAATCGCACGGGGAGTGATAGGGACAGTATGGAGGATTTGCAACGGTTTTCCAGTGAAACTTCTGCTGCATAGTCCAAACACAGGCACGCCATCTCCGGGTGAGCCCCGATGACTTCTTTCTTTGAGTGCAGGGCCCACCGTTCATTGACTTTGTCGAAGGCGGCACCGCGGGTAAAGCTCACTTGCACGTGGACACTTTGCAAAAATTGAAGCTTGTGTCACCAAGGCGAACGCCCAGGGATGTTAGCCGCCCGGTCTTGGGCGCCTTGCCACGGTTCGCACGGTTTCCCCCGTCGGAGGTTCGAGTCCACCCTCTGCCATGGGAGTGTGTACTGTCCATAGCGTAAGTTAGTTAGATTCAGTAGTGTGTAAGCCTAGAGACCGATGACCTCAGCAGTTTGGTTCCAACCGCAACCACCCAGGAATGTTGACGGACAGCATGATTCTGTTGCACCATAACGCCCGCACCAAGTTGCCCTGTTTGTTCCGGGTACGCTGCTGAAGTTTCGCTGGGAAACCCTTACACATCCTCCGTACACTCAAAATCTCTCCTCATACCTTTGGAGCCCTGGCCGTCCGTTTACTTCGGACGAAGAGGTGCACGCCATGTTTCCGTAGGCAATAGCAAACATTTTCCATGAAAGTATTGTCCGTATTGTCCCCCAGTGGGATAAAGGTATTTGATATATGGTGCTTACTTTTGAAATAATGGACAGTTTACTTACTATTTTTCCATCTGTCTCGTTTTAATCTGACTCCCCTTACACAAACTGTACGCGTCTACGGTGTCATCTCCGAGAGACTGGTGCCGAGTCTTCAGCTTCCGGTGTCTGGGACAGCAGCTCACCTGGCCCGTGATAGCAGAAGACAAGTGAGGTCAGCAAAGCGAGAACTTAGCCCGACTACTCCGTTTGGCACCAGGTAACAAAACTGTAAACGAAACCATACAGTTCGGGATCAATAATGATGTTGCTTCGAAATAAAACAAAACGCATTTCGCGGAATACAAGACTTTTTCAAGTAGAAAAAGACGTCAAAGATCTCCGAAGTTTTCTCAGTCCAACTGATTTATCATACGATTTTGAGTTAGAAATGAATTAAGCTCTGCTGCAGGGATGGTTTTTCATTTCTTATTTGCAGAATCTATTTCGGGAGAACCGGCCCCATCTTCAGACGCAGCTTCTAATATACATGTAATCGATGTCAGGCTGGATTCTGCTTCCGACCGCCGAGATGCCATTCTCTGTGTGGGTCTTGCATGTATCGCTGACCGGTGCATACAGCTAGCTCTGATCCCCCCAAAAAAGTGTCCGACATCGATTACATGCATTTGCATCTGAAGAAATTAAAAACGATCCTTGCAGCCAGAGGCTGATTTATTTGTAATCGCAAATCATCACACGGCTATCTTCCCACAACCCACTCCGCTGAAAAGTCAAATCATCATTGATCATTTATCAGTTCGTCTGGAAACCCAGACAGATATCATCAGATATTTTACTGTCCATAGTAATATGGATAAATTCATCGAAAACACTAAAACATCACCGTCTGAATCGCAGTCTTCTTGTAACTGACGTGATACGTTATTTTATTCAATTTCTTTCTTTCTGTCTTTTTCCGAGCTATCTGCAACGTCGCGGCTCGTCATGTGATTCAGTTGAACTTGAATTGGAATGGCATATCATTAATTTTCGCCCAAAAGAAAAAGGGTATGGACTGGAGGAGTCCAGTGCCGGCGTTCTGTGCGCTCCTCTCTTCTGCAGTAGCCGTGCGTGCGACCAGTTTAGCCTCCCATGCGCTGAGCTGGTGTTACAATTTTTTTTATGTTTTATCGGCTTTCAACAACGAGATCAAGTGTACTTGTAAATGATTTATTTTTGTTCATTATTGATCAGTTTCTGATTCTGAGTTCCACCCAAAAGGAAACACCCGATTTTCCGATTTCTGTGTAATGAGTTGCAGTGGATTCTAGCATTGACCGGGTTCTCTACGTCCGGAATACGCCAGTATTCAACTTAGATAAGCAGAAAACGTTGTGGCCCACCACACGTGCTACCTTCTGACTTTCTTACTAATAACGAAATGTCGCGAACAGAATTTACCATTGCTTACCACTATGATCAGTATACTGTATCTTCACAAGATCACATTGTGAGAGACAAAGCCTCTGATATTCCACGCCCGTTTCAAATTAGCAGAGGAAGAAGTTTTTAGCCGAGATCGCTATAAAAACTTTATTGTAGACAACTGGTTTCGGTAAAACTATGTTACCGTCTTCAGATCTGTAATAAAATTACAGGAAGTGCTACAAACTGTTATAAGAATACTGCAACATTAACCCATGGAAGAACGAAGTGACAACATAGCTTCGTAAAAATTATTACAATCATCTTGTGCGAGCTACACTTAACATCTTTCCATTAAATTTCAACGTACATCAACATGAAATGAGCGATGCATTGTCACGAAGAAATTAAAAAGTTAAAAATTACTGTGTGAACCACAATTCGCCATACCATCGTTCCCATAATATATCCTGCCTACCAGGGCGTCGCAAGACTGTCAACAGCCAATGCTTGAGACGAACTGGCCACAAGCACAAGTGTCGTTGCAGTACGTAGATTGTATCAGTAAAATTCATACACGTAATTTCAAAGCAACCACGATTCCAAATATACGTATATAAAAAATTCTGAAGTGTTTGTAAACCATTCTTGATGATTTCTTCATGACAGAATGCTGCTAAGAAACCCTATACACCATATTTACGATCCTTGCGTTATATCATTACGAAACTGCAAATGCCTCTTTTTTTTCTTTCTTTTGACAGTATCGCTAAGTAAGCGGCAAACATTAATACAAAAGAAAAATAAGGACTTTTAAATTTATTATTTGCTTTATGCTGTATTTTTTTAGTAAATTATTGAAAACAAAATACAGCGGTGTTCGACCCAATGTCTAAAGATAGCGCAACCAGTCTGAAAATTATACTGTTATAGTGCAGTGCATCATATGTAGTGCATCAAAAGTTTTAGGCGATGTGATACCCTCTAGCGGTGCCATGAATAGTAAGCAGGATACTAGCGGAAAACCGTCGAGTAATAATTACAGCCCGCATATTGAACTGAGCACATTTTTACAGCAATCTCGCGTAAGAGGTTTTTCTTCTCCTAAATAATCACTACAGATCGCCCCCTCAACATAAGTAAACTAATCGTTTCAACTTATCTTTTGCAACACCCTTCAAATTATGTGCAGTCATTTCTGCAGTCCATAGCTGGAGTCTCTTAACTGAGTTTCTGTATACACTCATTTCACAGCCCCAGTGCGATTTTATACCTCTTATGAAGACTGTACGAACACCAGACAACAATACATTCCTCAAAAATGAAATTACTGTAAGTATTTCTTACAACGTGTATTGCTCTTAAAATAGTGAGTCTACTTTTAGTTTGAAGTACTTGTAACCGGCCTTCACGAGGTTCCTTGGGAGAACCTACCACGACAAAAGTATTCCACCTGGCATGCAAGATAGATGAGGCAGGAAACTTCAAGAATGTAATAATTCCATTTCCAAAGAAAGCAGGTGCTGTCAGGAGTTAA
This sequence comes from Schistocerca cancellata, assembly GCF_023864275.1. NCBI lineage: Eukaryota > Metazoa > Arthropoda > Insecta > Orthoptera > Acrididae > Schistocerca > Schistocerca cancellata. The sequence goes on from NC_064632.1 coordinate 175,036,185, forward strand.
TACTATCGAACTGTCAGTGTAACAAGTCATGGTTGAAAATACTGACGCGAATTATTTACAGAAAACCGGAAAAACTCTTATAAGCTGATCTGGTGAATGAGTTTGGGTTCCGAAGAAATGTAGAAAACGCGATGCAATTCTGGCCCCAGCGACTCATCTCAGAAGTACGAAGAACAAAGACAAATCTACGTTTATCTTACTTCTAGAATTAAAGAAAGATTTCAAGAATGACTTGGAAGAGCATTTGAAAGGAATGGTTAGTCTCTTATGAGGTTGTAAGATGGTTATTAACATAATTAATGGAATGTAATCGAATTAAGTGTGGCAAAACTGAGGGAATTAGATTAGGAAATGGAACACTAAAAGTCGTACATGAGTTCTACTATTTGGGCAGCAAAATAGCTGGTGATGGTCAAAGTAGAGAGGATATAAAATGCAGACCTGCAACAGCGCGAAAAACATCTGTGATAAAGAGAAATTTCTTAACACCGAATACACATTTAAGTGTTAGGAAGTCTTTTCTGAAGGTATTTGGGTGGAGTGTTGCGTTGTATGGTAGAGAAACGTGGACGATAAGCCGTAGAGGTAATGGAACGTGGTGTACCAGAAGAGGGCTGAAGATTAGGTGGCTAGATTGAGTAACTAATGTGGTGGTACTGAATCGACTTGATGGGAAAGAAAGAAATTCGTGGCCCAACTTGAATAAAAGAAGGTGTAGGTTACTAGGAAAATTCTGGGGCGTCTAGGAATTCAGGTTGGTAATGGATGGAAGTGCGTGTGTGTGTGTGTGTGTGTGTGTGTGTGTGTGTGTGTGTTTGTCGGATGGACAGGAATCGTAAAAACTCTAGAGCGATGCCAAGGTCTGACTATAGTAAGCTTATTCAAACGGTTGAAGGTTCCAATAGCTATGTAGAGATGGAGAGGCTGGATGGGATACATTGGCGTGCAGAGCTGCACCAGACTAGTCTTCCGACTGCAGACCACAGCAACAACGACAGTTTGTAGAAGAGCAAATTATTGCTAACAACTGATGAAGATTTGTAAGTGAAACAACTACTGACGCGTAGCTGGAGAACTTTCCGTTACACAGCAACAAGCACAAGCCCGTTTCGATCCGAAAGAAAGTTGTTAGTTTCAGCGGCTGCCCTATAGCAACCTCAGTGGAACAGCAATGTAAAATAAATCGTAAGATAAAGTAAGTAATGGGTGACTGACAATGTTTCTTCAATAACCTTTCTACTCCCCAGTGTCTGCTATTTCCCATACCCCTTTCACAGCTATTACGACATATTTGACAGACGCGACAACGTCTGTAATTCATGCTGCGCAAGGGAATTAATTCTATTTTTGATCATTTCGGACTTATTCCACTTTTAAATACTATTTATGATGCTGCTTTCGGAGCATAAAAGATTAATGTCCATATGTTATCAATAACTGCCATAGGATTGGCAATACTGTTGGACATAGAGGGAAGCAGCCTTTTGTTTACAGCTCAACGGGAACCTTGAAACGTCCCCTTTGAACAATTATATATGACTGTGCTTAAACTGACACACAATATTTTTTTAGCGCAGCGCAATCTGAATTTCAGTAATCCCTACAAGAGAATGGCCCTGACTAAATTAACCTATACGTTTCACAAATCACTTACCTCACAAAAATCTTCGTTACTCGAACTACTGCAATACAGCGAGCGCCACTGCTGCCAGCTAAATAAAGGATTCAAACTACGGAAGGCACTAACTACTGATAGGCATAGTCAGCAAATGAAAGATTTTAATAGAGAACAAACAATGTATTTACCTTAATAGTCATAATATCTGTAGCAGTTCATGACATCCATTATTACAAATGCACTGTTTCTGATGGACACACCTCCAGATTATCCATTCTCAAAAATCCGCCATCTCACTTCCCCACATCCACCACTGCTGGCGGCTCACCAACTGCGCAACGCTACGCGCTGTTAACATCTAGCTGCCCAACACTACAATGGCAGACAACAATGCAAACTAGCCACATACTGCACACAGCACAGCCAGTAATTTTCATACAGAGCGCTACGTGGCGTTACCAATAAGAAAACCTAAACAGCCTACTTACAACCTGTCCACTGTCCTGGTTTGCATACATTGCTCTGTCGGTGTATGAGCTCTAATTAAAGCGAGAAGAGAAAACATTTTTCATTCTGTGTAGAAACTTAGTAAATATAGTCGGGACAATGTGTACCTTTGGGGTCTTGTTCAGTCAGTTCCGATTACGAGGTCTCGGAAAAGTGTTGGTTCCAGAAATGCTAAAGGCGTTCGGTTCCAGTATTCCTTAAGAACTGGAGTGAGTTGTATAATAGTGTGCAAACTCTACATGTAATAATCTTATTTTCAGACTCCTGCACTGGCGAAAACAGGAACATTAAAATGTCGTTGTCTCTCATGAAGTTATATCAACATCCGAGCGTGAAGTCTCAGTCATTGATCACAAATTGCTCTTATCAGGACCAGTAGAAAATATCGTTAGAGAAGCAAAGAAAACGTCTCCCAGACTTAAGATCATTGAAATGAAATCCTCAGACCTCATATCTACTGGAAACTTTGAGAATAGAAGGAAATGTCTGATGATTATGACATCAACTGGCTAATTATGAAATGATTACATTATAAAATATAATTCCGTTTTACCCTCATGTTTAAGCAGTCTGTGAACCTTGATGTGTAATGTGACAAATATGATTTAAGAACGAACCCTGACCATGCCCTGACATATTTTTGTGACATCTAGTACGGCCATCTTTATACCAAACGTCGACCAGTAACAAAAGTGAAGAAAAATGACATGGAGGATTTACTGGTATGTAATGCGTCTGTCCGACACCATTTTTTTCAAGAACCTGCAATGTGACATTGCTGCAAAAGATTCCTCGGCTTTTCGAGAGAAAACAAACAAAAGTACATACATTTCTCTTTGAATGTAAATTGTATAACTTGCTTGCTTCGCTGGATGTCGCTACCCCTTGTAGAACCTTAGCCTCCTTTGTCACCTGCCTCCATTCTTCTCTGTCGATTTTCTTCTCCAATTCCTGACTCCCATTGCATCGACATGGCCCTCCATATCTTTCAGCCAACTTTTCCTGGGTCTCTCTCTTCTCCTTCTTCCTATGGGTTTTCGTATTAACACTTTCTCAACACTTCGAATTTCTGACGTTCTCTGTACGTGTCCAGCTAATCTTATCTTCCTCGCTTAATTTTCACTGCAGTATTCATCTGTCCAAAAAGTGTCTGTAGTTCTGCATTTTTCCTTATTCTTCATTTTCCTTCCTCTCTCACCGCCCCAAATATCTTTCTCAAAATATTCCATTTCCCATCTCAATAACCGGCCTTCTCCTTTGTGGTCATCACCCAGCTTTCCGATCCTTACATTACTGTAGGTCTTAATGCAGTCAAATATAACTGTCTGTTTGGAAATACTTGTTAGAATCAGACAAGGGAATATAATTATATATTAAAGAAGTTTATTTTCTGCACTAGTCCCTCAATAAAACCTGGAGACTAGAATAAAAAGGAAGATACAAGCACTATACGATCAGTGCACAATAGAATCACGTCCCGAATTTTAGACTTCTATTCAAGTAGCATGTAACATCAAATAAATTTACCCTTCTTCAGTATAAGACTATGTTATACAAAAAAATCTTTTCTCGTTGAAGCATTTTACGATGGTGTAAACTTTTCGTGTAATCAATTATTCAGTAGTAACTTTGTCAATTTTTCTCAGAACTTGATTCCCTTGTGCTCTGAACAGTCATTATGTGGTCCTATTAACGGGCGCCTTACCCGCGGACAGGCACTGCCCCCCCTCCCGCCCCCCTCCGGAAATCAGTCGTGCATCATTCGGCTGGGATGTGCTGGCAGCCTTAAGGCCTTTAGACGTGTGGCGCGACGCGACGCGGCTCAGTTCATTCGGTTCGAAAGCAGGCGGCCTAATTCAATCCAGGCGGGCGCCGAGGAAGCCGTATTGATCGGCTGAGACGGGGTCACAACAGCACGGCCCCGGCCGACGGACGCTGGTGCCTCCGTACTGTGGAAGAAACGGACCGCGTGCCAGGGAGTCGCGAGGCCACATCGGGAACATCCTCCGTTCTTCTGGTTTAGGCCGGCTGAGTGTCTGGTTGGCGACCCGTGCACCGCAAGGAAACGTCTGCTAGTATCGTACAAGAAGTGTACGCTACTCGTTGTGTCGTCATCAAGGTGCACGCACACAAACTGACTCCAGTCTATTATCGCCGCGCGTTCATCCACCCACATCGCCGACGCAGCGCAGCACGCCTCGTCTGCCTTGGGACGAAAAGTCATACGCTGCAACTCAGAGCGGACACCGCGCCGGCAGTTAGGACGCACTTACCTTCACACTGAGGTGGTGAAGGTCAAGGGATAGCGATATGCACTTGTTTAGATGGCGGTAGTATCGCGTACACAAAGAGTAAAATGGCAGTGCACTGGTGGGACTGTCAGTTGTACTCAGGTGATTCACACGAAAAGACTTCCAAAGTGACTATGGCCACAAGACGGGAATTAACGAAGTTTGAACGCGGAATGGTAATTGGAGCTACACGTATGGGACATTCTATTTCGGAAATCATTGGGAGTTCAGTATTCCGAGATCCACAGTCTCAAGGGAGTGCCGAGAGTACTAAATTTCGGTCATTACCTCTCACCGCGGACAACGCAGTGGCCTGTGGCCTTCCTTAACGACCGAGAGAAGCAGCATTTGCGTACGGTTGTCAGTACTGACAGACAAGCAACACTGTGTGAAATAGCCGCAGAAATCAATGTGATACTCCAAGATGCTACTCCAGGCGGGTGTAAAATGAATGTGCGCTACGGAAAATACTGAATGCGAAAATGAAGATCTGGTCCTGTATGACTACCCCCTGAAGCAGATCTCATCTCTTAGTGATGATATTACCTTCCCCTTGTTGCCCTTTAACATATAAATTCCAACATGAACATAAATGAATAATTAAGGGAGCTAGTAACTACAAATGATGAATGCTGTTTCTACTTATACATTTATTGTGGATTAAAACCCCTTTATATATTACAAATGTTTATATATCAATGTCCAACGGACATAAAGAGATACAAATGGATTTCCTATCTAATATGATTGATCAATTGCGCAAATCTGCCCCTTTTTATGTCTACGCGATCTAATATAAATAACGCGAGATGACTGACATCACTTGCGTACCAGACACTAGAAGACATTACTTTCAAAGATGATCTACAGTGGTGTGCAACCTCAATGGAAATAAAATTTAAGTGATCACAGCTGTTTTGCCTTATAGCCCTAAAAGCCAAAGCAGATAGCAATATCATCGCATGTACTGAGTCCGGTGCGTCAGAGTGATGGTTCTCGTACACGTCTGTGGCGACGGAAGAACTCCAGCTACAAAATATTTTTTTAAAAAAAAAGAAACCTCATTCAAACTATAGCACGGCATAAGACGGTCCTGTGACTGATATAATCTAATACTGTCTTCTCCTCACTGTGTTCTACAGACGAGGAACGCGAACTCCCAGTCATAAAGGCGGAGTTCAGATAACGTCTCAACGTGAGTACAGGCAGAAGTCCTCTCAATTACTGAACGCTGCGTACTCAACGATGACTCCCTACCCGGAGGCGAAGTCCAGAATCGTATAAGTTCGCAACAGTACCGTGCCTAACCGTTCTAACTATAAAATCTCCTGAGAGCAAAGACAGCAAGTCCGTCTGTACCAAAAAAGCTGATGCTGAGCGATCATCAAACACGGGCGCTCAAAACGGAAGACTACTTTCTCTCCACCGATGACTTCCCAGCAAATCTCGGCTCCCCTTCCTCATAACTGCAGAAAGCGTATCATATTCTCGAAACCACGGAATATTCTCCCTATCTACAGATTCTTCCAAACGCCGACCAACCATATTTTAGTCTTTTGTCGTCCAGCGCGGAAAGTTTATGAGGAAATGCCTATCCCCGTTAATTAGGAATACATATAATAGTACGCATCTCAGAGAAAATATCCTCGGAAATAACCCAGCCTGCGTGATTTCCGAGGTAACGATTCCTCGTTCCTCTCTGCTGCGTCCAAGATTTTCAGAGTTTCCCAAGTGTTATTGGCTACTTCCTGTGTCCAGCAGGACCAACACACCTGTGCGGGCGTTTCCACCCAGGGCTTGAGTTACGCCTGCCGTTTCATTTTCACTGGCGTTCTAACCTCTTCCAGTATAGGCAATCATTCATTACGCCTTTTTGATAATAAAGACACTCCGTCACCTTTCATGCAATAAGCGTTAACAACTATTTACAAGGTGTATGTGACAAGGTCAGTGTTTTTTAAATATTCATATATACGATGTACAACCTACCAAATGATACCTAATTCCAGTTGTAAACCATGGCAAAATATGTTGATGAGTGCTTGCAAGGTGCGAAGTGATAGCCACCTTACAGTACGCACGACGAATGTATCCGTTAGGACAGTGCGGCGAAATGTGGTGTCAATGGGCTGTGGCAACAGATGGCCGACGCGAATGCCTTTCCTAACAGCACCACATCGCCTGCAGCGCTTGTCCTGGGCTCGTGACCATATCCCTTAGGCCCGAGATGACTGGAAAACCGTGGCCTGGTCAGACGAGTCCCAGTTTCAGTTGGTAAGAGCTAATGATAGGATTCGAATGTAGTGCAGACCCCAGGAAGCCATGGACCTAAGTTTTCAAGAAGACAGTGTGCAAGATGGTGCTAGTTCCGTAATGCTGTGTACTGTGTTTATTTGGAGAGGACAGGATCCTCTGACCCAGCTAAAACGGCCAGTGACTGAAAATGGTTTCGATCAGCAATTTGGAGACCATTTGCAGCCATTCATGGACTCCATGTTCCAAAACAACAATAGAATTTATAGGGATGTCAATGCGCCACAATATTGTTCGCGATTGGTTTGAAGAACTTTCTGGACAGTTCGAGCAAATGATTTGGCCATCCAAATCGCCCGATATGTATCCCATCGATCATTTATCGGACATCATCGAGTGGTCAGTTCGTGCACACAATCATGTACCGTCAACACTTTCACAATTATGGACGGCTATAGAGGCAGCATGGCTCAATATTTCTGCGGGGGACTTCCAGCGACTATGTGAGTCCATGCCAGGTCGAGTTTCTGCACTACTGTGGGCAGAAGGAGGACCGACACGATATTAGAAGGCATCCCATGCTTTTTGTGACATCAGTGTATTGCGAAAGTTATCAACATATGTACACGGCAAGCCGCCATTCGGTGCGTGGCGCATGATACCTTGTACTACTACTAATAATTCCCTTTCCTGTTCCACTCGCAAATGGAGTGTAGGGAAAAAGACATTCTACAAGATGTGTCAGGAAGGCGGGCCGTTTTAGATACAGCGAAGCAGGCCGGGGACTATATTGCAAAACAATTTTGATCAGAACAACGAAACACTTTCAAAAATGGCTCTGAGCACTATGGGACTCAACTGCTGTGGTCATAAGTCCCCTAGAACTTAGAACTACTTAAACCTAACTAACCTAAGGACAGCACACAACACCCAGCCATCACGAGGCAGAGAAAATCCCTGACCCCGCCGGGAATCGAACCCGGGAACCCGGGCGTGGGAAGCGAGAACGCTACCGCACGACCACGAGATGCGGGCACGAAACCCTTTCGTACTGCCATTTTACACATTGTTCATGTTTTGAAAATGATGTGTTGTAGGTGGCCACCATTGTTACGTTGACATTGTTACGTTGACACTCAGAAAATAGGCAATGTAAATCGTTTACGGCACGTTCAAGCATCTTTTCTGATTGTTGCACGTACGGTGTCTTTCAGTTCTGCAGCTTCCTGTAGACCCCGTGTTTTGGGAACATCCAAAAAAAAGTAATAGCAGATCGATAAGTCGGGAAGTATGGGCGGCCACAAAATGATGTGGTCAGCAAACACTCTGCTCACTGCTTCCATTGGAATTTGAGTACAATGGGACGTACCACCAGCTTGCTGAAACCAGCACTCGTTTGAACTGTTGGAGTTCAGGTGCGAGAAACGTGTCAACCGTGACAGCACACCGCTGAGATGTGACTGATTCCTCGTCCACGTTCATCCTCAAAAGAGAAAGAGCCGATTATGCTCACTGCAGAGGCAGCACACCGCACTGTGATGTTCTGGCTGTGTAAGGAGCGTAAGTGGAGTTCGTGAGGATTATCCTAGCATCAGTGACGGCAGTTTTGTGTGTTGAAGTAACCACTGAGATGTACCTCGTCATACATCCATACGAAATTTAAGAAGTCCTCAATGTCCCTACTTTCATTCAACAGTATGTTATTCGCTTTTCATAGTCACTTTCATTTAACTGTTGTACGTTGCAGCTTTATATCATTCCATAAAATTCTGTGCACACTACGACTGAACTTTCCCACTATTGCCGCAATTTGTCTCACAAAACTGACTACTGGTTACAACGTTTTGCATCTATTCTATTCGTCCTGTGAGCGACCATTTCTGGACCTTCCTGGCGATTTGAGCTTTAGTGCACTTCCTGCTGCTTCAAAGCGTTTCACCCATAACATGATTGCAGCATCATTCCGTCGATCCGTGTAATGTTGATATGACGATGGTATTCCAGCCTAGCAGCAGCAACACGGTCGTCAATTTTGTATCAGGCCCGCTCCAGCACTCCATCTCAACAAATGGTGTACGTACCTGAAACATACTACAAACATCCATTGATCGTGACCGGGCCAAATATCTCACGAAATAAGCGTCACACAAAAAACTACAAAGAACGAAACTCGTCTAGCTTGAATGGGGAAACCAGATGGCGCTATGGTTGGCCCGCTAGATGACGCTGCCATAGGTCAAACGGATATCAACTGCGTTTCTTTTTAAAGAAGAACCCCCATTTTTTATTACGTACTCGTGTAGAACGTAAAGAAATATGAATGTTTTAGTCACAAACATATGGCTCGCAATTTTAGACGAACGGTTGGTTACAGGTAGGTTTTTTAAATTAAAATACAGAACGTAGGTACATTTGAACATTTTATTTCGGTATTTCCAATGTGATACGTGTATCTTTGAGAACTTATCATTTCTGAGAACGCATGCTGTTACAGCGTGATTACCTGTAAATACCACATTAATGCAATAAATGCTCAAAATGATGTCCGTCAACCTCAATGCATTTGGCAATACATGTAACGACATTCCTCTCTACAGCGAGTAGTTCGCCTTCGGTAATCTTCGCACACGCATTGACAATGCGCTGACCCATGTTGTCAGGCGTTGTCGGTGGATCACGATAGCAAATATCCTTCAACTTTCCCCACAGAAAGAAATCCGGGGACGTCAGATCCGGTGAACGTGCGGACCATGGTATGGTGCTTCGACGATCAATCCACCTGTCATGAAATACGCTATTCAATACCGCTTCAACCGCACGCGAGCTATGTGCTGGACATCAATCATGTTGGAATGGAAGTACATCGCCATTCTGTCATGCAGTGAAACATCTTGTAGTAACATCAGTAGAACATTACGTAGGAAATCAGCATACATTGCACCATTTAGATTGCCATCGATAAAATGGGGGCCAATTATCCTTCCTCCCATAATGCCGCAGCATACATTAACCCGCCAAGGCCGCTGATGTTCCACTTGTCGCAGCCATCGTGGATTTTCCGTTACCCAGTAGTGCATATTATGCCGGTTTACGCTACCGCTGTTGGTGAATGACGCTTCGTCGCTAAACAGAACGCGTGCAAAAAATCTGTCATCGTCCCGTAATTTCTCTTGTGCCCAGTGGCAGAACTGTACACGACGTTCAAAGTCGTCGCCATGCAATTCCTGGTGCATAGAAATACACTCAGTCGCAAAAGCATGCGGACAGCACGTAACGGCGCATAATTTTGCAGTTTGCCGCATGAACAAATACAGAAATTGCACTTTGTAATGTATTTGGGACTCTGGGTACGATGTCGCAACGTGAAACACGCGTCAAATACGAAGAATTGTTGTTGGGCATGTGTCCGCTACGTAGTATTTCCTGAAAACGGCATTGGAAGGTGCAACAAAAGTATTCGGACAAAGGCGGACAACGTGAGAGAATAGTTCATTCCGAGACGCAGAGGGTGAAGCTACTGCAGTGTGTCCAACATTTCCGCGAGACGATAGCGATGATTAGTAAACACGAATCGCGAGCCTGTGCAGGTCGAGGATGGGACGCAGAGGGAAGTGTTCTACGTTCGAGAAAAGGCAACTTGTCGTTTATCATCACGCGAAGGGGAAAACCTGCAGGGAAATTGCCGCAATAGTGAACATGAAGAAAAGTACAGTTCACGACATTATTAAACGGTTCGAGAAAGAAGACCGATTGGAATTCCGTTGCCGTACAGGACCGCCACGGACAATTTCACAGAAAGATGAACGTGTGATTGTGCGAAAGGTACAACAGAATCCTAAAATATCTGCCACACGAATTGCAAGTGAGGTGGGGGGAGACCTTGGTATAAAAGTTCATCCCGAAGCCGTGCGGAGAGTACTACGACGATCGCAGTACCATGGTCGAGTGGCACGGCGAAAGCCATTCATAAATGCAGTGAACCAGTAGAAACGTATGCAGTTTGCGAGGGAATACCCCGAATACGATCAGGCTTGGTGGAATCGGGTGATATTTTGCGACGAATGTAAATTTACATTATGGAAAAGCGACGGAAAGGCAAACGTGTGGCGAAAGACCAATGACGAGCTGAATCCCAGGAACCTCAAACCAACAATAAAGTTTGGAGGTGGGAGCATCATGGTGTGGTGATACATGTCCGGCAATGGTGTGGGTGATTTGGTGTTCATTTATGATACGATGAAAAAGGAAGCGTATTTGAATATACTGCGAGGACATTTGAAGCAGAGTGCACGACATCTAGGTATTGCGAACAACTTTCATATTTATCAGGATAATGATCCCAGATATACCGCGCATATTGTACAAATTTGGTTGCTCTTCAATTGCCCGAATGTATTGCACCCCCTCCCCAATCACCAGACCTTAACCCAATCGAACATTTGTGGGATAAATTGAAACCGACCCTCCGCGCGGACAACATCTATACGAAGGAGACCTTGAAAGAGAAACTGCGCCAAGAATGGGCAAATATAGGCCCAGATTTCACGAAACAACTCGTGGAAAGTATGCCTAGTAAATTGGAGGAGATATTGAAAATGAAAGGTGGACCCACAAGGTACTAACATTTTCGTCGTACAACTTATGAACATTTATTGGGCAGTGTCCGAATACTTTTGTAGCAGCAAGGTGTGCAGGATGTTTCATTTTTGTTGTTAATTTTTCTGTTATTTATGTTTTGGAAACGAAATAATACAATAATTCTTTTGTAATTAATGTTGTTACGCATATATATTGCTAATAAATATGTTTGGGTTTCATAGTCAGTGTTTCTCGAGTACTCATTGTGAAACTTCCCACTGTTCGAATACTTTTGCGACTGAGTGTATGGTACGGGTGCAATCGATGTTGATGTAGCATTCTCAACACCGACGTTTTTGAGATTCCCGATTCTCGCTCAATGTCTGCTACTGAAGTGCGGATTAGCCGCGACAGCAGCTAAAACATCTACTTGGACATCATCATTTGTTGCAGGTCGTGGCTGACATTTCGCATGTGGCTGAACACTTCCTGTTTCCTTAAATAACGTAACTATCCGGCGAACGGTCCGGACACTTCAGATGATGTCGTCCAGGACACCGGGCAGCATACATATAGCACACGCCCGTTGGGCATTTTGATCACAATAGCCATACATCAACACGATATCGACCTTTTCCGCAACTGTTAAACCGTCCATTTCAATACGTGTAATGTATCACGAGGCAAATACCGTCCGCACTCACGGAATGTTACGTGATTCCACGTACTTACACGTTTGTGACTATTACAGCGCTATCTATCACAAAGCGAAAAAAGTGGTCCAACTAAAACATTCATGTTTCTTTACGTACTATACGAATATGTAATAAAAATGGGGGTTCGTATTTAAAAAAACGCAGTTTATATCCGTTTGACCTATGCGCCATCTAGCGGGCCAACCATAACGCCAACTGGTTTCCCCCTTCAAGCTAGACGAGTCTCTTTCTTTGTAGTTTTTTCGTTTGATGCTTATTTCGTGAGATATTTGGCCCGGTCACTATCAATGGACCATCCTGTATAATGAAATAATGAGCAACCAGTTGCGTGAAAGAAATTAGTACCCTTATTTAGAAGGTTATGCCTATCGCATTATTTGCGAGCGTCAATAATAAAGTGCATACAGCAGAACGCCAAGGACTACCGATGTCTTCTCCATCCCCGACGATCCCCAGTTCGATTACTCCCTCTTCCCGGATGTCCGCGATCGAACTGATACCTCTGTCCCTCCCCTCGCACCTGGTTTCCAGTACTTGGACAACATTACACACACGGAACTCTATACCCCTATCACTACACAGGATCTCATTGCTACACTCCGCACGAAACACAACACCGCTCCTGGTCACGATCGTGTCACCTACCGCCACCTTCGTGAAGCTCCTGTCTCTTTCCTCTCCACCCTGGCCAGGCTCTACAATGTAGTCCTGTCCACCGGCTACTACCCCGACCTGTGGAAAACCTCCCGTATCCTGATGTTCCTTAAACTCGGTAAACCGCCGTCCGCCGTCTCCTCCTATCGTCCCATCAGCCTTGCCTCGGTCTTCAGCAAGGTCCTGGAATCCATCCTCACCCGACGCATCCACCAGCATCTCTGCCAGCACCGCCTCCTTCCCATTACCCAGTGTGGCTTTCGACCGTCCTGCTCTTCCGATGACCTTCTCCTCCACCTCACTCCTTTCCGAACAGCTAAATTCCCGTCGCTCCGCAATCTTCCTCTCCCTGGACCTCTAACGTGCCTATGACCGCGTGTGGCATTCTGGTCTCCTCTTCAAGCTCCAAACCTTCGCCCTTCCCATTAACTACGTCAGTCTGATCGGCTCCTTTCTCTCCCACCGTCCTTCCTACGTCACCATCCATAACACGGATTCCTACACCTTTTTTCCTTCCGCCGGTGTGCCCCAAGGCTCCGTCCTCTCCCCCCTTCTGTACCTTTTGTATACGGCGGACATGCCGCCGCCGTCACCCCCCGTCCACCTTCTCCAGTTTGCCGATGACACCGCCTTCCTTGCCCTCGCCCCCACCCTGCAGCGTTCCCAACTCCTCCTCCAATCCCATCTTGACCGGTTCACCGCTTGGTGCAACCAGTGGTTGCTCAAGGTCAATCCCTCCAAAACGTAGGCGATCATTGTAGGCAAAACCACCCCTTCCTTCCGCCTCCTTGATTTCTATCTCACCATCTATGGCCGTCCTATCGCCCTCACCCCACCCTTAAGTACCTTGGCGTCACCCTCGACTGTCGCCTCTCCTGGACCCCCCATCTCCGGATAATCCAAGCCAAGGCATGCTCCCGACTGCGTCTCCTCAAGCTCCTTTCCGGCCGTATGTGGGGTCTGGACCCCTCCACCATACTCCACACCTATAAATCCCTCATCCGCCCTATCCTCTGTTACGCCCATCCTGCCTGGATCTCCGCCCCCCCCCTACCTTTTACCAATCCCTTCAGATCCTTGAACGCCATGCTCTCCGCCTCGCCTATTGCATCCGTCTCCCCTCCCCCATGCGGATCCTGTACGACCTCATTCCGTTCCCCCACCTCCTCCTTTTCCTTGAACGGATACAGATCCTGTACACCTCCTGAAAACTCGATCCTCCTCACCCGTTTGTCTCTCCCATCCTCTCCCACCCCGCCCGCTGCCGCGCCTGTATTCCCACATCCCACCCAGTCTCCATCCCTCCACCCTCCTTACCCTCTCCCAAGGTGGCTTCCGCCAGCTCCCCCTCCGTGATGATGCCCTCCTCCCCTCCATCTACCTCTCCTACCAACTTTGATCCTCCCTCCCTCTTTCTGTGTTTGTTCCTTTGGGCACTCTCCCTCCCTTCTCTCCCCCCTTCCCTCCCTCCTCCATTTCTCCCCACTCCTTCCCCGGGCTTCCCCTCCCCTGTCCCTATACTCCTCCTCCCATCTCCTCAGCCATTGGCATCTTTGTTCTCCCCTCTCCCCCCCCCCCCCCTCTCATCCTTCTTCCCCTCTTGGCAGGTCCCCGGACTCGCACACGCTACGTTGACATTTGCGCGCCGGAGATCATCGCCATTAGTGTCTCGTGTGTGTCGTCGTGTTTAGTGTTCAGTGTTCACCGTCACACTCCATCGTTCACCAGTGCCATTGACATCTTCAGTGTTTCTGCATCGTGTCAACAGTTTGTAGTGTGGATTGTCATCGAGTGTGAACGGCTTCATGTTTTTTATGTTCATGTGTTTACTGTTTTTTCCCCGCCATTTTTTGTTCCAACTCATGTGTCTTCTCTGTTTTATCATTGTAATATCTTTTGCTGAAGAGCTGCGTATTGTGCTGCTGCCAGCCTACCTGTTTTTATACGGGTATTCAAATCACAATAAAGAAAAAAAAGACGCCAATGACGTGTTGTTCACAGTGCCTGCATAAAACACCCTGTGAACAACATGTCCTTGGCGTTGTGCTGTATGCACTTTGCCGGCCGGAGTGGCCGTGCGGTTCTAGGCGCTACAGTCTGGAGCCGAGCGACCGCTACGGTCGCAGGTTCGAATCCTGCCTCGGGCATGGATGTGTGTGATGTCCTTAGGTTACTTGGGTTTAATTAGTTCTAAGTTCTAGGCGACTGATGACTTCAGAAGTTAAGTCGCATAGTGCTCTGAGCCTTTTGAAGCATTTGTATGCACTTTATTATTGACGCTCGCAAATAATGCGATAGGCGTAACCCTCCGAAGAAGAGCATTAAGTGCCCGAAACCGGTAAAGAAATGAAATTTATTTCACGCAACTGTTTGCTTATTATTTCAGTATAAATATTTCTCCAACTTTACCAGACTAGTGTCTCAGCATTATTTGATGGTACTATAGGCCTTGTTGCCCTCCATCTCAAACATCGCCAACGCTGTCCGTCGCCGATCCCTTGGGCATGTATTCCAGCAGCCATTGCTCTGCAGCTGTGCTGTCCGAACAGGTTTGTTCTTCGGTTACCGACTCGTTACACCGGTGTAAGGGTTATACCTTAAAACCACCGGCCAGTCACAAGTAATGCAGTACGGCACTTCTATTTAAAAGAATTGCTTTCGGATATAAAGATCCTTATTCCCCTCACCATCAAGGGCAGTTTTGTTACTCTTCGTTTTGTTATTGAATTTATTTAATCATTAGTTTAATGAATGAAGTATTAACGTCTTAAATTGAGAAAACGGTTAATGTGCATGGTAATTTAAGGAACCGTGCTTGATGTGACCGTGTACTTGCTGGCCATTCAACTTGCGGGTACATGGCATATTGTTCTAAGCAGGGACGTCTTCATAGTACGTGTCCGATATAGTTTTCCAGAATGTCTGTTAATCCACGTGCACGAAAGATATATCCGTGTAATTTACTTACTAGTTATGTGCTGCATTTTGTACTAGCGTAACCTAGGAGTAGAAGGACTGTAATAGCGAGAGGTTCTGGGATCAATTTCTTTCATTTTTGTCAGGAATAGCAGCCCCTAGGGCCTCAGTTGGAGGTAAGTGACCCAAATGTAGTGAATACAATGACCGAAAAACAGAACACAACTACCTCCAGAATTTAAAGAAAGTAATTTTTTACTGAAAAATGTGACATACTTAAGTGCAATGTGAAATAAGCTAAAGGCTGATGAAAGAGATGTTTGCTGTAGTATGATAAATAATATTTTTGCTGTATCTAGAGGCCTGGAGAAGAAGAATTATATCATTGAAACTGGTCGTAACTAAATAAAAGTAATACATACAGATGAGAGTATCATAATCATTATTGCACATAAATACAGCTGCTCTGTCCCAATATCCATCAGAAGACGGATGTGCAGAAAAACGACATAATGTCCTGGAGACCAGGTGACTGGCTTACGTTCTTTTATTTTTCGTATACCTTTTATGACGCAATCAGATGAGCATTACACAATGCTCCAACCGGTTTCGGCCAGCTAGTGCTGGTCTTGAGACTAAAGGCACATGCAGCAAAGCGCTTCTAACGCGCAGTCAACAGTACAGTCGTCAAATGGTCGTGTGATTGTGTCTTAAGAACAATAAGTAATTCTTGTGAGATCCTCAAGAGCTGCTGAAAAGATGAACCCTTATTTGGCACAGGTTCAGATCGAACTGATCGCTACCGAATATGATGTACAGCAGATGTGCGCTATTGTTTTAGCTCGAAGGCCACCGCGTGGAAGCGGGGGGTAGCGGAGGACCGCACCTTTTAAAATTATTGCTGAGACGTGGTACTTACTGTAGTTAAGGAAAACGTGGAAGGGAGGATTCACCAATACCACTTTCTTTTCACAAAAAAAAGGTTCAAATGGCTCTGAGCACTATGGGACTTAACTTCTGAGGTCATCAGTCCCCTAGAACTTAGAACTACTTAAACCTAACTAACCTAAGGACATCACACACATCCATGCCCGAGGCAGGATTCGAACCTGCGACCGTAGCGGTCGCGCGGTTCCAGACTGTAGCGCCTTGAACCGCTCGGGCACCACGTCCAGCTTTCTTTTCACACAACCTGTTTATTTAATAATACATAAACTGTGTTTTACAGATAATCGAAGCATTTAACCATAAAATTTTGTTTAACAAAATGAACAAATTTGCAAAATTCTTTTGACCTTAAGCCTCAAGTTGAATAAGCTTTTCATTTTTGCAAAAGAAATCTGAAATGCTGTGTTACAAAACAGCAAAGAATATGACAATGATTACAAGACGGCCGGACCTGCAGCCCGCCCGATATCGAGTGAAACAGCTGTGTTTACTACCGCGTTGGATACAGTCTGCCTTAGTAAATGCCCTTCTACAACACACGAAAACTATGTAAGCGCCATTGATGACAACAGTGATTCAGTTACTCAAAACAGATGACTCAACCTTTAATCTAAAAGCTGTATGTCAAAAGGTTCGGGCTTAAGATGCGTACCTGTGCTTAAAGGCTAAACATATTAGCGAACAATATGACAATAATAAGGCTTACTTCAAAGCAACCAACCTCTTAATTTCAATCGGGAACCAAGGTATGACTGGATTCCAACCCGTCCTTTCTGACAATTTTATTTTGACTGAAGCCCTGGTGACAGTTTCCTGCTAATATTTTCAAAGTTAAAGTGATTGTCAGTTATTAAGACCGCTCTGAAGGAACGTCTTAAAACATTACTTGTGAACACTTATTACAAGAGAACTCACTCGTCGCAACCACAAGATCCAGCTAAAATACGCCTTAATGACCCGGTCTTTCAAACACAGAAACGAACAGCTTAGTGCAACAGATTGCTCAGATTATAACTAATGACTGAGAAATGCAATTACAATCAAAGACTTGAACCGGTTAATAGCTAAATCTAACCACAAGATCCCTCTTTTGTTTAACGGCAACCTGTGCCTTAGTACAATTTTTCCGGCTGTATTTACGACCAAGAGCTGATTAATTAGAACATTAAGAAATCGGGTACAAGCCAGAAAGGAAAGGCAATATAATAGCGGGGCAAATTTTCAATCGACAACTAATGTCTTAGTACAATACTACTGCTTATATTTACGACCAAAAAGCCGACCGAGTAAAACTCTGAGGGTAGGGTATAAACCAGAAAATAATAAGCAGGGCAGGTAGACAGTGACACAAATCACCATGATTACAGAATGTTACTCCCTTTTATCAGCAAGCAGTTCCATGGATCGATGGTGTGTCGCAGCGGTTGCTAAGTGGTACCGATGAAAGCCAGGTAGAAGAGGGCAGCCAGACCACGAACGGTCGTCCAATACGAATGTTGCCAACCAACCGACAGGATGTCGGCCTGCTGCTTGAAGTCGACGCTGACCCCGATGAAGTACTCCGGCATCTTCTCTCTGCGCAGGCCCTCCTTGCGCAGCTCGTGGCTTCGGCCACTCGGACCTCGTGTCGCGACGCTACCGCCAATCCCCAAACTTCGTGCCTCTCTCTCGGGCCACGGAACACCGTATGTACATCGGCAAGCAAAGATCTAAGAACACAACCCACAGATACCAACTCTTCCTCATAGATATTGGCAATGGAGCCGCAAGAGGGATAGTCGATACTACACCTGCACCAGTGGGGCCAGACAGAACAGTCTACTAACTCAATGGCAGCACGGCTCAATTGATTCATTACTTAACTTTCTATCTCAGAAAAGGTCTATACTTTATTAAACACACAACATTCATCACGGATTCTATGGTTTTTCGGTGGGTACATGGTTGGAAACTTACATATTTACTGCTGCACAGACAGAATGGAAATAAACCAGATCAACCCCAAAGACACTGCGCGTATACACTGCGCATGCGTCTTGACCTGGCCGTTCTAGTGGAGATCTAATGCGTGCGGGAAGGAAATCTCAGGTGAGTGTGTTGGTTGGCCGCACTAAAATCCTTTGCGGGCCACATGTGGCTCGCGGGCCGTTGTTTGGCCACCCTTGCTGTACAGCAACGAACAGAATACATGACAGTACAACTACCCGTCCGACTATCGTTACAACGATACAGCCACGTAACTATCTTATCACAAATCCATCGCACTAACGTTAACTGTTGTAGCACTCTGCATGGCAAATCTCCTTCTGTGGTGCCAAAAATAAAAATAAAATGTAACAAATCGTGCTGCGTCAAAAATGGTTCAAATGGCTCTGAGCAATATGGGACTTAACTTCTGAGGTCATCAGTCCCCTAGAACTTAGAACTACTTAAACCTAACTAACCTAAGGACATCGCACACTTGCATGCCCGAGGCAGAATTCGAACCTCCTACCGTAGCGGTCGCGCGGTTCCAGACTGTAGCGCCTAGAACCGCTCGGCCACTCCGGCCGGCCGTGCTGCGTCATTGAAAATAAAATACGTGCTATGAAGTAACTGAACTGGGAGTTTTCACACAAACAGTCGAATATGACACATTAGTACAGTGCTACCAATCGTCGAGAGTGGAATGAATTTACAAACTGACAATGACTAATTACTAGAGTGCCCTTTTTATGTCTTCTTCTGCCGCGTCTACACCTAGACTCTCCAAGCCATGTTACGGCGTGTGACGGGGGGTACCTCTCGCAGCGCTAACGGTCTTCCCCTTCTATGTTCCATTCGCAAATAGTGCGTAAGACGAACGGTTGCCCATAAATTTCCCTGTGACATGTAATATTTCTGTTTTGCATATTGTGGTCATGTCGACAGACATACACTACCGGAAAAAATAGTACACTTAGAAAGATGTCGGCGATTTTCATCCGATGACAGCATATGCCACCTGGGAGAAACTCGTAATGGTTTCAACGTCGCCCGCCAACAGGTGGCGTAGTGGCATGGCTGTCAAAGCGCCATCTGTGTCTACCTTTCATAGGGAACGCTCACAGCCAGATACCTCATTGTGGTGCAAACGTGTGAAGCAAGCAGGCATCAGGCAGCATGGTGGCGCACTCGTGCTTCTTACATCCACTTGAGCGACTTCGAATGGTTCAAATTGTAGTCCTCCGAGTGGCGGAACGGTCCTTTCGGAGAACTGCCACACAAGTTGGACATGCTGCGTCAGTCGTGCAACGACGCTGCTATCAGTGGTCGCGTGAACGTTCTCACACCCGTAGACGAGGTTCTGGAATCCACGCAGCACAGACGCCCGCCTAGATCGTCGTATTTGTAAGGGCAGAACATACAGCAGAACGTACAGCTACCACAGCACAGATCATGATCGTCCGTGTTCTGGCGTAATCACAAGCGCCGGAACGAAGACAAAGAACGGAAAACCAGAGAAGGCGGTGAGGAAACGTCAGCCAATAGCCCGCTGACAAGGGCCGAGCCGCGCCAGGAGCGTCCCCGCAAGAAGTCGATGAAAGCGCCGCTCCTGCCAGCCTCGCATACGGACACCAGTGGACAGGATTCGCCAAACTGTCAACTTCCAGGAACATTACACATATCCAAGGGCACCAAATTATATTGCATGTTGCTCCTCGTTTGCGACTACTGCTTGTAAATCTCAGAGTTAAGTATTGTCAATCTGCTTTTTTGAAATAAAACTACTAATGTTATTTGTTTGAATTGTTGTATACGAGGGGCGTTTGAAAAGTCCGTGCAAAGTCCGAGAGATGGCACCACCGGCGCGTATCGAGGTTATGTTTAGTTAGTACCATCTTTGGAAAGAACACACACCAAGTTTCAGCCATATCAGTGTATTTGTTTGTGTTTGGCATTCGAATGAATCAAAGAAGTCGAGTGATTGTCAAAAAATGGACGAAAAAGAATCTCGTGTGGTGATGAAACATCACTGTTTGAAAGGCAAAACGTCTCAGGAGACTAAAGAGAAGCTTGATAAACATTACGGTGACTCTGCATCTTCGATTAGAACAATTTATAAGTGGTTTCAAAATTTTCGGAGTGGCCCTATGGGCATAAGTGATGCTGAACGTTCTGGACGCCGTGTGGAGGTTGCGACTCCAGAACTCATTGATAAAACAGAAGAGTTAAGGTGCGTGAGATTGCTAGTGCTGTGGGCATCTCGAATGAACGGGTACATAACATTTTGCATAAACATTTGGACATGAGAAAGCTATCCGCAAGATGGGTTCCGCAATTGCTCGCGCTTGATCAAAAACGGATTCTGGTGGAGTGTTGCAAGGAATGTTTGCAGCTGTTCAGGAAGAAACCGCAGGACTTTAAACGTCGTTTCGTCACTGTGGATGAAACATGGATACATTACTATACTCCTGAGACCAAACAACAATCTAAACAATGGGTTACCAAGGGAGAATCTGCACCAAAAAAGGCCAAGACCATTCCTTCGGCCGGAAAGGTTATGGCGACTGTCTTTTGGGATTCGCAAGGGATAATCCTCATCGACTGTCTGGAAAAGGTGCATAGTATTCATCGTGATTGGCCCGTTTCAAAACCGAGCTGCAAGAAAAACGCCGGCGATTGGTCCGCAAAATGTCCTTTTCCATCACGACAGTGCACCAGCACACACCTCAGCAGTTGTGGTGGCAAAATTATTGGAAATAGGATTCCAATTCGTTTCACATCCCCCCTATTCTCCAGACTTGGCTCCCTCAGACTACTATTTGTTCCCCAATTTGAAGAAATGGCTGGCGGGACAAAGATTTTATTCAAACGAGGAGGTGATTGCAGCAATTAATAGTTACTTTGCAGACTTGGACAATTCCTATTATTCGGAAGGGCCCAAGAAATTAGAACAACGTTGGACGAAGCTTATAAGTCCTAAAGGAGACTATGTCGAAAAATAAAAAAGGTTTACCGCAAACACGTAAGTAGTTTTTATTTCTGCACGGACTTTTCCAACGCCCCTCGTAGTATTCCGAGAACGCAGCATCCTTTGGGCAAGATCCAACTGCGTGTACGACGTAGACCTGTTAAGTGCTGCCTCGTAGCGTGCATTCGTCAAAGACACAGTGGCCCTATCCTAGGCCTTGTGGTCTGGGATGAGATAAGCTACAACTATCGTTCACCTTTGATATTTCTGGTAGTAACGCTGCAGAATGTTGTTAAATCCGGTTCTGTAGCCGTTCTTGCAGCGTGAAGGTGATGTGTTGTTCCGACAGGATAAATGCTCGCCCAGACACTGCCCGTGAAATCAATGTGCTCTGCAAGACGTGCACCTACTTCCGTGGCTAGCATGATCTCAGGACTTGTCTCCAGTCGAGTACGTGTGGGATATTATGGGGCGCGAAGTGAATAGCGCGACTCGTCAACAGTAACTCTTACAGAACTACGCGAACAGGTGGAGCGTAACATATTCCAGGACAGAATTCGCCATCTGTACGATCGACTGGATGCCAGGGTCAGCGCCTGTGCTGTCTCCTGTGGAGGCTCCACCACGTACTAATATGGATGTTACAGCACGGGTCGATACCTGGTATCTCAGAACCACTTGTGTTATAATGTTGTTGCTTTATTTTGTGGTGTAAGCAGTGCTGCTAGCCAATAAAAGCGGTTTAAAAGCTGTGAGCTGTCTGGGAAAGTTAACCTTGCATTACTGAGCAACTGTTTCACCAGGTATCCAGTCTAGCTTACCAAATTCCCAACCAGACTAACATTAATTATAATCTTTTAATAGTCATACGACAACCGGTGATATATATATAAAAGATAATTTAAATAAAAAGAAATAAATCAGTTTATATTTGGAAATTTATTTTAACATTGATCATTGAAATTTCAGCATATTAAACTTGATTCCTAACTAAACTGGTGCCTTATTTAGGATTGTGAAAATGTGAGATTGTAATCTTACGGAACACATCAAATATGGAGCCAAGATTGGGAGACTGCATACAACACTGCATTCATAAAACAACACACAAAGAATGTTGAAACATATGCCAGAGAAAATTAACCACTACCAACCGATTTCCGTAAGATTCTTCCAGTACATCTCACTCTGGCATCTGCTTTTCCTCGTATTTGTTTTATGTTGTCATTGATCCTACGGGCGGTCTGGACGGTTGGCTCTCGGTATTTTACGATGGTTAGTGTTTCCAATAATTTTTCGCCAACGGCGAAATCGAACAGTAGGGGAGCTCTTCGCCACTTTGTGCGCAACACGT
Organism: Schistocerca cancellata; assembly: GCF_023864275.1. NCBI lineage: Eukaryota > Metazoa > Arthropoda > Insecta > Orthoptera > Acrididae > Schistocerca > Schistocerca cancellata. The sequence goes on from NC_064632.1 coordinate 175,058,953, forward strand.
TACATTTATTCTCGTTCAGAGGCACCTGCCAGTCTGCAAAGACCCATAGCAGCAACGTTCACTGAACGCTGTTGGTAGCCCCTTAGTACATCCGGGTGTCAGTTGCTCACAGTTGCACGTCTATTCGATGGTGCACGTCTCCACAATCGTAATTCTCCCATATCATCTGTGGTCCGCGGTGCACCACAGTTGCGTCGGCGCCAGTTTTGCATAGCGCCATTTTGCCAAGCACGGTATACCTTAACCACGGCGGCACGCTAACAGTTCACAGACTTAGCCGTTTCGGACATGCTTCCACGCTTGGCCCGAAGCCAGTGACCATTGGCTTTGGACGTCAGATAAATCTGTCGGTTTCCGCATTACGACAACGACTGTATTGTTTTTTGCGTGTCCCGGATACGCTTTTGTATACCCTCCACTGCTAGTGCTTCCACCCGCCGTCTCTGAGTGGCTATTGCACGTTGGCGTTGAACATAGGCGATGGTCACAGTAATGTGACTATTCCGTGTATATCTTAAACAGTAACGAGTATCATAAATACTCCCTCTGGTTACTCCAAAAATTACTCATATCTGTCGATTTAATCCCGTTAAGAATAACGTATTGATTTGTATCTCTCAGGAAGTCCTATATTCGCTAAATTCGGCAAGCTCGTATGTACCAAGTGTGTGAAGTGTATGTGTTCTGCATACTTACAAACTGGACGGCTGATTTCTGTTTACCGGGCCGATGCAAAGACGGTACGGCGTAGTACGCAGACAGCTTCTGTCTTTCGATACTGACGGAAATAGTCCGGTGACAGCTACCGTGCGGAGAGGTGACGTGACAGACGGGCAGACAACCACACAGCTAGACGCTCCGTCCTTCGACAGCAGACGCACAGCGTGTGAGGCTGTCTGACCAGCAGGCGACACGTCAGCAAACCAGTGCTATTGGCGGAATAGGCTGAGGCACCAAAGTAAGCAGGCTGTCATAAGGGCGGCAAGTGGTCCGGAGGGTTACAGCGAGCGGTTGGCCGTGGCTGGCCCGCGCTTGGTGTGCGGAAGTCGCCATGGCGAAAAACAGAGGGCGCAAATTATTCTCTGCTGCCGTGTGCGTGAAATCTGCACAGTGGAGGTAATGACACCATACAAAAGAGAGAAACGAAGCGAGTAAGTACTTCTAACCATCCACCCTCTAGAGATAACGGGAAATATTACCTCAAAAAACCAACATCTGTTGTTGTTGTTGTTGTTGTCTTCAGTCCTGAGACTGGTTTGATGCAGCTCTCCATGCTACAGTAAAGCTGCATGCCCCCGGGAAAAATGACGGCTGTAGTTTCCCCTTGCTTTCAGCCGTTCGCAGTACCAGCACAGCAAGGCCGTTTTGGTTAGTGTTGCAAGGCCAGATCAGTAAATCATCCAGACTGTTGCCCCTGCAACTACTGAAAAGGCTGCTGCCCCTCTTCAGGAACCACACGTTTGTCTGGCCTCTCAACAGATACCCCTCCGTTGTGGTTGCACCTACGGTACGGCCATCTGTATCGCTGAGGCACGCAAGCCTCCCCACCAACGGCAAGGTCCATGGTTCATGGGGGTAGGCAACAACATCTAAATGGCGTAAACGATCTTAGCGAACAAAGTGTCATTTGATAGAAATACCTTGTACTTATGGCATCCACAGTCGAAATATTCCATGCTGAATAGGAAGGACCGCTGCGACTGTTAAAAAGACTTTACACAAAGACACGACCGATTTCGCAAACTGCAACGTGAACATTAATAAAACTGGCAAACTGCAGGTACGGATTCCTGACTGGAAATGGAGGAAAAAAGGTCATATGAACGTGTGTCAGTTGCACGAAGGATTTTCGACACCCCTACGTAACAGGTGAACACTGAATGCTTTTCGCTGGAACAGTAGTGGTCGGTCACGTGAAACTGTTTCTGCTTCGTCCCAGCTCTCGGCGAATAGTGGCTGGCGCTCATCATTCATTCAAAGTTAAACGCTATAAATCAGTTAGGGACGTAATGAGGTCCAGAGGATATTTGTTCACCGTGACTAGGGTTGCCACACATCCCGATGTATCTGGACTGTCACCGTTGTGGACCTTGTCCGACGTCCCGACAAGACCCAATTTTATCCCGATTTTTCAAAATACTGTTAAGAGCTTGTCTCAAGTACTCAAGTAACCCCACCTGTTAGTGCAAAATGTAAAAGCAGCCTCAGTTAGTTTCACTTATGTCAACAAGTTTATGCTCACAAGGTCGCCACACGGATGCGATGCATGTTGCGTAATCTGTATCAACGATGTAAGCACCTTTCAGATCTAGCGTCATCATCCGAGAAAATACCAGACTTCTCCAGTTGTACTTTGCTGAAATTATTTAACCAGCGCCACGTGGAGGAATCGGGCAGTTCCGATTTGAATAACTATTTGATAAGACGATTCTTTCTAAATGTACACTCCTGGAAATTGAAATAAGAACACCGTGAATTCATTGTCCCAGGAAGGGGAAACTTTATTGACACATTCCTGGGGTCAGATACATCACATGATCACACTGACAGAACCACAGGCACATAGACACAGGCAACAGAGCATGCACAATGTCGGCACTAGTACAGTGTATATCCACCTTTCGCAGCAATGCAGGCTGCTATTCTCCCATGGAGATGATCGTAGAGATGCTGGATGTAGTCCTGTGGAATGGCTTGCCATGCCATTTCCACCTGGCGCCTCAGTTGGACCAGCGTTCGTGCTGGACGTGCAGACCGCGTGAGACGACGCTTCATCCAGTCCCAAACATGCTCAATGGGGGACAGATCCGGAGATCTTGCTGGCCAGGGTAGTTGACTTACACCTTCTAGAGCACGTTGGGTGGCACGGGATACATGCGGACGTGCATTGTCCTGTTGGAACAGCAAGTTCCCTTGCCGGTCTAGGAATGGTAGAACGATGGGTTCGATGACGGTTTGGATGTACCGTGCACTATTCACTGTCCCCTCGACGATCACCAGTGGTGTACGGCCAGTGTAGGAGATCGCTCCCCACACCATGATGCCGGGTGTTGGCCCTGTGTGCCTCGGTCGTATGCAGTCCTGATTGTGGCGCTCACCTGCACGGCGCCAAACACGCATACGACCATCATTGGCACCAAGGCAGAAGCGACTCTCATCGCTGAAGACGACACGTCTCCATTCGTCCCTCCATTCACGCCTGTCGCGACACCACTGGAGGCGGGCTGCACGATGTTGGGGCGTGAGCGGAAGACGGCCTAACGGTGTGCGGGACCGTAGCCCAGCTTCATGGAGACGGTTGCGAATGGTCCTCGCCGATACCCCAGGAGCAACAGTGTCCCTAATTTGCTGGGAAGTGGCGGTGCGGTCCCCTACGGCACTGCGTAGGATCCTACGGTCTTGGCGTGCATCCGTGCGTCGCTGCGGTCCGGTCCCAGGTCGACGGGCACGTGCACCTTCCGCCGACCACTGGCGACAACATCGATGTACTGTGGAGACCTCACGCCCCACGTGTTGAGCAATTCGGCGGTACGTCCACCCGGCCTCCCGCATGCCCACTATACGCCCTCGCTCAAAGTCCGTCAACTGCACATACGGTTCACGTCCACGCTGTCGCGGCATGCTACCAGTGTTAAAGACTGCGATGGAGCTCCGTATGCCACGGCAAACTGGCTGACACTGACGGCGGCGGTGCACAAATGCTGCGCAGCTAGCGCCATTCGACGGCCAACACCGCGGTTCCTGGTGTGTCCGCTGTGCCGTGCGTGTGATCATTGCTTGTACAGACAGCCCTCTCGCAGTGTCCGGAGCAAGTATGGTGGGTCTGACACACCGGTGTCAATGTGTTCTTTTTTCCATTTCCAGGAGTGTATTTACTGCGGGTACGTAGTGGGTGAAGTGTATATTGACGTGTACTTCGGTGACTTAAGTGTTACTGTCGACTGTTTACCGTCTAATAAACTTATCGTAGCTTACGAAAACACGAAAGAGTGGTCTTTTGTCAGGAAAGGACGTACGGATGAGGAAACGTGTGAGATTTGTAGCTGTTTCATTTCAATAACTCACGGCGGTAAGGCAGATGTGAGGCATCCCGTTTCTGCGAAGAATCTTACAAATTGATTCGCGCTAGCAGCGACGTCAAAGCCTGTTCCTACATTCATAATTAAAGAAGATACCCAGGAAGAATTTCTCGTTCCTATAAAGTTGTTAAGCATCATCAGTTCTTCAGTTCTCTTGATGGTACTGCAAAACTGAATGCCGCAGTGTATTCTGACTCGAAAATCGCCACAAACCAGTCTCCATCCAGGACCAAAGCTACAGTGATTGTTAAAAATATTCTCGCACCACACTCCGTGTCCGCATGCATAAAACAATTGCAAGAAGTTTCATTTTACGGCACTGGCACTAACGCATCAAACCACAAGGCTGAAAAGATGTTTCCTTTATTTGTTCAAAACTTTACTGAAACTGACGGAATCCAACAGAAACTGTTGAAGTTTAATTCGCTGAATAACGAAACGTCGGAAATGGTTTCAAAGTTTTGTCTACACGCTTTAGATAAGTTAATCGCTTTTTATGGAGACAATACCAAAACCAACTTCGGAGGGTTTCATTGATGCGACGAGCGAAATGTGTTTCACCAAATTAATGAGGAACTAGGAAAACATGTAGAAGGATGCCCTGTCATATTCTCCACAGTACTGTAACAAGCGCTGCTGGAGTCTTAACTGTCGACATTGAAATAATCGTAATAAAAACATCTAATTTTTTTCAATTTACACGCTAAGGAAAGAGAAGCTGAAAGAGTTCTTATACGTTGATATCAATCATCAGACTCTTCTATCTCACTTAAAAACAAGTGGCTGTCGCTAATGCCTGCAGTTGAGAGAATTCTTAAACTTTGAATTCCATTAAAACCATTTTTGATGCCGAAGAAAGACCACGTAAAATAATTTCAGATTTTTTTTTTCAGCAGCCTGATCAGTGAAATGTACTTCATGTTTCTGCAGTCAAACTTGGCTCTGTTTGAAAAAAATATATAAAAAGCAGGGGGATGAACAAAGTTTCGATAACTGGAATAAGAAAATACTAATCGACGTTCAAAAATGACTGAATGAAAGGGAGACTGCCCATTTTATTGGCGTGCAAACCAAGATGAATTTGGACAAATTAAAGAATGAGAATCGTAACCAAGAAATAATTAATTTGATTTTGAAATTTGAGGAAGAGACAGTGGCTTTATATACCATAGCATTTGATTACTTAGGGAAATGAACTATTTCTTTTAATAAATATCAAATACTTTACTGGATAACGCTATGTGAAACCCCACATTGAGTGATGATTAAAATACTATTATATACGTGGCTAACAACGATGTGAAGATTTCAGGCGACAATTTCAGAAATATATGTATCTGAAGAGCTGTTTAGAAAATAAACGTGACTCGGAAGAATGGAAATCTGACAGCTCCGTGGAAGAAAGGTGGATTTACTTTCTTAAGGAAACAGAAAATCTTGAACGCAAGTGCCAGCTGCTAAAATTATGCGAGTATTTGTTTTCGATTCCCGCAAACAACGCCACTATGGAAAGAATATTTCCGGTAATGTCAGCCCAGTGGACTGATGAATGATATCGACTTCTGCCAATCTTACAGTGCCAGTGGGACTACAAACAGACTTGCATGGAGTTAAATATATACGTAAAAGGGAAAAAAAACTTGCTGGAAAAGATGAAATCTTCCGAAAAATATTGTGTACCAATTACTTCTGCCGCAACAAGTTCCATCTATTTGTGTTCTAAATATTATATTATTAATGATTAAATAAGAAACTTCCTGGCAGATTAAAACTGTGTGCCCGACCGAGACTCGAACTCGGGACCTTTGCCTCTCGCGGGCAAGTGCTCTACCATCTGAGCTACCGAAGCACGACTCACGCCCGGTCCTCACAGCTTTACTTCTGCCAGTTCGAGTCTCGGTCGGGCGCACAGTTTTAATCTGCCAGGAAGTTTTATATCAGCGCACACTCCGCTGCAGATTGAAAATCTCATTCTGGAATGATTAAATAAGTTTTTTAGTTCATTTCTACAGCCCCATCTCAGAGTGTCCCGACGAGGTCCCAGCTAGATATGGCAACCCTAACCGTGACAGATGCAAACAACTAAAAACAGTGATAGATACGTCTTAGTCAGAAGCAGAAAAAGCAGCTTCAAATGCGTGACAACTTGAAATTGTAGTTGTACAGCCATGACACAATGGGGCCTCGCACGACGCACGAGACCGCTGCACATTGGGTGCACCGCGAGAAACGGGCCAAGGTCTGCCGAGTCGACGTCCACAAAAAACGCACAGACTCCGCAGCCCGTGCCGTCAGTGGAAATCACGGTCGCCCCTTATTACGCAGAGTGACGTCTGCTGAATCACGTTCAGGTTGCCAACTCTCCCGTGTGGCCACAAGGCATGATGTCAGAAGTTCCACGAGGCTTCTCGCGTATCATGCTGTTGCATGCGAAGACGCCGCAACGCTTGAGAACTGAAGCTAAACACAGGAAGACCTGCAGAAGATCGACACTTGGTTCAAGGATAAGATTATATTAGATTAGATTAGTACTTGTTCCATAGATCATGAATACGACACTTCCTAATGATGTGGAACATGTCAGGATAATACAGGGTGTCTATACAAGATATTACATTACACAAAATATTACATGACACTTAATATTTTTAATTTTTCTTTTTGTTTTTGGGAGTGGCTGAGCGGTTAAAGGCGCTACAGTCTGGAACTGCACGACCGCTACGGTCGCAGGTTCGAATCCTGCCTCGGGCATGGATGTGTGTGATGTCCTTAGGTTAGTTAGGTTTAAGTAGTTCTAAGTTCTAGGGGACTTATGACCACAGCAGTTGAGTCCCATAGTGCTCAGAGCCATTTGAACCATTTCTTTTTTGTTTTTGTTTTTGGTGGGGGTTGGGGAAATTACCCACTTACTATATCCAAAAATTCATCTAATGAGTAGAAGGAGGTGCCATTAAGAAATTCTTTTAATTTCCTTTTAAATGCTATACGGCTATCTGTCAGACTTTTGGTGCTGTTGGGTAAGTGACCAAAGCCTTTTTTGGCAGCATAATTTACCCCCTCCTGCGCCAAAGTTAGATTTAATCTTGAGTAGTGAAGATCATCCTTTCTCCTAGTGTTTAGCCATGTACACTGCTATTACTTTTGAATTCGTTCGGATTGTTAATAACAAATTTCATAAGTGAATATTATATATTGTGATGCTACAGTGAAGATCTCTAGCTCTTTAAATAAGTGTCTGCAAGATGATCTGGGATGAGCTCCAGCAATTATTCTGATTACACGCTTTTGTGCAATGAACACTCTTTTACTCAATGATAAGTTACCCCAGAATATGATGCCATACGAAAGCAGAGAATGAAAAAATGGTTCAAATGGCTCTGAGCACTATGGGACTTAACTGCTGAGGTCATCAGTCCCCTAGAACTTAGAACTACTTAAACCTAACTAACCTAAGGACATCACACACATCCATGCCCGAGGCAGGATTCGAACCTGCGACCGTAGCGGTCGCGCGGTTCCACACTGTAGCGCCTAGAACCGCTCGGCCACCCCGGCCGGCCAGAGAATGAAAATAGGCGTGGTAAGCTAATTGAATGAGATGTATATCGCCAAACTTTTCGATGACCCTAACAGCATAAGTAGCTGGACTCAAACGTTTCAGCAGATCTTCAGTGTGTTTTTTGCAGTTCATCCCTTCATCAATGAATACACCTAGAAATTTTGAATATTCTACCTCAGCTACCGATTTCTGATCGAAGTCTATATTTATTAATGGTGATTGCAGAACAGTTACTGAGGCAGTCACATCCAGCAAATATCTAATGGTACAATACGCACGTAAAAAGCGGTGCGAGGCGAAAACGTAGTTTATAAAATACGTAGCACGGATAAATAAGCCATGTCTCCGTTACCATCTGGGAATGCTGTGTTGCAGTATTGCGGCACATGCAAAAATTTTGTTCACGTACAATCCGATCTGAGGTGTAAAATTAGTTTTGCGTTATTTCAATTCACATAAGTGAACTATCAAAATTTTACTTGCCCTGTGGCAGGGAAAAGAAGAGAACTAGCACAAAAAATGCGAATATGCTCCTCTTTTTTTTAAAAGACTTTGACTGAAAAGTGGGTACTAGTTGCCTAATTCTACCTTCCGCAGCACCTTTAAAATTTGTCCCAAAAATCCTGGCTTGCAAACATATTCGCGCTTTTTTTGTGCCTAGGGAGAAGGGGCAGTGGCAGTGGGAAAGAGACGGAAAAGTAACCAATACTGGGAGGTAGTAGGCAGTGGTTGTGGTAGAGAAAGAGCGAAGGAGACAATGGCTGTGTGAGAGGAGGACACAGTAGCAGTGAAACACAGTTAACAGTGATAGAATAGTGCTAGGAAAAGAGTGAAGGAGACAGTGCCAGTGGGAGAGGAGTAAAGAGAAGCAGAAAGTGGAAGTGGGTGAGAGCCAGTGATAATGAGAGACACTCTATGACAATGGCAACGAGGAAGAGAGAAATAGTGACGGCGAAGAGACAGTAGCAGTGGGAAGGAATGAATGAGATATTAACACTAAGAGAGAACAAGAGGGAGAGAGTGGCAATGAGAGGAGACCACAGTAGTATGGGACTGTGGCTGTGACGCAGGAGACAGTGACAGAGACACAAAGAGATAATGACAATGAGTTGGGGTGAACTAGTGAGTGAGCATGGATGTGTATGAGTGACACAGCGATCGACTAGTGGGTTGAGTGAGCTACAATTAGGGGAGCTTGTGGAGTAAGATGTCAGCTGTACTTTAAAAAAAACGCGAATATGTTCGCATGCTAAAATTTTTGGAAAAAGATTTAAGGGTGCTGAGGAAGGTAGAAAGAGGCAGCTGGTAACCAACTTTTCAGTCAGAGTCTTTTAAATAAACAGGAACATACTCGCATTTTTTGTGCGCCGATACGAGCATATTTCCCCTGGTTAACTTCATTATCATTTCTTGTTTCTACATTTTACTACTGTATTTCGATTTTTTCGTAAAAAGGGCAATCGATCAATACCGCACTTGGACGGTTCAGATACCAAACTACACAGCACACAGCTTCAAATGGTTCAAATGACTCTGAGCACTATGGGACTTAACATCTGGGGCCATCACTCACCTAGAACTTAGAACTAGTTAAACCTAACTGACCTAAGGACATCACACACATCCATGCCCGAGGCAGGATTCGAACCTGCGACCATAGCGGTCGCGCGGTTCCAGACTGAAGCGCGTAGAACCGCTCGGGCACACCGGTCGGCAGCACACAGCTCTCCCAACAAATTTGATAGACAAGATTTAAGGTGGATTTAAGATGGAATGATCATATAGACGTAATCGCATATATGGCAAATGACTTCCTCGGATGCGTACTCCATCCACAAAGGAGGTAGCCTAGAAAAACTTTCCCAGACCAATATTTGAATACTACTCGACAGTCTGGGACCCATAATAGATAGAACTGATAGACGAAAGAAGTGCATAACGTTTCGTTACAACTTCATTTAACTAGCGCGAAAGCGCCATGGAGATGCTTATCGAACTCGAGTGGCAGATGCTGCGAGAGCGATGTTCTGCATCGCAATGTGGTTTGCAATTAAAGTTGTTAGAGCCTATTTCCCTAGAACAGTCAACAAATATATTGTTTCCTCCAATGTATATGCCGCGAAAACACCATGAAGATAAAATTACAGAGATTCGATCCCACACAGAGGCTGACCAGAAACAGTACTTCGAACGAACGATTCATCACTGGAACAGAAAAAGGAGGAAGTGATACTGGTACACAAAGCACCTTCAGCCATAGACCGTAAACAGGCTTGCGCGTTATGGATGTACATGATCTGAGAACGTGCTCAGGTCCTTGCTGAATTCGAGTGGGATATCTAGGCTTAACCCTTTACTGACTGTAACTGTAAAAAATATAAAATCTTGATTCAAAATTATTACTTTAATACTTGCGGAACTCTTGTTGAAATAGTATCAAGTTATTTCATTTCAAAAATGATACAGAGTCATTAAAATCCATAAAATGTTCGGAGGACTTCAAGCCCCAACAGAACTGCACACGCGAAGAACCTTAAGGGACTGAGAAGTCACAACAGAATCATACAGCTAGGGTTATTGCTGTTGGTGATACTTGTAAAAACAGTTCTTTTTTCATTAAAATATAAAAAATATTACGCTCTGAAGACTTTGAATGAGGTCTAGATTCCAACTCTGTAGATGAGCAAAGGTCGCATCTGCCTCTTGAACTGACTAATGTTGGCCAGTAAGATACTGTAATCCGTAAACGTACGTCGTTTGGTACAGAAAGTGCTTTTTTCTCCTTGAAGTTGAAAGAGGAGAATTTTGATCCTCTTTGAGCCTTATCCGTTCTTTGGACATTTGCTTTCCGATTGCGAGTAGACCAGATGAAGTTCTGTATTTTAAATCAATCAGGCGTCCCTCTTACATCACTCTACGAAATACAGGAATACACAACGGTTATTTCTACCACTGCATAAAACAGTCTATACCAATAATTTTTTGGACTTTCTGTCTATTTCATAAAGAAATCTCACCAAGTCAGCTTTGTCAGTGCCACACATGTATTTATAATAATCTTTTACAGCCGTCAGTGCTCCTGCTTCAACCTTTGTTCCCATCTTTCCGGGTCCTGGATATACTGCATACTTGATTTCCATGATAATTTGAAAGAAAGTGAACCGCATGACTCTCCATCCTCATTCTATGCAATACCAGCGCATAGCTGAAGCGATACAGTTTGAACATTTTTCCATTGTTTGCCTCTCCCTCATTAGGACGTAGTTCAGGTTGCGTAATAGTTTGTGAAGTGCTAGCAGACACCTGAAGACTTTTTGCATTATTATTCCAAGGAGTACTGCGCATCATTTTATATTCACTGTCATCACTATATCAGGTGGTGTATCAAAATCATCTGGAAACTTTCTAGTTGAGTACGAATTTCTTCGTCTATAAGATTTCTTCTGTAATAGGTAGCTATAGCCTGAAGCAAAATAGTATCTTATCAAATTCACTAATATTTTACAAGTAAGTTTTTTTTATAAAATGAAGTGCTACATTGTCCTCAGCAAGGACATGTCTTGTTTATAATTGGTCCTGAAAGCAGAAAAATCTGTGAACATCAAAGCAAAGTGACTAAAAGCAAATGTAACCCCAACTGCCCTGGACCAGATCGGACTGACAAGCCCCAATCTTATTTTATGTTATAACCGATTATTACAAGGGTACTGTATTGATATTTATTCGAAATTATCATTAGTATGTGTAAAGGCAACTACAAAGAAATTATCACTCATCTGACAGCACATAAGAACCTTACTTTTATTTGCGTAACCTCGCAGTGTTTTTTGACACACCTAGCAGCCATTTGAGGTACAGCTGTTCACATTGTAGGTTGGTGTATAGGCTGTACCGACATCCAGCATACGGGGCACAAACTACATGGAGTGGGGACATTTAGTCCGTGCAGGGCAAACAGGCCGTCGAGTTACATAATTCCACACAGGGACTCCAAAGTCCTGCCAATGAATAAAGGTTTAAAGCCACTTTTACACGATCAACTTTCTTGTGTCAGTTGATTATTCGAGACAGTTGGGTCTTCTGCAGCGCTCCTGGCGTTTTATTCCGTTACTGAGTCTCGTCTGCCTCGAATGATCAGCTTCGCCTGGCACCTGAACACTGAAAGTAGGATTATGAGGGATTATCCTCTTTACGGAAAAATCGAAATATACCAACAAAATGTAGGAACAAGAAATGGTAAGAGAATTTATTAACGATCATAGCGGAATTCTGAGTGGACCCTCTAACATTCTTGTCAAATGTCGTGTCGTTAATTCTTGACGCTCCTGAGAACTGAAAGAATAGGAAAAGTGCCAGCGAAACGTATGAGAATAAAACTTTTATTTACTCGAGAAAATATATGCTTGCGAACACACAAAACAATATCTAGAACGCAGTAAATAGGGCCTATCTGCTTTATGCTTTGAGTCTTGTATTCTTGCTAAATGCCAAATTGCATCGGCAAATATTTTTCCTGTCAAATAATTCTGACTTCTTGACTGTAGAAATAATTTTCATTTAACCAGTATCTATTAACGTTCTTAGTAACGCATGGTGTAAACTTTCTCTCTGTAGAACATAAATACCTTTTGCTATCGGATATTTCATCTCTCTTGTAGAACATTAGAAGGAAAGTACCAGGACCTTGTGTAACTTCTCAGTGTGTCCCGAAAACAAAGCAAACAACACAATAAACATAAAGAAGACACGAAAGCACAAAATGCATTATTGTACAATAGGAGTGAGCTCGGTTCGAATAGGTGAACTTCCGATATTAGCAGACGCTATAAGTAGACCCTTGTTTCCGCCCATGCGTAGTGTGCAGCATAGTCCTAAATTTAGAGCTGCACGCTCGGCACATTCTATGAATCATTGGAGTCATAAATACAGTCGCGCCGTGGTTGGTTGCTGATTGACACGCAGGCACGAAACTCGTATAGAAAGCGAAACAGGCGTAACTCAGCACTGCCTACCTGCACGCAGCGCTGGAAGTACGCCAGCTGGATCGAGCTGAAGCCATAGTGAACCGAGAACTGTAGGTGCCGCCCCCCCCCCCAACCACCCACCCACACACACACACACACACACACACACACACACACACACACACACACACAAACCCCTAACGCAACTGACTGTGGTGAGGTGACCGGCAGGTATTTCTGGCAGTGGCGCCGCCCCCGCACGGCAGTAGTAGGCCACGACACTACATGACAGAAGACCAGGGGCACGAGAAAACGACGCGGCCGGCAGCCGAATGTACCCGTAGGTCGCCGGGTCGGTCTCGCCTTAAGCCCGTTTTACACGAGCGACTTTCTGGTCAAAATCGACTACTCGATGTGCATGCGCCTTTCGTGTGTACGTGTAAAACAGAAGCCAACTACGTCACGAGTGTGTATGTGTGCCGAGCGTGGAGTTCTAAATTTCCGTGTAAGGCGCACACCGCGCAAGCGCAGAGACAAGGGACTATGGCGGCGCCTGCTAACATCGGATGATGTAACCTATTGTGGTCGAGTTCACTCCAATTACAGAAATCGATTTTGTGGTTTCCTGCCTTCTTAATCTTTATTATGTTGTTCGCTTTGTTTTCGTGCAATTGTCAAGTTACACAAGGTCCTGGTATTTTCTTCCTACTAGTTTTCTTCTAGTCTACAAGAGATCATAAACAACTGAAAGCAAAAAGTATTTACGTTTTTCGGAGAAGGAAAACTTAGACTTCACATGACTAAGAACGTAAATAGATAAACGTGTTTAATGAAAATTGTTTCAACAGTGAAAAAGTTGAAATTATCAGATGAGAAAAAAATGTTCATTGTTATTTGACAATTAGCATGAAAATAAGATACAAAGGATAAAGAAAAAAGGCGCTATTTACTGCGTTTTACATATTATCTGATGTGTTTGCAAGAATAGATTTTCTCGAGGAAATAAATGTACATGTTTTGGATGCCTCAGTATTTAAATGAAACGCGAGACGCACTGCAGTAGCCGCACGTGACTCAAGTAGTTAATTGAGACAAGAAAGTCGATCGTGTAAAAGGGGCATTACATCTGCAAACTTACTCCATCCAGTGCCTGTCCGCAAGTCCCACCCGCCTGTTGCGAACATCATCACGTATTTCCCAATCTCTTCCCTCGCCCTTCGCGTACAATATTGTGACCGCTGGATATGCAATCGGCAGGGCACGCACAGGGAGAGCGGTAGTGGTGGGGGATCGATCAGAGCGCCGTAGGGGAAATGTTGAGAACTGGAGGGGAAGTGCCATTCCAAACTGAAGCCTAAAAAAATGGTTCAAATGGCTCTGAGCACTATGGGACTTACCATCTATGGTCATCAGTCCCCTAGAACTCAGAACTACTTAAACCTAACTAACCTAAGGACATCACACGACACCCAGTCATCACGAGGCAGAGAAAATCCCTGACGCCGCCGGGAATCGAACCCGGGAACCCGGGCGTGCAAAGCGAGAACGCTACCGCACGTCCACTGAAGCCTACACTCACATTTTCTGTAAATATTAAGTGAAGTGTTTCCACGCCCATATTAGCTAGTTGACCATTCAGTTGACCATTAACCTCTGCTTTGGTTAGTATCTAAAAAGGATTCTGCTGAAAATGGAGTGATTTATTATCGCCTTATGTTAACCATTTTTAGCTTTCAGAGAAGCATCATGAGTGACGAATTTTGAGTAAAACCTACATTTTTCTTGTGGCTATTGTGGGGCGGTGGGTGGAAATTATTTGGTTATATATGTAGAATGTTATGTAGAAAAGATGCATTTCCCGGCCGATTAACCATATGTGGGGCGGCGGGTGGAATTAATTGTTGTTAAATGTTCCTATTATTTATGCAGTCTTTTGCCGTTCTCAACAATGGCTCTCTAACTGCAATATTGGCAACCAGAAAGTGATTAACAAAACGTGAAGCCTGTAATTAGAATTCCTAGTGCCCACTTCATCTGAGAAATACATTTATAGCTACAGCTTATAGCTCTGAGGAATTAGGAGATTGTCTGGGATTCCTAATTTAAAAAAAACGATTCTCTCTAAAATGTTCACTATATTCTGAAAGTCACAGACCAAAAAGAATCCACACAATCCAACTAACAGAGCAGTTCAGAGTCTAATGCGCTGATACAACTATAACTGTTCAAATTAAATGTTTAAGTGAATGCCCGCCACAATTTGATGATAATGTTCATCAAACGCCACGCTAAATAATGGTAGAATGTCTGTCCCGTGGCGGCACGTTAAAATACTACATACGCAAACTGAAGATAGATCATTAAAGTCATCCCGAATTAACACTTCACTCGAAAACGATTTCATGGTTACGCGTATCCCGAGTAACTTATTACGGCATCCGAGGCTGTTTATAGCAATGATACCGGCGCGACGCGACTCCCGACACAGATAGTGTGCTATTCAGCGTCTGGAGAGAACTGGGGCCTTTTTTTCTCTCGCGCACCGTTTTTGTATATAAAGCCGCGGTGCGGACGGCTAAGGGAACGCCTGATCAAAATTGCTCTCCCGACTGGGCTAGTAATGCACCACTTTAACTTACTGAATAAATCATCGCTTCCTTTGCTGATGGCCGATGAAGCTCTCAATTTAAATGTGCAATCAGCGCACAGGTTACTAATCATAATAAAAGTCTGACGTGGCTAAGTCAAATATTTTGGGCGGGAGAATTAATTTAATTGCACTACACGCAGTAGACAAGCTCTGAACTTGCCCTTTGGAGATACGCTATTGCTTAGTTTTATAGTTATTCAATTGAAACTTCTCACATCTTTATGACTATAGCGGATCTCCCTTCTACTTAAATTTAAACATCCTAGCCTTATTTATTCGCCTGCTTAGTCTATCTTGCTTCCTTAATTTCTAAGACAAAAACCAGAAAATCATGAATTTCAACTAAAATTTTAATTTGTGAGATCCAGAATACTGTGTCTATTAAATTATTATGGAAAAGGAATCCAAATATAATTTTTTTAAGTTTTTAGCTCTTTTCTGTTGCGCCAATGATTTTTACAGAAAAACATCCAAATTTCGAAAATCGTTAAAGTTATTGAACTGATATTCAACACATATTGATATAGTATTACTCCTGACATGCTAGAAACGTTTCAGGTTATTTACTTGATTTTTAAATTATTGCGCAACATTTATGACGTCAGAGCTAATTACAGCGGACTAGGCTGGCACACAATGGAAAGACTGATGTGAATTTTATGCGGCGTGAGTAGGCTGCTTCCCTACACTATGTTAATTTTTTTCTTTTACCAAAACACAGCCGTGTTTATACAACTCACCACACCAACATGTTGTGCAGATGTCAGTGCGAGTGAATCTGAAACTGTGGTTTGTTTAGTTTATTACATGAGGAACTGAAGAAAAATGAGATCAATAGCTGGTAAAACAGCGCATCCCTGGTACAAAAATAAACATGTAATGTGTTCACTTACGCTGCCACAAAACCCATAGCATTTATCATTTAACCAGCTATCAATGGCCCTTAAAAAATTACATTCTTTCATCAAAATAGTCTATAGTTAGTGGAATAACATGGTAGATAATGAAGATCTGCATTATAACCATATAGCAAAATACTCTCTTTTCTGTGTGCTATCATTTACCAAAATCTCATTTCGATATCTCAAACCTTTATTAAAATACGAGGAATGTTGAGGATATTTCGTTCTGGCTTTACCGGTGGTGTGTGCGATCGAAAATTAATGTGCTGCATCATAGATAGGGGACAGAGAGTTCCACCCAAGTCTAAAGGAAAATTCGATATGTTACCTATATTTCATACTCAGCAACATATTATGTAACATGCACCAATCGCAAACTCATAGTGACCCCTATTTTTCATTGCAAACTTTTTCGAATTTCGTGGCATGTCTTACTTAAATACAAATATTACAATAACTATGACCATTAAGGAAACGATGGGCATGTCATCATGAAGCAGACATATAAAGCTACGGGAAACGCAAGAATTAAATTTTTTAACCGAACATTTTCTGTAGAATCGTTTGAGAATGATCGCAGGGCTTGCGCCTCGATTCTGTCATCGCAGTGCATAGACGACTGCACGAAACCAGGCGTACAATGCCGGCCTCCCCTTCCAGAGCAAACGAATGAAATCGCCCAGAGGTCAGTGTACATCGGCCACAGTATCCTGTCCAGCAGTCACTGCGCATTGGCCACCGTATCCTGCACAGACGCTAACTACCTTTTCTGCTAATTCGAGGCACTTCTCCACTTATTGCTGAGAAACCCTCTGTTTTTCAATATTTTTCGCACTAAAACACCTCGTGTCTCTGCCGCCAGGTCAAAACCCATGATGCACACTCATTTTAAATCTTCTTGTCACTAGCCACTTGAGAAACGTCTTGGAAATTGCATTTACACTAAAGAGCCAAATAAACTGATTCACCTGCCTAATATCGTGTAGGGCCCCCTCGAGCACGACGTGGCATGGACTCGAATAATGCCTGAAGTAGTGCTGGAGGGAACTGACACCATGAATCCTCCAGGGCTGTCCATAAATCCGTAAGTTTACAACGGAGTGGAGATCTCTTCTGAACAGAACATTGCAAGGCATCTCAGATATGCTCAATAATGTTCATATCTGGGGAGTCTGGTGGCCAGCGAAGGTGTTGAAACTCGGAAGAGTCACTCTGTAGCAATTCTGGACGTGTGGGGTGTCGCGTTGTCCTGCTGGAATTGCGCAAGTCCGTCGGAATGCACAATGGATATGAATGGATGCAGGTGATCAGACAAGATACTTACTTTCGTGTAACCTGTCAGAGTCGTATCTGGACATACCAGCGGTCCTATACCACTCCAACTGCACACGCCCCACACCATTACAGAGCCTCCACTAGCTTGATCATACCCCTGCTGCCATTCAGCGTCCATGGATTCATTAGGTTGTCTCCGTACCCTTACACGTGCATCCACTAGATACAATATTAAACGAGATTCGTCCGACCAGGCAACATATTTCCAGTCATCAACTGTCCATTGTCGCTGTTGACAGGCCAAGGCGAGGCGTAAAGCTTTGTGTAGTGCAGTCACCAAGAACACACGATTGGGTCTTTGGCTCCGAAAGCCCATATCGATGTTGATGGGCCAGCACCGAAATCTGCAGCACTATGCGGAAGGGCTGCACTTCTGTCTCGTTGAACGGTTCTCTTTTGTCGTCGATGGTCCACTTCTTGCAGGATCTTTTTCCGGCCGCAACGAAGACGGAGGTTTGATGTTTTACCGGATTCCTGATATTCACGGTACACTCGTGAAATGGTCGTACGGGAAAATCCCCACTTCATCGCTACCTCGCAGATGCTGTGTCCCATCGCTCGAGCGCCGACCATAACACCACATTCAAACTCACTTAAATCTTGATAAGCTGCCATTGTAGCAGCAGCATCCGATCTAACAACTGCGCCAGATACTTGTTGTGTTATACAGGCGTTGCCGACCGCAGCGCCGTATTCTGCCTGTTTATATATCTCTGTATTTGAATACCCATGCCTATACCATTTTATTTGCCGCTTCAGTGTACTTCACCAATATCACCCCAGGACATTTTTAAATTTGTGTTTATTACTTTTACTACCATCGAATAATTCTCTTCAACTGCCTCAAAATTAAAAGAAAAATTCGTCAGTTGGTTGTGTGACTTACTTGTAGTATATTATTTTCACTCTGTTGGTTATACATTATATTAGTCTGATTACAACTGATTTCCAGTCTTACTTTCACAGTTGTTCGATTCCCTATTTTCAAATAGTGGTGCACGGAGACACACCATTGTTTAGTGAAGTAACGCCTGCAGGCAATGTTGTAAACAAGTCCTGAAAATTTCACCGTGAAGAACCTGCACGGCGTTTGCGAGCGGCATTCATCGCACGATTGCGTCAGCTGTGAGAATACGCAGTTGTGCGTGCCGCGCATGGACCGCAGTGGCAGAGAAGAGTCTCAAGTAGGCAAACAACAAGATTCTCAACTGTGGCGGCGACCTTCAGACAGGGCTGCCACCTTCCCGCTTTACCACTGGTCTCCTCTGGGACCTGTGCAAAGCACCACTTCGCCATATGCCATGCATAGCGTATGGAAGCTGCTTACAAGGGAACCTCCCCATCACACCCCCCTCAGATTTAGTTATAAGTTGCCACAGTGGATAGGCCTTGAAAAACCGAACGCAGATCAATCGAGAAAACAAGAAGAAGTTGTGTGGAACCATGAAAAAAATTAGTAAAATATACAAACTGAGTAGTCCATGCGCATGATATGCAACATCAAGGAACACGTGAGCTCAGAAGTGCCGTGGTCCCGTGGTTAGCGTGAGTAGCTGCGGAACGAGAGGTCCTTGGGTCAAGTCTTCCCTCGACTGAAAATTTTACTTTCTTTATTTTCGCAAAGTTATGATCTGTCCGTTCGTTCATTGACGTCTCTGTTCACTGCAATAAGTTTAGTGTCTGTGTTTTGCGACCGCACCGCAAAACCGTGCGATTAGTAGACGAAAGGACGTGCCTCTCCAATGGGAACCGAAAACATTTGATCGCAAGGTCATAGGTCAACCGATTCCTCCACGGGAAAACACGTCTGATATATTCTATACGACACTGGTGACGGCATGTGCGTCACATGACAGGAATATGTTGTCGACCCACCTAACTTGTACACTTAGCGAATGGGTAAAAAGATTCTTCTACCTTGCCCGATTTAGGTTTTCTTGTGGATGTGATAATCACTCCCAAAAAAGTGATGAAAACATAAGAGTTTGTCACATAAACTAAAAATAAAATTAAACTTTTCACTCGAGGGAAGACTTGAACCTAGGACCTCTCGTTCCGTAGCTCCTCTCGCTAACCACGGGACCACGGCGCTCCTTGACTCCAAGTGACCTTGATGTTAACTATCTTCGCATGGACTACTCAGTTTGTATATTTTGCTTATTTTTTTCATAGTTCCACACAACTTCTTCCTGTTTTCTCGATTGATTTGTGTTCAATTTTTCAAGGCCTATCCACTGTGCCAACTTATAACTAAATCTGAGGGGGGTGCGATGGGGAGGTTCCCTTGTTAGTAGCGTATTGTAGCTATGTAACCCGGCCAGACGCACTCCCACTTGCTGGCTACTATATTGTAGTCAGGTGAGAAACTAAGTGCGCAGCGACATCGCTGCTGTCACCAGAGCGCAGAAGAAAATGCGTTTTATTCTGCGCCCTCATTTACTTTATAACCAACCGCTTAATAGCTTGTTTGGTGGAGGTATGTGGCATTAGATGTCTACGCACACCTCATGTAATTCGCGTAAATAAAGGGCCGCTGATTTGCGTACAAGATGATGGCGCCCAATAGCGTCCCACATGGGTTCCATACCATTTACCCATGTGAATTTGGTCGCCGAGACATCAACGTGTTCCACTGCAGTACTGTTCTGGCTCCGGGACACGGGCAATTATACTGCTGAAAGATGACACCGCAGTCGAGGAAGACATCGAGCATGAAGAAATACAGGTGGTTCGCAGCTGTCAGCTCGTCTTCGATTGCTACCACAGGTCCCATGCAAGCGCAGGAAAATGTCTGCTGTTCCACCAGCCTGTGTCGGTTGCGCGCTGCACGTTTCGAGCCGACGTTCACCTCAGTGACGGCGTTTGTGGAGACGACCAGCGGCCTAGTTCAGCAAAAATGCAATTCACGCAAAGACCCGAAAGGTTTCCATGATCGGCAGTCGAATCCCGATGGTCCCGTGCTCACTGCAATCGTAACTGATGACGCCGTTGGATCAACATGTGAACACTGTAACGTCTAGTAGAAAAAAACATATTATGTAGTAAAGAGAAAATTATATGTATCATATTGTGTTATTGTATAAAATTATGTATTTTTTTTATTATTTATTTTAGAGAATATCTGCGTCGGCGAGTAATGAAACCGCCACAGACGATAAATATCAAACAAAGATTAGAATAGGTAACTAGTATATAATACTTGACGAACATTAATTTCTCTGCTTTCTTCTTCTTGGAGTTAAGCGAGTAGGATATCCTGTGACGTTGTATTGTACGCTACCGTAGCATTCTTTTGTCAAGACTGAAAGATGTACGCCATTACGTGTGCATTTTAAAGGTGTGTAACAGTTAACATATTTAAATGTTTGAATAGAGTTATTTAAATGAAAACTTGCATTATTAATTGTTATAGCTTGCTTGCATATTATCCCATCCTGTTGAGACATTTTTCAGTTATTTAAATATTACCTGTGGTGCCGAGCTGCGCGGCGAACGAAAGAACCGCTGCCGCGGCGTATTCAAACTACCTCAAATAGAATCTATCATACCGCAAGGAAGCGGGAAAGTAATAGTGAAATAATATTATTTCTTTTAGCTTCCGGACTTGCAGTGCAGAGCAGCAGATTTTATGATGTGTTGTAGGTTGACGCGGGCTGCTGATAATATATAACTAACAGAACAAAAAAGATAATGTACCTTCAAAATCTAATAGGAATCTTGCTGTGCTCGGTTCTGATCTGGCAAACTTTATAGTGAAAACGTATTTTTTCAATAAGAGTCTCATGTTCTTGTGCTAGTCGTGGTATTGAATGGTGTTTTACCGAGAAACAAAATCCACTGCAAAATCTTGTTGTTGAACAATCATACGAACTGTAACATCAGTATTCATAACAAAGTAAATTTCATTTTCAATAACTATAAAATAGGGAAGATATGTTGATTTTTAGAATCAGTTACAGTCACGAAAAATGTTCCTTTAATAGAAGGCCAGATACAGAACAATAAGAACTCAATATATTCTGTTTTGTTAAAAAGTAATGATGATAAAGAAATTCATAGCACAGCATTACTAAAAGATATTTCGCGGCTCTTTTCATATATGCGTTGTTACGCAAATAATAATAATAATAGAAAAGAGTGACACGAACTACGCGAAAACACGTAGGTGTGATCTGTTGCGGAACTCCATGTTCAACCATGGGGTGCTTCAAAACACTTGTGCGTGCACAAGCATTGTGCTCTTTCGGTAGAGATGCCACAGATCACTATATGTCCTACTTTACGGAGCAGACAAGCCTCCGAACCCCACGTACTGTGAAGAGTCTTGGGCATCCAACAACTTAGCGCCCCGTGGTAGTGTCTCTGTCCTATTACCTCTTTCCATATATGCTCACAACAGTAGCACGTGAAATTCAACCAGCTTCGCCGTTTTCGAGATAATCCTTCACGGGCTCCGTGAAACAATAATCTTCCGTCTCTGGAAGTCGCTTATCTCAATGGATTTCACCATTTGCAGCCCATATCTTCGCTAGGGTGATTCCCCGTCCGTGTCTGCTCCGCCTGCATATGTTTGTGAACACGTCACGTGCCCGCAACGCCAATGTCGCGGTGGGCAGTGGTCGTAATGTTTTATCTTATCAGTGTATGTATTACCTTGGATATTCCCTGTATATGGAGTAAAATTCAATTAATTTTTTTGAAACTGACTCAAGCGACAGTATCAGATTCGTTGTATCCTTCCGATCCGGGACCAACGCATTGATATGCTGAGCTTCCACTCTTCCATTCTCTCGCTGTGCAAAACAGTATCATGAAATGCAGTAAAAGTCAGTAATATACATACCATATGATACAAAGCTGCACAAATTCGCCTTTAAGACATTGATAACCTTGCAGTTTATTCCCTTTAATCTACCAACCACCTATCATCTTTAGCAGAAACATATATTAAATAGACATTGATAAAAAGCAAAATACATTTGTACTATAATTGCGATTAAAAAAGATTCATTGACCTATACGAGTTAGCAGCTTTTAAAGTTATGAAAGGACAGTCTTAATCCTGTGTTTTTTTAATGATCCTTCCAATACAGCTTGATGGTTTCTGCTGGTGTTGTGTTGACTGATTGCACTTGGGTTTCCGGAGAGAGATGAGCTCATTCCATGTGATCGATAGCCGTTTTGTCTGAATACAGGGGACAGACACTTTATTTCAGTCTTGAGACTGTTCTCGTTCGATTTTTATTTCGTTCTGTCTGTCAGAGAGTTCAGCAAAGCTCTGATTTGGGCGGTATGGTGGAAACTGAGCCGGTTGTGATATTGGTCCGTGTTGGCGGTTTACGATGCACTGAGTCGCCAAGCCGACAGTCTAACTTTCGCACAGTTGGACGTAGTTATGCAATTAGGAACCAACTACTATTTTTCAAATTTCTGGTTCTCTGCTGCAAACAATGATGGAATAAGTGTAGTATGTCGTGCAAAATATAACCAACTCCATTCCATAACACGCTGCTGTCTAGACTGGTCTAAACCAACTACCAGTTGCTGTATCCATGTGGCAGCGATTTGCAATATGGATCCAAATCCGTGTAAGAATGTCACATGTTTTGCTTCATTGCTTATTGGAGTTGAAACATAAGTAATCAACTTGACTGGTTCAAAAAAATGGCTCTGAGCACTATGGGACTTAACTTCTGAGCCGGCCGCGGTGGTCTAGCGGTTCTAGGCGCGCAGTCCGGAACCGCGCGACTGCTACGGTCGCAGGTTCGAATCCTGCCTCGGGCATGGATGTGTGTGATGTCCTTAGGTTAGTTAGGTTTAAGTAGTTCTAAGTTCTAGGGGACTGATGACCACAGATGTTAAGTCCCATAGTGCTCAGAGCCATTTGAACCATTTTGAACCATCAGTCCCCTAGAACTTAGAACTACTTAAACCTAACTAACCTAAGGACATCACGCACATCCATGCCCGAGGCAGTATTCGAACCTGCGACCGTAGCGGTCGCGCGGTTCCAGACTGTAGCGCCTAGAACCGCTCGGCCAACCCCGCCGGCCAACTTGACTGGTAATTACAAGGAGTGTATTTTCTTGTATGTTATTGTTTAAAATGATGTTATCCAAAGGAAAATCCTTGGTGTCTTTGTGTTTGGCCGGCCGTTGTGGCCATGCGGTTCTAGGCGCTACAGTCTGGAACCGTGCGACCGCTACGGTCGCAGGTTCGAATCCTGCCTCGGGCATGGATGTGTGTGATGTCCGTAGGTTAGTTAGGTTTAAGTAGTTCTAAGTTCTAGGGGCCTGATGACCTAAGAAGTTAAGTCCCATAGTGCTCAGAGCCATTTTAACCATCTTTGTGTTTGGCAGAAAATGCTGAAAGCAGTCATTGTGAGGCTAGTATGGCGATGATGTACATATAATGGTTATTAGCGGCTGTGTTACATAACATTTAATTAATAGTATTAATCACTAAGTTGTTATACACATACATCAGTTTCATGCAACAAGCCAGAAAAAACACCCTCTTCAAATCCCTTTTCAGCGTTAGAAAAAAATATAGTCAACAAAAAGCATGACATACACGATTACGAAGATAATTGGTTGGATCTTCGTCCAATAAGCAAGGAGAAAACTTATTCGATGGTCTTGAACAAGAACTTCGACGAGAATTTCGTTGAAGTAAATATTCAGGGACGTACTGCAGGCCGCTCAAAGTCTTCGCCAGGCCTAACAGCATCCTTGTTAACTTTATGGCAAAATGCTAAAACAGTATTACTGCCAGAATTGTAGGATATAAAATCGATAATACGCCTCATGTCAGGGGATGCGAGACAGTTTTATGACAACTTAATTTCAGCCTCTGGCATTGTGGATGATGTTGATGACATTGATGGTACATTTGATTTCACTTTGTTGTAGTTTTCAGCGTGTGAAAGAATCATATGGGCACAACATATTTATACAATTAACAATAGTAACAATAATGCTACCTTAAGTGTTCAGTTATCTACGCTCACTAAAATTGTATAACAACAATAAAATAGTAGTGTTTGGTATAATGTTTCAAGCATTTTTGTATTTACTTCCTCACTTTACTGCTCTTACATTGACACTGTGAATAAAAAATTGTTCAGATATGAATTCAAAAGTATATTTATTTCAGTTGCATAAGAGTTGCCTCATTTTTTTTCTTCCCAACAACAACCCAAAGGAACCAATTCCCGGCATTATATTTTAAGACAGGCAACAACGAAGCAGCTTCAATGTCGGCTCCTTACGATCGGTGGATCAGTAAATGTTGAGACGTATAGTATTGATCTGATAGAGCAGTAGAAAATGTTTATAATGCGACAGTTGCCTTGGGATAAAGTCAAATTTGAATTTTATTTGAAAAGTTGTGCTAAAAAACCGGAGCTCGAAATGTAGATTTTGGTTTTGGTTGCATATTGCATAACCACATCCAATTAGAACGTCAAAGAAGGGACAAATGTCCATCCTTCTCCATTGCCAAAGTAAAAGAGCATTTATACCTGTGCGACTTTTCGTGGGCACTACGTACATGGGGCCGTTTCGTGGTGAGGCTTCGGGGAGCATACAAGGGTGCAAAGTGAGACCGTGCGCTGGCGCAGAAGTCTCCCCACCGCTGATGGGGTGGATTACATGAAGGGCTTATTTCAATAGTGGTACAAGTCCATTTTTGTTCATTCTGAGATACAGAGTCCTGAAGTTGAGTACTTCTGGTATCTCAACTGCAGATTTTTCAGCGCTCATTGAACTTCATGAGTCTGTGTCTTAGAATGAACAAAAATGGACTTGTACCACTATCGAAATAAGCCCTTCACCTGTAGCGCAACAGTGGTGTGCCTGTCTCTCAGTTTCGTGCTTGGTTTTACTACGTCTCACTGTTAAAAAGATTCAGGTTTTCTCACTCATTCATATTTACCAAACACATACACTTATAACCTTTGCTTTAGCAATTTGGCCTTCTGGTCTAAGGAGAAACACATAGAATTCGAAGAGTATTAGCGTGCACTTCCTTGTTTGCGGCTCGTTAATTCCACGAATTATAAAGACACAATGTACTTCCGACGAATACATGCTGAAGAAGAGTGATTCTGGGTCCTCCCATGGTCAAAGCCGTCGTGGTTCCTTTATGAGCCGCTTTGATTCACGAAGTTTGCGTCAACGAGAGCGAATAAAAGGACGGTGGAATCATACGTAGAGTTGCAATAGCTGCTTCCACCGTTGCATGAGTACTTCAAGAGTGTATTATTGCTGTCAAAAACCTCCATGCAGTACGGGAGATTCCACCTTATTCCAGAATCTAGCGCGACTTCTTCACTCTTTTCTAGAGTTTGGAGGCTGAAGATAAACAGCAATTAATCGTATCTGACTACACACACACACATACAACTCTAACAGGACGAACTTCCAGCATGCTGGAATAATTGCCGGTCAGCAACTTCTATTAATCAGTACAACTAAAAACCAACCAAAATTGCAAATTTCACTTTCTTTTATTTACTTGGTGACTATTTTTGGGCCGGGACCTATTTTCAAGTCGTCCAGTTAGTCGAAATGGTATTTCCAAAAATACAAGCACCATGTCAAAAATATATACGTATTATGAAATTCAAATGAAAAGTTACAGTGCATACAGATATCTCAATGCGTTGTAATTATTCATTTGTATTTCATAATATGTGTATATCTTTGACACGGTGCTTGTATTTTTGGAAATACCATTTGGACATCTGGATGACTTGAAAATGCGTCCGGTCCGAAACTACTCATCAAGTAAATAAAAAATTATAAAATTTGCAACTTTGACTGGTTTTCCGCTGTACTGAACTCTGATAGCATTTGACTGACGTCTATATAAAGGAAACAGTATTATCCTTTCGGGTCTTCCTTTTAATGTCCTTCTTTAGAGTTGTATGTTCAGAAATAAACATAGTTACGTATTCTTGGGCTAACGAATGGAAACGTTAAGCTTGAAATTAGTGTTTCGTTTGCCAGAAAGAATAATTTTAATGCGCATCAACCTAGCTTGACATAAACTTCCAAGCATTTCACTACAGCCTTGAAAACTCGTGGTATATGTTAGATTACTGTACAGTACATACCTTGAACGGAAATTCCCAGCAGCGCGGGATTAGCCGAGCGGTCTAGGGCGCTGCAGTCAAGGATTGTGCGGCTGGTCCCGGCGGAGGTTCGAGTCTTCCCTCGGGCATAGGTGTGTGTGTGGTTGCCCGTAGGGTAATTTAGGTTAAGTAGTGTGTAATCTTAGGGACTGATGACCTTAGCGGTTAAGTCCCATAAGATTTCACACACATTTGAACATTTTTTGAAATTCCCAGGTAGCAAGAATTCCGTCAAAGCTAACCTTGTCGCCGCTGGTATAGCGTCTCTGTATTTTGTATTTTCTTCGCTATCAGTGGCCCAACAGGCTGAAGTATTACTTCCAGTTAATGAGTATAGCTGTTAAACACAGTACTACGTGCCGCCTTTATCGGTTCCATCACACTGCAAGTATATTACGTAAAATATATTGATGATCTTAGTACTTCTGCTTCTTCCTACGATTCTTCTTTGTTTCAAAATATACCGGCTGCGATGACAGTTGCGGCTAGCAGAACAGACATTTGACCACTGCAACGGTGTGTGTTGTTCTATCAAGGAGTGAATGGACACCAGGCATGCGCACGTGTCGAGAAAGAGGCGTGAATCAAAATGCTATAGATGCATCTTCCGGCGTGTGAGACAAGTAACAGACGCACAGCGACTAGGGGCAAGGCGCACAGCTGTAAACTCAGCTTAAATGTAGTTCTGGGGCGTAGACTGTTCATGTGATGCAATGGATTGCTGCAATGTTGCTAGCCGAGAGGGCACATGAAAATATTGTAATCCCTTGTTCTGTAGTTTGTCTCGACCGCCTGCGAGTGGGAGACCTTTGTAGCCGCACGGTCTTGGGCGCCTTGACACGGTTCGTGCGGCTCCCCCCGTCGGATGTTCGAGTGTGTGTTGTCTTTAGAATAAGTTGGCTTAAGTAGTATGTAAGTGTTGTCTTTAGAATAAGTTGGCTTAAGTAGTATGTAAGCCTAAGGCCTGATGACCTGAGCAGTTTGGTCCCATATGAACTTACCACAAATTTCCCAATTTCCAGACCTTTGTATATTTTTAAGCTTTTTTTTTTTTTTAGTAAAAAGACTGGGACTAATTCCTCACAGACCTTGTAGGCACCATCTTCAACAGTGCAACCATACTCCGTAACGATATCTGACGTGCTATACCAAATCACGCCCTCTACTCCGCACATAGCTTTCATGTTTTATTTATTTAGCTTTTACCATGTTAAATAACATTCACCACGTAATATTTTGAGGTATCGTAACTTTTCTGATATTTTTCCACGATTCATTGGGGACACCATGGTTTATCGGGAGAATTACAAAAAGTCGAAGTGAGCCAGTTAAAAGTTCGTTTTCGCTCAGTAGCTCCAATGTGAAGTTTCACTCTGAAAGCTGCAGCGATGTGGAAATTACAAATATATCTACATTCAAAAAAGGAACCGACAGAAAAAAATAAAAAGCATAAAATTTCCCTAGCATTTGACACGTAAATTGAATAACAGTAAGCAACGATCAAAAGTTCCGTATGCCAGAATTTTAAAAACAGTATTTCACAAATGTAATTGACAGAGCGCATTTGTATGCCGGACGCATTTGCGTAGACTTCGAGTGTGACCTGGCGGGGGCACCAGCACATAGTGTAGCTGGTCTCTCTCTCTCTCTTTATCTCTGTCTCACTCTCTCTCCCTCTTTTCCTCTGTGTCGCTTTAAGCCCGTGCCCTGTTTAGTGTATGTGTGTGTGTGTGTGTGTGTGTGTGTGTGTGTGTGATGGGCGTCGCTCGCTGCAGTTGCCGCTTGATTAGATAGGCCAGCGTCAGCCGCACTCGTACATAGCACTTGTAACATATGAAGACAGCTACAACAACAAAATAACTTCGTGTTCTGCATAACTAGTGCTGTTTACGCAGTAACTATGCGGCGCCTGAAATACACGTAAAATTTGGTTGTGCCGGTTCTGGTTTCTGCATCTACACTGCATCTACATCTACATGGCTACTCTGCAAGTCACACTTAAGTGCCGGGTAGAGGATTCATCGAACCACCTTCACACTAATTCTCTAACAGAGCGAGGAAAAAAAAGAACATCTATATATTTCTGTGCGAGCTCCGATTCCCCTTATTTTTTATGATAATCGTTTCTCCCTACGTAAATCTATGTCGACAAAATAAATATTTTCGCATTCGTAGGAGAAAGCTGATGATTGCAATTACGTGTGAAGATACTGCCGCAACGAAAAGCGCCTTTGTTTTAATAATTTCCACTCCAAATCCTGTATCATGTACGTGACACTCTCTCCCCTATTTCTCGATAACGCAAAACGTGCTGCCCTTCTTTGAACTTTCTCGATGTACTCTATCAATTCTATCTGTTAAGGATCCCGCACCGCGCAGCAGTATTGTAGAAGAGGACGTACAAGCATAGTATAGGCAATCTCTTTGGTAGACCTGTTACATTTTCTAAGTGTCAAGCCAATAAAACGCAGCCCTTGCTTAGCCTTCCCCACAACATTTTCTATGTGTTCCTTCCAATTTATGCTGTTCGTAATTGTAGCTCCTAGGTATTTAGATGAATTTACGGCTTTTAGATTTCATTGATTTATCGTGTAACCGAAGTTTAACGGATTCCTTTTAGCACTCATGTGAATGATCTCACACTTTTCGTCATTTAGTGTCAATTGCCTATTTTCGCACCATACAGATATCTATTCTAAATCGTTTTGCAATTTGTTTTGATCTTCTGATGTCCTTACCGACGATAAACGACATCATCTGCAAATAACCTAAGATGGCTGCTCAGATTTCTCCTAAATCGTTATGTAGATAAGGGAAATCAGAGGGCCTATAACACTATCTTGGGGAACGCTATACTCCACTTCTACTTTACTCGATGACTTTCCGTCAGTTATTACGAACTATGACCTCTCTGACAGGAAATCACGAATCCAGTAGCAAAACTGAGACGATATTCCATAAGTACGCAATTTGATTAAAAGGCCCTTCTGAAGCACCGTGTTAAGAGCTTTGTGGAAATCCAGAAATACGGAATCAATTTGAAATCCCATGTCGATAGTACTCAACACTTCGTGTGAGTAGAGTGCTAGTTGTCTTTCACAAGAACGATGTTTTCGAAATCTGTGTTGGCTATGTGTCAATAGACCGTTCTCTTCAAGGTAATTCATGAAGTTCGAACACAATATATGTTCCAAAATCCGGCTGCATATCTATGTTAATGATACGAGCCTGTAATTTAGTGGATCACTTCTACTGCCTTTCTTGAATACTAATGTGACCGGTGGAACTTTCCAGTCTTGTGGGTACGGATCTTTCGTCGAGCGAACCGTTGTATATGATTGTTAAGTATGGTGCTACTGCATTAGTGTACTCTGAAAGGAACTTAATTAGTATACATTCTGGACCGGAAGACTTACGTTTATTAAGTGATTTAAGTTGCTTCACTACTCCGAGGATATCTTCTTCTAAGTTGTTCATGTTGGCAGCTGTTCTTGATTGGAATTCTGGAATATTTACTTCGTTTTCTTTGTTGAAGGAATGTCGGATGTTTGTTTAGTAACTGTGCTTTAGCAGCGCTTACATCGATGGTATTTCTAACGCTATCGCGTAGGGAAGGCATTGATTGTGTCTTGCCGCTAGCATATTTTATATTCGAAGTAGTGTTGGCGCGAGACACGCTAATTTTTTTTTTAATCATCGTGTTTCGTCTCGAGCAATAGTGAAGAAGCTTGCTTGCTTCTTTTGGTTTATGAGTATATCTTCTATTGTGCCCTTCTTTGACGCCGGCCGCTGTGGCCGAGCGGTTCTTGGCGGTTCAGTCGGGAACCGAGCTGCTGCTACGGTCGCAGGTTCTAGCCCTGCCTCGTGCATTGATGTGTGTGATGTCCTTAGATTAGTCTAGGGGACTGATGACCTCAGATGTCCCATAGTGCTTAGAACCATCCTCTGACCTCTTATTTAATGCTGCAATGCTAGGATGATTACGTACTGTTATGACAGAGGCTGCCAGATCAGATAATTCCAGCACCTTGGCTCTACCTTTGCAGAACATTACATGTTTCTCTTTTTCCTTCCTTGTCCATTTCAGATATAAAACCGTGCAACAAACTACCCTCTAACCTGCGTCTTGTCCAAAACCACTCTGCGTTCAAGAGGAGATTAACGGTTCGTCTAGTCTCTCGGCATATGCCAAATGTTTTTCTTCTGTCGAACAGCGAACCAGTACCTCTGTCACACTGCAGGATGTGTGCTTTCCTCCTCATCCCTTTCTTTCCACCTCATCTTACCCTGTTATTTATCGCTCTTTTTCTGATCAGTTAACTTAGTGTTATGATGACGACCAATGTATCGTCGCCATTGTGAATGACTGGTGGCCATGCTAAATAGAAACATACAAATCCCTTCTTTGCATATGCAGCAGGTTTGTCAGGAAGTCGATAAGGAGTTGGCTCCATGGTCTGGTTCTACAACGACTAAAATAATTAGAAGTCGTTGGTAAAAAATAATATATTGTACTTAACTGGTGGTACAGGAGTTTTCATAGTCAAGGTGAATATAATTGCAAACAGAGAGCTATAGAGGCATCACATAGGCCATACTGTAACTAAGCGCCTTGTGGAGGTTGCTTCCTATCAGCTGAAGGCTATACTACTTTCCTACTTGACGTCCCGAGCAAGAGTGGCCGAGCGCACGCTAAAGACATGTTGCAAGCCACGGAGCGGCGCTAGTCTCGACTCGACTCTTAAATTCCTTGTAATCGTTACTATACATTATTATTGTCGTTATACAGGGTGAACATTAATAAAACCGACAAACTGCAGGGACTAATTCCCGACGGGAAATGGCGGAGAAAAGTCCTATGAACATGTAGCCGGAAATGCATCGTTTCCACGGTAGATGGCACTGACGAATGAAAGTTCCTCTAAGTACCGTGTGTTCCTTGGTGTTGCAGGCTGTCTGATTAATGCAGCGTACTGTAAGCAGCAGAATCGTCCATTATTCATGTGAGGAACAAGCTAAGATGGGGTTTGTTTATGACCAGGAGGAGGGAAACGGCTATACCGAAAAAAGTACCCTCACAGACACCAACCACATTACACGACATTTCAAGTCCTTTTTGGGCGTTTGTGTGATCACGGGTCCTTTCAGACAGGCCTACTTGCAGGGAGGCGGCAAACTGGGTGTACAACAGATTTGAAGGACCAAGTTCTGCAGGGCATTCTATGAACCCTAGTAGAAGCTCCAGGCAAGTGGCACGCCACATGGTGTAAACCAAAGCACGCTACTAGCCCTACTAGCCCTATCACTTGCAACAATGCAAGGAATGTCAGCATCGGACTTCCCTCCACGGGAAGAATTCTGTCGATGGTTTTTGCACCAGATCATCACAATTATAGGATTTTCGTCATCAGTCCTCTTTACCGACGAAGCAACCTTTACCAGAACTGGCATCTTCAACCTGCATAATCGTCATCTGCAATCCTCGGGGTTTGGTTGAGGCGTCTGATCAGCATCAGTTCAGCGTCAATGTGTGGGCAGGGATTCTTGGCGATCACATGTTTGTACTGGTTATTATTCCACAATACCTCGATGGAGGAAGGTACCTGGACCTCCTGCGGAATACTTTGCCTGGACAGCTTGAGAATTTGTTGTGTCGTGGATGCGATGCAGCCCTGTACTGTATTCAGGGACGATTTGTTGCCGTTGTACGCACATCGTTCATTTCCAGAGACATCTTCACAGGACTTTTTTCTTCCATTGCCAGTCAGGAATCCGTCCCCGCAGTTTGTCAGTTTCATTAATATTTACCCTGTATGTTGAAACATATCCGTTTAAATTAATTTTTAGTGATGGTGGAAATTACCTTTACTGCTTATTGGCGTTTTTATGCCAGTATTGTGGTGATTTTGTTATGTGCGGTGGTTTGTAAATGTGGTGTACTGTATGTATTTCCACTTTTCAGTGCTTCAGGTGCACAGAGTATCTTACGCTAAATTTTATGCTTGTCTTTTACACGTATGCTGAATGACAGTCATTGAAAGTTAATTGACGTATGTCTGCACAACTTTAAATAAATAAGGCGAGCCGGCCGGAGTGGCCGTGCGGTTCTAGGCGCTACAGTCTGGAGCCGGGCGGCCACTACGGTCGCAGGTTCGAATCCTGCCTCGGGCATGGATGTGCGTGATGTCCTTAGGTTAGTTAGGTTTAATTAGTTCTAAGTTCTAGGCGACTGATGACCTCAGAAGTTAAGTCGCATAGTGCTCAGAGCCATTTGAACCATTTGAAATAAGGCGAAACAGTGTTCGAAATCTTGCTATTCAATGTCACTACGAATCTTCTCGATAATGTAACTAAATGTTATTCTCGCCATCTCATATATTCGGAAAACTAGCGTGGTTATTCCAGTAACGGAGGACAGCGTGTACGGTACTCTTTTAGAGACAGATATAGCCCATTCACAGGCATTTGGCGTCTTCCAAGCACAGAGGCGTCGTGGTATCCATCCCACGCAAGGAGGTTAAAATGTAGCCTACTTCATACACAGAATAGATTCTAACCTAGCCTAACCTACTTGACCCAGCCAAAAACTGACGAAGGACATCGGACGCACAGTGACCACGATGTCGGCCAATGTTATCGGGCGACCTCTGGCGTCGGCTTCCGGCAACCGTCGTCGGTGCAACCGAGAACGCAGCCGAAGGCGGCAGCCCGCTTGCTACTCGCTCTCTCGCCTCGTCTACGGATCCACACGGCTACCTTTCTCGATCCGGAGGACGGATCCGCCAAGCCTTACGATAGCATTCCCTGTAATTCCGGACGTCGCTCTGACCAGCTGCTCACTGTGCGACCACGGCGACCACACCGGACTGCCCGCTTTTTGGCCCCCGTCACTCCACCTGTGTGACACATCGCGACCTTTGTTTCTGTCTACATCCCAGTGCGACAGAAAACTCTAGGCTCACGATCTTGATTAGCAACTTGTTTACGAATTTGGGTTTTGTCGCGGTATTTTGAGTCGGCGATTGTTTAATGATTTCTCTGACTTTTCGCCAACACGAGTGGCTGGTACTGTGGAAGACTCTCTTTCTTTTCCTAATGGCGACTGGGGTCGATCCCGCGGCCGCAAAGTACGCGAACATGTACCTGTCACGCCTACGCCTAAGGATCTATCAATGCTGATTACCACTGTGGTTCTTGCCACCAGGAACGCTCATTAGTTGCAGTACCGGAATGCAGAACCCGTTTACCTTATTTGTTAAAACTATTGCCATGTTTGTAAATTTCTTCAGGTTCCCTCGACGCACGGCCGTGGTAGCACTTCTCCAAAGCGTGTCTCCGAATTTATCATGTGGTCTGCCTCGCACATTGCCCGCTATAAATTTGCGAAAACCTCACCGCGATTACCTCTTTCCGGTGATATTTTGGGTGACGCATCTTACACCCAACCCTCCAGATGTCAGACAGTCAGATCGCTAGCAAACGTTGCATACTGATAGATTATCAACCAAAACACCGATATAGTTTGTCGATGCGCCGTTGTCCAAGAGAGTTTATTACTTAATACCGCATGACCTACGGATCACAGTAAAAGAATAACTGTGAGGTTTTTTTAAATAATTTGATTGTATATATTTTTTATTCTGTACTCTTTAGATTTCGATTTTTACGCCATTATCGAGTACAGTGCTAAAAGTTTTTAGATCATTAATGCTTCATACCTGAAAAAGGCAGCCCAAAGCAGGTTTTTTTACCTGTGTTATTACTGTATTATTATTATTATTATTATTATTATTGTTTTTATTATTACTGTTCATGCTACCGCACGTGTGATGCAATTGTTTCTTTGTTCGCCGGTTCCGATTGTTTGTGTTTATTCTGTGAAGCTGCAAACGTACTCTATCGTTTTGCTACTTTCAAATAAACAAAACGAAAGCGGACGGACAATAAAACATTGCTACAAACTCCGAACAGTCTTCTTCCGTGTCACGAGCGTGTTGTCCCATATAACAATTTCACAAGTACCAGAGTACAAAAACTGGCAAAACCAGGACTCGTACCCGGGACCCTTGTTACAACGAATTAACGGTCTGGCGACCTACCCACGGTAGCTCTATATAACCGACACTCACTGTTACGTTTTTCCTGTGGTCCGCAGCTCATGTGTTACCTATTACTTAAACTTTTTACACACGTTCTCCTCGACAACAGCACGTAGTACAAACTATATCGGAATTTTGATTGTTACTCTGTCGATATTCACCGTTTGGTATCGATCTGACCCTCTCACATCTGGAAGATAGGCTGATAACTGCCTCACCCAGTACAAATTAGATGATATGTAAGTCATCTAATTAGAAAAACGTTCAGGGTGGTCAGAAATAGTCTGAAAAATGCTTGTAAAATGTGTTGCAGGAGAGATCGTGGCCAGAAATAAAGTGTTAAGAAAAAAATTCGAAACGTTGTGCCGTTTCCGAGTTATTTAGCATTGAAGGTAGCCAATCATTATGTCGCGCGGAAATTCAAGCAGCCTGCCAGGGACAGTGTCGCCAAATTTGTTCTTCGTTCGGTTTCCTCAAACCTACCAAACATAGTTTTCGCTCACCTAGCTTAAATTTATCACTTCCGATAAAGGCACACTATATCTACTAATGAGCACTTCAATAAATGGTACTTCACGAACCCATACTTGTCTGTCCATTAGCTCATTTCAGCGCGTGCAAGTGCTCGAATTCTTGTGTGCAACGATCTGATTGGCTAACTTCGATGTTAAATAAATTGGAAACGTAGCAACGAATCGCATTTTTTTCTTAAAAATTATTTCTCACCACAACCTACCCTGCAACACCCTTACAAGCTTTTCAGACTGTTTCTGATCGCCTTTTAGATTAGAAGTCATATACGTCGAACGGAAGAGATTTCGAGAACTGCTTGAAACTGAAGAAGAATTTCTGGATGAAATGAACGAAACGAACGAGAATTGTGTGCTGAACGAGGAACAGCTGTACTCGACCGAGGAATGGGAGCGGCGAAGGAAGCCGAGGCCGACAGAAGAGAACGGAGAGCGACCATTTCTCGGAAGGCGTTCCTCGGTGCTTCCTTTCAGTTTAGTGAAGCTTCTCTTTGGACCTGTGAGTTCGCGAACGATCCACTCCCTGGTGTCTGGAGAACATAGCGTGCATTGGCGTCGCGACTGTGGAAAAGAAGTTTGGGAATAGCGTGGCGGAATGCAAGGTCTACGAAAGCTTTGAAAGTTGGAGTACCAGCAAACTGTGTTCACTGATTTGCCGGAAAGTAAAACTGTGACCTCTGCTAGGCGTCCTCATTATCATCGTGGAATTGTAACACACTTTTTTATATCCAAAAGCAGAACCGAGCCTAGAAGTAGGCTGAAATGGTGGTTAGTTAATCACATATTCATTTGAACGATTCTGTTAATGAAGTGATGTGAAGCGAGTCAAATTATGGGATATGTAAAAGACATTTTTTTAGTCCTACTCATGCAGCTACATTTAACAATAAGTACCTTTTCTGGCGTCGGTGGAATATAAGGAGCTGTCCAGGAGAAATGACTTTAAGTTACATTTAAAGCTTGCTTTTCAACCTGTCACGCATTCTGTGTTGCTGAACAAATGACGAAGCTTTTTGTCGCAGCATAGACAACTTTTTTTCTGAGCCCCTGGCGGGTTTAGTAATGGACAATAAAGGTCCTTTTCCCGTCTAGTGTTATAGGTATGATCACCACCGTTCTCAAATTGTAACTGACTATTTATGACGTATTTCATTAGCGTATTGTGATGGCGCAGTTAAAATTGCTAGCTCCTTCAGGATGTACCTACATGACGTCCGTGGGTCAGCTCGACATATTATTCTTACTGCTATTTTTTTTTAAATCAATGATTTCTTTCTAAATGATGAGTTACCCCCAGAAAATTATTCCACAAGACATTATTGATTGGAAACATGCAAAATATGTCAGGAGTTTGATTGGTTTGTTTCCAAGATTAGCAATTGTACCAAGAGCAATAGTAGCTGGACTTACTTATTTAAGGAGCTCAGTGGCACGCTTCTTTCAGTGCAAGTTTCATCAATTAAGTACACACAAAAATTTGGAACATTCTCCCCTGTATATTCACTACTACTCGTGTGCTACATCAGTTGTTGGTATGACTCTGTTTGTTGTGCAGAACTGAGTTTAGCGTGTTTTTAAAATTTAGCGAAAGTCCATTTTCTGAGAACCACTTTATAGTTCTTTGAAAATTATCATTTACCATGTCTCCTGTCGCCTTCTCTCCAATGAGATGTATTATAACACTAGTACAGACTACAAAAAATACCAATTCTGCTTGTTTGAACGCTGAGTGGAAAGTCATTCACATAGATAAGAGACGAAGTGGAACCAAACCTGAACCCTGTGGGAATCTCTTTGTGATTTCTCAACAGTTATTAAAATTTTTTTCCGTTCTGACAGTATTTGAATTGTTCAGAACAACCTTTTGCTTTCTTTTAAGAATGGTTCAAACTAGCTGTGCATAAAGTCATCGGATTCATAAAACCTGCGTTTTTCCAGCAAGGAACCCCTTGAGTGCGAGGTCGCAAAAAAGGCCAACGATATTTACAGATTTCGACGCACCACGTATTGTATACCATGAAACCACAATATTGGCTGCTAATGGTAACAGGGGTCAGGACCAGAGGTAACCAGTGGCGAGCGCAGCATGAGGCTACGGAGCGTAGTTGAACTGCTTAGTCGATGAGTAACTAAAACAGTGCTACAGTGCTAGTGGTGTTGATGTAATGCAGAGCAAAGGCAACTGTTGCGTTATATCTACAACAACAGTTACCGAAGTTCACATTTCGTCAGAAAGGAACCAAAGGAATTTCGCAGACTGAGAAAGAAGTGGCAGGTGAAATATTAGCGTTTCCGCAAGATGAGTCAGTGGAATGTGTGGTGTCGTAAACGCTCGACTGTGCGAACAATGTGCGTGAGGAGTACAATGATGACGATAAGTGCTTAACAAGTGAAAGTGATAATGAAAAAGTTGTCGAACCACGTAGTTCCTCATCCTTGTCTCGGACTGGGAACCACAAATTCCGTCTCCAGTTAAACGTAGTTAAGAAGAATCGTTATCCAAGGAGCGGGTACTAAAGATAACTACATACATGGAAGATCATCCGCAGAATAGTAAAAAAACAAAAAAAAGTTATGAATAGATTTCGAACAAGTCCACAGCAAACTCCGGATATTCAAGCGCGTAAAAAGCGCACTTGTTACAAAAACTGGTGTTTGCACGTTTCAAGGATGCTCGATATAATTTACAGGATGTGCTTGATAGTGACCTACCACGTAATTCGCGCGACACAGATTACAGTGATTTCAAGGGAAGCAGTGAATGGTTGCATAGCGTCAAACAGTGCAACAGAATTGGAAGCTCTAAGATAACGAAATTTTAAACAAAGAGTCAACGTGACGATGCGCAGCAAACTGCAGAATCGGCCCAAAATTTGTAGATGACATAAACAAACTGATCACATTGTTCAGTGAGCAATTTGTTTCCAATTCCAACCAATCGGGATTCGAAGAGGAAATACATATGAAAGGAGCCCAGGAAGTCAGAGGTACCAAGAGAGTTGTATCAGTATTAAGTGACACTAATGCCTTAACGCATTCGTATACAATTACACCGACTGTTAAGCTGCATGGAAAGTTATTTACTGTGCTACGAGAAGTTGGATGTGCTCTTCCTCTACAATTATTTCTCGTATGCGTGATCTAACAAGAGCATTAGGGAATATTTACGTCACAAGCAAGCAAGAGTGGGAAAATGGTCGTAAGAGAACTACATCTGTGGTATGAGCAGTGCTTTTGGCCAGTAGCTGATCAAAATAAGTTGTCCTTCCTTGATTCCAGGTCTGCGTATAAAAATCGTACTTCTTTAGAGCAAACAATCTCTTCTGAATAGTGTGTGACATTGCAATGCATACCACCTGGAACAACTGCACAAATTCAGCCCCTGGTTGTTGTTTTTTCTGTGCCTATAAAACTTATTATCGTACTATATGCAGCTACGTTTTAAAGAATAGCCAGCTTCAAGATAAGCTCCACGACAGACTGTTTCGCATTCGGCTGCATGCCGTCACAGTCCATCAGTTCTCATCACCCCGTTACACCAATATGTTGCTACATGCATTCTTTATTAGATACCTAGCTGAACGACCTGCACGGTTTGTAACTCCCAAGGAGTTCGCCTTCGATCTCGATGGTGCGAACGTTTGTGACACTGTGGCGCGCCATTTTTCATTCGGTGTTCATGGTGCAAGTCGACGATGTCCATTTTGGGGCGCGTAATACATACATCCTATAGAACGTTGATCTCTGCACCTCCCATAACATCTTTTTCTGTCGCCACCCTGAGGCACATGGTGAGTCATCAGCGGCTAATATTTTTCCTGTGATAACTGTTAACCA
Organism: Schistocerca cancellata; assembly: GCF_023864275.1. Classification (NCBI taxonomy): domain Eukaryota; kingdom Metazoa; phylum Arthropoda; class Insecta; order Orthoptera; family Acrididae; genus Schistocerca; species Schistocerca cancellata. The sequence continues at coordinate 175,098,044 of NC_064632.1, forward strand.
AACACTTTCAAGTGAACCTTGCTACAGATTGAGATTCCAATCTCGCACTCAAAGAGGATTCTTGCTAGAGAGTAAAATAATCTACATAGTCAAGCGCTTTGGACAGATCACAAAAAATTCGAACTGGCGACATTTTATTATTTAAGGGTTGTACCACCTGATAAATGAGTGCACTCGTATGAATAGCATTGTTAGTCGAGCAACCCTTCTGGAATCCGAACTGTGATACGCTACGTAAAATGTTTGCGCTTGAGTGTGAAACCAGTCATGACTACATTAATTTTTCGAATACTTTGGAAAAATATGTCAGGAGGGAAGGTGGAAGATAATTGTTCTGCGATCGGCGATCGGTCGGCGAAAGCTTTGTGAATTCTTTTTATACACTGAAGAGCTAAAGAAACTGGTACACCTGCCTAATATCATGTAGGGTACCTCGAGCACGCAGAAGTACCGCAACATGACGTGGAACGGACCCAACGAATGTCTGAAGTAGTGCTGGAGGAAACTGACACCATGAATCCTGCAGGGCTGTCCATAAGTCCATCGGAGTACGAAGGGATTGAGATCTCTTCTGAACAGCACGTTGCAAGGCATCCCAGATATGCTCAATAATGTTCATGTATGGGGAGTTTGATGGCCAGCGGAAGTCTTTAAACTCAGAAGAGTGTTGGGGGCGTCTCATTGGCACGCTGGAATTGCCTAAGTCCGTCGGAATGCATAATGAATATGAATTGATGTAGGTGATCAGACACGATGCTTACGTCCATGTCACATGTCAGAGTCGTATCTAGACGTATCAGGGGTCCCATATCACTCCAACTGCACACGCCCCACACTATTACAGAGACTCGACCAGCTTGCTGACATGCAGGATCCATAATTCATGAGGTTGTCTCCATCCCCTTACATGTCCATCCGCCCGATACGATTTGAAACGAGACTCGTCGGACCAGGCAACACGATTCCAGCCATCAACAGTCCAGTGTCGGTGTTGACGGTTCCAGGCGAAGCGTAAGGCTTTGTGTCGTGCAGGCATCAAGGACACACGAGTGGATCCGAAAGCCAATGTCGATGATGTTTCGTTGAATGGTTCGCACGGTGGCTCTTGTTGATGGTCCAGCACTGAAAACTGCAGCAATTTGCGGAAGAGTCGCACTTCTGTGACGTTGAATGATTCTCTTAAGTCATCGTTGGTCCTGTTCTTGCAGGATCTTTTTACGGCAGCAGCGATGTGGGAGATTTGATGTTTTACCGGATTCCTGATATTCACGGTACACTCGCGAAATGGTCATACGGGAAAACCCCCACTTTATCGCTACTTCGAAGATTCTGTGTTCCACCGCTCGTGCGCCAACCACGTTCAAACTAACTTAAATCTTGATAACCTGCCATTGTAGCAGCAGTAACCGATCTAATAACTGCGCCAGACACTCGTTGTCTTTATAGGTGCTGCCGACCGCAAATCTGTATTCTGCCTGATTACTTATCTCTGTAGTTAAATACGCATGCCTACACCAGTTTCTTTGGCGCTTCAGTGTAAATCAACGTGCCAGCAGCGCTATGAAAAAGGTATCATAATAGTCGCCGTTGGCAAATGGCTTTTCCCGTCGCCCCATTACATAATCACCACCTGATGTTGCAAACAAGTAATGGACGACAGTTATCGTTGGCCCCTTGCCATAGCGGCCGCCGCGCCGCGCCGCGCTTCGCCCCACCTGCGCTTCCCACGCTGCCCGTATCGTAACCCCCAGCCCCCGGCCGGATGTCACACAGCTACTACACACGCCAACTGCTAGCTCCCTTAGCGTGGGAACTCTGGTTTCGACAGCTACCTGACTCTCCTCAATTACAGCGGGCCAATGTCACGCTACAGCCATTTGCAAGAAATGATAACCCCTTTTCATAAGCTGACAAAAGTTGTAAGTAACGCCTGTTTTGCTTTGCCGGCTCCATGGCGATTCGTGTCAAGCGTCCCCCTTGGACGATTCCCGGAGCACGAATCTGACTGGCTGCCATTTCTTCAGCTATAGTCAGGGGCTGGGTATGTAGTGTGAAACTAATTTAATACGGAGAGGACAGCGGCCCTGCTCTCACAGTGGACATAATTAAACACAACATCCCGAGTTTACAACCGCAGTCGATATATCTTGACGTCAATTAACTATTTGACGGGCGGGTGTCATTGTAACTTACCACATATGTAGACGCTTTGAAAGGGCGGTAGTCAGCTGTGACTAACCTCATATTTTTCTCAATTTACCGCTAAGGGGCGGTAGTTCTCTCAACTACGAAATCAACTGGTTGTTGACTAAACTTTCAATAGATGACACGAGAGTCATAGTGCAGTACTTTAGCCGCGTATTTATGACACGAGCTGATATTTCATGCATTGTTGGTGTCGTGCAATTCTCTCCGTAGTTCTTCTTTATATGGCTATTTTCGGTATGTAATTATTTATGTGCTGACCTTCCGTAAATTTATAAGTAATAGTACTTTTTATTTCAAAAGAACTTTCTGTACTTCACGAACGGATTTCTGTGTGGTTAATGGCGCTAAACACCGCCCATCTTCTCCGTCTAGTATATTTCTTTCTCCATCCTGCACGTCTCGCCAAAAGAGAAGAACAGAGGAAGAATGTTACCGAATATTATGTGACGAAATTCTGTCTAGTAACTACAGTACCGACAGTGATGAAAGTGTGAACAGTGACCCGACATTCGCTACAGATTGTTCAGTTTCTAGTCGTGTTTACAGTCGTGTGTTGAGCAGTAGTGATTCTGAGCATAACAGTGAAAGTGACGAGACAAGTGAAAACAATCTGGTGCCTCTCGGTGTTCCATCAAGAGTCGCAATAAACTAGAGCCAAGAAACGTCTGCTGCCCAAGTGCTATTATTTATTGGACAAGGTGGCGTGGTTGCAGAAATAAAGAACAAACTGAACCTGAAGCCAGTTGATTTATTTTGCGACTTCTTTGATGAAACACTTATAAACCATACAGTGTTTCAAACCAGTTGGTATGTAACACAGACAGGCAAATCTTTCGTCACCACCAACGAATATGAAATAAAAACCTTTATCGGAATAAATCTTTACATGGGAATCACAAAAAAACCTACTACAGAGATTACTGCAACAATGAAGTAGACCTTGGTGAAAGTTACATATCGAAGCTAATGCCAGTAGGTATACAAAGATTTTGTTGGTTATTGAGCAACTGGCACCTAAACGATAATTCTGTGACTCCCGACAGACACAGTCGGAATTATGACAAACTATACAAACTATATCCGTTGCTAGATCATTTGAACAGGAAATTGCAAGGTTGCTATACATCGCATCAGAATCTCGCTGTGGATGAAGCAATGGTTAAATTCAAAGGCACATCATCTCGCAAATAGTACATGAGAGACAGAGGGTACAAGCTGTGGATATTACGTGATGAATCGTCATACAAATTGACATGTGATATTTATGCAGGAAAAGTTTCACAGACTACAGTAGTAGGGTTATGATCGAAAGTGGTTCTGAATTTAAACAGTGTCTTGATAGAAACTCTCATATTATTTTTATGGACAATTATTTTGCATCAATTTATCTGTTCAAGAACCTAAAGTCCAATGGACTGTACGCTTGTGGAACAATAAATCACAAAAGCATGCCAAAACTCTAGAGGTGAGCAAGTAGCTTGAGAGAAGGGAATTCGATGACAGATTAAGCAATGATGGAGTAGTTATCTTTAGGTGGAAGGATAATACGGCATCAACATGATTTCACATGTCATGCACCATCAGATTTATCCACAGTTAAGTCGCAGGATGAAAGACGGAACTATAACCAGTATCACTTGCGTTGAAAGATTACAACTCCTGTAGGAACTATGTGGGTAATTTTGATCGACTGAAGTCGAGCTAGTGGAGAAGACTCTATTGCAGCAGAACTTTCGAAATTGTCTCTACCTAAAATTAAAAAAAAAAACGAATTAAAATTAATTTCGATAAAGGCTGGAAAACAGAAAAACTGTCAGGAGAGTGAAAGGTGGCCTTAATACATCCATTACATAAGAAAGGCAATAAACGAGATGTTAACAACTACAGAGGAATTTCTTTGCAACCAGTTGCATGCAACATATTTTCGAACATTATACTAAACACAGTAGAAAGAACACTGGAGGGTAATTTAGGTGAATGTCAAGGTGGTTTAAAGAAGAGCAGATCATGTTCTGAATAAATGTTTAATGCGAAGTCAATCATTTGCCACAGATTACTGAATTCGAAAGATGTATATTGATTACCAAAAGGCCAGTGATTCCGTCGACAGAAACTATAGATAAAATAACATTATGTGAGTAGGAGCAAGTTGATGCCTCTTTCAACTTCCTAGAATATTTCGCCCGAGTGAGCCATATGAAAAGATAAAACGTTCTCTAAAGATTTATGCGCAGAGTATGAGGGATTTTAAAGCCGCCGGTCACGCAAAGGCGCCGTAGTCCAGTGCTTGAAAGCACTGACTAGCACTCTGTCGGCCTGGATTCGACTCACAGTACTGCCATAACTTTTCTTCATTTTATTTTGCTCCTCGCAACGTTAAACTATTAACTGTAAAATTAATAAAACGTAAAACTTGTGGTGTCACCGCCAGACACCACACTTGCTAGGTGGTAGCCTTTAAATCGGCCGCGGTCCGCTAGTACACGTCGGACCCGCGTGTCGCCACTGTCAGTGATTGCAGACCGAGCGCCGCCACACGGCAGGTCTAGTGAGACGTCCTAGCACTCGCCCCAGTTGTACATCCGACTTTGCTAGCGAAGCTACACTGACAAATACGCTCTCATTTGCCGAGACGATAGTTAGAATAGCCTTCAGCTACGTCATTTGCTACGACCTTGCAAGGCACCATTACCAGTTAATATTGAGATTGTAAAACCTGTACCGCAAAAGAGCGATGTACACCAATTATAGAGTAAAGTTAAGTATTCCAGAAGCTATGTACTATTTTTGGCTACTATAATTCCTTGTCATTTTCCAGATCTCACGCCAGCCTGCGTGAGCTTTAACGCGTGCATTTCGGCCTCCTCTAGCTATACGGTGTTGGCTCTTCTGCCAACACATCAAAACTAACATATTCAACTTACTTACGATTACTGTCCCTGTTGCTATAGGCCGCCACATTGTAGCATACTGGTAAAATTTTTTGCACGAGCCGCAACTGGATTTACGTGTAGGAGACAATCTGAGCAGTCCTCTTAGATTGTTTGTAGATGGTGCTGTCACTTACGGTCTTTTAAAGTCACCTGATGATTTAAAGCAATTGCAAAATCATTTGGATAAGATAACTGCATGGTGTGAAAAGTGGCAGCTAACTCTAAAGAAAGGAAAGTGTGAAGTCAACCACAGGAGCACTAAGAGAAATGCGGTAAATTTGGTTGCACGATAAATCACACAAATCTAAAGGCTCTGAGTTGAACTAAGTACTCAATGATGACAGTTATAAATAACTTCAATTGAAACTATCACTTAGATAATGTTGTGTGGAAAGTGAACCACAGTCTGCGTTTCATTCGCAGAACATTTAGAAAACGCAACAAGACTACTAAAGAGACTGCCAACACTACGCTTGGGCGTCCTCTTCTGGAGTACTGGCTGCATCAGATAGGATCGATGGAGGACATCCAAAAAGTTCAAAGAAGAACAGCTCGTTTTGTGGTATCGCAAAATAGGGGAGAGAGAGCCACGGATATGATACACGAACTGGGGTAGCAGTTAGTGAAACAAAGCGTTTTTCGTTGCGGCAGGACCTCCTCATGAAATTTCAATCGGCAATTTTCTCCTCAGAGTGTGATAATATTTTCAAATCTTTTTTATTTCAGTCTTTTATCTTAATATAAAGTCCTTTGACGATGATCGGTTTCAGTCAGTAACGACCATCTTCAGATCTGTTCTACACCATGTCCTAATGTGATAAAACCGTAATGGCAACCTCAAAACATAAAACCGACCACGGCATAAAAGCCCGGATAATTATAATGGACATGACATTTCCGGCCGTGAAAGTCTACATTTTACTATCAATACCTGGATCACTGTTTATATTTGCGACTATGTCGCAGCTTGTGAAAATATTTTATTGGCGCCCACCTACATAATAAAATAAGAGAAATCAGACCTCGCACGGAAAGATTTATGCGTTCGTTTTCTCCGCGCGCTGTTAGAGAGTCGACCGGTCCAGAAATAGATTGAAAATGGTTCCTCTGCCAGGCATTTAATTGCGAGTCGCAGAGTAATCATGTAGATGTAGATCCCAGTCAGAGTTGGACAATAATACCAGTCATCATTTCAGCGTCAATGTCTCTGGCCATACGGCCACAGCCACCTCTGGGAGCCCTTAGACAGTTAACTGTAGACAGTTCAGAGTAAACAGTCTATACTGTAGACTCTGGAGGAGGGTCACGTCCTGTGTGGACACCGGAACTGCAGAGCTCGCAGCAGGAGTGCTACGGCTATTAAGAAACGTCATCGACGATTTCTTCCGGCAGTCCAGCTTCTTGGCGAGCCCGTACCTTGAACCGGCTCGGCCATTACTTCGTAGTGACTACTCACGGTAAACTAACATGTCGGTAGGAAGTTTGAAACAGATCTCCCAGAGGCTCGCTTCGGACCTCTGCACCCTGTAGTCAACGAGAAGTCGGAATCTGTCAGTCGGCTACGATCGCCTCACCTGTAGACTATTCACGCCTTCTGCAATGGACTACACTTGGATGCTATGGAGAAACGGAAACGCCGCGAAGACGCCGCAAACCGTTGCTGCCTATCACCCAGCCTGGTACATGCCCGGAAGCGCCGAAGAACTGCTAGTCCTCGATAGATACAAGAAAAACGATGAACAGTTCAGCAGGCAATCGAGGGGGCCCACGATCCCATTCGTCCCTCCAGTTTGGCAGGCCCACCTACATCAGAGACCGCTAGAAGCAGCCAGTGGTCCTGCTAAACAGTGTGTAAGATCCCTCAGAAGTAAATAAAATAACTAAGTAAATTCGCGAAAGATAAGACAAAGTGACAGGTACAAAAATGAGTGTAACAGTAAATGCCGAAAGATTAGTACTGCATCTCAAAGTTAACAAAATAAAGATTATGCGTAGCATGACCATTAGGACGCACATCTCACCTTTTGGCTCGGTCGGCTGCTGCCGTATACACTATTTACATTGTACACTCCTGGAAATGGAAAAAAGAACACATTGACACCGGTGTGTCAGACCCACCAAACTTGCTCCGGACACTGCGAGAGGGCTGTACAAGCAATGATCACACGCACGGCACAGCGGACACACCAGGAACCGCGGTGTTGGCCGTCGGATGGCGCTAGCTGCGCAGCGTTTGTGCACCGCCGCCGTCAGTGTCAGCCAGTTTGCCGTGGCATACGGAGCTCCATCGCAGTCTTTAACCCTGGTAGCATGCCGCGACAGCGTGGACGTGAACCGTATGTGCAGTTGACGGACTTTGAGCGAGGGCGTATAGTGGGCATGCGGGAGGCCGGGTGGACGTACCGCCGAATCGCTCAACACGTGGGGCGTGAGGTCTCCACAGTACATCGATGTTGTCGCCAGTGGTCGGCGGAAGGTGCACGTGCCCGTCGACCTGGGACCGGACCGCAGCGACGCACGGATGCACGCCAAGACCGTAGGATCCTACGCAGTGCCGTAGGGGACCGCACCGCCACTTCCCAGCAAATTAGGGACACTGTTGCTCCTGGGGTATCGGCGAGGACCATTCGCAACCGTCTCCATGAAGCTGGGCTACGGTCCCGCACACCGTTAGGCCGTCTTCCGCTCACGCCCCAACATCGTGCAGCCCGCCTGCAGTGGTGTCGCGACAGGCGTGAATGGAGGGACGAATGGAGACGTGTCGTCTTCAGCGATGAGAATCGCTTCTGCCTTGGTGCCAATGATGGTCGTATGCGTGTTTGGCGCCGTGCAGGTGAGCGCCACAATCAGGACTGCATACGACCGAGGCACACAGGGCCAACACCCGGCATCATGGTGTGGGGAGCGATCTCCTACACTGGCCGTACACCACTGGTGATCGTCGAGGGGACACTGAATAGTGCACGGTACATCCAAACCGTCATCGAACCCATCGTTCTACCATTCCTAGACCGGCAAGGGAACTTGCTGTTCCAACAGGACAATGCACGTCCGCATGTATCCCGTGCCACCCAACGTGCTCTAGAAGGTGTAAGTCAACTACCCTGGCCAGCAAGATCTCCGGATCTGTCCCCCATTGAGCATGTTCGGGACTGGATGAAGCGTCGTCTCACGCGGTCTGCACGTCCAGCACGAACGCTGGTCCAACTGAGGCGCCAGGTGGAAATGGCATGGCAAGCCGTTCCACAGGACTACATCCAGCATCTCTACGATCGTCTCCATGGGAGAATAGCAGCCTGCATTGCTGCGAAAGGTGGATATACACTGTACTAGTGCCGACATTGTGCATGCTCTGTTGCCTGTGTCTATGTGCCTGTGGTTCTGTCATTGTGATCATGTGATGTATCTGACCCCAGGAATGTGTCAATAAAGTTTCCCCTTCCTGGGACAATGAATTCACGGTGTTCTTATTTCAATTTCCAGGAGTGTATTTTGGTTGCCATCTCTCCGCTACTCTCATCCTTGCTACAGGGTGCTCAGCTGACGTCGACAGTGACGGACAGTGCTGGCTGAGCGAGGTCAGCAGCTTGTACTGGGATATCCTCGCGACGACCTGTCTGTCCTCAATGGCACTGTGATTGCGTGCGTAGCGTACCACGTGCCGCGTCGACAAATGTTTACTGCGCGATGTTTTCGGTTTTAGGTTCAGCAAGTGCGCTCTCCTCTAGTGCCAGCGAATCACTTATCCTATATCAGTTCTTTGTCAGCGGGAACACAGACTCATGAACACTTTCGTGACATTCACCAACACTCGGCTGGTGGGTCGGACTCACAAGCCACAAAAATGATGTCCAGCAGGAAGGAAGATAAAGTCGCTTAACAACGACGACGAAAAATCTCCGAGAAGTTCAAAAGCAGACTGAAAAAAGATGGCAGTGTCCTCAAACTGTAATCCATTTCTAGGCGCGGTTCTGTTGGAGATGGCGTGCCTTGGGTTTCTGTGAGCTTTGAGCTGGCTTACCCAGCCAGTTATAGAGAGACCTAAGGTCTAAATCATTACCAAATGTGAAAGAAGCGACCAGAATCCTACAGTGGACCGTCGGCTGAAATCGGAACATTTGAACCAGAAGCCAGAAACAGCGCTTATGCTAACAGACTGTGTGAATTTCGTAAGTGTCTGGATGAAAGATGTCACCGTACGTGTGAGTAAACTACTTGTACACAATGCGTGTCCATGCCGCAAATGCGCCGCTGAAGCAAATGAGTATGTTCGCTGTTAAGACATGGTGTACTTTAACAGGACCAGAAACTACCCAGGAACTGGAAAATTGATAATCAAACCGCTGCAAGGTCTGGCGCTGGTAACTGTTCCAAGAGCTGCTGCGACCTCTTGCGTTCGCCAAGGATTCAGGGAACCACCAGCCCCACCCCTCCCCTCACCCACACGCAACACGTACTTCCCACTCTCGCAGGACTTCCTGGAGTTATTAGACTGAGCTAGGCGGCACAGTGGTTAACATGCTGTACTCGTGTTCGGAAAACTTTGCACTGAAGCAACAGCCTGCATTTCTGATATAGGCGCACCTGAGGCTTCATCGGCTCCCATCAGCGAACTCAACCACCCCTCCGTCTCCAACGCATTCCTTGTTTTCAGCATGGGTGCAGCGTCCCAGACAGTCATCGATCTGCCTTAAGCACTCGTACTGCTTCCGTCTTCCGTTCCTCCAGCTGTAGTTCAGAGCAACGATTCGCGCCACAGCATGTACCCGACCATTCTCTCCATTCTCTGTCACGCATTTTTTTCCTCGTCGACCTGTTGCAGGACATGTTCATTCCTTACTCAAGAGCGCCCTGTAAAGTCACGTTTAATGTTGTCTAAAAAAATTAGAAAACGCCGTAGATGTGTAAAAGAAAGCTCGAGTCAAAAATATTTGCATCATCTTAGATGCAGATTAACTTACGGTCTATTGCGTTTTTTAATTGTTATTGGAGCCATCTATTTGTGTGAAACGATGTCCGAACTTTAGGACCGATTTTATACTGCAGCCATCTGCTGGCGACTGAAGGGGCTGGGATTTCGCGTTTTCTGGGTTTGTGGGATGGTATTTAAGGTAAAACGCATGTTCAACAAATACGAATTCCTAATTCGTTATTTATATCTTATAGACAGATGTTGGGTTTCAATTATTGATAGAGAAATACCAATTTTTCAGTGCAGCCGTCTTCTTGTGACTGGAGCAAGTAGGATATGAAAATGAGCTTGCCTTCATTCACGTTGTCAGAGCGTGTGGGGAAATGTTTATGGTGAATAACTCATTTTCAACAAATAATAATTTCTATTTCGTCATTTATATTTTATATGTCAATGTTGACTTTTAATTATTTATAGAGAAATATGCCATCTACTCGATCCAGTATTCCGTAGCGAGTGATATATAGTTTCAAATCAAGGTTACCAATATGTTTCTATGCAGAGCTTCCATGGATCCCCACCTGTCTTAAGTTCTGTAAATCCCTCCAGATCCTCTAACGCTATGCTCTCCACGTCGCTTTCTGCATCCGTTTACCTTCCCCCGCCCCCTCCCCCAAGGATTCTTTATCACCGTTTTGAATTCAATGTATGTAAATCCGATATCAGTTTCTTGTTTTTTCATCTACTTTACTTTTCTATTGTCTGTTGGCTGAAGAGCGGGTCATCTGTATCGTTGACAGCCCACGCTCACCCCTCACTGCCCATATGGAACGCGGGCAGATAAAATGACAATAAAGGAAAAAATACCAGTGTGAAGACTGGAGGGCCAGTCCTCAAACGAAATTTGAAAGTTAGCAATGCAAATGTAGCAGCAAAGCAGAGGTGGAAGTGCGGGGCCCGAGGCGCGTGGGAGTGCTTCAGAAGTGCCGGGCGCGGAGGATTGGGGTACTGATGTCAGTTGAATATGACGTGCAGTCGAATCTCACTCCCACAAATTCAGAGGGGCGCTCAGGGCGGAGTGGGGGTGGGGGGCGGGGAGGTGCTTCGTTCTGAATTTTCAGAAGAGCTGTGGGGGGGCAGGGAGTCCTCTCCTTGACCTTGGCACATGGCAGGATATCATGATTCTTGGAATGACCTTGGAGATGAAGAATTGCTGATACTGACGTCAGCGAAATATGACATGTGCAATTGTCTCAGCTGTAATACGACAGCCGGCCGCGGTGGCCGTGCGGTTCTGTCGCTGCACTCCGGAACCGCGGGACTGCTACGGTCGCAGGTTCGAATCCTGCCTCGGGCATGGGTGTGTGTGATGTCCTTAGGTTAGTTAGGTTTAAGTAGTTCTAAGTTCTAGGGGACCTAAGATGTTGAGTCCCATAGTGCTCAGAGCCATTTGAACCATTTTTTTGTAATACGACACCACGGGTAAAAGAGCGCTGTGTCAGCACATTATACGCCCGTATTCGCAGTTCCCCACTATTTGTTGGGCCTGCTCCTCACTTTTGCTGCCTTGGTCTCCTACCATCGTGGTCTTGTGTTCAGTTTTCTGGCTTCATCTCCCACCACTGTGGCTTCGTGTTCGGTTTTCTGCCTTGGTCTCCTAGTTTTCCCATTATCCCAATATTTTTTAAGCCTTTGAGTCTGTTAATTCGGCCCACCCTATCTCCATATATTTACCATATTCTATCTTTTCCCCTGTCACCCCACTCCCCTCCTCTGTCTCCCTATCCGTTTAGATTGACATTTCTGTCCGTCTTAACTGGTCGCAGATTATTGAAAACGTTATTTTCTATGCCACCACCAGTTCATCTGTTTTTTTTTTTTTAATTTTTAAGTGTACTTTATTCTATTCCATCATTTTTATCGGCTCTCTTCAGCAGTTACTTCATTTCAATAATCCCTTTTTACTATCAACGCTGCTTTTCCGCTCTTTCCCTAAGTTTCGTTATCGCGTCAATCTACCATCTGGCCGATTCGCCTCAGCATATACGTTATCTGGAGCAATATTTGTTTCCACTATGATTCATGACTGTGATGGCTAACCTCTCTTCGCACCGCATATCCACATGGTTTGGCTTTCCAATGACCATATTTGACAATCGCGGTCTTCGCTTTAGCGTCATCATATCAATGGCTTTTAAATATGATTAATCCGGCCCGCTGTTCAAGACAACCTGAAGACGCGCTAACCGCGCGAAACGCGTTATTGCAACAGAGACTGCTTTCTATTTTTGGAACTTTCAATCACTGGAACTGCCAGCAAAAATTGAAGAGAGAAGGTTGACTAAGAATACGATGGAGCAGGAGTTAAAGAAAAGGAGTATCAGAATAAGGAGAGAAACGGAAATGTATTAAGGCGGGAGAAACGCAAATATTACAAGGAGCTAATTGAAGAATCTAAAGAGGACTGTATCCATCAAAAGTAAAAAGTAAAGAAAGGAACTCAGAAAAAAAAGAAAAAGGAACATTTGTTAAAGACACACAGGGGCAAAGTCTCATGAATAGTACTGAAGTAGAACGGAAGAGTACTTCGCAGAGTTACAAAACTGTGGTAACCCAAGTGAGTCTCTTCCATGTGATGTACGGGACACCGTAGACAGCAAACTAGAAAACCAAAACGAAGAAGAAATACGGACAATAATCAAACCTAAAATACAACAAAGCTCTCGGCGGAGATCAAGTTGCAGTACGGCTAATAAGGAATGGAGACTTGTTCAACTAATTACAAAACTGTTAAAGAATGCTTGGTAATATGAGAGATTGCATGACGATGGAAAAGGGCATAATATGCTCTAGACTAAAAATGAACGGCCCTGGTATGTGATAACTACCGAGGGGTTGTACTCTTTAATGTTGTTGTTGTTGTGGTCTTCAGTCCTGAGACTGGTTTGATGCAGCTCTCCATGCACACTCTAGTGAAGCTACAATATTCTGATACAGTGTCTACTGAAGAAAACTATCCAAATTACAGAAGGAATTACAGGGGACTATCAACAAGGTTTTTAGAAGGAACCCATCAGCTACATATCACCTTCTTACGCTCAGACAATTAACCGAGGAAAGTTAGGTACGTAACGTTGATATTCACATGGTTTTTGGAGTTTTTTTTACATAAAAGCTTATGACAGTCGGCACAGGAACACAACCATTAGTGTTTTGAAATAGTTCCGGTTTCCATAAAAGGTAATAAAGCTAGTACAGATGAGTTTAGAGAAAACCTATTGCAGAGTAAATATCACTACAGCAATGTAAGAGCATTTTGAAATCGGAACTGATTTTAGACAAGGAGACGCGTTATCTCCAATAATTTTTAATTTAGTTGTAGAAGAGATAGACAGAGAACAGCAACAATTAAACCAAGCTGGAATAAAACCGGATAATATCACAATAAATCGGTTTGCCTATGTGGACGTTGTTCTAATATGTAATACCAAAGAGGACCTGCGATTCGTGGCAAATTCTTACAGAAAATTTGCAACTAAAGCAGGATTACAAATTAACGAGGAGAAAACTGAGTACATAGTCGTGAAAGAGGCACCACATTGATAGTTGATGCATTCATTTTTAAAAGAGTAAACGTAGTTAAATATTTGGGAACCATTTTTAGGCAGGAGAATAGAACGGAAATTGAGTTTAAGGCAAGGGTTGAAGCCGTAGATAGATCATATTTTGGTTTGCGAGATGTGCTGTGCAGTAGTGCAGTTTCGAAAAGTTTTAAGATCATTCCACTGCAGAGTATAATTCACCCGGTAGCACTAGACAGCTCAGAAAAATTTACATTAAGGAAACCAGAATAACAAAACCTGCTAGTCTTCGAGAGAGGGATATGAAGGAAGATATTTGACCCGAAGAGGAACACTCAGTCACAGGAATTGAGTATATTAAAATACCAGGAACTGGCAAACCTATACTCTAAAGCTGATTTTGTCCGAAGGACGGAAAAAAGAACATTGATGGGGGCAGGATTCCTAATTAGGATGGAAGAAGAAAGAAAGACTACCACGTGTGTAAGGCAGAAGGGGCCAAGGAAGGCTACGGACAAGACGGAAAGTTGATATCAACAGGAATATGATGACCTGGGCCACGAAAGTCAAGGCCAGAAATGATTGGTGGATGAAGATAAGGAACGCGTATGGTCTCCCAGGCCAAATCGGCAGTTAAGAAGTTGGAAAGTTTACGCTTTCGTCTTGATTCATCGTCATATCAATGGATTCAAACATTTTTTCGTCCTCTGGTAACATATTCCGCATTCGCTGCTTTGTATGTTAGACTAAATCATTTTTGTTGCTAAATTTCGTCCCTAACGCAATCATTCTTTGCCTACCTGATTTCTTCCTATAAGCGGATACACTATTTCGAAGAGTTGTTCCACTTTCTCTGAAAGTTGCCCTAGCCGACGGTAGCACCAGACACAGGAACCAGTGACAGGCGGTGATGGTATCAATTTCACCGACAAACATTTAATCCTTACAAGACTTTTAGACTGTTTCTGACCACCCCGTATAATGTAGGCGTATTGCGGCGGCGCGGTTACTTACGTCCGTTACCTGCACGTACCAGTGAACCCGTTGCAGCAGATCGCCGGCCGCGAAGCCGAGCAGAAACCTACCGTACCAGGCTGCATACAATGTAACTATTTTAAGAATCGGGAAAAGGTAATATTTTCGAATAAAAGGTGGAAATACTGGCAAAGCTTCGGTATATGCAGAATCTTGATAATGTACACGTTCACTGCCAAGCCTGTGCTAATCTTAACACAGTCATGCAGAGACCCTTTCATTCACGTTAGCAAGTTTATGGTAATGCATTTCCCGAGATTTGGACAGCTCCTAAGCACGGATTGTTCTTAAATGAAAATGATCGCCATACTATTAAGTTTATCGGTGTCTAATGCACTCAAGCTTTTATCCAGCGATCTGCCCAATATGTCACGCAGAATTACTGTCTTTTCTCATACACAAAATTACTTAAAAAATCCACACCTTCTAAAAGAAACACACCGGAATAAATGTGCCTTCACTTTAAAACACTTTTGAAACATGTAGCACGACTAAAACCGGCAAGTAAAACTCCCTTCGGATCATACTACACAAGATCGTACCACTGAAAGGCTAGGCTCCGACTCCTTTAGACTGCTGTAAGCATTCTGTATCTCCAAGAGAAAAGACGGGCGAAGAATACTCCGTTCTGATTGGTCAGTTTTCTGTATGGCCAATAGAAAAACATTGTTTTCCCGTGTTAATCCGCGCTTTTCATGACTAACCAATCAACAAATAGCACACTTTCGAACTGTACTTTTTCCCGA
Source organism: Schistocerca cancellata (assembly GCF_023864275.1). Lineage (NCBI taxonomy): Eukaryota > Metazoa > Arthropoda > Insecta > Orthoptera > Acrididae > Schistocerca > Schistocerca cancellata. The sequence goes on from NC_064632.1 coordinate 175,113,459, forward strand.
AACAAATGTTTAACATTCTGATATTTTGTTTATACTTTACGTTATTAACTATTTTCATTTGCACTCGACTTAGCTTCCCTTTTACCATAAACTTACTTAACATATTATGATACAAAATTCCCCAACGTCTGCACTCACACTCTCTTAAACTTCATCACTCTAGTTCGTACAGCGTTCATCAGTAGAACAATGATCTACATATTTACTTTAGACCTCATTCAATCATCATTCACATTACTAAAAGCATATAAAAATCTGTACAAACATAAACAAACAAAAAAGCCATCATAAAATAAACAGAACAACTCACAAAAACATTACCTTGACCTGTTTCAAAAATGGTTCAAATGGCTCTGAGCACTATGGGACTCAACTTCTGAGGTCTTCAGTCCCCTAGAACTTAGAACTACTTAAACCTAACTAACCTAAGGACATCACACACATCCATGCCCGAGGCAGGATTCGAACCTGCGACCGTAGCGGTCGCGCGGTTCCACACTGTAGCGCCTAGAACCGCTCGGCCACTCCGGCCGGCTCTTGACCTGTTTCTCGAATGTCCCTGTGCACTACTGAACTCTCGTGGTCAAAATTCTAAACTACATTATAGTTCTTTCTATTTAGACTTGTCTATTGGTGTCCTCTAGCAGACACAAATTAGAACTACGTACTCGACTAAACCCGCTTCGGACCATCTGTCACATGCACGCATGAGTCATTCTCCTGATACACAGGCTCTAGGCAGCAGCGATATATAAGGCGCCACGCCTCAGAGTAAGCACGTGACGGACAGTCTGAAAAGCTTGTAAGAGTGTTGCAGGGTAGGCTGTGCTGAGAAATAATTGTTAAAAAGAAAATTCGATACGTTGCACCTTTTCCGAGTTAATTACCATTGAAGTTAACCAATCAGGCGGTTTCACGCGAATCCGAGTGGCCGGCCAGGGACGGTGTCACCAAACATGTTATTCGTTTTGTTTCCTATAACCGTACAAGACAGAGACACAAAAATTGGACATGGGACTGTAGTAAGGACCGATTCCGAGCAAAAGGTTGAGCAGTCTCTTATGCTTTTATCTACTCAATGAGAACTAATTGTATCTGGCGAGAGCCTTGAATTTGCGCACGAAGGCCTGATTGGCTGACTTCAATGCTAATTAACTCGGAAAAGGTGTAACGTATCGAATGTTTTCTCCTTAATAGTTATTTCTGAGCAGAAGCTACACTGCAACACCCTCACAAGCTTTTCAGCAGATTCCTGACCATCCTGTATGATGATGACGATGATGATGATCAAGTGCGATCAAAAGCGCCCGTACAAAGTCCCAATTTTGACACAATCCAATTTTTACACAGTCCAATCTAGTTACTGTCAGGAATGATGACGACGAAGATGAAATGATGAGGACAACACAAACACCCAGACGTCCGTCGGCCGTCGTAATTTAATATATTATTATTATTACGTTGATTGTTGCCGACTTACGTGGTAGACCTTAATAAAAATGATATTTCATTTTATTTTGATTTACAATTAAACGCTTTTGTGAAGTTCTCTTTTTTAACAATATTAATCTTCAGTATAAATTATTTGTTACGTTAATGAACGTTAGACTCGCTGAATCTTAAAACATGAGCATATAAGTTGAACAATGGAATAAACTTTTCATATTAATTTCCTCGGCTAGTCAGTTCACTTTAAAGCAAAAAATCTTTAGTTATTAATTACAATTGCGGCCCACACACGCGCGAGCGTATTTTTTCTTACCTCCGTTAACCACTGCATTGTAGTCGGGGTCCTGGCTCTGGCTCTCGGCTGTGGTACTGAAAATAAGAATCTTAAAGCTACGTGTTTTCTGTAACTTCGGACAGCTGTGGAAAAAAATGTATATTATGTTAATAGCGGGCGAGTTTTTCGCTTCCGCTAATTTTTATAAGTTAATATCGCCACGTAATGGCGTCATTGGCTGCCTCGGCCGCTGCGACTGTTGCACTGTAAATTACTCGAATGCAGGTTAATTCAAGGAAGGCGGACATGAAATCGGGACCACCTCTTACAAATTAAAAGTGAACAATAATATTAAATCAGTATATTATCTGCTTAATTAGTACAAATATGCTTACATTTGTCAGCACTCGCAAGATGTCCGTCTACACGTAACCAAGACAAGAGAAGAAGTGAAGACGACTAAAAAATTAACAAAAGAGTGTATCTTGTCGTCTCTTTAGATCATTTTGTTATATTTCTTTGCCCTAGAAACTTACACAGATAAATTATTATTTTACGGGTACATGAGAAAAATGTATGTAATTTAATTTTTAAATCTCTTCTTTATAAATACTGTTTTTTAAGTCTTTTCGTATTATTTCACTGGGGACGCTATACTGACCACCCCGTATGATGATGATGATGATGATGATGATGTGCGATCAAAAGCGCCCGTACAAGTCCCAATTTTGACACAATCCAATTTTTGCACAGTCCAATCTAGTTACTGTCAGGAATGATGATGATGAAGATGAAATGATGAGGACAACACAAACACCCAGTCGCCGGGCATAGAAAATCTCCAACCCGGCAAGGAATCGAACCCGGGGCCCCGTGATCCAGAGGCAGCAATGCTAAACCTGTATAATGCAGTCATAGAACCACGTGATGGGTTTTCGTATTTGGCACATTTCTAGACGACTGGATATACACCAGATGAAGTAAGTACTGTCCTGTGGTGCTTTTGGTAAGGTAAATAGCGTTTTCAAAACCAAGTTGGCGGTGTGCTGGGAAAAGAAAAATGTACAGTGCCGCCAGTAAGACATGGACTGTAGTGAGTAATGGTCAGGCAAATGGAAGTTGTTTACTGTACTACAACAGATAGGGAGAGACCAACACGACAGCCTAATGGAAAGTGGGTGGATGACGTCAGAAAACATGCGCCAGCGAAGTGCGTGCGTGTGGCTGGAGAGCGTAACTCAACAAAAGCTCAAGGGCGGGAAAGTTTGTGGGGGGGGGGGGGGGGGGGAGAGGAGCTTCACCCATCACTGACAGACTGTCAGGTGGCTGATGGAGAAGCAGTAAAATGAGCGCCATTTCTGCATGTAAGTGGATTTCACAATTTATGAGTTCATATTTTGGGTCAAGCTGTGAGTGTACAGTTTATGTACTTCAGTAAAAGGGTCCGAATGCCGTTATGGCGCCAATGATGCTTACGTAAGTGGTTGTGATTTCATTGATGGCTTATGCAGTGACGCGACAAAGTGTCCTTACTTAGAGAGAGGAATTCTGGGAAAAGGTGTCGAATCAGGAAGGCTCGCAGTGTTAGCTGTTACTGCTGCTTGTGACCGCGAAGTCTGAGCAGGTGCGCATTCGCAGAAGCCATTATTTTGTCCTCGTTCCTTTTCTTTCTCTCTCTCTCGCTAGCGAATGTGGCGGCCGGCACCAGGTAGGCAAACAGGCGGCGGGATTCCAGAGGCGCCCCTGGCCGTGACGTCACCGTGGGCGTGCTGCGCTGCGGCCGAACACGGGTGTCGCAACGTCCCCTTGCCCGTGCTGCGGCTGCCGCCCCGCCCCGCCCCACGCACGCGGCCAGGGTTGCGAGTACTTCAACAGGGCCGGCGGTAAGGTTTTAGCTATCGGCTAGAAAAAATCAAACCTGGACCCATGAGAGTTCGTTAATGTGTCATTCCTCCTCCACACATTAATCCTTTAACGACACACATCTTGACAACGATGGATGACGTGTCGAAGATCTTCGTGGTGCAAGTCGCACTCTGCCTGCTCAGCAGATGTTCCACCTCGAATGCCGCCTCATCGTCATTCGGGATGGTCTTCTTGTCGGAGAAGGGAGGAACAAGTCGCTGGACGCCACGTTACGAGAATACCAGGGGCAGGGTGAGGCTAAGTTTAAAAGCCCAAAGAAGCAGCACGTCCAGAATGAGCTGGACTGTTGTCCAGGCTGTTAAAGGAGGTACTCGCATATGGAACAGATTCACAGATATGTGAGTAGCTCAAAGACTTCTTAAGTTGCAGAATCCAGTGTGTTGTCCTCGACGGCGAGTGTTCATCAGATACAAGGTTATCGTCTGGGGCGCCACAGGGAAGTGTGATAGGACCACTGTTATTCCTTATACAAATAAATGATCTGGGGGTAGGGTGAGCCGCAGTCTGCCGTAGTTTGCTGATGATGCTGTGGAACACGGTAAGGTGTCGAAGTTGAGTGAGTGTAGTAGGATACAAGATGACGTAGACAAAATTTCTGGTTAGTGCGAGGTAGCTCTAAATGTAGAAAAATGTACGTTAATGCGGATGAGCGATGCTCGGATACAGCTTTAGTAGTGTCCTGCTTGACACAGTCACGTCGTTTAAATATCTAGGTGTAGCGATATGATAGGCAAACAGGCGGCGGGATTCCAGATGCTCTCCACGCCGTGACGTCACCGTAATGAGGGGTGGTGCCCAACTTCACAATTTGTGGCGATATGAAATGAAAGGAGGATGTGAGGATTGTGGTAGGGGATGTCAATGGTCAAATTCGGTTTATTGGGATAATTTTAGGTAAGTGCGGTTCATCTGTAAAGCAGAGCACATATAGGACGCTAGTACGACGCATTCTAAAGTACTGATCGAGTGTTTTGGATCCGTACCAGGTTGAATTAAAGGAAGACATAGAAGCAGGCGGGCTGCTAAATTTGGTACCGGTAGGTTCTAACAACAAACAAGTGTTACGTAGGTGCTACGGAACTCAAATAGAAATCCGTGAAGGGAAAGCGACATTCTTCCCTACGAACACTATTGAGAAAATTTAGAGAACCAGCGTATGAAGTTGACTGCAAAACGATTCTAAAGCTTCCAACATACATTGCGCGTAAGAACGACAAAGATAAGATACGAGAAATTAGGGCCTGTACGGAGGCATATACACTCCTGGAAATTGAAATAAGAACACCGTGAATTCATTGTCCCAGGAAGGGGAAACTTTATTGACACATTCCTGGGGTCAGGTACATCACATGATCACACTGACAGAACCACAGGCACATAGACACAGGCAACAGAGCATGCACAATGTCGGCACTAGTACAGTGTATATCCACCTTTCGCAGCAATGCAGGCTGCTATTCTCCCATGGAGACGATCGTAGAGATGCTGGATGTAGTTCTGTGGAACGGCTTGCCATGCCATTTCCACCTGGCGCCTCAGTTGGACCAGCGTTCGTGCTGGACGTGCAGACCGCGTGAGACGACGCTTCATCCAGTCCCAAACATGCTCGATGGGGGACAGATCCGGAGATCTTGCTGGCCAGGGTAGTTGATTTACACCTTCTAGAGCACGTTGGGTGGCACGAGATACATGCGGACGTGCATTGTCCTGTTGGAACAGCAAGTTCCCTTGCCGGTCTAGGAATGGTAGAACGATGGGTTCGATGACGGTTTGGATGTACCGTGCACTATTCAGTGTCCCCTCGACGATCACCAGTTGTGTACGGCCAGTGTAGGAGATCGCTCCCCACACCATGATGCCGGGTGTTGGCCCTGTGTGCCTCGGTCGTATGCAGTCCTGATTGTGGCGCTCACCTGCACGGCGCCAAACACGCATACGACCATCATTGGCACCAAAGCAGAAGCGACTCTCATCGCTGAAGACGACACGTCTCCATTCGTCCCTCCATTCACGCCTGTCGCGATACCACTGGAGGCGGGCTGCACGATGTTGGGGCGTGAGCGGAAGACGGCCTAACGGTGTGCGGGACCGTAGCCCAGCTTCATGGAGACGGTTGCGAATGGTCCTCGCCGATACCCCAGGAGCAACAGTGTCCCTAATTTACTGGGAAGTGGCGGTGCGGTCCCCTACGGCACTGCGTAGGATCCTACGGTCTTGGCGTGCATCCGTGCGTCGCTGCGGTCCGGTCCCAGGTCGACGGGCACGTGCACCTTCCGCCGACCACTGGCGACAACATCGATGTACTGTGGAGACCTCACGCCCCACGTGTTGAGCAATTCGGCGGTACGTCCACCCGGCCTCCCGCATGCCCACTATACGCCCTCGCTCAAAGTCCGTCAACTGCACATACGGTTCACGTCCACGCTGTCGCGGCATGCTACCAGTGTTAAAGACTGCGATGGAGCTCCGTATGCCACGGCAAACTGGCTGACACTGACGGCGGCGGTGCACAAATGCTGCGCAGCTAGCGCCATTCGACGGCCAACACCGCGGTTCCTGGTGTGTCCGCTGTGCCGTGCGTGTGATCATTGCTTGTACAGCCCTCTCGCAGTGTCCGGAGCAAGTATGGTGGGTCTGACACACCGGTGTCAATGTGTTCTTTTTTCCATTTCCAGGAGTGTAGATAGTTCTTTTTCCCTAGATCTATTTGCGAGTGAACAGGAAAAGAAATGACTGGTAGTGGTACGGGGTACAGTCCGCCATGCACGGTACGGTGGACTGTGGAGTGTCTGTGTAGATGTAGACGGAGCACAGTCGTCTCATTGTCCAGCTTCCCGTGTCGCTTCATTTTGATAACCTCCCGTAACCTCAACAGAAGGTATTATTTTAATGGTCGTCAACTGCAGCCAAAATCCACATGATGAAAAAAACCTTCCGCACTGGCTTCTAGAAAAGTTTCATGAATAAGTCACTACCGATTTCGCATCTAGAGAGATGTATCTTTAGATGATCTTTATAAAAAATTATAAAATAACAGGATTACAGTGTTCTACCATACAATGTTCTACCATAAAGCGCTGTGCACTTATCAGTCAGAACGTTTTGACCACCTACCTAATAGCCGGTACGTCCACCTTTGGCACGGATAACAGCGGCGACGCGTCGCGGCATGGAAGCAGTGAGGCCTTGGTAGGTAGCTGGAGGGCGTTGGCACCGCATCTGCACACACAAGTCACCTAATTCCCGTTAATTCCGGGGAGGGGGGGGGGCGATGGTCTCTGACGCCACGTTCAATCACATCCCCGATGTGTTCGATCGGGTTCAGATCTGGGGAGTCGGGGTGCCAGTACATCAATAGAAACTCGCCACGGTGTTCCCCGAACCACTCCGTCACAGTCCTGGCCACTTGAAATGGCGCATTATCTTACTGAAAAATGTCACTGCCGTCGGGAAACATGATAGTCATGAAGGGCTGTAAGTGACCTGCAACTAGTTACGATACTCTTTGGCCGTCACGATGCCTTGCACGAGCTCCACTGCACCCGTGGATGCTCACGTGAATGTTCTCCAGACGATAATGGAGCCGACGCCGTCCCGCAGTGCACTATCGAGAAGCTGTTTCCCTGGAAGACGACGGATTCGCGCCCTTCGTTCGGCATAATGAAGAGGATATCGGGGTTCGGCAGACTATGCAGTGCTCTGCCACTGCGCCAACGTCCAGTCCCGATGGTCATGTGCCGATTTAAGTCGTAGTTGCGGATGTCGTGGTGTTAACATTGGCAAATGCATGGGTTTTCGCCTGCAGGGGTCCATCGTTAGGAGTGTTCGGTACAGTGTGTGTTCATACTTGTATTCTACCAAACATTAAAGTCTGATGTTAGTTCGCCGCCTGTCCTCAGCCCAGCGTATGGCGTCAGACATTTGTAATGAGGGGTGGTCGCCCAACTCCTCGATATCTGGAGGTGGTTTCACTTATGTTTTGCCACGTGTTGGAGACACTCACCACGGAACTCCTCAAACACCGGACAAGTCGTGCAGTTTCCAAAATCCTCGTGCCGAGCCTCCGGGCCATCACAAACATCCCTCGGTCAAACTCAGAACGATCGCGGACCTTCCTCATTCTACACGCTGATGCCACGCTCACTGACACTACATGCACCGTGCGTGTGTCTGACTAGCAGTTATTTCTCGCCAGGTGACGCTACTATCACCTGGAGGTGTTTACATGGATTGTATGGTTCAAATGGCTGTGAGCACTATGGGTCTTAACATCTGTGGTTATCAGTCCCCTAGAACTTAGAACTACTTAAACCTAACTAACCTAAGGACACCACACACATCCATGCCCGAGGCAGGAATCGAACCTGCGACCGTAGCGGTCACGCGGTTCGAGACTGAAGCGCCTAGAGCCACACGGTCACACCGGCCGGCACATGGATTGCAGGTCGGTCGTCATGATGTTTTAGGTGATCACCTTGCGCCAGCCCTGTCATTAATGTCTGTTCATCCAGGCATATTACGTGCGGCAGCGGGCCAACACAATAACGTTATGGGGCTTGCTTCCTCAGAGTCCGGTCCTCACCGATGGGGAATACAGAGTAAATCTGCAAACATTAAGTACTGAATGTAGGCAACTATAGAATAGGGACGTAGGCAGTGTGACATAAGGAAGTTTAGTTTGGTCCGGGGCGCTTGCACAAATAAACTAAGTGGTTAAAGTGATCACTCGCCGGGTTCGACACAAATTTTCGAATGTCACTAATAGATACTATATGTGTATCTGATACAGCTGATGATAAGTGAGCCATGCGTGGCTCGTGTTCCCGCATTCCCTGTTTTTAACGTACTTCCACCTCACTACGTTAATTTAAATTATTGCTGTCACTGAGTTGCTGCTTTGCCTGACCGTGGCCGGCGCCAGCAGCGCGTATCGATATATCCCCTCTCGTAGTATCTTTACTCGACTGCTATTACTTCCCGGTCGTTGTCTGTCGTAAGGGAGTTGGCGTCGCGAGTTCGGGTCTGCCAGTCAGTTGGAACGCGTGTGGAGCGCATTCCGGACCTGCCAGTCGGGAGTTGGAATGCGGCACTAGTGCAGTCGGCTTGGAGCAGCATTGAGGTCTGCGTCGACATGGATCTCCCAACCATTGCCGCCACGCATCACTTGAGCCGGGCCACGGTCTTGGTGGATCGTCGGTCGGTCTCGGTCGTCCTACCGGACCAAGCGTTTTGGCTCGCCGATCGGTCATGAGTCGGCTGTGTGTGTGTGCATCGACTGCCGATTTGTCTTCGTGCATCCTTGGTTAGTGTTGGGTATCGTCCAGGTCTTCGTGCAGTGTTTGTCAGGTGGTGTGTGTAGAGGGCGTTTTTTCCACTGACGACTATTTTAGATGTTGTCGGCGTTCTGAGAGAAGTCGGTCGGTTGCTGCGGACCAGGGAAGTTATCTCCGCCTGGTGCAGTCGGCTGGGTCCGCTGGCAGCCCCTGCGCAGTGTAGGAGCGTGTGTGGAGCTGTCTGATCGCTACGAGCTTCGTGATTCACCGACCCAGGACGTCAAGGTTGAGTAATGGTTTCAACTACCCAAGCCACGTGCATTCATGTTGTGTGGTTCGTTTCGGTGGTTCGCTTTTGGAGAGTTTTCCTGTGAGCAACAACGATTGTTTCTATTGCTGAAATTTAGCCGCCATGCGGTGCAATTAACTATATTGGTTGACTACAATTCGAGTGCTCAGCGGAAATTTCTGCCTTGTGGCCGTTAGTGTTTTGGTTACCTGCCCTGGCCACTGACGTAAATTCAGGCAGTGTTCCTTTTGGGTAAAGTAAACTATATTACCGTATTTCAAATTCAAGCGTGCCGGCGGAATTTTCTGCCCTGTGGCCGTTAGTGTTCCGGTTACCTGCCCTGGTCACTAACGTAATTTCAGGCAGCGTCCTTTCCTCACCTGTTGTCGCTGTCCAACATGGTGTGTAGTTTTGACAGCTAATACATATTTCATTGTGGATAATCACGTTTGTAACATTTGTGTTTGAGTTCTCATGTACCGATTGGTGGCAAGCAAGTCGTTTTGTCGGTCGGTCCGTGGCTGTCCCCTGGTTGGGTTCCGACGGATCAAGTGTAGTTGGGCTCACCACCTGTCTCACCTAAGTGAACGAGGGCAGACCGACCTCCCTGGAGGCTTCTGAGTGCCGTTTTCTTTATTGTCCTTCTCACCGGTGTTTAATTGTCTGTTTATAATCTATCATAGCAAATGATTTAAAAAATTCTTGCTTTTACTGGATTTTATGTATTTTTGAATTTTGGAACATCAATTGTGGGCCCTCAGCCACTTAAATCCTTATTAAAAAGAAAAAAAAAACTTTGCGGCCTTCTGCCTTTGAAAGGTTATGGTAAATTATTTTAAAATCTTGAAAATTTTATTGTGGGCCTTCAACCGTTTGTATTGCATCTTGTTTGTGTTTGTATATTTATCCTTCCCTTGAGGCTCTCAGCCTCGCTGTGTATATATTTGTTAATTATTTTATTTGAAGTTTTAACTGCATGTTTTTACCTCTTGAGATTTAGCTTGTTGCTTTAAGATTTCTTGTTTGGAGGCCTTCAGCCGTAAAATAATTGCCTTTTTGAAACTCGTTGTTCTAAAGCTTCGGTTATGTGCCGTTTTGGTTTAAAGGTGTTACTAAATTACAATAAATTACAATTTTGTGTGAACCTGACCGACACCTTATTTTGCCCTTTCCACAATCCTAGTCACCTGTTCTGCCCAGGGGGTTTAGCAGGCGTTTCAATAAGATATTCGCATTCATAATTTTTTTGTAATTAGAGTTAAATACCCCGTCAACATCCAGCTCGCTGCCAATGGAGAGCTGGATAAGATTGGATAAGCAAATCAGCTGTCCCTTTCAAGGCAAACAACCTGCAGGCACCTCAAGAGTTTGCGGAAATGAGGCAGACTCGGTAGGTGTGTGTTTAAAACCCACTGGTCGAGGGTACACCTTCTAACGTTTCTCCATTTCTCACAATTTCGTACTTATGGCATGTGCAGGAATCAGCATTGACAACATACATTCCTCCAGGTGGACTGACACCATTCCCCGAGAACTTTATAGGATATATTACTGAAAGCTTGTTCAGTTGGATACAGACACCACTGGTGGCTCCTTCGTTTCTTTAGATGACCATGTCCATTGCTGCAGAGACGATTCAGTGGATGAAATTCATTAGCATGTACCATATGGTCAAGACCTCGAAAACTGTCTTTCAACTGGTGCACACAGTCCTGTCAGAAGATGGACTTCGCTCGCTTGGACGAACGTCAGGGTAAAAGGATTTGCTATTGGAAAGTATATTATAGGAAATGTGTTGGATTTGTACACAAATTCGAACTTTATATGTGGTGTGGGTGTTGGAGGACTTCAGCTACGCAAGAAGAGACTGGCTTGGTGCCTTCCTTGGAGCCTCTCTACCAAAAGCGCCTTCGGCTTTCTCTCGGCCTGAGTGAAGGCAACGAGGATTTCGTGGAACCCGCCAGCACGATGACATGGCACCTGAGACGGTGCAGTCGGGCATTCTGTCAATGCGTTCTTAAAATCGCGGCTTGGTGGCAGTGGGGTGTCTGCCAAGCTAGCGCCTCACGCAAGCACAGTGTTTATGTCGGTTGCGCTTCCCACACAGCGGTCTTCCCGCATGCATTTTACAAGAGCAAGCTGATTGGCAGACAGTTGTTCGTGCTTTCTGACGTAACAAGGCTCCACTAATTTTTGGCTGCAAGCCTTTCAATTGTAATAGGATTTTTCGTGGAGTTTTGTAGGAGTGGTTTGCCGTGATTGAGCCGTGCTGCGGCTCGCGTTTGTGCCGTTGATAGGTTGGCATCATGGATTCGGATTGTGACCTCTCGTTTTCTTAGTGCGTTCACTGGCGCCACGACGTTTGCTCGCTGTGTCTGTTCGTGAGTGGCGGCTGTGGCGTTTATCGATAGCGATTACTGTGGTACCATCTTTGGAGCGACCTCTAGTGCAGGGCTTCCCAACGTGTGGTCCGCGGCTAGGGGGTCCGCAGCCACCTTTCACCAAATCGTGTAAAATAATGAATAAAATTATTGAATAAAAATGTGAAAATCAAATTCATCACTTTTTTAGTGTGAAAAACATGTGTACTTTTACTTCAGGTCGTATTCCCAAGCAGCCTTTGCGGTTCCTAAGTGAGAACGCATACACAATTTAGTGCCGGAGAATGCGGTTTCTCTGATCGACTGTTTCGCAACAATATGGGGGTCTAAACCAAAGACTAATGATACTTCGGGTGTGGGGGGGGGGGGGGGGGGGGAGGTGGGGTCATTGGGAACATGGCACTTACATTAAGAAGCTTTCAGTTCCCATGGCTTTCGCTCTGAAGTTTAAAGTTACTGTGCTCTTGACTGACTAGGGATCCGCCATGGATTTTCAACTGAAGAAGGGGTCCGCCAGCTGAAAAGGTTGGGAAGCCCTGCTCTAGTGTTTCCGGGTCGTCGTGTATAGGAGTTCAGTTGAGTGGGGACGGAGCAGCAGTGAGGTCCGACAGCGCCAGTACTCGCCGAGCGAGCTGGCGATATTTGCACTGCCCGATGGAAGGATGTGGTCGCGAGAGTGCACGACCACGTCGAGGTCCGGATTCAGCGAGTTTAACTTGAATGGATCGTTATATTCGAGTAGTGCAACTTTCACTTGTGTGTGTGTCCGTCCGTCCAAGTGAGCTCATGCCATCAAGCTGTCAGTTGGCGGTTTTATACTCCGATGGTTTCCCTTGCCTGACTTGATTGGCAACGACCGATGGTTGGTCGTTCGGTCGGCCGTCTCAGCGGACGACCTGTATCTGGTCTTGCGACCGTTTCTGTGTTCTTAGCGTTCATGTCTACGTGCAATTCGTCTTGTTGCTGTATAGTGACTGTTTTAGCATTATTTGAGTTGTTTGTGGAAATGTCTTTTGCAGTTACATATGCATCTAGTCAGATTTTGAATAGGCAGTTTGGTCTAAACCCTGTCTGCGTACTAGGATTTGGTGGAGCCAACTTGTGTTCAAAATGTTCAAATGTGTGTGAAATCTTATGGGACTTAACTGCTAAGCTCATCAGTCTCTAAGTTTACACACTACTTAACCTAAATTATCCTAAGGACAAACACACACACCCATGCCCGAGGGAGGACTCGAACCTCCGCCGGGATCAGCCGCACAGTCCATGACTGCAGCGCCCCAGACCGCTCGGCTAATCCCGCGCGGCGCCAACTTGTGTAATTAAATGCTTGTAATTTGACGATGTTGACTGTTATTCTATCGTGGTATTGGCTATCGCATCTAGGTGGATTTTGCAAGTGCGCCGGTCGCCGTTTAAGCTGTCTCTAGTTTGAGTTGCCATCCCGTTAAGTGAGCATAACTCTTGGCTGCCTGTCTTATCGCTTACGCAGCTGTAGGGACTTTTTTTTTTTTTCAGGTCGATCCTTAGAGCACTGTCTGTGGATCACTCCCTTCTTTATTTGGTCTGATTGTTCAATTACTTAAAACTAATATTTTGTTTAAATTATTCCTATTGCTCGTGGCCTTTAGCCGACAAATAATTTCAATTCTTTCTTAGTAAGGCCTTCAGCCGTCAGTGTAGCTTGTGTTACAGTCAATTTTTTTAAATGATTGTTTTTAATTGTATCCTTAAATACAGTGTAAATGTTTACTGTGCAACAAACGGTAACTGATTAAGCCCCGTCGACACCTTTTCCTGCCGTCCCTAAGTCTCACGTCGCAGTACTGTACATTTGTGGTTGGCGCTAAGATCCGCGACCGACCACTATAATCAGACATGTAACTCAGGGGGGTCGGCGCGTGTTAATTTTTTAGGAGTTCGAGTAGAGAACAGAATTTCCCAGTCAACTCTCTCTTTTTCTGGACTGGTGGAGAGGGAAGACGCGAAGCAGAGATCGCAGATCGGTCGAATTACGAGTATTCCCTGTCTCGGTAGCCTAGTGAGACTTTTCGTAAGTACTGATCCGGAGCGCCGTCAGGATAACTTGGCTCAACGTCTCGACTTGTCGGAACGTCGTCCATGGCCGCAGCTCCTGAGGCTGCTCAGCGGTCCTGATTGCTGCCTGCAGTGCAGCCGACCGCCGGTAGCTAACTCAGCGTGAATCGGGCACGGCTTTTGGTGAAGTATTCGGCACTATCTGTATCTACATGAAGCTACAGTACGGTCCAGGGCGGAGGGTAACTCGTACCACTCCTATTAGTGGTCATTCCCTTTTCTATTCCGCTCGCAGATGGAGCGAAGGAAAGACGACGGTGTGTTTATCTCCGTATGAGCCTTGATTTATCTTATCTTCGCCGTCATTACACCAGATATGCCTCGGTGGCTGCAGAATCGTCCTGCAGTCTGTCTTTCTCAATTGTGTTTCGCGAAAAGAACGTCGTCTTCCCTCTCGGGAGTTCCGTTTGAGTTCGCGGAGCATGTCCCATGTCCGTAGTACTCCCGTGTTGATCGAACCTGTCAGTAACTAGCCTAGCAGCTCTCCTCCAAATTGTTTTGAAGTCGTCGTGTAGTACCACCTGGTGGAAAGCCCGAACACTCAAGAGCGTGTCGCACAAGTGTCTGTACTCGGTACCCTTTATCGACTTTCCAAGAATTCTGCCGATAAACCGGACAGCGGCCTCACACACTCGTTCCGTTTCGTGTCGCTTTGCAACTTGCATCCACGAAGTCAACCTACGTGACTGCGCACAGTCGTCTTTCCTTATTTTATACAAGAAATGTATTCGCAGTTGTCGAATATGAACAGCCATCAGCTGTATAACGGAATGACGATAGTGAAAATTTTTGTCAGACCTGGGATCGAATCCGGATTTCACGCATTACGCGACTAGTCGCCTTAACCGCTTTGCTATCCGTGCACGAGTTACGGCCAGACCCAAATTTCCAAATGTCGCAGTTCTCGGATCACAACTTGTATTCGCACACATACACTATACTCTTGCTAATCAGGCCCTCAGTAGTCCGGCCTCTCAGTAATCCGGCGCACATCCAAAAACATATGCACATTGAATTATCGTGCGCAACAATGCTTAGTTCAACAATGCTTTATATAGTGTATTTGAAATTGTAACTTTCTTTACAGTTCGGAATCATATCTTCTAAAAAGAAACACGTTACGCTATACATCAAGCATGAAATCGAAATTTTAGGTAAGTTAAATCGAGGTTCTTCGCAGAAAGCCATTGCTGCTGAGCTCAATGTTGGACGAGCAACTATGTGTGACATCAAAAAGAAAGAAGATATTATTCGACAGTACTCAACACAAAACACAAATAGATAGTGAGTTGGGAAAACGGAAGTGGCTGAATGAGGAAAATTGTGATACGGGCCATACTTTAACAGAGGAAGAAATAATCAAAAGCGTGTATGAAAGTAATGACGAAAGTGATGAACAAGAGGACACAGGAGGAGAAAGCATGAAGATTTCTCACTCTGCTGGTGCTGAAGCTGCCGAGGTCTTCCTGGAGTACATCATGCAACAACCAGATACATGCAGTACCGACGTAATGCTTGCGGTACTGCATGTAAACCGGTTGCGTGATAAAGAATGCCACCGTCGCGTATCATCATTGCGACAGTTAAAAATTGGCGACATGTTTCATAGTGAGTGATACGACTGTACAGTGTTCACTCAAGGAGTAAGTTTTCTTTGAAAATTAATGTATTTTAGGATTTAATAAAGTATATCCTCTATGTTTTAAAATTGTATCCTTCGGCTTAATAATGTGCTGTAAACTATATCCCCTATGTTTTCAAAATAAATAAAAAACAAAAAAAAAGAATAAAATAACTTTCAGACACTCAATAATCCGGCACTTCCGTTAATCTGGCACTCATATGTGCCAGGAATGGCCGGATTAGCGAGAGTTTAGTGTATTATGTAATTGCCGGAAATGGCAGACATTTTAATTGAAAGTCTCTGCCTGGTGCGGCAGATAAATACTACACTCCTGGAAATTGAAATAAGAACGCCGTGAATTCATTGTCCCAGGAAGGGGAAACTTTATTGACACATTCCTGGGGTCAGATACATCACATGATCACACTGACAGAACCACAGGCACATAGACACAGGCAACAGAGCATGCACAATGTCGGCACTAGTACAGTGTATATCCACCTTTCGCAGCAATGCAGGCTGCTATTCTCCCATGGAGACGATCGTAGAGATGCTGGATGTAGTCCTGTGGAACGGTTTGCCATGCCATTTCCACCTGGCGCCTCAGTTGGACCAGCGTTCGTGCTGGACGTGCAGACCGCGTGAGACGACGCTTCATCCAGTCCCAAACATGCTCAATGGGGGACAGATCCGGAGATCTTGCTGGCCAGGGTAGTTGACTTACACCTTCTAGAGCACGTTGGGTGGCACGGGATACATGCGGACGTGCATTGTCCTGTTGGAACAGCAAGTTCCCTTGCCGGTCTAGGAATGGTAGAACGATGGGTTCGATGACGGTTTGGATGTACCGTGCACTATTCAGTGTCCCCTCGACGATCACCAGTGGTGTACGGCCAGTATAGGAGATCGCTCCCCACACCATGATGCCGGGTGTTGGCCCTGTGTGCCTCGGTCGTATGCAGTCCTGATTGTGGCGCTCACCTGCACGGCGCCAAACACGCATACGACCATCATTGGCACCAAGGCAGAAGCGACTCTCATCGCTGAAGACGACACGTCTCCATTCGTCCCTCCATTCACGCCTGTCGCGACACCACTGGAGGCGGGCTGCACGATGTTGGGGCGTGAGCGGAAGACGGCCTACCGGTGTGCGGGACCGTAGCCCAGCTTCATGGAGACGGTTGCGAATGGTCCTCGCCGATACCCCAGGAGCAACAGTGTCCCTAATTTGCTGGGAAGTGGCGGTGCGGTCCCCTACGGCACTGCGTAGGATCCTACGGTCTTGGCGTGCATCCGTGCGTCGCTGCGGTCCGGTCCCAGGTCGACGGGCACGTGCACCTTCCGCCGACCACTGGCGACAACATCGATGTACTGTGGAGACCTCACGCCCCACGTGTTGAGCAATTCGGCGGTACGTCCACCCGGCCTCCCGCATGCCCACTATACGCCCTCACATACGGTTCACGTCCACGCTGTCGCGGCATGCTACCAGTGTTAAAGACTGCGATGGAGCTCCGTATGCCACGGCAAACTGGCTGACACTGACGGCGGCGGTGCACAAATGCTGCGCAGCTAGCGCCATTCGACGGCCAACACCGCGGTTCCTGGTGTGTCCGCTGTGCCGTGCGTGTGATCATTGCTTGTACAGCCCTCTCGCAGTGTCCGGAGCAAGTATGGTGGGTCTGACACACCGGTGTCAATGTGTTCTTTTTTCCATTTCCAGGAGTGTATATTGCAGTGCCTGTGTTGTTAAGAAGTACTATGCAATGTTCCTTCGGACATGCATTGCATAGTACTTCCTAACAACACAGGCACTGCAATATCGTATTTATCTGTCGATACCAGGCAGAGACTTTCAATTAAAATGTCTGCCTTTTTTCGGCAATTATATAACATGTGTGTGAAAACATGATGTGACCCAGGAACGACGACATATAGAAGTTTTGGCCTGACCGTGACTCGTCCACCCATGGTGAGTTAGACAATCACTTGAATACAACCGTGTTAGCATCTTCCGAGTCTCATCCGGTTCGGAGCACGCTTTGGTCGTAAGATAAACATTTATATGCAGACTTACAAGCTGGCTACAGTTAATGTCTCTGATAAGTTCGGCGGTAAAGTTACAATGCTTGAAAGTTTATCTTTATGCCGCTGACAAAGATGTTGCCATGTTACAAGAGGTTGTAACAACTAAAGTAGCGGACATAACACGTTATGAAGCCATCATCAACATTGGAAATGAAGGAGGAACAGCGGTTTTATTCAAAGAGGGTATCGCGTGTCGAGCTCAAGCTATTTTAGAGAGTGGTCAGGGTATAGCTGTCCAACTTCATTACCTCATTTTAATTAACGTATATGCACCGTCTGGGTCCAATGAAAGACGGCAGAGAAGTATCTTTTATCGGAATGGGATAGTTGAACTCTTAAAGGTCGTCGTAGCCGCCGCTTTGCTTGCCGGAGATTTTAACTGTGTTTTGCGCCGCGAAGACCAGCCGCCCAATGTTAACACTAGTCAAGAGCTACAAACTTTGGCTACTGAGTTAGAACTGCAAGACACCAGGACTTACTTGAATCCCCACCATACCGGATGTCAGTAGTACGTCAGCAAATAGGTTGGATAGAATATATGTTACTAAAGAATTCATGCGCAATATAGATGATTGTGAGATATGGCCTTTCTCCGACAATTGTGCAGACGGTTCAAATGGCTCTGAGCACTATGGGATTAACATCTAAGGTCATCAGTCCGCTAGAACCTAGAACTACTTAAAGCTAACTAACCTAAGGACATCACACACATCCATGCCCGAGGCAGGATTCGAACCTGCGACCGTAGCGGTCGCACGGTTCCAGACTGAAGCGCCTAGAACCGCTCGGCCATACAGGTCGGCCCGAAAATTGTGCATACCATATTTCGTTCAGATATACCTGACAAAAAACTTTTCGTGGCCGTGGGGTATGGCAACTTACGTCTCACTATTGCAGGATGCTGAACTTAAGCAACAGACTAGACAGACTTGGCACAAATGCTTACGCTCCCAAACGATGTATCGGGAGCGGATCATTTGGTGGACCGAATATGTAAAACCCGTACTTCGTAAATGCATTATACAGTACGCAGAAGCCCAAGCACACTGGCGCAAACAAACGGCAGAGTATTACTTCTCCTGTTTGCGAAACCATTATCAACACCAAATGGCCTTTCGGCAAAAATATTCAAACTGAGACGCTTAAAGTCGAAAATAGCCGCCCTAGCCCGACAGCGTCTGGATGGGGTGTGTACGCGATCTCGAGGCAAGGACGACCTTATGCAGGAACGTACGTCGATATACTAAGTAATAAGGGAAACACAAAGAGGGAAACAGAGAATAATAACCGCGATGGCGGACGATTATGGAGGAGAGCACACACTCAGACTGCCATAAACCAATATGTGGCGAAGTATTATAGGGATCTCCACGCGGGAACCGAAATAGATAGACGGCACAGTGAAGAACTTTTAGCAAACGTTACGACGGGACTACGTTAGGAGGATAATTCCAGTCTAATCGAACATATAACTCAGGATGAAATAAAAACCATAATTAACATCGCTCCGAGGAACAAGTCAGCTGGTCCCAATGGACTCCCGGTCGTATTTTATGTACGTATGTAGGGCGTAATAGGAAATGAGCTCACATATATGTACAATGAATTATTAACTAACCAGGCGTTCCCTCCTATATTTACGGAGAGAATGATTGTACTCATTCCTACAAGCAGCAAGAGGATTCACGATTTGAGACCACTCAACTTACTCGATGCTGACTTTAAGATTCTCAATCGCATGCTGAATAGGAGGATGAAGCCCCTCCTGCAAAATGTCATAGGTCCTAACCAAACGAGTGCAGTAAAGGGTAGATCAATGCTAGATACCTTATTTGAGTATACGGACGTCACAAACTTTACTTGGTTAAGTGACAATTGTCTTTCCTTATTGTTTTTAGATTTTGATAAAGCCTTTGATGGGGTCAATCGTGGCTTCTTATTCATCACCATGCAGAAAATGGGTTTCAGCGACCACTTTATAACTGCCACACGTAAATGTATCAGTGGTATTTTTTCAATGAATAAAATCAATGGGCAACTGACTGAAACATTTCCAGTTCATCAGTACGTCAAGAATGTCCACTGTCTATGACATTATGTGCGTTCGCGGTGGAACCTTTGCTTTCGACAATACACCAGAAATTGAGAGGATTACAGATCTTCAGTATTAAGACGCGGTTATTCTGACAACATAAGCGTTATTGTAAATTCGAATAGTGAGGTCGATGAAGTGCGACGTTTGGAACACCAGTACTCACGATCCTGTGGCGCAAAATTGAATCTTCAAAAAATCAACATAATGCATCTCGGTTCTTACAGTAGGGCAATAGGCGCGCACTGGTTGGATGTAACTGAAGAGAGACTCCAACTCGGATTGTGGTTAAGGGCGAATCCCAAGATCATGGCTGTGAACAACTGGGAGCGGAAACTTAATGTCATTAGAGTCTTGCTGAAGGACCATAACATGAGATCGTTAGACCGATTGCAGAAAGCTCAGTTTATAAATACATACATGCTCAGCAAAGTACATCATGTTGCAGCAGTCTCACCGATACCGCACGTCACCGCACAAAAAATACAAGCTGCAGCGTCTTAGAACGTGTGCAAACAAAAAATCTTCAAAGGTTCCGCCCACACGCCGACTTTGCAGAGACAACGGGAGACTTGGAATTAAAGACGTTAAACCTAGATGTGACGCACTGTTTCTAATTCGTGTTTTTAAACTGATACATGCATTACGAAACTTCCATTCCTCTCCTTAGATGTTGGGTACAGGAGCGCTCCTGTTAATGTAGCACAAATAGATGCCAGCCTAGATTACGCCCGACAGTACTGTGTCGATTGGAACTATATAAGACTTCCACCAGCACAAACCAACACTAGAACCGTCTATGATTGCCGGCTTGGGTGGCCGCGCGGTTCTAGGCGCTACAGTGTGGAACGGCGCGACCGCTACGGTCGCAGGTTCGAATCCTGCCTCGGGCATGGATGTGTGTGATGTCCTTAGTTTAGTTAGGTTTAAGTAGTTCTAAGTCGTAGGGGACTGATGACCTCAGATGTTAAGTCCCATAGTGCTCAGAGCCATTTGAACCATTTTTGAACCGTCTATGATTATATTACCAGAAATCGTCTTCACAACCCAATTCAGGTAAAATATCCTGCTAAAAACTGGATGAACATTTGGAATAATATCAACAATAAAATTCTACCAACTAGAGTCAGTGCCGTATGATATAACGTCGTAAATGAAACCATACCCACAGCTTGTAGAAACTGTTCTTATACGGAAATAGTATCAGAATTTGGAGCTGGACTAGGAAGAAATTAGTACTTATCAACAGAACCACAGAAAGTCATATACCGATAACTGAAGCTTTACAAGCCGACTGAAAATGTTACCCGTCCGAAAAGAATAACAATTATTCGTGGCTTCTGGGACAGTTTGTACTTTACGTGTTAACAAACAAAACTTCGAATTTAGAAGAGTACATGTTTTACACTGCAGAAGAACATTTTAAGCTGAAGAAGAAAAACAAATATAAGGAATGGTTTCATAATTTTTTATCTATTGCTACAAAGAAGAGGACAGTTTTACCGATTAGAAGCAGAATACTTATTCTTTCTTTTCTGTTACTCTTGGAACCTTTTTCATATTGCTTCTAAAATGAGAACTGTTCTAATTTGACAAAACCCCTCCGGCTCCGAATTTTCTTTCATTTGTTGAAAAATATATGGCTTCCTTACAGATATCATATGCATCCAGTGCATAATAATTTAAACTGTGAAAATGTTTTTGAATGAATGTTTGTTATGGATTTTTCCGTCACCTTTTTGACTGTTATGAGCTATCTGCTACAAGGAACTTACGCCATTGGAAGTGACGATCTGTTATTTATTTTATCTTCATTACTACTTTAGTTTGTTCTACAGTTTAAGGCATATATGGGAATACATGGGAACAGTGCAACAACTCAGTGACAGGTGTGGGGGAGGCATTGTAGCCAGGCCTCGGATCTTCGACCGCTACCGTCTTTGCTTCCGCCTGCCTGGTGTTGAAAGTCTTCTCAAAGCCAATATAAAAGAACAAGATTGAAATATGAGTGGGTGACAGGTATGGGGGCGGCATCGTGGCCATGCCTCAGAAATCTTGACCCCTACCCTCTTTGCGCCGCCTGTCTGGCACTCACCCTCACAAAAGAAAAACAGTGGTATAATGGCCAGCATTCCTGCAATCTTAAAACAAAAAAAAAGAGATGGCGTAGTGGTTAACGCTCAGTGGTTAACGCTCAGTGGTTAACGCAAAATAATAGCGTAGCTGATAGCGCATGAGACTGCTCAGCCTTTGGACCGAGAAAAAAAAAAGAAAAAAAGAGGCAAAGCGGTTAAGGCGACCAGTCGCGTAAAGCGTGTAGTCGGGTTCGAGTCCCGGTTCTGCACAAATTTTTCACTGTCGTCATTACCTTATACAGCTGATGGTTGTCCGCGTTTGCAACTGTGAATGCATTTCGCGTATTTCATAACGCCTGTAGTCGCTGCGGTGCCCGTTGCTTCGGACATAAATGCATGTCCGAAGGAACACTGCATTGTTCTTCTTAACAACACAGTTACTATAATATCGCTACGTTTCCTTATTTCGGCATGGGAAGCCGCTCCTAAGTGTGTATTAATATTTTGTACACTACTCTGTTTTATGCTAGTCACGGAAACTGACGCAAATGATGGCAACACCCTGAGGCTTAGCCCAAACTGTCAAATCTGCACACTTGTTGCGAGTGTTATCTTTCAACATGCAGTTCTGCAACATTGTCTTAAATTCAGCAACCAGAATCACTTTTCTGGAAAGCTAGGTCGCCAATGTTAGGATTATTTCGAGAACCCAGGAAAGAGAAAAGAGCAAGGTCGCCCACCATAATTGAAAAGA
Source organism: Schistocerca cancellata (assembly GCF_023864275.1). Lineage (NCBI taxonomy): Eukaryota > Metazoa > Arthropoda > Insecta > Orthoptera > Acrididae > Schistocerca > Schistocerca cancellata. The sequence continues at coordinate 175,135,781 of NC_064632.1, forward strand.
TTAGACAACACCTTTTCCGATTCAGGATATACTACAAGCTGCCCTAATCGCCTCATTTTTACGCCGCCAGTGGAGACACTGTTTGATCAGATGTTTATCGGTACTGAAACTTGCCGAGGGTACAGGCCGAAGCCTGATGCAAACGAGAACAGAATTTGGGATCTCCGCCAATGGGCAGCGCCGAGCTCTGCTTCTCCTTCTTGATGAACCCTCTGGGCCGCTCGCTGCATTTCACTGCCGTAAAATATACGAGCGTGGGACGCTTAAGGCTCGGTAGACGCAGGCAGCGGTTAATGACCCGCGAAGGGCCGTAAAAATGGCGAAGACTGTTCTGCACCCGCAAGAGGCGTTACGTCGTCGTCAAAACAGTCCCGTCGCGGTCTTTCTTCCTCTCTTACTGCTACTGTCCGATCCATCCACTTTTTACCAGTTCTGTACAAAAAGTATGGCAAGATCGAGGGAGCCATTTTACACGTAGTGTGTTAATCTAAGCTACCGCGTTTAATTACTTACCGTCTGGAATGGCTCGCGTGGCAAACGAGGTACCGAGCGAGGTTAGCACCCGGGACGCGCATTCGGGAGGACGACGGTTCAAACCCACGTCAGGGCATCCAAATTTCTCTAAATAGCTTCAGGCGAATGCCGGGATGTTTGCTTTAAAAGGGTACGACTGATTTCTTTCCCCACCATTGACACAATCCAAGCTTGTGCTCTGTCTCTAATGACATCGATGTCGAAGAGACGTAGATCCAAACATTCCGTTTTGAAACCCGATTTATGAGATGTACTGTATCACCTACTTCTGTTTCAGACTTGTCTGGATCATTAATTTCTTGTCAAATAAGTCTCATACTCTACAGAGGGTAAACATTCGATGCCTTTGCGTGTGGGAAGTGTATAACTTGCAAGCACCATTCGTAAAAGGCAGGGATATCCGTTTAGAAACTCAGGCTGGCGCAAAGCATTATCCTGTCAAACTCACATACCAAAGAGGTTAAGGCGACTGTTCATCCCTGACATTGGCTTGCTGCAGTTCGCCATTCCCCTTCCTCTATTTGCCTTCCTCTTTATTTCCGTGTATGTAGTGTGTCTCACATCATTCATAATCTGCTGCATGTACGACACCCTTGGGCGTCCCTGGCTATTCTTCCCTCAGTAGCTTCTTCTGAGATATTCATCTGATAGAATTACAATTTCCTTGACATGTATGAGTCTCAAATTTATCTTTCATAATGATAGAAGCTGAAGAAATGAATTAAAATTTGTGCCATAGTTGGGCCTTCAAGCCAGTTCTCCGGCTTACTAGGCAGATGTGCCAACCACTACACCACCACAGCAGCATGGTTAATATAGTTGCATGGACTGCCCTAGGCAACACCCTGCGGAACACGAACTTCAATTCACGCCTTCAGCCCATTTTCCCCTTCTTAAATCGTCACTAAGAAGAGCAAAATGGCCTGAAGGCGTGAACTGAAGGTTGCTTTAGGGAGGGAACTGGGCTAGGATCGTCTGTGCACTTGTGTTATCCGTACTGCTCCGGTGGTGTAATGGTTGACACGTCTGTCCAGTAAGCAGGGAACCGGTGTTCAAGTCCTGGCTAGTGTACAACTTTTAATTCGTTTCTTAACCTTCTATCATTATCAAAGATAAATTTGGGACTCATACATATCAAGGAAACTGTAATACCATCAGTTCAGTCCTGCTTCTGAGGTGCAGGCAGGATTTCCCCGTTACATACAAAGCTGGGGTGTTATTCCAATATCGCAAATCCCCAGCAAGAGTGACGATTTAAGAAGGAAAAATGAACTAACGGTGTGTATTGAAGTTTGTGCTAGGGAGGGCATTGGATTAGAGTAGTCGTACTGCTATGGGGGTGTAATGGTTAGCATAATTCCAATGATATTATTGTGTCTCAAAACGTATTCTACGTGTTTGTCTCTTCCTATCTGGATGTGTCTCCATAGAGATGTGGTTTCCTGTAGTCTTCTCAGCACCTCTTCACTGGTAACTCTTTCTCTCCAGCTGATGATCTTCATCGTCCTTCTGTAGCACCAAACCTCCAGGGCTTTTAGCTGACTTCTCTCCTTTTTCCCTTTTGTCCAGGTTTCGCACTCATATAGACCCACGCTACGGACAAATGCTTTCAAAACCCGTTTTCTTTCATTTATTTCCAGACTGATGTTTTTGCTGATGAGTAAGTTCTTCCACAAATGAAATGCAATTTTGGCCTGTTGTATCTGCTCACAATTTCTTTCTGGCTTCTACCATCCCTTGTAATTCTCTTCCCACATAGGTAAATTCCTCCACCATTTCTAGTTCCTCTCTTACAATTTTTATTCTTAAAGGTTCATACTCTTCTCCAGCACTACATACCATCACCTCATCTTCCCTCGTTTATTCCCATACCATACTGACTGCAGAAAATCCTTTCCATTGCGCCGAGGACCTTTTATAGATCTTTCATATCCGTGATCACACTAACACCGTCTGCGTAACGTAGTGTGTCTGTCCTCAGCCGATTAATATCGAACTGCCCCCCCCCCCCCCTCAGCGGTTTAACGAACTTGGTCTATAGCTTCTTGGATGTAAACACTGAATATAATAGGAGGAGGAGCACATCCTTGTCTCACACCTTTTCTAATTTTCGTTTCTTGTTTCTGATGAAAATTCCTGATCACAGCCACTTTTTTCTTATAGAATCTGTGTACGACTCGCACGAATTTGTATTTTAGAGATGCTTTCTTCGGCATTCTGAGCGTCTCTTGCCAGATAACATTATCAAATTTCTTTTCCAGGTCTACAAAGGCAATATAAGTTGCACATACAAACAAGTAATATCTTGTGTTACATACTGCCTAAATTAATCTGAAATTTCAACTTGCAGCTGGCACCAACTCGTACTAGTAACACTCTAGGTGGAAGGTTTGTTTTCTGTACTTAACAGCGAGATACGTAATTCCGTGGTGATTGTCTGGAACATCAATTAACACTCCTCAGTCCGACAGCCTTTCCGGTACTAAGGATTTGTTCACTCCGCGCGCATTAAAAATTTCTCCAACATTCTGTACGACTTGCAGTAATTGTTGCTGCTCCGTGTATCGCGACAGTTCGCTAGTTATTCGGAAATATTCCTAACATTTGGAAGCATGGGCAACACACATCGTCCTTTCCGCCTGCTTACACGCTTGCCAACGAAATGAGACACGACTCTGAAATTTTTTCCGAATAAATACAGGTAGCGAAATAACGACTAAACTACTAACATCTCTACCAGAACACAGTAACTGACGATTCTAACAGCGTGGTTACTTGGCCCACATTTTCAGCATTCGTGGTGGGAACTTCACTGATTGTTGTGGGAAGTGCGCGCAATTTGCTTTCATAGCCGAGCTCCATGCGAGTGGCAACAGCTGTCTGTGTCGAAGCGAGCTGCGGTGGTCACCTTTGTGCAGTGGGTAGCTACTACAATACGATGGTGGCAGCAACTGGACGGTAGATCCGATAGAGATCCGCGCGAACGAGCGCCATTGTAGCAAGCATAAGAACAGACCATTCACTATGTTTTCCACTTTACAGAAAGTTCACGAATGACATACTAAAGTGGCTTCCACTAGAGATGGCAACTCGCTACGACAGCAGTACCCCAAAAACGAAATCCACGCTACAGTTAATATCTGAAAAATATTAGGCGGTGAATTGGAAGACATTAAATGTATTCACAGTTGCGAATACGAACAACCACCAGTTGTATAAGGTAATGACGACAATGAAAATTTTAGCCGGACGGGGATTCGAAAGCCGGCCAGGGTGGCCGAGCGGTTCTAGGCGCTACAGTCTGGAACCGCGCGACCGCTACGGTCGCAGGTTCGAATTCTGCCTCGGGCATGGATGTGTGGGATGTCCTTAGGTTAGTTAGGTTTCAGTAGTTCTAAGTTCTAGGGGAGTGATGACCTCAGAAGTTAAGTCCCATAGTGCTCAGAGCCATTTTTTGGGATTCGAACGCGGATTTCCGGCTTTATGCGAGCGGTCGGTTAAACCGCTTTTTTTTCGGTATTGTTCGTTGCGTTTGGTCTGGGCGGACGTCACAAGACATCCGTTTAAGTTGATCGTTGATTCCTTTACACAGTTTTTCATTACAGATGGCGAGCAGCCCTCTGGCAGATTTGTGCTGTGTAGATCTCATTTTGTTCTACAGTGTTCGTTGAATTTTTTCGGGGCGGACGTCCGATGACACCCGTTCAGGTTATCTGTTGATCCGTTCACTCAGTTTTTTTATTACAGAGGGTAGCTAACCCTCTGACCGAGCACGCTGAGCTACCGTGCCGGCATTATTTTTTTGAATGAAATGATCGTATGGCATTTTTGGCCGGGATGCCTCATTCGGAGGAGTTCGGCCGCCGTATTGCAAGTCCTTTTCAGGTGACGCCACATCGGCGACTTGCGAGTCAATGATGATGAAAATGATGATGAAGGACACACAACACCCAGTCCCCTGCCAGGACTTTAGCTATCAGCGCACGACTGACAGCCAGATCGAAATTTCCATGTGCCGTCGTTCCTGCGTCACAGCCTGTTCGCGTGCACATTTTGTGTAATTCCCATGAGTCGTGGACGTATAGCCAAAGCGATTAAGGCGACCGCTTGCATAAAGCGGAAGATCAGGGTTCGAATCGCTGTCCGGCATAAATTTTAAGTTATCGTCATTCCTTTATACATCTGATTGTTGTTTGTATTTCATAACGATTGACGTCGCCGCAGTACCTGATCTCCGGACAAGCGCGCGCATGCGAAAGAACAATGAATCTTTCTTCTGCAGTATCGTAATTACAAGACTAGTGGACAGAAAGAGATCGCGCGGAACGTTATTTTTCATATGATTGAGTGTTGTTCAGAGGCAGCGAACCAAGTAATGAGCAGCTGCGGTGCTCTGTTAGGCATTTACAGTAATAACAAACGTAATGATGTAGTGGTAACAACGTGCTTACATGTGCAATTAACCTAATAGCGTCTCACTCTCGCACGACCGGTGAACAATCGCGCGTCTGGTGACCACACTGGGAACGTGACTCAGTGAAGTTTTGACACTGCCAACCGGCAGGTATAAAGCTCGAGCAGCTACGTCGTCCACTGCGTGCGATCTGCCGAGAACATTCGAGAGAGCGTTCGTAGCCTGTGCGCTGGGTCTGCCGGGCCACTCGATGTCTCTGTAGCTCCAATCAGGGCCGGTTTAACCCTTTGGATATTAGTGGGATCAGCCTTGTACCCCCGTTTTATTAATTTTTTTGAAGTACCAGTCCGTAGGGAATTGATGAATGGTGCAGGCTCTGGCAGTTGACCCTGAACGTAAATAAATATAACTACTGTACAGGTACACTATTGATGACAAACAGCTGGAGACATCGTCTGCCGTAAAATATCTAGGCCTAACCATACAGAGCGACCTTAAGTGGAATGACCACATAAAACAGATAGTGGGAAAAGCAGACACAAGAATCAGATTCATCGGAAGAATCTTAAGGAAATGTAACTCATCCACTAAAGAAGTGGCTTATAAGGCGCTTGTTCGCCCGATTCTTGAGTATTGTTCATCTATCTGGGATCCCTACCAGGTAGGACTGATAGAGGAGATACAGAAGATCCAACGGAGAACGGCGCGTTTCCTCACGCCATCGTTTAGCTGGCGAGAGAGCGTTACGGAGATGCTAAACAAACTCCACTGGCAGAAGTTACAAGAGAGGCATTGTGCGTCACGGTGAGATTTATTATTGAATTTTCGGGACAGCACTTTTCAGGAAGAGTTGGACAACATATTACTTCCACTCGACATATATGTCACGTATTGACGACGAGGAGACATTTCGAGAAATTAGAACCAATACAGAGGCTTACCGACAATCATTCTTCCCACGCACGATTCGCGAGTAGAACAAGGTTGAGGGATGAGATAGTGGTACGGAAAGTACCCTCCGCCACCAGTATTAGGTGGCTTGTATGTCCCAGTACCTCCAAAGTGACACTACCTCCTTAAAACAACTGTTTACTTTTGCCAATTCCTTCTTGTATTCATTGCTTACTACGATAATAAAGGTTAACTTCTCGAAAAATTTTAAAATTATGTCCCATCTTCTATTCTATGGCAATAAAGGTCAGTTTTGTATAAATTTTTATAATTATTATTTTTTATATTGTTGGGACTCAAAATCATTAAGGCCCAAGCGACGGAAGCCGCTGCCTGGGAAGAGGGGAGGGGGGGGGGGGGAGGGGCAGATGGGAGAGGCACGAGAGGCGCTGCAACTGTGAGATTTCTATACACGACGTGTCACAATTATTGGAGGACGCCAAGGGCGCCCAAGAGCATCATTTGTATGCCGCGCGTATCACAATTAGTAGCAGAAACGGGAACAGTTAAAAGTGTATGAGGGAAAAGGGGGGAGGGGGGCGCCAGATGATAAGACGCTTCTGTGGGAAAATGTTCTCGAACCGGCGGTGGCTTCACTTATCGGACATCGATTTAACTTCGTTGCGGTTACTTCTTCTTTTCCTTGTTCCTCTGTCCCGCATCGGCGCAGGGTCGGTGGCCGGACGCCCATCCTGTCAAACACGGAACGGAAAATGTATACCCCAACTATGTGCGTCTAGAGCTATTCATGTAACGGTGAGCGAGAGTTTTCGGAAAGTTTGCGAATCGTGTAATTTGGATACCAGTCTGGTGTGCACCTCGTGAGATGTGAGAAACCGCCTAAAGACCATAGACAATCTAGCCGGCACACCGACCTTCGACGTAAATCCGCCGGGCGCATCTCCCCGTCCCGGAAGCGGCGCTAACGCTCGACTAACTCCGGTACAACTAAAGACAGCCGGCGGTTCTAGGCGCTTCATTCTGGAACTGCACACATCCTGTTTCAGACATGGATGTGTGCGATGTCCTTAGGTTAGTTAGGTTTAAGTAGTTCTAAGTTCTAGGGGACTGATGACCTCAGCAGTTAAGTCCCATAGTGTTCAGCCCCATTTGAACCATTTTGAACTAAAGACATGTTGTCTAGGTATTTTGACTGCAAGGGCATGCACATGTCGTGAGTTGTGTGTGCTCATAACGATGGCCTTCTACAGTTCAGACGCTTGTAATGAGTTCTTATGACAGTGTATCGGAGAAAATTCTATACTGATACAAATGGATGGCGTTCATCTTGTGGAACGCTCACGTGTAAATATAGATAACCCGAATATTATAAACTGAAACCGTCTCAGTTTCTGCGGTGTATACAGGGTGAGTCGCCTAAAACTTGTACCGCAAATATTGCGGAAGTGGGGAGTGCTGTTGGTGTGCGGTTTTCACAGAGTGGACTGGTAGTCAGGAAATCGTATTGTTAGCCAATCAACAGATTGTGATAATACTTAGAAAGTGTATATTTTGCCCAAACATATACTTTTTAAATGGAACAATGCCTATTAACATTAAAAAACGAAAAGTAGCTTAAATCAGAATGTCAGTGGTGTTTGTTGCAGGTTTCTACTGCGAGTCGCTTACGAGACATCGTATTTTGAGAAGTTCCCCCGCCGACGCTTGTACAATACCTGTGGTAGTACACATTAAAGAACAGCACAAGTGCATACTCTAGTTATGTAGATTCTGTCCAGTAACGAGAAAACTGATCATCACACGTTGTGTTCAAAATGATCACCACTTCGAGTTTGGTATGGAACGACTGCTGCACACGTGCTTGCATTTCAGCAGGGCTGTCCGAGCAGGCTGCAGTAATACGTCTTTGCATATCATCGTATGTAGTAGCTATTTTCTTGTAGACAGCGTCTTTTAGCCTTCCCTGGAGAAAAAAGTCTGCAGGCGTCAAATCCGAAGAAAGGGCCGGCCGAGGTACAGGTCCTCTCCGTCCAATTCAACGATTTGGAAACAATTCGTGAAGACATGCTTCAGTACTTAGCGCTCTATGGGCTGGACAGCCACCATGTTGGTACCACAGGTTCCGCCTAGGAATGTATTCTAGAACACGTGGAAGATGGTCTGTTAGAAGGATGCGATACTTGGCGCGTTCAGTGTTCCATCTATAAAAAACGGGCTTCACTATCCCATTGTTTACACTCCATGGACGCTGACATTCCGCCTGACGAAGCTAAGCGGGATTGTCAACAGACCAGTAGTGCACGTTTCGACGGTTTACCTGGTCATCATTGGTAAATGTGGTTCATCACTAAACAAGATACATGATACATCTGGAGTATCCTGCGTGAATGCCCATGTACAGAAGTGAATATAATTCTCATAATCGTTTCAATGCAGCTGTTGATGGAGAGAGATGTGATAGGGATGGAACCTATGTCGTTGGAGAATGCGTAGAACACTTGCCTGACTCATTCTAATTCCTCGTGAGATTGAGAGGGAGGTAACGGGCGGATCAACTGAAACAGCAGCAAGAACATTAATTTCCCCCTCTTCTGTCGGCGCATCTTTCCTTCTGTTATGTTATCAAGGTGTTACACCACACTTTCACATAACTGGTTGAAGAAGTTGGTAAATAATCGCCGAGACGGTTGACGTCTATTGGGATATCTTGCCGCATTCACCGTACAAGAACGAACTGCATTCTTCCTATGTTCTCCATACACCATGAGCTCGTCGGCTTTTCTGCATTGATAAATCCCATCGTCCACTCACGACCTACTGCTTGGACTGCCACACACTAACTGACTAGGAAGCCGCACTGCACTCAAGGAACACACAAACACATCGTAAGCAAACATAACAAAATCTTACCTAGCAGCTATGCGGTTTGAATGGCACAAACCAGTGTTCGTGTGGAAACTTTTCAAAATACTATGTTTCGTAAACGACTCGCACTAGAATCCTTCAACAAACACCACTGAATTTCTCATTTACCCAATTTTTAGTTTTTTAATGTCAACATGGATTGCTCCGTTTAAAAAAGTGTACGTTTGCACAAAAACACACTTCCTAAGTGTTATAATATCTGTTGATTGGCTAACAAAACAAGCCGAACCGCACATCACTAGCACTTTCGATTTCCGCAATATCTGTGGTGCAAGTTTTAGGTGATGGATCCTGTGTGTCACAGGAACACGAAGACGACAACAATAAAGGCGTCAAAACGCAGACGGAGTGACTGGCTAACGAGTCTCCTGGGCAGCATACAACAAGAATGAAGCATTTTTCAGTGTGCGCTGTCGGGGTGTCAACGGCTTGCAGATATATCATATAGCATGTACCACCATCTGCTACCAAAGATCTCTGTTATTACTAACTGTTACCTGTTCGTCTTCTTTTCACTGCCGTTCATTCCGTCTAGTAGAGGGTCGACGTTTCAGGATTGGCAAATTTTATTTATTAGTATTACTTAAGTTCTTGGCCGGACGCCAAATCTGACGCCACAGTCGTCAAGGTTGCATAAGAAGGAGGGGGACTCGTGTTTGCCATCCTTCTATGTATCGCCTAAACTTTGTTTTGTGTGTTATCGTATTCTGACTGAGTGTGCATCGTATTCTCTGCGGCGGTATTTAAATACGAGTCCAGCATTTTTCTAAACGAGCGTGGGAAACCGCCTAAAAACCGCACTCGAGCTGGTCAGTGTACCAGCCTGCGGTCGTTAACCGCGCGGATCCGATCCTGTTCTTGTTCATCTCCCCGTTCCGCAAGCTAGCGCGCTGTGCGTTACGCTATACCAGCAGGTATTATCGTTGCCTGTTTCAATTATCATAAATTATCATCACAGATACAGAGATTTTCAATCACAGTATTTGTGTGGAAGCGCACATGTCGTTCAGCCACACCCTACATACTGTCAAAAAAGTAAACTTAAGCTTGCACTGTCGTACACAAACACTACACCTTTTTTGGACGATCCAGTGTCGTAACCAACGAAAAACTTCAACGCGTCCAGCTTCTCAGTGCCTGTAGAACGTTGGAAGAAAGCGGTACTGGACGTCTCAACCACGAAACGTGGTACTGATGATGACGATGATGATGATTGAAAGTCTCTCTCCTCTACTATGAACGCTACTTGTTGAGTTATAGCGGTCTCAGACATCTCTATTAAGGATTCTTGTTGGACTGTAATGTATGTCTAGCTTTTAGGCGCATGTATCGATTTTCTTTCCGCCATCGACGAAGACTGAGGGAAGACTGGAAGCCACTACAGCCGTTAACATACTGTACACCTGTCGCAGAAGCCTAAAATGTGACTAACTGTATAGAGTACTGATCTGTTATCATATGTATAGGAGCGAATGCTGACGACATCATTCGCCTTATGGAGTCGTGTCAGGGCGTCCCTTTTTTTTCTGGGAATCCTCATTGAAAAACTGACTGACAAAAAACAATTTGTAATGAAGTTAGAATCGACCTGCATCGATATACTGCCGTGAGAGATTATTCCGCTAGTAACTCCCAGAAGTGGTGCAACATGTCTGAACCGTTGTCTTTTGTACAACCCGGTCCTGCAACTAAATCCAAGTTTTACCAACTCACCAACACATTACTTCTCGTTGCAAGAAGGCAAGGTGCTCTATTATATATAAGGAAGAGGTCTGTGATGCTTTTCTGCGGCCACGTAACAAGCCAAGAAGCGAAGCTAGCAGCTCACAGTACTAGTACAATGTGGTCTTCAGTGCTTAATGTTCAATGATCTGTCTTCTAACAGAGCACTGATCATTTATTTTAAGGAAGTTGCACTGAATCACTGACCCACATCTATAGTTATAGACTATTGCTTACCTTGTTCTTTCGCTGGTGCCACGTTGTCTTCTGTGGGATATGACGCTGGTCTCGGATCCTGTTTCCGATACGAAGAAATATACACTGGTGTAAATATTGTCTTAGTCAAGGGGCTTCCAATGATCATTCAGTGAAATCATGTTGAATTTGAAAAAAAAGCTATACTCACTAATATTTGCACACATTGAACTATTAACAAAAGATTCTTGTGCCTCCATCAGTATTACAAAAAGGGTTTACCTCCATTTGCAGTTGCTCTTCCCACAAGACATTTCAGACCATATTTCCACCAAGACTGTCCTTTTCACAACACATTTCGGCTAAGACTGTGTCCAACATAATACATAATCAAAGAGTTTACAACCTTGTCAATAACAATCACTGGTATGTAATTGAACAATTAATAAAAATGGATTTACAGAATTTTTAATTAAATGCTTCATCATTAATTGAGGTATGTTTAATATGGATATTTAAATAAAAAGCAACTGATTTTTATGAATAACTGAACATACGAAATTATTTATATCCAGCTCTACTCTTTGATCTATTATTGTACTACTGAATTGATTGCGTTACAGTACCTACTGTACTTTATTGTGATTCTGCTGGTATCATTCCTATATTCCAATCTGCACGTATTACCAAAAGCCCCTCGCCGCATTTTTTTTTCAGCCTAATCTCAGGAACTACTATATGGAGTTTGATACGGTTTCCAGTAATAGACAATCTGAAGCACGAGGAAAGTCTGTGTGTATAATTTATCAATATTTCGTGCAAATTAGCTGAACTATGATGAATCAAAGTGAAGTGTCGGCAGACGTGCCAACACTCTTTTGTTGGAGGAGACCGAAATGCACGCTATAAGCTCACGCAGGCTGGCGTGAGGTCTGAAACAGGATACGTAATGAATGCTATGAATGCTATAAAGAAAAGTACGTAGCTTCTGGAATACTTAACTTTAATCCACATTTGTAGAACATTGCTCTTGATGATACAGAAGTATTGTAGCAATTGAATACGGCGCCTTGCTAGGTCGTAGCAAATGTAGCTGAAGGCTATGCTAACTATCGTCTCGGCAAATGAGAGCGTAATTCTCAGTGAACCATGGCTAGCAACGTCGGCTGTACAACTGGGGCGAGTGCTAGTACGTCTCTCTAGACCTGCCGTGTGGTGGCGCTCGGTCTGCAATTACTGACAGTGGCGACACGCGGGTCCGTCGTATACTAGCGGACCGCGGCCGATTTAAGCTACCACCTAGCAAGTGTGGTGTCTGGCGGTGACACCACACAAAGTCTCTCGCCGCTTTTTCCTGTCTGTACGTGAAGGCTGATCTTAGGAACTAGTCTATGGATTCTGACACGGTGCCGGCCGAAGTTGCCGTGCGGTTCTAGGTGCTACAGTCTGGAACCGCGGTTCTAGGCGCTACAGTCTGGAACCGAACGACCGCTACGGTCGCAGGTTCGAATCCTGCCTCGGGCATGGATGTGTGTGATGTCCTTAGGTTAGTTAGGTTTAATTAGTTCTAAGTTCTAGGCGACTGATGGCCTCAGAAGTTAAGTCGCATAGTGCTCAGAGCCATTTGAACCATTTTTTTCTGACACGGTTTTCGCTACTGAACAGAATGATTCATGAGAAAGTTTTGTGCATATTATTTGTTATAGCTACGTTAGACATGTTACCCGGCCGTCGTTACTTACAAGGAACCCCTTGAGTGCGAGGTCGCAAATTCAGTCTCTAGTAAGCCTCATTTGAAAGTGTTGCGTTAACAATCATCGCAGAAAAATTTTAGCTGCTAATGACTCACCATGCGCATCAGGAAGGCAACAGAAAATGAATGTGGTTGAGGTGCAGAGATCAACCTTTTGTGGGATGTATGTACTATATTTCACAAAATGTTCATTGCTGACATTCAAGAAATGTTCAAACCAAACCATTAATTTGCACAATGAACACGGAATAAAAATCGCGTGTCACAGTGATCACAAAGGTTCGCACCATCTAGATCGCAGGCAAATTCCTTGGAAGTCACAAACCGTGCAGGTCGTGCAGCTAGGTATCAGCTCTTAAAGAATGCATGTAGAATCTGACTGGTGTAACGGGATGATGAAAACTGATGAAATGTGACGGCATGCTATCGGATGCGAAATAATCTGTCGTACAGCTTATCGTGAAACTGGTTATCCTTTAAGGCGCCGCTGCAGATAGTGCGATAAAATGGCTCAAATGGTTCAAATGGCTCTTAGCACTATGGGACTTAACATCTATGGTCATCAGTCCCCTAGAACTTAGAACTACTTAAACCTAACTAACCTAAGGACAGCACACAACACCCAGCCATCACGAGGCAGAGAAAATCCCTGACCCCGCCGGGAATCGAACCCGGGAACCCGGGCGTGGGAAGCGAGAACGCTACCGCACGACCACGAGATGCGGGGGTAATACGTTTTATAGGCATGGAAAACAAAAATCCAGAGGCTGAATTGGTCCAGTGGATCCAAGTGGTATGAACTGCAATGTCACACACCCAGGCCCGGAATCAAGGGAAAGCAAGTTATTTTGACAAGGTATTGGCCGAAAGCAGTGCTCATAACATCGTTGTAGTTCTCATACGACTATTTTCCCATTGCTGCTTGCTGTGGCGTAAATATTTCTTACTGACCTTGTTAGATCACGTTCACGAGGAAGAATCATAGGGGCTAGAGTGCCTCCAACTTCTCGCAGCACAATAAATAACTTTCCAGCCCATATACTGCCCAGATTAAATGTCAGCATAGTTGTATACGCATGCGTTAAGGCATTGCTGTTACTTGATTTTGATACAGCTCTCTCGGTACATATAATTTCCGGGGTTCATTTCATATGCATCTCCCCTTCAAACTGTAATTGATAGGAGATGGAAATAAAAGAACGAAAATAAATAAACCTTACTGAACGATGGGATAATATTGTTTACCTCATCTACAAATTTTCGGGCCGATTCCGCAGTTTGCCGTGCATCATCAATATGCGACCATACACTGCTACCCTTGAAATCACTGTACTCTATGTCACGTACAATTTGATGTGCATAAAGAACTATGTCATTACCACACACATTCAGTAAATTGTATCAAGCATCCTTGAAACACACAAACTCCACTTTTTGTAACAAGGGTGCCTTTCCCTCCCTTGAGTATCCGTAGTTTTCTTATGCACTACACGGTCATATTGCTGCGGACTTGTTCGAAATCTGTTCATAATTTTTTCTTTACTATGCTGCGGATAATCTTCCACGTACGTAATTATATTTAGAACCCGCTCGTTGGACAGCGATTGTTCTTTACTGGGTTTCACTCGAAACGGGATTTGTGGCTGCCTGTCCGCCAAGGATGAAGAACTACTGTCTGCACAGTCGAGCATATACGACACCTCATTTTCCGCTGACTCATCTTGGAGAAAGCTACTATTTCATCTGCAACTTCTTTCTCACTCTATGAAATTCCACTGTCTTTTTTCTGACGAAATGTCAACTTCGGCAACTGTTGTTGTAGATATAATGCAATGTTTGCTTTGTTTATCGTGTAATTGCTCTGCTTTGCATCGACACCACTAGCACTGTACCACTGTTGTCAGTTACTCGTCGACTAAGCAGTTCAACTACGCTCTGTAGCCTCATGCGGGGCTTACCATTGGATACCTCCAGTTCTGCACCCTATTGCCATTAGCAGCCAATATTGTGGTTGCATGGTCAACAATGTGGGGCGTCGAATGTCGTAAACATCGGTAGTCTTCTGTGACCACACATTGAAGGGGTTCCTTGTTAGTGATACCAATGTGAAGCCAGCGCATATCGCTAGTCTATACCATGCAAGCCACCACACAGTGTATGTCGGAGGGTACTTCTAGCAGTGTCTTTTTCTGCCCCAACCATTATTCCGTCCGCAAATAACAGGTGGATAGAATAATTGTGGGTGAAGATCCGTATCAAGTAATACACAGCCCGACTGTTCCTGGAAGGTATGCTTTCAAAGTTTCAACAGTTAACATCTCCGTGATGCACAGTGCCTCTCTTGTGATGCCTGCAATTGGAGTATGGTTCAAATGGCAGTGAGCACTATGGGACTTAACTTCTGAGGTTATCAGCCCTCTAGAACTTAGAACTACTTAAACCTAACTAACCTAAGGACATCACACACATCCATGCCCGAACCAGGATTCGAACCTGCGACCGTAGTGGCCGCGCGGTTCCAGACTGTAGCGCCTAGAACCGCACGGCCGGCAACTGGATTTTGTTGAGCATCTCCGTAACGCTCTGGTGCCAATTAAACGATCCCGTGACGGAACACGCCGCTCTTTGTACGATCTTCTCTACCTCTTCTATCAGTCATACCTGGTAGGGATCGAAGACAGATGAGCAATACTCAGTAATCTGTCGAGCAAGCGTCTTATAAGCCATTTTCTTCGTAGATGAGTTACATTTCCTCAAGATTCTTCCTACGAATGTCAGTCTGGCATCTGCTTTTCCCACTATTTGTTTTATGTGGTCATCCCACTTAAGATCCCTCTGTATAGTTATGCGTAGATATTTTACAATAGATACTGTTTCCAGAGGGGGGTCATTAATAGTGTAGCTGTACTATAGTGGATTGCTTTCCTGCGTATGCGCAATATGTTAAATTTATTCACGTTCAGGCTCAACTGCCAGCCCCTCCACCATTCATCAATTCTCTGGAGGTCATTCTGCAAATCATTACTGTCTTCTGACGTACCATCTTCTTACAGGCAACTTCATCGTCCGCGAACGGCATAAAGTAGATTCTGATGTTATCATCTAGATCATTGTTATATACACTGTAAACCATAAAGTCCTGTCACATGTAGAATGTAGTCCTACCACACTTTCTTGGGATAAGCCTACTCCCGAAATTACCTTTAGATATGTCGGGTTTGTTCAGTTACGAGCGACGTGTTGAGTTCTTTCTGCAAGGAAGACTTGAATTCAGCCCAAATGTGGTCCCATATTCGGTAGCCTCGTATTTTTTGACTGAACGACAGTGCAGGACGATGACAAATGTCTTCCTGAACGCAAGGAACACGACACCAACCTGAGCGCCGTTGTCTACAGTGCTATGGGTCTCTAGGAGGAACGAAGCAAGCTGACATTGGCAAGGTCCCTTTCTCCGGAATCCGTGTTGATTTTTGTAGGGGAGAGTTTCATTCTCAAAAAACGTCACAGTTCTTCAGCATAAAACATGTTCCATAATTCTACGACAGATTGACATCAACGACTTAGGCCTTTAATTGTGTACATCTGTCCTACGATCCTTTTTTAAAACGGGAATGACCTGCGCTTTTATCCAGTCGATGCTCCGACGATGACAGTCTTTCTGTAAATTCATTCTGGGAGAATTAAATGTATTCGTCCCTGATCCAGTTAATCGTAAGGAAATGCACATCTTATTAATTGGGCAAGATAGTTGGAAGGTTAATTGGCGTGTGTGTATTGTACCGGGGACCTAGAAACGATGGAGAGGCTTCGTCCCCGCCGTAGACCTCAGTGGTTCACAACCCACAACAGGCTACAGCAGTCCACTCACCCCACCGCCGCCCCACACCGAACCCAGAGTTATTCAATTGGCGTACTTGCGGACACTCTGTCCATTTATTTCTATTTTTTGCATATCATGGATACAACCATAACCTATCAGATAAAGAGTCTGCGACAACTGACAGGTAGTCTGCGTGACGTCACGAAATGAGAGCCGAGCAGCGGGGTAGTCCCTCAGGTATGAGGACCATCGCCTGCATTTGAGCTTTACTTGAGTTGCATTCGTTTCAAGTTTTGCATGCATTCGTATTGGGAAACAATTTACAAACTGACGGGAATACTAGGTAAGTAGCAAATGGCATATTGTTTTTTTCTTTTTTTGCCGGTCTGGTACGTGTTGTAGGCGTTTGAAATGAGGCGTAGTTGCTATGTGCTAGGTCGTACTGTAAATTACAGGACGAACAAGGAAAGAAGTACTACAAAATTTTCGTCTCCAAAAGAGAGAAACAATCGGGATAAATAGTTGCGAGCATTCATCGTGCAAATTTCAGACTTGGGAAGAATTGTGTACTTTGTGCTAAGAATTTCGCCCAGAAGCACTGAACTACGTTTGAGTGACTTTTCCAATAAGATAGACACGAATTTCGTGTTAATTTACAGACTTTGTGTCAAAGACATTCAATTTATTTTTTTCTCGATGGACAAATGCATTAGTGACTTAAAAAACGATGTTTGTTATATAAGTTTTACTAGAAATCTGAAGTTTGTAAAGGAGTAAATTGAAAATAGCTTACTTAATCGAACACAATACTCCCCACAGACTATCCTGTGAGCTTCTCCAGCGGTTTTTTTTAATAGGAAAACTTCAGGTAAATTGTAGAATGAAGTCGGATTAAAAGCCGGGTGCGTTTTTAAGAAAGAAATGTAATTGGTTACATCCTCATAAGAAAACTGTGAATGTCATTTAAGGTGAGATACATATTTTTCCAAAGGTTACTTACAGAGGTGGGCATTTAGAGGCAATCTCGGAAAATAATGAAGTTGCTACCGAATTCCAAGTATATGTGCTGAGACTTCTTTATTTTCCGATAGTGATGTGATTGATCTTTTTTTCAAAGGCACGTCATGCAAATAAGCTGAAAGATCTTACTGTGAAGGTCATTGAAATAGTGCTAATAGATGCGGGGCAAGTTACTTAACTCTTTCAGGCCTGTTTTTTTTTCGGGATTATTGGCCGTTTTTCTTGATGTAGTAATGCTCTTAGGTGATTTTTAATCATTTTAGATGCAAGATTTATACGAAAGTATATACCTGTTTTCAAAATATACTTTGTACACTTGGTTTCTTTTTCAAATATGTAAGAATTACTAAGGGACCAAACTGCTGAGGTCATCGGTCCCTAGACTTACACTCTACGTAAACTAATTTAAACTAACTTATGATAAGAACAACACACACACTCATGCCCGAGGGAGCACTCGAACCTCCGGCGGGAGGGGCCAGTTTCTTTTTGTGGACTAAAATAACCAATTATGAAACATTCTCTGTTGTGTCTAGACAAGACAGCCTAGACACAATGCGAGGAAGCCGAAAGGCACGCGCTTAAACTCACGCAGGCTGGCGTGAGGTCTGAAACAGGATACGTAATGAATGCTATAAAGAAAAGTACGTAGCTTCTGGAATACTTAACTTTAATCCACATTTGTAGAACATCGCTCTTGATGATACATTAATAGAATCTCAATATCTATACTGGTAATGGCGCCTTGCTAGGTCGTAGCAAATGTAGCTGAAGGCTATGCTACTATCGTCTCGGCAGTTGAGAGCGTAATTCTCAGTGAACCATGGCTAGCAACGTCGGCTGTACAACTGGGGCGAGTGCTAGTACGTCTCTCTAGACCTGCCGTGTGGCGGCGCTCGGTCTTCAATCACTGACAGTGGCGACACGCGGGTCCGTCGTATACTAGCGGACCGCGGCCGATTTAAAGCTACCACCTAGCAAGTGTGGTGTCTGGCGGTGACACCACATTCTCTATCGTAATAAATATAATGATCATTCAGTAATTATCATGCAAAATAACAATAAGAATATTCAGTTATACTGTGGAATATAGCGAACAAACTGCGTACTGCTACATTGACTTGCTTATATTTTCACAGTAGTGTCCAATAGTTGGCAGCAATTGCGCATGGTGAAATTTCTGAACGTTTACAAATGTGTACCCCAGATTTCCGTTGGGGAAAAATGCTTCTGTTGCAGCTAAGACTTTGTAAAAGTTAATGTACACAGTTGACAGTGTGAAACGGTCAAATTTTCCATATAAATACTGATTTACGTGTAGTGGTGTGTGTACGTGTCTTTTTTTCAATTTTTTTCATTTTCAAAGTTCGCTTTCCTGTGCCATTTGATACGAAAATCGTAATTTTCACATTAGGTCAAGTTACATGACTGCATATTACACAAAAGCTCGGAACGGAAACAAATTTTTAAGTAATCACCTTTGAGCTAAGTTGCATTGGTATGTTGTGTGTGCTTCATCATCACTGAAACGCAAGTCGCCGAAGTGGCGTCAACTAAAAACACTTGCAATACGGCGGCCGAACCCCGAAGTGGATATCCCGGCCAATAAATGCCATACGATCATTTCATTTCATTTCACTACTAAAAGTGGTTATAATTTTAATTCCTCTTTCTCAGTTCCTCTATAGCTCTTATGTAATCTGTGTGAAATGTACAATGTGAGTTGGTTTAGCCGTTTGCACCAAAATTTCACACAAGAAATCGCACAGCATATCCCGTCGTGTCTGTGCGTAAGCGCTCAGACGGTGACGTCACTCGATGTAGTCGCAGGTCGCTCACGAAGTCCTCGGTACAACGCGGCAGGACATCGAGAAGCACACGGTTAATGTATCCCGCCGAGAAAATCTGTGAGATTGTGGTTAGAAGGCAGAGGCAACTCAGTAGAGCAAAAGCCAGTATGGCAGACATCTAGCGATCTGTATGAAATAAGTGAATTGTAAAAAGAAATGACCGTCAGTCTTAAGGGGCTCTCAGACATTCAGTAATGTCTAACTGCCAATATATTGATTGTCTGAGGACGTGTATTGACCTATGTTAATACTAAAAATATTTTCGAGCAATATTGATTGGCTTCAAAGTATTCTCAGTATTGCCAATACATACTGAACGTGTGAGGTCCAGTGTTGACGGTTTGACAATGTTCTCCAGTCAGATGTTGACAGAGCGTAAGGAACCAGTCACGCAGCGTTAGTATGCACTGTTTATTTTTCAATACTCCGTCGTATATATCATACCTCAGATTTAGTTTTAAAGAAGTCTTTTGACACAAAGGAATTTTGACAGTTCCATGAAAGGGTAATCATCGTATATACCATTTTAATGTGGTCAACGGAGGCGTCCCTATGACACTGCTTAGTTCATTAACTTGAAAATATAGTATAGATTAGTGTATTACATAACAGTTTGGAAGGGCGCCCTCATTTCGAAAAATACGTCATATATCTGCAATGGTAGGTAAGAGGTCTGTAAAATGTACGTCAGTCTCACGAAATTATCACAAAGTGTAAGAAAAAAGAACTGTTTTACGTTAATTGCCTGGACAGGTCTTTGCCAGGCAGATATAACTGCTTTACATGTTTCCACGGAGAATTTTACTAATTGCGCTGGCTGATCTTACAGAACCAAACTTCGAGCATTAGAATGACCTGCCTGTCGCCCAAATCTCTTTAAGTTACTCCTCTTGTCGACTGCGACTGCCTCTCCCATTAACGTGTTTTGCTTCCGTATTTTATGTTGTATCAACGCTAATAACTTGACATACTATGTAGCGCTCATCGGAAAATAATTTATGAAGTCTTTCGGTGTCGTGGTTCTGATTTTAGTCAGTAAATTAGCGGAGGGGTGAAGTGGACTGCCGTAGTCGTCGTGGGGTTGTGGACCACTGCGGCTGCGGCGGGGACGGAGTCTCTCCGTCGTTTCTAGGTCCCCACAACAATAAAATACATACAGTACAGTAAATTAACATAATATCAGTAGCTCCCTTTTTTTCAACCATTCTCGTACCCATTCCGTCATTTTTCATTGCTTTCTGTTGCTCACAAGCTATAACTAATACAGTTGCAGCACACGCTTACTTTTGGGTGTCCGGCACCTTAACCTTGTGAAGTTGCGTTGTCAAAGGACAATTTTTGTCATTGTTATTGAAAGCATGAGGTCGCTTCAATATATTGAAGGTTTGAAATTAGAATTGTCAATAAATAATGAACGTGTGCAGGGAAATTTAGGGACCTGGAGAGATTAACTATCGTGTGTTTTGCGACAGGTTTGTTTCATCCGTCACTTTCAGAAACAATCTGCACAGCGCGTGTACAAGGCCAGCAGTAGTTGGCTTCTTGGTAGGCCAGCGGCGCGTCTCGAGTAGGAGTGAGAGAATGCGCGTCCGCAGGACCATCAACTGCGGGCCGCTGACGATTAGCATGGGCGAGGAGCGGAGAGGAGTGGAGAGGTGACGCGCTCACGGCCGACCACTACCGCGGTCAGGTGGGGAGAGCCGCGCCGAGCCGCGCGGAGTTGGCAACACTGCGGCAGCTGCGCCGAGCCGCTCCTCAGTTGTCCGTCGCGTGGCTCGCCGTCAGGGCTGCCGCGTTCAGTGTGCGTGTGTTTTCGGGTGAAATAGCCGTTGCCGGTACGGCTCGCACTGCGAATTTGGTCGGTGATTAAGTGACAATCCGTGTGGCTCCAGTCTGTGTTTGTGTGTTTATAAGTATGAAGCACGGTAAGTGGGTTATGCGCTGATATGTGATGGGCCGCCCCCGCCTCGTGGCAACGCTGCCGCCGGTCGGATCCGACGGATGGCCTGTGGTGGCCTGGCTGTGTACCTGGCATGGCAGCCACAAGGTCGGCCGGCATTCCAGCCAGGACCCCAGCCCGCGGTCGCTTCCCACACGATCAGGCAGGCTATAGCTTATATCAATTTCTGCTCGGAAATACGAACTCCGCAAGCCTCTGAAACAGAAATGCAATCAAATTTAACGTGAACCACCAATATGTTTATTCGTCAGCAAATTTATGAAATCGATTTACGTCCCTCCCTCCCACTTCCGCTCACTACACCATTCCACAAAGTTCAATGACTAATCTTTTTATAAAAGCTTGGATCAAACACTCAACTTTTGTTAAAAGTGTGGAAAGAGTATCCCACTGCGCCGTCAAAGATTATAGAAAACGTCTTTTATAAAAAAAAGGCATTTGATAAAGATATTTTGCAACGTAATAAGGGCTTTTGTTTTACCATCAACTATAGAAAATTGAGGTTCTGCTTTACGGACGGTTCTTGACCCCCAGCCCTCAACCGTGCATCTGCGGAAGTTCTGTCAGACAGCTGTTACGTAAGCAGGTGCAGTTGCCAAAAATGATAGCCACCTTCTAATGTCGTTTGGTGATTGTCAGCTTCGTGTTAACATAAACGGCATTGTTTTCTCCAGACAAATATCGAGTGGCAACCTTCATTTGAGACCAATGTGTAGAAGGATGTGAGTGAGAAGGATGGAGAGATTTAAAGTAGGCCTACGTATGAAACAGTGTCGAAAATGCTGGAAGTTTTTTTTTGTACGTCAGTCTTAAGTAGTACTGAATCGGGACTAATAAGAGTTTTTAGTTTATCAAGTCACACCGACTACAATTAATGTCGATAGGTTGGTGTCACAATTTTAAATTGTAATGCAATGTAATTCCCATTGTCGCTGTTAATAATGGAGGGCTTTGGGAAAAATATGAAAGTCGTTGTGATAACTTGACCTTTCGTCTCCTACCATGAAGCTGATACATGTATTACTTAAACACATCTGGAAATTCAGATACTGGAAATGCTGTAAAAATATTTTCTATTGATTTAACGAAAAATTACTACCATCAGCCCTGCGAATTCGTTTTGCGAACCTGAACTTCACTGAATTGTTACCTAAGTGAAACCTAGTGGATTACTGTTTCGTTTTTGATTATCGTTCTCGATTACTCTCGACGTTCACTGTGGTTTTCTAGTCTTCTTACAGGCTAATGAGAAACTTCCGTTAGGAGATTAACAATTGTTACTCAGTATCGGAATGTTGGGTGTCGAAGTCACTGTATGAGTTTAATGTGACTCACTGGACTGGCATGCTAGTACGGATTTTCCTTGCCAACTTTCCCTGCAGCAATTTCGAACAGCAACGTGAATCAGCGTAATTCGGTCTATGAATGGCGTAATCATCTCCTGGCGTAAAATGAACCGTGTTTCGACAAATAATTGTTTTTATAGTGAATTCATCATATTATATAGCATTCTAGTCAATCCACATTAATAATGGGATTTGTAGATACCACCAGAAAATTGGTTATTAAGAAGTTTTGTGCAAAGTATTCCATTTGAATTTTGTCGCAGGGTACAAACTCGTCAGCACGGGATTGGGGCAAATACAGATTGCCGAACAAAACATAAGTTATACAGCAATCGCTAAAGCCATGGTGTTGTCTCATTGCGATCAGCCTAGTGGTGCTGCAATTGGCTTAAACGATTGGTGTAAAACAAAGTACTTCTAGAAGTTTGAGAATTATGTTTGAATAAAAACTATGAGTGTGAAATTGTGGGGGGGGGGGGGGGTTTGTAGGACGGCCACTTCCCCCTCCCCATTTGCAGACGCCTATGTACGTGGGAATGTTTCCCACGGGGGAGGCTACCCACAGTTAGGTCACAGCTGGGGCCAACGCAGGCTTGCATTGTGCTGCCACCCTCCCCCAGCGGGGTGGAATAGCAGCACACCTGGTTTACGCTGGCGCATGGCAGCAGTCCAGTGCTTAGCCCTTGGCGGGTTCTTCCGCCTCGTTAATTTTATCTCCCTGTGGTCACAAGCGGAAGTTCCTTCCTAGCGAAACTGCAGTGACATAATCAACTGCGCGATGTCGAATTTTGTGATCTGGCGATCCAGTGATAAATAACAAGTTTCTGATTTCATAATTATTTTTGAGTATATGCCGAATATTGAAACAGTACCAGAACTAATGTCAACAAGGCTTGCCGGTAATGCCGCCGTTAGTTTCAGTTAGATAACGTTCTTATTTTCCGCGTACGAGCCGGTCAAGTATAATACAGTTACAGAGTTTATTGCTTTTGTTTTTAATCACCGCTATATTATACTACACACAGAAATCGTCTGGTGCTAAAACTATTATCATTGTATACATGTATTTGAATA
Organism: Schistocerca cancellata; assembly: GCF_023864275.1. Lineage (NCBI taxonomy): Eukaryota > Metazoa > Arthropoda > Insecta > Orthoptera > Acrididae > Schistocerca > Schistocerca cancellata. The sequence continues at coordinate 175,159,306 of NC_064632.1, forward strand.
AATTACGCGCACAACTGCTCATCTTTATAGTTTCCAAACTACTGTATTTAGTTATTACAGAATAATTCGTTGCCATATGCTAAGACAAATACAAATTTTTTCATGTTATTCTTCCTTTTTGTTTTCGTTGAATTTAACGTGTAGTAAAATATTATACAAATATTGCAAATGCTACTATATTCGTAGTAGCTTAAGTTCGAGACCCTTGCACTCACTGCTCATATGCATAATTTACAGCGTAGCAATAACAAAAATGTAAGGAGTCAATTGGCAGCGTAGTGGAAAACATATGAATGCGCATGTAAACCCACGAAAAAAAAAGTGAAAATCAAACCTATGGGACGTTGAACGGCACATGGGAACACGGAATAAAAACTATTTTATTGTGTGGAGAAGAGTAAAAAAGTCTCTCATGAACTTTCGAGGAGCCCAAGATGATACTTCAGGGAAAAAAGATTGTAAGTGTACTGAATATGTGATAATGAGTTTGCATGTACCAACGACGTTAGTTGTGATTCTGGTTGTTATGTCGCGTTAGATGAAACTAGACAAATGTCTGTAGTGTTACAACTTAGTTCACGCCGTAGTTTCAGGCATAAAAACCACAAAGCGAAATATTTTTTAAGTCATGTTAATTTTTCAGTCGTCGATGAATTAGACAATTAAATCGATAAATGACTGTACTGTAATGGTATAGCGCCCCATAATCTCTCTCCTCGTTATGGAAACTGTATTTGTTAGAGTAACATCGCGTGATCTTCAAACAACCCGATAGTTCTAAAAACTACTCAGGGCATCGTAATGGTTAGGCTTTTACTAGCACTAAATAAAATGTACTGTGCCGTCGTGTACAAGCGACATAAATTTCATAAATTGCAAAAGCGGCAGCTATTAGGACTATATAGCGTTAACAAGGAGTTTTTTTCTGCAACAGATAGCTTGTTTCGTTTGTTGATGTGAATACATCCATAGGTGGTTTTGGTTGCTCTTGATGTGTCGTTTAGTTTCTTATTCACTTTAATTGCATCTGCATTGCAACATATATCCGAAACCATAACCATGCAGTTTCTCCTTACATAGTGAACACTTTCTTACTGAGCTCGTAACACAGAAACAAGTGAAAGCTAGTTGTTGGATCGTCAAGAGACTAGCACGTCACACAGGGTATTCGTTAAGTTTCTTCACACTGTCAGCGGAAGCCCAGAGCTCTTAGATGTTCTTGTATTAGATATTACTAACGAGATTCTGTGCATATCCGTAAAATGTGGGGGCTACTGAAGAACGGGATACAACCCAACCACGTGTATTGTATTTATATTTTCAGCGTGTTTGCTTAATTTTGTATGATTCCAGAAATAAGTGACCAGCGGAACATAACCAGGTCCCTCTTCTCAGTGTTCGGCCGAAACTCACAACACCGAAGTTCTCTGTACATAATTATGTAGTTCTGTGTACTACATTGTGCATACACGCCAAGTAACTAAAACCCACCTTGAAACGCATGGCCTAAATTAAAACATCAAATTGTTTATTTGTTGTGAGTCAGAAAACGATTACATTTTAAAAGTGAACGTAAATGTAGCACCTCGCATTAATAAAAACCATGACATTCCAGCTAAAGTACTTCAATAGCTCAGTAGCCATCATTGGTTAAGCATGAAAATTTCTCGCCGACAGCAATATTCTTACGTCTGAATTCTCAAGTGATATTAGTTTTCTTCTTCCAGTTGCGTGTTCTGAATTTTGAACTTGCTGCCTTAAACTTGAATGTTAAGCACTACTTTTGTTTTGTCTTATTTGCGCAAGACTCTTACAATATTGGTTTGTGTGCCTGAGGTATAACAACATTCATGCACAAAAGTGACAAAACAAAAGTAGATCATAATTGAAAAATAGCATTTATGTCTTGTAACGTGCCGCTTAAGAATGAGTCATCGCGCGAAAAACGGTTGCAGTAAATAAATTATAAAAATTTAGCTTTATTAGATTATTATTATAACAGCATGCGTTTCGTACTTTTGCCTTTGTCTGCAATACGTTAAGGAAGGAGGAGATTTTTTGGGGGGTGGGGGGACGGGCGCGTTGCAATCAAAAACAAATATTCGGCGGAAGCCATCCGATTTCTTTTGATAGGAGACAAGGGAGTGGTCTACCAACTAAAAGTTAACACACTGTATAAGAATAGGCCAACTTTTACTCCAGCAGTTATGATGGAAATTTTCCGTGGTTTTAGTACCCCGCGGCGAGTGAACGTTGGAGTACTGTAGTAATTTAGACAAACATCTTTATACCGTATGCACTGCATGTACATTTTAAGCGTGTCTGTGCGTAATTCAGCATTATTCCAAAAGTAACTGACCTACAAAATTTCAACTGGTTCCACCCCTTTGTGATTCATCTTTTTTTTTTTTTCTCCAAATTGGCCCGCATCCATCCATCCAGCTTTTCCTCTAGAACTGAAGTACAAATACATTGAGCTGTGCTAACTACAGTTTATTGTATTTCCAAACTCTGCTCGTAAAGTTGCGATCTATAGTCCTATAAATTACATTCTACTGTATGAGAAGATATCTGCGGGGATCCTGGGTTCTAATGTCATTGAGCACCCTAAATTTTGTTGTTTAGGCTGGAACGAGGGCACACTCAGCCTCGTGATGCCAAGTAAGGAGCTGGTTGATTAAGACGCCGAAGTGGTGCCCGTAAAAGGCATGAAAGCCATAGGACATTTATTTAACAACACATCAATAACACGGAGCCATTCCCCAGGCGGGAGTCGATGACGCAAAATGTGCTTTAATAGGCAGCGGCGCTACTCTGAATCCATGTCCTCCTTTGCTCCGTCTATGTAATATTGAGAGGACGTTCAATCCTGCTCATAGTTGTCGCAATACTTTTTTTCTGTTCTCGTATCTGTTGTGATTTGTACTGCGCCACTCGATCCGACTATCCCGGAACTCGGCAAAGAATTGCTTGCGGGAGTATCAATCAACGAGAACTCCCGTTCGCAGGAGCAGCTTCGTTTCGTGGTGCGGTCTGTTTGTACGCCCGTTAGGAGCTAGCTGTTTTAGTGGCCGCCGCCATTGCGGAGGCCGGAGCAGCGGAAGTTGCGGCGGACAGTTATACAAGCCGCGGCCTAAAGGCGCCTCGTGTTCACAGCCACTGCCAGTCGCCATGTACTCCAGCTGCGTCCTCACCTTTGTTCTCTCCGAGGTAAGGGCAGGCCACAGCAAAAGCCTTGTGTTGCGCTGCGGTTCACAGACCTTCGTTATCACTGGCCGGCTTCAAGGGCAAGACCTACTTGCTGGGAATATTAGGCCCACCTCCTTTTTTCTACTCCAAAGTCTTACGGGCCAAGTCACTTACGCAACTAATTTCAGTTCTCATTGCAGCAAAAAGGAAATAACAATACTGCTCCTATGCATATGTTTCGTTCCATTGTCCATCGATAACAGAAAGACGATTTGGCTCCAAGCACCAGACGACAGTATTTCTTTCAGTCCGATTTACAACCTTATTTGGCCATTTATTTTGTGACTACTAGCTGCTGGTAATACAGTAAAGTGTTTTGTCTTAGTAGTGTGCTTCCTTTGTAGAATAAATTAATTGTTGAATGAACTTACACCCCCACCGCAAGATTTTCCTGCCGAAGGGCCGACCCGTGTAAGGAAGATGGCTTGAAATTGTGTCTTGTGTCCTCGTTCGTTGGTTGGCAGAGGAGGCTGAGACAGCTATAATCGGCAGGCTACGTTCTGTTCACCTAGATTAGAGGAACTTACTTGTAGTCTTTGTATTGAGGCAGATTGAATCAATATTAGACCCTCTTCGTTGCTGTCAAAGTTGTGGTTTGTTTCTAAATTTGAATTGCCTCAACAAATAGTGGGGTTGTAGCAGTTGTTGACTTTACCCAGAACGTACTTGCAAGAGAACTTTTGGATGTCAAAAGTATTGGCCGTGTTTCCACTAGAATTTTAAGTGAAATACACTGTGACAGGTCCACAGGGCGCAGAGATAATTGTGGAATGAGCACAGCGTACTCTGCGTGACGTCAACATCAGAGGTTTTCAGGTGACTACTGTATAGTGCTGTTTGTATAAATTTTGAGCTAAGACAGAAACATCGCTATTACATTTATTTTTCCTCCCTTTTACACGTTCATTTATTAACAGAAGTCGCTAATAATTGTTGCTGCCACGGATGCAGAGCTAAAAAGGCCTACGCCGAAGGCGAACATGTCACTCCCTACGTTTTATATACCACAGGTAATAATAGTAGTAAGAGGTAATTTTTGTGTGATGAAAAACATCGAGATACTATGTATATAATACACAGTTAATGCAGTAGGAGTAATTTTTGTGACTGCGTGGACATGTATTTACGGGACTAGATGAAATCACTGGTTTGGTAGTATACTCCCAGTCAGTATGTTAAGTGTAAACACAATTCGGACAGTGTTCATCAGTTGATAAGTTTTGTATGTAAAATTCTGCTTAATTTCCTTCCTATTATAAAGATATGGAATCTACTGTAATCGAAAAATCGACGAAAAATATATACAAGAATAAATCTCTTAGTTTGCTGCTTGTTATAGCCTCAGTCACGATGTCTTTCGGGACACTTTAAAAAGCGGCATGCGGTCTGTGAAACGTGTTGCCGATAAGCGAAATGTCCTTGCGTTTCTGTTAAGTTTTAAGCGAAGTTCATTATAAATATCGCTTGCAAATTGTCAAGATACTGTAAAACTTGTGTAAGAAGTTGACGCTACTTATGGATCGTTTGCGTGATGTAATGACATCCAAAGTCTACAGTGTCACCGAAATATTTCACGTTGTACCGATGTTACGCGACCCAGGAGTAAATGTTGACAGAAATCATGTTCTGCACTTCCGAACGCTCACTCGGCAGATATAGTCTCCTAGTCCCACCGTTCGCTGTCCTAGAGCAGAGACCAAGACGAGGTATCTAAATTAACTGACAGTTGAAGACATACTTGAAAACAGCTGTTGAAGATATTTTATGTAGAAAGTGCTGCACAGCTTCGTTGCAAACCACGGAGACCGCCAAAAGCTGCTGTGATATGTGTGTCCAAAGACAACCATCTTGAACTATGGACATGACATCAGGTTGAAGGAGATCCTGATTCTGAAACTTTGAACACAATCAACATGTAGCGGATACATTTTACGCAGTACGAGAGGGTTCAAAAATGGTTCAAATGGCTCTGAGCACTATGGGACTCAACTGCTGTGGTCATAAGTCCCCTAGAACTTAGAACTACTTAAATCTAACTAACCTAAGGACAGCACACAACACCCAGCCATCACGAGGCAGAGAAAATCCCTGACCCCGCCGGGAATCGAACCCGGGCGTGGGAAGCGAGAACGCAACCGCACGACCACGAGATGCGGGCAGTACGAGAGGGGGAATCATTCACAAAATGGGAAGGACAACACGTTTTTTTCCCAGCGGCATCCAAGACTAAAACTTTGATTCTACTAGTGATAAAGATATTTGTTAAGGCTCGAACGATAGCTGATTTGTTGTTGTGTTTATTCTTATTTAAAATATGCGCTTTGAGTACTTTGCGTGTGTCGTCGTTGTATTAACGTTCTAATAGCAAGGAAGAAAGTCGCCACATTACGTCATTGTGCCATAGGAAAGCCCTTGTAACTACTTACCATTCCGCTGAAACGCGTAACCCGAGCAGATGAGGGAGGAGTTGTTATTGTATGCATCTATCATTTGAATGCTGTTTGCGGGATATTGTGTCAGCTTGATGAAGCTAAATATAAAATGTATTTGCTCATCTGAATGGGCTTAGCCGGCCGGAGTGGCCGTGCGGTTCTGGGCGCTACAGTCTGGAACCGAGCGACCGCTACGGTCGCAGGTTCGAATCCTGCCTCGGGCATGGATGTGTGTGATGTCCTTAGGTTAGTTAGGTTTACTTAGTTCTAAGTTCTAGGCGACTGATGACCTCAAAAGTTAAGTCGCATAGTGCTCAGAGTCATTTGAACCATTTTTGAATGGGCTTATTATGGGAAATATCCGCTAAAATAGGTTACTGAAATTTGTGACGACTGACACCGCTCCCCTACCCTGGATTTAGCATACAGGTACACTGGGAATAAGAAAAATTAGCCAATATGTACGGATGTCCTCCGACGTCCGAATGGCCGTAGTCGGGCTTGTTATGGAACGGTACGTGCTAAATCTTTTCAACCAGTAGCGCCTATCTACTGCGAAGAAAGGTCACTAAGCGTAGAGAAACATCTGACAGCTGCGAAGATACGCCTGCGACAACATTTTTTGTTCTAAAACCAATTACAGTTAATAACGTCTCAATCCAGGGTAGAGGAGCGTCTACGGGCAGACGTTATCTTGCTGGAATGTAAGGCGGGATGGCATGCCATGAAGGGCAACAGAACGGGGTGTAGAATATCGTTGTCGGACCGCTGTGCTGCAAAGATACTGTGGATGATAACCAAAGATGTCATGTTATGAAAAGAATTGCGCCCGCCATACGGCCCGAGAACCAGGAGCGATGATCTAGGGTACCATTTCATTCCATAGCCGGACTGTTTGGTTCTCACGCATGGCACCCTTTCAGCACAACTGTATGTCGGCGATGTTTTACACCCTGTTTTGTTGCCCTTCATGGCAAGCCATCCTGGGCTTGCATTTCAGCAACATAATGCCCGCCCACATACGGCGAGAGTGCTTGCCAAACCGTACCCTGTCCAGCAAGGTCACCGGATTTCCCCCAGCTGAGAATGTTGGGAGCATTATGGGCAGCGCCCCCAACCAGCTCGGGATTTTGACGATCGGACGTTCCAGTTAGAATTTGGGTCGATTTCCTTCAGGACGTCGTATAGAGGTGGACCAAAGCGTTATTGACTTGCTCAATTTGTGAAGCTCTTTCTCTTGCACAAATTATGAGTATTTACGTGTTCTGGCTCGGGCTGGTGTCTCCAAACAATCCGACCGCAGCGCCAAGGTAACGGTGAAAGAAGCGGTTGGCCCCTCTGCGGTCTCGCCCCAACACCGAGTGTGCATTTCACGCTGTTTGCGCGACTCCTTCGCTCTGTAATGATAATGAGCTTCTCACGTCCGCAGAAACCGTGTTGCAGGCTGCTGACGCCGTTCCGAGAGCCGTGGCGTTGTGCGTCCAACCTCTTTAAATGTCGCTTACCCTCTTTCGCACAATCTTACCTGCAGCAAGAACGTTTCCTCGTTTGTAGCTTTCTGCAAACAGCAGAATGTTCACTATTTGTGAAATAATGAGGGGAAAAATCTTATTCCACTTACCTCGTATCGTATATTTACAACTACAGATGTTTCCAAAATGAACAACCAAAATAGAAAATTTTTGTTTATGACTGCATACGTTGATTTTTCACACTACATGGGTATTCACACTTAGACCCGCCAGGTTAGCCGAGCGCGCTAACGCGCTGCTTCCTGTACTCGGGTAGGCGCGCCGGCCCCGGATCGAATCCGCCCGGCGGATCCCCTAGGTGAATACCGGGCTGGTCCCCACGTCCCGCCTCAGTTACACGGCTCGCAGACATCTGAACAGTTTCGCACTATTCCATGGATTACACTAGTGACAGATAGTTGGGGTACACTAATTCCTTCCCGGGGGTTACGGGATGGCGGCAGGAAGGGCATCCGGCCACCCCTTCAACTAACATTGCCACATCCGATTAACCATGCCGCCCTGCGTATCCGCGAGAAAAACGGCACAAGCGAAAGAAAGAAAGAATGGGTATTCACACTTCAGAAAAATATTGGGACATTCAACTTACGTTAGTAAAATACTCCGGGCAATTGTGCCATAATCTAAAGCGTTTCTTGGAGAATGCCATCTGACACCAAACTGCCACATTCAAACCTAATAGAGACCTCGGATAACCTGCAGATCTGTCTGTCCCGACAGCCAGGTCTTCTTCTTTTATTTCTTTCACCTCATTTTAATGGTAATTCCTAGTAACACGTATCGTAGACTACAGCACTCTGTGCTACACTGCCTGACATGAAACAAAATCGTAGTGTGCCAGTATGCTACTTGCGGTAAACCTCTTATCCCAGAAAGACTCCACAGGCTCCTCAGAAATGTCTCAGCGCGGAAGTGTCCGTCCGCCCGCCCATTAGTTCCAACCCAGAACTGGACTTGGGCAAGCACCAGTATCAGTACGCAAGTTATGAGACGCTGTGGTACGGCGCAATACAGTATTTCCCTTCCGAGAAATGTGACCGACACTGGGGACTTAAATTAAAGCCTCCGCAGTCGTGTAATCCTACTTTTTGTTGCTAGAGGGGCTGTGATGGCATCTGCCTGCACATCACCGATATGCCATGAGACTAGGGAGAGATCTCTTTTAGATTCCAAAGTGTGGTGTAGTCCAAGGGGTTTGCATCAGTCTTTATCCTTACCATGTGATTTCTTTTTTTTTTTTCTTCTCAGTATGGAGGAGACAGGACCTCATTGAAAAACAAGCACGGGGGAGGGAGGAATTCTGTAATTGCAGTGACCTAGGAACACGAATCGCCTTGGGCAATGTCATCTTCGAGGGAAGAATGTTTCGTCCGGGCTAGGGATGTTCGATAATGCTAAATCGTCAATTTCTTATCGTCGATGCTACACGATGAATTTATAGAACGGCGTAAGAAGCAACGTACATCTAATACGTATTCAGTAAATACAGCAATAACGAACAATGCATGTCCTACAACTTTTTGCATGCAGACTGTAAAATTACATTTTCAAGAGGAGTTTGCCCTCCATTCTCCTGCGTCGTTGACAGCGTATGTCTTGCTTTTGAGAAGTTTTTCAGAAGTGACTTTGTGACTGTACAGCTTCAGAGGGTTGTTTTTAGCAGCTTTGAATAGATAGTTCTTATGTTGGGATTCCATACTTCTAAGCAACTCTTTTTTAGATCTAGAAGGCAACCTTTCAGTCTGTTTCTGTTCCTGTTCAGATTTTTTTGCGCCGTATTGTAACGTTGCTCTGCAAATCCGATTTGGTTTTTCTGCTGTCCCGTAACGTATCGACGGTGTTGCCCATCTTCAACGTTTGAACTGCCGCAAACGAGTCCTTGATGATTTAGATTCGAACATGCTAAAGCATCTTGAAAGCGTATAGTGATGAATCTACGATCAAGCAACGTTGATGTGGCTAATATTTTAACTTGTTCAATTGATAACGTACGTTTGTTTAATTTATGTTATGATGTTACTATTTAGATTATCTCCGTAGTAAGTATTGTTGCATATCATATTTTTATATTCAGTGTACAACCTATTGGGATCACTTTAATGCCTGTAACGTATTTTTTCCTACTGAAATTTCACGAGTAGCGATGTAAGACTGTCACATCCATCTGCCAGATGTATAATTTCAACAGTTATTAGCGTGGGTGCCGACTAGCATTATTAATCCCTGGATTCAGCTACAAATATCTTTTATTCGTGTAGAATGCAGAACTGCATCATGGGGATACTTCTTGAGTTGGGCCTAGTTTAAAGTCTCCTTATCTTACTTCATCAATTGTTGCTTACGTTCTTTAAACCACATTACAATCCATTTCACAGCAGTAATCGTCTCTTGTACTTGCCTTTTCAATAGTTTTTTTCCACTACAGAATCGAGCACTTGACGAGTCTTTCTTCCAAACAGTGTTTCTGCCCCCCTTAACCACTGCACTGGCGTTGGGTTCAGAAAAAAATTACTGAAAGTGGGTAAAAATAGCCTGTTTCTTTGCCAACATCGAAGGTCGATATTTTGCCCTAAGCATCGATGTTTAGAAAGCTTCTGTATAGGTATTGAAACATCGATGTTTAATCATATTTTGTAAATTTAGATGACCATCGAATATCGTTAGACCTCAGTGGAATCTCATTCTTTGGCAGACAGCAAAAGCCCGTAGTCTGGAATCGTGTGGCTTTGAATTAATTTCAGCCCCTCTGTTTCTTTAAGTCGTGATTGTGAGAGTCGTGGGACCAATAACGTCGTCGTCAAATTCCTTTAAAACATATTCGCCATCCTTAAGATGAGCGAACAGTGTGAAGAAATACAGGACGGGTTTCATGAGAGCAAATCTAGACGGGTTTCTAGCGTTTTATGGGATACGAAACGTCGGTGTAGCTCTTCGAGCCTGGCACTACGCATTAGTCGACGTAGTGGATCTTTCTCGACTTAGCGTCCACTCACTGAAGCGACGGAAATAAAAAGGCTGACAATAGTATTACAGGTGCACTTGACAGTGGCACAAATGCTTGAATCAGATCAATAGTGCAGAATAAAATATAAATATAAATCTAACCGAACAGTCTTAACGGAGATGATGATTTTGTCTGGTATGTATGGTGCTCTAGAAGTATACGTATAGTGCAATAGAAGGATGTTGATGGAAAGTTAGGCAGATTTAAAGGAAATGAGGAGCCTCCCGGCAGAATCGGCAAGGAGAGGAACATGTGGAAAACATTGACTAAAAGAACGACAGAAAAATAGGACATGCAGATAATAGCTTCCACGGTTCTAGGTGGGTCCCTACACCGCAAGAACTTTGAGGAAAGACTGGGATTAAAACGTTGAGTGTAAGTGCTACTCCTTGATGGAAGAGGTTGGCACAGGCGACGAATTTCTTGGCGGACAGCAGCAGGCCAAACAAGAGACTTCAAATGAGTCTGTAAAACAAACTGCGTCCTCTCCTTTGTGTACCACGTCATCTTGGTAATGTAGTTGGAGTCACCAGCGGAGGGCTTTCGTCGTTTCCGTTGTGCCCTCACGCGCGTGCCGTTTACCCCAGTTCGCCGGCCAGACACCGCAGAGCAGGTGCAGTAGTGCGCCCTCCTCTCCCCTCCCCACCCTACTACCGCGGCAACTTTTAGCCAGAGCCTCTCCCGCCTTCCCTTCCCCTCCATGTTCTGCCACAGACGGCGTGGCGTGGCGAGACGAGGCACGCTGCAAAAACGTCTGCTTTGCCCGCTCAGATTCGCCAACCCACGGTCCGGACAGATACTGCTCTAATTCTCGCTGCGGTCGCGTCTGGAGCTTGAGCCTCGGTTGCACTAGACTTCGTCGGAGTTGTTTCTTTTCCGATCATTCCCCGTGCCCTTTCATGCCGGTCCTACCCGGAATTTTGCGGGTTTCATGGTCCAGTCATCAATTTTAAAAACATTTAGGTGTTGTGAGTACCGATTTATTTACCAAGATCGCTACGTTAACACAATTACTGGATTACTAGTTTCGGCAAAATGTACTACCATCTTCAGATCCTTGAAAACAGGGCAGTGGCAGTTGCATCATACAATGCTTAAACCCTTCCGTGACATTAGGACTACACATGTGCATCAAAAAGTTGAGGCATTGCAGTTACAAGATAGGTGTGCTGTCATAATGTACGTACAACTTGAAGTATGAATGGCACGAACAATACAGATACCTGCATCATCTCGCGTGTACGTGGTACAATACCATGTGGCTGCGACAGAGTAACTGATGATTAGATTTGGCGTATAACGGAAGCTAGTACTGACAAGGGAACCTCCCCATCGCACCCGCCTCAGATTTAGTTATAAGTTGGCACAGTGGATAGGCCTTGAAAAACTGAACACAGATCAATCGAGAAAACAGGAAGAAATTGTGGGAACTATAAAAAAAAAGCAAAATAGACAAACTGAGTAGCCCACGCGCAAGATAGGCCACATCAAGGACAATGTGCGCTCACGAGCGCCGTGGTCCGGTGGTTAGCGTGAGCAGCTGCGGAACGAGAGGTCCTTGGTTCAAGTCTTCCCTCGAGTGAAAAGTTTACTTTCTTTATTTTCGCAAAGTTATGATCTGTCCGTTCATTCATTGATGTCTCTGTTCACTGTAATAAGTTTAGTGTCTGTGTTTTGCGACCGCACCGCAAAACCATGCGATTAGTAAACGAAAGGACGTGCCTCTCCAATGGGAACCGAAAACATTTGATCGCAAGGTCATAGGTTAACCGATTCCTCCACAGGAAAACTCGTCTGATATATTCTATATGACACTGGTGACGGCATGTGCGTCACATGACAGGAATATGTTGTCGACCCACCTAACTTGTACGCTTGGCGAATGGGTATAAAGAATCTTCCGCCTTGCCCGATTTAGGTTTTCTTGTGGATGTGATAATCACTCCCAAAAAAGTGATGAAAACATAAGAGTTTGTCACATAAACTGCAACAAATGAATGCAACAGTTTCACAGTTTTCCCTGTGCTCTGTCGCTGTAGTCGACTGACGTCGTGTGTTTCGATGTTTGTTTAGGTGTAGCGTCCCCATACTGCGGCGTAGTTACCTCGCATCGGACGGACGGACGGACGAACAGATAATAACTGTCTGAAAATAAAAAAATTTAACTTCTCACACGAGGGAAGACTCGAACAAAGGACCTCTCGTTCCGCAGTTGCTCACGCTAACCACGGGACTACGGCGCGCCTGAGCTCACACCGTCTTTGATGTTGCCTGTCCTGCGCATGGGCTACTCAGTTTGTATATTTGCTTATTTTTTTCATAGTTACACACAACTTCTTTCTGTTTTCTCGACTGATCTGTGTTCAGTTTTTCAAGGCCTATCCACTGTGCCAACTTATAACTAAATCTGAGGGGGGTGCGATGGGGAGGTTCCCTTGTGAGAGGTACCACCAGATTGTCTCTACAACATGACGTCAGTTACAACTAATGTAACAGGGTCACATCTTTGTTTAGCGTTGTAACAAACAAAATGAATATAACATCGAAGTTGTATACACGAAGTAATCTCAACGACAAAGTTTGCACAAATTGTATACCTATCCATAAAATTCAGGTTTGTTGAAAAGATGCATTGCATTAGGTGTCCTGTGCATTGGGAAGCTATCACATCGTTTTTCGAAAAGATGGCGTTCTAGCAGCTGGCGGATACGAGAGGGAGGGAGGGCTGGGGACAATGATTTTACCAGACAGCGAGCGTAGTTGAAATTACACAATTAGGTAGCGTCGCAAGGAGAATTGCAGCCTCTTGCCGAGTGTAACGACACTTGGATTTCCCAAGTGGCACAAGGACGGCTCTTGCGATTAACCGTAAACAGTAATGCTCGTAACATTCTCAAAATAATGGAAGTTGACTAATATACGATTTCTTGCCCCTCAGATTCTGAAGCGATTTCAGATTTTTGTCGTGGGATGTTCGTCATTGAAATTGGTAGTCTCTAACCATTGACGTAAATTTTTCAGTCCCTGCTTAATGTTATGCCGTTTTGGATCTACTGTGTCTTATATGGAGGAAATTCAAAAGAACTCTTTCTGTGCAGACACTTAGAAACATGATTTACATAAATAAGTTTATCATTGAAACAGCAGTAGTGATTCAAAACAGGTAAATTATTATTCACGGTTTACGTACTGGCAAAGTAACAATTGCCAGAGTTTTACATTCCTTGCCTTTTGTCTCCATAATCAACTATTTGCGCTGAGAGTGTGAATAAACAGCAATGGAAAAAAACAATCGAGCACACTGTGTTAATAAAAAACGTGTTCCATCTCCAAATTTGATTTATTACAACCGACGTACGGCGTAAGCCGCAACTAAAAAGTAAAGGTGGCATACATCTACAATCTGTTTGTCATCTGCATCTTTTGACAAAAGTAAATCAAATGTACGAACGTAAATCACATTGAGCGAAAATTCAGGCAACAAAAGTTTATGTAAAAATCTAATTGGATAATAATCCTCGCCGACCCGACTTCCAAAGTACTACTTATCGATGTTACATCAAGCGATATGAACCTGCAAAGGCATCTGCAAAAGTCAACAAAGACCACAGCATTTTCACCTGCAAATAATTACACCACCGAATCGTTATTGGGAGCCTTAGAACCAGGCTACGGTTATAATGAACACACATTACGGAAGTAAAAGTAAACAGAAGACGGGTGAAACATGGCGTCCAGCGCTCTCGGCCAATCAGTAGTGATACCATCTTTGGGTACATACTATCTCTGTAGGCTCTGTTGTGGACGGTATCGTGGGAAGCTCGTCCTGAGCACAAAATTAGTCCAAAAGATGGCATTGCAGTATGTGTCATGCTCTTCGCAGCATTCGCAGAGAAAAAGCATCCCCTTCAGATGAGGAGATACCCATTAGATTGTTGCGGCATTATGGTGGGAAGGGGGGGGGGGGGGCTGGAGGTGACTGGCAGCAGCAGACTTCCCTTTCTACATTCCCACCGGCACGTGCTGCACCTGCGTTCTTTCCTGGTCGGTAGGCTTCTGTTGGCTTCCTTCTCGTGTAACCAAATGAGGTCAGGAGAGGCCGCAGTGCCAGTGAGGGAAAGAGATTCTGCATCGGAATAGTAGTTGCATCGTTAGTCTTCACACTCTTCGCGTGTAGACGTAAGCGAGACCGACAGGCAGTTGTGTGTCGGCACCCCATATACAGGGTGTATCATAATTACTGGCGTGAACGCATACAGTTGAAAGTACACAATACGAGAAGCAAAAAAGTCTCAGTAAACATAGGGTCGAAAATGCATACCTTAAGATCTACGAGCAATTTTTCATCTTCGATACTGTGAAGCAAATCTCTTCTACTGCAAGCTCTTTGCTTTTCATATTTTGGGAAGTTGTAGTATGGACCAGAACAAGAAAAGAAGTCCAGTAAACATGCGCTCTAAAATGCATACCTTAAGAGCTATGAGCGTGTGCTCATCTTCGCTACTTGTAAACACGACTCTTCTGATGAACGATTGCTCATTACTTTAAAGGTATACATTTTAGAGCAAATGTTTACTGGACATTTTTTCTTGTTTTGGTCCATACTACCCTAAATGTGGAAGGCAAAGAGGTTGCAGTAGAAGAGATTTGCTTCACAGTATCGAAGATGAAAAATTGCTCGTAGCTCTTAAGGTATGCATTTTCGACCCTATGTTTACTGAGAATTTTTTGCTTCTAGTATCGTGTGCTTTCAACTGTATGCGTTTACGCCATTAATTATGATACGCCCTATATATCCAGCGCGTTGGGATCCAGCTGATGTCCCTCGCTGTGACCTTCCCTTTGGTGTGAGCAACAGTGCTTAAATGTTGCCTGCTTAAACTTTTACATCCATATTTTTCGAGCCGCCTCTAGCGTGAGAGCTCAAAATCCTGAAATATTCCAGTCTTCGCGAAATTTGTTTAATAGGGAGTAATATGTTGTTCGGCTCTTTTTGTAATGTACGGTCTCGGAATTTTTACAGTAAACTTTTGCCAACGCTATTCTTGTAAAATGTGCCACTAGAAGTTAGATATGTTAAATGAAGGGACGAAAAGTGTCACTTTTACTTTGATCTTCTCTGTTACCCCAATGTGGTAAGCGGGTTAAACTGCAGCATCCGATGGGGGCAGAAGGGATGTACATATTTTGCAAGTATAAACTCAATGTTGAGTTTTTTAAAACCTTGTATTCTTGATATTTTGCTATCTAATTCATATAGGCTTGTATGTTATCACGGCGGCGTTGCATTGAAAAGCTATGAAAATTTTAAGGTTGGGGATCAAGTGCCATATTGCGGCAGGACGACGATAACCGCCCTCAACAGTTTATAGCTGAATTCTCACGCGCTGTAGTATTGCCCAGATGGCGGCTACAAAACCTGGCGTTTCCTGGCTGTCATCATGTCACGTTTTGTCATCATTATATATTTCAGTTTCCCATACCATTTGGTAAGAAATGAGCTCTGTATACTCTCCATTGGGTTCTGTGACGTCATCTTCGAACTCTCAGTACGCCGCCACTGCCGATTTAACTGAAAACTCGTCACTCCAGCCTGTTGTCGGGTGCCGGTGGACTATATCAACGTACCAAGGAGAGCCGAATACACGAATTGCCAAGTATAACCGAGGACACGTGGCGCTGCCGCGACATACGCAATCTTTGGCCAATATGATTAATGTATACCAACACAATGATCGATTGGTTAGCAGCGAAGATTGCTGTTTATTCATCAATTTAGATACGTAGATGTATATGTCTGTATGTGTATGTATGTATAAAACTTTTTCGAAGGCTGCTGCAAATCTGTTTTAACATTTAAATGTCTAAAATTGAACGTCGATAAACGCAAACTTCCGACACGTTAGCAAGCCTGTGGCGACAATACCAGAAAACAGGACTTGAGGATGAAATTTATCCCCTAAATTGTGAGAATAAACGAATTGCGCGCTTTTCTATCGCAGGGAGGTGAGTGGCGTTGCTCTTGATCTTGTTTTCATTTGACGGACCACAAGTATTTTCTCACAGTGGACGTGAAATAACAAGAATACAATCAATTGTTTGCATTGGACAAACGTGGTGTATTTGCAATTTTATACCCGGCAGCACTCACATTTTACACCCTTCAGTCTAAAAAAAATGACAGCTTCGTTAGAGACCATCTGTCCTCGACAATCGGTTGTTTTCGACTCGCCTTCTCAATGATTCTTCACAACACCAAGCTCGTGCACTCAAATTCTGTACTAAGTCACGACTAGCATTACAATGCTCCACGTTTCAGCAAGAGAGACCGAGTCGACTAGGAAGCGGCCACAGCGCCACCGTTCTGAATACTCGTACTCGTGGAACTATAGGAGGAACGGAGTTTGTCCAACAGGGACTTTTAAAAGCGGCTCCCTGGTTTGTAATGAGAGCAACCCTCAACATTTGATTGGTACTCGCTCTGTTTCTGATCTCAACTATGAATTTCATTCATTTCGCACTACTGCATTGCGCTGCTGTTAGTACGTCATTGCGTTCCTCGTGAACGTTATTTATTGAGCAATTTGCTTAGAAGACTGACATTATTGTGTTATTATGGTGGAGCACGTGTTTTATATACAGTGATCGGTTAACTGTAAACAGACCCTGTACGAATATCTGGTTAGATGTAAGGGAGAGCCTGAAAGCTGCAATATTTCGAGGCGAAATAAGTTGGTAAATAAGTACGTAATAGTGCATCACTCGAACAGTACGGGTTTGTCTCCGTGTATCAGACGTAAACACGTCACTGCCGTCTGACCGGAGCCTCAATTTGGATTTTCGTCAAACACCAGCATTGACCGTGACGCGATCGTTACTCGTGTGTTGACTGCGAGCAGTTACCAGCCGTGTACCTCGTCTTCATTGAAAACCCCGGCGCAGCGTCGCAAGGTATTGGAGGGGCACTCGGGAGTTGGCAATGTGCCCGATCGTGCGCACGCCACTTCCGTGTGGCGACGTTCCTCACCCGCAGCTAATTACTATTGCGACAGTGCGCAGGGCACGTCACGGCGTTCCTAGGCAGCCATGCATCAGCCGGCAGTGACGCTCTGCCTCAACACGTATAATGTGGTGACAAGGATTGAGCATGGGACGTTTACTCAGGCCGTTGCTGTTATAACGACGGAAAACGGAAGTATGGATGATAGAGCGCGCTTCTTGAACTTGTTTGGTCGTTCCTTGGTGGTGTCTGCGAGGAGCGGAGTAGGCCATGTACCGGGACTGGGTTTCACCCTCTTCCTTCTCATCGCGACACAGCCCACCCATTACAGCCATCTACACTCAACAGATACCGTGTAACGAATCATTTGCGGACCACGAATGTCGGCAAGTGCTGACCGCTATTGTGACAGCGTCAGTTTGCCTTGCCCGTGGGACTGCAGCTATTCTCCAACCTGGCTAAAGGGTGGTGGCTTGGCTCGGCTCGGCTGGACGGTCGTCAAAGGCAAATGTTTTTCCCGTACAATGTCGGGCGTTTCCTGGTACCCTTTGAGAAACAAACTTCTATAAGTGTCAACAGGCAGCAGCACTTTACAGATTTAGTATGAGTGTTAGCAATTCGCAGTGACTACTCTGTTCTGGAGGCTGATTGGCCGAAATGTCGGTATGGGGAAATAATGTCGCGGAGCTGTGGGCGGCTCGGGAAATAGAGTCGGTCGTGGTCCCTGTAGGTTGCCGGAGACGAGTTTGAGCCCTCTGGAGCGGAGGTGGTGTGGAGGCGTATTTGGGAAGTCCGTAATTCGAAAGCAGCACGGTTGTTTTGTAGATGTGGAAAGCTCAGAAGTTTTCAGAAGTGCGTTCCCTTTCGCGCGCGCGAGAAACGTCTTAATCTATTACTGGCTTTCTTGGTGGGTGTTGATGTTAGCGAGCGTGCACGGAGTGTTAAGTAAGAGGCGGCGTAACATAGTATGGTGGACCTGACTAGCTTGAGACGTTGCGTAACGAACGGAGCGGACTTGGCGAGCTTAGTGGAAGAAGAATAAATTGAATTCAACTCCAATACAAATTGAAGGGTGGCGTTCTCGTGAATGTTCTTAGCCCTTTTTACTTTAGATTGTGTTGCAGTGTTGTTCACAGAAAGGTGGGAGAAACAGGTTGGTGACGGTGTGGTGCTTGACAGCGGTTTTATTTGGCTTTATACCACATGTGTAGCATAATCAAGAAATTATACAGGTCCGTGAATAAACGTTTCCAAGGGAGTCTGTGGAGCAATACGTCGCGTGGTAAGTCTCGCGCACCACACGGCGCTAAGAGTTCGTGGACTGGCCGCGACCGCAAGGGAACTCAACCACATGCTGCAGAAGCTGCGAGACGATGGACGAGGAGGAACGTCTCAAGCAGTAAATCACAACTCACACTGCTGTCATTGAATGCCAGATTTATATTTGCGAGGGGGCAGCGGAATTTCTTCTCCTGTAACTGCAGCTGGAATGTTCGAATTTCACGACGATGTAGTTTGAAGTACAGAGGGTATTTTGTTTTCATGTGCAGCTCTAGCGAGAGAAGCCTGAACATGTTACTGTCAACTTGTTGCAGCATCGTGTAGTTCCACATTTGTGGGCCAAAGGGCATAAATCGATTGAAGTTAACAGGGACATGCGTTTCATGTATGGGGACAACTATGTGGAACGTAGCAATGCCTCCAGATTGTGTGCATTCTTCCAAGAAGGCCCTGTGAACCTCAGTTATTCGCCATGCTTCGGGCATCCGATAAAAGCTACAACCCCACAGAAATGAAATGAAATGATCGTTGGGCGGGAGACCCCATGCGGGGTGTTAGGCCGCCGAAATTGCAAGTCCCTTTTAGCTGACGCCACTTCGGCGACTTGCGAGTCAATGATGATGAAATGATGATGAAAGTCATCTCGAGGCAGAGAAAATCCCAGACCCCGCCGGGAATCGAACCCGGGACCCCGTGCGTGGGAAGTGAGAACGCTACCGCAAGACCACGGGCTGCGGACAACCCCACAGAATGTCGGAGCCATTGGGGCAGTTATTTTGAACGACCGGCGTATTCAAGCGCGAACCTTATCGCAGCAGTTCAAGATGTACTATGGTCAACCACAAAACCAGAAAATCATCAAATTTGGGTGGGCGGTGCTCAAACATCCACCATACAATCTGGTCGTTTCACCGTCGGTATGCCATCTGTTTGGTCCAATGATGAAATTTTTGACTGTCTATCGCTTTGCGACAGATACGAAAATGAAATCAGCAGTCCGCAAATGGCTATACTCCAAGCAAAATGACTTCTACGAACAGGGCATATTGAAACTGGCATCATGATTGGAGAAAAATGTGGAGAGCGTTGTTGACTGTGTGGGTCGTAGGTAAGAGATGTAAGTTCATTTGTGATTTTTTACCTATTAAACTTCTTGTTAATAAAACTGCTCGTATTTTATCTACATTTCAGCGGAGTATACGTTGCGAAGAACGTCGGCCAGAAGCCAAAATTGACGAGAGTGCTACGACATCTGGGATTAGTTAATTTCGCGCCGCAAGGACCAGGAAAGGGCGAAAATTCTAGGGGCAGGTGGAGACTGGGATATGCGTAACACAGAATACTGCGTGTTTCGTGGCGTGGTTATGTAAAGGTGGAAAGATTTGCTTGACGCAGGAGAATGCGTTGTTTAGCTTGGAACCAGCTGAAAGGCAGAGGGACTGAATTAACATTACCCTGGATTATTTTGAGATGGGAAGACCGCTGCCCGAGATAATGTACCTAGTTCCAGAAGGAAATATTTCACTTTCTGCTATTACTGTACCTGGATTGCCTATATCTACTTTTCGTGAGCAGTGCTCACCATATTGTTCATCGGAACCAGTTGCACATAGGATGACATACCACCTCTACACTACAGTGTGCCGAAATTTCACATTAACATCAGAGCAGCAGTCTTAACAAAAGCGTCTGTTTTTTGTCATTTATCATAAAGAATCACACTGGGACCTTAAGCGAAATGTTTCCCACTGTGACTTCTGCCGTATTAGAAACCGCACTACAGTGTTCCAAAGTACATTCTACCATTGCCTACGATCTATTCCGCTAGTAGTGTGATATATGTGGCAAACTGTTCCACCGTAATGTAGCAAGCTGATGTTGGTGTTTCTGGTTTTCATTTGAAGATATTCGCAATATTGTGTAGTGGTAAGCGTCTTAGCGTCCGCGCTTGCAAGGAATGTGCAGTATTATGTGGCGATGAAATTTTGTTTCTTCCATGTATTACGTGAGGTAGAGCGCTGGAGTAAGGAAATTCTGTAGCTGAGAATTCGCTGAATGAAGAGCTATTGAACGGTAAGAATTCGACATGTCTGGGTTTAATAATGCCGAAAGTAATAGTAATATATTCTAAATCAAGATCATTGCTTAAATGAATACATTGACTCACTACTGTGTTGCTTCGTTATCGTAGAGTAACTTCACAGAATACTTTTCGTTAGCACTTTATTAAGAGAGCCAGCTGGCGAAGTGGCACAGGAAAAGATTCAATAAAGGGACCAACCAACGTGTTCTGTGATATGAATTGGTTGTTTAACAGTGCTCCAGAAGTGAGTTTAGTTTGGCATCCAGTGTATTTTACAGAAAATGAGATTTTCTGTAAGCATTGATGCCAGGAATAACTGAAAGTATTCCTGTTTTTAAAACTGTTTACATTCAACGTGTGATCTCCGACTGAAGCTGAAGAAACTGCGTATTAGTAACTGTTACAGAGTGAAATGATAGCGGAAATCGGGAAAGTGATTGTTGTACTTGCAAAGCGCTCGGAGATAGCAATAATATGAATGGTAGTCGCCTAGCGGTATTCTCGACACACAACGCTATCGTTATCGCTGCATGGTATCGCTCTCGCGTGTGTGTAAACAGAAACGAGCTGCTATCTCGTTTGGTGATGCGCCGTGTGTGCCTGTAGATTAGGGCTGCATTGCTGTCCGGCACTCGTGCAGGAAGCGGCTGCGTTTGGCGGTGTATCGGGAAACACACCCTCTGACTTCCTGATGGCTGTGGCTGGCCATGCGAGCCGAATGTTGCGGAACGGTTTACTATGACCTAGCGCTCCACTGCGTCGCACACAGCTGTCACGAGGGTTGTTTGCTCGCGACCGTCTCGTGTGGGCTTCCGACGTACCGGCAACCTGCCCACCTGTGCGGGTCGGCCTGAACCCTCTAGTTGTGTAGCGTGCGCTTGTCCAGCCGTTTACTCACTCTCCCCCATGTGCGCTCTTAAAATCGGAACTAGTCGAATGTGGCTGCTGTCAGCGAAACGCTAGCCACAGCGGTCTTCCCAGAATAGAGATACTCGAACGTAACCTTGGCAGAACGCCTTCACAAGGTTGTGAAGCTGGTGTCCTTACCTGGAATTTTAAAATACCGGGTGATCCAGAAGTCAGTATAAATTTGAAAACTTAATAAACAACGGAATAATGTAGCTAGAGAGGTAAAAATTGACACACATGCTTGGAATGAAATGGGGTTTTATTAGAACCAAAGAAATACAAAAGTTCAAAAAATGTCCGACAGATAACCCTTCATCTGATCAGAATAGCAATAATTAGCATAACAAAGTAAGACAAAGCAAAGATGATTTTCTTTACAGGAAATGCTCAATATGTCCACCATCATTCCTCAACAGTAGCTGTAGTCGAGGAATAATGTTGTGAACAGCACCGTAAAGCATGTCCAGAGTTATAGTGAGGCATTGGTGTCGGATGTTGTCTTTCAGCATCCCTAGAGATGTCGGTCGATCACGATACACTTGCTACTTCAGGTAACCCCAAAGCCAATAATCGAACGGACTGAGGTCTGGGGACCTGGGAGGCGAAGCATGATGAAAGTGGCGGCTGAGCACACGATCATCACCATACGGTGCGCGCAAGAGATCTTTCACGCGTCTAGCAACACTTTTTTTGTTCTAATAAAACCCCATATCATTCCAAGCATGTGTGTCAATTTTTACCCCTCTATCTACATTATTCCGTGATTTATTCAGGTTTCAAATTTATACTGACTTCTAGATCACCCGGTATTTATTTTATTGATGTCTACGATGTTACCCCGCAATGGAACATCACGTACGAATAACTATTTAATATTTATGGCTCACCTATGTAAAAGGGGTTTCTGTGCTGAAAATTTTATTCATCGAAAGCATGTGTATATATTTCTTAATACTTATGTTGGAGGGCTGATTTCGAATTAAAGTAGGAGGCACACCTGAGAATTAAAGTGCAATATCAAGCCTCCCGAATTTAGCACATCTGACAACAAATACTTTATTAACGCGACTAAATTGCGACCCAAACTGATGTAGAGGTATCCTGCTCATGCGCGTCTCCACTTCTCGCACCGTAGCCCCCTCCCCTCTTTTTTCGTTGCGGAATTTGTACTCTTAATCGCCAGCATGGTTCTCCAACCGTCATTCATCCTGATGCATCAGGCTCGGAAAGTTAATATCTTTCGAACAACACATATTTACAATGTAATTGTACCATGATATACTCACATCATTTCTGAACAAATTGGCACTGGATTCCATATATCTGACTTCAATATTCTGTGAGATTACGTTCTTTGTAGTAGGCCTATTTGCACAAAGTATGATTTCTTGACCAGTCGAAATTCATCTTAATTTATCGCTGACAGTAAACAGGACGTCACCCGTATGGGAAAACACCCCTCCTTTCTACTTACGGACCCAGAATCGCAGAGCAGTGGTTATCGCATAATTTTAATAGTAAGTATTGTCATTTAATTTTGATCTTCATTTAGATTAAAGCACAGACATATTTATTTTAACGGCTACGTTGTAGTACTAGTGAAGCTATGTGTTACGTTGTGTTAATCTCTAAAGTAATAAAACTGTCCCTCGCCAGCTAAGGAAAGCTGTGGATTATGTAAGTGAATGTAGGTAGTTCTCATCCTCGTGTACTAGTTAACACCTCGCCTAGTGTTATATCGATTCTATTAAAAGAGTTAATTTCCAAGTGTGGTACTGAAGCTTTTTATTAGCTGTAGCTCTGGGACGGCTCTTCGTATTTAGAGAGCTCTGATAACCAGTAATTCCGTCTGTACATTATCTTCTTACATGTTGAATACCTATATTCTCTCGTGAAATATTCCGACTAACGTGAACAACATAAAATGTCAATACGCCGATTTTACAGTCTGAGAGCCGCCATCTTTTTTTACTGAGACAGCTCGCGTAGTTCACGACGACTGGATTTTACCCACCCTCACCCGCAGCCAGTTGACAGGCCATGTTCTGGGGTGACGTACGGCTGGCTACCCCTCCTCAAGAAAGTGCAGCTGGGGCACACCTCTCGCCGTCTGGCACGCACCGACTCAACTCCTGGAAATAAACAAACCACCACGTGGCCGCAAGCTGTCATTCTGCTATCATACGCTCATGCATATCGACACTTCGTCTGAAGAGGACTTCACCTCATTATGTCGTGCTGTTTATACATTCATACACCAATTATTACAAGCCTTAAATAATAAATCATCGCCAGTAGGTATTCTTTGTGATTTTACCCAGGCGTTTGATTGCGTAGATCATCTTATCAGGAAAACGTGGATTGAATCATACTTAACAGAATGCAAAAAGTTGTGGTGAATAATTCAAATAATCTCGGATGCGCAGAAAATTTTAGTGACTGGAGAGAAATCACGGAGCACAACAAGGTTCAATTTTGGCCCCACTCCTATTCTTTATACATTTGAACGGCCTTCCATTTAACATTCCTCAAGCAAGTTTGTATTTTTTGCCGAAGATAATAGTGTGATAAGAAATTTGAGAGAAATCGACGAAAGAGTTGTAAACTACCATTTCGAAAAAATATTAAGTGGTTCTCATAGAATGGACTCACTCAAAATTAAAAAAAATAAATGAAAACTACTCTATATTCAGGTCTGTAAATAGTCACACCAATAATTGATGTAGCACATGAGCAGGAGTCAGTTAGTAGGTAGAATGCTCCAGATTTTGGGTGTACATATTGATGAAACCCTGAAATGGAAGAAGCCTATTCCTGAGCTGAGTTACATGGTTAAGTTCAGCTACTTTTGCTCTTACTATAATTGCTAATCTAGGAAACAAACGAATTAATATCCAGACATATTTTGCCCATTTTCGTTCAGTAATGTCTAATAAAATAATTTTCTGGGGTAAGTCATTCTTAGAAAGAAAGTAATGATTGCACAAAAGCGAGTAATAAGAATAATATGCCGTGTTAACACGTGGTTGTGGTACCTCTTCAAGCAGTTTTTAACTGCCCTGTACAATGTACCGGGTCTCTATCGCCTCAGTCGGAACCGCAGGTCTCTATTGCTTCGGCAGGTTTTTGCAATTTTTGTTTTTGTGTTGTGTAGCAGGAATCAGTCCAAATAATCACTTCTCCTCACATATTTTCTGGCACGCCCGGTTCAACATAAAGTGTTGGTTTGTGTCGCGTTACAAACGAAATTATTTTTTAAGTAGGAATTTTTCGCGCCCATCCGATAGAGCGCTCGCAAGTTAATGTAGTCCTACATACGTTTTAGCGACATGTATCAACATGCACAGCAAAACACTAGGAATAAATAGAAGTCCAGCGACGACACTAGCGCTGCATGCTTGGCGGTAGCAGTCAGCGTGGTCCAGGGCGGTGCTCTCGCTGTTGAAGTACTGGTTATTCGTAGAGTTCTACTGTCTCTTGTAATGCTTGTTAAATCAAATATCGCACTACACTAATGTGGGACCTCTCTACCGAATTAGCAATTAAAATCTCGCTTTGAAAATGATTTTGTTTTTAACGGGAAACAAACCGTCGCTTTCCATCGACATTGGGCGTCGCATGAGAGACATGACGAACAGTATTTGTTTGGGCTGGCTCCAGCTACGAAATGTATTAACGAAATTGCAAATATCTGCTGAAACACCATAGAAAATGCTCCTGACGCCTCTTAGGTGAGACATCCCGCGTGTACTTGCTAATGAAATTCCTCATAAATAATCCATCAAAATTTGAGGAAAAATTATCTGTGTTACCCAGTATTGAAGCTGCAGCAACAAAATTTTTTGATCATTGCGCAGTGACATAAACTGTCTGACAGGTAGAAAAGTAAGATCTGAATTTGTCCTGGACAATTCGTTTTATTCCATCAACGAATTTTTATTTAATACCAGATAGTCTGAAAAGAAGTTTAATGTTTTAAGTGGCATTGCGTGAGTAAGACTAAATAGTAATGGATCCTTCAGTGAAATGTGAAGGTTTTGGTAAGTCCGTAACTCTTCCCGTTCCTTTCTTCAATGCCAAATCAATATAGCTCACATCTTCACGCCTGCGCTGTATATTGTCACATTCAGGTCTTTTTTTATTTATTTATTTTCGTGCTAATACTTAACTGTTTGTGCAAATATTACGATCATGACAATGGAATGACCACAATATGTAATGTTAACACTGATGACGTATACATATCCTGTAAACCGAAAAGTTCCGCATCATTTCCATAGAACTATCGTTCAAATGATCTATGGAACGTGAATCTGTGTAACAAGTTCTGATACCCAGCGACATAATGCGCCCAAACTGTTCGATTCCCTCTGCATAGTAAGAGTTACCTGTTTCCAACCCAGAAGGTGTCTCAATTTAATTGCTCGTTCCTGTACATATGTCGTGTAACAGATACTTGTTAAATATACACGTGCTTGGAGGATGATAGTCTCTCAGAGGGAAGCGTTAGAACGTCCGTTTGGGTAACTGTGGCTGACGCCCTTAGAGTATGTGCGGTGTCCTCGGAATAGGCTAGAGGCAGACGTCTAAGCTTTTTGAATTTCAGCAGTAAACTTGACCGTGATGCTGAACACGTCTCTTGTAGCATACGCTGAGCATCTTCGTAGCGCTCATTCATGAGAACAGCGTTTCAAAACCGCGTCCGACATTTCGATTTAGGTTTTTCGTGATTTCCCTAAATCGCACCAGGGAAATGCCTGGACTGTTCCTTTGAAAGGTCACGGCCTATTTCCTCCTCCTCCTCTCCCCCCCCCCCCCCCCCCCCCCCCAACGTAGCTCGTACTCCGTTGCCGTTGTCGATCGGACGTTAAACTTTCCTTTCCGTAGCGCTAGGTCCTGTGACGAAACGCGCGCTTCTAAATTAATTCGCGTCTACTTTTCTTCAGCTAGTTTACTCCGGTCTTTCCACATACGGTTACTCCTTGGTATTTACTATAGTTAATGTTTCATGTCATTTATCGCGGCTATTGCGAACGAACACTGATGAATCTCCGCGTCCATTTACGCGCAATACGTTGCATTAGTTTACGAGGGCGTGGTGAAAAGTAATGCCTTTGAATTTTTTACGTGAAAACTCGTGAAGGTTTTTAAATAAAACATATGTTATTAACATTCTACATTATTATTCTTCGTATCTACATATTTATTTCACAACGTAGCCACCCTGGCGACGAACACGTTTCTCTCAACGAGAGACTTGTTTATTTATTCCATCACTTTACAATATTTCCCTTTGTTGACGGAGCCACAACCTCAGCCTGCGTCACCGCTTCATTAGCATCAAAGTGAAGCCCGCGAAGGTCGTCTTTAAGTTCTGGAAACAGATGAAAATCGGATGGTGCCAAGTAGGGACTGTATGGACGGCGATCGATAACGGTGAACCCAAGGCGTCGAGGTTGTTGCAGAGTCGCATCGCTCGTGTGTGGTAGTTACTGTCCACACCATCATGTTACACGCTACAATTCGGAGCCTCCTAGCGGCAGACGGTCGCATCTTGCGTCAGCGAAACGGGAAAGACGACTGACCACGGTGCATGACATGAAATACCTCAAGCGATATTCCAAAAATTTGAAATCTTTAGTGTTCAGCACGCCCTCGTATATTCAGCATCAACTGGCAGTGCTTGCACCAATCATCGGTCCTCTGCACGCCTTTCTTCACATCAGTCTTAAATACCTGTCGATTTCGTCCCGTTAAGCTGCGTCTTGGGTCGTATCGTATAGAAAAATCTCAACACCGTCACAAATCTGACCCCATACTCCATAAGCTCGTACTGTGTTCTATAAACGAGAATGCAGAACTGTATGTAACGCCTTTCCTAAGTCAAGGGAACACGGCACCGGCTTGGGCGCCTTTGTCTACTGCGCTGTTGATTTTCTGGACGAACAAGCGAGTTTTGTTTCGCAATATCTGCTTTTGTGGCAACTCTATTGCAGGAGGAAGACTGGGAGTATGCTTGTTTCGCCACATGTTCTTCACCCAACGTAATTTTACTGTGACGATGCTAGAAATATATGTGAAAATCACATGTAAAGGATGTTTAAAAACAAATAGGAGATATTTTAGGAGATGATATAAATGTGTGGTCAGTTCTCTCTTCACTTGCAGATTGAATATTGCGAGTAAAAGACATTTACAGAAATGATAAAGCGTAGATAAATATCGTTTACTGATACAAAAGCAAGAATAATGTTGTGCATCATGATTAGATTTTCCACACTTAGTCCACCTAGTTCAGTACATTTTTCCGTTATATCCGTAACAATGCTTGTACCTTTCTGAGGACTTATGGGTGCAACTGTGTTTGTCACGAGCACTGCCTTGCACCGGATCGAAGCTGTAAGCATGTTGATGTTGAACTGTTTCCAGTTGTGAAAGCATTGGAGCAAATCAACTTTCTATGATTTTTACCGTGATGCGTAGTGCAGGCCGGTGTGGCCGTGCGGTTCTAAGCGCGCCAGTTTGGAACCGCGTGACCGCTACGGTCGCAGGTTCGAATCCTGCCTCGGGCATGGATGTGTGTGATGTCCTTAGGTTAGTTAGGTTTAAGTAGTTCTAAGTTCTAGGGGACTGATGACCTCAGTAGTTAAGTCCCATAGTGCTCAGAGCCATTTGAACCATTTGGTGCGTAGTGTCTGGACTTGTCGCTGAATTACAGGGGCAGAAGTTTCAACGTCTGGCTGACTCACCCATTTCGTAGAACTTGGTCAGCTACGCTTGTTTCATGCTGCTGGGCTACGGTAAAAGAATTTCTTTGGTGTTTACGAATCATTCGTTCATGCTAGAGATTCGACGTATCCTGCACCATCTGTTGAAGCAAGAAATTAAGTTAATATGCAAAGATTTCGTAGATTAAGTAGCGATGAGGTGCCTGCAACGAAAAATGCGATACATCTCTGTTAACATTTGCGGGTCAAAACCTAGTACGTACTATGTCAACTACTAGCTTCGTCATACAACATTAAATTTGTAAATCGTGTCAGTGGATGCCGTGTGTCCATATACTAACTCCCGGAATTCAGATTTTTTCATAAACTCTTGACTAATGATTTCCGGTTCCGCGATTCTTAGAGATTCACATGAAAATTGGGGTAATTAATTTTAAATTTTATGTAAGCGATTGTGAGGAAGCGCGTTACCTAAGAGACATATACTTTGCGTGAACGTAGCAAACCGATGCGGTAATGTAAAAGCTACTGCGGGCGTTGATCGTTTCTAAATGGCACCGATACAATGTTAGTTTTACGCAAGTATTTGTAGTCTGACAATGATTACCTAGTGCAGAGTCGTTATTTTCGCGACCGGTCGGCGGTACGTTAGGAATGTCTTCTCATACGCTTGATTTTGTTGAAGCTCAAAAAGATCCGTTTACGGACTTTGGGAAATATGGTTAATTTAGCTTCCAGAAGTAGAGGTCGAATCAAAAACTAAGAGCGATGCTATGTATGCGTTTCTGTATGTGTATAATGTCCAGTTTGATTCTGCAGGACATCGATGTTTCCCTGAGCAACATCAATAAATATCTGGAACAGTTACGAAACGGCTTCGCAAATTGCGAATACGTTTTGACATTAATTGTAAATTTATGCCGGAGCGGGACGCGGATTCGAGATTTCCCTCCCGCTTCTGCGAGCGGTCGCCGAGCCGACCCAACGTCCATGTGTCATGTTGTCGATATCCCTTATTCCTGCACAAGGAGAGACAAGTTTTCATTTTCGTCGTTTTAGCCCAATGATTTTCACGGTGTATGACGAACATGCGTGTCTTTGAAGGACTTTGTAATGTATCAGACAGACACTGTATAAAAAGTGACGTGTGAAAAACAAATGACGGTCGTCCACCTCTTGCTGGACTGCCCACTTTAAGCCGGTCTGCAGCGGACTTTTTAACTTTCCCAGCCGCCTACCTTCGGTGTTAGGCGACAATGCCTCAGCAGCAGATGTAGTTTTGAGTTTTATTCGTGAGTGTGTTTTTTATCATTTGATCCAAGTTTTAGCGCATGTTCTTTGTCCCACTGCGTCCTCCACCCTAGTACCTTAGGGTGGAGGTTTTAATGTGTTGCAGAGTGACTGGCTTCTCCTTTTTATTCTCTTGGTCAGCCAGCCGTGGTAATCTTATCTCTTGTTTTGATCTTTTCTATATGTTTCTTGCGTCTCTCTGTGGTTTTCTTGTCCGATTTTGTCCATTTTGGTGTTTGTTGCCTTTATATCATTTTTGTGTTTTTCTCCTTTCTTCTAGCTGTGTTTTGTATGTCTCGATTGTTTTACTCCCACCCTTGTGGAACTGTTTTAATCGTAACGAGTGACCGATGACCTAGCAATTTGGTCCCCCACCCCACCCCTCTTAAACCAACCAACCAACGTGTGAAAATCGTTGTGTGGCAAAGTGCTTACCAGACGCAGTGTCGGATACAGAAAAACCTCAAGGAGGAGTCGCAAAAGATATCTTGAGCTACCTTTACTTTTACCGTAATAAAAAATAATCAAGTCACATAAATTGATTATACAGATATATACAAGCCAATGCCATCTTATGATATAAAAAAGATACAGTTGTGGTTCTCTTCCGTAAGGGATGAATTCTATACGCCTATTCTTCCTGGCAAATTGGTTAATTACATCGTCAATAGGGCAATCAACGTCAAGGTGAGTGTTGAACAACGCTAAGCCATTAAGTCGATCCTCCTCCATTATCGACCTTCTGAATGTAAACTAGCTTCCTATTTGGTGAATAGTTCTTATTTATGAAGCTACATTGCGAAGGTTCTCTGTACAAGAAAACAGTAGAATATTCGCGACTTTCCTCGAACAAATGCCAGACAGAATAACGTATCGAAATCACTAGAATGGCCAATATTAGAGAAGGAAAGTTGTTACTCACCATATAGCGGGGATGCTGAGTCGCAACAAAAAGATTCTCACAATTATATATACTTTGGTCTTCTTATATTGAGAATACTTTGATAAACACTAGGGTGCAGTGCCTTCGAAACATCTGCTTGCTCACTAAACTCCTATATGTACGCTACAGTATAGGTAATATCGCCCGAATACACAGGAGACTTAATAGAAGCCGGCAATACCTGAATCACGAAGGGCCCGCTTAGTTGCAGGCCTTGCACACTGATACTGTTGCGTGATCGCCTTTAGTCTTTTACCCATTAACGTAAGTTAACCTCAGCTCAATTCGCACTTTTTTCTTGTCATGTTACAAATGAACGTGCTGATTAGAAAATGTAATAACAGAGTAATATGAAACCTAACGGCATGCTCCTCGTAATGAAACGAAGCCAACGATAGCTGGCTCCACTTGCGTGTTAAAGGTTTGAGACATGGCTCCGGTGTGTACCGGACGAAAATGTGGTTTACCCTTCACATTTCATGTGCTTAATGTGTCCTAAATTCAGCACTTCGAAGTATCGGTAACTTCATCAGGAAATGCCTCTTCGTGAGCTTTCCGTGTAACAAGTGACTACATAGAATTAAAACTTAGAGAGAATTTCGTTACACCGGACACCGGATGAAACTCCACATACACATTAATCTTTATTCTTTTAGAATTCTACCACAGCACATCCTATATCAACGTTAACCACTTGTAAATTAGTTTTATCACTAGCCACTGGTGGATAAGTACGCTTTACGGCTTTGAGCTACAGGCCCGCCTGTGGCGTCGCTGCAGCGTCTTTTGTGTAATCCACAAATATTTCATTAGGCCAGCCTCCATCTCGGCCGTTCCCCATCTCGTGGAATCCGGCAGACCACCACCTTGATCCACTTGACGTCCTGTCACCTGGCTACACGTCCACCCGGCTCAATTTCGTTTTCATTCCAGTGCTTTCATTTGCCTGCCCGCCTTTGCCTGTTATTCCCGACACGCAGTTCTCCGTTCCTCGCTGAACAACGCGCAGTCTTTAAGTTCACGTTCTTTCTTCGGTGTGTCAGGACTGGTGAGATAAACCCCGATCGTAAGCTCTCCATGTGATTCAGACTCTTGTAAGTTTTGTTTTGAAAAAGCAATTTAGTTTATTGGGCAGTAGTTCTCTTTGACAGAACTCAGCATCCGGTTCCAAGACGTTGATAATCTGTAAAATTTCCTTTCCGATGCGTTGTTTGTACATTAACATAGTTTGACTAGCTCTATTAAATTCTTCCATTCGGAAATACGTTTGACTCTGAGAGGCAAATTGTTGATCCTCACCTGGGAAACGAATGTGATTCGTCATTAACACGTGTTCCTTCTTCTTTTTCCAATCTTACAAATCTGTCGGCGTCCTTTGGAATTGCTAGTTTTGTATACAATTGTTTCGCTTCTGTGTACCAATGTGCACAGTTAACAACCACAGAATTTACAGTGTACAAAAGCCTGAACGAGATGGGTCGGCGTGAGCGAGCGAACGTAAAGGTGGAACAATGATGGCAGGAAATCGGGAAACCCTCGCAGTGTCAGTTATTTGCACAGCAATAAATAGCAGTCTGCTTGTCAGTTCATAGAAGACAGCCAGATTTCAATAGCGTGTCAGAGGATGATGTCTCTTCACTTAGTCAGTTCTTTCACTCTTTATGGGGGAATGCGTGCTGTGATGCGGCTGTGGATGTCTTGATCGCTGCATGTATAGGCAGACGTTCTGCTCTCTTTAGAGTCGGTCTCTCACTGGACGTGTAAACGTACGAGGTACTATCCAGAATTTTCGGGACTGGTGCTGCCATCTGTTGAAAAACTTACCTTTGGACTAATGGTCACCGTCACCCTCGAAGTAGTTGCCATCCGCACGTACAGACCGGTCCCAGCGTTTCTGCCACTGGTCAAACGTTTTCTGGAAGTCCTATTCTTTGAGGGTGTTTATCACCGCCAGCGATGCTTCTTGAATCCTCTCTAGAGTGTCGAACCGACGGCCTTTCAACTTGTTTCAGTTTTGGGAATAGCGCGAAGTCGCAAGCTGCCAAATCTGGCGAGTACGGTGGGTGGGGTACAACTGCCTTGTTGATTATGCCAAAAAGGTCCTGTTGAGCATGGACGTGTGTCAGAGCGCGCTGTCGTGATGCAACAGCCAGTTCCTTTGGCGCCAAAGTTCGGGCCGTCGTCGCCGCACGTTTTCACGGAGCCGTCGCGAAACACCACAGTAGTACGCGGAATTCACTGTTTGGTTGGGTGGGACGAATTCTTTGTGCACAATTCCCATGGTATCAAAGAAAACGATGATCATGCTCTTCCCTTTGCTCTTCACCTGTCTCACTTTTTTTGGTCTTGGTGAGCCCGGGCTCTTCCACTGGGATGAATGTTGCTTTGTCTCTGGGTCATAACCGTAAATCCAGCTCTCGTCGCCGGTGATAACCCGTGACAAGAAGGTTGGATCATCCGATGAGGTCTGACGAAGGTCCTTGCACACTTCAACACGCGCTGTTCTGTTCGCGGATCCATCGTAAAATCGCCACGCACCAAACAGTATTATGGAAATCACTGTGGACACGCAACACGTCCTCCCAGCTGACTGCCATTCCGCACACTGATTCTTCAGATATGCAGCTCTCGTCACTTAGCGGTGCAAAGATCTACCCCTACTTTCCAGCTGGCAGCACCAGTCCCGAAAATTTTGGATTCCACCTCGTATGTGGACGAGGAACTGGTGACGTCACAGCGTCGAATTCCACGATCCACTGTGGGGTGTGCCTTCACGTCCTCTGTTGGAACGGAAAATCATCTGCTGCCACCTACATGTGGGGTGTTTACTGCGGAATTGATGGCAATTACCCAGGCCCTTACCTTTATTAAAGAGTCCCAACACAACCGCGTTTTGTTATGTACGGACTCGATGAGTGGCCTTCTTGCTATTGACCGGTGTTTTTCGCGCCATCCCTTGGTTTCTGCCATCCGTGACCATCTCGCTGATATTCACCGTGCTGCTTGTTCCATTGACTTCCTTTGGGTCCCTGGTCATGTGGGTATCCCGGGTAATGAGCTCGCTGACCGTTTGGCTGGGGGAGCAGTCACTTACCCCCCGTTTTCTGTAACCCCTCCTGCAGCGGATTTACGTCTTCACATCAAATCCCACTTCGCACAGTCATGGGCCAATTCTTGGGAGACTACTCCCCTGTCAAATAAACTTCGTGCGAGTAAGGTGACACCAGGCCAGTGGCGTTCTTCCTTTCGCCTCTCCCGAAAGGACTCGACCACACTGTGTTGTCTCCGCATTGGCCATACCAGGCTGACCCATGGTTTTCTTTTGCGGCATGAGCCACCCCCACTTTGTGGTTGTGGAGCCTTCCAGTCAGTAGCCCACATTTTGGTTGACTGCCCCCTTCTTTTGGCTCTGCGTGCTAAATACAGACTCCCACACACTTTACCTTTGATCTTGCTGACGATTCCCGGATGGTCTCTCTGGTTCTCTGTTTCCTCCGGGAAAGTGGTTTTTATTCTCAGTTTTAAGGTTTTTAATCTCTCTCTGGTGTTGGGGCAGGTCGGTGAGTGTTTGGGTGTCTCCCACTGTAAGCCGTGTTTGAAGATTCCCCACTCACCTCCCTGACAGAGATCCTCTTTTCTTCCCCTTTTACTCTGTTTTTACCCTTTTTTTTAAGGATTTGTTAGTCTCCTTTTATGACTGGGTGTTGTGTGATGTCCTTAGGTGAGTTAGGTTTAAGTAGTTCTAAGTTCTAGGGGACTGATGACCATAGATGTTAAGTCCCATAGTGCTCAGAGCCACTTGAATTTGAACCAGTCTCCTTTTCCCATACGTACTTCCACATTCTAACGGTTGCACCTTTTAAGTCACAGGTGGTCTTGCCTATGCTGCTTCAGCATAACGTTGGGTTCGTTCTCGTGCTGACTTCCCTCATTTTGTTTTTACCATTGACAACATGACTGCCCTTTTACGTTTTTTGCCTTTTCCATTTTATTGTTCTGACTTTCCTGAGATGTCACATTAGCGGAATGGACCACATTTGAAACAAGGGACTGATGACCTTGCTGTTTAGTCCCTTAAAACCCAAACAACAAACCAACCAACCAACCATCCACGATCCACTACAGTGCGAATTCTGAAATGGGAAGAATCTGGCATGTCAGATTTTTGCCTCGTGGAGAGCAACGTGGACAGCGAGATGTAGCATCGGTTTTACGCAAGCAGGAGTCGCCATATATAATGTACATAAACTATGGGTTTTCTGCTACGTGGTACGAATAAGAGCTGTTTGATAACACCAGCACATTGAGGATCTCTTGAAAACGCGACGTTTTAAGTATGATTTGTTATAATAAAATGGCAGCAAACTACGTATCAGTAGTTAAATGTTTCCCATATTTAATGCTTTTAGTGTTAAAACTTGGGTGCTATGAAAAGCATGTCGTTTAGGATTCAGTTCCTCATAGTTACATGTCCACCGAAGTTAAGCGCTGTCTGCATTTGGCTGGGTGACCATCCAGGCCGCCATGCGCTGTTGCCATTTTTCGGGGTGCACTCAGCCTCGTGCTGCCAATTGAGGAGCTACTCGACCGAATAGTAGCGGCTTCAGTCAAGAATACCATCATAACGACCGGGAGAGAGGTGTGCTGACCACACGCCCCTCCTATCCGCATTTTCAACTGAGGATGACACGGCGGTCGGATGGTCCCGATGGGCCACTTGTGGCCTGAAGACGGAGTGCTTTTTTTAAAATGTAGTTACATATCAAATGAAGACATTTGTAGATACAGTCGTTAAACACTGTATACCACAGTGTGTGATAAGTCATTCCCTATTTTTAAATAATAATTTCTTTTTTTCTGAACCAATTTTCGTAGTACTACTTTTGTTAGAGAAACAGCACTCCTTGAAGTTGTTTGTCATCATCATATAAGCTCCAACATTCTC
This sequence comes from Schistocerca cancellata, assembly GCF_023864275.1. Lineage (NCBI taxonomy): Eukaryota > Metazoa > Arthropoda > Insecta > Orthoptera > Acrididae > Schistocerca > Schistocerca cancellata. The sequence continues at coordinate 175,194,702 of NC_064632.1, forward strand.
TATACGTCTTTTTTAAGCTAACTGGTACATGCAATACTCCTGCCTGCAACATGTTAGGTGAAACATTGGCTAACACATCAGATATTACTAATTCCATTTCATCCAAGTTACGTGGTATTCTCTTGTAAATCTCCTTAGCCCACCCCCAGAGGGAAAAAAAAAATCGCAAGACGTTAAATCAGTGCTGCGGGCAGGCCATTCATGTGCACAACGTCTGCCAATCCACGATCATGCAGCCATTCGCAAAATGGCTTGCAAAATGTGCGGGTGCTCCGTCCTGCATGAAATAAAGTTGTGGGTTGTCACGTGTGAAATTACTGGCCATACGCGACGATCTTGCAGCATTTCCAGCTGTCTTTGGCTTTTCGTCGTGAAAGGATCGACCATTTCGGATGTCGTGATACCACACAATACTGTCACCTTCGGACACCCCTGTGCTTTTTCACCACGTTAGTATGGGTTTTCGGCTGCCTGTGTCACAGTCATCAGGAGACAATTACTATACATAATGAGGCTTCCATGATGTAAAAGTGAGATCTTTCTAGAATCGTTGCTACGCATAACGTGAAAGAGCACTTTCACGAGATCCTTGACACTGTCAACATTCTCTAGTGTCTTCGATGTTGGTCTTCCTGATGTTCTTGCACAGGCGACGATACGTATTTTTAGTAATTTAAAATAATTTTTAACTGTTTTTGCACTGAGTGTTGCGTGGATCCCTTGTTAGCCCCCAGCGCCTTTGTACTCGCATCACAGATCCCCAGACCCCATAACGAGCTGTTATTTTGGCCCATTCTTGCACGATCAACGCAGGCGGCATTTGTCAACTGGAACAAAAGAGAAAAAACATTAAACACAACTTCAAGGAATAATGTTTCTCATTAAAGTATTTCTATGAAAATAGGCTCATAAGTAAATAAATGATAACTGTAGGGAATGACTTATCAGACGAGCTGTACACTGAGGTGACAAATCATGGGTTAGCGATATGCACTTTATACAGATGGCTGCAGTATCGCCTACACAACGTATAAAAGGGCAGTACATTGGCGAAGCTGTCATTTGTACTAAGGTGATTCGTGTGAAAAGGGTTCCGGCGTGTTGATGGCCACACGTTGGGAACTAACAATCGTTGAACATGGAATTGTCGTTGGGACATTTCATTGGGGATATCGTTAGGGACTTTAGTACTCCGGGATCCACAGTGTCAAGATTGTGCCGAGAGTACCAAATTTCAGACATTACCTCTCACTACAAACAGTGCGGTGGCCGGCGGCCGTCACTTAACGACCGAGAGCAACTGCGTTTGCATAGAGTCGTGAGTGCTAACAGACAAGCAACATTGCGTGAAATAACCGCAGAAATCAGTGTGATACGTACGACGAACGTGTCCGTTCGGACAGTGGCGAAATTTGGTGTCGGTGGGCTGTGGTAGCAGACGATCGACGCGAGTGCCTTAGATAACAGGACTACATCTCCTGCAGCACCTGTCCTGGGCTCGTGACCATATCGGTTGGACCCTAGATGACTGGAAAACTGTGGGTTGGTCAGACGAGTCCGGATTCTACACTCCTGGAAATTGAAATAAGAACACCGTGAATTCATTGTCCCAGGAAGGGGAAACTTTATTGACACATTCCTGGGGTCAGATACATCACATGATCACACTGACAGAACCACAGGCACATAGACACAGGCAACAGAGCATGCACAATGTCGGCACTAGTACAGTGTATATCCACCTTTCGCAGCAATGCAGGCTGCTATTCTCCCATGGAGACGATCGTAGAGATGCTGGATGTAGTCCTGTGGAACGGCTTGCCATGCCATTTCCACCTGGCGCCTCAGTTGGACCAGCGTTCGTGCTGGACGTACAGACCGCGTGAGACGACGCTTCATCCAGTCCCAAACCTGCTCAATGGGAGATAGATCCGGAGATCTTGCTGGCCAGGGTAGTTGACTTACACCTTCTAGAGCACGTTGGGTGGCACGGGATACATGCGGACGTGCATTGTCCTGTTGGAACAGTAAGTTCCCTTGCCGGTCTTGGAATGGTAGAACGATGGGTTCGATGACGGTTTGGATGTACCGTGCACTATTCAGTGTCCCCTCGACGATCACCAGTGGTGTACGGCCAGTGTAGGAGATCGCTCCCCACACCATGATGCCGGGTGTTGGCCCTGTGTGCCTCGGTCGTATGCAGTCCTGATTCTGGCGCTCACCTGCACGGCGCCAAACACGCATACGACCATCATTGGCACCAAGGCAGAAGCGACTCTCATCGCTGAAGACGACACGTCTCCATTCGTCCCTCCATTCACGCCTGTCGCGACACCACTGGAGGCGGGCTGCACGATGTTGGGGCGTGAGCGGAAGACGGCCTAACGGTGTGCGGGACCGTAGCCCAGCTTCATGGAGACGGTTGCGAATGGTCCTCGCCGATACCCCAGGAGCAACAGTGTCCCTAATTTGCTGGGAAGTGGCGGTGCGGTCCCCTACGGTACTGCGTAGGATCCTACGGTCTTGGCGTGCATCCGTGCGTCGCTGCGGTCCGGTCCCAGGTCGACGGGCACGTGCACCTTCCGCCGACCACTGGCGACAACATCGATGTACTGTGGAGACCTCACGCCCCACGTGTTGAGCAATTCGGCGGTACGTCCACCCGGCCTCCCGCATGCCCACTATACGCCCTCGCTCAAAGTCCGTCAACTGCACATACGGTTCACGTCCACGCCGTCGCGGCATGCTACCAGTGTTAAAGACTGCGATGGAGCTCCGTATGCCACGGCAAACTGGCTGACACTGACGGCGGCGGTGCACAAATGCTGCGCAGCTAGCGCCATTCGACGACCAACACCGCGGTTCCTGGTGTGTCCACTGTGCCGTGCGTGTGATCATTGCTTGTACAGCCCTCTCGCAGTGTCCGGAGCAAGTATGGTGGGTCTGACACACCGGTGTCAATGTGTTCTTTTTTCCATTTCCAGGAGTGTAGTTGATAAGAGCTGATCTTTAGGGGTAGTGTGTGGCGCAGACCCCACGAAGCCATGGACCTAAGTTGTCAATAAGCCACTGTGCAAGTTGGTGGTTTCTCCATAGCGGTGTGGGCTGTGTTTACGTGGAATGGACTGAGTTTTCTGGTCCAACTGAACCGATCATTGAGTAGAAGTGGTTATGTTCGGCTACTTGTATATAATTTTCATCCATTCATGGACTCCCATCTTCCCAAACAACGATGAACTTTATAAGGATGACGATGCGCGATGTCACTGGGCCACATTTGTTTGAGATTGGTTTGAAGAACATTCTCGACAGTTCGAGCGAATGATTTGGCGATCCGGATCGCCCGACATGTATATGTATCCCATCGAACGTTTATGGGACATATCGAGAAGTCAGTTCGTGCACAAAGTTCTGCACTGGCAGCACTTCGCAGTTAGAGGCAGCATGGCTCAATATTTCTGCAGGGAACTTCCAACGACTTGGTGAGCCCATGCCACGTGGAGTTCGGGCGCTAAACCGAGTAAAAGGAGGTCCGAAGCTATGTTTAGAGATATCCGAAGATTTTTATTACCTCAGTAAACGAGACACTGGTGCCATGTCAAAGCCTTATGGTAGTTGATTATATCGTAAACTAGGATACGGAAAGTGACAGGTTTTCGTGTAGCTACTTCAAAATTTATTTTCATCTCTTTTTTTAAATACTGAGTATTTCTTATTAGACCTAATTTAATAGAATTATTGTCTGCAGTAGTCGATGTTATTTATTGTGAATAATGTATTTGCTGCATTCTTGTTTCAAAGGCTGTATTGGCCATAAATCCAAACTGGCTGTCGGCGTATGTCAGAAAGTAGACACAAGTTACACATTGCAAGTTTTTGTTATTATCAAACTTTGTCAAATGTGTATACCTGTGTCTTGGTTTTACGGACAGTACTATGTGTATAACAAGCTGGTAAATATCTTCTTCAATTTTAGCGAGAAGCTTCGAAAAACTCTCCTCTTAGATTCAAATGTAAGTACGAAACGAACCGGCATTTTGAAATCTGTGAAGAAGTACATTACTTCAGAATGATGGTAGTCAATACAAATCACCTAGAATATGGTTATTGTGCATGTGAAAACTGGTATTAGACACCAAACTGTAAATATATTCAATTTAAAACCGAAAATGGGGCGAGGATGCGATTGAGTTAAAGAATAACTTGTACTAGTGAGTATGTGAGATCTTTGTGCAGCATTATGTAGTTTTCATCTACTAGCAATTCGCTGTTCAAGTCAGCGGCGATTCCAGAATGTTCGCGATTTTTCCTTTTACAATCGCTAACATAATTACCTATTTTACGCGCGTTCATTTTTGTGGAGAAACAGTGTGATTTGCATGTCAGATGCAGCCAAGAACTGCCCTTGAAGAGCGTTGCACTCGCAAATCATGAGGAGGAGCGCGTTCCGAGAGATATAGCAGGTCGTTTCAGAGCGATGAGAAACACGCCCCTAGTGAGCACGTGGCGGGACCAGGCGAGCAGCTGGGCGCCTCCTGTCCCACCTACTTGAACGGTATCGCTGGCTCTAAACGTTCTCATTCAATCTGGAGATTGTGACTATCTTAATTAAATCTAATGGAATCTGTAGCGATGGCGTACGTGTTCTTCACTATGCAATCATTTAATCACGTCGGCATTTCTCAACGATTCTTAGTTCATTTTGTTTTGAAATTGAGACGGCAGCTACGAATCTCGTGCGAGTCCTAATTTCTACTAATTTTTTCATTGTACAATTTCATTTACGACTTGCTAATGCGCTACAATAGGCTAGACACATCTCCGTATAACTTCTTATAGAAAGCCGAAGTGCTCGACTACGTCAACATGCCGTTTACAGGTTTGAATATCTGGGAATGCTCGTAGGATTTGAATCACGCGAATACATACTATCGGCGTTTACAGAACTCTTTAACAGAGCAGGTTGGTGCAATGATCGAGACACTGGATTCCCGAATACGAAGTCTGTTAGAAAAGTATCCACCCTTTTTTTTTCCGAGCCATCAACAGGCCGAAAGGCCATTTCATTGCCAAAGTGAAAGCTGTGGTGATGTGGAAATTGCGGAAGACAAGGGCTTCAGCACTGTTTCGGCACATTCCATTGTGACCGAAGATTTGGCTATGAAGAGAGAGTCGGCGAAATTCGTGCCGAAGCTGATGACGGTGGAGCAAAAGCAACTTCGATGTTGAAGTCTCACAGAACGTGCTGGACTCCACAGACCATGACCCCGACTTCTTGAACACAATAATCAGCAGTGTCGAGTCCTGGGTGTATGGGTACGACCTGGAAACCAAATCCCAGTCGTCACAGTGGAAGCATTCCTTGTCGCCAAGACCAAAGAAGGCCCGCCAAGTGCGCAGCAATGTCAGTGATGCTCACCGATTTCTTTGACTTCCGCGGTGTGATACACAAGAAGTGCACACCACAGGTCTGTTACCAAAGAATACTACAAGGATGTTCTCTGTCGCCTATGTGGTGCTGTGCGGCGCAAGAGAGCGGACTTGCGGAAGGGGCGGGGGGGGGGGGGGGGGGGCAGGTCAAAGTACATTAAGAAGGTTCAAATGAACATACACCACCCAAAAAGTTCCAAGGCTGCTTTTATTCCTGGCTATAAGTGACTATAGCGCAGCAATTACGGTTGCAGCTTGAACTAACAACTTACTGTAAACAACAGATGAGCACGACGAGTCAGTTGTGGGCAAGCGGTGTCGTGGACGTGCCACCTTAGTGTGTCACAATTCGCAGTGAAAGATCATCTGTAAATCAGGTGTTCAAGATATTCTTCAGAATGTTTTGAAGAAGAGAAGTTTGTCTAGCACACCTTGAATCCCGAACAAAAACGACGACGCGTGAACGCTTGCCACGACTTGATTGAAATGCAAAACCCCAGACAGTGACTCTGGAAAAAATCCTGAGGAGTGACGAGATTTGGTGTTATCAGTACGGACCTACAACAAAGTGGAGATATTCACATGAAGGGTCAACGCTTTGACGACATAACCGACGTTCGAGCCAGTGTGACGCGCGAGTTGAACGACATCCCAAAGGAGGACTTTTCTGATAGTTTCGTATAGTTGAACAACTGTGCGTTGTACTCAAGCGGAGGGGGTGAATTGTGTAAAGTATTAAAATCACAATCTTCTCTATAGCTTCTATTAATCCAGTCTGAAAACATATTGGACTGATTGGGTAGGATGCAATGGTTGTACAGAGATGAAGAGGCTTGCGGTGGATGGATTAGCGTGGAGAGCTTCTTCGAACCAGTCTTCGGCACGACGACGATGTTTTCGTAATGAAGGGCTAGTTCCCTAACAACGGTTCAAGAATAAATGTTTTATACGCAACTCTGTCGTGTGAGACCTGTAGTAGTAGTCGATCCTGGTCCCTACCGCCCGCTTGTGTGCGTTCCAGCTTTCATGATCGCCGGCAGGAATTTTAAAACAGTCTTTAGGTTCTCATAAAATTTTGCCATGGAGTATTTGATAAAGAGTTGTTATATGCTCTAACTTACCGCTGTTTTGTCCCCTCCCTCCTACCAACCAACGAACCAACCAACTTGCTTTAATTCTGCTTTATTAATTTTGTAAGTCAAACTTACCTCCATACTTTATAAATCACCATTACTGTGGGACTGGTGGGTAATAGAAAATTTTACTAGAAACAGAGATACAGAACTGGATGATACGTAAGAAAGGTTGGCTACCCTACGTTAGACGATGTATTTTGCGTTCTGTGAGTACGCTTTCAAGCGTAACGTGATTCTTGCATCGGTTCTCTTGTTCTAGAACAATGTGGACTTTTTAGAAACGTGCATTCCTTTTACGAGGTGTTTAGCGCTGAACATTTCGAAACCAGCGAATCATAGAGATCGGAAATAAATAAGTGTGAGGCGTGCCGCTGAAGCAGATACGATCGTTGCCCGTTCCTGAATTTGACACAAAAGCTTCTCTTATAGGAGTGCAGTTGACAACGAACTCACCACCTCAAGAACAAGAGAACTGATGAAAGAAAAAGAAGGCTGCTGCCCATGACGGACCCACATCATAAAACATGAATATTTATAACTGAGGAGGTTGTGTAATATACTTGCTATTACCTTGTAGTCCGCAGCTCGTGGTCGTGCGGTAGCGTTCTCTCTTCCCGCGCCCGGGTTCCCGGGTTCGATTCCCGGCTGGGTCAGGGATATTCTCTGCCTCGTGATGACTGGGTGTTGTGTGATGTCCTTAGGTTAGTTAGGTTTAAGTAGTTCTAAGTTCTAGGGGACTGATGACCATAGATGTTAAGTCCCATAGTGCTCAGAGCCATTTGAACCAATTACCTTGTAAATGAATATATTTCATTTTTTACTCTTCCTCGTCCATGAGGACTATTTCACTTTGGATCTGTGTAAGGTACATTAGCGTATTTGTACACGATGCGTCAAAAAAATTTATACACCATTTGAAGCGTCATAGAAGATTTATTTCCCGTTCTAAAATGTTAAATTTCCGGAAATGGAAAGCTTAAAGTCCTATTGGAAAAATAAATGTACTTTGCGAATGTGATTAATGTTAAAACTGGCGGCCTTCAGCATCAATACTTTTCAGAGTACTAGTCACCACTAATTCCGTACATCGTACCAAAGTGTGCAATGAGATTTATGCGCACACCGCCTGAATCTCATTCCAAAGTGTGTCCAGGTTACGTGGTTTACGTTTGTACACCTCATCTTTTACTGTGTCCCATAAGAAGAAATCCAGCGGCGTGAGGTCTGGAGAGCGTGCAGGAAACTCGATTGGTCCCCTGCGTCCTATCCACTGGCCTGGCACATTGTAATCCAGGTATGCTCGTACGTACCTATGACAGTGCGGCGGGGCGCCATCTTGTTGGAAATAAAACTCATCATTACCGTATAATGCACAAATGACAGGAAATATGGAGTCAGCAAGCAATGTTAGGTATGTTTCTCCAGTAACAGTACCTTCAAAGCAGAAAGGCCCAATTAGTCCCCTTGCTGACAAACCACACCACACATTTACACCAGGCAAATTCACAGCCTTTTCAACTGTAATGTGAGGATTATCTTCAGCCCAGTACACACAATTGTGCCTATTGACAGTCCCATTGAGTTTGAATTGGGCTTCATCCGAACAAATTATGCTACCCATAAATCCCGCTTCACGTCTCAACCTTCAAAGCTCAAACGCACGTCCCCCATGCTGCAGTTACTTCCTTGCCACTGCTGCCAGATGTTGAAGAACCATAACATTACTTTCTCACAGATATTTAATATTGTAGAACGAGAAATAAATTGTCTATGGCAGTTGAAAGTGTGTATACATATTTTTGACGCGCGCTGTATTTCTCTGGAAATATTTATTGCGTATTCTTGTCTTCTGTCATCTTCTGCGTTCTCTAGTATCTCATCACAGTGGATCTATTGGAATGAAAATACATCTAATCACAGTACTGCAGGCGGAGTCGTTTCATTAGGTTGGCGCGATCGTAGTCTCTGAGAAGTGCAACGTGGGAAAGAAACTTCTCTCACCCCCCCCCGCCCCCCCCCCCTCCATTTGCCTGAAATCGTTAGACAAGCGGCAGAAGTTATGTATCAGGCCAAACAATTACACTTACAAGAACATTGTAGAAAGTTTGAGAATAAAGCTAAATCACTCCTTTTGCAATTGTGCTCGGAGAGGATGGAATAAATAGGTAACCATTCAGGACCTGATCGTTAGCTAGCGAAGTAATGGGACTAATTTTAATTTGCTATCTACAACTATACTCCTCAAGCCGCCTTGGGGTGCGTACTTCGTGTACTAATGTCACCTCCCCGCTTTCCAAATGGTGCGCAGGAACAACGATTTCTGGTAATTCTACTTTGATTGTCTTTGTCGCGAGGGAGAGGCATGTTACTTGACATCTCCAGAAACGTGCGCTCCCGGAATTTTGGCAGTAATCTCTATGTGCTGCACTACAGTTCTCTTGGGACGTTTGCTACTAGAGCCGGCTGAGCATCTCTGGGACGCTTTGGCACAGTAAACGAACACTGCTCTTCTTTTCATCTTCTCTCTTGCTTTATCAGCCTCGTCTGTTAAGAGTGCCAAACTGACGAGCGGAAATATAGCTTGAACGAGGGTCTTGAATCAGATCTGGCATTGTCCTCTCACTCTTAGTTTTAAATTTCTCCATACTCATACTCCCGCATGTTGTTTAGAGTTATTGTGCGTCGTACAATAACGGGTTATTTATACGCAGTAGGTTAAATGTTGAAGTGAACTATCAGCCCCTGCACCAAGCGTCGAACCTGTGGACGTCTTCCTGTATTTCATTGCAATCCTATAGTATTGTGACTTCTCTACATATACAAAAGCACAATTCGCAAACATCAACATCGATCTCCGGCGATATCCACTGGCTCATTTATGTATATCGTGAACAGTAAGCGTTCTATAACAATCTAGTGGGCTACACTGGAAGTAACTTTTATGTCTGGAGATTTCTCCTCGTTAAGAATGACTTATTGAGTTTTGTGTGCTATGAACTCGACATAACTAGTCTGATATTCCGTACGCTCTTATTTGTGCATTAGTGAGACTGCGGAACCATATCGAACGCCTACCGGCAGCTAAGGAAAATCCTTGGTCGTAGATGCACGGAGCATGTTCGATTTCATAAGGGCGTTGTTTGCTGAATCCATGTTAATACCTAGAAAAAGGAGATTTTAGACTTGCAGGATGGTCATAATATGAGAGGTTAAAACCTGTTTCCAAACTATGCACCAGACTGACGACAGCAATGTAGACCTATAGTTGTCTGCGTCTGTTGGACTACTCTTACTAAAAACGGGTCTTCTCTGAGCAGTTTTCCAATCTATAGGAATTCGTGGTTGCTCCAGCGACATGAAAGAGATCGCTACAGGAAGAACAACACGTTCCTCGGCATACTACATGTAGAATCGTGTAGGTACTGCACTACTGCGTAGTGATTTTATGGGAGAGATGGGGCTGCAAAGTATCAAGCCCCGTGCGAGCACATGGGGTGCTGGAAGGTAGATAGCGACGCTGGCACTGCAGGATGCGGGCGTGTGCGTGGACTACTGTACTGCTATTACATTACAAAGACGAGCCGAAGTGCGCCTCTTCTGCTATGACTACTTTTCCTGGCACAAGTCTGAGACCTGAAAGGCTGATACACACCAATTACTGGCGCTACGTGAAGACCTTGCGGTTCTTTACCGGGAGAGCGATTTTAATTGGTTACCAAGAGGTCGAGTGCCTCGGTTTCACAGCATTTTAGCGAATAATATGGGGAGGGAATAGTTTTTTCTTTGTCTACCTTAATTATTTCTCGTCACATGCATATTGTGGTCACACGCTGTCCGCGTTCTCTGCCTGTTCAGACGACCAAACTTCTCTTGAATTCGTCTAAAAAGTTTGTTCTTTCGTGGAGCAAATCGGCTGTCAGTTGCACCTCACCTATACTGGTACAGAGACGTGTAAACGGTATACGAAGTAAATCTCTGCGCTGTTTCAGTCAATTCTGCCAGACTAAAGTACTGAGGGACTGGGATCCAGTTCCCTGCAGAGTATTGCTCATCAAAAGGCGACGTCTTCGGTTCCATTCTCAGTTTTAATCTGTCCAGAAGTTTTTCAAAATAGCGCACATTTAGGTGCAGAGGGCAAAATCCGTGTAGGAAATTACCGCTATACTGTAGCTAAGCTACTTCTCTCCATAGAAAAAATTTCTTCCAGGGGTGCTATTCCAGCAAGACATACAGGGGAGCTTCTGTGCCGTTTATGAAGTATATCGAAGGTACTGGCGCTGAGGACGGGTAGAGAGTTGCCTTGGGTAGTCCAGGGCAGGAACGTTGCCCGCGATATGCAAACTTCTCTGTAAAGCATACAAACATATAATCTGCCAGGAGGTTTCATGTAAAAAGTAATTTGCAATACTGTTAATAAAAAACATTGTTTTGGCCAAAGAAGCAGCTTCCACAGTGTATTTTAGGGAAGTAACCTCACTTGTAAAAACATGTAAAGGCAGCAATAAACCTGTACATCACATTCATAAACAAAATTGTCTTTAACTGTGTGAGAACCTATGTATAAACGTGCAGTGTTTAAGCAAAATATTTACATAATCTGATGATGGCCTGTCAATAAACGGGAAAAGCGTCTAGATTAACACTTTGAAATTACAAAACGGTTAAGACATAAGAATGAAAACAGTTGTTACGTAACAGCTGCTACGAAGTTGAACAGCCAGGCAAACAAAACTTGAATGATAGGTACTGTGGGTGAAATGAGAAGTTATTCAAATTACATTCATACAAATCCTGAGAAAATGTCACGTAAAAACCTGTGTAAAAACACTCAGATTTATCCAAACCGCAGTTGACATCTGTGATCGTCTTACGAAATTAGAAATGAGTCGTTGTTTTATACATTGCGAAATAAATATGACGAGTTAATAAAATAAGTGTGAATTTCGTTAAAATTTATAAAAGCACGTATCGAAAGAACTGCGTTATAAGAGGCAGCGGTCGTTGATTGGATTATTTAGCGGTACTATAAGCTGGAACCTGCTTCTTAACGTGGCGGCGCCTCGTGCCCGAAAGTTTCTGTTGGTAGACGAATGTCTGAAATTTTGTTCCACGCAGCTCTGTCCTCGACGTTTGACTTTTGCTTTGTCACGTTGACTGCCAGCAGGCGGAGTCTGACTCACACGCCTGACACCGTGTGTGCCCTGAAGGTGGAACATCCATTATTAGATCCGTCCTCTCACGGGACGTGAAAACGCACGTGGACGAGGAACTGGTGGTATTCCACGTTCCACTACACTAAACGCGAAGCGTGGAACGAAGAATCTAGTAAGTTAGATTTTCGCCACGTGGAGAAGAGCGTGGCCAATGAGATGCGACTTTTCACGTCACAAGCAAAACTTAGGAGCCGCCATATTGTATGGAATTAACTCCGTTTTAGTAGATTACTTGTTATGAATATAAGCTGTTTCAAAGGATCAGCAAATTGAGAATCTCTCGAAAACGCAAGGTACTAGGTACTGTTTGTTATGACAGGAAACTATATATCGATAGTCGAAGGCCTAAGTTAGTATACCGTTCCAGAGCTACGGCTCAAAGATGATCTATCGAAAGCGCATCGTTTTGGGTATAATCTGTCATAGTTCTGTATCAAATAAGGATGTTTGTAGATGCAGCTGTGAAACAGTATGCACAATACAGTGAGGTGAGAAGTCATGGGACAGCGTTACGCACATATACAGATGGCGGTAATATCGCGTACACTTAGCGTAAAAGGGCAATGTAATAGCGGAGCTGTCATTTGTACTCAGGTGATTACTTTGAAAAGGTTACCGACGTGGTTATGGCCGTACGACAAAATTATGCCTCTGAAAGCGGAATGGCAGTTGCAGCTACACGCATGGGACATTCCATGCCGAAATCGTTAGGGAATGCAATATTCCGAGAGCCACAGTGTCAAGAATGTGCTGAGAACTCTAAATTTAAGGCATTACCCCTCACCAGGACAGCACAGTGGTCGACGGCCTTCGCTTAACGACCGAGAGCAACGGCTTTTGCGTTGAGTTATCAACGCTGACAAGTAACACTGCGTGGAATAACAGCAGCAAAGTGGGACGTACGACGAACGTATCCGTTAGGACAGTGTGGCGACATGTGGCGTTAATAGGCTGTGCCGGCAGACCGACCCGACGCGAGTGCCTTTGCTAGCAGACATCGCCTGCAGCACCTATCCTGGGCTCGTCACCATGTCGGTTGGGCAATAGATGACTAGGAAACTGTGGGGTGGTCGGATGAGTCCCTATTCCAGTTGCTGATAGCTGATAGTGGGTCAGTGTGTGGCGCAGACCCCGCGAAGCCACGGATCCAGGTTGGCAACAAGGCAGTGCGGAAGCTGGTGGTGGGGATGATGATGTTTGGTTTGTGGGGCGCTCAACTGCGTGGTCATCAGCGCCCGTACAATTATCCAATCTTTGCTCAGTCCAATTTCGCCACTTTCCTGGATGATGATGAAATGATGAGGACAACACAAACACCCAGTCATCTCGAGGCAGGTGAAAATCCCTGACCCCGCCGGGAATCGAACCCGGGACCCCGTGCTCGGGAAGCGAGATCGCTACCGCGAGACCACGAGCGGCGGACAAAGCTGGTGGTGGCTCCATAATAATGCGGGTGACGTTTACATAGAATTCCCTGGGTCCTCGTCCAACTGAACTGATCATTGAGTGAAAATGGCAATATTCGGCTATTTAGAGACAATTTGCAGCCATTAATCGGCTTAATGTTCTCCAAAAAGCGATCGAATGTTTATGGATCATAATGCGCCATCTCGCTGGGCCACGGTTGTTCACGATTGGTTCGAAGAACGTTCTGGACAGTTAGAGCGAATGATTTGCCACCCACCGAATTATGAGACATAATCGCGAGGTCATTTCGTGCACAAAATCCAGCACGGACTAAATTTTCGCGGTTATGGACTCCTATAGAGGCAACATGGTTCAGTATTTCTGCAGGGGAGTTGCAGCAAATGAGTCCATGCCACGTCGAGTTGCTGCACTACGCCGAGCAAAAGGAGGTTCGTTCACGATATTGGGAGGTTTCCCATGATTTTTGTCACCGCGGTGTGTATCTGAGACACTGGCGTCATGTCAAAGCCGTAGCGTTTTTGGTTATCTCACGAACTATGAAGCGGAAAGTAACCGGTTCACTTCTATCTTCTTACAACTTTTTCATCTGTTTTGTTCTAAAAGATTCTCTGTCTTTCTTATTAGGCTTAATTTAATAGGAGTATTGTTTGCAATTGCCGATGTTTTTTATATATAATGTATTTGCTGCATTGTTGTTGCATAGCGCAACGATTGGAATGTATCCCCAATAGCTAGAAATCTTAAAAGTGACTACCCATCTGTGTCAGTAAAAACAAGTTACATATTGGACGTTTTGACTATGTCAAATACATATATACGTATCTCTTGGTTTTGCTTACTGCCTCATGGTTGTATCGCCAGTAAATATCTTTTTCAATGACGGTGAGCAGTTTCGAAAAATCTATTCTTCTATTCATATGAAATCCTCAAACAAACCCCTATATTGAAATCTGTGAGATAAAGTACGTTATTTCAGAGAGAGGGTAGTCAATACAACACTGAAAATATGGATATTATGCATGCGCAAACTGACATTAGGTACTATACTTTAACCATCTTCAATTTAATGATTCAAGATTCAGTTGAGTTAATGAATAACTTCCTTTAGTATGTATCTAGATCGTTATACAGCGTTGTAAAGTGTTCCTCTATCAGCAGTTCGCTATTCAAGCCATCAGCGAGTCTAGAATCGCCTTCGCGATTTTCTCCACTCTTCTTTGACAATTGCTATCAGGGTTAACGCAGCTGTTTTAAGTGCGTTCATCTGAACACAGCTGATAATTCCAGTTATTTATTTAGTCTCCGTTGTTGCTCTATATGAGGAAGAGGCCTAGACTATTCGGAGGTTTTCTGTCTCCCTCGCTGACACTCCAGTTCAAGGTCAGCAGAGAGTAATGCTAATGTTGAAGAGTAGAAGACGCACCCGGGTGTATGTGTAACCGGCTGCTCGAACCTGTCGGGCGTGCAGTAATTCCGTCTCCAGCTTGCTGTGATGCACTCTTATAAGTATTCGCCCCTTGTCACTTTCAGATTACTTAGGTACTATATAGAACTGGGAATTGTAAGGTGCTGCGGGTCGTTTTAATATCGAGAGATGTCGGTTGAATGCTTGCATAACAGTTAACTGTTGCTTCAGTACTCTTGGTATCATCACAGTCAAACATATTGATTTGTGACATAACTTTTACAATATGGAACGTATGTAGCACCATAACATTGACCATAACAAAACAAATTACACCACATTTGTCATTATGTACTTTACTAAGGACCATTGGAGGTACAGAAACTTTCATTACAAAAACTTTATTTACGATTATGTTGTAACATGCAGACGTTTACGTCGTTTTCCTTTAATAACAAAAAATTATTAGCAAATACCAGAGACCTGATATTTTACAGGGAGGCGTTGTATATCTATCCAACGAAGCAAGACTTAGGTTCGCTACACTTTCAGCCAGATCAGTGAATGTGGAACGTAGGGAACCCATACGAAGTGCAATACATACAGTATTTAACGTACAAAATAAGCCACCCCAACTGTATCTTAAGGGGAGACCACGCAGATGTGCTAATAGATAGTCAAAAGTAGTAAAACTAGTAGTTACCAACACAAGTAAAATCAGTTCTACAATTGTTGCTAAATCTGAGCTACAAACGGCAAGAATCATAAACATATTCGCTTTTGAAGCAAAAGTGATTTCGTTTTCAAAAATGAAGTGTCAAGGAAAGTGTGTATGATACGACAAAACAGAAATACATGATGCTTCCAGTGCATGAAGTATCTTTCTGTATTCTTTCGCTTACAGCGGAATAAGCTGCAAATATGCCCATGTTGGAAAGTGTTTCTTCATGAGTAGGTTGTAGCTTATGTCACTAAATCATTGTGATTCAGCTGTTTTGACATGTATTTCACGATAATTCATGTCTCTTGATAATTTGCTAACACATGGAAAGCAAATTATAATAACTATTTCGTTAAAAAAAAATTACGGCGCTTGTGACTGCTATCTCACCGCTTGGAGCGCTAGTGTCGCTCCACTGTCAAACGGTGACAACTTTTCACCAGTGTCGTGAATGTATATATTACATTGTGGTATCACAGTGGCTACAGTCGAGAAGGCGTAAGATGATCTCTGACAGCTCGGATCGCTGTCGCCGGCTTTCAGCTGTGAAGCACAAACGTCTGCAGGCGAAAACAGTAGTATTCTATAGAGCTGTGACAACACTGAGGCGTTGTCATATAGATAGTTACTGTATTGGTTGAGGTGCAACTGTCAGGGGACTCAACTATAGTACCTTCACGTTCGGCTGGCAGAAGGTTCAAGTCAGCGAGTTAAGTCACGTGAGCCTGTCGAGCGCTCTATAAGACATCGCAATCAGCACACGATGAAAGAAACTCTGCGCTGTGATGACTTTGTGACTGGGCTGGCGGGCGGCGTTCCGGTTTGCCATCAAATCTGTTTTCCAATAGGATGGTACTACACCACGAAGGTCACGAGATCTCGGCAATAGCTAGGCTAGTTGAAAGTTTATGCCTTTTCGCATAAGACCAGAGGGATACGGTGAATCCTCTACATGTTTGGTATCTGTTGCGCTGCGTTATATATTTTGTAAAAACAAAGAGAGGCTTCGTATTTGTTATTTGATACCAGACTACAAACCCGGAAGTCCTGAGTTCAATCTTCATTCAGTCCAAGGGTTTGGTCTGTCACTTATGACAGTTATTTGTTGCCGGCCGGAGTGGCCGAGCGGTTAAAGGCGCTACAGTCTGGAACCGCACGACCGCTACGGTCGCAGGTTCGAATCCTGCCTCGGGCATGGATGTGTGTGATGTCCTTAGGTTAGTTAGGTTTAAGTAGTTCTAGGGGACTTAAGACCACAGCAGTTGAGTCCCATAGTGCTCAGAGCCATTTTGAGTTATTTGTTAATGTGATAAATCCCAAGTTGCATTCTTGTTGAGAGTTCACTTTAAACTGTTTGTACCCCTGTAACTGGCTGGATAACGCGGTTCAAAGGGCTCGATCATCCACAACTCCTTACTCCGGTTCCAACACCATGGCAAGAAGGATATCTTTTGCTGGGTACCAGGCCATATCAGGTTACAGGGAAACGACATGGTCGACAAAACGGCCAAGGAAGCATATCTGAATGGTGTTGTCCGTCTGTGTCCAATCATCTCATTTTCTGACAGACGCATCATGTGTCAGTGGGAGACTGAATGGTTGAAGGTGACACAAAACAAACTGCGGTCGCTGAAATCGACCACAGAGTCATGGCGGACTTCATATCAGCCTCGCCGCTGAAAGTGGGTTCTGCTTACCAGACTGCGCATCGACGTAGCGCTTTAACTCTTGGATTCCTCCTCCGGCGGGAGGATCCACCCCTCTGAGGTTTTAGTGTTCCACTTTCAGTTATGCATATTTTGGCAACTTGTGTCCTACATACTTATGTCAGGGCAGCCCTCAGTCTCGATGGAGAAGTGCCCACCATCCTCGCCGATACTGATTCCAGTGTAAAGTTTTAGTAACATTTATGTCCTTGTTACGAATTTCAATTAATTATGAATACTCGTTTTTTATGAGAACAATTAAAATATTTTGATTAAAAAAATCTGTCACAACATTTTCTTACTTAACTTTTCGAATTGGTAATAAATATTGAATCCAAATAACTTTGAAAAAATCCACCAGTGTCCATATCTCGCTCTTAGCAAGATCATACGTTATGATTGGTTTGAAATTGTTGCTGTTTGGGAAGAAAGTCATTTACATGGTGTGCCAGACCCTTACGTCAGAAGTTATTACATACGTAAATTTCAGTAGATTGAGATCGGGGACAAATGGTGGGAGATTGATATTTCAGGCGGTACAAGGTCTTGAATAAGCAATGTGTGTTTGTGGACTGCACCTGTTTCATCATAGCAAACAAGCGGCCTACTTCTTCGACTATGTGATCCTATCTCCGTGACAATACGAAAGCCGCTTGCGATGTGTTCACGTCGAAGTTCACCGACGTTTACTGTGTCAGGAAAGGCTGTCGGATGTACAGATGAAACTTTTGCAGCAGGCTCCATCTTAATCAGAGAGAATTTATCGCCATGGATAAGATGTGACGATAAACTGCTTTGTTTAAGCGAGAGACACATGGCTGGCCAGGCCTCTTGACAGTGAATTGAGTTCACAATTGAATTTGAGGCGATGGCATTGCGTCGCGTGGAATTGGGCTCGTCATTGCAGAACCTTCAATATGACGCTGAAATGCTGATGGCAGAGACCACAATGTGTTACACGTATGGTGAAACAGCAATTGAGGACCGTTTTTACTAAAGTCAGCATCTACAAAAAGAAAATTTTCCGGAAACACATGTTACTGAATTACTTGAAGAATATACGTTGCTGAAGTCTTACAATTTTACAGATATAATTTATTTTACATACTGAACAAGTAATAATTCGATAAATTCTGTCATTGAGGTACTGTACCTCATTATTTCCATTATTATTTTCATAGACCACTCTAGGGGCTTCCCACAGTACTGTCTTCTTTTGATGTATCAGAAAATCTCTTCAGTTTCTTCACATCGCCATGTTTTTTGACACTCGCGTGGTTTCTAGGTTTTATAAGAACTGATTGATCAGTGTCCCTGAAACTATGTATTTTAGTTTTCTTCATTTCAGCAGTGGCCGCAGAGGAAAAGTATGTTGATGTTGTTTGGACTTCGCAGTTGACACTACCTTTGTTTTCAGGGGCACCGGCTTTAGACATTTTGAATGGTAGCTTGTTGACCATCAGCAGTTTATTAACAGTGGTCGTGAAACCGCACAGATGCCAATCCTTGCCTAGAAACATAGAGGTACCATGGTGACTTAGACCGTAGTAATAGCGTGGCGGAAAGGTTATGGTTTTAAGTTTTCTCAGTACCTTTTAATGTTATCAAATGCCCTATCAGGGCAGGTAACTGTGACCCCTGATTGGGAAGCAGTGAGCTGTTTTGTCTAAAACTATCCATAATTGTTTACCACATGCAGTAGACGTTCACTATCGGAAAAAGTCGTTTTCTGTATATGTCGAGTCCAAACAAATTTCACAGTTTCGTGTGCAAGATTGAACAGCCAAATAGTAAATTTTCATAAAATCCGTGTACTGCAGTGGATTCGTCACATTTAGAAGTACACAAATGTGTCACTGATGTTTGCAAATTTTGTAATTGTTGAGTCTGAAAATTTCCTCAATTACAGCCCCTGTCCAAAAATGGAGCCAGATGTTTATGGGCTGAATTCCGTCAACGCTCTGTCAGTGCTCTAGGCAGCATGAGTTTTCGTTGTTTTGTGTGCTGAGCTGGCACTCGAGCCTGGGTCCTCGTCTTCGGCTGACAAAGCTTTAACCGACCGATCCATCCAGGCACGACATACAGCCAGGTGTGTGGGTGTCATAGCTTTGAACGGTTGCTGTGTGCTGAAAATGTTGCTATAAAGAATAAGTTGTTAATACAAATAAAAACTTAATATTCATTTCCGAGCACTATGTAGTCCAAAGTGCTCAGTTTAGTATCCTCGGTTGTGTAATTTCACCGTAAAGGTTTCCGGTATCCCGTGTAGCAAGACTTGCACTGTCGTGCATTGTACGGATAAAAGCGAAATGTGTTTTAGGCAGCCAGAGAGGAGGACGAGAGTGCCGGTATTTAGAATTCTTTTTATTTTAGTAGTAAAGTCACTGAGAGTGTAGAGCTTCAACGTTCTACGCTGCATTGCGATATCGAGGATTTTACCCCGCGTCGCTGTGGTCGACGCTCGTCCGGAAGCGCAGTGACCTTGAGCCGAGCGAGAGCCGATGTCCCGGAAGCCGCGAGAAAGCAGATGGCAACGCCGCCGGCCACTGCCGCTCTTCACTTTTTGCCTATACCTCTGCAGACTAACGAGCGACTTGATTGAATCCACTACTCTGGTACAGTTTACGCCTACACGCGCGCCACAGGTATTTGCGGTGGAAGCAATGTAAGCGAAATTCTGACCTATACCTTTTGGGTTTTGAGAGAAGGCGAAGTTACTGCCTACCCACATGTTCATCCAAGCGTTGCTACGTGCGTGGCATAGAATAGTTACCGTAGTACCATAAAGAAGGGTACGTTTTGTGCCGTGTACTTTGTTCCTTTGAACCTTATACGAAATATTCCATGGAGAGCGCGGAATTGTCGCAGTCTTCCACCAATACCGAATAGGGATTTGCGAGAACTGTGTAGTCTTTCCATGATACTGTGCACTCTTCCACGGCCGGTTTCTGCGTAGTAACTGATGTGCGTTGTACAGGCATTAGGCCGTGGTCCAATGCATATATGACTGCTTAATGTTTCGTCCAATGCTGGAGACTTCGTCAGAGGCTATACAGATTGGAATGTAGAACATCATTGAAACAAGCTTGATAAGCCGAACGTTTTACGTGTATCGATGCATTCGTGACTTACCTGTTTCGACAAATTAGTCGTCTTCAGAGGCCTGCGAAATTAGAGATATTACACTAGGCAACAAAATGTTGTTTTTCTGTAACTGGCATTAAGACAGCTATGCTTTATTTTCGGGTTGCTAATAACGAAAATGCTGATGAATATGTTAGATTAGCTCTCGTTTTGAAGTTATGATAACTTTATGTTATTGCCTATACAAGCTTAAATACACGCATTTATCTTGGTGTAATCCACCGGTGCAGCTTCAACACGATACCACAGTTCATCAAGAGTAGTGACTGGCGGATTGTGACGAGCCAGTTGCTCGGCCACCATTGACCACACGTTTTCAATTGGTGAGAGATCTGGAGAATGTGCTGGCCAGGGCGACAGTCGAACATTTTCTGTATCCAGAAAGGCCCATACAGGACCTGCAACACGCGGTCGTGCCTTATCTTGCTGAAATGTAGGGTTTCGCAGGGATCGAATGACGGGTAAAGCCACGGTTCGTAACACATCTGAAATGTAACTTCCACTGCTCAAAGTGCCGTCAATGCGAACAAGAGGTGACCGACACGTGTAACCAATGGCACCCCATACCTTCACGCCGGGTGAGACTCCCAGTATGGCGATGACGAATAAAAGCTTCCAATGTGCATTCACCGCGATGTCGCCAAACACGGATGCGACCATCGTGATGCTGTAAACAGAACCTGGATTCATCCGAAAAAATGACGTTTTGCCATTCGTGCACCCAGGTTCGTCGTTGAGTACTTCATCGCAGGCGCTCCTGTCTGTGGTGCAGCGTCAAGGGTAACCGCAGCCATGGTCTCCGAGCTTATAGTCCATGCTGCTGCAAACGTCGTCGAACTGTTCGTGCAGATGGTTGTTGTCTTGCAAACGTCCCCATCAGTTGACTCATTGATCGAGACGTGGTTGCACGATCCGTTACAGCCATGCGGATAAGATGCCTGTCATCTCGACTGCTAGTGATACGAGGCCGTTGGGATCCTGCACGGCGTTCCGTATTATCCTCCGGAGCCCACCGATTCCATATTCTGCTAACAGTCATTGGATCTTGACCAAGGCGAGCAGCAATGTAGCGATACGATAAACCGGAATCGCGTTAGGCTACAATCCGACCTTTATCGAAGTCGGAAACGTGATGGTACGCTTTTCTCCTCCAGTCGGAAACGTAATGTTACGTATTTCTCCTCCTTACACGAGGCATCACAACAACGTTTCACCAGGCAATGCCTGTCAACTGCTGTTTGTGTATGAGAAATCGGTTGGAAACTTTCCTCATGTCAGCACGTTGTAGGTGTCGCCACCGGCGCCAACCTTGTGTGAATGCTCTGAAAAGCTAATCATTTGCATATCACAGCATCTTCTTCCTGTCGGTTATTTCGCGTCTGTAGCACGTCATCTTCGTGGTGTAGCCATTTTAACGGCCAGTAGCGTACGTTTCTGTAATATTCCTCTTTATTTCAAATAAATGTATAGCCAAGGTCTAGAAAATAAATTTGGAATGGACGAATAAACTTTATTCTGAAAAATATACGTAAACCACAGTTGCTGAAAATTGCACCCTTGAACAAAATAATACATTGGGTAACTGAAAATATGTCCTAACAAAATGGTGACGTGTTGAAACATATGTCATGTTTTACGCCCACAATGTCGAGACAACAGCGTACATTGAAAATAGCTGTTTTAATACGGTTGCGTGCGCCTATAGAGAATTAATATTGGAGTGACGGCATCAAATTCCGAAAGATGGTGTGTACCACATCTCAGGTTATGTTCCCTGCCAATTTGAAAAATACCGTTTCAAGAAAAAACGCGTTTAAAGATGTGGGTTACATTTTTTGTAGTTAAATTTAACAGACCCCTAACAGCAGCCCCAGGACCGTAGAGCAATCCTTCCAGATCCAGGAGGTGGTTCTCCTCCATCTTCTTGGTGTCCATAGTGGTTTGCGAGCCGCTTCGCCAAATTTTATCATACGCTGCTGTGGTCGTTTGATACGCTTCTTCGCGGCTTGTTGGCAGAAGTTGTAATAATAGACTGATCCGATCTTAAGTTTGAGCACGTTCATAATTTCCAGAATGCCTGTTACGCTATCGTTGACATTACGTGCTGTTACACTGGCCGCGGTGTCGACAATTTTTTTTCCCGCTGTAAGTGGTTTTATGGAGACATTTTTTCACAAATCGTCGTTTAAATAGATAGAGTTTCTGACGAAATTGGGGTGAGCAGTATAATAAAATATACGTACCAGCGAACATTTTAAGCGAAAGAACGATTATTATTATTATTTTTTTTTTAATTTTCGAAGAGGACTTAACCCGTAAGCTGCCGCGCGTATTTCATAGCGTCACTGGTCGCGCGGGGTGTTCCCGACTCCCCATACAAAAGTGGCTGTAATGCGGAATTGTGCAGCATATCGTTGATATAAACATATTTGCTGAAAAAATGGCTCTTGAGAATGTTACCATATTTGGTTGCATATTTTTAGATTAACGAAGTATCAGATTACCGGTTTTGAAACACATACAGTATTTCCCATTTTCTTACGACTTTTGTGAAATGATTTATTTGTGGTATTATTCGTTCTGTACTTTTATTCTCGCAACTCGTACAAAAGTTATACGAATTTAGTCACTGCCACTGGCTGCAACAGGTGCGTTATTATAAGACTTTTCACATGCATTCTTCATGTGGTTTAGACACACAGCTTTCAGACATGAGTCACAATGCGATTTAATTTTTATGACTTTATTCCGAGGACAAAGTATGTGGCGCCTTGGTTTGGATACCCTTTGTTCATTCTTGGCTGTCCTCGATTCCTGCCATTTTAGCGGCTTTCTCTCTGGCTTGTTTAGGCAAGGAGTGTGTGGCTGCTCTCTTGCGCAGTATCGGGTTTTACTAATGCTTTTTCCACATCACGTAAAGACATTCTTCGGGTAATTCTCTCATTGTTGTTACTTGCAATTACGATGAAGGCTCAGTCATTCGGGAAAACAGGGCAGGTGGCGAGTGTCTGGTTCTCATTGAGGTTGAAAAAGTAGCGCACATTTCATCATTTGTATCTATTGCTGTTTTTGTCTTATTGTACATTATTATAATTTCTGTTTTCTTCTCATCCACAGTATGTATCAATGACATCGTCATGATGAACAGATGAAATGAGGATAACTTTTCGTGCTTTGTTTGGCACATAGGAAACCGTGGCACTACCCTTCCTGAAACCAAAAAGCTGCTTTTCAAAGCACAACCTCTAATGCAAACTAACTTTTGAGGTAGCTCCGTCTTATTCTTTCCCGAAGTTTCTTCAGGAGTTCTTCAGCTAGTGGGGCGAAACAAACCCTGTTGTGAAGTGTCACATTTCTCCCTGCCCCTTCGATAGGCCGTACAAGTCTATTTACTACACCCTTAGGTGAGTGTGACAATGAAAACGGACCCTCTTGTTTTTTCCTAACTTAGATTTCCATCCTTAAAGTATACCGTGTTCTTGCAGCGCATAAGGTGAAGATCTTCGATCTATATTTTGCAGACTTGCTTGGTATATGCTGACGGAAATAGCATTTGCCTCTAAATGCAACCAGTTGTTCATGCACCGTCGTATTTTCAGACACAGTTTATCACTGTTCGAAAGAAATACAGTAATTCAAACAGTTCTCTGAATGCAGCTAGGCGATGACGCTCTCTTCGCTGTCTGTCTCGAATATCATCGAATCTCAGTACAGAGCAACAAGAAACGAAAGAGCCGCAAACTAATTCTTGCATGAAATATTGCAATTCCAAAACCATTCTTATCCCATAAGTCTTCCAGATTTTGGTGTCCTGCTTGGTAATAACTTGGCAATATCAGTAGACCAAGAAGAGGTTTGATTTCCGCCCCATCGGCTGATTTGGCATCATGGTCTCTTGTGAAATTGGATGCAATGTGCTGTATGTAAATATTGGTGCGCGATCTAATCGTTATAATGATTACATCATTCATGACTATGGACAAACAGTCCACAGCAGTTTTTGCAGCTTTTGCGACAGCTTTCATACCAGGGAGGAGAATTAAAGACCTACACGTCGAGTTCTAATGTTGCGACTGGGCAGTTTTTCATCCATCCGATAATGTTATCCTTTTCAACAAAGAAATCATGCTTCTTTTATCTGCTTTGCTTACTTGTGGTTCTAGGTTGCCTTCATACTCCGTTTCCGTGTGGCTGTGATGACACAACCATTTCCTCTCTTTCAAGAAGATTAATCTAATATTAATAATATATCGGTTTGAAGAATTCTGTTACTTAGCTGATTTCACTGCTCGTGTACGGTACATATCGAATGCCTCAGAGAGGCTTTCCTCTTGGACTTGTGCACATTCTTGTTTTCGCGAGGCGAGCCTTTGGGAGTAAACCTAAGTCTTCCACTCGCTTGTCCTTGTGCTGGTTTTATTTAATGCTCGTTCAATTTCATGCCGCTTTATAATATTGTCCCCAGACGTGAGGATGTGACGGCTCATATAGTTGAGCCCCTCCCTCACGGTCGTAGTCGGACACTATACTGGGTACGCTGCTTAAGCCAATGTCGTGTACGTGCAGAAGGGTTGGCACTCTAATATTAGTGACTGTCCTCGCCCGCGCTGGTTGAGAGCAGTACGCGTCGTAATCCATTGAATGCGCGATAGAGCCAGCAGAATCGCCGCAGAGTCCGTCTCTGTTAATAGTTCTCTAAATGTACACGACGGGTTTTTGCATTTTAAATTCCACATGGGCTACACCAAGGGTCTCCAAACATTTTATCCTAAGGGCAACACTGACTCTTCCATTAATACCAAGGGCCAAGACCTAGCTATAGTTTGTTTCTTTGAGGCCTGAAACCCTAGTACTGATCGGAACTAATCGGTACAGTTCAGAAATCGTAGCGGTTACCTTGCTGCCAATCTTTGGAGCTCACAGTGAGTGGCAATGCAACAATAATTACAGAATGAACCGCTAATTGCTTGACCTTGAAACTATAGTCATAATTTAATTCATATACATTGCTGCAAATAAATACCACTCGTGAAGGTCATTGTAACGTGCTTTCACGAAACCTTCTTTCTTTCTTTCGTTCGTCATTCGCATCACAGCAAGTGGTCAGATCGTAGTGCAAGCTATTTAATAGTAGCAGCAGTGCAGGATATCTTCCCACTGCAACCTGAAACGCAAAGTGTAGTGGAACTAGGGTGTTTTCTGACTACAGTTTCGTAGTGAAAATACAGTGTTCAACAGTGAGTAATTAATTGAATTAAAACTGCCTTAAAGATAAATATAGTGCAATTCTTTACTCACAAGCCTTGCTCTTTATACTGTTACGTGGCATATTTTGATTTCTAGTTACATCCGATTTGTGTAAAAATGCTAAATAAACGGAGGATGCAATGCAGAAACTTTAAAGAGCAATGAGGACATCAATATTTCTTGATCGAGTCGAATAGCATGGCAATGTATATAATTTGCAATGAAACTATATCATTTCTGAAAAAATACAATGTAAAATGTCATTATGAGACCAAACATTCTCAAAGTTATTCCGTATTTACGGGAATGCAACGGTTAGAAACATAGGCGTCTGTGAAACGTGGTTTGAAATCTCAGCAGATGTTTAAGAAAGTAAATGCTGAATAAGAAGCAGCAACTCGTCTAGTTTCCACATGGATCACTCAGTAGCAAACCTTGGAAAACTATTTACTGAAAGAAGCATCAGTTGAAGTAATGTTTTCAGAACAAGCTAATTTGTTTAAAAACATCAATGTGTCAGCAAACACTGTGGCATGACGAGTGAAAGGTAATGCTGAAAATATAGCACAGTTGTCTGAAAAACTCGACACTTAAGAGTGGTTCTCTTTGGTTCTGGATGAGTCAGTAGAGGTTTCAGATACTGCACAGGTGTTAATTTTTATTCGAGGAATAAACAAAAATGACGAAGTTTGTGAATTTTTATTCGAGGGATAAACTAAAATAATCAAGTGTGTGAAGAGCTTCTTGGCGTTCATAGCATTCACGTCGTGGTCATTGGTGGAGAAATTTTTAAAGACAAATAAAATGCTGTTCAGAAAAACAGTCTTCAGTGGGAAAACTTTTGATGTGTCAGAACTGATGGTGGGAAAATATGTGCGGAGTAAATAAAGGTTTCCTCGCTCTCGTTCCAAAGACAGTAGAAAACGACGGTGAATCAAAACCATTAATCGTACAGTGCATCATTCATATACAGCCTCAAGCACACAAAAAAGTCACGCATTTTAATACATGCCAAAAATTCAGTCAGCAATTACGAACACCATTTCCGTTAGATTCCGCAACTGAAACGTCTATTGCTTTAAAAATTTTGAGAAAAAACATTCAGCAGCCAAGGTGGTATAAATCATTGTTTATTGTTGACAACCAATTTCGACAGATGTAACTCATCTTATTGTCTTAAAGAAATTGGTTAAAAATGTGTTCCAGTGTGAATTAGTACCTCATGCCATGTTGTCATTATGGTGTATGAAATACAGCACATTATCTACTGATTTGTTGAGAATAAAATCATTTCCACTGTATTTGCAGCGTATATTTCGTCTAAGGTGGATTAACGATGTGTCTAGCATAACGCGAACACAAACAGATATGCAAATGTGCATTTCAGTGTATATTGTGCATTATAATGATTATCAAGCATCTGTCAATACTACGTAACCGAACATCCCAAAGTGCACAAGGTGCTTTTTAACTGTAGATTTATTGTCGACAAAACTGAGCGTAATGTGCTATATTTTATCCACCATCATGACAACATGACATGAGATACTAACAATGGATCATGCTCTATAACAAAAATGTTTTCTAGGACCAAAGTTTATGCCTGTGCTTCAAAATTTCTCGAAAAAAATACTTTGCATTGTCGTTATTTAAATTCGTATCGTGCATGGGCATCTTTAACGAATTCGTGTTAGTTAACGACGGCAAATCAAAATGTAAGTCATAAACATATACTGCGAGGAAAAAGGTTACCATGCGCCGGATCTTGCAACATCGCTGCAGAGAATCTTAACAAGGTTGCGGAAGCCCGAGCAGTGGTACCGGTGGCATCAACTGCGACGCGAGGCTCATTGCGATTGATATAGCAGACTGATTTCAGGGAGGCAGTTTATAGGAGAACGCGTGACTTAGTGTTCATTTATAATAGCAATGGAGACAGAGCCAGGCCAGAAGGTGCTTTTTGAAATGTTCATGAAAGACTGAAAAAAATTACAATAAACACACTCTTTATGCGAAACACCGTTCGTTAAGCGAGTCAGTTTCTTACATTTTCTTCTATTCATTATGCGAATAATTTGTTATGAGACACTCGATAAGCAAGGTTCGACTACAATAAAAAAAATTACGGCGGGCCGGATGTCATGCATGTGTGACGCGTTACCGCGGGCAGGATTGATGATGATCTGGAACCGGCGTTGGCCCGCCGGACGTAATTTGAAGACCCCTGTTACGATGCGGACCGCGGGTCTCAGAATTCCTGCTGTCTACTTTGACTTCCTGATGACGCCAGCGCTGGTGCGCTGAAATGGAATTACTGTACCTGGTCACCTAAAAGACGAACCGTACTTTACTCGTACTCCTCTAGTATTCGCCTTACTGCAACTGATTTCGTAATGTCGTCCAGTTTCTTATTGTTACTTCGCAGTGTTATCTGTAGGTGTTTGGAAGATGTTAAAGCTTCAAAAACTTGCCGGTGAACATTTAATCGGGCGCTCTCGTGTTCTGCCTCTTCCGTGTGGGAATTATACTGCATGTATCCGAATTTAGAGAGTCATATTAAACACGCAACGTTTTCGTGCCTGTTGAACATTCTCCATTTGGGTGCTGGGTTCAGTTTGTCGAAGACTCGTCGGGCCAGTCACGCATTTTTGGAAGTAATCAATATGCCTCGGTGATTGTCGACATTATGTTGGGGTCGAAAGGCCTCCCAGAAACCTAAGGAAGATGGAACCTTTTTGTTCACCTGCATCTGCTGTTCGCGAAATAACGAATGTAAAAACAGGAAGCTGTTTTTCATTTAGTTATTGGTTCTAAGAAACAGCTTATTTTCCTGTGGTGTGTTCATAATGTTAGCAACTGATCGAACACAGGGATTTTGTCAGCAATACTGCGCATCATGTCTTGGGCCCGTGTTATGACCGAGTTAGACCGAAGACGTGGCTAATATATATCTCTCTCTCTCTCTCTCTCTCTCTCTCCCCCCTTGTTTGACAAAAGTGTCATGCTAGTGAAAAATACTACATGTCATGCTAATAGAAGCATTTCATTTCCTCGTTTCCACTAAATTCAGAATGGAAACGATGAACTCGCGAGAAGAATGGGTATTACTTCGCCGATCATGTAGATATCTTGTTTGGCCCCAATGTTAAAAGCTTCCTTCTGTTGCATTCACCCCGGACATATAAAGCAGACCAAGGAAAAATATTTGTTGCTTGTCCTTCTTGCTTGGTAATTCATTGTATTACGGTTTTGCGCACTATGTCGCGGAAATTAACAAAACACTTCTCAGTAGAAGGAAAATAATTTTCCAGAATGAACGAAGGTTTATACATAAAAGCACCTCTTTATACATAGTGGAGGTGTGTGTGTGTGTGTGTGTGTGTGTGTTGGCTTAGGTTTCCTTTCATTTGTTAAAGAATCTAGGTGGATTAGTTACATGTTGTACGTCTCGGGGACGTGACTTTGACAAGTCTTCCAGCGGGCAGATGCCATTCTGTCGCTCATTGACACCTCATTGTGAGTGGGGAAATCAAGATGGACTCTTCATCGAATTAATGATGAAGCACATCAAATAAATCTGTTTTCTGAACATCTACTAGATGTTGGCCACAAGAGACAAATTATAACGTGGATTCTTTTTGTTGCTGAAGAACTCGGTAACAACATGCTTGAGTTCAGAATAGGAATCGAAGATCAGTTTTGGAATGTAGGCACCTAAAATAACATTTTATTTCACTTTTGCTTCTTACAGATGAGTAAACTCGTGGAGATACTTGCAGCAGTCTCCATCTTATTATCGCTAGATAAACTCACTGTGTAGAGGCTGTAATATATATATATATATATATATATATATATATATATATATATATATATATATATTAGTTCCCATTCCACGAGGTCCCTGCGCAAAAACAAGGAATAGCCACATAGCATGCCGCAGTAGTTGCTATGTCTGCAAGCGGAACCAACTCAAATCGACATTTTAGCTTATTATTATTAGTTGAAATAACATACGAAATTTTCATTATTATAGTCACTAAGAGATTTTTTTAAAAGTATTGAGCGTTCATTGTAAATAATAAATGATACACCTTCTTGGTGTTGTGTTGTTAGGATTCAGCACAGTGAAAACCACAAAAATAAGTCACTTCCACTAAAAAGTTTTCCGTTGTCGTGTGTAACAAGAAGATATGAGGTAATACGCTGTTAAAGAGGTGACAATGCTAGTTGACACGGCCGGGAAAAGCCTTGAACTATCATTCTAGCCGACAGGCAGCGTTGTGTACTGGATGGTGGCGGCCCGGGTATTGTTGTTGGTTGGTTGAGGTGAGTTGACGAGCGGCGGTGTGGTTGCAGCGTGACGTCGGCCGTCAAATGGGGCAGGGTGCCTCGTCGCATCAGCCGCTGGAGAGGGGCCGTGGGACGGCCAACGCTGCCAATGGCGTCCCCACAAGGAGCAAGTCCTTCCGCCGCAGCAAGGTGAGTACCGGGCATTCGTACTGTTCTAAAGAACTGCCAAGAGTTCCTCCAACTAATGGACGGCGCAGTCACACGCAGGCCACTTACAGGATGTGGTTGCAGCCTCTAGTGCTCAGATACTACCCAGTTGTTTCATCTGTTGAGATCCAACAGCTTCCAGACAGAGTGCGAGTGCGTCTTCACAGTGTATCACGACCCATTAACAGAGATAAAATGATTAATTGAATTGCATTCTTCGCCGCTTTATTAAGAAACAGAAACGGATGAAGTATGGTTGTGGTTACAGAAGTTGGCTTAAGCGCAGATTGGTCACTTACAAGGGGATTTCAACTTGTTCCGTTTTTAACATATTTGTTCTTCTCACTGGTCTTGGAAAGGAAAAGCCTCATTCTGAGGTCAGCGGAATGCAGATGGAGCTCATCGAGGCCGCGATAGAAATCAGCAGGCGGTTGCCGGTCAACTTTCTACATCTACCTCTACATCCAAACCCCGCAAGCCACCTGACGGTGTGTGCCGGAGGGTACCCTGAGTACCTCTATCGGTTCTCCCTTCTATTCCAGTCTCGTATTGTTCGTGGAAAGAAGGATTGTCGGTATGCCTCTGTGTGGGCTCTAATCTCTCTGATTTTATCCTCATGGTCTCTTCGCGAGATATACGTAGGAGGGAGCAATATACTGCTTGACTCTTCGGTGAAGGTATGTTCTCGAAACTTTGACAAAAGCCCGTACCGAGCTACTGAGCGTCTCTCCTGCAGAGTCTTCCACTGGAGTTTATCTATCATCTCCGTAACGCTTTCGCGATTACTAAATGATCCTGTAACGAAGCGCGCTGCTCTCCATTGGATCTTCTCTATGTCTTGTATCAACCCTATCTGGTACGGATCCCACACTGCTGAGCAGTATTCAAGCAGTGGGCGAACAAGCGTACTGTAACCTACTTCCTTTGTTTTCGGATTGCATTTCCTTAGGATTCTTCCAATGAATCTGTCTGGCATCTGCTTTACCGGCGATCAACATTATATGATCATTCCATTTTAAATCACTCCAAATGCGTACTCCCAGATAATTTATGGTATTAACTGCTTCCAGTTGCTGACCTGCTATTTTGTAGCTAAATGATAAAGGATCTATCTTTCTGTGTATTCGCAGCACATTACACATTCAGGTGTGTAGTTAACCAACGGAGTAGAAGAGCGTTCCTCTTTCGGAAAACAGCCAGGGGATTTCCTTGCCTTTTCGGT
Organism: Schistocerca cancellata; assembly: GCF_023864275.1. NCBI lineage: Eukaryota > Metazoa > Arthropoda > Insecta > Orthoptera > Acrididae > Schistocerca > Schistocerca cancellata. The sequence goes on from NC_064632.1 coordinate 175,225,854, forward strand.
TTACATTTGTTGCTAGTGAACAATAAGCTAAACAGCAATGATAAAATGTAAACACTTCGTGAGATAGGTTGAAACCTGTCGCCCTAGCAAGCGATAACGTACAGTAGGTGAAGCCCTGGAACCGTATCATGGACGAACGATAATCAAATTAGTGCAATCTTGGATGTGTTTTATTTCAATAGCCCTCTGCCAAGCTATTTTCCAGAACTAGTTTACCTGATACAATGTTCCACCTCAAAAATCGCGCTCTTGACAGGGTGTTAAATTCTTCGTCTCTTCCATTAAGATTATGAGGGTTGGAACTTTAATAGTACCAACTATTTATTTACAGCTCGTACTAAATAGATAAGTGTTTCAGAGCTTTACTGACCTTCAAAGTAGTCGCCAGCATTGTGTATAACCCGTTGCCAGCGATGTGGAAGTCCTAGGAGACTCTTAGCAGTGCCAGTTGTGTTGACAGCTCAATCTGCACGGTCTATTGCCTGACGAATTTTTAGCATTTCTGAAGCGAATGCCGTGAAGTGTTTCATTCTGTTTAGAAATCGAGTTGAACTTACGAGGACTTAAGTCAGGGGAGTGCAGTACGTGGTATAGCACTTCAGCCAAACAAATCAGTAACAGCTTCCACTGTACGTGCTTGAGCATTGTCCTGCTAAATGATGGTCTGGTCCTGCAGAAAGTGTCATCACTTCTGTCTCTATGCTGTTCATTTTTGGAACACAACCTATGACCAGCTTAGAGACAGAAGTGATGGCACTTTCTGCAGAACCTGACCATCAATTTGCAGGACAATGCTCAAGCACGTACAGTGCAAGCTGTTACTGATTTTTTTGACTGATGGGGACGCTGAGTGCTGTACCACGTACTGCACTCCCCTGACTCGAGCCCTCTTAAGTTCAACTCGATTTCTAAACTGAAGGAAACACTTCACGGCATTAGCTTCAGAACTGCTACAAATTCGGCGAGCAGCGCCGCTCGAACTGTCAACACAACTGGCACTGCTAAGAGCATCCTACGACTTCCACATCGCTGGCCACGGGTTATACACAATGCTGGTGACTATGTTGAATGTCAGTAAAACTTTGAAGCAGGTATCTATTTTGTATGAGGTGTAAATAAATAGTTGCCACTATTAAAGTTACAACCCTTCCATTACCGTTCTGCGAGGGTTGCAAAGTAGTCACCAGCGTTGTGTAGAACCAGTTGCCAGCGATGTAGAAGGCGTAGTATACCGTCAGCAGAGCCTGTACTGTTGATTGTGCGAACGGAGCGGTCTACTGCCTGTCGAATCTCTGGAACAGCTCTGAAGCGAATGCCACGAAGTGGTTCCTTTATCTTCGAATCAAATCAAAGACACAAGGGCTTGAGTCCGGTGGATGGTACAGTACTTCCCCAGTCCCATCGACCGAGCAGGGCAGCCACAGCTTGTGCTGTATGCGCCCGCGCATTCTCGTGCAATGCCGATTCCCAGCACGCTTGTTGAACACCTTGATGACACTGTCGTGCCGTACGATCTCTGGCGCATTCAATCTTGATTCAACTCTGTTGTTCCTGATTCGAAAACATGACACCGTCACGTTAGACGGCTCGCTCACAAGTGACCGTTTCCCTCGATTGTGCGCACGCCGGTGACGTGGGACGGGCGAGTCCATTTGCTCGGAGGTAAGGAAGGTATGTCTACAACATGGGCTATCAGCGACAATAGTAGATTCCATTGCATAGTGTTTCCACAGCAGTGTTGCCACTATTTAAGTTCCAGCCTACGTATTTACCCTAGATAACACTGTGGACGGTTAATATGTAATGATTCTCGCCCGCCCGGCCGAAGTGGCCGAGCGGTTCTAGACGCTACAGTCTGGAACCGCGCGACCGCTACGGTCGCAGGTTCGAATCCTGCCTCGGGCATGGATGTGTGTGATGTCCTTAGGTTAGTTAGGTTTAAGTAGTTCTAAGTTCTAGGGGACTGATGACCTCAGATGTTAAGTCCCATAGTGCTCAGAGCCATTTGAACCATTTTTGATTCTCGCCCACTCAGACTTTGAAGTAATGTCGGTGAAGTTAACCATCAAAGATTGGTCCAACATGGTAATGAGGTGCTTTCATACATTACCTGCGTTAGGATCTGTAATAGCTGAGCGCTTCAGAGCGAACTCGCAAAATATCATGCTATTGTGTAGGTGGAGACTTCAACTGCCAGCTGTAGATTAGGAGTGTCAGGTAACAAAGTGGTGTCAGCGACAGGGATTGTTGTGACATTGTTCTGAATGTCCTGTCTGAGAATTACTTCGAGTAAATGGAGAACCAACATATGGAGGCAAGTTCTTAGACCGTTTGATAACTAACTAATAATTAACGCAGAGGACTGCGTCTGTTCCCATTTGGCTGGGATATTATCAGCAACCACTAGTCTTAGAATGATTATTACGAAAGATAGGAAAATATTTTTGCGAACAAGTTGCAAATTTGCAGAGTTCCTGAATAGTCAACACCAAATATTCAGCTCTGACGACGAACATGTCGCGCACAAAATGGATACATTTTACACCCAATATGTGGCGAAAGGACTCATCGTGATTTAAAGAGTCGTGTGTAGTTGCTACGAAAGCACAGAATTTCATTGCAGATTTAAGTGAAATCAATCTAATTGACAAATAGAGCTGACGAATCTGAAATGAGCGTAAGCAGAACAATGCTAGAAGCGTGCAATGAATTCGAAAGTAAGATTTTGCCAACCGATCTAACTAAAAATCGTCACACACTAGCAACATAATATATTACTTGCACATTATGTTAGAATGCATTTTCTGCACGTCTCCGTAGTACATTAATCGTGGAAAGCAGAAGTTACCAGCTTATAGCATGAAACTAGATGTGTTCAAAATGCCCTCCGTTAGCACCGATACACTCGTCAATCCACCATCGCACTGAATCCCGCATGCGCTGACGTATCCCTGTAGTATTGCATCCTTCCACAATACAGGCATCTTGTACCGGGTGTTCATACGTAACAGTTTTTAAGCTACCGCCAAGTAAATGTGTGGTGGATTTAAATCGGGAGAAAGTCGAGGTCAGAAAATCGTTCCACCTCTTCGGTATCCCTCTGATATTTAGACAGTTGATGCTACGTGTAAGCCTATGAAGTGAGCCGCGTGCCAGTATAACTTTGTTTAACCACACGTAAACACCTGCACCAGGCGAACGGTCTACCCGACGGGAGGCCCTAGCCACACGACATTTCCATTTTTACCCCAGAGGGCTCTTGGAACATTTGACGTAAGAATGAGTTTCATTTGCAGTGACGGCACTTCTGGTTTCTGTGTGATTCCCATTATCAGTGAACTATGAAAAGCTGTAAAAAACAAGCTCTAGCACTAAAACACAGCGTTTGCGAACTCATGTCCGTATGACTTACTTTCTTCTTCTACGTGTGAAAAACGTGTTCAGGAAAATTGGACTTGTGTGTACAGAAAGGGCGAGTCATAAAGTACCTCCGGATTTACAGAAGACGTAGCGCGAAAACTACCAGACATCCAGGAAATAGACACATGTAAGTCTCCATATTTTTAACTCGCATTACAGATGCTCAATACGGTAGTCAAACTTTCGCCATACACGTCCCAAAGCGTCATGGTCGGTATCAGGAGCTGCACAGACTAGGTCCTAAGCCTAACTACACACATCGAAGCCGGATTTCAGAAAAAAATTCGACATCTTTAGTCTTTGTCGACTTGACTGTCACGATATCGCGTGGAAAAGAGAGCTCTTATACCGTAAGCTGGTCAGTCATCCACGCCAAACCACATTAAGACTAATCGATTACTTGCTCTCAGACAGGCGCTTATGAGTAGTGCAGAGTAATCTCATAAGCAAAGGAAACAAAATAATGGACTACCCCGTGGGTCAGTATTATCCACTACACTTCTAAATTTTTAAATTTCTGACATACCTGAAACTATGTAAAGCACTTTAGATATGCAGTCTATCTAGCACTTGCGGGTCAGCACAGTGTTCAGAAGTGCTAGTTTAGATGTGCTTTTATCACTCTGATGATCAGCAAAATACATAAATATTTCATCGTTTGGAGACTCCTACCCAGTTTTTCTACAACCGAAGTCAGCGGTTTCCACTTAAACAACAAAGCATCGTATTGTAAACTGGAGGTCTGTAACGACGACAAAATGCTTCCCTACCAAAGTCACCCAAATTATCTTGGAATGACTCTTGATAGGACGCTTTCTTTCAGGAAGCTTCTAGCAAAACTTCTTGGAAATCAATCATCGTAAAAACCTTACATATAAACTTCAATATTAACTGAAGAGCATACCTGGGAGACCCAAACCACTTTTTCTTGTCCACAGGATCAAGCTGTGACTGGATAAGTATACTGGAGCAGTTTTTAATGTGCTATTTGCATTTATGTCTGTTTAGGTATCTTTTATGTCTTCTTGACTTTACTACAGTATGTTATGCGCTGTGCTATACGGTAAATAAAGCCCACCGCGGTGGCCGTGCGGTTCTAGGCGCTGCAGTCCGGAACCGCGGGGCTCCTACGGTCGCAGGTTCGAATCCTGCCTCGGGCATGGCTGTGTGTGATGTGCTTAGGTTAGTTAGGTTTAAGTAGTTCTAAGTTCTAGGGGACTGATGACCTAAGATGTTAAGTCCCATAGTGCTCAGAGCCATTTGAACCATTTTTGAACGGTAAATAAATAAATAAATAAATAAATAGTGACCCCATTAATAGTGCGTCCTTGCAACTTTTACAAATGAAGTGGCAGTGGAGGTAGGAACACGTGACTTCTAACTTAAAGCCGTAAGAAGAATCACATGGAGTTAAATTATATAACTGTGTGGGTCACTGAAGAAGAAAATCCAGCCCAATGATAAGGCATTTTGACATTGATGTAAAAAAGAAAGTTTGAAATAATACGTGATGAAGCCCCGTCGTATTGCAAAATGAAGTATACACTGTCTTGCTGGTATTATGGCATCAAAATATCTACCCTGGGTGGTTTTAATTGAGCTTTGAACTGACGGTGTTTCGAGTGCTGCAGTGCGGGTTGTATACATAGCAGGACGCTGTCGGTAGGCATGTTCATTAATAGATGCGCTCGCGGAACATGCCACCAGATGAAAATATGGCGCAGTAATATTTCCTGTTTTGACGTCAGTATTTGGCCTTTTGTGAAGTGACTTGTTGTAAACGGTTAAGAGGATTGAAGTTTCCCATTCAAAATCACGCAATGGCTATTGAGAAGAAAGACCCTGCCTGCACTGTGGTAAAGTCGTTTTTATCAAAAGGGCAGCAATAGAAGCGTTGCATTGCGTGAATGTCGGCGACAGAAACAGCTGCGAAGAGGCTCCATGTCAATAAATTAGCTAAAGAATATGATCAAGAACTTTGAAGAAACATGCGAATTAGGCTGTGCATCATGGTGAGGGAAGAAACATGCGAATTAGGCTGTGCATCATGGTGAGGGAGTCGGCTCCATTCCCGCGGCAATTGTTGATGAAGTAGCTGCATCTATACCCGACCATGCAGCACGTACCTCAAATTCTGCAGCTGGTACTTGAGCTGCGTCACAGGAATTCTCTCACCCGAAGTAAACAGTTCAAACGATTTTGCGGCGCATATTACACTTGTCCTACAAGAGTGAGAATGTGCAGCAAATGAACCCCAAAGATAGGCTACAACGATGTGACTTTGCCCTTCGTTTTTTGGCACCAATGGAAATGGATGACATGGCGCCGGTAAATATTATTTCCGGATGAGGCACATTTTACTCTGCACGGTGATGTCAATGCACAGAACTGTCGCATATGAGGAACTGTCGCATATGAGTTTCTACCCCGCCATATGTTGTGCAGGAACTTCCACTGGATCCAGCTTATGTGACTGTGTGATGTGGTTTCATGAGCTCCTTCGTTCTCGGTCAGTTTTTCTTCGATGAGATGACATGTTGCAGGCCTGTTGTTAGAACCTCCTTCCTCATCCCGCATCACATTATTCCAGCTTAACAAGAATGCAGCTGTCTCTACACCGCCATTTTCATGCAAGATGCGGTGACACCACATGTCGCTTGCCTGATGAAAGCTTTGTCTCGAAAAACCTTCGGTAATAACCGCCTCGTCTCTATAGTATGATTAAAATTACTAGGTAGTTGACTTAGTGCTTTGGAGCTGGTTTTCTCCAATCGCAGCGCTGACGGTCACGGCCGAACCGTTCGCCGTTGCCAAACTCTCTCAACAGTGTTATCTTACTTCCAGTTCTTTGTCCGGATTTCTTCTTGGTGTGTGTAAATCACGAATCCTCGGTCTGACCCTGTTATTTTGTATTTCATGACATATCAGACACCCCACCCCCCACACACAGGTGCTAACTAAATTCACACGTTTCATTAAAGCACTAATCAATACTGGATCCTTCCGCACAAGACGTGACCCAGAGTCATTTAATACAGCTATTATAATCACGTCGATAGTCCTACTTTCGATAAGCTTCGCACGACGTTGTGTGAAGCCATATTTGGGAAATTTAATTCATTTAATTATTTTAAATGTATTTTTTTTATTTCTAATATTTCGCCGCGCCATTTTCATCATCGTATTGACTTTTTTTATTTGCTCTTGTTTTTTCCTAACGTGCAATGATTTGCAGTCTGACTGTGTCGTGTATAATCTGCAACCAAGTGCCGACCAGGTCTGCTCATCGCTTGGTGACCCGGCATCCCACGAAGCCAATGTGATGACAGTTTTACGTAACAGTTGCAGCTAGATATTACAGTTTGTTTTACCGCCAAAACTGAAATTCTGCTGCGGAAGACGGCTATGCAAACAAACATATTATAAAACATTTCTGTCGTGAGTTTGCTCGTAGAAGTGAGCCTTAAGTGGCGTGAACGAAGCGATCGCGATTGTAGTTCTACCGAAGATTGTTGATCGCCGTTTTCTCGGATATACTGCATATCACGAGTTGATGTCAGATTAGGACATGAATTTAAATTCAGGGCTACAAAAAGAGTCGTCTGTCACAGTTGAGTCATTCCTCAGTTGAAATCAGCTGTCGACCGTGCATCTCTCATTTCCGTGATAGCTCCCGGCGACCGCTTCCAACAGTGCTCTGCGTCACACATTAAGAGCATTTGTGAAATGAAATGTCCCCCGTGTTTAAGTGTCGCCTATAACCAGGCCCCCACAACCGCATGAGTGGTCGACTGTGAAGAGCGGACAAATTGAATAGCTGGGCGGCGGACATTAGAGTGGTAAATTGACGCGCGGAGTTCGAATGTTTATACATCGCTTTTGGTTATAAAATGCCTTCCCTTGAGTTACGTCTCAAAGATAGTGCCTCCTTTAAATACGTTACTACAATATACTTTTTAATTTATGAACAAACAGCAACTAGTCACTGTTTATGAATTTATCTTACGTACTACATGGAATCTGCCGTAGCTAAAAGTTATGTACCCGATCCCTAGCATTTTTCGTAGTTCATTTACGATAGATGTACGCAAAATGCATCAAAATACTCGAAGATTTGCCCACTATATTAATAGATATTTTCTGACTCTACCTTGCTTTAGATTTCACGACGAGAAGTGCGTTATATATGGCATAGTGCTTTGGCAACTCACGACCAAATTATCAAGTTTCAACCTAACCTAGACCATGAAAACACAACCGATCAGCCAACTTTCTTCAAAATGATCAGAACATATAAAATGGTATTCTGTCGGTCGGAAATCTTGCCTCCTGACAGCGTGTAACCATTTTTGTAACAGCTGTGGTTTTGATAAAGGAAATCTGCAAATAGATGCACAGACATAATGATAATACCGTGTTACAAAGACATTTATTAAGCAAGTGCACTGACATACAAAACAACTTAAAATATTCACATACCTGTGAAATGTAATATTCGTTCCTTTCTCGAATTTATTTGTACAATTAATCGCTGCACAACTCTTCACCATTGTACTTCTTTTGATTGGAACGTACAGACAGTAGAATTACGAGTAACAAATATACAACGTTGAATCAGGGTCTTCATAAACAACAATACTACACAACACATCAGACTACAACCACTATAATGGCGTCCAGGCGAACGTTCAAATTATCCCGCGACTGCAGCGCCATCAGTGAGTCTAGTTATTTTTTTACAAGGTCGTTGACTAGTAACAACGATGTGTGAAAGAATAGTGTTCACGACATACACTATATGCAGTTATGACAAGATATGAAACACGTTTGGCTTTGGGAGAGGGGTGGGGGGAGATGTGTTTTGTCGTTCATTTTGCAAACAGGAGAAATAATAACGTAGACATCGCGAGAGTAATGTTTGCTGCAGTAGTAACGTTGTAATAAAATACCCTGCACACAACACATTTCGAAATGTATCATAAAATGGAATTTTTTAAAAAATTGAATACAGAGCTACAAGGCTGTGTACAGACAAGTTAGTGTGTGCGCGCAGACTTTGAGGAAATCCTCTGAGACTCGTTCCTCCACCTTAATGCTGCCAGCCACAAAAAAAGTGTGTGTGGGAGGGGGGGTTCGTTTTCCAGCTTAGCTCTGTAAGACTTGGATCAGTTTTAACCAATCTTGGTGTACAAATGTCTTGGTATCGGGAGACAGTTGCCATGGGAGCCAGACACCCCTTGCAGCTATATTTGGTTGAGGTCTGGAGCAGTTTCAACCAAAATTAGCTTGTGGGGTAAAAGACCGCTACCGTACTAAGGGGTGGGGTGGGGACGTTAAAACGATGACATGTAAAAGCAATCAACAAAAAACTGTAGACAGATTTATTTCTCCATCCCTATCGAATAGGAGATTGGGATACGCAATTAACACCAGTTAATCTTTCTCTGCCGATTTACGTTCTTCTTCTTTAAAAAATCTGTAAATGTTTTCGGTGACGTTTCTCTTCTATTCTTCCGTCCAGCTTCTCATGCTTACGGTTCTCGATTTTTCTGAAAGATTATTTATTTGTCGTACTGATGATTCTCGGCTAATGTTTTGAGTTCAAGCGGAGTGAATAGTTTTATGATATTATATTACAGTGCTGCAAAACAGTCAATAATATTTTCTTTACTCGATTTACTTTTGTTATTTTTATTAAATGTATTTATTTTATATTAATTACGCTGTAAATACTTGAAATGTTTTCACACTTCACTACAAAATGGATTTAAACTATAAGATTAAAGAGCTTCGTTACATGGGACGGGCCTAGTGTTCGTAACGGACCCTTTTGGCGTCGTGTGCTACCTGTTTTAGCCCCTCTATATACTACTCACTAGAGTATGTGCTCTTATGTCGTAATCCTTGTTTTATCTTTGTTTTCTGGATGTATTTCGAAGGTTTGATGGATTGCGCTGTAATAGTCACCAACATATGGCTCACAATTTTAGACGAATACTTGGTAACAGGTAGGTTTTCTAAATTAAAATGCAGAACGTGGGTACGTTTGAACATTTTATTTCGGTTGTTCCAATGTGATACAGGTACCTTTGTGAACTTATCATTTCTGAACTTATCATTTCTGTTACAGCGTGATTACCTGTAAATACCACATTAATGCAATACATGCTCAAAATGATTGTCCGTCAACCTAAATGCCTTTGGCAGTACGTGTAATGACATTCCTCTCAACAGCGAGTAGTTCGCCTTCTGTAATGTTCGCACATGCATTGACAATGTGCTGACGCATGTTGTGAGGTGTTGTCGGTGGATCACGATAGCAAATATCCTTCAACTTTCCCCACAGAAAGAAATCCGGGGACGTCAGATCTGGTGAATGTGCGGACCATGGTATGGTGCTTCGACGACCAATCCACCTGTTATGAAATATGCTATACAGTACCGCTTCAACCGCATGCGAGCTATATGCCGGACATCCATCATGTTGGAATTACACCGCCATTCTGTCATGCAGTGAAACATCTTGTAGTAACATCGGTAAACATTACTTAGGAAATCAGCATACATGGCACCATTTAGATTGCTATCAATAAAATCGGGGCCAATTATCCTTCCTACCATAATGTCGCACCATACATTAACCCGCCAAGGTCGCTGATGTTCCAATTGTCGCAGCCATCGTGGATTTTTCGTTGCCCAATAGTGCATATTATGCTGGTTTACGTTACCGCGATTGGTGAATGACGCTTCGTCGCTAAATAGAACGCGTGCAAAAAATCTGTCATCGTCCCTTAGTTTCCCTTGTGTCCAGTGGCAGAACTGTACACGACGTTCGAAGTCGTCACCATGCAATTCCTGGTGTATAGAAATATGGTACGCGTGCAATCGATGTTGATGTAGCACTCTCAACACCGACGTTTTTGAGATTCCCGATTCTCGCGGAATTTGTCTGCTACTGATGTGCGGATTAGCCGTGACAGCAGCTAAAACACCTACTTGGGCATTTGTTGCAGGTCGTGGTTGACGTTTCACATGTGGCTGAAGACTTCCTGTTTCCTTAAATAATGTAACTATCCAGCGAACAGTGCGGACACATGGATGATGTCGTCCAGGATACCGAGCAGCATACATAGCACTCGCCCGTTGGGCATTTTAATCACAATAGCCATACATCAACACGATATCGACCCTTCCCGCAATTGGTAAACGGTCCATTTTAACACGGGTAATGTATCACGAAGCAAATACCGTCCTCACTGGCGGAATGTTACGTGATACCACGTACTTCTACGTTCGTTACTATTAAGCGCCATCGATCACAAAGCGAAAAAAGTGGTCCAACTAAAACATTCATATTTCTTCACGTACTATATGAATATGTAATAAAAAATGGGGGTTCCTATTTAAAAAAAACGCAGTTGATATCCGTTTGACCTATGGCAACGCCATCTAGCGGGCCAACCATAGCGCCATATGGTTTCCCCCTTCAACCTAGACGAGTTTGTTCTTCGTAGTTTTTTCGTTTGCTGCTTATTTCGTGAGATATTTGGCCCAGTCACTATCAATGGACCACCCTGTATACTGTATATTTTGCCAGTAAGTAAGTACTGGATGTTTCAAAATGTTTGCACAATACTTCTGCTTTTCTTTCAGTTCCCAAAAGTGTGCAGAATTTCCCGTGCATGTACATGAATTGTAAATTATGCTTCGCCATTAACATACTCTGCTACTGTTGCCAATTTGTTAATGCTGTTGGTATACTGCGATTGTTTCGGGAGACTGGCGTTCCCTTATAACCACAGTTATTCCGTTGAGCGTAGGGTTGAACTACGGAACGTTTTGTTGTATCCCACGTGCCTTGAACAGCAGCCAACCAGGGAACGTGGCTGGGTCGCAGATTGTTTTAAGAGCCAGCTTACAAGTATTTTAGATGAGCAGAAAGAAAGTTATGCTTAATAGGCAAGACGATGTTTGAGCTATTTTATGCAGCTGAGCATCTAAATGTTATTAAGCCGGTTTTTGGTCTCTCAGTATGAACCAAGGATGTAGCAGAGGCGACCTTCCCGAAGTCGGAGTCTGTGCAGTTACTGTGTTGGAGCAGCAGACATGTTGGTTCCCATGTGATTATCACCCTCTGCAGTAGACGACGTTCCCACTGCGTTACTGAGATGTTGCCAACATGACAGAGGGTGGAGGTGGAACTGTTGTAGCTGGCTCAGGGTGGTTGGCCTCTTGGTGCACAAGTTGTGAGACCTATCTTGGTGCCAATTTCCAGAATGCGGGAGGAATTAAGTACAAATACCGTTCCCCTTCAGCGTGGCACCAACTGAAACCTGAAACGTAACGGCCGTCCCGAACTTAACAGATTTTTATCGTCTTTCATACTTTCTAAATTAAATTGTATGGTGAAGGTGAAAATTACTCCTTCCCGAAAAATCGATTGCACTCTAAGCAGGCAAGTCACCTGTGGTTTCTGTTGCTCAGAGAAAAGTAATCTTGAGTGAACAGTCCACAGGTGACCTGCCGGTTCAGTACCCAACAAGCACAATTAATCTTAGTACGTAAAGTGATTGCTTTAGTTTAACGACTTAAGTAAATGGCGGTCAAGTCCGCGATTACTATAAATGGACTCGTAATTTTACAAGAAACTTGAATTTGTGATTTAAAGTACGAAATTAATTTTCGCTGATGTTATTCAGTCTGTATATTGGCCAAAAAGTGAAGGAAACCGAGAAGTTGGAAAGGATTTTAAGTTCAGGGAGAAGAAATGAAAACTTTGTGATCTGGCAATGACATTGGTACTCTGTCAGAGACAGCAAAGGACAGGGAAGAGCAATTGAGCCGAATGGATAGTATCTTGGAAAGAAATTCGTTGAATGTCAGTAGAACTAAAACAAGGATGTAGATATAGAAGGACAATAGAATTTAATTGATTCAAACCAGTAGAAATACTGAGGGAAATGAAACGGGACAATAATTTGGCAAATCAACAATATAAATGTGGTGTCTGTTCTTTTGGACATGTCCGAAACAACACACACCATTTTGACCCTGCAGCCACTACGAATCAAGACACAGAGTAATTAAAGATATTTGCTGCCAGTAGGCATCGATTTAAATCAATGGGACTAGTTGAAAATTTGTGCCTGACTTGGATTCGAATCGGGGTCTCCAACTTACTAGGCACTGACCGCTATAAAGTTTTTGTCCCGGTTCGTAAATTCGAGCTTGTTGTGTATCTACACAGAAGGGTTCAAGGTAAGACTGCCAGTGATCACTTGCGTGTAGATGCACACCACGCTAGAACTCGTTCAGGAATCGGCGAAACGCCGCGAGTAATGAGGCTTATGAGCAGGGGCACTACATCAGTACAGTATGGTGTAAGTTGTGAATTTGGGCCTGGCAGGAAACGTGATAGGATCATCCGTGCAGTTGCAGTGATCACTGTGTCTCGATGACGCAGTGTTCAGTGCATCTGCCTAGTAATCAGGAGACGCAGGTTCAAACCCTGGTCAGGCACAAATTTTAATGTCTTTAATTGCTTTGTGTTTTAAATCAACTTACCTATTTCTTTTGTGGGTTCAGCGTGTCCTGTTTTTGATTTCTCATCCAAGATTCTTCCGAAGTTAACTATTTGTTAGTTTCTTGTTGCTTGAATGAAGTATAGGATGACAACGTAACAGTTATTTAATGTAGGTGTTTTCTGCAATCCTCGTAACCAGAAGTCTGTAAAGAATTTAGATCCCTCTTTAAAATTGTCGTATCTCCTGTTCTCCGCATATCTTTTCTCGCACATTATTCTGTTGTCAATATTGACTCGACTTGTCTGTTAGGCTTCAGGAGCGACTGTACAGTGTGCTCGTCACGAAGTGCAGCCGAGCGGCAGCAGGTGCAGCGTGTAGGCTGCACTTAAAGAGTGACTGGTACGGACTATCCTGACCTCTAACCGTCATGTGAAAAGAATTGTGATGCATTTCCCGTCTGCACGTTCCGAGCACTCCTCCGTTCCAGGACAGTCCAACACACGCTGGACACGGCTGAGGCGGCTGGCGCTCCGCTATAGCAGTGCGTTTGGCAAGGCCGCAGTCGCTGTATGAACTAGAAACTAAAAAAATGCAAACGTTATACTGTGAGCCTCGAACAGCGTTTCTGACATTGTTGCAGCGGCAGGCGGGGTCGGCGCCGCGCGGCATGGACCGGCTGCGGAGGTCGCTACGGGACTCTCTGCGCCGGCGCAAGGAGCACGTGCCCGAGAGCTCCAAGCCGCACCAATGGCAGGCCGACGAGGCGGGCGTGCGCGCCGGCACCTGCAGCTTTCACGTCAAGGTAGGCACCAGGCCCTCGAGTCCCGCTTGCTAGCTGTATACACTAATAAACTGTATGCCGACCGTTTACAATAGTGTAGCGCACCATGGCGCAACCAATACCACTAAATTCTTCAAGTTTCGTTAATGTCTTAGGACATGAAACGTTTGCTGTAGCCAAACTACTCGAGCAAAATCAGAGTTGCCATTGCTTTAACAATGACAAATGACAAATTTTATATTTTATGATATGTTGTAGTCTTCAGCTCTGCACACTACTCTACCCTGCATCTCCAAATAACTACTGCAACCTCCATCCTCATAAACATCCTTACTGTACTCGAGCATTAGTCTCCCTATACAGCTTTTACATCCCACACTTCTCTCCATTACCAGGTTGACGATTCCTTAATCTCTCAGGATATGTTTTATCAACCGATCCCTTATTTAATTAAGTTATGCCACAAATTTCTTCTCTCCCCAATTCCATTCAGTACTTCCCCATTAGTTACGCAATTTACCAATCCAGCCTTCAGTATTCCTTTCGTAGAACCACATTTCAAAAGCTTCTGCCTACTTTTAGTCGCCCTCAGGGGCTCGGCATTCGTTTGCCGAGTATGGGCTTGGCGACCCCGGGGTTCCTGAGCTGGGGATTGGTAAGCACCCCAGTGCCCCGTCACCGTAATCTCTGGGCGTGCTTCAGCGACCACCGTGTGGCGCGGTGGTGGAATGTTATATGTCTCAGGAAATGGGGATCTTGGCTTGACCGCCCGGATTGCGAGGGTGGAATAAACCTCAAAAAACTCAATCTCACGGTGTGCTGTGCGCTGATGAAATGCGTGGCTGTTGAGGTGGAACAGTCGTTATCGGGCAACCTCTGGGGAACCTGCCCCACCTCAGTTGTTTAAGGCTTGGGGCTCTGTCTAGGTGGACTTCTGGTTCCCTAGCTGCTCGTGGGACCGAGATGGATCCTTCGAAATCTTCTATGCCTCCTCCCAGTGGAAAGGATGGGCCGCTGGTAGGTACCAACACCGAATCTAACAAGAAGGCTCGTGTAGCTAGTCGTCCTGATTCAATCAGTAGTACAGTAGTAACAGAATGCATGCTGCATCGCAGTGTGTGTTTCTTATAGTTAAAAGAGAGGAGTTTTTACAAAGTTTCACCATTTTATATACACAAACACTTAGAAGGCATTGCTGGCACCTTGAAATCTGTTAAGCGCTTGCGAAATGGGAACTTGTTGGTTGAAACATCTAGCTTCCAACAAGTCAATAACCTTCTGAAAGCACAATGCCTCAGGGAGTTTGCGATAGAAACTGAATTTCACAACACCTTGAACTACAACAAAGGTGTTGTGACATGCAGGGATCTCGTTGACATTCCCCAAGAAGAACTGATAGCTGAATGGTCCCAGGAAGGCATTGTCAATGTGCCACACATTACGAAACTGGTGGATGGCACTCTAGTGAAGTCAGTCTCGTTTATCCTTACTTTTAACAGCACCAAGCTACTGGAGCATGTGAAGGCAGGTTTCCCACGTCTCAGTGTACGGCCTTATTACTCCAGTCCAATGTGGTGTTTTAAATGCCATCACTTTAAGCACACTACTCTCGGCTGCCGAGGGGGAGCCACTTGCGAGAAATGCGGTAAAGCCGCCCGTGAGGGAGTTGGTTGCTCCTCTCCTGCCAAGTGTGTCAACTGCTCTGGGGATCACCCTCTTTGGAGCAAGAACTGCAGAGTTTTCCTTGAGAAATGGAAGATCCAGGAGATTAAAACCACAAAGCGCATCCCATATGGTGAAGCGAAGAAGCTATAAAAGTCCATGCAGCCACCCACGTTCGCTACTTCCTTTTCTTCCGTTCTGAAACAGCCGGTCCTGAAAACTGATGCCGCTTCACAAACGGAGGTTGCTGCTGTCAGCACTAGCACCTGCGTGTGTCCCTGCACTTGTGCTGGTGCAGTTGTGTCTAAGCTTTCCCTCCCTCGAGAACTTCAGAAAAGCTATGGTTGCTGACATTGTGGATCTCTCTACCTCTCCAAACACTCCATCTGGTACACTGCCAAATGCTGCCACACACTCAACCGCAGTTGTGGGTGCATAGTCTACCCAGGGAAAAAAATCCAAGGCAGAACGTCCAACACCAGTGGAATTGGGCAGAATACAGCCTGACGATGTCGACATTGACCTCTCTGACATCTCAGTTGATTTTTATTTTGAGGCTACGGAGCTTGATGTCGGATTGGGGAAACCATATCGCTCCAAACCTGAGCCTCCACCCATTGTGGGCTCCCCTCCCCATGAGAAAATCAGGATGAAAGTACTACCCCCCCCCCCCCCCCCCCTGATAGATGGCTCCCATTGTACAGTGGAACATGAATGGATTCAGTATGCACATGGAGGAACTGAAACTGCTAGCGCAGCAATGCCCTCTGTGCTTGTGTTTGCAGGAAATACGTTTCAAAGCATCTGATGCCACTGCACCACGGGGCTATACCCTGTATCACAAGGATGACCTGACTGGGCCGGCCGGGGTGGCCGAGCGGTTCTAGGCGCTACAGTCTGGAACCGCGCGACTACTACGGTCGCAGGTTCGACTCCTGCCTCGGGCATGGATGTGTGTGATATCCCTAGGTTAGTTAGGTTTAAGTAGTTCTAAGTTCTAGGGGACTGATGTCCTTAGAAGGTAAGTCCCATAGTGCTCAGAGCCATTTTTTTATGACCTGTCTGGGGAAAGACCCAAATGAGGGGTTGCTGTGTTTGTTAATAATGTGCACCACTCCTCTGCTTTCCCCCTGGATACCAACCTGCAAGCAGCTGCAGTTGAAATTTCTGTGCATCAGTGGCTTACAGTTTGTTCTCTTTATTTACCTCCACTGGATGCAGTAGAGTCTCGGGCTCTCACCGATCTTATCACGCAACTCCCCCAACCATTTCTCCTCCTGGGAGATTTCAATGCCCACCATGTCTTATGGGGCTCAACGTCTACTTGTCATTGGGGTTGAGTTTAGGAGAACCTCCTGACATCTTGAGAGCTGTGCCTCCTAAACACTGGTACTCTGACTCATTTCTGTGGTGCTACTGGGTCATTCTCAGCCGTCGACCTCTCTCTCTGCTCTCCAGACCTCGCCGACTCTGTTCACTGGGAGGTCACTGACGACTTTCATTCCAGCGTCCACTTTCCGATCCGCCTTCAGCTACTTGGTGGTGTGTTCCAAACGTGGATAATTGGCAGGGCTGACTGGATGCTGTTCGGCCAGTTGGCTGTGTTTGAACATCATCATGACAGCGTCCAGGAATGTGTGGATCACATCACGCATGTGATCTATCACACTGATGATCTATCCATACCAACGTCTTTTGGCCCTCTTCAGAGGTGACCTGTCCCTTGGTGGACAGAAGAGTGCCATTTAGCCATCCGGGCAGGCGTGTGGCTCTTCGACGGTTTAAATGCTGCCTGACAGCAGACAATCTCTTGACCTTTCAAATTGCGAGAGCCAAGGCTCACCATGTCATTAAAGACAGCAAAAAGTGCTCATGGCATGAGTTCCTGAACTCTATCAATCGTTCCACTTGTTCCTCAAAAGTAAGGGAAGCCGTCCAGAGGATTTCTGGTAAATTCAGCCGTTTACCGATAGCTGCAGTGTTGAACCAGGGGAGCCACCAAACATTATCTAGAAACATTGCTCAGATGCTGGCTGAGCATTTTGCACAAACTACTGCCAATGCGAGCCGGGATCCAGCATTTCGTCACTACCGTGCAACTGGGAAAAGTTGGACTTTAGGTCGAACAGTTCTGAGGCCTGCAACTCCCCTTTCTCCATGTGGGAGCTTGAATCGGCACTGACTGAGACTTCTGACACTGCAACCGGCCACGACCAAATCCGGTACTGCATGCTTTAGACATCTGCCAGTGGCATCAAAGGAAATCCTCCTCGAATGTTTTAATCTAATATGGCAGACAGGTGTCTTCCCCAACTCTTGGAGGGAGACAATTCTAATCCCGCTCCTTAAACCAGGAAAGGACCACACATGTTCCAGTGGTTATCAGGGTATTGCTTTGACGAGCAGTGTAGGAAAGACCCTGAAATGGATGGTTAACCGTTGTTTTGGTCAGGCTTTGAGAGACCAGGCAACTCCTTAGCCGCTCTCAGTAGGATTCCGAAAGTTACGGTCCACTGTCGACAATCTGACACTTCTAAAAGTGGCTATTCATCAGGCTTTCCTCCCTCAGAATCACTGTATTGGTATATTCTTTGATATCAGTAAGGCGTAAAACACTACTTGGAGACACTGTATTCTCGCACAACTGCATCACTGGGGCTTTCGTGGCCACCTCCCCATTTTCATTTGGTCTTTTCTATCTCAGTGGTTTTTCAGACCTGAGTTGGTCACACACTATCTGGTCAATTTGAGCAGGAGAATAGTGTCCCCCAGGGCAGTGTCTTAAGTGTTACCCTCTTTGCCATAGCCATCAACAGTATAACATCTATGGTAAGGAGTCCAGTTCAGTGCTCCTTATTGGGGAGTGGGCTGCAAAGATGCGTTTTCAGTTTAATGCCTATAAGTGTGTGTGTGTGTGTGTGTGTGTGTGTGTGTGTGTGTGTGTGTGTTCATTCATTTTAATTGTTCTCCTCGTCCTTTTAATTTGCCTGCCTTGCATATAGGGGACACTATCCTACATTTTAGAGACACAGTGCCGTTTCTGGGCCTCATTTTTAACTGCAGATTGACTTGAAAGCCAGAACCCTGAAGGCACTGAACATCCCCAAGTGCCTTAACCAAAGGTGTTGAGGAGCAGACAGGGCGCGTCTTCTCCAGTTTTATCGGGCTTTTTTGCGTTCGCGGCTGGACTTCAGGTGCACGGTGTATGGGTCAGCGAGGCCCTCTTATTTGCGGGTCATAGACGCTGTCCACCACGCGGGGATTCGACTGGCCAAGGGTGCTTATTGGACTAATCCCATACCCAGCCTCTGTGCTGAGACAGGAGAACCACCACTTACCATCCGGCGGCAGCTCCTGTTGGTGTGCCAGGCTTGTAAGTTTCTTGCAGCTGCAACCTCGCCCTCTCACCATATTGTTGCTCATCCGCCTCTGGCATGCCATTCTTCCAGCTGTTCACAAACCACGATGCCGTTAGGGATCTGTGTGCAATATGTGCTGGAGTCCCGTGGTGTGGAGCCCGTATAGCTCCAAATCCAGGGTTTTAACTGCCTGCCACCCTGGTTACTAGAGAGGCCAAGAGTGATTTTAGATTTGGTGCGGTACAGGAGAGATTGCACTCCTGCCACCATTTTTAATGCAACATTTTCTGCCATTTTATCCGAGCACCAAGACTATGTAGCTGTTTTTACGGATGGTTCGAAACAGGTGGATTCTGCTGGTTGCTCCCTTGTTTTTCCAGATAGTGTCCTTCAGGTCCAACAGCCTCAAGCATTTACTGTCTTTGATGCAGAATTGTCTGCGATCTAGCGGGCACTGGAGCAGATGAGATGCTCTTCACATCCTAAATTTCTTGTCTATTCCGATTCACTAAGTGCCCTTTACTCATTGCAGTGTTTGTATTCAGCAGATAAAATAGTCCAGAACATCCAGGATGCCCTCCTCCAACTACGACGACTGGGGAAGGAGGTGGTTTTCTGCTGGGTTCTATGGCACGTTGGCATTGCTGGGAATGAAGGGCAGATCTCGCAGCCAAGGAGGCATGTCTCGATCCGCAAGTATTTCAGTGTGCCATCCCCTTGCTTGCACTCACCTCACTATTGAGCTCATGAGTCACGCGCCGGTGGGAGGATGAGTGGCTGGAAATGACTGACAATAAGCTCCGTTTAGTCAAGCCCACAACATGAGTGTGGTGTCAAGCCCACAACATGAGTGTGGTGTACTACTTTCCAGCCCTGTAGACGGGACGAGGTTCTCCTCACTCATTTTTGGATAAGCCACAGTCCTATAACGCACGGCTTCCTGCTCTGGTGAGAGGACCCTCCAATGTGTGATACTTGTGGCATCCATGTCGCTGTGCGCCACATTTTATTGGACTGCATTTTATTTTCTGACCAGTGGGGTGCGGCTGACTTGCTGGTGGATCTGCCATCTCTTTTAGGAAATATTCAAACAAATGTGGTTAAAGTTTTAAAGTTCTGTGACTTGTCCAATGTTTTTACCAAGATTTTAGGGAGAGATTCTTAATTTGTGCACAGGATGACTTTCACCCTATTTTACGTAAGTGGCCAACCAGTGACAATTTCCTGTGGCATCCTTGACGCTCCTTTATCTTTCCTTATACAGCATTTTTCATCTTTTCCCGCTTTTGAATTCTCTATCTTCCACATTTCACTTTAATACAAATACCTTCAGAAAAGACCTCCTAACACTTAAATTTGTGTTAGAGTTTAACAGATCCCTCTTTTTCAGAAGTTCTTTCCTTTCTGTAGCCTTTCTACTATATCTCCTCTACTTCTGGCATCATCAGTTATTTTAATGACCAAATAGCTAAACTCATCTACTGCTAGTAATTATAGTGATTAAAATTCTTCTGGGTATTATGCCACGTCATTGCTAAAAACTAACAACAATAATAATCTAAATCCGAAGTTTCGGCCGAATTGCAGCAGCCTTCCTCAGGGCAGGACTGGTTTTGCATAGGGATAGGTGCTTCTATTTATTACAGATTATCAATGTCTAATGTCACTGTTGTAAAACTTTTAATTGGCTAGTCATGACGTATCCAATTTTTTCAAAAGCTTTTCCCAAACCTATACATGCTATGAACATTGATATGCATATCCTTAACCTATCTTCTAGGAGAGGTAGTGGGGGCAACATTCCCTCGCGTGTTCTTACATTTCTCCAGAATCCAAAGTAATCTTTCTTGTGGTCGGCTTCTACCGGTTTTTCCATCCTTGGCTCTTCCAAGGACATCTGATGGAATGTTGTCAATTCCAGGAGCCTTTTATTGACTTAGGTCTTTCACTGCTCGTCAAATTCTTCTTGCCATATCTTATACCCCATTTCATCATCATCTATGTCTCTTCTCTTTCTATAATATTGCCTCCAAATTCTTTTCCCCTGTATAGCCCTCTATATACTCCTTCCAGCTTTCAGATTTTCCTTCTTTCCCATACTGCTGGTTTCACATACCCAGTTTTGATACTCATACAGCAGCTTCTCTTGTCTCCAAAAGTCTCTCTAATTTTCATAGAGGCAGCATCTGTATTTTCCCTGGTCATGCATATTTCTACAGCCTTACATTTGTCCTCCTTAGCCATTTTGAATATTCTTAATGTTCATTTTTTATGTATCTGTATCCTCACTAGCCTGCTCTATTGAAACTTGTCTTTCTTCCTCAGTTAAATTCAGTGTGTTTTGTGCTGTGCAAGAAATATCACTGAGTCTTGTCTTTTTATCTATTCATCTCACAAAGCTACTCCATTGTCCACTGCTGTATTCCTTTCCCCTCCTTCAGTATACATTGTCTAATGCATCCTATGAAACTCTCGACAACCTCCCATATACTGGAGATGCCCCACATAGGCACAACAAAAAGACTATCACAAAAAAGCTTTTGGCTTACAAGGCCTTTGTCGAAAACACACACACACACACACACACACACACACACACACACACACACACAATCACTCACTCTGGGAGTGGCAACTGGGTAAGATGGTGGCTAGGGTGGGGCAGTGTAGGGATAGTAGTATAGGTGTGGGGGAGTGAACTGCTGCTAGGGAGCGCACAGGCACGAGGTGGAGGGAGGATAGGGCAGCTAGGTGCAGTCAGGAGGTTAGACAGAGGGCAGGGGAGAGATGTATTGGGGGGTAGTGGAAAAGGAGAGAAGTAAAAAGATTGGGTGTTTTGGTGGAATGATGGCTGTGTAGTGCTGGAATGGGACCAGGGAAGGGGCTGGATGGGTGAGGACAATAACTAACGAAGGTTGAGGCCAGAAGGGTCACGGGGATGTAGGATATATTGCAGGGAGGGTTCCCACCTGCGCAATTCAGAAAAGCTAGTGTTGGTGGGAAGGATCCATATGGCACAGGTGGGAAGCACTCACTGAAATGAAGGATGTCGTGTTGGGCAGCATTCTCAGCAACAGGGTAGTCCACTTGTTTGTTGACCACAGTTTATCAGTGGCCATTCATGCAGACAGACAGCTTGTTGGTTGTTATGCCCACACAGAATGCAACACAGTGGTTGCAGCTTTGCTTGTATATCACATGACTGATTTCACTGTTAGCCCTGCCTTTGTGGGATAAGTGATGCTTGTGGCCGTATTGGAATAGGTGATGGTGGGCTTATGTATGGGACAGATCTTGCATCTAGGTCTGTTGCATGGATATGAGCCATGACGTATGGATTGGGAGCAGGGGTTGTGTAAGGATGGACGAGTATATTGTGTAGGTTCGGTGGACAGCAGAATATCACTGTGGGAGGAATGAGAAGGATAGTGGGCAGGACATTTCTCATTTCAGTGTATCAAGAGAGGTAGTCGAAACCCTGGCAGAGAATGTAATTAAGTTGCTGCAGTCCTGGATGGTACAGAGTTATAGGGGAAAGTTCCTCTGTGGTCAGACAGTGAGGCTTTGGGAAGAGTTGGGAGATTGGAAAGATAAGGCACTGGAGATTTGTCTTTCTACTTGGTTGGGAGAATAATTACGGGCTGTGAAGGCTTCAGTGAGACCCTGTATCTGACAGCTGGGAGAGTCCTTCTGCCAGGTAATACTTGTGGTTTAAAACAACAGTGGTGGAGCCTTTGTCTGTAGGTAGGATTATAAGGTTGGAATCAGTTTTTAGATGGTGACTGTGGTTGTTTCTGTGGATGTAAGGTTAGTTTGCATATTTAGGGATTTGGGGAATGATAGTGAGGCAGGGTTTAAGCTTAGGAAATTCTGGAAAGTTAACAGGGTTGATTTGGGGGCAGTGGGGGGGGGGGGGGGGGGATGGGTCATGGTTGGATGGAGGAGTGAAGTGAACTGAACTGAACTGAGCAGGGCAGAATTCAACATCGGTCTGTGATTGAGTCTGATTGGTAGGGTTGGTGGCAAAAAAGTATTTCCACTGTAGGGACCGGGAGAACGAGTCTTTAAAAAACCTTGCTTGAGGAGTGGAGCAAAAAGTGAGGCCTTTGGAAAGGACTGGTATTTATGTGGGGAAAAGGCTTCTGGAGGAAAGGTTCATGACTGTGTTTCGGGTCTATTTAGGTTGTGCATTGTGTGTGGTGGTGGGAGGGATTTTCGGAGGATGAGGTAAATGTAGTAGGTCTGGGTGACAGGGTTTGTCATCTACGAGGGGACGTGGGGAAGTTTGGAGTTTGTTGTAGAGGAGTGGGCAGTGGTACTCCAAAGCAGGAGCCGAAAGCTTATTTGTGACAGTCTTTTTGTTGTGGCTATCTGTGACTCAGCATCTCTGCTATATGGAGAGTAGCAACTTTCCTTTTCATAATAATTTTACTTCCATCCTATATGTTCCATTGTTTGATTATTGCCTGATGACTTTTCTTCGATCCTAACCCACTGCTGTTTTCCTTTGTTACTATTTTCTAATGCATCACTATACTATACTCAATGTTCATCCTCCCTCCTTTCTCTACTTTTCTGTGTTTCTCTTGTCGCCTTTCAAACCACACTCAAATTTCTACTTACGAGCCACACTGTATCAACCATCTTGACCGTGCACACGCTCATTGTTGGTGCAGCATTTTAAATCCCACATTACTCCTGCTGATATCATTAATCTTACCTTCAAATTGATCACTCTCCCTGCGTCACTCTCTATTTATATCTTTTCTTGATCTCATTGTGTCTTCACGCCAATTCTCAATGGGACCCAGGATGTCCCATTGTGGCCGGTTACTGTATGCCCACTGAGAGAATCTCTGCTCTCGTAGACCAACACCTTCAACTTATTACACGAAGCGTACCCTGCTATATAAAAGTATTCGCCTTTCACTATTGTAGACTCCTCGGATTTCATCTTGTTTCTCCCTTTTTTCATCCGTGTCATCCCTTTTGTGATCTGTCCCATTTACCTTGGTGTATTTCTGCAAATTTTTTCAGATGTAATTCTATGTTATTTACGTAATTTTTCTCATTTTTTTCCACCACTATGGATCCTTGCTCCTTCCATTTGCAACAGTACGGAGAAGTTTCCTTATCCATAGTCAGAACTCAGTCCCAGATACTGTTCCTGTGGTGTTGGTTGGCTCATTGTATCTCCCCAAGTGGCCTTACCATCAAGTGATCCATCTCTGGCTGCCACCTCTACTTCCACAATGACCTCCACCTGTTCAAATTCCGCTAATCCTTAGCCCTCACCAACTTAGTCCTGCAAAACCATATCAACCAAGCCTAAATCTCGTTGCAGTACCTTCTCGTGCTATGCAATCCCAAATTCCTAGAACATGTAATGCACACTGTAACTCTTGCCCTCCAGGAACTACAGCAACAAGCACAATGCCACCTCAAAAAACCGTCCACCCTGTTTACTTCCTTCTCCCACCTTGGACTGCCACTGTCCACCATCTCTACAACAACCTTCAACCTCGCCCACATCCCCTCATAGCTAACAAACCCTTTCTCGCAGCTGTATTACATTTACCCCACCCTCCAAAACTCCCTCCCTCCACCACACAGAATCCAGAACCCAAACAGACCCGAAACACAGCCATAAACCTTTCTTCAAAAGCCTTAGACCTACAGAAATGTCAGTCCTTGCTTAAAGGCCCCACATTTTACCCCAGCCCCAAATTCAATCTCGCAGGACTTCTTAAAGACCTCCTCTTCTTCTCCTGGTCCCTACAGTGGAAACACTTTTTTGCCACCAACACTACCAATCAGACTCAACCAAAGACCAATGTTGAATCCGCATGACTGAGTTCACTTTTCCATCTCACCATGACCCACCCCCATTGCCCCTCAAATCACCACTGTTAACTCTCCAGAATTTCTTAACCTTGAACCTTGCCTCACTATCAGTCCCCAAATCCCTCAACATGCAAACTAACCTTACATCCACAGAAAGAATCCCAGTCCACCATCTAGAAACTGATCCCAATCTTACAATCCTACCTGCAGACGAAGGCTCCACCACTGTTGTTTTGAACCACAAGGATTACCTGGCAGAAGGACTCTGCCAGCTGTCAGATACAGCCACCTACAAACCTTACCATAGCGACCCCATTCCAGGAATCCAGCAGGATTCCAGTCACTACTCAAATCCTTAGGCCCATCCCAGAACCTCTCCCCAGAGTCCATCTCTCTGCTCACCCCTACCACTCCCCGTACTCCTACCTTCTACATACTTCCTAAGTCCATAAACCTAACCAACCACCCAGGATGTCCCATTGTGGCCGGTTACTGTACCCCCACTGAGAGAATCTCTGCTGTCGTAGACCAACACCTTCAACTTTTTACCCAAAGCGTACTCTCCTGTATAAAAGATACAAACGATTTCCTCCACTGAATCTCCACAGTTCCTGTCCCTTTACCACAAGGTATTCTGCTTGTAGCTATTGATGCTACCACCCTTTACACTAACATCCCTAATGCCCACGGCCTTAACACTATCGAACACTGCCTTTCCCAATGCCCATCAGAGGACCAAAACAATTGCTCAGTCACCATTAATATAGAGAAATACATGCAACAAGGAATCAGTACCACCCAGTCAACATTGCATGAGAGAAATTCTTTCAGAGTAAGTGTACAGGAGT
Source organism: Schistocerca cancellata (assembly GCF_023864275.1). Classification (NCBI taxonomy): domain Eukaryota; kingdom Metazoa; phylum Arthropoda; class Insecta; order Orthoptera; family Acrididae; genus Schistocerca; species Schistocerca cancellata. The sequence continues at coordinate 175,251,292 of NC_064632.1, forward strand.
AATAATTAAGCTGTGTTCAGTTTGGAACTCAGGGTACACAATTTAGTGAATTTGGCTGAAATTAAACTGAATACAACACGTCTTGGGAAGTTGTTATCGTTGTAAGAGTAGAAAGTTAATGGAACCCATCATCAGTCTTCACAAGGTACCACTTACTCCGTGAAGAGTTGAAGCTGCATCTGCAGTCTGCTTCAGCCTCTTTCCAAATTGGATACTAAATATCTTCATGTTTTCTTCCTTCTATAACCACCACTGGAATGCTTCATGTCTGCTTCCCTCCATTACTGACATCAGAATGAGTCTTCATGAGCTTCTGAGTGCCACTTGGTTCTGCATACAAAAGTGTGCACACTTTCTTTTGCTCAATTGTGTTACAGCAACAATTTATCCACCAATCAGATGAGCAACTGTTTGCAGGGGCATATCCCCTCCATATGGAATTATGGGGACTGGCCATTGGGACAGAGAGAAGCTGACATTTTGCCGTGCCCTCGTAGTAAAGTCAAGTGGTAAATTTTCACGTAAGACTACAAGGTGGAATCTAAAATTTCCGGGACTGATGCTGTCATCTGGAAAGTAGGAGTAGTAGATCTTTGCACCGCTAGGTTGCGAGAGCTGCATATCTGAGTCAGTGTGCTGAGTGGCATTCAGCTGGGAGGGTGTGTTGCGTGTCCACAGTGATTTCGGTATTACTCTGTGTTTGGTGTGTGGCGATATTACGATGGATCCGCAAACAGAACAGCGGATGTGTATCAAATTCTGTGCGAATCTTGAGAAAAGTGCTACGGAGACCCTTGCAATGATTCGACAAGTGTGTGGGGGACAGAGCATGAGCCGTACACTTGTGTTTGAGTGGCATGCTCGGTTCAGAGCCGACCATACAGACGTCAAAGATGATGCTCACACTGGAAGGCCCTTTAGCCGCACAATGCCAGGCATTGGTGCCAAACTTCAACAACTGGTTCGTGCTGATTGACGTCTAACCATTCAAGACCTTGCGGATGAAGTGGGTATTGGTTATGGGATATGTCAACAAATGTTGACTGATGAATTGGGCATGCATCATGTCGCCACAAAATTTGTGCCAAGGATCTTGACTGCCGATCAGAAGGCACAGCATGTTGAAGTGTGCACAGACCTTTGTCAGACCACATCTGATGAACCAACCTTCTTGTCATGGATTATCACTGGTGATGAGAGCTGGATTTACAGTTATGACCCAGAGACAAAGCAACAATCATCACAGTGGAAGAGCCCGGGCTCTCTAAGACCCAAAAAAGCAAGACAGGTGAAGAGGAAAGTGAGGAGCATGATCATCGTTCTCTTTGATACGAAGGGAATTGTGCACAAAGAATTCGCCCACCCAACCAAACAGTGAATTCCGCGTACTGCTGTTATGTTTTGCGACAGCTCCGTGAAAATGTGCGGCAGCGACAGCCGAACTTTGGCGTCAGGGGAACTGGCTGCTGCATCACGACAACACGCCCTGTCATACGTCCTTGCTCACCAGGATCTTTTTGGCAAAAAACAACATGGCAGTTGTACCCCACCCACCGTACTCGCCAGATTTGGCACCTTGTGACTTCGCGCTATTCCCAAAACTGAAACTCAAGTTGAAAGGCTGTCAGTTTGACACTCTAAAGAGGATTCAAGAAGCATGAACACCCTCAAAGAACAAGACTTCCAGAAAACGTTTGACCAGTGGCAGAAGCACAGGGACCGCTGTGTACGTGTGGATGGGAACTACTTCGAGGGTGATGGTGACCATCAGTCGAAAGGTAAGTTTTTCAACAGATCGCAGCACCAGTCCCGAAAATTTTGGATAGCACCTCATAGAGTGAGCAAGAGACAATGTGCATTGAAGACAGAAGTTGTTTGAACAACCCAACTCCATAACACCAACTTAGCTGAGAATTTTGGAACCTTTTAGAAAAACCTGCTGTTCTTAGGCTTGCATCAGAACAAAAAATTGGAGAAGATGGGCCAAAAAAAATCACTGCAGAATTTCTTCTGCGAGGTGCCTATAAGGTACTGCCTCAAAACGTTATCAGATAAAACAGCAGACAGAAAGGTGATAGATGAATACCAGGCAGGCCTTAGACAAGGATGATCTTGTGCAAACAGATCGTAAATCTTAAGATGATAACTACAGCAGCACACGCAGTTAGATCTGGAATCTAAAGATGATGATACAGTACTGCCAGTCGATTAGCTCAATGGTCACATTTGCAGATTATAAAAAAGATTGAGCACTGCATCACCTCACCATATTGTTTAACATGCTGAATGAATATAGTGTGTTCAGCAAAACAAGTAACTCAATCCAACAGACTTTAACAAACACCACCTCTGTAGTAAAGTCACAGGGCAAAAATCTTCAGATATTTTGATACAAAAAATGACGTGACACATGATGATGGGGTTATCTCCACTCTGTTTCAGTTCGGTGCTAGAGGTGATCATAAAAATGTGGCATAAAGAAATACCTCTAATAAATATGAGAACAAAAAGTAAAAGAATAAATACTAAATGTCTTTTGTTTCTTGATGGCTTAGCAATAATTAGCAAGACTACTACTAAAACGAGATCAGGCCCATGAGATCATTGTCAAAACACACCTCCATTACAAAATATGGAAACATCTCTTAGGCTCAACATTTTAAGTACTTAGTGAAATTATTGGGAACACCGGTAATGGCAAAGTGAGCAGTAAAACTTGTGCAGGGAAGTTATATAAAGCCTACACAATCATCTGGAATATTTATAAGAAGAAATGCTTTCCAACCAAAGCAAAGCTATGCTGTCTTCCAACAGAGGTTCTCTCGGCAGCATTCTATGTTGTGGGACCATCGTCTTTAACAGTGAAAGTGAATTTCATTTAGAAAATGGAACAATAGATTTTGCAGAGACTGTACAGACCCAAGATCCAAGATGGTATCTGGATGCACGAAAGTTTAGAACAGTTGTCTTTCCTGACAGAATGATTTAATTTCGTTGCACAGAAAGGAAAGTTCAAATTTTATGGACTTACGCCACCATTGGACAACTACTGGCTGATGAAGAAAATCTCAAACATTCTAAATGGGGCTTGTCAGATTGCAGAAAAATGGCTAGGCAATAGAGGGGTCTTGATTGATGCACTGCCAACTATTAAGCTCACACCCAAGGAACTAACAGATGGCCATCTGAAACTAAAAATTACTTGGGCACTATTAGAATGACTGACTCGTAATGATAGAATGAAGTTTTGGGAAGATAAGAATAACCAAAAGCTTGAAATTACACAGTGGTTCTTTGCTCTCTTTAAAGAGTAAAGTGAAACAATAAATAATAATAATAACATTCTTGCATAGACCGCCAAATAACCCACAAGTCGAAACAACACTTTCTTGCATAGACAGCTAAATAACCCACAAGTCGAAACAACAATAAAAACTATCAACACAATCCTACACAACAAAATAAATGAAAACACAACTATGGAAGAGTTACAACTACTGGTTTATATAGGAGCACTCACTACACTAAATATACACACTAGGCAGAAGATCAGAACCAACCAACACACAGAAGAAACCCACAAAACCAGCATGGCAACACAGGCTACAGATCAGAATAGAAAAACTGAGAAAAGACATTGGACAGCTAACACAATTTATAAGAAATGAAATATCAGGAAAAAAACGAAAAAGGTTAGGTAAAATCTCACAACAAGAAGCGATAGAGCAATTAGATGAAAAGAAGCAGAAATTACAAGCATTGGCCAAACGACTTAGAAGATACAAAAAAAAAGTGAAAATAGAAGGAAACAAAACCAAACATTCAACGCAAACCAAAAGAAATTTTACCAGACAATAGATAACACACACATTAAAACAGACAATTCTCCAAGCATAACAGACATGGAACATTTCTGGAGCAACATATGGTCAAACCCGGTACAACATAACAGGCATGCACGGTGGATACAAGCAGAAACAGACACATACAAGATGATACTGCGGATGCCTGAAGTGATAATTTTGCAACATGAAGTCACCCAAGCAATTAATTCTACTCACAACTGGAAAGCCCCTGGAAAAGATAAAATACCAAATTTCTGGCTAAAGAAGTTCACCTCAACACATTCACATCTAACTAAATTATTTAACAGTTACATTGCAGACCCATACACATTCCCTGATACACTTACACATGGAATAACTTACCTGAAACCTAAAGATCAAGCAGACACAGCAAACCCAGCTAAATATCGCCCCATAACATGCCTACCAACAATATACAAAATATTAACTTCAGTCATTACACAGAAATTAATGACACATACAACACAGAACAAAATTATAAATGAAGAACAAAAAGGCTGTTGCAAAGGAGCACGAGGATGTAAAGAGCAACTGATAATAGATGCAGAGGTGACATATCAAGCTAAAACTAAACAAAGGTCGCTACACTACGCATACATTGATTACCAAAAAGCTTTTGATAATGTACCCCACTCATGGTTACTACAAATATTGGAAATATACAAAGTAGATCGTAAATTGATACAGTTCCTAAACATAGTAATGAAAAATTGGAAAACCACACTTAATATCCAAACAAATTCAAATAATATCACATCACAGCCAATACGGATTAAGCATGGAATATACCAAGGAGACTCATTAAGTCCTTTCTGGTTCTGCGTTGCTCTGAACCCACTATCCAACATGCTAAATAATACAAATTATGGATACAATATTACTGGAACATACCAACACAAAATCACTCATTTGCTATACATGGATGATGTAAAACTAGTGGCAGCAACAAATCAACAACTCAACCAATTACTAAAGATAACAGAAGTATTCAACAATGATATAAATATGGCTTTTGGAACAGACAAATGTAAGAAAAATAGCATAGTCATGGGAAAACACACTAAACAAGAAGATTACATATTGGATAACCACAGCAACTGCATAGAAGCGATGGAAAAAACAGATACCTATAAATATCTAGGATACAGACAAAAAATAGGAATAGATAATACAAATATTAAAGAAGGACTAAAAGAAAAATATAGACAAAGACTAACAAAAATACTGAAAACAGAATTGGCAGCAAGAAACAAGACAAAAGCTGTAAACACTTATGCTATGCCAATATTGACCTACTCATTTGGAGTAGTGAAGTGGAGTAACACAGACCTAGAAGCATTCTATACACTTACACGATCACAATGCCACAAATATAGAATACATCACATACATTCAGCAACAGAAAGATTCACATTAAGCAGAAAGGAAGGAGGAAGGGGATTTATTGACATAAAAAACCTACATTATGGACAGGTAGACAATTTAAGAAACTTCTTTATAGAACGAGCAGAAACTAGCAAAATACACAAAGCAATCACTCATACAAATACATCAGCTACACCACTGCAATTTCATAACCACTTCTACAACCCTTTAAATCACATAACATCAACAGATATGAAGAAAGTAAATTGGAAGAAGAAAACACTACATGGCAAGCACCCGTATCATCTAACACAGCCACACATTGATCAAGATGCATCCAACACATGGCTAAGAAAAGGTAATATATACAGTGAGACGGAAGGATTCATGATTGCAATAAAGGATCAAACAATAAACACCAGATATTACAGCAAGCATATTGTTAAAGATCCCAATACCACAACAGATAAATGCAGACTTTGCAAACAACAAATAGAAATAGTAGATCACATCACAAGCGGATGTACAATACTAGCAAATACAGAATACCCCAGAAGACATAACAATGTAGCAAAAATAATACATCAACAGCTTGCCTTACAACATAAACTTATAAAACAACACGTTCCCACATACAAGTATGCACCACAAAATGTACTGGAGAATGATGAATACAAATTATACTGGAACATAACCATTATAACAGATAAAACAACACTACATAACAAATCTGACATCATACTCACCAATAAAAAGAAGAAATTAACACAACTAATCGAAATATCCATACCCAATACAACAAATATACAAAAGAAAACAGGAGGAAAAATTGAAAAATACGTCCAACTGGCTGAGGAAGTCAAGGACATGTGGCATCAGGACAAAGTTGACATTATACCAATTATACTATCAACTACAGGAGTCATACCACACAATATCCACCAGTACATCAATGCAATACAGCTACATCCAAACTTATATATACAGCTACAGAAATCTGTAATTACTGATACATGTTCAGTCACCCGAAAGTTCCTAAAATAACATATACCGTACAGTTAAAAGGAAGTCACGCTTGATCAAGGTCCGCGTCACTTTCCATTTTTGACCAGACATAACGTCTGAGAAAAAGAAAGAAAGAAATAATAATAATAATAATAATAATAATAATGTATAGGCACACCAGACGAAATATTGGACATTCCCTTAAAAATGCCTCACTAGTCCCTTTGGAGAACTGTAGATGAGTAGGTCTGGTACAGATGGTCATGTGACGCTCCACTATTGACATACATCATGGCAGTGATGGGGTGTTCGTGTGAGGCAGTCAGTTGTACGAGATCAATACCATAAGACTGTTCGATATGGAGATTTGACAGAATCGCAGTAAGGAGATACTGATTTTGGATGTGTCCCTGACCAAACTGTGACTGAAGTTGTCTGATTTGTTGGTGTATTGAACTGTCCAGTGTGTCTATAAGGAATGGTGTAAATCTCGCTGCTGTGAAACATGCTGTAAAGAACAGTAGCTATAAAGTGATTTGAACCAATATGGACTGGAGACGATTGTCACGCTATGTTGATGACAAATGGCTTCAAACCTTTAGGGAATTGCTAATGTCAGAGAATGCAGTTATGTTTGTCAGTTTCGGAGTAAATATGAAAGAACTGCATGCAAAGTCACTTGGAGTCAGGTACCTCGAAAAAGGCCATTGCACACAGTGGCACGTACAGCTTCACATCTTCAGTGGACCAAACAACTCAAAACAGACAGTACCCCTGCATGTAGTGTAGTCTGACAAGTCAGTTTTTGCCTGTTTTCAAATGATGTAAGGTGTCAGGTTCATAAATGGCCCAATGAGGCATTAAATGTGCAGTGTGTGGAGTTTGTAGTTGAGGCTGGAGGTGATTCTGTGATGTGTTGGACATTTCGAGTACACGACTAGGGGACCACTATTCAGATTAAAACACACACACACACACACACACACACACACACACACACACACACACACACAACTTAGGCACACCTTGGCTATCCTGCTAAATTGTACCGTAAATCAGGACTGTGACTACTTGGAACAGCAGGTGAAATGTACCACTCAGCATCTCCACAGTCTGGTAGTCTGGTAGCTCTGTGGGATCTAATCACCATCATTAAGGGTAAAGATTTCGACTGGGGGTGACTAGTGTTTTCTCTGGTGTTTTTTTATATATAACATTTTTTTTAATGGAATGGACTGTGAGAACAGAAAAGATTCATAAAATGTTATGTTTGGAGCATAGCTCTGTCTGATTGTGAAGTGTGTGTAATGAGGAACACCGGGAAGGATCAAAGAGATTGATTAAGGAATGAATGTGTTTGAGAACAAATTAATGAGAAAAAAAATGCCAAGTAAACAACAGAATAAATTGGAGGCATAGAGTATTTGTGTACATATGAGAATGTGAGCTCTGACTGTAAACTGTAGTAGAGGATATGGTGGAAGAGCAGAATCACAGAGGTAGTCATAAGTATGGGCGTTTACAGAAGATTGCTGGTGGCATGGGGTGCTGCAGCATAGTTATGTGGAAATGAAGTTGACTGCTGATAAGTGACAGGAACAGAAACCTGTATCAAACCAGCCTTAGGATTCTGACGGAGACTATAAAAAGATGCTGGGACAATCCGGGTGCCATTTGGTGGATCTGTTGGGAATGAATTTGAGTACTGGTGACGTTAAGGCTGCAACGAATATGTACCCAGACTCACTAAGCACACTTGGCATACCCAGTATGGCTGAGTTTGACTTGGTCTGTACGGGTGTGTCCACCAAAAATCTGAAGGTTTTTTTCCCATTGTTCTCGTATCTCTTGTTAGCTCTTAAAAATATCATTACTGCAATGTAACTCACTCCCATACAGCAGTGTCGGTAGTATGACCATCTAGTAAAATTTTATTTGTGTTTCTTTTCGTGTTAGTTGTTACTGCACTTGTAGCTTTTTCCAAATACAATTGTCGTCCGCTTTCTTTTGTGTATTATCATCATAGTGGTAAGATAAATAAGACAATTAAAATAGTTTATCTGGACTAAAGTTCCATATTGAAAACAGTATTTCTTCTAATTTGATTTTGCTTTAAAAAGTAATTGTTTGGTATTATGTCTTGATGTTTTCATGTTTTACTTCAAACATTTATTCTTAAGTTCAAGTTGTAATATTTGTAGGTCATCCTTGTTCCTAAAAACTGTGGTGAATCAGTAGCATAAAAAATCTATGTACAATGATGAATATTGATTCACGTGAACCTTTGTGTTAAGTATAAAATCCTATCCACATCTAGCATAATCAGTTTCCATAAGGCCAAAATCATTCCTTTGAAAAGGGCACAAATAGTTTCCTTCCCCAATTCAAGCATCTGCACTGCCTTGTACGACCTTCTCATTACTGTGATGTTATACCTTAATTTTCCTTCATTCATTACACTGAAATGCTGACAACAACTTGTAACTATGAAACACCCCTCAGAGGCTGACAATAGAGGCTGTTCTAGCAATTGTTGCAATCTGCAATAATAAATGTGGATTTTTAAATTTTTGTGATTGTTATTACATCTAATATTTGGAAGTGTTTATTGGTAAATGAAACTAACAGTCCATATGTACATTTGTGTTTCCATTAGTTTGTAATTAATGTATTTTTCCAATTCCAATAAAGACAAGAAGGAAAAGCAATTTACTGCACCTACTCTTTAATGTTTACTGATGTTTTTTCTGTACACACTTAAGATTACTAATGAAGGAGCATTTTTACTACTGATTATGATACTAACAAAACTGCTTGCTTCAGCCTCGTGCAGTTTTTCTACCTTTTATTGGCACTTTGTAATTGTGAAATTTATTTGCATAATACACTAGATCTGAGAGCACCCAAGTGAAAGAGAATTAACTGGTGGATAGTATTTTCTGGGGGGGGGGACTAGAGTGGCCGTAGCAGATTCTTTTACCAGCTCATATTTATAGCAAGTGGGGAAATACATGAATTACAAACTACTGCAAATATGAATGTACATTTCGACTGTCGGCTTCATTCAGCGTTAAACAGTAGTTGTGTAGATGATGACTGGTCTAAACTGTGTGTTATTTCACTTCTTATTACTGATAGTAAAATTATTTCACTAACTACAGGTTAAGAAATTCCCAATATTGCTGTGTTAGCCAGATAAGCAGAGTTACTGAGGCCTTTCACACAAGCTAAAAGTTCAGATGCCATTTGCAAATGACAAATGTTTGACATTTTATGGTAGTTTGTGTTTTTTACACCAGTATACCATATTCGTATTTTTGTTACATACTTTCTCCGTTTTTCTATTTTCTTTAGTACCTAAGCAATAGACAGAGATCTTATGCTTTTGTATTCTGTGTATTTCAGTATTTGGGATGTGTGGAAGTCTTCGAATCAAGAGGAATGCAAGTCTGCGAAGAGGCACTGAAATTATTACGGGTAAGTAAAAACAGGAATGGATAGCTGACATAATACAGTTTCCACATGCTGTATTTGTTCGTAATGTTTAGATGATGTTAAACATTTGTTTGCTGAAGGGATGACCGAAATATTTGTACATAGCAACAAAATGAATGTGAATCTCATTTTGTACGCAAGAGTGAGGCACAAATAAAAGAAACCCCCAGTAACACTGGAAATTCATTGATGGAATAATATGTAAAATAAAGGGAAGGCAACCACAGCAATAGCCGTCTTTTGTGCAGAGAGACTTGCAACAGATAACAGTATTTACCCAAGCTATTGAGTCTTTGTGTGTGTGTGTGTGTGTGTGTGTGTGTGTGTGTGTGTGTGTGTGTGTGTAATTTTGCTACAAAAATAGCAAGAGCTTGAAGGCATTCTGTTGTTAATCTGAATGCACCAAACACCAGTCAGCACCTAAGTGGTTGTGTTTCCTTTATCTTGCATAGAAGTACTAAACGGTACAGACAATCACGTTTACTCTGAAAATTGCAGATTGTTTTTATAGCAGAGTAGACATACAACATTTTAAACTACGGCTTTTGAAATAGATTTAGTAAATTAAAAAAAAAAGGTTTTCCTGTGTAGTTTGTTCTTTATAACAAGTAAACTGCAAAGAGAGAAACTGGAAACTCTCTCTGTCAGAAACTATAGTGAGTAGTGTAAGGTAGTTCTACAAAAAATCCATACAAAAATGGGAGTTTTTGCATTTTTCACCAGCAGTTGACACTGACTATTATTGTTCAGATGGATTTGCTGCCGATAAAAAAAACTGTTAACATGTCTTTTTGTTGAGGGGACACACTTGCTCTTGATTCATACTTAATCACTTTTTCATGTTACTTTTCCATCATTTATATCGTGAATTAAAGTGTAAAAACGCTGTACGCCTTCTTAACTTCATTGTGCGGTCTTGTAGAAGCCAGTAATAATGAAGTATTATCATTTAGAAAATCAGTTATATTCTCTACATTTGGTTTCAAAACTTGAGCCCCCAGGAGCTCAGCTTGGCGACCCTGGGGTTCCTGAGCTGGGGACTGGTAAGCACTGCCAGTCCCCTGTCACTGTAAGCTCTGGGTGTGCTTTTGCGACTACCGTGCGGCGCGACGGTGGAATGTTGTGTCTCGTGGAATGGGGATCGTGGCTTAACTGCCCGGATCGCAAGGATGGAATAAACCTCTTTAAAAAAAAACCTCAATCTCAAGGTGTGCTGTGCGCTGAAGAGATGCATGGCTGTTGAGGTTGAACAGTCATTAGTGGGCAATCTCTAGGAAACCTGCCGCACCTCAGTTGTATAAGGCTTACTCAGGCACGCGGGGCTCTGTCTGAGTGGACCCTTATTTCGCTAGCTACTTGTGGGACAGAGAGGGAACCCCCAAAATCGTCTTCTTCTTCTCCTCCTCCTCCTCCTCCTCCTCCTTCCAGTGGGAAGGGTGTACCACCTGGGAGTTCTCACACCCATTCATCCAAAATAATGAGGGAGGCTAGTCCTCCTGATAATCAACGTGTAATTAGTAACAGGGCTCAAGGAGTCATGTATCACAATGTCTTCATAGTGATCAAGAGGAAGGAGGGGACGTTTGAAAAAGTGTCCCCCTTCTATATCCACAGAAGCTCAGAAGGGCTGGCTGGCACCCTGAAGTCTATTAAGCAGTTTCGAAATGGTTCGTTGCTTGTCGAGACTAATCGGGCAAAGCAGGTGGAACTTCTTATGAAGTCACAGAAACTGTGTGAGTACGACATCATTGGAGAGTTGCATAACTCCTTTAATTCCAGCAAAGGTGTGGTAACCTGCCGTGACATTATGGACGTAGACGTTGCTGAACTGAAACAGGAATGGGCACTACAGGGGCTCATAGATGTGGAACAGAGGACATGCAAGACCACTGGGGAGACTGAGAAGACTGCCACTTTCATTGTGAGCTTGAATTCTCCAACGCTACCTGAACACATCACGGCAGGTTTCCTCAGACTTAGGATTTGGCCCTATGTACCTAACCCTATGCGATGCTTCAAATGCCAGCGTTCTGGACATACAACGCTAAGTTGCAGAGGCGAAGTGACTCGTGTGAAGTGTGGAAAGGCAGCCCATGAAACTGGGACTGACTGTCTGTCTCCAGCAGGCTGCATTAACTGCTCTGGAAGCCACCCAGTCTGAAGCTGAGCTTGCCCTGTTCTTGCAGAGGAACACAAAATTCAGGAAATCAAAGTGACCAAGCGGATCACCTATGCAGAAGCCAAAATGGACTATCAGGCAATGAAACCCCGTCTTTGCCACTTATTATGCTTCCTTGGTGTAGAAACCTGTCATTAAGGTCGACGCTTCGACTCGGATGACATCCATTGTACCGTTATCTACCATTCGCACCTGCACGTGCACCTGCATGTGCCAAAGCTGAGTGAAAGACATAATGATCCAGGCAGCTACGTTGGAAGAAACTAGTAATGCTTCTGCAGCCCAAAGACAACCCAAAACAGCCCCCAGGGGGCCCATATTCCTTTCGTGAGTACGTGTATGGCACGCACGGGGCCCCGAGCTATTCCAGTCTCCTTTTCCTTCCCAGGCTGCATTCCCCTCTCTGTTCCTCTCCCTCCCTATCCTTACTCCTTTGTCCCTGCCCCCTCTTTTTCCCTCTTGGTGGACTTCTTTATGTTGACCTGGCTATCCTCCTGGCTTTGTTTTGGTTTGTGCTATTGTTTAGGTTGCTGTTTCCATCTCCTTTTCGGTGTTTTTGGTGGTTTTGGTTCCCTTGGGGTTTGACCTCCATTTCCAAAATTTTTCGTTCATTGTGAGCCATTGGGGGATGAACTCCCTACCTAGCTTCCATGGTGCAGGTTCCTCTCCCTCCCCTTCCCTTTCCCTTTTCACCCTGGCCCCCCTCCTGCTAGGTCACCAGCATGGTAGCCAGTCTGAAAGGGGGGGCCTGTTAAGTACCCACTTGGCTGAGCCTCCTGAAACCACAGGGATCACACTGCTATTACCTGAGCTGTTAATGCCTTGTGTATGTCCAGGAGTTGATGCTCATCACTTTGGGGCAGCAGAACTCCCGGCTGCTGTGCCAGATGGCCCTTGCTATGGCTGGGCGGCACCCATGGGGTGAGCCCCTGATCGGAGTGGGTGGTACTAGGGCGGATGCCTTGCACATGAAGCGACAAAAGCTTCACCATCCTGGCCATTCTGTGGCCGTCTCTAAGAGTTGTAGCGGACGTGACACTCCTTCTTCTGATCCTTCGGCCTTCCCCTTCCAGGCCACCCCCTGGGAGGAGAGTCAAGCTCACCGGCTTGGGTTGAAACCTTTCCCTCGGTACCTGGTATGTACCAGGACGGATGGCGAAAGTTTTTCCATGACCAAGCCTTTGTTTTTTCACGGAGACGATTGACGATAAGTATGGCAAAGTGGAATCGATGAGTAAAATGCAGTCCGGTGCTTTGCTCATAAAGACTTCTGCTGCCCCATCTGACGCCCTGCTTGTTTGTGCCCGTCTTGGTGACGTCCCAGTCTCTGTCACGCCCCACCTATCTTTGAACTCGGTACAGGGCATTATTTTCCACCGAGATCATCTTCTCCAATCTGACAAGGAGCTCCGTGCTAACCTCGAGCAGCGAAGGGTTCATTTTATCCACCATGTGCAACAAGGCCCTCCAAACAATCGCACCACTACGGGCACTTTTATCCTGGCCTTCGAGGGGGATGTCCTCCCAGAGAAGGTCAAGGTAATGGTGTATCAGTGTGATGTAAAACCTTATATTCCATCACCAATGAGATGCTTTAAATGCTTATGGTTTGGACACACGTCTTACCACTGATTCCCTCTGCGGTAACTGTGGGTGACCCTTCCATGAGGGGAGTGCCTGGGCTCCCCCACTAGTATGTGTAAATTGTCATGGACAGCATTCTCCACACTTGCCTGTATGCACGGTGTTTGTGAAAGAAACTAGGAGCCAAGAGTACAAAACCTGAGATCAGCTCACCTACACTGAAGCTCGACAAAAGTATGACCGGCTCCATCCCGTGTCTATGTCTTCTACTTTTGCGTCCATTATGTCCATTCCCCCTCCTACCCCCTTTTCTTCCCAGCCCCACACCATTCGCCCCATGCATTCAGCCTCCTCCTCCCTCTCCCACTCCCCCTCCCCGTCAGTACCCATACCCACCCCTTTGGGTGCTGCTCCCCCTTCCCTGCCAGAGAAGTGGCCCCCTCCTTCGGTGGCCGCCGGTACTGGAGCTCCCCCTCGGGACTCCTCTTCCCGGCACCCCCCTGAAAGGCGATTTACGGCTCCACATCGGCAGCGCGATCTATGGCTGGTGGGCGCCAAGATTGCCCGGTGTAATTCCATGCCCGCCCTTCTCTTGCTTCCCAAGAGAAGCAGCAGAAACGTAAGAACAAGGGCGAGGCCCCTCCGGTACCCCCTGAGATGCGGCCTTCCCCTCGTCCAGTAAATGAACCTACAGAGTCTGACCCCACCTATATGGATATTACCCCATCCTTATCGGTGACGGATGGTGACTCGGCAGCGTGACTGACTCCGGTCCCCTCGCTTCCCCTTTGGACTCCGGCTTGAGAATCCTCCAATGGAATTGTAATGGATATTTGCATCACCTTCCAGAGTTGCAACCCCTTCTTTCCTTCTACTCTGCTGCTTGTATTGCACTCCAGGAGACCCATTTTGTCAATTCTTACTCCCCCGCACCACGCTTTCTGTCGGAACCGAATTGGCCCTTTGCGGGCTACTGGTGGTGTTTGCACCTTGGTCCGCAAGGACATTGTTAGTAAATGGGTTCCCCTCCATTCCGCTCCATTGCTGTCAGGGTCCATCTGGCCATTCCAATCACAATCTGTAATGTCTACCTCCCACCTGACAAGCCACCTACATCCCATGCCCTCACCACCCTTCAACAACTCCCTTCTCTCTTCCTGCTATTAGGGGACTTAAATGCCCACAACCCTCTTTGGGGTAGTCATATGACTACTGCCCTGGGCAGGACAGTTGAAGCTGTTCTGGTAGGGCTTGACCTCTGTTTCCTAAACACAGGCACTCCCACACACTTTAGTGTAGCGCATGGCACTTTCTCTACCATTGTCCTCTCCATTAGCAGTCCTGGCCTTCTCCCTTCCATTCAGTGGGGAGTCCATGATGGCTTATGTGACAGCGACAGCGATGTGGAGCCGTAAATCGCCTTTCAGGGGGGTGCCGGGAAGAGGAGTCCCTAGGGGGAGATCCAGTACCGGCGGCCACCGAAGGAGGGGGCCACTTCTCTGGCAGGGAAGGGGGAGCAGCACCCAAAGGGGTGGGTATGGGTACTGACGGGGAGGGGGAGTGGGAGAGGGAGGAGGAGGCTGAATGCATGGGGCGAATGGTGTGGGGCTGGGAAGAAAAGGGGGTAGGAGGGGGAATGGACGTAATGGTAGCAAAAGTAGAAGACATGGACACGGGATGGAGCCGGTCATACTTTTGTCGTCCCTCAGTGTAGGTGAGCCGATCTCAGGTTTTGTTTTAACATTGCTTCAGTGTCTCTCGCTCTGTCACCCTCCCAGGTGGGCCATATCTAAGGCTGATTGGTGTGCCTTCTCCTCTGCTCCCATCCCCCATATATTGCCACATGACAGTGTTGATGAATCTACTCAGACTTTGACTGCTGCCATCCTTTCAGCAGCTGTTTCAGCAATCACTTCTTCCTCAGGTTCTCCACAGTGGAAGATGGTCCCTTGGTGGACTCCGGAAATTGCTGCAGCCATAAAAGACTACCGCTGTGCTCCTCAACACTTCATGCAGCAACCTTCTACTACTCTTCTTCTGGTCTTTAAACGACTCCGTGCCCGGGCCTGCTATTTAATCAAATTTCAAAAACGAATTTGCTGGGAAGAATGTGTAGCTGCCTTAGGACCACACACCCCCTCTTCTCAAGTCTGTGCAAAACTCAGGTGAATTTTTGGCCACCGTCCTGCCACCGGGGCTGCAGGAATTTATGTGCATGGTGTTGTCCTTACCAATCCGGATTTTGTAGCAGAAAATTTCACTTTGACATCGGCTCAGTATCAGCCCACATTCCTTCTCCTGAAAGAGCGTTCAGAAGGACTGCCTTTGTCTTTTGTTTCTTGCTTCTCAGAGCCATATAATGCTCTATTCAGCGAGTGGGAATTTGCCAGTGCCCTAGCTCTTTGTCCTGACATGGCTCCTGGATCGGATCGGATACATAACCAAATGCTCCAACACTTATCGGTGGCCGGCCACCGTCGTATACTGACCCTCTTCAACCGTCTGTGGAGTCAGGGAGTCTTTCCTACCCAGTGGCAGGAAAGCATCGTTGTTCTGGTGTTGAAGCCAGGGAAGCTGCCTCTTCAATGGGATAGCTACCGTCCAATTAGCCTTACTAACACCCTCAGCAAGCCCCTTGAACTCATGGTGAGTCGGCGGCTTTTTTGGATCCTTGAATCCCGCGACCTTTTGTCATCGACTCAAAGTGATCTTTGCTGTTGCCATTCTACGGTGGATAACTTAGTGCACCTGGAGTCTGCTATCTGGTCGGCTTTTGCCCATTGTCAACACGTCCTTGCAGTCTTCTTTGATCTGCATAAAGCCTATGACACCACCTGGCACCACCACATCCTCACCACCCTTCACGAATGGGGCCATCATGGCGCTCTGACCATTTTTATCCGTAACTTCCTTTCATCTTGCTCTTTTCGGGTCCAAGTTGGCTGCTCCAACAGCTCTCCCCATGGGCAAGAAAATGGGGTTCTACAGGGTTCTGTGCTGAGCATCCCTCTCTTTCTAATAGCCGTTAATGGTCTGGTGACTGCTGTTGGGCTGACCCTCTTTGTATGGAGACGATTTTTGTACCTACCTCAGTTCCTCCGTGATGGGTGCTGCAGAATGCCGTCTACAGGGGGCAATCTGCCGGGCACACTCATGGGCTCTCTCCCATGGCTCTCAGTTTTCGGTGGCCAAGACATGTGTCGTGCATTTCTGCTGTCGCTGTACAGTCCATCCCCATCCGGAACTGTTCCTCGATGGCCAGCCCCTTGACGTAGTGGACACTCATTGCTTCTTGGGTCTGGTCTTTGATGCCCGGTTTACATGGCTGCCTCATGTTCGCTAGCTGAAGAGGACATGCTGGTGTCATCTCAATGTTCTTAGGTGTCTGTGCAATACTGCCTGGGGTGCAGACCACTCTGTTCTCCTGTGATTGTGTTAAGCATTGGTCCAGTGTCGTTTAGGCTGTGGAAGTCCTGTCTATGGTTCTGCGCCGCCTTAGATGCTGTAGAGCCTAGACCCCATCCACCACTGTGGGCTCGAACTTGCGACTGGTGCCTTCCGGACTAGCCCCGTACTTAGCCTTCTCGCAGAGGCAGGGATTCCACCACTGTGAGTTTGCGCCAACAACTGATATCTTATGCACTCTGCATTCGCTGCACCCCAGAGCACCCTAGTTATGGTCTCCTTTATACAGACACGGAGATCACCCTGCCGCAGCGGTGGCCACGATGTGGGCTTACCATGGCTGTCAACATTCGGTCTCTCGTTTCTGAACTCCAGCAATTCCCTTTACCGCCTCTCTTCTCTGCTCATGCACTTACCCCTTCTTGGTGCGTCTCTTGGCCACAGCTCTGTCTTGATCTCTCAATCGATTCAAAGGATTCTGGCCCTCGGACGGCTCTTCGCCACCGTTTCTACTGTCTCCTCAGTTCATTCCAGGGTTCAGAAGTGATTTATAGTGATGGCTCCATGGTTTCTGGCTGCACTGGTTTTGCTTACACCTATGCGCAATGCACAGAACTTCATTCCTTGCCTGATGGCTAGTGTTTTTACTGCAGAATTGGTAGCCATCTTGTGCGCATTGGACCATATCCGCTCCTGCTCAGGACTGTCCTTCACTATCTGTAGTGACTCATTGAGCGGTTTGCACGCTGTCGGCGGATCTTGTTTTACATTTTATTCATGGTGGGGGGTTTTATCGCTTTATTTAAGGGAGGGACCTTCCACCTTATTGGTGAGTGGAGGGGATGGCAGGCTTCAACTAGGCTTGGTGTTTCACTTCTTTCCTTATGGGGTCTGTTATGTCTTGAGCATCTCTCTTGTCTCCTGTGTTTATTTCTTCATGCCCCTGTCATTAGTCACTTTCTTTCCCTCACATCTTCTTCTGTCTTTTTCCTTCTTTTCCTGTCAGTAGTTTATCATGGATTTTGTAGTTCCATTTTTAATGTGGGATTTTATCGGTTTTAGTTAATCTAAGGTCGGAGAGACTGATGACCGAGTAGTTTGGTCCCTTCTCCAACCAAGCAACCAGCAACCCAAAAACAGTGTGCCTCTCAACGCCAACTTTCTTCAAAGAAAGGTGGCTCTCACCGCCCTACTTCCCCCTCATCCTTGCTGGGAAAGGGAGCGGGGAAAGGAACTCAACATTCAGGTCGAAAGCTGACTCAGGCACCATCAGATGTCATTATGGCACACCTGACTGATGATGATGACATCATGGATTTTGATGCCTCATCACCAGACCCAGTCAGCCCCATCACTCCACCTCGCTCTACAAGCGACTCATCACCTCACCACAAAGACAGGGGTAAATCCAGACCACATTGAAGAAATGGCTCCCATACTCCAATGAAATATCAATGGATACAGGACTCATCTGGAGGAATTGAGACTCCTTGTACAGGACAGACCCTTTTGCCTTTGCCTTCAAGAGACTTGTACTAGGAGGCTATTGCCTTTACAGAAAAGACAACCTTACTGGTGACAGGGCAAAAGGTGGGGTTGCTGTGTTCATAAAGGACATTTTACTTACCCCACCTATTCCCTTAACAACAACACTACAAGCTGTTGCTGTTTGGATAGTGGCCTATGTTGACTTCACTGTGTGCTCTTTGTACCTACTACCTCATGAGCCTCTTGACTGTGGGGTCCTCACTTATCTTCTAGATGAACTCCCCCACCCGTTCCTCCTTTTGGAGTACTTTAATGCACACAGTGCACTATGGGGTTCTCACATGACTTGCCCAAAGGGTCGGACACTTGAGGATCTACTGCACACAACAGATCTCATACTTTTGAACATGGGTCAAGCTACACATTTTAGCACTGCTACAGGTTTGTCTACCACCATAGACCTCTCTCCTTCTGCTCACCTGCTCTTGGGAACACTGCCCAATGGGCAGTGGACAATGACCATCATGGTAGCGACCATTGACCTATCTGGATCCATCTGCCGGATTGAGCAGATCCTGAAAGAACGCCACGGAGATGGTTGTTCAAAAAGGGGAACTAGATGCTTTACAGGCAGTTAGCTGCTTTCAAACAGTGTGACAGCATCCAGGACTGGGTGGATCACATTACAGTTGTGATTCACCATGCCGCTGATGCATCCATTCCAAACTCTGTGGAAACGCCTAGGAAGAGACCTGTCCCTTGGAATGATGAGTGTTGTTTTGCAATCGGGCACAGGAGGACAGCAACGCGCAGATTCAATCGATGCCCTACAGATGAGAATCTTGCAAACTTTCAAATGGTGTGTGCAAAGGCGAGGAG